>NW_027556098.1:112296874-113688541 GCF_003287225.1 Phascolarctos cinereus
ATCTCTTCAGTTCCAAAAACATTCAGTTAACTTCTAAAAAAATTCTCCATTGAGTGTCCATCTTTTGTCCTGTATGGTTAAACTCGGATTTGCACATTTAATCTCAGGGATAGGCCACCCTGGGCTGCATCTTGAGCTCCAAAGCTTTTCAGAACACATTATTTCAGTCCTTCATTCTCTTTCAAGTAGGCGAGGATTAGTCTTTAGTCATTTGAATGTCCTTTCCTTTGTATTTGATGATGTTTTTTCCAGATTGCTTGTAGAACTTGTTGTGTCCCAAATGAATTGTTAAATTTAACCACTATGTGCCTTGCAGTTCACTTCCTTCTTTTTTATTTTTTTCTGGAGATGATTTG
The DNA here is from genome assembly GCF_003287225.1 of Phascolarctos cinereus. Lineage (NCBI taxonomy): Eukaryota > Metazoa > Chordata > Mammalia > Diprotodontia > Phascolarctidae > Phascolarctos > Phascolarctos cinereus. The sequence continues at coordinate 112,297,231 of NW_027556098.1, forward strand.
TGGATTCTTTCTATTGGAATTTCATTTTCCGTGTTTAGAAGTTCTGAACAGTTATCCTCTATTACTTCCTTCATTATAGTGTTAAGGTTTTTTTTGTCCTGTTAGGTTCTTCTTGGAGACTTACAATCCATAGGCTTGCTCTAAGCATCCTGCCCTCCAGAGCTACACATTTTGCTTGCTTGCATAATGAGAGTATTTTTTTTTTTTTGCTGAGGCAATTAGGGTTAAGTGACTTGCCCATGGTCACACAGCTAGTGAGTGTCAAGTGTCTGAGGTCGGATTTGAACTCAGGTCCTCTGACTCCAAGGCTGGAGCTCTGAGAGTATTTTCTTTTAATGTTTTTTGTTCTTATCTTCTATGTTGTCCTTCACCTTTACATGTACCTGCATTCCCAATCTATTCCTCTGTCCCGTTTCTCTGCTGAGTTTGCTATTGCAGACTCAATTTTTTTTCTATTCTGCTCATTATTTCTGCTGTGCAGGATGTAAATTTTGCTCTCATAATTCTAATTTCTCTTTTAATCCATTCAAGAACAGCTTGTTGTGGTTCCTTGTTCTCCTCAAATTCCACAGAGTTCTCTATCTCACCAAGTGATGGATCGTTTTCCTTCCTCTCACACTACTTATTCATAGATGCCTGAACTCATTTACTAGATCTGAAGGTTATATTTCCTGTTCTTACAGTTTTTCCTGCTGATTTATCTGTTTATGTTCAAGGTGTTTGAGAGTTCTTTGGTATTTTCAGTTCTTCCCCTCCCCTTTATTTTTCTTATCACTCACTTCCTGACTCCCTCCCCTCTGATGGTGGTTTCCTTGGGTGCTGGATCTCAAAGTGTCTCAGTCTTCTCTCATACTGGGTAATTCACTATTCACTGGCCTAGGTTTCTGCCCCAACTGACTTTAGGGTGGTCAGAACTGGCCTTAGCCAGATGTTGTGCTCTTTTGCTCAGGCATATAGGTCCAGATGAGAATAGGAAATAGGTCTGGAGCTCTAATTTCATGGCTATTGGGAATGCCTATATGAAGATGCTCTCTTTACCAATGCAAGTTTGCACCTTCTTGCAACTTAAATTTTGAGGAGTTACCTGGGGCATTGAAAAGGTAAGTAACATGTCCAAGGTCACAAAGCCAGTGTGTATGTTAGAGGTAGGGCTTGAATTTGAATCTTCCTGGATTCAAGGCTGGTTCTCTATCCACTGTGTCATGCTGCCAGATCAGAATACAAATATGTATGTGTGTATGGAGGTGATTATATGTTGCTCAATATTACTCTAGTCCTATCCTGAGCCTTCTATCGATGAAATCACATCTAGCCTCTCTTTCTTTATCCTCTAATACTACTCCAGGCATTGTGTGGGGCAGTGAAACACAAAAACCATTTATTCTAGAGAAGAAACTTGATCTGTGAAAAAGGAAATAGGAATTTAAATGAAAAAATGAGAGGTGAAGGGTATCCATTTTTTCCTATTATTGTCAATATCCCATTAAGTGATATTTAGAGATGTAAAGTAAGTCTTTACCAATAGGTCCCAGGTCAGGCAACTCAAAGTGGACTCCATAGACCTCTAGGATGTAGCCCCTGGTCTCCTCAAATACATCCACACTGAATCTCATTCCTCTCTGGAAGAAGAAGCAGACATTGGGGTTCTTCGTAGAAATCATACCAGCAGTGACAAGGAAGCCTCGTATAGCCCCCAAATGCAAAGATCCCATTTGTTCAATAGGTCCTCTGGTTAGTATGAGCCAGCGAGCAGAACTGAATTTGCAATCACATTTGTGTTTCCAGACAATCTTAAGATTAGAGGATTGGGGCATAAGTACCTCAAATATACCTTACCCCTCAATAACTAGCCAAGCCTCAGGGCTCCACTTAGCCCTAACTTGACTCTTAGGCAGCCCCAGAGACTCACCATCTGCTCTACCATAGGCTGCATCGTTTCCATGGTGTCCCCTACTTCCTTTTCCATTTCTTGCTCAGAAAGTTATAATCATACCAATATCATCATGGCTACTACAGAAGTATGTGGCAATCTACTCTTCTATGGCTTTACTCAGAATGTCTGTGATTCTGAGTCTTGGCCAAAGCTCCTTTCCCCAGCTACCACTCACCACTGCCTTATACCCATTAACATCAGCCCCATCTCTACATTGTCCTTATCCAACACTATCCTAACTTTCCTTTGTGGCCCCTGGAACCCCTATTCTATTATTAACAAATTTCCCTTCCTATTAGACCTCCCTACAGAAATTACTCTGTATTTAGTGTCCTATGTACATGTTTCCAACTACCCCAATATAATCTATGTGGGCAAAGGCTTTGGATTTTATCTTTGTATCCCTGGAACCTAGTACTGTGTCTGGAATATAGTAGACACTTAATAACGCTTGTTCAGTTTAATTGAATCTCAACTTGAGTCCATCCTTTCCTTGGTCTGGCCTAGATTAAGCATGAGACAAAGCTTCTTCAGGCCTGACTGGATGAGGTTTTTTTTTTTAATAGTATTTTATTTTTTCCAATTACATATAAAGATAATTTTAACATTTTTTTAAAATAAAATTTCCAGTTCCAAATTTTCTCTCTCCCTCCCTTCCCTCCCCCCTCTCTAAGACAGTAAGCAATCTCAGTGAGGTTTCAATCAAGCCATCCAACCTCATCCCTCTCCTGAATCATCTATGGGAAGAACTTGGTTTTGTGGCTTTATTCTATTTTGATATTAAGTTGTATTTAAGTGTGAATATGTGCTAAAAAAAAAAAGGACTTGTTTGTCTTTTTTTCTTTCTCAATGAGGGTAAGAGGTGAGGGGTAGAGAAAGTAAATGCTTATTGATTAGATAGATTGATAAAGCCTTCATTTAATGCTTACTAAGTACCAGGTACTGTGCTAAGTGCTGGGGATACAAATACAAGCAAAAAGAAAGACAGTTCCTGCCTTCATGGAGCTTACATTTTGGGGGGGGCGGGGAAGACATCTTATAAAAGGGACCTGAAAAGCTGTTGAGGAGAGGTGGAAAAGATTGGAGAGCCAGGAGCACAGCGTGGAGAGAACAAATTTCAAAAATCAAACTGAATAAACAATAACAACAACAATAACAAATCAAGCTGCAGGCTGGAAGGTGCTGACCCCACTGGCCCATGAGCTCTTCGGCATCTCTCTGTCCTCCTCCCCAGCTCCCATGGTGCCTAACCATTGAAATAGTAAATGGCTAGGATCCTTCATCACCTCATGAGTAGACTATTGCAATAGCCTGCTGGTGGGTCTGCCTGCCTCAGGTCTCTGTCCACTCTGATTCATCCTCCATTCAGCCACTAAAGCGATTTTCCTAAAGCACAGGTCTGATCATGTCACCCCCCCCCCCCCGACTTAATAAATTTCAGTGGCTTACTATTGCTTCCAGGAGCAAATACAGAATGCTATGTTTGACATTCAAAGCTCTTTTATAACCTAGTCTCCATCCACCTTACTCCCCAATATATAGTCTTCAAACCAGTGACAATGGCCTCCTGGCTATCTTGGATCCGGGCATTTTCTCTTGTCTGGAACATTCTCCTTCTTCTGCTCTATTAACCTCCCTAGCTTCCTTTAAGTCCCCAAACCCCACCTTACAATCCCTTCAAGTCCCCAACCCCTGTTAATTCCAGTGTCTTCTATCTGGTAATTATCTATTTATCCTATATATAGCTTGCTCTGTAAATATTTGCTTACATGTTGTCTCTCCAATTGGATTGTCAGCTCCCTGAGTGCGGGGATTGTCTTTCAACTCTTTTTGTATCCCTAGTACTTAGCACAGAGCCTGGCACATAGTATGCTCTTAATAAATGTTTATTGATTAATTGATTGATTGATCCAAATGCCTCCTTGCTTCTGCTGGATTTAACCTAAACATGCAAGGGGTGTGTGTGGGTGTGTGGGTGTGTGTGTGTGTGTGTGTGTGTGTGTGTGTGTGTGTGGTGTGTGTGTTGGTGGAGATTGGGTTAGAAAGAGGGATATTTTGCTCACCTGAATGACACAGATCTCATTGGGTTCCACCAACATCTTGCCAAACTCAGTGTAAATGAGAAGCTTCCCGAGCTGTGGAACTGAAGAGAAAGACACATTCAGGATTCCAAGGGACTAGAAATTCTCCCATCTCCGCAAACACAGAGAGCAGAGAGCTAGGCTTAAGGGTGAAGCTTCTGTTGATAAAAAGGTATTGGATTCAGGGCCCTGGAGGCTGACACACAGTCAAAGGAATGAATGAACAGTAGTAAGGACATTCTTAGAAATTCTTGGGTTGAGTTTGCCCTGGAGCTCAGCTGTTGGTAGCAGCAGAGTGTGGAAAGAGGAGTGAAGGAAAAAGCTGACATTTATTTGGTCCTTACAGCAACCCATGTGAGATAAGTGTTGTTATTGTGCCCATTTTACAGATAGGGAAAAAGGAGACTCACAGAGGCTAAATGATTTGCATGGTCCATGGTCAAACAGGTAGTAAATCTGAGGCAGGATTTGAATTCAGGTCTTCCTGACTCCAAGACCAATGCTTTATCCACTGCAGTGGAAACAATTCCCATTTGTGGTTACCCTGGGAAACTGGCTCAGCCTTGGATAATGTCTGGACCTATAGATTCAGGGAAGGTCTAGTAGGTTCTACAGCCTCCCCAAGAGTTCAGTTTGCCATGCACAGTGGGGCCAGAAGTTTGGTCTGGCATAGTTCTGCACCCATTACCCACCTACTTGAAGCCCATGTTTGGCCTGTTCTTCTTTCAATGCTGGGTATTAGAAAGGCATTCTGAACCAATAAATAATTCACCAGTGTAATTCAGGCCCTCTGGAGTTTCTGTCATAGGCGTGCTCTAATTCAGAATGGCTTGGGTCCAATCCTAAAGAGGTCAGCTATGTCAAACAGGTTTTGGCAATGACTTGACTCACAATCCCTCTTCTGCTGGGACTGCTTTCAAGACTAATCTGATTGGCAAGAGGATATCTCTTTCCAGGAGAAAGTCACCCAGGTTTGAAACCTCAGTGTCATACTGGACTCCTCTCCCCCACCTCATATGCAGTTGATTGCCAAATCTTGCCATTTCTACCTTTCCCACACCCCTGGTATAAGTCTCCTTCTCTGCACTCCCACATCCATCAGTCTAGCTCAAGGCTTCATCACCTCTCACCTGGATTGTTGCAATAGTCTTCTAATTAGTTTCTCTTCTTTGAGCCTCTCCCCACTCTATTCCATCCCCTACGTAGCCACCAAAGTGATTTTGCCACAGTGCCTCTCTCAATAATCTCCAGTAGCTCCCTATTGCTCCAGCATCAAATATAAATATTAATGTCCTTCACAATCTGGTCCTTTCCTACTTCTCCAGGCTTCTGATACTGACTTCCCCCCACATACTCTATCATCTACAATGGTTTGCTATTCCTCCCTGACAAGATGCCATCTCTAAGTTTTCACACTAACTGTCCTCCATGCCTAGCATGTTCTGTCTCCTCATCTCTGCCTTTCAGAATTCCTGGCTTAAGATTCAGTTCAAGTGCTACCTTTTGGAGGAGGCCTTCCCCTGTCCTTAAAGATGCTCTACCTTTCCTTTCAAAGGCGACCCTCCATTGACTCTGGATGTATCTAGCATGTATCTAATCATTTACTTGCTATCCTCCCCTCCCTAACTACAATCTAAGCTCTTTTGGGACAGAAGCTGTTTTGCCTTTCTTTGTATCTCTAGTTGTTGGCACACAGTAAGTTGTTTGCTGCTCAAAGAGGACCAAAATGACATCACAATGTTGGGGTCAATGTACAGTATGTCTGGCTTTGTCAGATAATGTCAATACAAGCTTGGAAGGCTCTACTGCAGGTCGGGCACAAAAAGTCCATTCCCAGTAAGTACCCAATAAATATTGTTGATTGGAGAGTTATTTTTACAACCAGAGAATCTAGACCATTCAGGAAGAACAACCCTCCTCCCAAAGCTGGAAGGGCCAGGATGGCAAATTCTACTCATTGAAAAAAAATCAGAAAGACCCCAATACAACCATGGGATCAAAAGGAATCCTACTGGAAGACTTCATTACGTATGAGCAAAATAAGGCTTGACCCCAAACAACCTAATTTTCTAATTCTGTGGGTTTGTGGGCAGCTTTTTCATATATCAAGTTTTTCATTCTTGTTTTTCCTGACTGTGCTAATGAGCCCATAGATGGCAAGGTAAGGAGCCTTGTGATAAATTCATCACATACTATAAAAAAAGAGGGAACAAGCTGGACACAGTAGAGATTCAGAGTTCCATATGCAATCTTCTTTTTCTATTCTTTTTTCTGCGGTCAAGTTCATGTTTGTTGGTGTCTGTCAAGTTCAGAATAGCTAAAAATAGATGCGTGATACAGCAGATTGATCAAAACTGGGCTGGAAGCGGAAGTCACGACTTTTTGGTAGGGATGGCAGGGAGTATCCCTGGAGACATCTACACAGATACCCCCAAACCCTTACTGTAGTGGACAAAGCACTGGATTTGGAGTCAAAGGATTTGGGTTCAAATCCCAATCCTAGTTCTGTGTGACATTGGTAGTCAGTTAACCTCTCTGGGCCTTGGTTTTCTCATCTATAAAATGAAGGGGCTGAGCATGATTCCCTAAGGTCCCTTTTGGTTCTAGATTATGATTATTGAAAGAAAACCTTAGAGATTCTGTCTACTAAGGAGTGAAAGGTTCATTTAAAATTGTCCAGAGGCTAAATTCAGATGTAATAGTTCAGGTGATCATATATGTATTTGTATATACAAATCATGTATGTATAAATACACATGTATATATTTGCTTACAAATACGAAAAATGCCCAGCCCTTATTGTCCTATTTTTCAAGGGAAAATGTTCAAGCTAAATTGTATTGTTGTACCCAAGGGTTGATCACACTTAATTTTTCTCTTCATGTTTTCTTATCCATCCGTGCATTGCAACTGAGTCAGATATGTGAAAAAATGGCAGAGCCCAGAAGGGTAGACACACAGGAAAAAGGATGTAGAAGATGGGATCTTGAGGAGCAGCAGTAGTCTTTTCTGGACCATTAATTAATTCAGGTAAGGAGAGTTATTTGTAACATACTGGGAAATAGAAAAAGCAATTTGTGGCTAGAGACCACCTGAGAGTAACAGGAATAAAGCTCTTTATAACTCACCAATCAAGAAATCACCATCTGAATTGTAAAAACATCTGGAAAGAAGGTAGAAAACATTTTATGAGATATCAGCAACGTAAAAGCACAGTAAGGGGCAGCATAGTGTTCCATAAACCCAGTGGGATTTGGAGTCAGAGGTTCTGAGTTCTGGTCCTGGTTCTGACAACTTGTCTCACCCATGGGACCTTCAACAAATCATTTCCTCTCTCTAAGTCTCACTGGCCTTATCTAGAGGCAGCTAGGTGGCTCAGTGGATAGAGTGCCAGGCCTGAAGTCAGGGAGACTCATTTTCCTGAGTTCAAATCTAGCCTCAGACACTTACTAGCTGAGTGACCCTGGGCAAGTCACTTAACTCTGTTGCCTCAGTTTCCTCTTCTGTAAAATGAGCTGGAGAAGGAAATAGCAAACCACTCCAGTATTTTTGCCTAGAAAACTCCAAATGGAGTCATGAAGAGTCAGACAGAACTGAAATGACTGAACCACAAAAGGTTCCTTACAGCTCTGATTTTTTGTAATTCTAAGTCCGTAATTCTAGGGAATCAAAGTCAAATGACCCATCATATAATTTGTCCCCACTGGAAATCTTAGAATAAAAACATGCTCCAGGGCTCAACCAACTTCAGGGAACCACAGTTGCTTACTTGTTAACCATAGAGGTGTTACAGATGAAAATGTGGATGGCAATCCCGTTGTTGGACCGGATGTCTCCAGCTCCACACAAGGTATGAAGTCCCTAGGAAACAAAAGCCACCCCCATCAGGAAAGAAGGTTAGAATTCAGGGCTCCTGGCAAATCCTGCCCTTTCTCTGGTAACTAAAACAAAGAAGTCAAGTCATTTGCATCAGGGCCTCTGAGACAGGCAAAGACTGAAAGGAGTTAACTGAAGAACCCAAGACACCTCATGTCCATATCCCCTTCTTTAACCTCTAACTATTATGTCACAATCATTTAAAAAGTTAGCTAGGAATGGTGACACAAAGAATACACATGTATTAGAGGCAGGTGGGCAGCGAGGTGGCACAGTGGATGGAGTGTTGGGCCTGGAGTTAGGAAGAACTGAGTTCAAATTTGGCCTCAGATACTAGCTGTGTGACCTTGGGCAAGTTACTTAACCTTGTTTGCCTGTTTCCTCATCTGTAAAATGAATTGGAGGAGGAAATGACAAACCATTCCAGTATCTTTGCCAAGAAAACCTCAAATAAGGTCATGAAGAGTCAGACTTGAAACGACTCGGAAACAACAAGAGACATTTAGGTGATAAGGTGAATAGAGTCCTAAACTTAGAGTCAGGAAGACCCAAGTTCAAATCTAGCCTCAAATACTTTCTAGCTGTATGACCCTGGGCAAGTCACTTAACCTATCTGTGCCTCAGTTTCCTTATCTGTAAGGTGGAATAATAATAGCACTTACCTCATAGGGTTGTTTCAAGGATAAAACAAGATAATATTCATAAAGTGCTTTGCACAGTGCCTGGCAAGTAGTAGGTAATTAATAAGTACTTAATAATTAAAACAATTTTTAACTAATTATTTCATATTCACATCTTATCAGCCCAGCAAAACTGTCTCACTCTTCCTTCCTTCATCCAGGAAATATTTATAAAGTATCTACTAGGCTGCAGACTCCATAATGCTGTGCACATAGGAGGTACTTGATAGATGCTTGTTGAAAGAATGTATGAATGAATGTATATGGTGTGTAATGCACTGGAGGCGATCTTTCCATTCGTCCGTGATAGATGCTCAGCAAATACTTGTGGAATGAAATGAAAACTTACTCATCCTCTTGTCCATTCTCTCAGATCCCCACTTTCTGCTAGGTGATAATTGGCTGATTTCATAAATTAGTCTTCATTAGTGTGCTAATGGGTGCTTTGTTTTTGTTGGGTTGTTTTAGTTGTTTCCTCCTTGACCCCATTTGAGGTTTTCTTGCCAAAGTTACTGGAGGGATTTGCCCTTTACTTGGCCAGCTCATTATACAGATGAGGAAATGAGGCAAACAGGGTTAAATGGCTGACTTGTCCAGGGTCACACAGCTAGTAAGTGTCTGAAGCCAGATTTGAACTCAGGAAGATGAGTCTTCCCTGACTTCAGGCCCAGCGCTATATGCACTATGGCACCACTTAGCTGCCCCAATAAGCTTGTCTTCATTCCTAGGTGATTTAAATAGGGGCCTTCTGGGGACAATGCTTTCTTTCACTCAAAGGAATCTCTCTAACAATGGGCTCCTAATCTGAGGAATAAGATATTTGGGAGGCAGTTGGGACTTTGTGATATTCCTCAAACCTCATTGACAGGTTCCTGCTTGTGAAAAGATTCAACCCGACGTGGGGCTCTTCTGTATAATGTCTCATTATCACTGCCAAGGAAAGCAGCAGGGCCAGTTGATTCCTGTAGCAAGACTCTACAATGAGAAGCCCTAGGAAGCTGGGGCTGAACTGTGTTAATACAGAAAACTCCTTGTCCCTGGAAGTATTGAAACAGAGATTGTATGACCTAGAAATGCTGTAGAAGGAATTCTAGCATTGGGTGAGAGTTGGATTTTATGAACCCTAAGTTTTGCTGAGATAATGTAAACCTTAAAGCATGATATAAACATCAGCTCTCATTGTTATACTGATCATTCCAACTCCAACACTCTCTGATTTTCCCCTTGTAACCTTAGGTAGGTCATGTCTCCAGGGCTCACTTTCCTCTTTTGCACAAGTTGGGGATTAGACTAGATGTTTTCCTAATCCCTATGGGGGATCATGGGATCATAGGATTTACAGCTAGACAGGACCTTAGGGATGATCTAGTCCGATGACCTCATTTTCTAAGTGGTACATGATGAATTCAACACAGGTCTAATGCCAAATTCATGTTATGTCCACTACACCATGATGCCTTTCTAAAAGTTGAGTAAGACATGGTCTCTGCCCTCATTGAGTTTATATGATTCTGTCTTTTGCCACCTTCAAATCTTCCCTGACTTGTGTCCCACTTTCTGCTAAGTAATATAAAGATGAATTGATAGAAAGTGTTAGTGGCTAGCAAGGGATGAATGTGTGACTTTCTTCCAGAAATGATGTGCATTTTAACAGCCACCTTTAGCCAATGGTGAGAATATTAGGCACAGCAGCAGGCGTGTGAGGGCCACATTTGGATCAGAGGGATGCTTTCCATGACCCTTCACCCGAAGCTGACCCTACTTGGCACCCAGCCTGCTAATAGCTGGATTATCATGTGTGAATGAATCTTCCCCAAAAGAATGTCATTTCCTTGAGGTTACAGACTATTTTTGTCTTTATATTCCAAATCCCATGGAAGAATTTGACTGCCTTCATATGAGGCTGACCCTACTTGGCACCCAACCTGCCAAATGGTGGATTATCATGTACTGAATGAACTTTACCCAAGAGAATGTAATTTCCTTGAGTTTAAAGGCTATTTAATTTTTGTCTTTATATTCCCAGATCCTGTGGAATATAGCAGGTATTTAATAAATGTTTATGGGCGGAATAAATAAATGAACAAATGAATGAATCAGGCTTCAGAGGAGAGGAGAGGGCTAAGAAGAAGGGCTGGAATAGTGACTTACGCTCACAAAGTCCATTTTTTTCTGGGATGCTTTTGGGACCTCAAATGGCTTCCACCTAAGCTGAAAAACAAGCACGGGAAAAATAAATTATTTCACAAAGGCAAGTTAGAGGTTTTTAATGAATAGCATCTGCACCATGGAAGATGAAGTATAGAGCCCTGACTGCTGGTGATTTTGTTATTTTGAAACTGATCATTATTAGTCACTTTCTTCCAGAGGCACTGGAGGTATTTTTTTTAAAAAAAGTGAAAAAAAGCCACCAATTTTTTCAAATGACTTGAGGATGGCACCTTCTATTCTCCATGTGGCAGAATGCGTCCCCTGTTTCCCTTGCTTTCTCCTTCAGATGCTGGAGCTTTGCTTTTTGACATTCTGCTCAGGCAGATCAGGGAGTTTCAACTGATCCCATTTTTTATGCTATTTATAATCAGCTCCCCTTCCTGGCACACCAACTGCTCTGTGTGGGCTCCCAACACTGCAGAGGCTGCCTGGGGCTGCTTTTGCTTTCAGCCCTCGTAGTTCTGAATCATGACTTTAAACAAGTGAAAAAGTGTCCAGTCTGGGTGACTGGGGGCAAACCAGTGCCCCTCTCTGAGCCTTGGTGTTATTTGTAAAACAAAGACGTTGGGCTAAGTGATCTCGAAGGGCCCTTCCAGTTCTGACATCCTTGTGATTCTGCAAATTGATGGTAGGTTTTATAAGTTACAGAAGCACCATTTAGTTCCTTCACCGAGCTCAGGATTTGTCCCTAGGCTACCTGGCATTTTCATTTGAGTCATGACAATATTTGATTTGTTAATTAGGCAATATTTAACTTATTAATTAGACAATTGAAAGAATCGGAAGATGTCAGCAGGCTGGGGGCCCTACCAGATGTGCCAGGCTGCCAAGTGGCCCAGGGCTTCATGATTTATTAATCAGCTCTGCATTGGATTTAACAGAGCAAGGTGATGGCTGTCAGAGGTCGATAAACAACGAGGTCTCTGAGCCCATCTGCTCCCAGAGTGACCCTTCTGCCTTAGCTCCCCTTACAATAGCTCAGATCAGCCTGGCACCCAGATCCCAGCCCACAGTGTCTTCATTACTCCTGAACAGTGGGTGGTGCTCATGTCCTGTCACTTCATGCTACACAAAATGAGTCAAAGAGGTGGAGAGAATATGGTGGGCAATTAGTCTACCACCTACCCTCAGGCATGTGGTAGTCCTGATTTTTTCAAAGAAAATAAGGTTATCATAATTGGGAAATATTTGACTTGGGAATTTGAATTACACAACTGAGTTTCTGATGCCCCCTCTACTCCCAGCTTCTAGTACCTCCCTTACTCAAAACAATGTTTTTTGTGTATTCATTTTACATATATACATGTGTGTGTGTGTACTCTCTCCTTTGAAAGACTGTGAACTTTTTGAGGGCAGGGATTGTTTCTTTTTTATTTTTGTATACCCAGTACTTCTCATGTTGTCTGGCATATATTGGGTAACTAATAAATATATGTTGATAGCTTGCTTGGGAATGCCACACACATACACATACATTTTAATAATGTATTTCAAGTATCCATAATTTCATGGATGAGGATACTCCACCCAAAGAGATAGCAACCAATGCCCCTACCCCCTCCGTACCTTAGGAAAAAGCCTTTGCTAGTTGCTGTGACTAAAAAAGGGCAGTTACGTGGCACAGTGGATAGAGTGCCAGGTCTGAAGTCAGGAACACTCATCTTCCTGAGTTCAAATGTGACCTCAGACCTTACTAGCTGTGTGACCCTGGGCAAGTCACTTACTCTTGTTTACCTCAGTTTCCTCATCAGTGAAATGAGCTGAAGAAGGAAATGGCAAACCATTCCAGTATCTTTGCTAAGAAAACCCCAAATGGGGTCATGAAGAATTGGACACAATTGAACAACAAATTCACCACCTAGTGGCCAACTAGAAGAGGTGATGAGCCTCTCCAAACTTAGGTAGGCTGAGTCTTGACTGACAGGTATTAAGACCTTCCCTGGGCTGTATTTGAAGACTTTCCTTTGTCAAAATTCACACTATTGCCACAGCCTTTGAAAATTTGCACTGCATGATAAAACTTGGAAGTAAGACTTTGGTGGAAGATTTTTAAATTTTTAATCAAAGGAAATCATTGACTCAGCTGAAGTCTCACCTTCTGTAGGAGGCCTTTCCCAACCTTTCCTACTCCTAGTCCCTTTCCTCTGAGATTACCTTCCATCTGCTCTGTATACATAGCTGTTTGTTGTTTCTTCTATCAGACTGTGAGTTACTTGAGGGTAAGGACCTTTTTTTTTTTTTTTTGCCTTTCTTTGTATCCTTAGCACTTAGCACAGTGCCTGGAACATAATAAGCATTTAATAAATTTTTGTTGATTGATTGAAATTTCCTAATTCAGTCACATTGTTGAAGTCTTTGCTTTCTCGGCACAAATGCAAAATAATGAAATACCCTTCCTCCATCTCTCTTCCCCCATCCCCCAAAAAGTGGCAGCCTTGGGATTTGAACCCAGTGTCCTCTGACTCAAGATCAGAGGATCAGCAGCAGTTCCACTATACCACATTTTGTTGTTCAGTTGTAACTGACTTTTTGTGACCATATTTGGGCTTTTCTTAGCAAAGATATTAGAGTAGTTTGCCATTTCCTTCTGTAGCTCATTTTACAGATGAAGAATTGAAGCAAACAGGGTTAAGTGACTAGCCCAGGGTCACACAACTGGTAAGTGTCTGAGACCAGATTTGAACTTGGAAAGATGAGTCTTCTGACTTCAGGCCCCAGCGCTGTGCCATCTTGCCGCCCTACATCATACTACCTTACAAGATTAGTTGATGTAGGGAAAGTGAATGAATCAAATAGATTTATAGGTGAGGGTTTCCTGCTTACTATAGGACAGCCTTATTTCTAGGAGGGCAGCCCTCAGGCAAGGAAAAACAAAGCTTCAAGGAAAAGAGGGAATTGATCGTGAGGAAGCAAATGTACTCTAAAATAGGAGCTTTTTCCCAAGTGATGCTTTATGGTCCTCTGGCACTGAAGGCATTTCCTCCAAGGAAAAAGATCCTCAGGAAGGAGTGTGCAAGTGGTGGGAATGGGACATTCCACAGAGACATCAGGGTCTGATGATGACTTCGGGAAGCCCAGAGTGACTTGCTTGTGGGGGTGCATCTGAATGAGACATGAAGCTATAACATTAGAGAGGATGGGGAGGAGCTAGTGACCGTGACACAAGTGGACCACAGTATAATAGGTAAATGAACATAATGGGGAGCTCGAGCCTAGGATCTCTGGAGAAGTTTTGCATGAGATTCTGTCCAAATACAAGTCCTAAGAATCAGACAGAACTCTAGCTTCCAAAAGGCTATGGACATGGATGGAGGCTGGGGAGAGAAGATGACAACATACGAAAGGCTTTAGGAGTTGATGGGCAGACGGAATCTTTAGAGCAGAACATAGGAGATCTTCAGCTAGGGCTTGGTGGGCAGCTTAATTTTGCCCAATACTATATGTGGTGATATTAATCAGGCCTATTTCCTCCCTGATGGGCTGTTAAAATTATCCCTTCCAAAGTGGAACCTCTGAAAGTTTGGTAAGAGCAATTGAATTGAGTATCATAATAATTTAGAGCTGGGGGTGGGGTGGGGATCTTAGGGATCAATTAATCCAAACTCCCCATTTCTCAGAAGAGAAAACTGAGAGACAGCAATAGTGAACTCATTTATTCTGAAGGTTTTTTTTTAATCAATGAGATACTTATCAAGAAAATGATCCAAGACAATTCCAAAGGACTCATGATGAAAATGCTACCTACAGAAAGAGAACTGATAAAGACTGAGTACAGATTGAAGTAGAATTCTTTTCACTTTATTTCTCTTGCTTTTTTTCAGCAACATCGCTAATGTGGAAATATGTTTCACATGAGTTCACATATATAATTGATATCACATTGCTTGCCTTCTCAATGGGTAGGAGAGAGACTGAAGGGAAGGAGAGAATTCAGAAGTAAAAATTTTTAAAAATTGATGAGAGATATCAGTGAAAGATAACAGAGGGACAATTCCAGTGATGCGCTGGATTTACCCAAGTGAGAGATGGAGGGAGGGCTGGAAAGGGAACAAGCATTTAGTAAGCACCTACTATATGCAATGTCTTGCTGCTATCATCTCACTTGATCCTCACAATAACCTTGTAAAATATCATTATCCCCATTTTATGATTGAGAAAACTGAGGAAGACAAAGGTTAAGTGACTTGGCACTGTCACACAGCTATTTAGTGACTGAGGACAGATTTTTTTTCACAGTTTCTTTTTTTTTTTGTAAATATTATTTTATTTTTTTCCCAATTACATGTAAAGATAATTTTCAACATTCAGTTCCATTGCCATTTCCTTCTCCAGCTCATTTTACAGGTGAGGAACTGAGGCAATCAGGGTTATATGATTTGTCCCAGGGTCACACAATTAGTAAGTGTCTGAGGCCAGATTTAAACTCAGGTCTTCCTGAGTCTAAGCCCAGCGCTCTGTCCACTTTGCCACCTAGCTGCCCTTCTTGCTAAGAAGAGTTAAGTCTATCAAAGTTGATCATCGCACAATGTGGCTGTTACTGTGTACAACATCCTCCTGGTTCTTCTCACTTCACTCAGCATCAGTTCATTTAAGTCTTTCCACGTTTTTCTGAAGTCTGCCTGCTCATCATTTCTTATAGCACAATAGTATTCCACTACATTCATATACCACAACTTGTTCAGTCATTCCCCAATTGATGGGCATCCCCTCAATTCCCAGTTGTTTGTCAGGCCAGAGATTAACGCAGGTCTTTCCTACTCCAGGCCCAGCACTCTATCTACTGAGCCACCTAGCTGGAAAGAGCATGAGGTCTGGAATTAGGGTACCTGGATTCAAACCCCAGGTCTGTTATTCGTGAAACCATGAACAAGTCACTTGACTCTTCCAGGTCTCAGTTTACTCATCTGTTAAAAAATGAAGAGGTTGCTGCCAGAAAAACCTAATTTTCCATGCTACATGTATTTATTTTGTGATAAATTATAAATATGTTACCAAGAAAGCTTAAATCCTCTAGTATAGAAATATCTAGGCACAATTTTCAAATCTTTCCTCAGGTGCACAGATGCCTTGCCCTGGCTCTGGGTGAAAGATCCACTGAGAGAGAAAGGAAACGAGGCCTATTTTGTGTAACATTTCTTAACCTTCAGAAATTGATGTCATGAATAACAACCACATTCTCTTTACTGTAAGTCTTTCATACCATTATTAGAATGGGGGAAGCTCGGAGAAGAGTTTCATTTTGTAGTAATAACACAGAGGTAAACAGTGCCAGGCTGAACTGACTAAAGCAGGCTGGTGGTGAAGCGGATTGAGCACTGGACCTGTTGTTTGGGAGACCTGAGTTCAAATCCAGCCTCATATACTTACTAGTTGTGTTACCCTGGGGATGCCATTTAACCTCTTAATGCCTCAACTCGTTGAGAATCAAATGAGATAATATCTACAAAGTGCTCTGCAAACCTGAAAACATTACACAAGTGCTAGCTATTACAGGTTTTCAACTTGTAGATTTTGATGATTGTTTTGAAGACCCCAAAGGTGCTTGATGAGCTCAGCCTGAGTTCTGCATCATAGTTCTAAGCCAATGGGATCATAGATGTAGAGCTCAAAGATAGCTTGGACTAGGTCACCTAGTCCAAGCTTTTCCTTTTCTAGATAAGGGAAGTTGAAATTCACAGGTAGTACGTGAGGGAGCTGGGACTCAAACCCCAGTCCTTTGACCCCAAATCCAGATCAGTTTACTGTACCATGTGGGTTCCCTGGGGTTGGTCTGTGAAAGGTAAGAAGAGACATAGGGAACTCCCAGAGGAGGAAACCTCCCTTATCGGGGCAGGTTGGCACCTTCTCTGCAATTTATAGTCTTAGAGGGAAGGGAAAAGAAACAAGCACCAGCTATGTGCTTGACACTGTGGTAAGTACTTTACATCTGATCTTCATCATTTGCTCTTCACAACAACCCCAAGAAGTAGGTGTTGCTATTATCCACATTTTACTTGGGGAAACTGAGTAAGATAGAGGTGAAGTGACTTGCCCAGGGTCACACAACTAGTGTGAGGCTGGATTTGAACTCGGGCTTTCCTGACTCCAAGTCCAGTGCTCTATTCACTTCGCCATCTAGCTGCCTTTCTTAGAGAGCTGCCTGAAGTCCAAGAGTTTAAGTGACTTGCCCAAGGGGGACAAAGACTTGAGCTGACCCATGTCTTCCTGGCATTGACCCAGTTTTCAATCTACCTCAACATATATTCTCCCCTAAAAGGTGAGGAATAAGTAAGAACAGAAGATCTACTTTAAGTTTTTGGATTTGAAGGGATGTCAGAGACACAAAAATAATTTCTTCATACCTACTTGCCTGAGTCTGGAGGGGATATTTCTGTGCCATTGAAAAGTGAGAGAGGAAAAGTGAAAAATGAACAGAAACCACTGGACTTTAATTATTGAAGCATGAATTAAGAAAGGAATACCAACATGTCAGGATGGTATAAACGAAAAGACAAGAGAATCATGTTATCAAGAATACTGTAAGGGGTAGTTAGGTGGCATAGTGGATAGAGCTCTGGCCTTGTAGTCAAGAGAACCTGAGTTCAAATCCAGCCTCAGACACTTGACACTTACTAGCGGTATGATCCTGGGCAAGTCACTTAACTTCATTGCCTAGCCAAAAAAAATAATAATAATAAAGAAGGGGCAGGTAGGTGGCCCAGTGAATAGAGTACTGGCCCTGGAGTCAGGAGGACCTGCATTCAAATCCAGCCTCAGACACAAAATACTTACTAGTTGTGTGACCCTGGGCAAGTCACTTAACCCCAATTGCCTCATCAAAAAAAAAAAGGCAGAAAAAAAATATGCTGTATATATTTAGCAAAACAAAGAAATCATAATTATGGTTGAGGCCAGGTCACAGAGAAGGGTGGATTCCAAAACCATTACCTAAGAAGCAGCTAGGTGGCACAGTAGATGGAGTTTCAGGCTTGATGTTAGGAAGACTCATCTCTTTGAGTTCAAATCTGGCCTCAGATACTTACTAGTTAGGTGACCCTGAGCAAGTCATATAACCCTGTTTGCCTCAGTTTCCTCATTTGTAAAATGAGAGGAAATGGCAAGCCATTCCAGTATCTTTGCCAAGAAAAGCCCCACATGGGGTCATAAAGAATTGGACATGACTGAAATAACTGAATGACAACAACCTTAACAAAAGTGGATTTCACAGAACAATTGCCTAGATATTAATCCGTGGCTTGCTAACATATAGAAGGTGGCCAAAAAGTTGGAAAACAGATGAGAAATAAAATGGCCCTGGAGAAGGTCTCTGGAAATCTCCTTTTTTTCTCTCTTTGCAGAGGTAAAAGCCTAAGGGGATATGTCTTGCATGTCCTATCAAACATCATTGATATGTTGAATAGTTTTTCTGAACTGCTCTTTTTTTCTTTTTAAAAAAATCTTTTAAATAAAGGATGGCTCACTGAGTGTGAAAAGAAGATGAATATATTCAGAAATAAAGAGAAAGTAAAAACAAAAATATCAATTTTTTTTAAAGAAAAAGATATAAAAAGTAAGACTAGATCAAGGGAAATGGGTCAGTAGGTATGATCCCAAGCTGCTTTTAGGGCCACTAGTAGCAAATGACAGAGCTACACTTACTAAGTATGTGACCTTGGGCAAGTCACTTAACCTCTGCTTGCCTCAATTTCCTCATTTGCAAAATGGGGATAATAACAGAGCCTACCTTACTGTTGTTGTAAGCACCAAATGACATTTTAATAATTGTAAGGCTTTTAGCACAGTCCCCAGCACGTAGTAAGTGCTATATAAAGGTTAGCCATCATTATTATTTTTATTGCATTTTGGGCAAAGACACTTGGTTCATGATGAGTAAAAAAATACTTGGTTCAGTTATATCATTAGATTTGGTCTCTTAGTTACCCAGCAGAGGATAATAGTTTACAAATTAGATTATTCCCTAAGGAGGGCTGGGGAAAGAACCCACCTGTCTTAAGACAGAAGGAAAAGATTAAGAGTAAAGAATGTGATACCCTGAAAGTAACCACACTTTCCAGAATCCATTCTGGACAGCAAGATACTCTTTGATGATCATCAGGATCTGGGATCCTTTCATCCCTATTTAATATTTTCTGATGTGTCAGTCAATAAATATTTATTAAGCACCTACTATGTGCCAGGCCAGACACTGTGCTAAGCTCTGCTCTTGAGGAGCTCACAATCTAATGGGGGAAACAACATGAAAATAACTATGTATGGGCAAATTATATACAGGATAAATTGGAAATAATGAACTGAGGGAAGGCACTAGAATTAAGAGGGATTGGGAAAATCTTCCTGTAGCAGGAGGGATTTTAGCTGGACTTGAAGGAAGCGAGGGAAGCAGGGAGGCTGAGATAAAGAGGGAGAGCCTTTCACTCATGGGAGACAGTCAGTGAAAAAGGCTAGCTTTGGCGGTGTCTTGTTTGAGGAGCAGCAAGGAGGCCAGTAAGGAGCTGGCTTCAGAGACGGGAATAACTGGGTTCAAGTCCTGCCTCAGACATAGACTGACTGAGTGACCCTAGGTAACCTAGACAGTGGTGCTTCAGAAATCTCTCTAGGCCTATGAGTTGCAGAGAAGGTGTCCACCTGTATTGGTAGATTGGGTAGCTTTATTGTACCAATCCTATTACTGGCTAGGTTGCCTATATTTTGTTGCAAGGATCGTCAGGAACCTGCAGACATTTTTACTGACTTGCAAAATTTTAACGGAGACAATGAACATTCTTTCCTACACTCTGTCTTTAAGCTAAGAAAATACAAACTGTGTCCGTTCCCATTCATTTGCACAGAGTGTACTCCAAACACAAATTTCAACCCAGCTGACTATGTTTGTCATTTTTTTCAACTCCAGGTCCGGTTTGTTTTAGGCCCGCTGTACAAAATGCAGAAAGGCAGAGGTGCATCATAGATAGAGAGCTAGCTTCAAAACCGAGAAAACCTGGGTTCAGGTTCTGCCTTTCACATATACTAGCTGTAGGACCCCGAGTCCCTCAGTGCAATCCTCTTAAGCTTAAACAAGTTGCAGTAAAGGGGCCAATTTGCTTTGGTGGAGGGAGTTTCCTTGTGTCAATTAATTTAGAGGTACAGTGCCTACTATGTATATTTTATGCCTTTATAGGAGTGACTGAGTTACCTGGTTAGGGTCTGGCTCTACTTCATCCCAGTTGTGAGTCAGATGGCCTTGCTCAATGGATTCAAAAGGCTTGTGAATGACGGAAGGTAGAATTCTGTACAGCCAGCTATGGAAGAAAAGAGAAAGTGATAGATTCAGGAAACGTAATGAATGATGCAGAGCCATGCCCAAAAGTGCATATAACCCTGCTGGGTGAGTACATATGTAAAAAGCAACAATCCAACTTCTTGTGGCCCTTCATGGCTCCGTGGTGGTCACTGACTTTCCCTGCTTTTCTTTTAGGCCCCTGATCCCCAACCCCTGCCAAATGCTGCAACGTGTTTGGTGCTGATTAAGGCAGTGAAATGGGCTATTTATAAGCTGGTGAGACATCAGAAGACAGGACAAGAAGTGAAGAATTGTAACATGCCTTAACTCCTCTGTGCCTCAGTTTCCTCATCCTTAAAATGGACATATTGATTTTTAATGTTCCTTCTAGCTCTAAATCCTATGATTTTGTGATATCATTGGGGAAGCCTATTAGAAACCTGTTTTAGTTCAAATATTAAGAAATCAGTATTGCTTTAGTCTAGAACTCTTTCTCTCAGGCCTTTTCTTTTAGGAAAGTAGGTAAAAAGACCAAAAGCCAAGGCCCTGGGAAATGAATGAAAGGAGATAACTAAATTTGGAATTAGAAATACCTCCTCTCGTTCTAGTGCAGTGCTCAACACATAGAAGGCACTTAATAAATGCTTGTTGATTTGACTAGTTAATATCCTTGCCTTTAACTTTCCCTTCAATAGAGTTATGACTCAACTAAGGACAGCACCCTTTCCCTCCTTTTCCTAAAGGTAATAGGGTATTGATCAGAGTAAGGAGGTCCCTTGAATTACTTCAGGAGAGTCCTTGACGTGAAGGGTCAAAAAGGCATAAGTGATTTTTCTCCAAGCACCATTCTGGAAAAATTAAATGACTATTATTCTACTAGATGGGTTAGAATGTTAACCCCAAACTCTGTTTTATCATGTTATGACATTTTCTTCATTCAAGATTTCTATAAATGTTACTTTAAAATGTTTTGACATGTCTGAGGGGATTCAGAAGGACTCTGACAATGTGGATATTTCTTTCCAAGCAGAACAATGCTTGAATTTAGAATGTTAAATTAATTTTAAAATGTCTCTGGCAAACTCGTGCCTGAAATGCAGCTGATGGTATTTTTTTTTTTTGACACCATGGTCCTTCCCAACTAAAACTATAAATGGAATTTGGGGAGGGCAGAATCCTTTGTAGAGAGTATCTGCTGATATTCCAAAGTTGCGGTGAAAGTTACAAAGAAAAAAAGGACTTAACTCCTTATATTCTGGAACTAAATAGCAATAATACAAACTGACATTTACATAGTGCTTTAAACACTTTAAAAGTGCAAAAATGCTTTCTGAATGTGACCTGATTTGATCTTTACCAGAACCCTAGGTTATGGTATCTTTATGGTTATCTTTACCATAACCCTATTGATTTTATAAGGCATTACTGTCTCCATTTTAAACATAAGGAAACTGAGACTTAGGTTAAAAAGTAACTTAATTAAATACCTATATATGTATTTATATAGGACTTTAAGTTTGGAAAGTGCTTTACAAATATTATCTCATTTTATCCTCATAGCAACCCTAAGAGATGGGTGCTGTTATTATCCCATTTTACAAATGAGGAAACTGAGGGAGAAATTGTCTTACTACTACTACTAAAAACAATAATGATAGTATCATCATCATTATCATCATCATCATCATCATCACCACAGTTAGCAAGTATCTGGGGCCAGATTGGGACTCCAGTCTTCCTGACTCCAGGTCCATCCACTGCACTACCTAGCTCACTTTCTCATGGGTACACAGCAGGAATATCAAATTATGATCCTTGCTAGTAGGACAGTGGGAATATGGTGGAGCATATATGGTCTTTGAGAGCAGGTACTGTTTTGTTTTAGTTTTTTTTTGTCTGTGTAACCATTGTCTGGTACATAGTAAGCACCTATTAAGTTCTGTTGAGTCATTGACTGGCCGACTGATTGATTGGACTTGGATTCAGAGATCTGGGCTCTAGTCTCAGGCTAGCTACTAATGAACTTTGTAGTTTGGGCAAATCCATTTTCCTTCCTGGACCTGTTTTCCATTAGAATTGGGTTAGACTAGGTGATCAAGGTCCCTTCCAGTTTGGATTTTATGATTCTTATGGCTCACTTCTGGACAACTACAACTATGAAGTAATCAGACACTCCGGGTCACAAACGGTAGGTTGCCCTCCCTTCTCCTTGATTTAACAAGGATCATAGAATCATAGATTTAGGGCCAAAAGGATCACTGGATTCACCCTTCCCCTGTACCATCCCATTTTACATAGGAGGAAGTTGAAGTCAAGAGGTGAAGTGATTCGCTGCAAATCACTTAGGTTATAAGAGAGCTGCAATTTGAACGCAGGTCCTCTGGTTCCAGATCCGATGCTCTTGACATTACACAGTGTGGAAGCTGGGTAGCCTATTACAACTCTGGGATTATTTTCTAAGTGCCATTTTCCTGGTTGCAGTTTCACATCTGGTGGGATAGATTACTCAGAGCCTGAAGGGTCAAATAAATATTCCCTTTAATAAAAACATATTCAAAAAGCAGTCTCCAAAGCATTTAAAAGTAGACCAGGAAAGTAAAAGTAAGTAGAGATTGCCAGTAAGGAAATTAAAAACAGTTGGCAAAGAGTTTCCTTGGGACCTCAAAAAGAGTCTGGAGAACTCTCTGCTAAATTGCTTAAAACTGCTTTTATATTCTTCTTGCTCAGTGGACCCTGTCTGAGTCCCAGATCAATCCACCTAGAGGCAAAGTTCATTGAAGTTGCCCATCATTTCTGTGCTGACAATAGTCCAGGCTGGTGTTTGGGAGGCTGGAGGGGTTAACAAATGCCTCCCCAGTTCTACCAGTGTCCTGGGTCACAACCATCACTACAGTATTCTTAAACTTTTACATTTTAAAAAAATTATGAACTTAACAATCATTAACACATACTAATATTTCAACATCCAAAGAATAGTTGCCTACTCTTTTTTTTTTAAATAGAGCATACTTGAGGAAAAAAATTGATATTACTTCCTTTTTTCTCTTTTAAGGCATTCTGTCCAGGCCCAGGCATGCCATCACCCTAGGCCTGGCATCACTGACAGCCTGGTCACCCTTGCTTCATCAGTGGTCCAATCCCCCACACTCACACTTTCCTATCCTGTATCTCCTTCCCTCCAGACTCAAGATAGCAACTAGCTAATCAGACTTGTGTTCCTCAAAGAGGAACCCAGCATTGTGACTGTGGTCTCTTCAAGTCAAATCAAGTCAACAATTATTTATTAAGTACTTACTATATATGTACCAGGCTTTCTGCTAAGTGCCGTAATGTTAAGTACAAGCAGAAATCCCATCAGATTGTAAGCTCCTCGAGGGCAGGAACTATTTTTTGCGTCTTTGTATCCCTAGCCTTAGCACAGTGCTTGGCACATACTAAGTACTTAATAAATGTTTATTGATTAATTGGTTGGTGGATTGATTGATTCTAATGAGGGAGATGACAGGCAAACAACTACGTACAACCAAGATATACAGGATAAATTGGAGATAATCTCAGAGGGAAGGTACTAAGATTAAGGAGGTCTGAGAAAGGCTTCTTGCAGAATAGCATGACCTAACTTTGGTTCCACAAAACACAGAGAAATGCTTAGCCCAGGGCCTGGAACTGGGTGCCAGGTGCTCACAAAATGTTTATTATATACTAGGTGTTTAATAAGATGTTTATTATATGTTGTTGTTGTTCATTTCTTTTTCAGTTGTGTCTGACTCTTTGTGACCCCATTTGAGGTTTCCTTGGCAGAGATACTGGAGTGGTTTGCCATTTCCTTCTCCAGCTCATTTTACAGATGAGAAAACTGAGGCAAACAGTATTAAGTGACTTGCCCAGGGTCACATAGCTAGTAAGTGTCTGAAGTCAGATATGAACTCAGGTCATCCTGACTCCAAGCCCTCTATCTACTTATACATCTAGCTGCCTTGTTTATTATTAGGTGCTTAATAAATGTTTATTACATAGTAGGTGCTTAATAAATGTTTATTATTTAGTAAGTGCTTAGTAAATGCTTATTATATAGTAGATGCTTAATAAGTGCTTATTGTCCTTGAGAAGGTAGACAACACATAAGAGGAAGTAGAAAAGCAGGGAGGTACAAGGGGAGAAGGTACTAGAGAGGGGGCATTGTGGAGAAAATCCAGAAAGTCAGGGGTGAGGCCTGGAGGGGAATGAAGACATGGCTATCCTGAGGACTTTGTTTAAAATGGAGGTCCTAGGAAAGACCAAACACTTAGAAGAAGGGGCCAAAGGGGCAGAATATATTTCTTGTACGAGCAAATCTGGGGCATAAAGAACATGCAGGGTGAGGAGAGTGTTGTGAATGGTGGGAAATGTCTAAAGAATCAGGGGTGGAGCTCAGAGAGGAATGAAGACTTCTGAGACATAATACCCCTGTCTGGCTGCAGTGTTATTGTTATGGTTAAGTTGTTTCCAATTCTTTGTGACCCTCTTTTTAGGGGGTTTTCCTTAGCAAAGATACTGGAGTGGTTTTCTTTATCTGTCTCCAGCTCATTTTTTACAGATGAGGAAACTGAAACAAATAGGGTTAAGTGACTTGCCCAGGGTCACACAGCTAATAAGTGTTTGAGGCCAGATTTAAACTCGGGTCTTCCTGATTCTAGGCCTGGTGCTCTACCAATTGAGCCACCTAGCTGTCCTATAGCATTTCTCATAGTTGAAATTCTAGGCTGTTGAAAGAGAGATGTAGGGTGGAATGGCCTCTTGGCTCCCTTACCTCATGCCACTCCGTCTGCATTGAAGACTGTTTTCCCAATAGGAATTTTTCCATGTTAGCTTTGGGGCCCAATGTTCCCCATTGGAGGATTGTTAAAAAGACGAGGGAGACATGGTTGGGTTTACGCAGTAGCTGAGTCAGTTCATAAAGCTCACTGGGCTGCTCGGCAGAGATTTAATTCTGTTTCGGGGAAGAACGCCAGCTCCTTAATGAAGTTCTGACAGCTCCTTTCCAGTTTTCTGGAAGAGGCTGTGGCTTGGGCTACTGATAATTACTGCTGAGTGATGTGAGCAACAGAATATTGAGTCCAATTCTCCCGTTATTCTGATGGTTGTTAAGGCCAAATAAATGGGTTTAGGCACAGCCAAGCTGCCATAAATTAGAGCATAATAGAGATTGCATTTTTCAACCTTAACTTCATATATACTGCTCTCTTAGGCTTCTCCTCATGCAGGGGCCCCTCCTCAGGGGGGGCACTTAAGGGTCTTGACTGAGCAGGATCCATAGTGAGCTTTAGCTGGGTTAGGGAGTGGCTGGGGGAAGAGTAACAACCATTCATTCATTCATTCATTCATCTACTCCCTCATTTATTCATTCATTCTTATTGAGTGTCTGTTATGTGCATCTAAGTGGTGCAGTGGATAGAGGGAGGGGCCTGGAGTCAGGAATTCAAATCCTAAATTCAAATCTGGCCTCAGATACTTACTATCTGGGTGACCCTGGGCAAGTCACTACCCTGTTTGCCTCAGTTTCCTCATCTGTGAAATGAGCTGGAGAAGAAAATGGCAAACCACTCCAGTATCTTTGCCAAGAAAACCCCAAATGGGATCATGAAGAGTTGGATGTAACTAAAACACATTTACAAAGCAATATGGGAAGGGCTAGGAACACAAAGATAAAAGCAAACAGTCCCAGGTCTCAGGGAACTTATACAAAACACACACACACACACACACACACACACACACACACACACACACAGATATGTAAATGCAAAATATATGCAAAGTAAATCAGGGGTATTTCAGGTAAAAGGTGTCATCTGAGCTAAGCCTTGAAGAGGGCTAAGGGTTCTAAGAAGTAGATCAAGATGAAGAATAAGACCATCACAAGCAAAGGCCTGGAGGCAAGAGATGGGATGTGATATAATGAGAACAACTAGTAAGCTAACTTATCTGGAATGCAGAGTATTATGAGGAAGGAAAGAAATAAGAATTTATTAAGCACCTCCTTTGTGCACTGTGTTAAAAAAAAACTTTACAAATTTTATCTCATTTCATCTTTACAATAATCCTTGCATCCTTACAACAGCTGAGGAAACTGAGGCAGACAGAGGTTAAGTGACTTGCCCAGGGACACACACTTGGTGAGTGTCTGAGATTGGATTTGAATTCAGATCTTCCTGACTGCAGGCCCAGCATTTTATTGACTTCGCCACCTAGCTACCATGAAGGAGACTAATGTGTAGTAAGCCTGGAAAGGTAGGCTGAAGCTAAATTGTGAAGGACTTTAAATGCTAAACAAAGGGATTTATATTCTCTCCTAGAGGTGATGTGTAGCCACTGAGATTTCTTGAGGAGAGGAGTACCATACTTAAGCTCATGCTTTAAGAATATGCATTTGTTCCTGCATAGGAAGAGTGAGAGTCACAGTGTGAACACACCAAGAGAAAGAGCCAGCATATGAGTCAAGGAATTACAAAGGCCAGATAATGTGAGAGTTAGTTTCTAACGTGAAAGTTGGCTCAAAATTAGAGAAGTGACCATTCAGGCTGTCATTGTTTGTTAATGGGGTACCAGTAATAGAGTATCATTTTAAACTAAGTTGTCTCAATTTGCTGTACTTAGGTGGTCTGTGGGCCCACGCATTGTTTTGTGCCCTCCATTTTCCTGGGAAAGCTCTTCAGCTAGAGAAGTCATACTCCTCCTCTCCCCCTGCTATGGACTGGGACATTGGACATATATACCTTCAGAGCTGAATTAGGTAGCTCGGTAGATAGATGCCGGACTTGGGGTCTGGAAGACCTGACTTCAAGTCTGGCCTCAGACACTTGCTAACTATATAATCCTGGACAAGTCATTTAACCTCAGTTTCCTCATCTGTAAAATGGGGATAATAATAGCACCCACCTCCCAGGGTTGTAGTGAGGATCAAATGAGATAATAGTTATAAAGCAGTTAGCACAGTGCCTGGCACATAGCAAGCACTATGTAAATGTTAGCTATTATTATTGTTCATGTGAAAATTATCCACACTATGAATTATAGGTGGGCAGGTTTTCAATATGGTAGCAAGATAGATGTTATTACAATAACACCTGAACTAGCCTGTATCTTCAACCAAATGAAACACGGCCAAGAACCACAGAGGAAACAAAAAGGCTCCAAAAAGCCAAAATCAGTATCACAAAGTCTGTGAGCTGAAGCTCATGCAGTTGGCTTTTGGAGGAAAATGTTTCAAAACCCTCACTCAGAGCCTATTTGTTCTTTTTCTGACAAGCTTAAGTATCTCGTTTATAAGCCACAGAAGATTAGAATTAGCAAATTAGGGCAAGAAAGCATCCTACAAGAAGACACACTGCTAGCAAGAGGTAATAGCTAACAGTCTGACAAGAAGTGGGGGGGGAGGGAACAGAAAAACTAAAAGAACTAGACACAAAACTCAAAAAGCACAGCAGTTTGGGGGTAACTTTGTGTTTAGGCAAATAATTGTACATCCCTCAGTGAACAGCATAGTACAATATCTGATTTTTATGATAGAATCCATGACTGGGAGGAATCTTATCTGTCACTTCAGCCCTCTGTCCACTAACTAAAACCCTTCTACAATATCCTTGACATTCAGGGTTTCTGAGCCCTTCTAGTGACAGGAAATGAGTATTACATTAGAGAAGCACATTCTTTTTTTCAGACAATTTTAATGTTAAAAAGTTATTCCTTGTACTAAATTGAAATTTCCCTCTTCTATCCACTGGACTAGAGTTAGGGCTAGAGAGATCTCTAATTTGCTGTCCACATGACAGAGGTTCAGAGGTTTGCAGACAGTTATGTCTCCCATCTCAGTTTTCCAAAATACTCACAAGCTGAAATACCCATAAGTTACTTCAACTCTTCCTCATATAGCGTGATTTCTGTATAACCTATATCAAGTTGCTTACTGTCTCAAGGACGGTAGAGGGGAGGGAGGGAGAAAATTTGGAACTCAATTTTTAAAAAAAATTACTGTTAAAATTTGTTTTTACATATAATTAGGGAAAAATAAAATATGATTCAAAAATATATGTATAACATGATTTCCAGGCCCTTCACATGCTCCAGCTTGTAAATGTCACTGGGTGGCTTGTCAATATCCCAGGATATTGACAGGAAAAGGCAAAACACTTCAGAGGTGCTCAAATGAGTGTAGACTAGGGAGAAAGTATCCTAGGTCCCAACATCAAGAAAAAGTTGAATTATGTATGTGACTCTCTGTCTAAGAAGACAGAGAAGTATATAACACATTTTCAAGAAATTTCCACTCAAATACTTGAAATTTAAAAGTTTTGATGTTTAAAGGTATGATTTTGATGTTTTAATATTATCTCCAATTTATATTTTATAAATTTATACATAATTGCTTATACATTGCCTCCCTCATTAAATTGTGAGCTCTTTAAGAGTGGAGACTAGGTTTATTTTTGCCTCCCCCCCATCCTTAGCCTCACAGTGCCTGGTATACAGTCAGCATTTAATAAATGTTACTAGACTTGGGTTGAGGTTTATCTTCAGCTACCCAGAAAACCTGACTAGAATGATTCATTCCATAAGGGTAGTTGAGGTTCTTCATTTTAATAGTTTCTGTTCCTTTATTAGACTAATAAAAATATATCTACTCTGTTGGCTAGAAGTTATCAGTCTCATTATGCTGTGAGTTCCCTATTTCTTATGGTGGCTACTTTCCAACATCCTTTTTGGTTCATCTTTATAATGATTATAAATACTAATCCATTTGTTTATCACATTTTGAAGCTAATTGTTGTGGAACACCCTTGCCAACACTATTATGTCTATTGGCATAACCCACAACAAATGAGGACATCTCATTTGCTGCCACTTTTATTAATAATAGCACTGATAATAATCACTCTGTTATTGCTTCAATTTATATGGGCTTTTTTTTCATATTATAGCACTATGGACATTGACCAAATGTTACAAAATTGGAAAGAGCTCTGGAAATGGAATATGAAGAGCTAAATTTGAATTTTAACTCCAACTCAATCTATCTGAATGTCAGTTTCTTCATCTGTAAAGTGGGAATAATCTACTTGCACTACCAACCTCACAAGACTATTGTGAAAATAGTGCTTGGTAAACTGTGAAGTGTTCATAAAGGTGAGGTGGTAGTAGTAGTAGCAGCAGCAGTAGTAGCAGCAGTATACAAATGCGAGGGGGCAGTTAGAAGGAGGAGGAGAAGAAAGAGGAGAAGGAGGAGAAAAGGGAAGAAAAAGAGGAGGAGGAAAAAGAGAAGAAAGAGGAGGAGGAGGAAGAGGAGGTGCAGAAGGAAAAAGAGAAGACAGGTGCTATTATTATCATTCCTATTTTACAGATGAGAAAATGGGCAGGTAGCAGTTAAGTTGCCCAGGGTCACACAGTTAATAAGAGTCTGAGGCCAGATTTGAACTTAAGTCTTCCTGACTCAAAGTCCAATACTCTGTCCACTGTTCCACCTAGCTACTTAGGATAAAAATGTGGGGTGGTGATGGCGGTAGTGGTAATATTAGTATTCCATATAAAGGCCAAATTTCTCTAGTTATCTGCTATCTGACAACCATACCAGCACAGAGCCACTGTGGCATAATGGAGAGCAATGTGTACCTGGACTCAGGAGGCTCTGATTTGAAATGGTACCTCAGATATCTGTTAACTCTGTGATCATGGCCAAGCCCCACTTAACATCTCTAAGTTCCTCCATCTGTCAAATGGGGATGCTAATAAACACTTATTTCATGGTGGCAATATGAGGTTCAAATGAGATTATTTATAAAGTGCTTTGCAAACTTAATAGCTAGAAATGATGCCCCAAAAGTCTCAGTGAAGTTTTAGCTTAGATTAGCATTGTTCACTTACTATTATTCACTATGTAAGACACAATTTTTATTCACCTTAAATCTTAAAGTGCTTTGGCCCTTACAATTTCACCATAAGAAATTCACTCTACCTCTCTCAGCCTCAGTTTCTCCATCATTAAAATAAAGGGATTGGACTAGATGAACTTTAAGGTCTCTCCTTCTCTGAGATTCTTTGATTATGAGGCAACTTTGGCAGAGTGGATTTGAAGTCAAGAATACCTGAGTTCAAATGGTACATTAAAGATTTATCATCTGTGTGACCTTGGACAGGTCACTTGAACTCTTTCAGTCTCATCTATAAAATGGAGATAATAATAGTGGCTCTCTTATGGGGTTGAGAGGATCAAATGAGATGATGTATGCAAAGTGTTTTGCAAACCTTAAAGTACTAAAAAGAGATGTGAGCTATGATTATTATGATTCTGTGCTTCTGGTTCACCCGGCAAGCCTAGGATACCGAATGTGACCTACTTATTCAATAAATTTTCTGCTAGAACACTGACATTCTAAAAAGCTGCTTATTTGGGAAGAGTGAAAAGGTTAATGCACTCTGGAGAAATCGGAGGCATGAAACAGCCAAATGACCTGTAGCAAGGCTTTCTTGTCCATACTCATTTCTTATTTTATGTCAGCTACTGGATTTGTAAGGAAGGGATGGAAGTATGCCAGGCTTACAAGAGAACCATGAGTCAGATTGTAGCTTAAATTTTGTAAATGTTGTTGCTAAAAGAGTCAGACTGTATGTCAGAGAATGAGAAGGGTACAGCCCTGAGATGAGTGGCAGTCTCTGCTCTACTACTATGCCAACTCTGCTGAGCGAGAGAGGACCTTGCCCTTAGCGATGTTAAATTTGTCTCATAGACTTGACAGTGGATCACAGATTGAGGACAGTTGGGGAGGAGAGGTGGGGAAGGATGAAAAACACCAAAAGCGTGTGTGTGTGTGTGTGTGTGTGTGTGTGTGTGTGTGTGTGTGTGTGTGCGTGTGATCAAGGGACATATTTGGAGAAACCTACAGACTGGGGATGGGGATTTCAGTGGGAATAGTTCAAGGCTCAGTAACAAGGTTCCTATTCAGGACAATCTTAGAATATCTGGTTTAGACTGGGCCATTCGTCTGGTCTCTGTACCTTTGATTTATGGCTTCATTTTGGTGATGACTGGGATCAGATACAACTACTAGACACGGCTGGCCTTGAGCACACTTATGAAGTAAGCTTAGTTTATCTTCAGAATCCCAAGTCCCTTCTTTCTATGCCTTGCTCAGACAAAGCTTTTTGCTTTGTGGGGAATGGAAATAACATCCACAGATAGGAGGCATCCACATTTAAAATTCATTTAGACAAAAAAGGAGGGTGGGTTAGAATAAAATTTCATCATCAGAGGAATAGAATTTGAGTTGGAAGAAATACTAGGGGCCATTGAGTCCAGTCCCTCCATTTTGAAAATGAGGAAACTGAGACAGAGATTAAGTGATTTGCCCATGGTCAAACAACAAGTAAACAAGCATCTGAGGCGGAATTTGAACCCAGGTCCACTTGATTCCAAGTCCAATGCCTTGCCTCACGTTGTACCTCAATTCAGTTGAATTCATATTACATTTATCAATGTGTAAAGCTCTCTGCTAGACTTCAACTTCAATGAGCTATGATTCTTTTAGTTCAAATATTCCCTCCACTGTCGCAGATGAAAAACCCTCTGTGACTCAGTGGATGGTCCAGGAGATGATCTTCAAGAGTTCCTGCGACCAGAAGAATCATCACCACACGGTCAACTTGATGACGGGTCTCTGCAAATTTAACTAGGTTGGTCCTCAACTAGGTTGGCTCATATCCTTTCCAAATAAGCAAGACCTACCAGAGTCTTGACTATATTGTCATATCCACTGAAAACCCAAGATCTAAAGACAGTGTTGCTTGAGGGATAGAGAAATGGTCTCAGGATCAGGAAGAAGTCCTGCATGCTGGTTCTGAGACTGTGGGAAAATTATTTAACCTCTTAATACCTCAGCCAAGTCTTTAAGATTAAATGTCAACTTGCAGTGATAGAAGGGATCCTCTCACTAGGAGTTCTTTATCCATATGAAATTAATTATATGTTCAGTGGATAAATTGGGGGGAGGGAAGGGAGGGAGAGACAGAGAGGGGGAGAGAAAGAGTAAAAGACAGAGAGGGGAAAAGAGAGGAAAAGGGAAAGGGAGGGAGGGGGAGAGAAAAATAGAGAGAGACACACACAGGGAGAAAGAGAGACAGACTGAGACAGAGAAGGACATAGACAAAGAGAGACAGAAAACTCTGTCTATATATGAACTCTGGAAGAAGAATAGGACTTGAATGGATGGGGTAGCTCAAACCTATTTGGCTGTCTTTTTTTTTTAACCCTAGGTTAACCACAGACTGTTTCAGCTCCTCAGATCTTGTCACCTCCACATTTCTAACCTTTCCTACCTGCTATCTCAGTCCCTAACCACTCCCTGCCTCTTCCTTCTTTTGCTTGGTCATATTAGATACCAAGTACTGTACTATATGCTCAGGATAAAAATACAAAAGCAAAGATCTTGCTGCTCTCAAGGAACTACATTAGGACAGGGGAAAGACAATCCATCTTAGCTCTTGGTGGGCAGGGGAAGGATCCCATCTCTTGCTTCTGGCCCCTCACAAACTGAAACTTGATTGCTATAAACTCTTCCACCTTGAGCAAATGCAGCCCCACCAGCATTGTACCTGCATGTCCACAAACAATATTATCAAGGAGAATCTATTAGTTCTCCCTCTTCCCTTCAATTTATTACGTAAGGTCATGTATTCAATCACTATACCTCAGAAAATGGTAAAAAAAAAAAACCAAGCCTCAAAGACCAGCCAGTAGTGTTGCTAACACATGGTTGCCTTATTACTCCTTCACCACAGACATATCCATCATAGACATATAGATATAGCAACAGACCAGTAGAACCTTACAATATGACCCTGATCCTCAAGGGGACACAGACAAGAAAATCTTGTCTTGATGCAGTGACTGCCTAAGCCTAGGTAAAGCGCATGAAATTCACACTCTGAAGGGAAGTGGGATGTATCATGCTCAGCTGCAGGGGCAGTAGCTGTCCTTAGGATATACAATAATCTTGATAAATAATTATATGGCAAACACAGTTCAGACTCAGAGCTGGCATACTAGATAACTTCAGAAAGCTGAAGCATCTGATAAGTAGAGATGACAACCAGCAATGGATGGAGGCCATCTGCTGTACCTTATAGCACCTGCTCTCAGTTGGGCAGGCAATACTCAACCACATGGTGCTCATTAGTGGAGTATCCTGCTAGCAGCCCCATCTCTGCTGCTTAGCACCAAAGGCATTGGTGGCCACATGGACAATCCACCACTCTTAGCAGCTAGGCATTCATCATTTGCCAATGCACCCAAAACGATGGATCACCCACTTTTGCATGTGTGTTTTCCATCATATGGAAATGACCAGAGAGGTAACTGAGGAAGATGACATCAACAGGCACAAAAACAAAAACAAAAAAAGGAAAGAATGTGAACTTCTCTTCCTATTCTTCACAACCACTGAAGTGATACTAGCATCTGGCATTTCTGTAGTGCTTTAAGTTTGGCAAAGCAATTTACAAATAATATCTCATTTGATCCTCACAACATCCCTGGAGGGTAAATACTATCATTAATCCCATTTTATAGATGAGGAAATCGAAGACAGATAAGAGGTTAAGTGATTTGCTTAGGATAACATGGCTAGTAAATGGCTGAGGCTGGATTTGAAATCAAGCCTTCCTTATTCCAGGTCCAACTCTCTACTGCGCCACCAGCTGCCTCTGAAGTCTTCCTCACCACCCTGAAAGTTTCTAGGCCATTCTGATTTCAAATGTTAGAGAATACTTTTCACATTTATCAGGTTCTCAGAACCTGTTCCAATGATGGAGAAAGCCACTTGGGATGGCTCCTAGCTCTGGGGAAACTAGGAATGCCCTTTCATTGGCTTAAGCTTTGCAGTTGTATGTTCTTCTCCTCCTACAGAGCAACTCTACACAACTCTGGGGGCTGCTCTTAGAACCTAAGACATTAACTTGCAGGAAAATAAGTTTGGGTCAATATAAAGAAGGAACTTTCTAAGCATCAGAACATTCTGAAATTTCAATTGGCTTCTTTACAGGTAATGAGTTCTCCATCAATGGAGATTTTCAGAAAAAAGACAGATAACTTTGAGTATTGGTAGGTTCTTGCATCAGGTGGGAAGTTACACTAGATAAGAATAGCTTGCATTTATACAACATTTTGAAATTTTCGAAGCCTCCAACCCCATGGCATAGTATCAATATCATTTTAAAGATGATGAAACTGAGGCTCAAAATTAGAAGTTAACTTTTCTAAGGTCACACAATGAATGACAGAATGGGAGTGGGGCAGACTTGAACTAAGATCCAGTGGTCTTTGCACTATGCACTTTAAAGTCCCTCCAACTCCAAGACACTGAAAGCATGAATACTCTGAGGCTGCCTCTGTTTACTAGCCTTTTGACTTTGTTAAGGCTTGGGAAAATGCAAACACAGGGGTTTGGAAAAGTTAAGTTGTTGTGTTAGGGCCTCGGACAAGGACTTTGGGAAGGCTGAATACTGAGATTAAAAACAGATTTTTGAAAGGGATGGGACCTAGATCCAAGGAGTTAATTTCATTTTGTATGGTCCTTTTGGATATTCCCAGGCAATGAGAAGGGTATGGGAGAAAATGTTAAGGAGGAAGAGCGATTCTCTGCTCCTCTGGAGTTTGTAGTGGTTTTGGTTGTTTACAGAAAATGACTCAGATCCAGGTGGTTTTCTAGTATTTCTAGCTTGATTGCATACTTAGGATCCCTGGGAAATTTCCCAGAAATGGGTATGTCATTGTGTGTCTCAACCAGGATATCAGCCATTGTAAAGTGGCCAGGGGAACTGTGTGTGGGGAAGGGGAGTAGTGTTTCCCATTGACCCTCTCCCTTCCACCCCAGGCATTTGCTTTAGCTATACTTTGTACGCCCATTACCAATCTTTAGGTTTTAAATAAACCTGCAATAATGAAGTCTTTCTGAAATAGCCTAGGGATGCAACTTTGAGAAGTCACTTTTCTGAGACTCTGGCTCAGCCTTAGGTGCTGTCTGAAAGTTCTAGACCTAAGAGTTCTTGGAATCAGGGCTTCCTTTACTCTCCATCCCCTTTCTCCTCTGAGAGCTGTGAGCATGGACTTGGGCAAATTACTTACCCTTTCTATGCCTTAGTTCACATCTGTAAAATTGTGAGGACTGGACAAAATGTCCTCCAGGGTCTTTTCAGCCCAGAATTTATGATTCTATTATTTTATGACTGGAAATGTATGCAATTGAAAATTCCTTGTTGATTCAGTAGTGCCTTAGAATGGGAAAAGGATGTTGACTCTAGCCTAGAGTTTTCTCCTAGTCTACAAAGTGGAAGCAGGGGTCAGGGTTTCTGTACCTTCTTTTATTGGTGCTTCGGGGGCAAGTGAATGATGATCCTGAGAGCTGCTCAGCATACAGGTTATATGGGCAGATCTGAGGGTTATTCTGAAATTTAAAAAGATAATAAGTAATAAACAAAACTATTCCAAAAGAAAAGTTATTCCAGTCATTAAGCACTCATATTAAAATATAACAGAATCCAATGTGGGGAGACCCAGGTATAAATGTATAAGCGATGGAACAGGATTGTAGAGGACTGATTTCATGAACCCCTAGACCCTAGGAAGGAGGCCATATACCCATAGAGAAGAGCATAGTTTTGGATTAGATTGGCTCTTTATTTAGGGGAAGTGCTCCTCTCCCCAACACACACACACACACACACACACACACACACACATACATACATACACACATACATACATATGTACATGCATACATGCATACATACATACAGGGAAATCCTGTAATTAGCTGACTCCATACACACTGAGCCTAGTGCACGGAATTATCAGCAGTTGGGCCCTGACAACCTCCACTTGACCATTGTACAACCAATGGCCTACATGATAAAACATTCCCAACCAACGCATTAACAAACGTTATTAATCTGCTGGGTGACAGGCACTGTTCCAGATACAGAGAAGGCAAAGACAAAAACGAAAAAGTCTCTGCCTTCAAGGAACTTCAATTCTGTCTAGAAAATCCTACATGGGTCCCAATTGTTTTAGTGACTAGCTGGAGCCCATATGAGGTTTTGGCCATGTGTTAATTAAGCCTCCTTCCTCCAGCAGAGATAATAAATCAGCTACACTGAATACTCCGTACCTGTCCCTCTGGCAGGGCTCCTGGGCAGCGTGGATCCTCTGAGGCAAACTCATTTCCAAATCCTGAAATGTACTGCATTAAAGAAAGACACAACAAATAAGTGAATTAAAGAAGGTGGATTAAAAAACAACTTTTTGTAACTTCTATAACTGTGTCTACAGGAGAGATAAACAATTAGCCCCCCAATGGTTCCTTGGGTGATGACTCACCTACTCCACTCCTCACCTGCTTTGGCACCCACTCATCTTCACTGTCTCACCTATTATCTATTTTCCCACCCTTTCTGACATCCACTGAGCTGTATTCTTTCACATCCAATAACCCGTAGAGTTAGAAGGGAAAGTATGGGTCATGTAGTCCAACTCCCTACCTGAAGCAAGAATCCCTTATGTCACACACCAGACAAGTAGCCTTTTGTCAAGCTTCATTTTGAACACTTTTTTATGGGGAGCTCACTATCTCATACAATTTTATTTTGGGTTGAGTCTATTTATTAAGTTCTTGCAATGGTCTGAAAGTTGCTTCTCTGACACCTTTGCTCCCTAGTTCTGTTCCCTGGAACCACGCAGAGCATGTCTAATTCCTATTTGATAGCACATACACTTTTTGAAGACATACTCTATCTCAATCTTCTCTTCTCTAAGCTAAACATTCACAATTTCCTTTAACCTATCTTACAGAACATTAATTTCAAGAGCCCTTGCTTACTCTCCTTGGGATAAATTCCAACATGTCAGTTTGTTGTTATTCAGTCAAATGCAGTACCCAGAACTGAACACAATACCCCAGGTACGTCCTGACCAGTATGGAAAACAGTGAGTTCTCCATCACTGGAGATTTTCAGAAAAAAGATGGATAACTTTCAATATTGGTAGGTTCTTGCATCAGGTGGGAATTTAGACTATTACTTGAAGTATGTATCTATTTCTATGATTTCTGTGGTTCTCAGTGTACCGGTACATATGTCCATAGGCACAGTAATATTTGAGTCCCACCTGGAGGATGCCTGGTCTTCAAGGATTATCAATTATTAGACACCAGGTGGCCAAGATTAGAAGGATGCCCACCAATAAAATTACCTGTAATGACTGGCTTGACTCCCTGTCTTTGGAGCTACCCAGCTGGCCACTTAACCTGTAGGCTTAGTTCTGCCCTAGACTGTAGGAATAATCCAGCTTCTAAGGCAGGGGATATATAGATCTAGTCATATAAATCTGTGTAAGTTAGGTAGCTTAGTGTCACATGGCTGCTTTTCTTGACAATGAATCCTGGTTCTAGTAACTAGGCTATTCTATTGTCTCCTTCTCTGTACCCCAGTCCTACCAAATGGATTTGTCTTGCTTCCCTCATATTCAAATCTGTCCCCTGGTACCCTGCCCCATGTCTTAGTTCCTCCAAAACTGTGGTTTTTCCTTGTTGTCACCAGTTCTCCCAATAACTAGTATCCTATCTTCCATCCCAGTCCTAGTAGGTGGGTCTCCAATCTTTGCTGCCAGACCACTCTGCTCCTAAATACCCACCTTCCTGAGTTGCTGAACCCTATTTGATGCCAAATTACCCTGATGTCATGATGATGATTTTTTCATCCTAATGGTGCCCATACCAATGGCATATTGGCCAGAGAGTGCTCTTCTTGAAGAAGGAAGTAGATTTCTGAAAATCAAATGTATCCATGCTCGTGACCCAGAGCCTCTCAGGGTATAGTAGTGTAAAAGGTGGTAGTAGTATACTTCAAGGGATGCTTAGCAGTCCACCTATGCAGGTGATTCCAAAGGTCATTCATGCTACTGGTCTTTATCTTTGTGAGTATGTCTTGGTACAGTCTCTATGTAGGAGCATCTCTATATATGCTTCCTTGAATCTTTGCATATTCTGAATCTGTAAATCTTTTATTTAGCATGCAATAAATAATACTGTACTCATTCTCTTAATATTTTTAAAACATTTATTGTATTTTTAATTAAAAAGCTTTTATTTTCTCTCTATCCCAAGTGCTCCCTATTGAAAAATTAAAAAAAAACAACTTGTAACTAATACGTATAGTTAAGTAAAACAAATTCCTCCATTGATCATGTTCAAAACCATAAGTTGCATTCTGTTTCTTGAACCTATTGCCTCTCTGTCAGGAAGAGGGTAGCATTCTTTGTCACTGATCCTCTGAAATTATAGTTGGTCATTGCATTAATCAGAGTTCTTGGGTCTTTCAAAGTTGTTCATCTTTTCATAATATCTTAATAAAAACTCCTCTTAGATCTTTGCCATTCTCCTGTTACCTAGATATCCATGTCCCCTAAAGTTTAATCTATGACCCCCTACTCTTTTCTCTATACAGCTGATACTGTTCCTGGGATAAATTACCTAATTTCATGGCTTAAAATTTTATGATTAGAATCCAAATGCCTTAGTCTGGTATTTTAGACCCTCTTTAGGGTCACTCATGACAGCCCCACTCTAACAAGAAGCCATTTTTTCCTCCCTAGATTTAATGGATTTCCCTCTCCACTCCTACCGTCCTACTATGTCTGAGCCTGAACTGTTATCTCTGTGCCCCTTGTCAGGACTCATCCTAGGACTCCACTTGGCTTCCATACAGATAGAAGGGGAAGTAAGGGGTGAAGAAACAGAACTCAGAATTGACTTGATCCATTAAAATTTGGATAGGACTACGTGCTTTGACATGCAGAGGATCTCCCTTCCAGCTACCATTATAGGTCTCTTCTCTCATTCATGGATAAAGCTCTAGAAAAGCTTCACCCACTTCCTCTATTTCCTCAGCATCTGCTCTCTCCTGGATATGTAAGTGGAGTGACAAGGACAGACACACAATATGTTATGGAGGCATGTACAACACGACTTGACAAGTCATTAAATATAGGAGTTGATGGAGAATAAAGAATCCAGGATGGCTCCAAGGTTGTGAACCTGAGTGACTAGAAGGACTTGGGTACCCTCATTAGAAATTGAGAAGTGTTGGGGGCAGGGATGAGTTTTAGGGGAAATCTAGTGAGTTCCATTTTTGGATTTAGAGTTTGAGATGTTTATAGGTCATCTTAGCAGAGATAGCTGGCAGGCAGTTGGTAATACTGTACTGCATAAGAGAGAGATTATAGTGGATAAATAGACTTTGTAATCATCTGCATGGAGATTATAATTGGACCCATGAGAACTGATGAGATGACCAAGGGGAAGGGTATAAAGAGAAAAGGAATTCAGGACAGAGCCTTGAGACATACCCACAATTAGAGGGCAGAAATGGATGGTGATCCTGCAAAGGATATGGAAAACTAGTGGTCAGATGAGAAGAAAGATGGAGACTGACAAAAGGCCATTGGAGCTAGTAGTTAAAAGATCATTGATAACCTTGGAGCAGTCAGTTTCAGTCAAGTGGTGAAGTCAGAAGTCAGATTGAAAGGGATTGTGAAGTGAGTGAAAAGTAACGAAGTGGAAGCAGCAGGTGTAGGTGACTTTTTCTGGAGTTTTGACTATGAAAAAAAGGTAAACACAAGATAATAGCCTGAACACATGGGAGACCTTGGTGTATTTGTAGGCAGCTAGGATGGATGTAAGAGATACAGAAAGACTGTAAACTTGGGTGACTGGAAAGGTAGTATTGCTTCAATAGAAACAGGGAAGAAGGGTGGGATTGTGAGAAAGACAATGTAATGATATTGGCAATGCAGATCACAGCCCATCTATGCAAGATCATCCTTTGAGACTCAGTGCAACCCAAAATGAAAAGTGGGGCAGTCTTATTTACCAGTCACTACCCCAGAGCTAAGAGCTCACCCTCCTAAAGATGCCTGCTATTGCTAGTAGATGATCTGGAGGGCAGGGCATGGGAATTCTAGAAGTGGTAGAATTTTCCGATGATACTTGAGTCGCTGTTTCTGTGGGTACCTAGGTAGAGGCTAAGTTACAACTGCCTCAAGGGACCAACACTCATCTCAGAATGGAGGAAATAAAGAACTTGGTCCGTGGACAGAGGAGGCAGGGTAGGGGAGTGTTGGGAAGATCAGGGTAGGTGTGGTTGAGCTAGAGACAGTATGACTGATTGTGGCAGGAAAGGTCAGAAGCAACCAATCTTCCCTACTTCATGAACTGATCATACACCTCATAGGAGCAAGACATAGCCTCCTTGGAGGTGAGGCATAGATACCCAAAGGTTTCCCTATTTTAAAGCCTATTGTTCTATATCATGGAATTGGGTGATATGGTATAGAAGAAAATACACTGAACTCAAAGGGCTTGGTTTAAAATCTCAGTTCTGCTATTTTCTACCCATATGACCTTGGGAAATTCACTTACCCTTTTTTGGTCTCAGTTTTCTCATCTGCAAAATAAGGATTTTAGACCACATGGTGTCTAAGGTAACTTCTGGTTCTAAATCCATGAGTTTATGTTCTTTTCTAGACAGACTGACTTGTGTAGTGGACAGTCAGTCAGTCAATAAGCATTTATTAAACATTGACTACAGGCCAGGTACTGTGCAAACCTGTGGGTACAAAAGGAGGCAAAGAACACTCCTGCCCTCAAGAGCTTACCTAATGGGGAAGACAAGGAGCAAATAAGTATATGCAAACAAGCTGCATTTAGAATACATCAGATATAATTAAAAGAGAGAAGGCACTATAATTAAGAGGGGTTGGAAAAGGGTTCCTGGAGAAGATGAGATTTCAGTTGGGACTTAAAGGGGTCAGGAGACAGAGATAAGGTGGAAGAGTATTTCAGGCATGGGGGGGGGGCATCAGAGAAAATGCCTGAGCCAGAGTGGAGAGATGGAGTGTATTATTTGTGGAACAGAAGGGGGATCAGTGTCACTGGATCCAGTAACTGTTGAGGAGTAAAGTGTAGAAGGGGAAGTTGGTTACGTAGTGCTTCGAATGCCAAACAGAGGATTTTTTATTTAATCCTGGAGGTTATGGAGCTTGAGTGTATGGGGGGCGGGGTAGGGGCGGGTCTTGACACGATCAGACTTTGGTGACTGAATGAAGATGGATTGGAGCAGGGAGAAACTTGAGGCAGGCAGGTGAGGGAGTTGGCCTAGGAGCTAAGAAGACCTGGGTTCAAGTACCATCTCTGATATATACTGGTTGGGTGACTCATTCCACTGTACCCTAGACAGTAGGCACCCTACAACTTTCCTAAACTTCAAAGGAGACCAATTGAGAGTAAATAGCATGGGCCCATTTTCTCTTGCTTCTCTAAGGCTTCTATTAACCTCTCAGTGACCCAAGCAACTCTAGAGATGGCAAAATAGTTACCTATCTGCTTTGGTAGAGGGAATTAACACCCCAGGAGTTCTCCACAACAATAAAATCACAGATACTCCTTTTCTTCCCCTCCTCCAAAAAAGTTCTTTTCTATAAGGGTGAATGGGTAACTGAGTATATTTGTTTTCTCCCTCTCCTGGTGAGGCAGCATGGGATAGTAGATAGGACACATTAGAAGTCAGGAAGATCTGGGTTCAATTTCTACCACAGATGCTCATTTTTTCTCCATACCATATATTCTCCTCCTCTATGAAGTGAAGAGGTTGGATTCCTTGTCCTGTAAGATTGCTTCCAGCTCTTAATTTATTATCCTATGATTCCCTAACTTCCTTCAGTGATCATGAAACATGAATATTCAAAATACTATATCCATGCTGGTGGACCTGGTAAATGCATTCTCCCTTCAGCTCCTTTTCAAATGGAAATGAAACCTAAAATGATCAGTTTGTAGAATAATTCCAACTTAAAAAAAAAAAGCCCAGGCATTGAAAGTGAATCCAGCAGGATGGAGGGACAGAGTGTGGTGGTTTTTTTTGTTTGTTTTGTTTTTGTATTTGAAGGAAACCCATTAGCAATTGTAGCAGCAGACAGAAAATTACATTTTGATTCTAAGGGCCTGGATGTGTGAATAATGTTCAGACAAATAACCCCCTCTATTTGGAAGGACTGTCACATGTAAAATGTTCTGACCTGTAAACTGCTAACAGTGAAGAAATGTGTCTTCTTTCAGACATGATTGCTTTATACATCTGCAAGTCTATGGCAAAAACACTGAGCACCATTAAGGCACAGGCTGGTTAAGGCCAGTAGCATGGGGTCTGCCCTGACTCATCTTTGGGCAAAGAAAAAGAACCATGGTATATATGGTATTTGGCTCTTCTCTATACACAATTTCCTCCTCTCAAAGCTAATTGGTGACTTGGAGGGGCCAGCACTCAGCCTCACCCTAACCTTTAGCTGGATTGCATTTTAACCGGTTGGGAGATAGGGGGTGGGAAGTAATGACCAAGTCAAACTGAATGTGGTGAAATGGAGGGATTGTACACCATCTCATGACTGAAAAAGTGTGAGCGTGGTGATCAGGACAGAACTTGGGCTTTCCTCAAAGGGCCCAAGTGCCACACTGCATCTACAGCAAGAGAGGAAAGGAAGACTGTGGTTTGTGGAAAGTGAGGAATGGGGGCAGCTAGGTGGTGCAGTGGATAGAGCACTGGCCCTGGAGTCAGGAGGACCTGAGTTCAAATCTGATCTCAGACCGGACACTTGACATTTACTAGCTGTGTGACCCTGGGCAAGTCACTTAACCCCCATTGCCTTGCAAAAAAAAAAAAGTGAGGAATGTAGATCGCTTTCTGGATCCATAGGCCACTTAAAGAAAGCTACAAATGCTTTCACCTATTGGCCTCAGAGCGGCCATGGCCCACAGGTCTAGCGCTGAAAAGGACCTCAGAGGCCGTCTAGTTCAACCTCCTCGTTCATTTTAAAGATTAGGAAACTGAATCCCAGGAGGTTAAGTGACTTGCCCAAGTCACAGAAGCAATAGAGGTGAATTTGAATCCAGGTCTTTTGACTCCTGATTCAGAGCTCTTTCAGTCATACCACGTTGCTGGATTGTAAGTATATTGGAATGAGGAAGAAGAGATGGGACTGGAGTGTTCGATTTGGATAGGAGTTTTTTGTTGGTTGTTTCCTAAAGACAGAGTTCAGTGGAAAGAGCCCTGGATTTCAAGTTGGAGGACCTGGTTTTGAATTTTAGTACTGCCTCTTACCATCTGTATGACCTTGGGTAAGTCCACTTCTCTTGGCTTCTGTTTCTTCATTTGTAAAATGAGGCAATTAGACTCAATGAGCTCTAATGACCTTTCCAGCTCTAAATCTGTGACCTGATAATCATGTCATCTTGTTTAGAGGCCTGGGGGTGCCACTTACTACTCCCTGTGACCTTAGGCAAGCGGCTCAATCCCTCTGGGCCTCCGTTTCCTCATTTGTAAAATGAGGGGATTGGACCTGATGTCCTTTAAAGTCCTTTCCAGCTCAAGGTCTAGGATTTTTTGCACAGCTGGTGGGTTGGACAGCAGCCACATGCTACCGAGGGAGATTCTAGTTCAGGGTTGGCCTCTCTTTCTTAGCTGCAGAGCATTGGCAGGAAACAGGGGCGGGAAGTTGCTGAGTCATTGTTTGCTAAATAAGTTAGTTATCCAAAGGTACCAGAATAAAAAATAAAAATCCGAGTTAAGTGTCTTTAGGTTTGCCAAAGGGCTGTGTGCTTCTCTTTTCCACAG
Source organism: Phascolarctos cinereus (assembly GCF_003287225.1). Classification (NCBI taxonomy): domain Eukaryota; kingdom Metazoa; phylum Chordata; class Mammalia; order Diprotodontia; family Phascolarctidae; genus Phascolarctos; species Phascolarctos cinereus. The sequence continues at coordinate 112,341,016 of NW_027556098.1, forward strand.
CTGCAGAGAGAGAGGAGTCAGTGTCCTGGCTTTGAAGTCAAGGCCAGATTCTGAACTCTGGATTTATTGATCGCAAGAATTATTAGGCGGAAAGGCTTGGGATCATAGGATCATAGATCTATAACCGGAAAGGACCTTTGAGGCCATCTAATTCAACTCTTATTTTACAGATGAAGAAAATGAGGACAGGGAAGTTAAGTGACTTACCCAAAGTCACACAGCATCAGAAGTCAGGATTTGAATACAGGTCATCTGACTTCAGAACCAGTGTCCTTTCCGCTATGCCATAGTGCCTCCCTCATTCATCCACCATACATTTAAAAAAAAAAATCACTTCATCTGAAGCATTCCCAGAATCATGCAAAAACCTAATCATGAAGTCAGGCAAAAGGGGCTTGGGTTGATTTCCAATGAGAATTCTTAGTAATTTAATCCAATATTTTTTTTAAGGTGAATTATTTCCAAGAGAACTTCACAAGCACAGTATTCTCTGGATGATTTGGAGAACAAGTACCTGGACATATTGTGCTGTGTGTTCATTCAGAATGCCTAGTTCCCTGGCAGGTCCCAAGCCTACTTTCTAATTCTCACCTGGCCCCCAGGATATTTGTTTATGAACCAGAGTAGTTTGATGAGGCGGTTGCTTTTGGCTCTGATCCCCAATATATCACCCCAGTAGAGGGAACAGATGGCCCATCTTCCTATTTTTTCACTGGGCATGAGGTAGAAATGGAGTGGGGGTGGGGGAAGGCTGCAGATCTTAGCTGTCTTCTCACATCACTCTCTCCTTCCACATCTGTTATGCTATTTTCTGACCTTTTAAATAACCTGTGCTTTTGCTCTTATTGTTCCCTATAACTGTACCAAGGTGTGCTGGTAAATATTTAACAACCAGCTCCTTCAGGGGAAAAAAGATGTCCGTGACAAACTTTCAGATTTAATCTCCATTATTAACATTTCTCCATCACATCCTTAAATCTAGAAATCAAGAAAACAATAAATGAAGCATTTGCCTACTTCTGAGGTGTAAATGCTCCTACTGAAAATTTAACAACCAGTTCTCTCTAGCCCATACAAGCAGGCCCCAATACTATCTCATTACCAGCTTCCACTGAATTCCTTTCCATCCTCTATAGCTCTAGAGGTGTTGGCAGCATAATAGATAGAACCAGATTCAGAGCCAGGAAGACCTGGGTTCAAGTCCCATCTCTGACACATACTGGCCGTATGATTCTGGGCAAATGACTTAGCTTCTCAGTGCCCAGGCAACTATAACTTGCAGAGAAAGGGCCAACCTGCATTGGTAAGAGAGAGTTTCCCTATCTGGAACTTTCCTATACCAATGAAATCGCAGATCTAGTCCCCATCTTTCTCTAGCTCAAATAAAATTCTATCTTCTCTATGATGCATTATGTTCCTTCTGAATCAATTAATCAATGAACAACCATTTATTAAGCCCTTATTGTATGCCAGGCCCTGTGCTAGGTGATAGGGATACAAAGAACATAAGTGAAACAATCCCCTTCCTACAGAAGTTGACATTCTTTTGGAGGAGAAACCATAAATGTACACAACATAAATATGTACAAAAAAAAATACAAAGTAATTAGCAGGAGAAAAAAATAGTAGCCTTAGGCAAGAATCAGGAAAGCCTCTATGTAGGAGATGGCACTTGAGCTCAGTTTTGAAGGCTTCTGAGACAGGGAGGAAAGAATACATTCCAGGCATTGGGAACAGCCTGTGTGAGTGCCTGGTATCTGGAGATGAACGGTCTCTGCTGCCCAGTATTTCACTGCTGACTTTTTGGCCTTTGTTTGTTTGTTTGTTTGTTTTTTGCTTTTTGGTGAGGCAATCAGGGTTAAGTGACTTGCCCAAGGTCACACAGCTAGTAAGTATTAAGTGTCTGAGTCTGGATTTGAACTCAGGTCCTCCCGCCTCTAAGGCTAGAGCTCTATTCACTGTGCCACCTAAGCTGCCCCACTTTTTGGCCTTTGAATAGCCTATTTCCTGTGCCTGGAATGCGCTTCCTCCTCACTGGCCCCTTTTAAAATCCCTGGTTTCCAACAAGACTCAGCTGATACGACACTTGTTAAGGGAGGCTTTCTCCTAATTCCTGGTCACTAGTTACTAGTGCTCCTAGAGCTAACTAGTTACTAGTTCTTAGTCTGTCTTCCTCCTTTTCACATTATCAGGCGTATAATGATTTATTTGCACATGGTGACTCTTCTTCCCATTCTCAATGAATGTAAGCTTCTTGAAGGCAGAGTTTGTTTTTCAGGTTATGTTAATAAATGCTTATCAGATTGGTTTGGATTTAGAATAACTGCCTTACTTCTCTGGGGGAAAAAGGAGGGCAGGCCTGTGGCTTGCTTTAAAGCAGTGAGGGAGCGCAGAGATTTGTGGTCTAATGACCTTATTTTATAGTTAAGGAAACTGAGACCCAATGAGGAGAAGCGACTGGAGGGCCATAGAAGGAAGTGACTTTCATTCTAGAACCTAGCTCCCTTCTGGACTCCTGAATTTTAGTCAAGCGCTCTTTCTGCTGGACTATTCAATTAGTTCAATTCAACAAGCGTTTACGAAGCACCTACTGTGTACAGAGCATTGTACTATTTGCTAGAGACGCAAAGACTAATAAGAAGAAATAGTGCCTGGCTTCAAGGAACTTACATTCTACTAAGAAGATGTTGTATGTACACAGATACGTAAATATAAAGATACAGAAAGTCACATATGGTAAAGATAGTGCTAACAACTAAAGGCAACAGGAAAGGCAGTCAGTAGGAGTTTAAAGGGAAGTAGAGATTCTAAGAGACAGGTGAGGAGGGGGTGAATTCCAGGAAAGGAAAAAATAGCCTGTTCCCATAATAGATAGGAGGCAACTAAATGGTACAGTGAATAGAGCACTGAGCTTGGAGTCAGGAAGACCTGAGTTCAAAGCCAGTTTCAGAAACTTTCTAGCTGTGTGGTCTTGGGCAAGTCACTTAACCTCTGTTTGCCACTGGCAAATCACTCCAGTATCTTTGCAAAGAAAACCCCATGGCCAGAGGTCCACAGGGTCATGAAGAAATGGACATGATTGAAACGACAACGACAACAATAACAACGTAATAGGTAGCAAATTATCTCCAAATCAAATGAGATCATTTTTGTAAAGGGTTTAGCATAGTGACTGACACATAGTAGGTACTTAATAAATGCTTATTTCCCCTTCTTCAGATGTGAGGTCATAAATGCCTGAACTTACATTAATACATTTTAAATCATTTGCTGTCTTTGAGAACTTGGACTCCATTGTTAACTTAGACTTCAAGAATATGTGATTTCCATGGCTGAGCTCTCCCTCCACTAAGAGGCCTGATAGAGTGAGAAGGATCTGAGTTCCGGTCCTACTATAGATATTCACTAGTTGTATGACCCTTGGCAAATCATTATACACATTACGTGTGTGTGTGTGTGTGTGTGTGTGTGTTGTTGTTGTTATGTGCTGTCTTAGAGAAAAACCAGTCATATCCTGGTGGCCAGCTCTCTGGAACGGAATCTCTCCCAGATTAGCTACATTGATCTTCTATTAACAGATGTACCTCCTAGGCATGAGTCTTACAGGGTCTCTTTCTCCTGTGGTTATGTTGCATCTGATGTAAATGGGACCTTAAGGATTCATTTCATTTGGATCTTCATTTAGACATCTTGACCAAAATAAAGAGATAAATGCTGAGAAACATAAAAAATTAAATACTGTATCACCATCATTCTAATCAATAAACAACATGGCATTCCTTCCTTTTGATCCTTGGGCTGACCTCCAGCACTAACCTTTCAGGAGAGAGATTAGACAGCAGGCAAGGATGAATGCTTTTGAAGTCTAATAGAGAGACCAGAATATAATGTACATTGGTGGGCTGCTGGAGCAGTGCATAATAAATTGTTCTGTAAACTACAACCCGCTAAGAGTTGAGAATCATTTATTTATAAATGGTAAGAATGTTTCTGGCTTCCACTGAATGTCCCCCCAGGGAGTTTCATCAGGAAACCTAGTTTCCTAGAGTTAACACTTAACTAAACTTTAAAAAAACAACAACCCACCCTTAGACAAGATTTTCTGAAGCTATTTCTAAAAAAGAGGGGAAAGGGAGAAAGTGGAAGAAGAGAAGATTTAAATAAGATGGATTTTTAAGGCGATGATGAGCTATGTGGCCACGAGCAAGACATTGCTTGTCTGCTTCTCAGTTTCTCCACTTGTAAAATGTGTGGTTTGATCTGCATTATCTCTAAGCTTCCTTCCTTTCTTAACTTGCTGTTCCAGGGATCAGCAATCTTAATAAATATTGAAATGAATAAAGCTTTCTTTGCAAGACTAGCCTAAGAGTTAGGAAACCTAGATTCAACCAGACACTAAAGTGACCTTGGGGTGTTTCTGATACTATACCCTTGAGTATACACTTAGCACTTCTGCTTTGAGCAGGCAGGGAACAAACTGATTTTTTTTTTCTATTGAGTGAGGGCCAACAACCCCAAAGAAGTAAAATTATTTGAGGATTATCCTAAATCTCAAAAAAAGGACCTTTAGTTTGGGGTAGGGGATGTTTTTTTAAAATGGGAGGAAGTTATAAAAAAAAGAAATTTAGGAAAGGAGAGAACATTGGTAGAATAAGGGAAGAGAAGCAAGGGAATATAAAGAGAGAGAAATAGGAGAGAATAATGAATATAACTGGATTTATTGATTTTAAAAGGGGTATGGGAGAACCAAAATAGGACCTACTAGTAGACAGAGACTTGCATTTGTAAAATTTGACAGGCTTTTGATAAAATGAAGACAAAAGCCAGGAATAGTCTGCATGTTTGAGATTCCCCACTCTTGAAGTAGGAAATAAATGGCAATTTAAAAGACAGATAAATAATAGAAATATATGATGAAAAAAGAAATATGTGATACATAAATTATTGAAATATATGAACAATTTCCAGAAAATTGCAAACTCTCAACAGCCATTAAATACACATACACACACACACATATGTGTATATGTATGTATGTATATATTCCAAATTACTAAAAAAGAAATGCAAATTGAAACAACTTTGAGGTTTCAACACCACCCAGCAAAGTGGCTTTTGATACAGATGCTTTTTGATATCAAAATATTCAATATTTCAATACTGATATTGAAATGGTCACTGTTGGAGGGTTTGGGGGAAGAAAGGCACACTAATACACTGTTAGTAGAACTGTGAATTGAGAGGGGTTTGGGAAGATGGGGGGGTAGTCAGAACATTTCAAGCCCTCCAGATTCCCCCCTACAAAAGAGACAAAATAATGCCTCAGGGCAAATGTAGGTCAGTAAAAATAAACAAGATTTAAGGCAGAACAGTAGCCCTCCAGAGGAGAACAAAGAAAAATCCCTGGAGGGAGGTTTGGTCCCAGAGAAGTGTAAACACCTCCAGGTTAATTCCACAGAAACAGGAAGGAGTGAGTCCTGGTGCACCTTGGGTTGCAGGGTAGCCTCCACTCCAATCACAGGAATTCTCACCTCCCAGATAGTATAGGGAGTTGGGTGTCTGAGCAAGGGAAGATTGAGGGAACCTCTGCTGGTGAGGAACATTAGGCCCAGCTGTGCTGCCAGTATACAGCCCTGGGTGTGAAGGAACCAGCATGTACCCCAGGAATACAAAGCAGTGGGATTGGAATGATGCTGGCTGTGGACAGTTACAGAAGGAGGAAGTTCTTGGTTTCTGTTCCAGGCTAGAGGAAATAACTGAAGGAGGACCTGAGGCCAGAGTCACCATTCCCCATTCCCCAGGACTATATGGGTGATTACAACAAGTTGTTATAAATTAAAAAAAAAAATGAGCAAGCAAAGGAGAAAGAATCCAACCACAGAAAGTTACTATGGGAATAGAGAAGACCAGGATGTATCTTCAGAGCAGAATACTGAAACAAAAAAAAGCCTCTCCTACCCCAAAAGTAATGTCAAATGGTCACCTGCCCAAAAAGAATTCATAGAAGAACATTAAAAAGACTTTAAAAATCTAATGAGAGAGATTGAGAAATGTTTTTTTTTTTTGCTTTTAGGCAATTGGGGTTAAGTGACTTGCCCAGGGTCACACAACTAGTAAGTGTCAAGTGTTTGCTCTAAGGCTGGATTTGAACTCCTGACTTCAGGGCCGGTGCTCTATCCACTGTGCCACCTAGCTGCCCCTGAGAAAAATTTTTTTAAAAGAACAATCCAAGAAAAACAAGAAGATTATAAAAAGAAAGTTAACCAAGTTAAAAAGGAGATCCAGAATCTTAAGGAAGTAAACAACTGCTTGAAAATGAGAAAATGAGAAGGGGAAACCAGTGAAGCTATAAGAGACCAAGAAATAATAAAATATAGAGAATGAAAAAATAGAAGAGAATGTGAAACATCTCATAAGAAAACAACTGATGTGGAGAACATATCGAGAAGAGAAAACATAAGAATAATCAGACTACCTAAAAGCTATGGCCAAAAAAAGAATCTTGATACAGCAATACAAGAAATACTTAAAGAAAATTGTCCTGAAGTGTCAGAACAAGAGGGGAAAGTAGAAATAGAAAAAATACACTGATCACTACCTGAAAGAGATTCTATAAGGAAAACCTACAGGAATATCACAGTCAAATTCCAAAACCCCCAGCTCAAGGAGAAACAAGAAAAAAAAAAACAATTCAAATATGGTGGAGCCACATTTAGAATCATACAGGATCTAGCAGCAGCAACACTAAAAGACTGCAGGTCTTAGAACATTATATATCGAAGAGCAAAAGAACTGGGGGTGCAGCCAAAAATATCATACCCAGCAAAGTTAAGCATAATCCTGAGTGGAAAAAAAATGGATATGTAATGAATTGCCAGACTTTGAGGATTTTATTGCAAAAAAGACCTGAACTTAATAGAAAATTTGACTTTTAAGATCTAAGAGAAAATACAAGGTAAACATCAAAGACTAATTACAATGGACTCAATAAGGACAGACTGTTTACTTTTTAGATGAGGAAATGTAAACCGTATCTCTAAGGTTGTAATTAATTATTGGGTAGTTTAAAAGAAAGATTGGGGTAGAGCTGAGTATGATGTGATTCTAAAAAGTAATACCATCTAGGAAAAGGTAAAAAGAGTAATTATACAAATGAGGTGTGAGAGGAATTAGATGGGGGAGGAAGGCTGGCTGTTCTGGAACCCTACTCTCATCAGGAATGGGTTAAAGAGGAAACTACATATATATGTGTGTATATATGTGTGTGTGTGTGTGTGTGTGTGTGTGTGTGTGTGTGTGTATACACACCCATACATATACATATATATCTAGAAGGGTACAAAAGTCTTCTAAATTCAGAAAGAAATAAAAGGCTCTGGGGATAGAGAGGAGAGAGAGATTTTTAAAGGGAACTCTCCTCACATCGGGTCTGGGTTAAAAGGAGAACAACATATACATTTAGAAGGGAATAAAGTCTTCTAAATTTATAAAGAAATAAGAGGGTGATGGAATAGGATAAAGGGAGTACAGAATGGGGTCTAGATTAATGGGAATGGGATAAAGAGAGAACAACATATATATTTGGAAGGCTATAAACATCTTCTAAACTCAGAAACAAGAGGACAAGGGAAAAGGGTTGAAGGGGCGGGGAGAGGATAAGGGAGGGATCTTTGGAGGGGAGGTAGATTAAGTAATAGGAGGGCAAGGTAGCAGGTAGAAGTAAAGAAGAGGAGTCAAAAGGGATAAGAAATGAGATACACCTAAATAAAATAAAAATCAGGAGTACGATTTATTAGGGGGAAAAAGCAAGGGTAGTAATCATGATCTCAGACAAAGTTAAAGCTAAAATAGATTTAATCAAAAGAGAAAAATAGGGAAATTATACTGTATGTCAGCCATATTAATCAATATTGTTTTAGACTAATTAAAATAACTAGGCAGTATAAGGTTGGAATTTTGCTGTGGTGTAGGAAATGATGAGTTGCTGGATTTAGAAAAACATGGAAAGACTTGGACTTACGAAGGAAAACATTACCCATTTTCAGAGAAACAGAGCACAAATATATCTTACATAGATGCATAGGAATGTATATGTTTATATATGTGTATGATTATAGATATCTATGTATATGTATGTATATATAAGCATATGTATGCATGTATATTTATGCATATGTGCACATATATGAATGTGTGTATATGTGTGTGTGTATACACACATATATGTATATATGCATGTCCATATTATATATATGTATGTGTATATCCACATTTAATTGTGACTTTCTTGGGGAAAGGTGGGGGAAGAGGGGGGAAGAACAAAGTAAAAAGCACACAGCAAAGAACACAATAAAAGCCATGAGAAAGTAAAGAAAAGGCGGACAACTCTGAACACAGTATCTAGTATTTATTATATAGATTTTCTTGAAATGGAAATTTATTGCTTTATATTTTGAATCCTGTCTTATGTTCTGCTGTGCACATGGCAATGTTTTTTATTTCTTTTCTTATTTTGTATTTAAGTGTTACTATTTGAGCTTGTTTTTTCTTTCTTTTCCTATTTTGTATTTAAGTTTAAAATTTAAAAAAAGAGCTGTGAGTTGGCCCATTTTTCCTAAAACAGTTTGGAATTATTTGAGAAGTCATTAAAATGTGTATACTCTTTGTTCCACTGATCCATCTACTGGCTACATGTCTCCAAAAAGATAAGTTCATACTTGCCACAATATTCGTAGTGGTACTTTTGAATAGCAAGAAAATAGAAATAAATTTGGGAATGATTGGAAAAACTGTTCCATTTGAATATAGCCAATGCTATTGTGCCATGTTTTTGTTGTTCAGTCATGTCTGACTCTTGTGACCCTGTGGACCATAATATACCAATACTGTCCATTGGGTTTTCTCATCAAAGATTCTGGAGTAGTTTGCCATTTCCTTCTCTAGTTCATTTTATAGATGAGGAAGCTAAGGCAAACAGGATTAAGTGACTTGCCTAGGGTCACATAGCTAGCTAAGTTTATGAGGCTGGGTCTGAAGTCAGCTCTCTGACTCCAGGCCCAGCACTCTACCCACTGAGACACCTACTAGCCTCCTATTGTGCCGCAAGAAATCATAAATAGAAGTAATTCAGAGAAACATAGTAATACTTTTATGAACTGATGCAAAAGGAATTAAGCAGAAGCAAGAGAATAATATAACATAATGTAAATGAAACAAAAACTCTAAATGGTATCCAAAGTCTAATTAACTGTAATGACCAAGCTAGCTCTTAAAAAATAGAAAATGAAATACATTTCCCTCTTCTTGGTATAAGGGTGGGGGCCTAGGGGTACAGGATGTTATATTTGCTATCAGGCTTATCTCACCTTTCTCCTTCCTTTAATCTGGGCTCCAATATGCTAAAAACATAATCTACTTCTCTTATACACCACCATCTATTGCTACTGTACCTGTATCTGAGGAGGGTGCTTTGTAAAACAGATACGTAGTGAGGGGACAGATCTGGTACTATTCCTGATCAGGTGGGTACCTCCAGGAAAGGCTATTACATCTGTTTCCCCATATCTAAAATAAATATCAATATCAATATCAATATAAAGAGATGGGTTAAAGCAGTGAAAAAAGCACTGGAATTGGGAACCAAAAGACCTGAGTTCAAGTCCCAGCTTTCTAGCAAGTATTACTAGTAACACTTACTAGTTGTATTAACGTGGACAAATAACTTCATCTCTGCTAATTTTTGTAAAATGGGGATGGGAGGTATCAGATTAGATGTCAGTAAGAACAAATTGATTTATTTTTTCTTTAAAAGAAGTTACTGATGACTTTGTCCCTATACCAAGGGCATCTAGGTGGTACAATGGAGGGAACACTGGGCTTGGAACCAGTTAATACTCATTTTTGTGAATTCAAATCTGCCCTCCAACACTTACTAGCTGGGTGACCCTGGGCAAATCACTTAACTCTGCTTGCCTTAGTTTCTTTATATGTATAATATGCTGGAGAAGGAAGTGGCAAATTACTCTAATATCTTTGCCAAGAAAACCCCAAATAGGGTTATGAAGAGTCAGACATGACTGAAAATGACTGAACAATCTGTGCCTATATCATAGTCATCTCCAAAAATGCCCACTCCATCCTCCCCCCATCCCCTACCCCTGCAAACCTAACCCCTTTGAAGCAGGAAAACAGGAAAAAAAAATTGACAAAATGATCTTGGCTGATAGTTCATGCAAAACTTTGTACCTGTAGTCCCCACCTCCTATGAAAGGGAGAAACCTATGTCATTTGATACTGGAGAGTATCAAGATTGGTCATTGCAATTAATTTAGATTCGTGTGCATATATTTGAAAAGCAGTCACTAGCCTATTATGATATCCCGTTATCATATCACATCATCCAAGAGAGATCATACAGTCTAATGACAGACATTAAAATTACAGTATCTTCTTTTTCCCCCTTTGAGTACACACAAAACATTGTCCCCTAGGGGAAAGGCCGGAGTGCTTATTAGCCACGATTTCATTTTGAGTTTCATAATAATCTGGACAGAACAAGCCCCTCAATTTAATTGGAGGATTGGGGAACATCCCCTACCACTCCCCTCTCCTCCCCAGTCAGCTCGAGCAGCTGGAGAAAGTGTGTGAATTTTGGAGAGGGAAGGTGTGAGCAACGTCAGTCAGTGTCAACAGAGTAATGGTCTTCATGCTGCTGGTCTGCTCAGGCAAGACAATACAGGAGGCCCCAGCAGGGTTGACAGTCACCGAGTCCCTGGTCTGGGGGTGGGGGGTGGGAGGAAGGACAGGGTGGGGGAAGGTGGAGGGAAAGAGGGGGAGGTACAGCTGACATTTCAAGGTTTCTAAATCCAAAGTCCTCTATGAGATAGTGGGAGGCACAGGGTTCTGACAGGTAGGAAATCGTGCCCTTGGCTCATCTCTGCCACTGTGTGACTTCAGACAAGTCACTTCTCCTCTTGGTGGCCTCAGTTTCCTCATCTGTAAAATGAAACATTTGGTCCTAAATGATATCTGAAGACCCTTCCCGTTCTAACATTCCAAGGTTCTGTGTCTTAGTGCAGAGTCAGAAATAATTCCTAAAAAGAAGACAGACAGCTCCCTGTTGCCAGAATCCCTTGCTATATTGTTGTTCAGTCGTGTCTGATATGTCATGACCCTATTGGGGTTTTCTTGTCTGGATACTGGAGTGGTTTGCCATTTCCTTCTCCAGCTCATTTTACAGATGAGGAAACTGAGGCAAAAAGAGTTAAGTGATTTACTTAGGGTCACATAGCTAGTAAGTATCTGAGGCTAGATTTGAACTCAGGAAGGTAAGTCTTGGGGCAACTAGGTGGCGCAGTGGGTAGAGCACCAGCCCTGGAGCCAGGAGGACCTGAGTTCAAATCCAGTCTCAGAGCAAACACTCGACCGTACTAGCTATGTGACTTTTGGCAAGTCACTTAACCCCAGTTGCCTAAAAAAAAAGATAAGTCTTCCTGACTCCAGGCCTGGTACTCTATCCACTGTACCACCTAGCTGTCCCCCTGCTATATAGCCTGTTATATAATTTCTGTGGAGGGCTATAGAAAATCTATGCAGCTTCCAGCTACAGAAACCTTCCAGATCATTTCTTACCTTCAAGTCTGCCAGCATTCTTCTCTCTTGCAGGTTTTGAGGGCTTCACCAAACACAAACACAAAAAAAGTATTTGGCTAAAATGCTGCTTTTTCTAGGAGACAGTTCCTAATCCACCTCCTTTCTTCTTCCTATCTGCTAGCAGTGAACTGCTAAGAGGAATTTCCAAACTGCTTGGTGTGCAAATGATAAAGTCCAACAAGTCTTGCTTAAGGTTATTGACATTGCTTAATGTGTTCTGTTTGTAGTTTGTGTTTAAAATCAGATCAGAACTATCTTGGTTGCAAGAAGGATTTCTTTTCTTTTTTGAGTTATTGACTAGGGGACAAAGGAGATAGGATAAATATCAGTCCAGTGAAGGGAAGATTAAAAAAAAGGGGTGGTACAACTTAGTGACCTTTAAAGGAGAGGATTTTCAGAGCATTTGAATAAAGTAATTTCTCTTGCTGGGCTTATCTTTAATTATTTTAATGAACCAGAAAACATTTTCTTGTCCCTTCTCCACCTTTTCTCTACTCTATATGGGGGGGGGGAGAAAAAGAAAAACCTTTGTAACAAATATGCATAACCAAGTTAACCAAATTTCTATATTACCATGTTTTTAAAAATGTCTCATTCTATATCCTGAGCCCATCACCTTTCCATTAGAAGGTGGGTAGCATGCTTCATTATTTGTCCCCAGGAATTGTAACTGGTTACTGCATTGATCAGAATATTTCAAAGTTGTTCGTCTTTATAATGTTGTTAGTATTCTATAAATTGTTCTCCAGTTCTACTTACTTCACTTTGCATCAGTTCATGTACATATTTCCAGGTTTCTCTGAAAGCATTCCCTTCATCATTTCTAACAGCACAATAGTATTCTATTACATTCAAATGCCATAATTTGTTCAGCTATTCTCCTTAGGTTTCAGTTCTTTGCCACTACAAAAAGAGCTGATATAAACATTTTTGTATCTATGAGTCCTTATTCTTTCTTTTATCTCTTTGGGTGTAAAACCTAGTAGCGGTGAAAGGGTATACAGTTTATTACCTTTTGGGGCATAGTTCCAAATTGCTTTCCAGAGTGTCTGGACCAAATAACCGTTTTACCAACAGTGCATGAAAGTGTGTTTTTTTTCCATACTGCTCCAACTTTTGTAATTTTCCCTTTTTGTCATCTTTGCTAATCTGATGGGTCTGAAGTGGAACCTCAGAGTAATTTTGATTTGTGTTTCTCTAATTAACGATTTGAAGCATTTTTTTCATATGGCTATTGATGGCTTGACTTTCTTCCTTAGAAAACTGCCTGCTCATGTTATTTGATCATTTAACAACTGAGGCATGTCTTTTACAAATTTGAATTACTTCCCTATGTATCTTGAAAATGAAAGGGCAGCTAGGTGGCACAGTGGATAGAGCACTGGGAGTCAGGAAAACCCAAGTTCAAATGTAGCCTCAGACACTTACTAGCTGTGTGACCCTGGGCAAGTCACTTAACTTCAATTGCCTTAACAAAAAAAAAAGGGGAAAAAATGAGACTTTTATCAGTGATGAGCTTTTTTGTTTTTCCTGTATTTGAACTAGAGGGCCTAGATGGAACATAATAAGAAGTAACCCTTGGTTTCTTACTAACTACAGCCTCTCAACAAAGCTTAAGGCACAGAGTGTCTGGTTTAAGGACCAGCAGCCGGTATCACTGGAAGGTAGAGTGAATGGGGGAATAAAGTGTAAAAAAAAAATTGCAAAGAAAGGAAAGGACCCTTGGAAAGGGTCAAACAGAAGATTTTATATCTTGAAGTTAGTAGGAAACCACTGCAGTAAGTAAGGGTAAAACTTGTACTTTAGGAAAATAACTTGGGAAGCTGAGTAGAGGAGACTAGCTTGGAGTGAAGAGAAACTCGAAGAAGGGAGACCAGGGGGATGGCTATGCAATCGTCCAGGCTCTTGAAAGTCCAGAGGTAGTAAAAGCCTGCATCGGATGGTGACTGTGAGTGGAGAGAAGAGGAGGTACATAAAGGATGTGAAGGCAGAAACGATAAGATTTGGCAACATATTGAATTACGTGAGTGGAGAAGGGATTTGAGGGCAACACTGAGGTTTCAAGTCTGAGTGACTGGGAGGATGGTGATACTCTTACAAGAGGGGTTTTTTTGGGGGTGGGGGTGGGGGAGGAGGAGAGATAATAAGTTCTATTTTGTACATTTGGAGTTTGAGCTCATCCTCATACATTCTAAGGACTTCTTTAACAGTTACCTGATTCCACATAGTCTTTATAATTTTGGGAGGGGTATTCTCAACCCAACTCCCATTCCCGCTGAACGGCTGAGTCCCCCAAAGCACATCTCTTGGTTGGGGGGAAGACCTAAGGTGTTGGTATGTCTTTCTCAAATGCTATTAGGGCTGGAGCCCTGATTAGCAGTGTGTTCTCAATAATAATCTCATTATAGTTTATTGCTCCCTGTATCATTAATGCCCTCTAGTGGATTAATGCCCTAGCACCATTTAACTAATCAGTACTGTATAAATTAATTCATTTTTTACAAAATGTTCATAAATTTCCCAAGAGCAAGAATAGATGTTACAAAGCATTTCCCTCCCAACACCAAGGGGCACACTCTCCCCTGTACCACCTTGGTCCCTACAGAAATTAGGCTCATCTTTAAAGCAGTTTCTGCACAGTATTTGCTCTACCAAGTTCAATTCCAAATGCATAGTTAGATAGAGGAGTTGTTTACACTCGGTTTTGGCTGCCTTCTATCCACTTAGTCACTTGAGACCAAAATCCTCATTAGGCTTGGCTGTCTATAAAACCTGGCATGGATTCAAGCTCCTAGACTTCTAAACGCTCACTTTCCTGACCTGAATTTCACAAGGTCACAGCCTTCACCTAAGAGCAGGAAAACAAAACAAAAACAAAAAACCAAAAAAACCCCCAAACCATAAAGAGGTAAAGAACAGTCATGTACTAATACCTTCCAGTTAACTGTATTAGTAATAATAAGTCAAGATGCTGAATTCTCTTTAAATCATTCTGTTAATGCATGGATGGTTCACATGATTCCCAATGCTTTCTATGTGTAATAAATGGCCTGTCCTATTCTGGAATCATACTGTACATCAGGTTCCTTTTCTCTCTCCTTCCTTCCTTCCTTCCTTCCTTCCTTCCTTCCTTCCTTCCTTCCTTCCTTCCTTCCTTCCTTCCTTCCTTCCTTCCTTCCTTCCTTCCTTCCTTCCTTCCTTCCTTCCTTCCTTCCTTTCTTTCTAGAAATACTGCACTAGAGGCAAAAGTAAATGTCCTTGATTAGCCCGGGTAAGGGTGATGAGTCAATGAATGTGAGAATGGGGAGCCTACTTCCCCTAATCAGGTGTCAAGCTTCCCTAACAGATGAATCCATGCAGACCACAATGAGTGGAGGACGGCTTGAAACTGAGCTGCTGTGGTCTCAGCTAAGCATTGTCTTTGGCCTCTATGCTGGAATTTATACACTGGCACTTTTAAGATTTATGAAGCCCTCTAATACATTTTTATCCAAGTCTCAAAATTGTTATGTGCAGACTACAGGATATAGGATTGTAGGATCATATTTTTATCTCCTTCCAATAGGGAGGGGGAAGGGAATAAGCATTTATATAGCACCCACTGTGTTCTAGGCACTGTACTAAATGTTTTACCAATACTTATTTGATCCTTACAGCAGTCCTCCAAGATACATGCTATTATTATCCTCATTTTAAAATTGAGGAAACTGAGACAAACAGAGGTTAAGTGACTTGCCCAGAATCTCACAGCTTGGAAGCTTCTGAGACCAGAATTGAACTCAAGCCTCCCAACTCTATCAGCTGTGGCACCTAGATAAAAATGCTGCTGGTGAGTCTTTCAGTCATCTCTGACTCTTTGTGATGCCTTTTGGGGTTTTCTTGGAAAAGATACTGGAGCGGTTTGCTATTTCTTTTTCCAGCTCATTTTACACATGAGGAACTGAGGCAAACAAGTTTAAGTGACTTGTCCAGGGTCACAGAGCTACTATAATGTCTGAGGCCAGATGTGAACTCGGGAAGATGAGTCTACCTTACTCCAGGCCTGGCACTCTATCCACTGTGTCTCCTAACTGCCCTCAAAACTGAGGCTCAGATAAATTAAATGATTTGTTCACAGTAGGAAGTTACAGAATTAGAACCCAGCTCTTCCTTTTATTACTTTATCCATTATTCCATGTTACTCCATTTAATATTAAATTAAATATCATCAGGGCATGCAGTTCTAGAATACTAAGCCTATTTTCCTCCCTCTTTTGGCCAACAGCCCACAGAAGTGATTTTACTAATGTGAACACAACATTCTGTTTCAATAAGACATACTCTGAAGCGAGGACTTTCATGAGTCCCTTTCAGCTGAGCAGCCAGTTTGCTTGGCAATGATGTACTTTTGGAACAAGACTGAGATACAACTGTGGCTGAGCAAGGTAGCTAGGTGGCATGGTGACTGGAGTGCTAGGCCTGAAGATAAAATGACTCATTCTGATAAGTTTGAGTCTGGCTTTGGACAACTTACTGTGTGATCCTGGGCAAATCATTTAACCCTTTTTGCCTCAGTTTTCTCATCTGTAAAATGAGCAGAAGGAAATGACAAACCACTTCAGGATCTTTGCCAAGAAAACTCCATGCACATTACTGATGTGCTATGGGTCACAGGGTCACAAAGAGTCTGACATGACTGAACAACTATTTTTTCAGCCAATCAACAGGTACCTGTTTCCACTTTTTTGCTACCATGAAAAGCGTATACAATATTTTTATAGGATCTTTCTGCCTTTGACCTCCTTAGTATGTGTGGCCATTTATCTAGCAGGGTAAAGGACACATGGTTTGGGTCATTTTTTTTTCTCACCTAATTCCAAACTTTCCCAGAACTGGTACACTGAAATTACAGCCTTCCCAGCTGTAGTGCAGTATGTCTTCCGACTACTCCCTCCACTTGTAGTGAGGTCCCTCTGTTGCACCACTCAGCCATTGTGAGGCCACACCTCTACTACTATTTGCTACTATTCTGATCTGGAAGGTGAATGCTCTAACTCTGGGTCCTATCCAGTTTGGGTTCACAAGGTCTACATTCTTTTACTCCAAATCAGTGCTTCATAGGATCACAGCTTTAGACATGAATGGGCCCTCAGAGATCCTACAGTTCAACACCCTCATCTTACATATGAGGAACATAAAGCCCACAAGGATTAAATGACTTTTCCAAGTTCACACTAGGAGGAAGTGGTAAAGCCAGATTCAAGCTCAGGGCCTCTAGCTCCAAATTCAACTGTTTTTCCATTGTACTGCTCCATAGTCCAGGCCTCAAAGAGCTGTGGAACTTATCAAAACCACTTGGGAACACCCCAAGTGACAAACCAAAAGAAAATGGCGACATGCAGAGCGATGCATTGACTTTACTTTCAATTTTGCTCCAAAACACTTTTCTAAGTGCCCAGTACACTCATGACGTCATCTCTCTCCCTCATATTAGACGCTTAAAGACTTATTGCTGTCTATTATATTAGATGTTTAAAGTTTAGTTCTTTTTCATCTGTAAAAGAAGGGAATTGGACTAGATGAATTCCAAGGTCCCTTCTGGTGCCTCTCTTTTTCAATAATGTTTATAAGATCCATACGAGCCTTTCCAGTGTCTAAGTTAGAAAAAGATTCTACTGCAGCGAAGGACCTACATGTACAAAAATATTGATAGCAGCTCTGTTTATGGTGGCAAAGAATTGGAAACTGAGGGAATGCCCACCCACTGGGGAATGGCTGAACAAGTTGTGGTATATGAATGTAATGGAACACTATTGTATTGTAAGAAATGATGAGCAGGTAGATTTCAGAAAAACTTGGAAGGACTTATATGAACTGATGCTGAGTGATGAGAGCAGAACCAGGAGAATGTTATACACAGTAATAGCAACATTGTGTGATGATCACCTATGGTGGACTTAGCTCTTCTTAGCAATACAATGATCCAAGACAATTCCAAGAGATTCATGATAGAAAATGCTATCCACATCTATAGAAAAAAACCTATGACGTCTGAATGCAGATCAAAGTATACTATTTTCACTTTTTTTGGGGTGGTTTTGTTCTGTTTTTTTGTTCACAACATGATTAATGTGGAAATATGTTTAACATGATTGCATATGTATAACCTATATCAGACTGCTTGCTGTCTTGGAGAGAGGGGAGGGAGAAAAATTTGGAACTCAAAATCTTACCAAAATGAATGCTGAAAATGATCTTTCCATGTAATTGTAAACAATAAACTACTTACAAAATAAAAAGAGACTCTACTACTTAATAAAGCTATCAAGTGAAAGAGGATGGTTAATAATATAATAATATAATATAATAATAAACAGAAGGTGAGATGTAGAGGTATTGGCAAAATTTCAGAAGTAGTGTGCCAAATCTTTGTCCCCTATGAGAGGCGGTGGTAATTGATCTCCTCAAGCTAGATGTGAAGGTGGGAGCAGTACTGGTGGCGGGGAAGGTACCTGTTGCTAGCAGGTTATACACTTAAATGCTGGAAACCTGTCTCTGCAGTGTGTGAGGCATGGACTTAGCTGGAGACACAACAGGAAAATGCTCAGACAAGGATAGTGATCCTGATAATGGAGTAAATGGATGGGAAGAGGCAGGCTTGGCTCTATGATCCCAGGCCCAGGGCTGACCTTATTAACAACTAAGTAAAACAGGCAACTCCTGCCTAGAAATGTCACCTTGCCATTTAACTGTTATAGCTTAATCCTTCTGGGTCTTGAAGGCTTTCTTGTTTTCAAAAGTTCCCCAAATATCTTAAGTTATGAGTTCCTCCTTAGCAGAAATCAGTTGACAATTGCCTGAAATGGAGAATGGACATAGGATAGATGCCTGGGGAAGCTTATGGGAGTTGCATGAAGAAGGGAGGAGGGAAAAATGACATTGACAGGGGAGGTGGAAAGGACCCACAGCCAAATTGCCTCCTTCAATTTTGCCTCAGGCCATCCCTGATCAGGGCATTTGAAACCATCTAACACAAGCTCTCTCCCTGCTTTGAGCCTTGTACTGCCACTGCTTACACTTGCCACACATTTCTTAGTGTGAAGGGAGTAGATTATTTTGAAAAAAAAAATGTAGTTGGACTGGTGAGAAAGAATTATGTTCATTCATTTTATAAAGGGAAGAGAATCAGCTCTGCCCCTTGGAAGGTACTTTTGTTTGTTTTGTTCTTTAGGGGGAATAAACTGTAATGGGCTTTAATTTAAAATGAGGAGAGATAATGGTTGAAATCAATGACCAAGAGGAAGGAAAGAGGGACAAGGATGCTGCTTAATTATTTTTTAACACGGGAGGGATGAGAGCCACAGTTTGGGAATTTTGCCCAGGTGTTGTTGAATCTATGGCGTACAACGAAGTCCCAGGCACAACACTAACACCATGCCAAAATCCACATGTGGTACCGGTGTTATGAAGTCCTGCCACCCCCTGCCTCTCACCACCAACCCCTATTCAAATGTGGCCACAAGGATGGGAGAAAGTGGTGCTGACAAGTGGTCCCCAAACCCGCCAACACCTGTCTCTTAAAACCTTATTGTAAACTCTTCTCTTCTGGTTCTGGACTGGCTAAGTGTTGAAATGTAATTAAAATGGGAGAAAAAGATAGAGGAGAAACTGGAGTGTGAATGCTTTATTTTTACAATGAGGAAAAGAAGCTGTGAGGTGGGAACTTAATTAAAAAATCATGGAGAGAGATGGGGGGGAGAGGGAGGAAATAATTGAATCTGCGATGAACACTGGAGGAGGGGAGAGGACAGAGGGTCAATCAAGGGGAGATTCTGAGGAAGGCAGCAAAACTGCGATTCACTGTAACAAGGAAAAATGATGGGCAAAAATCAAAAAAGGAAGGCTGTGCAAAAAACTGACATGATCCTAAACCAATTATTGGACCACCAAGAAAGTCAAGAATCCTGTTCCATAATTCATACCTACTTCTAGTGAATGTGTGGCTGCAAAGCCTATTTTTACTCCTTTCACATTGAATCCTCCATTGCTGGCATCAAGAATAACATTCCAAAAACATGTGAGTGAACTAAGATTTACTCTTCCAGAGCTGAATTTTACTTCAAATAAATAAGTGAAGGGGCTGTAAGTCACTCACTGGCTCTCCCCACCCTCCCCACTGGCCTACAAATGCTCCTTGCTTTTTCCCAAGGAGGTTTCAGTGAGGACCGCAGTCAGGTAGAGCTCAATGATTGCAGGAGTCAGGGAGCTGCCAACTTCTGACCAATTTGTTTTAAATTTTTTTTTCTGCTACTGTTGCTGCCCATCTATTATTAATTTGTATTTCTATTTAACTGCAACTCTTACTCTGCCTCTCCTAGTCACTGAGCCATTTGTGAGGAAGAGGAGGGGCAGCAGATAAGACTACTATTGTGAACAGTATGTGACTGGGGTGGAGGCATAATTAATTCTGATTTTTCTCTTTGAAAGTGACAAAAAGTTAATGAAAGCTAGCTACTAAAAACAACTTAAGGACTGGCTAATATAACCTCTCCTCTTAAGGGTTTAGAACAATAGGCACCCATTTGAAAATATACTTAAGGTTAGATGAGACATTCTGTATTGGTCAAGAGTGAATTTTCACTGTCTTGCCAAGTCATTGCGGCTTGGTGCTTAAACCTGATACTATCTTCTATTTCTACGTGGCTGTACAATCCACAGAAGCCAGGGATAGAGAAGGAAGAAAGGTGTCCATACTTACAAATAACCCCTATTATCATTTCCCTTTATTTTTTGATTAGTGGGGGAGTATGAAGAAAAGAATGTTTAAGATAGATGCACAAAAGTCTGGACATTCTAACAGCCAATATATTGTCCCTGGAGCCCATCAGAGAAAATCTGTTTCTTCCTTTTCATTTTTTAAAAGCATGAGTATACTTCAGTCATAATGAAGGTTCTTCAGAACTCCTCCACCAAATCTTTTTCGGTCGGGAAAGCCAGGCATCTGTAGGAAGGAAGATAAAAAATTATGCCTAAAGCAGATGTAACACACTCATGTCCCTAATAACATGTCTGTCTTTCTCTCTTATTTCTCATTTTCTATAGTGAAATGACCCAGTGATATCACTCACACATTTACATTATGGAACTAGTTTATAGGAGAGGTTTTACTGAGAAATTTAAACTGTAAGAATGAGATAAGGTAAAAATGCTGCCAAAGTATAGGCACCAAACAGGTATAGGTAAACTCCTTTAATAATAGAATAACCTAAATTAAGAAAGAAGAAACTTCAGGTGAAGATTGAACATTATTTAATTAATGTATTAGAGTTTAAAATGAATTGTTCCCATTACAAAAGCCTGTTCTTTAATGCCAGGAATAGAAGAAAATAGGACATGTGGTTCCTTGTGGGCCAAGAGGAATCCCTGTCACTTTGTGTTTTTATAATTTCTCTAAAGAGCTTTAGAAATTAAAACTATTCCAAATGTAAGGGAAAAGTTTAATGACACAGGTCTTTTGAGAATCATTATGTTTATTACCATTTAATACCTAAGATCCAGGAAAACATTTCAAGAGCCAATGTATATCATAAAAGATAAAAACCTGGCACCTTCACTCTAGCTATAGGCCTTGCTTTACTGAAAGAAAAAGACAGTCACTGACCTGGTTACCATCTCGAATAAAATATCTCTTCTCTATGACCTGTTGGAAACAGAGAGATGATTTAGCAAATGCAGAATACACATATCTGGAAAATGTGGTTAACTGTGATGGCTACTCAGGGGACTAAAAGGCTTATCCACAATTAAGAGACCTTAATTAATCTATAATTAAGAGACGTCATACAATTTAAAGCAAAGTCTGTTGCCAGTTAGCTTAGTTAGAGCACAGACCTAATCAGGCCAAGGTGGTGAGTTTGATCTCCATTTATACAGTTCGTTATGCTCTTTTTCATGACCACAGACTGAACCCTTAATTAGGATGTTTCATTAACAGTTGTGAGTCTTTATCTTAGTGACAAAGAAGTCCAGGTAAGAGAATATGGATGGATCTGGATAAAGCTATTACTAGTGAAAAAAACAACTGGAAATAACATGTTCTATTACAACATTAGTATTATTTTAATATGTGATAGAGAACATCTGAAAAATAATTAATATTAATCTTTGTCGTTGCAGTGGCTGGAGCCAGGATAAATTCCACTGTAACAAGGGTGCTCGGCTAAGGGACAAATGTGTCTCCATGGGAATGACAACATAAGCAATCATGACACAAAAATCCTTCTGGGAAAATTGAGTTCAAAATCTAAGGGCAGAAATTCTATGCTGTTCCTTAAATGGAACTGTGTGGGTACTGCCTACATGGTGGTAAAGATCATATCCTTTATGATTATGTATGATACTTGTCTGTGTTTCCCCATAAATCCTACTTGTTCTTTTAGTAACTCAAGTGCCACTTGGACCCATCCTTTGGCTGTTTCTCATTCTTGCTATATGACCAGCCCATTTTTTTCCCCCAGTGATATAAGTAGCACTCCTTATGTAACTTATCACGCACTGGCCACTACTTGTAATCTACTACAGTTGGCTTGCCCATCATGCACCTTTTCATTTCCACCTGTCCTTTTAATTCTTCTGAGATAATTCATCAGTGAACAGCATTACCCTGAGAATAACGGTATTCACTGGTTTCACTCATTCAATGGTACTTCAACAGCCTTTCAGTGGTGAACAATTTGAGACCACTGTGCAATTTTCCAAATACAATCCAGGCTGATCACCCACTCCAACTCAATCTTCAGGCCGGATCATTGGCAGCACTTATTCAAGCATGTTTATGCGCTAAGTCAATAGGCTACCTGTCCAACTAGATGTGTTTTTCATCCATTTTTGTCTTTCTAGAGAAGATGAGATAGATTAACTGTGCATTGTTATGGATTTCTCTGAGGCAGTTTTGTAGTGCTCTATCACTGCACAAAGGGACATGTGGAAATTTCACTCAGAATAAAACTTTCTTTCATTTGGACTTTATACAGGACATTTTCCATGACACCAGATGACATGTCTGTTGAACATATATCAATCAGCTTGTTTTAATACCTTCTGCGATATAAGTATTCAGCAGACTGCTGAACAAAGCTACCTCTGTGACCACATCAGTCATAGATTTTTGGATGATTCTGAGGCATATGTGAGAGAAACCTTGCCTGAGAAGAACTATCAAGACTATTCACAGCCAAATACTTTCTAGGAAACAAAATGAGAACTTACGCATTCTCTATAACTTTCAGGCAGTTGTACTGCTATAGTGATGTGATAATCTACAGAAAACCACCTTCTCAATTCTACCTGTTCCTTCCTCATGTATTCAGCAAGGACACCTTTCACACGGGTGTAGTTTGCTCTCAAAGATCTTATGAAGCTGAGAAAGCAAGCAATATGGATCCATAATTACAATGATCTTCTTAGTTGCCTTTTTGTTTAAAATCACTGTTTGTGATCTTTCTTATTCTTTTGCAATCTTCTCTTCTATGAGATATCTTGAGAATTGGTGAAAGGCCTTTAAAATTCTTCTTTTAATATCTTTAGGGTTAAAGTATACCCTAGAATATAATTTTTTTTCTGCACATACTCCATCAAGTCTAGCCATTCTTTCCTGTACATTTTGAAGCACGATTACCAGTTTTCACCTGGCATGCTGGGTACTATGCACTACATCTGTGGCACCACAGAGGTAGTTCCACTATGGGCATCAACGAAAATAAAGAGAAATTCTAGCAGATGTGTTCTACTTTGTATCTGTCTGTTTTCCTCCTTCTGGTTTTGTTTCCAAATGCTCTGGGGACAATCCCCACCTGGGGACATTTCCACCTGAATTGCTTTTTGCTGTCATATGACCATATTGCTCATAATGTACCTAGTGACTTTCTATAGGTGAGATCATCTAAGAATCTAATCTATATGACAATTCTTAAATGCAAGAACAAAAATGCTTGCTAATCTAATACTAAACCCCAAATTTTCTGGGGCTTTAAAAGCCTGGAAGCTCGGGCTCCCCAATCCTCTTTTCTTATGTGCCAGAGAGCACACAGGCTGGAACTAAATCAGAGTCAGGTCACAGGGAATACTTTCTGATCATATGGGGAATGGGAAGGCAGTAGAATATTCCTACTCTGGAAATCTCTCTGCAGAGAGAGAGAGAGAGAGAGAGAGAGAGAGAGAGAGAGAGAGAGAGAGAGAGAGAGTGTGTGTGTGTGTGTGTGTGTGTGTGTTTGTCTCACCTGCAAATGTGATTATATTCACTGACTGACTGGCTGATGTTTTAACCCCATAAATTCTACCTCTTGCTCACCCTCTTCTCCTGATAACTTCCAAATCAAACCACTCAAATCCTAATCTAATCCAATCCAATCACTAGTTATTAGATGTCTATGTGCAAGACACATAAGGTACTGGAGACATAAAAGCAAAGGGGCACCCCAAGAAAAGAAACCTATAGGGAAGGACAGATTCCTATTCCTGACTCTCATACCCAGTGTTCCATCTCTTCTCCCCCCACCCCCCACCCCCCGAACTGCTACCAAATAAGAGTCAACAGTGACTTCTACCCCAGGCTTTATTGGGCCTGCCTCCTTGAGCAGGTGGGGGTAGGGAAGAGGGTCCTATGGTGAGAAAGAGTAAAAATGAATTCAAGGAACATTTAGTAAGTACATACTAAGAGCTAGGTGCTCGTGATATGAATATGAAAAAATGACAGTGCCTGCACTCTCAGAGTTTATAATCTAACAGGGAGATAAGACATGCAAACAACTACATATGAGACCGGGGCAAAGAAGAGAGCCAGACAAACTGTCCCAATATCGTTTGAGGAAGGAGAACCTCTTTCACTGGTGAGGACAAGAGAGAGAAGTCCTGGTAAAAGAAATGTATCAAGGCTGAACTTTGAAAGAAGATGCCAATTCTGGAAAGTAAGGATGAAGAAAGAATTCATCCTGCTCTCCAGCTTCTCTTAATGTGCAGCATCAACAGTGGGCACACAGCACTCACTTGAGCAGCATTGCAGAGATGTGACTTTGCCAAGGCAAAGACAAACGGTGCCCTAATTTACGAGCATGCTGAGTCATCCTCCATTTTCATTCCATTTCAACACTCCAAGAATAGGTCAATAACTGGAATTCAAAAGTCTTTGAAAGGGAATTATCAGGATGTCAACTTCATGTGTAGCAACTACTTTAGAAATTACACGTGTCTGGGATTAATAAGTACTTAGAATCGGCCTAGCAAATCAAACAATTCTTAGGACTTGTATTAGCATTGGATGAGTACCTTTTTTTTTAAAGGAATGTGTATACAAAGCTCGAAAATAAACCCTATTTTTCAGTCAGAAGCCGGATCGGTTACCCACTGACAAATGACAAAAATGAAAAATGTAAACGCTGGTAGTCGTTGGTTATACTTTGTGGACAAAGTGATGCTGCTGATGGCACAAATACTTCAGCAGGCATTGAGCAATTATACTAACAGATAAGGAAAGAAGCAGCAGATGTTCCCTAGGTTGCTGAGTTCAGCCTGAAGGAATAAAGGGACAATGCAAAACTAGGTCCTTAACTCTCATAATACACAAGCTCCTAGTTATATTAGAAAAGAAAGTGAGAATTTACCTTATCAAAAAATCTGCTCAGCTTGACAGCATTGGAAGATCCTGCGGCAAGGTATCGGGGATTTGTGCAGTCCTAGAAAAGGGAGCACAAAATCTATGATGAGCAGTGATTTACATTTTTCAACAAAAGTTCTTTATTAGTTGTAATGATGATTATAAGGTCCTTCTATAGAGAGATAAAGCATATTATATTTTACAAATAGTTTCTATAGGTGGTCTTCAAATTACAATTAATAACCCAGAAAGCAATGAATTATCAATCAATCATTTCGATGGTCCTCCCTGAGGTAAGTTTATAATGTTATCATTCTTTGAATGAGGATCAATCAATCAATAAGAATTTATTAAATACCTATCATGTGCCAGGACTGTGCATGTTGAAAGCACTAAGCACCTAACTAATTTAAGGCCACACTGGGAATTAGAAATAGAATCACAACTAGATAAGAATTCTTCAATTCCAGTACTCTGCACTAATCCTCTCAGAACATTTACTCAGAACCAATTGTAATGTGAAAGAAATCATTTGAAGCTGTCAGGTCAAATACAACACCAGACACAAGCAAAATTATTTCCTCCAAAGACTCAAGATGGCTTGCTTAGGTCTGATGGTACAAAGGGCAGAGGGCCCCACAGAAGTGTGTTGAAAGAAAAAAGAAGCCTAAACGCAGAAGGGTAAGAATTTACCTCTTGGTGTATTAAATATTTAGTAGTTTATCTATTGTGATACAAATAGGAACTCTATAACTACAACTACAGAATGCTGTTTACAAAAATGAAATGGATGTAGAAATATTAATTACTTATGAGTAGGTTGAGCCAAAATGATGAAAATGACAATACTAGGACTTACTATCTGATAAAAAACACCAGGAAAACTGGACGTTGGTCAGACAGAATTTAGGTTCACCTTATCACTACAAGGCTTATGCTCCAAAGAGATCAACTTCCTAAATGTACAAAAACATTCATAGCAGCTCTTTTTGTAGTGACAAAGAACTGGAAACTAAAGGGGCACCCTTTAACTGGGAAACTGCTTAACAAATTATGGCATGTGAGAAATACTAATCTGTTGTAAGAAATTATGGAGACGGTTTCACGGAAACTTGGGTAGACTTGTGGCAGAGTGAAGTGAACAGAACCAACAGCCCAACTTATTTAACAACAGCATTGTAAAAACGAACAACTTTGAAACACTTCAAGAACTTGATCACTGCAATGACTGACCATGTGATGAAGCATGTTGTCAACTTCTTGACAGAGAAGGCCTGCTTGACTGTGAATATTTCTTACAAGAGCTTTAAAATTTAAAAAAAAAATTTTTTTTGAGTTCTGAATTCTTTCCCTCCCTTTGACGCCTCCCCCACCCACTGAGAAGGCACGAAATGTGATATCGATAATACATGTGAAATCATGCAAAAACATTTCCATATTAGCTACGTTGCAAAAAAAAAAAAAGGCAAGAAAAAGAAAGCAAAAAAAAAAATTAAGCTTCAATATGCTTTCAGACTCCATCAGTTCTTTCTCTGGAGGTATTTTTTCAGAACTGTCTTTCTGGATTGTCCTGGATCACTGTATTGATCAGAGTAGCTAAGTCATTCGCAATTGATCACTGTAATTGCGGTCACTGTGTACAATGTTCTGGTTCTGCTCACTTCACTTTGCATCAGTTCATACAAGTCTTCCCATATTTTTCTGAAACCATCCTGCTCATCAATTCTTTCTTTCTTTTTTTTTTTTTGGTTAGGCAATCAGGGTTAAGTGACTTGCCCAAGGTCACACAGCTAGTAAGTGTCAAGTGTTTGGTCTGAGGTTGGATTTGAACTCAGGTCCTCCTGACTTCAGGGCCAGTGCTCTAGCCACTGCACCACCTAGCTGCCTCCATTTCTCATAGCACAACAGAATTCCATCATAATCATATACCACAACTTGGTCAGCCATTCCCCAACTGATATGGGCAATCTCTCAAATTCCAATTCCTTACCACCACAAAAAGACTTATTATAAATACTTTTGTACATACAGGGCCTTTTCCTTTTATCTCTTTGGGATACAAACCTAGTAGTGGTATTGCTGGGTCAAAGGATATGCATAGTTTTATAGTCCTTTTGGCATAGTTTGAAATTGCTCTTCAGAATGACTGGATGAGTTCACAACTCCACCAACAGTGTATCAGTGTCTCAGTTTTCCCACATCCTCTCCAACATTTGTCATTTTCCTTTTCCACCATATTAGCCAATCTGATAGTTGTGAGGTGGTACCTCACAGTTGTTTTAATTTGCATTTCTCTAATCAATAGTGATTTAGAACATTTTTTTCACATGACTATAGACAGCTCTGATTTCTTTGAAAACTCCCTGTTCGTATCCTTTGACCATTTATCAACTGGGGAATGACTTGTAGTCTTAAAAATTCAACTCAGTTCTCTACATATTTGAGAAATGAGACTTTTATCAGAGAAACCTGTTATAAATTTCCCCCCCAGTTTCTTACTTAGCTACATTGGTTTTGTTTATGTAAAACTTTTAAAATGTAATGTAATCAAAATTATCCATTTTATTTCCTGTGATCTTCTCTCTTGTTAGTCATAAATTCTTTCCTTATCCATAGATCTGACAGGTAAAATTTTCCATGCTCCCCTAATATGTTTATGTCACCCTTTATGTCTAAATGACGTACCCATTTTGACCTTATCTTAGTATACAGTGTGAGATGTTGGTTTTATACCTAGTTTCTGCCAAACTGCTTTCCAGTATTCCAAGCAATTTTTGTTACACAGTGAGTTTTTGTGCTCTTTGGGCTTGTCAAACACTAGATTACTATGGTTATTTACTACTGTGTATTATATACCTAATCTTTCCACTGAGCCAACATTCCATTTCTTAGCTAGTACCAGATTGTTTTGATGATTATTGCTTTGTAATAGTTTGAAATCTGGTAATGCAAGGCCACCTTCTTTCACATTTTTTTTCATCAACTCCCTTGATATTCTTAATCTTTTGTTCTTACAGATGAATTATTTTTTTTCCAACTCTATAAAGCAACTTTTTTGCAGTCTGATTGGTATGACACTGAATAAGTAAGTTAATTTACACAGAATTGTCATTTTTATAATATTGGCTCAGCCAACCCATGAGCAAATAACGTTTCTCCAATTGGTAAGATTTGTTTTTACCTGTGTGAAGTGTTCTGTAATTGTGTTCATATAATTCCTGGGTTTGTCTTAGCAGGTAGACCCTAAGCATTTTATATTTTCTGTACTTACTGTAAATGGAATTTTTCTTTCTCTCTCTTCCTGCTGGACTTTGTTGGCAATATATAAAAATGCTGATGATTTAAGTGGGTTTATTTTATATCCTGCAACTATGCTAAAGTGGTTATTTCAGCTAGTTTTTTTACTTTATTTTCTAGGATTCTCTAAATACACCATCATATTGTTTGCAAAGTGATAGTTTTGTTTCCTCATTGCCTTTTCTAAATTTTTACTTGTCTCACTGCTAGCTAGCATGTCTAGTACAATACTGAATAACAATGGTGATAATAAGCATCCTTGCTTCACCCCTGATTTTACTGGGAAGTTCTAGTTTATCTCCATTACAGATAATGCTTGCCAATGGTTTTAGATAAATACTACTTACCATTTTAGGAAAGCTCCATTTATTTATTTATTTATTATTATTCATTCATTCATTCATTTATTTATTTTTAGTGAGGCAACTGGGGTTAAGAGACTTGCCCAGGGTCACACAGCCAGGAATTACTATGTGTTTGAGGCCGGATTTGAACTCAAGTACTCCTGACTCCAGGGCCGGTGCTCTATTCACTGCACCACCTGGCTGCCTCAGAAAGCTCCATTTATTCCTGTGCTTTTTAGAGTTTTTAATAGGAATGAGTGTTATATTTTGTCAAAAGCATTTTCTGCATCTATTGAGATAATCATGATTTTTTTGTTTTTGTTACTGATATGGTCAATTATACTGACAGTTTTCCTAATATTGTATCAGCCCTGCATTCCTGGTACAAATCTCACCTGGCCATAGTGTATGATCTATGTCATAATCTGCTTGTTAGTATTTCATTCAAAATTTTTGTATCAGCATCCATTAAGGAAATTGGTCTATAGTTTCCTTTTCTGTTTTGGTTCTTCCTGGTTTAGGTATCAGCATTATATTTGTGTCATGAAAGCAATTTCATAAGACTCTTCTTTGCCTATTTTTCCAAATAGTTTATATAGTACTGGAATTAGTTGTTCTTTAAATGTTTGGTAAAATTCACTTGTGAATCTATCTGGTGCTGGGAATTTTTTCTCAGGGAGCTCACTGATAGCTTGTTCAAATTTTTTTTTCTAAAAA
The DNA here is from genome assembly GCF_003287225.1 of Phascolarctos cinereus. Taxonomy (NCBI): domain Eukaryota; kingdom Metazoa; phylum Chordata; class Mammalia; order Diprotodontia; family Phascolarctidae; genus Phascolarctos; species Phascolarctos cinereus. The sequence goes on from NW_027556098.1 coordinate 112,370,656, forward strand.
AGGGTTATTTAAGTACTCTATTTCCTCTTCTGTTAATCTGGGTTCATCCATTTCACTTAAGAGTGCCAGATTTATAGGCATATAATTGGGCAAAACAGTTCCTAATAATTGCTTTAATTTCATCTTCACTAGCAATGAATTCACCTGTTTCATTTGTGATACTGGCAATTTGGTTTTCTTCTTTCTATTTTAGAAAACAAATTGACCAATGGCTTATCTATTTTATTGTGTTTTTTTTCATAAAATTTGTAGTTTTACTTATATGTTCAATTTTTTTTATTTCAATTTCATTAATCTTTCCTTTGATTTTTTTAGGATTTCCAATTTGGTGTGTTTAGGGATTTTTAATTTGTTTTTTTCTAGTTTCTTTAATTGCATGCTCAAATCCTTGATCTGCTCTTTCCCTATTTTATTGATGTAAACATTTAGAGATATATATTTTTTTCCTAAGTACTGCTTTGGCTGCATTCCATAAATATTAGTATACTGCCTCCCTGCTTTAATTATCTTTAGTGAAGTTACTGTTTCTATGATTTGTTCTCTGACCTACTCATTCCTCAGGATTAATTAGTTTCCAATTAATTTAACTCTGTTTCCTTGGCTCTTTACTGAATGTACTTTTTATTGCATTTGTTTATCTGAAAATGATGCATTTAATAATTTTGTTTTTGCGCATTTGGTTGTGAGGTTTTGTGCATTTCGTTGTGAACATCCCACATAGGGGATGTTTTCTCCAGAGGTCTACTATAGCCAACTTTCTAAAATTCTATTCATGTTCTTAACTTCTTGAATTTATGGTTAGATTTATCTAGTGCTGAGAGGGGAAAGTTAAGGCCTTTTACTAGCATAATTTTACTATTTCCTCCTGTAACTCATTTAACTTCTCCTTTAAAAATATAGATAGATGCTATATCATTTGGTACATATGTTTAGTACTGACATTACTTCTTTGTCTATAATACCTTTTAGCAAAATGTAGTTTTCATGCTTATCTCTTTTAATTTAGTCTATTTTTCTTTCCACAGTTTGGCTGCAGTGAGTAGTGAGCAGGGCTTCAACAGGACCTTTCCACCGTGGCTCCAAGGACTGTTTTTGGTGATGACCTTTCCAGTAGACCCAGTCACTGGATTGGATTTCTCAGTGCATCTCTTTCTCATCTCTTAATTTTTGAGATCATCCCATCATAGTCAAGTCACACCTGTGTCCCTCTATGCATGTATACTCCTAACTGCCTTAATAATGATAAAGTTCTTAGGAGTGATAAGTATCATCTTCTCACATAGGTATGTAAGCAGTTTATTAATTCCCTCATGATTTCTCTTTTTCATTTACCTGTTTATGCTTCTCTTGAGTCTTATGTTTGAAAGCTCAGCTGAGTTGCTGTTTGGACTCTGCCATCTGGTTCCATCTTTTTTTTAAGGCAATTGGGGTTAAGTGACTTGCCCAGGGTCACACAGCTAGTAAGTGTCATGTGTTTGGTCTGAGGCTGGATTTGAACTCAGGTCTTCCTGACTTCAGGGCCAGCCGTCTATCCACTGCGACACCTAGCTGCCCCACCTTTTTTTTTTTTTAAATAACAGGAGTCGTAGATGGTATCCTGGAGGGTGAAGGTAGAGAAACCAGCACGGAGCACTGAACTTGGGAGTCATAGGATCTGAGCTTGACTTCTAGCTCTGCCGCTCACTCCCTTTGTGACTTAATGTAATTTATTTAATCTCTTTGGGCCTCAATTTCCTCATCTGTAAAATGAGGGAGGTGAACAAGATGACCTTGAGAATCCCTTTCAGTTCAAGAACTATGGTATTATAATTCTATTTTTTGTGTTCTCCCCAGTCCCAGTATCCAGTAGGTCCAGCAAATATATCCTTAACAAGTGAACAAATAAGAAATTCAGAAATAAAAACTTAGATCATGGAGAATACCTGCTGAGGATTTTTCCACGTATTAGAAACATGTTTCTGAATCTTTAAGCAAATGCCAGAGATTGATGTTATTGCTAACAACAAATAAACAAACAGCTACTGATACAAATAATATAGTAGATTAGAATGTTGTTTAACCCAAAATTAAAGAAGAAAAAAAAAGACCTAGTGTGAATGATAGGCGGAGAAGGTTGGGCTTTTGGAATAAAAAAAGTGAATAGCAGTAGCAAGGCCTTAAAAGGCCTATCGTCCACTGATGGAAGACTAACAGCTATTTGACCTTCAACAGGGAGCAAGTAGGCTATAGAGCTGTGTCCCTGAAAGGGAACCTTTGTTTCCTACTTTAAGATGCCTTCTAAATCTTGGTGAAGCCTACATTATCATCACAATGAGGGTGATAGAATTTTCAAGCCATACAAGTTTTAGAATCTATCAAAGGGGTGAGATTTATATAGCTCTGGACCTTCTACAAATGACCTCTTTGAAATGAATAAAATTGTTTTTTTCTAAGTAATAATTGCTTTATTCTGATCTTCTGACCTTAAAGCCCATTTGATGCTTTCTCAAAGAATGCACATCTGTAACTACCTATTTTACCCATTGAACAAAATTCACTTGGCTATATCCTTATGCTTTTGGTCAGAAGTTGATGCCAAACTTGCAGAATAGTAATAGTAAAAGAATACAGTGTGGTCTTCAAAATAAAATACAAGAAAGAATAAGGTTTTTTTTGGTATAAAACCACATAAAGTATTCAAAAATGAATTTTAAAAGAATCACTCTGACAATTACTTTCTGTGGCTAAAATAATTTTTGTTTGGAATGTCAAAGTTCCTAGTTCAAAAAGAGACTCTGCAAATCTAAAATCTTATGTTTCAGACACTTAATAAGCTTCGTGAAAAACTCATTTTGAAATATGTCCAAGTCAGAATCATAACCCTAAGAACCTTCTAGAATAGTTCTAAATGTATATATGCATGCTTTCTAGTCAAGAATGTGATACAGCAGGGTTTTGCAAATGGACAGCTGTTAACACTTTTCTAAGTTTGAAAAAGGCAAGATTAGCCAGGTATGGCATCCAAACCAGATCCTATTTGATAAGAGTATTAAATCTTATTTTGATGCCTCATTGTGGTACTCTTGAGAGTTATGCCAGGAGGTTATAAGCTGTGGCAGATACTTCAGCTGAGTGAGGCTTGGAGGCTGGACCTTAAAATATGCTATTTTTGTTGCCCCAAGAACAGGCCAGATCAATGGATAACATTAGATATGTCTGTTGTGATCAGCCTGATTAAGTTTGAGAAAGTTCATCACAGAGGGTTAGTTACCATGTAATGAATTTTTTGGCGACAGTAACTGATTAAGCTATGTCTTAAGGCAGGGAGGACTGAGTGCTCACATAGATGAAATCACAAATCTATGATTACTGAAAGAAGGACATCCAAGCGCTTTGACTGGTCTTTTTCATTGCTTACAATATACAGGTAAGCTTTAAATAATATCTTCTGTTTAAACTACATAATTGCATTGTCAGGCTCTTTTTTTTTTGCCAGGTTTAAGAAGATTTATCATTTAATAGACTGGTGATCAACAAAATTATAATGGCATTCAAATGCTTAGATTTTCTCTTTTTGGCAACCGAACTTGCTTATTCGAACCTAAATTTCTGTGACTTTCCTTTCTAATTGTATTATTTTCTTGGTGCTAACTTCCCTCACTTTCATTTCCTTGGTGCTCAATGCCCTTTCCTATTTTTTGTTACTAGTTAGCTTCAGAGGCTGGCCACTGTCAAAAGTCCAAAGTGCTTTACTGAGTCAGTGAGCTCTTTGCAGGCACTCAAACTCTGATCAGATGAGTATGTTTTCCAGATCCTAAAAACATGTAAAACTGGCCCCATCCTTGTTAGAGAATAACGAATGACTTATTCTAGACTAATCAAGGCACTACAGGCACTGTTAACACAAAGACATTTTGATTGAAATCAAAAGGAACCACAAAAGGAATAAAACAAATTTGTATTGCAATTTAGTCCATTTTTCTTCTGGGCAGTGTTTAAAAATGAGTAGTAATCTTGGAACTGCTAGTACCAGGACCTGATGTACTCTACACAGGAGCTGCCATCTAATATTTCAAAGTCCAGTGCTGATTCTTCAGGCATTTATATCAAATCCTCCATGATGACAAATGAAGGAGACAAGAAGGCTAAGAGTGAGCTTTTGCTTGAGGCACTGCTATTCCTAAAGTGAAGAGCTCACACTCCACTGCAAAACAGAACAATTCAAGAGAATGGGCTATGGGGAAGGTGAACCAGTGCAGAGACTTGACAAAGGGTAGAAACTACTCATCCACCAGTAGTGAGGTGTGAACTGGAGGTAAATGATTTGCAAAGAGCCACTATTACTATTTCTATCCATCCCCCCATACAATGCATCTGCAACAGAAATGCCGGCCAAGGTTAAAGAGTAGCCTATGCATATTCTTCCCCATTTGACAGTGCTTGGCCTACAAGGGAACAGTAACATGTGCTATTGTTAGCAGTAAGCCCTAACTGTGCTAACTGGCTCAGAATGGGGCTCAGTAATCCGCAGTATATTACCACATGGGAAAAACTAATAACTTTCAGCTTGTCTGGTAATCCCACTCTGTGATATTCGGTCTTCAAAGCTTATGTAAGCATTCCAATGTTTACAGAGGAGTTTAAATGATTAGGACAGATTCATTTCCTTGATATGCCTGGCTGCCCTTCACCATGGATTTTAAAGCTAAGGTGACTAATTGACTCACTCAAGGCAGGAGCCACTGAGGCATAGAATTAGTGATACTGTCCATATCATTCATGATATGGACATGAATCACCCCCTACTCTAAGCACCTTAATCATTTTTCCTTTGTTTTTCTCTTCATTATAGTAAGCCCATCATTTTCATCATGCACAAGTGAATTATCACAGTGGACAGTGTCGGAATCCTTGCTATAGGTCACTTTATATCAGGTTAATTTGATAGAACCAATGCTTCTTAAGTGCCCACTACACACAATGTACTTGCCAGGTGCCAGAAAACAGGGTTAACTGCCTAATACACTGACACAAAGAGAATGAACTTACTCGTGTAAATGACATAGACTTGTAAGTGATCAAAGAGTCAAAACACACAGGCTGTTGAGGAAAGAACAATAGCCAGGAAGCTACTGACTAAATCCAGGGGATAGCCATGTCTCTACCAGTAACTGAGGTGTGTGACACTGGGCATGTTAATTCCCTTTCCTGGGCCTCAATGGATTAGAGGTGGATTAGACAATAATTTAAAGTTCAATGAATACTATCTGCATGATATAGATGGGAAAAGTTAGAAACTAATAAGAAACTTCAAAGGATAGAAGATGCTATTAGGGAAATGTATGACAGAAGAAAAGATGGACTGGCCAAGACACAAAGGGAAGGGAAGACAGGAAGACAACCAGAGTACTCCACTGGTGTCCTTCCAATGTTAGGAGAAATCAAGGAAGTCCTCTAGTGCATTGGGTAGATCCTCTGTGATGAACTTGGGGGGGACATATATAAAAATTGGACAGAATGATCAGGCAGAGACACACTGTGATCTGTATCAGAGAGAATCCAGACTGACATGATCACTGACCCATCTGAGGACTTTTAAGTACCCATTATATTAAATGATTTATAATATCTCAAGGTCCCTTAACCTACCGAGGATAGGCTTTTCCGATAACACAAACATCGGCTGGTGAAATACCAGGGCATCTTGGTGGTGCAGTGGGTAGAGGTCAGAAGACCTCAGTTCAAATCCAGACTCAGACACTTACTAGCTGTATGACCCTGGTCAAATCACTTAAGCTCTGTTGGCCTCAGCTTTCTGATCTGTAAACTGGACATAATAATAACATCTACCTCCCAGGGATGTTGTGAGGATCAAATGAAATAATAACGCAAAAACCCTTAGCACAGTGCTTGGCACATAGGAAGCACTATATAAATGTTAGCTATTATTATTGTTACCTACCAAATTAATCTCTTCTGCATTGAAATCTTCAGCCAAGAAAGCAATTCTAGTTAGAACTTCATTGCGCTTAGCTTCATGAATCTGGTCCAGTTTGGTTCCTATTACCAACAGGGGGATTTGGTTATCAGCAAATTGTTCTCGGTCATAATCCCTGTTACAAATAATAATGAAAAAGTGAAAATGATAGATTTTTAATAGAAAAATTCTGTGTTTATTTTAGTAACAACACACACATCATTTACCTACCAATCGGCTCTTGCCACTGTTTCATCTATGTGTTCATTAAAAAAAAAATTTTCAACTTCCATCAATGAGTACAAATATTTAAATGCATAAAAAATAAAAATGAAGACCAACAAAATAAGTCACATACATGTTGTAAATGTAACTGTAAACTTTTATTTGTAGAATATAAGTAAAAAACATAAGATTGTATACTTAATTTTAATGAGGCAGTTATGAAGTCATCTTCTTTCCGTGACCATTTTTTTCCCCTTTTATGCGTGTATTTGACCAGGTTTTGATGCCATTGTGTTGTCTGCTTCTATATATCCATCCACTGATACTTTCCACCATTTATCAAGTCCCACTTCTTTATCCATTAATTTTTGAGCTATAACTACAAGTTTCTCGAGTTACTACTTTAACAAGTGAGGGCCTAATAGGGATAGGAAGTATCTTTACGTACACATTAATAACCATCTACTTCAGTGATTTTCAAAAATCTCTTTTAGTGGAAGGACTCTTCACTTCAAATAAAACAGGGATAGCTGTCACAACAAAATCCTTTAAAAATATCTTTTAAACCCTACCACTAATATTACCAAATAACATAGGGATGTTTAAAATTTTTTTCAAATAAATTTAATTCTCAATCTAAATAAATCTAATAATATCACAAAATAACTCAATTTAATGCAATTCAACTCAACAAGCACTTTTGAAGCACCTACTAAATGCCAGGCACTGTTAGACACTGTATTATAAAGACTGAGAATCAAACAGCATCTGCCACCAGGTAGTTTATTTTTCACTAAGAAGAAACAAGATGACTACAAAAAAGAAAATACAAGATACATACAAAATAAAGACAATGAAATTTAATAGGGGGAGAGAATTAACAATTAGCGAGTCAAGAAAGGCGGCATCTAGACTGTGTCTTAAAGGAAGCTCAGGATTCTAAGCAGTGGTGGTGAGGCAGAAGAGTACTAGAGGCACTAACAGCAGTCTATGCAAAAGCATGAGTTGGAGCTGGGATATTATGTGCAGTGAATAACAATAAGTCAGTCTGTTGGAATGTACAGTGCATAGGAGAGAGATGTGAAATCAGTCAGACTGCAAATGGCTTTAAATGCCAAACATCACTCTTTATATTTAAGGCACTAGGGAGCCACTGAAGGGCCTTGAAGGGGAGAGACACGGTCAGACCTGTGCTTTAGGGATAGCAACTTGGCAGATGTATAGAAGATAGACTGGAATAGAGAGACTTGAGGTAGGAGGATCAATTAGGAGAATATGGCAATAGTTCAGATAAGAGGTGATGAGGGCCTGAAGTAGAGTGGTGGCTATGGAAGTGGAGAAGAATTTCAGGGAGGTGGTGAGCCTAGAAAGTCAGGCTGCAAGGGACTGAGAGATGAGTCAGAGCTGAGGAAATGGAGGCAGTAAGTGTAACCAGCCCTCTCTAAAAGTTTGGTTATAAAAGAGAGAGAGAGAGAGAGAGAGAGAGAGAGAGAGAGAGAGAGAGAGAGAGAGAGAGATCAATGGTATCCTAAGAGTCAAGTAGAAGTTTTTTTCCCCCTTGATAATTAATTTATTTATTTTTAGTTTTCAACATTCACTTCCATAAGATTTTGAGTTTTAAATTTTCTCCCCCTCCCACTCCTCGCTCAGTCCCAAGACAGACTGCAATCTGATATAGGCTCTACTTATACCTTCATATTAAGCATATTTTTCCCATTAGTCATGATGTAAAGAACAATTAGAACTAATGACAGGAACCATGAGAAAGAAACAATAAAACAAAGGAAAAGGAGAGTAACTAGTATGCTTCCATCTGCATTCACACTCCATGTTTCTTTCCCTGGATGTGGATAGCAATTTCCATAGTGAGTCTTTTGGAGTTGTCTTAGATTCTTGCATTGCTGTGAAGAGCTCAAGTGGAAGTTTTTTTAAGGGTGGAAGGGACTCTGGCATTTTTTAAGTCAATGGTGAAGGGAGTTAGTGGGTAAGGAGAGAGAAACTGATTTAAGGGACAAGCTCCTGGAAGAGACAGGTAAGGGTCCAAAAAGTGGAAGAGCTAGTGTGGTTGAGGAGAAAGACTAGAGCAAAAGTGTGGAATAGTGGAGAAGAGAAAACTTAGCATGGATGGTCTCTAAGATTTTTCCAGTATAGCAGGCCAATGCCGTGTGTGTGTGTGTGTATGTGTGTGTATCTCTGCTGAAAGGAGGTATAAGTATAGGAAGGTTGAAGTGAAGGTATGCAGTAGGGGGTGTAACAGTCAATCATAGAAGAATAAAGTACAGCACTGACCTGAGCTGAGGTTAGATAACAAATCGGTAGTGAGGCTAGTGGGCAAGGTCACAGGACTTTTACTATGCTAGTGCTTCTTTGAGATGCTCTCAAATAAAGTGGGAAAAGGAGAATTAAGAAATTAGAGAATTTAGAATTAATGAAGAGCATGTCCTTGTTTGCCACTGCCAAGTTAGAAATTTGGCTAGAAAGGGACTGACTTCAACCTAAGGCAAACAAATTGAATGATGACTGTCTGTTGAGAACACTATGGAAGTGTTCAGCACATCTCTCTAGGATCAAGTCCTTATCACTAATCAATGTGGCTCCACCAGCACCGAATATTTTAGATGCACCATAAATAGCCTAGAGGGTATCATAAAAGTGTTCTGGATTGTTACTATCAGAGTAAAGCTGAATTTCATCTGCATTCTTACTGAGTCAAGAATCCTGCATCTCTTTAAGCTTCACTTGTACTTTACTTTTGATGGAGTTAAATGTCACCTCTTAGAGGTGGATGAACTATCTTGCTGATAAACCGTATGGGGTGTTTTGAAGGCTCCGAAGGAAAGCATGGGAGAGAAGAGGTATTAGGCTGCGTACCAAACTGAAGGTCTACAGAACTGCTGTGCTGACCTCATTGTTGTACACCTGTGAAACCTGGATAAGTCTACCAGCTCCACATCAGGAAACTGAATAGCTTTCATTTGACTTGTCTTAGGAAGATTCTGAAGATCACCTGGCAGGATAAGGTACCAGACACTGAGGTCCTTTCTCAAGCTAACTGCCAAGCATTCAAAGTCTACTGCAGAGAATGCAACTCTGATGGGCTGGCCACGTTGTTTGAATGCCTAAAAGACTATTTTATGGAGAACTCATACAAGGAAGATGCTTAGAAGGTGGTCAAAAGAAGTGATACAAGGAAACTCTCAAGGTCTCCCTGGAGAATTGGAATTGACTGTGTGACATGGCAGATGCTGGCAAAGGACCACCCAGCACGGCGTGCCCTCATTAAAGAAGTGCTGTGCTCTAAGAGCAAAGAAGAACTGCAGTAGCTCAAAAGAAATACAATATGTGCGAATTTAGAAACATCTCCATCCCAATGTTTGCATGGATTATTTGTGCCCAACCTGTGGTAGAACCTTCTGAGCTTGTATTGGTCTGATCAGCCACAGTCAGACACACTGTAACTTAACCCCAACATGGTGGTGTCCTTTTGGTCCTCGAGAATGAAGAACAACCACCAGCCAACTGCCAAGTGTTTTTTATCATTGGAAATAATTTGTGTGCTATACAGCCTGGCTCTAGCAGATTGTCCACAATTACATTACCATTTCAAGAGTTTAAATTGTAAATTTTCATCATTTTGTTTGTAAATGCCTTCATACTTTTTAAAGATTCATGAGATGATTTTATGATATTAGTAACATAATACACAGTGCACACCAAGATCATTCAAAGTAAATACACTGGAGATCACTATTATCTTAGCTTCTAGAATTTAGCATGTGAACTAGTTTTATAAATGTTTTGTTTCACCATCAGCATCTTGATTATGAACACTTGTGCATTTCTGCCTCTTTAAACTTCCTGATTTTATCTAGTCGTCTAGAATCAAAGTTGGAACAAAAAACCACCACCTTACTATTTTGCCACCCTCCCCCAACCGCCATGATTTTGCCAGGCTGCCCATATACATTCAAGTGATTATGTAGTGCATTCAATGATATAAATTAGTTCAATAAGCAGCCAACTTTTTGGCTACATGATTTAAAACAAACGTATCTGTAGAACCTCACAGACCAATGAGTAAAACAAAACTTGAGAAATACAGATTACTAGACTTTTGTGGGCCCAAGAGATGACTTAGAGTCAAAGTGCTCAAATCAGTGAAAACAGGATGATTGACAAGCATCTTATCGTTTGCTTACTGTTAGGCAGCTGGGTGATGTAGTAGATACAGTCCCCTGGGCCTGGAATCAGGAAGACCTGAGTTCAAATCCAGCCTCAGATACTAACTGTATGCTGAATTAATCTTTATTTGCCTCCATTCCCTCATCTGTAAAATGGGGATAATAATAGCACCTACCTCTCAAAGCCGTTGTAAGGATCAAATGAGATAATATTTTCAAAATGCTTACATAGTGCCTGGCACATGCTTAGTACTATATAACTGATGATAATAATAACAATTATTATTAATTATTATTATTCTTGAATGCTGACTCAGAAGAAGATTTCACCCAGGAATTATGCCCAGAATTTGGGTTTTGGAGTATTTTCTCAGTTACTTGGAGACATCCTAATATTTGAAAGTATAAGCTAAAGGGTTTTGAAGTATAGCACCAAGATGGGAAATTCACATTATGCTTCCAAGACTACCCAAGAACCTATTATGGCTACTCTACCTCTGTGCCATAGAAGACAGTGACAAGCTACCAGGGATTCATTTGGGAATGCACAACGGACAGATGATAAGAGAGAGGATGTGTCTCCACATCATTATTTCTGCATGCCTATTAAAAATGGAGATTATACTAAGAAAACAACTAGACACAGAAAGGACAAAGAATAGAAAATCAAATATAGATGACCTGTGTCTGATTACATGGTTGGGTAAGGAGAAAAAAATAGATTTCCCAAATGAGGAGGAAAAAAGGAGTGCAATATAACTGGATTGGAGCCAAAATGCCAGGGTTCGAACGCCAGCTCTGCCACTTACTTGTTTTGTAGCTCTGGAAAAGCCACTAAGCTTCTCTGGGTCTCAGTTTCAGTTTCCTCATTTATATAACGGAGGGAGATAGAACAGATTATTTCTAAGATCCCTTCTAGTTCTAAATCTATGATCTTATAAAACTGGAACACATTGAATACAAAAAGGGGGTAATTTGTAACTAGAAAAAAAACTGGTATTGACATCCAAGCCCCCCCAAAATAATCAGAAAACATCAGTGTCCTTGGGTCTGCAAAAGGGTTATTTACTGAATTCATCCAAAGGCAAAAGAATGATATAAATGTTGTTTTATTTTGTTGGAAAGGAAGATGGAGCACCACATTATCTAAGTTCTTTCTATGTATGAAAGATAAGCCAGGTGTGGATTTGAAAAAATATGTTACAAGCAAAAACTAAGTCAGCAGAAATGGAGTTTCAATACAACTCAGGCTGGCTTGTGTCAGTAAATCAATCAACCAGTCAATAAAGCTAAATTGAGTACAGTTTCCCCTTTTCTTCAGTCTTCCTTCGTTCCTTCGTTCCTTCCTTCCTTCCTTCCTTCCTTCCTTCCTTCCTTCTTTCCTTCCTCCCTCCCTCCCTCCCTTTTTTTAAAATATCTGAATCAGGGGTAACCAAACTTACTGAAACATTATACCAAACAATAATTTTCAGAAATCTGAAAGCCTCATGACTGGCCAGCCTTTACATATCAATGAGTTCTACTGTTTGTAATCTACCTTCTAAAAACATTAAGATCCTTCTCATCACACCATAGCTAATTACTGCTAGAGATCTTTTACTCTTACTTCCAACATAAGCACTGATTTGAGAGACAAGGTGTGAAACTGTGATTTGCCTTATTAATCACTGAAGTGTTGCGTTTGTCCTCAATGTCTCCCTTTTCCTTTCTAGTCCATGACACATATTTCCCCCATATCACATACACATTCTTCTTATTTACTCTCTACCAAAAATTCCATCCATGACAAATCATCTCCGATAAGCCCATCTCCCTCTTATACTTTCACTGACATCTCCTGGACACTGACAACTAAGTAGGAATGCACTCACAGTGACTCAGCTACATTCCTTGACACCTGAAAAATTCCTATTAATCCTTTTGACAAAAATATTATCTTCTTCAAGAAGTCTTTCAAGTGATGCTCTTCCTTGCCCCCTTTTCCCTACCTCATGTTTCACTTTTTCAAAATATATCTTATTGATGTTATTTCTCACCCCATCAGTCATCTCTGGGAAAAAGACATCCCCCTCCCAAAAAACCCTTTCCTGGACTAGACTGAACCCCACCTTTTGACAAAGAAAAACATTTTATACAGTGACTATATATGACTATGTACACAATGTTCTATCCCAGTAGTCCCTCAGCTGAGAAGGTATGTTTCATTATTTGTTTTCTGGATCCTTTGTCATTTTTTTTCAATTGTTCAGAATTCAACTTCTTTTTAGTGATTTTTTAAATTTACAATATTGTAATCAACGTGTACGCATATGGATCTTTCAGTTCTGCATATTTCCTTCTCCCAGACAATTCTCTCACAAAACTCTCCTTGTTTCTCTGAATCCTTCATATCTGTCATTTGTTTTAACTGTAGAAGAATATTCCATTACGTTCATATAACAGATTTTTATCCATTCCCCAATCAATGAGCACCCACTTTGTTTCCACTACTTTGTTACCACAAATAATCTGGCTATGCATAGATTAGATTTTGGTGTCTTTGACTTCCTTGTTGCGTAAGCCCAGTCGTGAGATAATTTTTCCAAATGAATTTTGTTTTTATCATATTAGATTCTATTAAGAATTCCTTTCATAATTTGATTGGTAAACACTAAGACTAAATTTACCTTAGTGGTATGGTCATTTTTACTATATTGGCACAGTCCTGCTGTAAGTACTGAATGTTCCTTCAGCTGCTTAAGTTGTTTATTATTTCTTTAAGGAGCACTTTGTAACTGAATCCACACAGGTACTTTGTCTGCTCTGTTAAAGTGATCCCCAGGTACTTTATACATTTTGTAGCTACTTAAAATGGAATTTCCTTTTCTATTACTGCCTCTTAGATTCTGTTATCATTATATAAAAAAGCTGTCGATTTTTGAGGGCTTATTTTGTAGTCTGCAATGCTGATGGGGTTTTTAACTGTCTCAGTCTCTGATTCCCAAGATATTCTAAGTAAACCATGGTATCATCAACAAATTAAGATAGTTTCATCTCTTCTTTTATATGAACTATTTTATAAAGTTTTTAGCATAAAGGAGCATAACACTTTGGCAAAGTCTTTTTCCACATCTACTGAGATAATCATGTGGTTTTGGATGTTTGTTTTAATGGGATTAATTACGTAGATTATTTTCCTAGTGTTGAGTCATCCCTGGTATAAATCCAATTCAGTCATCATGAAAGGTTTTTTAAATGATTCATAGTAAACTCTATGACCAGATTCTGTTTAATTTTTCTGAATCAATATTCATTGGTGACATTTATCTATAGTTCTCTTGCGTATTCTTCTTCTCAGGTTTAGATATTAGGACTCTATTTTTCTCATAAAAGCAATTCTATACAGTGCTTTCTTTCTCATTTTTGAGAAATAACTTGTGTAGTATAGTTACTAATTGCTCATTAAAAGTTTGATAGAATTCTGCTGTGATTCCACCAGGCCCAGGAATTTTTCCTTCAGCAGTTCCTTTATAGCCAGCTCTTATTTCTTTTCCTCAGAGAGTATTTAGTCTTCTGTTAGACTTTGTATTTTACATTTTGAAGAAATTCCATAATTTGTGTTTTCAGTTTTATTGCCATATAACTGCGCATACTATGTTCTGATTATTCTTTTCATTTTTTCTGGTTTCACTGTGGTTTCACCTTGCTCATTTGCTATTCTGTTGATTTACTTTTCTGGTCTCTATTTAATCAAATTGGCTTAAGTTTCACCAATTTCAGTTTTATCATTTCAAAAGGTGGGTTTTTTTTGTTTCTAGTTCTTCTATTTCTCTTCTAATTTTTAAAATATCCTCTTATGATTATTTTAAATTTATTTGTTGCCTTTCTAATTTTTAAATGCATATTCAATTCATTAATCTCCTTTTTCTATTTTGTTAATATATTTTTATAGGGATATGATTTCTTCCCCGAGGATTGCTTAAGCGGCATCTCAGAAATTTTGGTATGTTGTTACATCATTATAACTTTTTTCCACATAATTACTGTTTCTATGCTTTGTTCTTTGATCCACTCACCATTTGGGATTTCATTAAGTCTCCATTTGGGTGTCTGTCTTTTCTTTGTGGTCTGTAAAGGATGTTTGCTATTTCTGCCTTTTCACATTTTATTTGTATTATTTCTGTGTCCTAACACATGGTCAATTTTTGTAAAAGCTCCATGTGGTGCTAAGGATTATGTGTATTCTTTAGCAGAACCACTTAGAAGACACCATTGGTCTTTTAGCTCTTATTTCTCTGGAAAATTTGTTCAATTTTATATTGTCTCATCAGTTTATTCTTTTTTAGATGCATCCAAAACTGAGTGCAAGACACTGAAGCCTCCAGCCACTACTGTATCACTATCTATGTCTTCTTGTAGTTCAGGTAATTTCCTTTTGTGAATTTAGTTAATTGGAGCACGTGTTAAATGCTGATATTGATTTGTTGACTACAGTTCCTTCCAGTATAATGTAGTTTCTTTATTTATCCCTTTTAAAGTTGTGAATATTTGTTTTGACCTTGTCTGATAGAATAAGTACAACTTACGCTTTTTTGGATTCATCTGATGCACAGTAAATTTTTTTCATCCTTTTATTTTTTTGTGTATTTCTGTTTTTAAAATGCGTTACATTTTTTAAAAAATTAATTTATTTTGATTTATCAACAATCACTTCCATAAGCTTTTGAGCTTAAAATTTTTCTCCCCCTCCTTCCCTTCCTCCCTCCCCAAGATGGCTCCTGATCTGATACAGTTAAAATACGTTTCTTGTAAGAAAACAACAGATTGTGGGGCTTTGTTTCCTTATCTAAACTATCACTTTTTCATTTTATCAGATTTTTAAAATCTGTCATTTAAGATTATGAGATTTAGGTTGATATTTCCCTCTATTTGTGGGTTTTTTTTCCCAAAATTAGGATTTTTTTTTCTCCTCTTCCTTTGTAAATAAAACACTACGTCTCTTTAGGCATTTCAGCTTAATCTACTTTAAGGCAACTCTATTCCACCTTTACCCCTCCCTGCTCCCTTTTGTTAGCTTTCCCCCCCTTTTGGAGTTTTGCTTGACTTATTGGTTCCTTTTTTCTTTCTTCCCTTTATCTAGTTATTAAATTCTTCACTCTTTTTCTCCTTCAGGTAAGTAGTCAAGTAAAATTCCCTTTCCTTTCCATCAACTTGTTTTGTTATTTAATTTTTAAAATTTCATTTTCTGAGCCTTTTTCTTAAAAAAGCATTTCTTTCCCTTGTTTTCTTTATTATTAATCTTCCCTGTCTCTTCCAGACTTTTATTCTTTGATTCATGGGCCTTATACTTATTTAGTCATTCTTTAATCTCTGTACTCCCATGGAGTTAGTTTCAAAAGTATGTATTTCTGACTTCTTCTCTTAAAGATTTTCCATGTTATGGTCTTGTAGATTTTTTTCCCTAGTATACTTTTAGAAAAAACAAAACAAAACAATTCATACAGGTAGCAGAAAAGATATTGCCCAATGGTAGGAATATTCCTATATTACAGAGTGTGCAGTTAATTATCAACCTTTGCTCTCCATGGCAATTTCCTTCCCCTTGCCATTTGCCATGAACTTTCTGTAGGTACACACCCTCCCACTCCAGTGGGGATTGCTTCCAGAGCTCTGATTCTCCTTGTCCTGAGGCAGGCTGAGTGCTCTCTCTAAGCACCAAATCCCTGGATATCATACCCATGTGCCTGGAGTACATCCAAAGGTCCCACCATTGGTCGTTTAACTCTTATTTACAGAATACAGAGTATTTTTCAATGAGATCTTCTTTTGCCACTGAAACAAAATTTCCCCTTTTTTTTTGATCTCCCATTTTGCTTCCTCGCTCATTCTCCTCTAGGCTGTCTTCTTCCTGAGAGATGACAGGAGTTGTTTTCTCTTGACTAATAACCTTTACCTAGATTAGGTTTCATCACACTTCCTTCTATCTTCTTCCTCCCTCCTCCCCTTTTACGCACCCTTGCATTCTGTAATTCAGTCCCACAAAAAAACAAACCAACCGCTGATTGGTAGGCAGGGTAGTGATTAATCCATGACATTTCAGGTCTGTGTGTCTACCATCACTTCTGTTTGCTTTCACTGTTATCTCCTTGTGTACTTTTAGAATGAAATCTCATAATGGTTTTTCTGTTGTTGTGCTTGGTTGTGGTATTTGTTTACCTGTCTGGCATATCTGTCATCAAAGCAAATAATGTGGTCAGTTCTGGTTAATTTCTAGGAAGGCTCTAAATACCTCCTTGTTACTGAACAACCATCTCTTTTCGTTATTTGTTATGCTTGGGTTTGCAGGGTACATCATGTCGGGTTGCATCTTGAGATCTTTTGCTCTCTGGAACAAACTGCTTCTTGCAGTTTATGGTGCATGCAAAATAGTCTTGTTATTCAAATTTCCTTTCTTTTATATTTAAAGGCATTTCTCCTGGTTGCTTGCAGAATTTGTTATTGGAATTATTAAATTTCAACACTACCTGTCTTGGAGTTTGAAGCATGGGTTTGGTTTTTTTTTTTTGGTCATCTGCTGATTCTTTTGATTAGTGCTTTCCCCCTCTGTGTAGAAGTTCTAGGCAGTTTTCTTGTAATGTTCAGATTTTTTGACTTGTCACGTTATTTGTAATCCTTAAGATGTATACATTTCCTGTTTTGCTTGTATAGAGAGCGTGTTTTTGTTTAACATTATTGGTTTTTACTCTTTTACTCTTCTAGGTCCTCCTTCATTTCTATGTATTTGCATTCCTGTTAAGTTATTCTTTCTTTTGTTTTTGGTGAGACTTGCCACCTTGGATTCAAATTCTTCTACTCTGCCAATTATTTCTGCTATGCAAGTCATAAATTCTGCTTTTACAGTTCCTATTTCTCTTTTAAACCATTCAGGAACTGCTGCTATGGTTCCACACTCTCTTGAGAATCCATGAGTTCTTCTGTATCATCAGGAATTGATTCATTTTCTTTTGTCTTACAATATTTAGTCACAGATTTCTGGACTTGTTTAGCTGATCTGGAGACCATGTGTCTGTTATTAACACCTTCCCTGTTGGTTTATCTGTTTATGCTCAAGGTCTTTAACCAAGTGTTCTTCCTCCTGAGATTTCCAGTAACTTCAGTCTTTTTTCCCCTTATTTTCCCCTACTGCTCATCTCCTGACTACTTCCCCTTTGATAGTCTCTGGGGGCTGAACCTCAAAGCCATCTCAGCTTCCACTGGAAAATTCATGCTTTACCAGACTCAATGTCTTCCTCAAATGACATCTGGAGTGACAGAGCTGCCCTCAGCTGGGTGTTGGGCTTTCTCCCTACAGCTTACTGGAGTGCTGCACATATACACACACATATACATGTCCTGCTCTAATTCCCTCTATTCCTCAGTTCTCTGGCTAAGTATAACTGCAGCACAGGGTGCTGCTACACTGTAGTCCCAAGCATAACAAGCTTCTGCCTTCTGGCTTTCCGTGGCACTGGGAGGAGGGAGGAGAGGACAGAAGTGAGTTCTGGTGCAAGTCTGTGGGTTAGCTTCTGTAACCCTGTTAGAGTGTGGCGGGCAATGGGGCAGGTGATGAGTGAGCATGTTAGTTCTGTGCTATTAATTCAGTGGATTGTTACCTTGTTGGGGTTCCTGATGTCCTAGACCAGAAGACAGCTGAAATTGCTTTATTATCTCTTGCACCTAATTCCTATTCTGGGAGATGTTTTGAGGATCTAGTTCTCCATCTTGTTGGTCATGTGACATCTCTTATTTTCATATAAACCTTAGATGTTCATATATAAAAAAACAAGGCCTTAAAAAATTAGCCTTGTTCTTCAAACAACAAATGTATAAATGTTTTTGCAGAGAATATGCTTGAAGTTACCTTCACACTTGAATGCAACAGGTAAAGAAGATAACAACCTGAAGTTCCAGTAATTTCTCGTCTAAAAACTACGTACTTACCCATTGGTAACTAAGACTCCACTTGGGACCAAATCTCTGTTGACAGCTTCCAACGACCAACGATACAAATTCTGAGATGACTTCTTATTTGTTAAGTCATGGACTAAAATAATGCCTAAAATGCAATAGGAAGAAAATTACCAGTAACATCACGGCTCCTTTTGTTCCTAAACTCCACTAATTCAAATATGCAACTGCCTCATGAGTTGAGAATCCTAGTATTTGATTCAACATGCTAAACCAGAGGTGGGGAACCTGCAGCCTCAAGGCCACATGTGGCTTTCTAGGTCCTTGGCTGAGGCCTTTTGACTGAATCCAAACTTCACAGAACAAATCCTGTTATTAAAGAATTTAATAAAATTCTAAACTAAGAAAAGGTTCCTTCATAAAAAAAGTGTTTTAAACTCTTTGAAAAACTTTCTTAAGTAACTAGATTAACTTATTTTCCCCTACTGCTCATTTTCTGACTACTTCCCCTTTGATAGTCTCTGGGGGTTGGACTTCAAAGCCATCTCAGCTTCCACTGGAAAATTCATGCTCCACCAGACTCAATGTCTGAGCTTCACTGATCTGTGAAGGCTGAGGTAATGACACTCAATAGCTGCAGTGACCACCTCACCATTAAAGAGAACTAGAAAAGGCTGAAACCAAGAATTTATACCCAAAGGGCATTTATTGAGTATTTAGGTACTAGGTATTTACAGCACTATGCTATACACAGGTAGTACTAATACTACAATAATTTTTTTAAAAGTGACATCATAAAGCAAAACCTTATTAATCTGATATTGGTTTATAAGAAAAATAACAGTTCACATTTACATGGTTTACAGGGCATGTTCCTCACAACAAGCCTATGTGGGAGTTAGGATAAGTACTATTATGCTCATTTAACAGACAGGGAAACTAAAGCTCATGGTCATGACTTGGCAATGGTCAGTTAGTAAAGCAATGGAGTAGAGAGTAGGGCCAATGTCTTCGGATACTAACAGCTAAGCTGCTTGCAAGCTGCCAAGGGAGAAAAGGGGCAGAAGGGATAAAGATAGAGAAGAGAATGTTATTCTTTAGTTTATAAGATATAGTACATTTAACTTGAATCAAATTAGTTCAAAAAAAAAGTCCATTCTTAAAACTTCTTACATTTAGAACTGACATATTCTACAGTAATACTGTAGTTCAGAGTTGAATTTAAAAGAGCAAAAGGTATACACAGGGTTAAGAAAAAAATCTAAGAAGTATAAATATTAATAAATTTGTGAGAAAAATATGAAAAATTCACAATGTAGGACTAATGAAGCTAAGGAATATGCAAAAGTAGAATTAGTGAAAAAGTAGAATCCATCAAGGTCCTTAAAAAACTGGCAGAGTTTTTGTTTTCTGTTTTTTTCCAGTAAGACAGGGAAAGAAAAAAGATCACTGATAACTAGTGGCTATAGGTGAGATGATAATTCATAGGAAACAGCTATTGCTCATTATAAATTCAATGGTCTAGCCTAATTGTTTTTGAGGGACTGAAAAATGACATGAGAGAGTACAGCAAGTTGGCAGGATGCCAGTAGGTCACACCTCAACTCTCAGCTTTACCACTTTTGCCCATAATCCAGAAGTGAATAAAAACTGAAAAATCTCACACCCTCCAGACATAGTGGTACCATCAATTCCAAATGGGAGGGCAGAATTTTCTGCCCCTTTCTGATCTTCTAAACCATTTGTTTATATGTTGTTTGTCTAGGGCAGGCCTGCAGATCACTGCTGAATCTCATTACAGCAAACTAAAGATACGTGCTACTGCTTTTTTGTGAATCTGGAGCTGAAAAACAGATTTGAATGAGAAGAACAAGTGAATGCATTTGGGGAAATATGCCAAAAACACAACAAAAGAATAAGAAAAAAGGTATTAAGGGACTTTTCTGATAACTAAGATTAAAGATTAAAATGGACAAAAATAACTCAATTTAATAAACTTAAGTACCTCCTAGATACAAAGTATGATCAAAGACAAAAAAAAAATCAAATTGTCCTTGAACTTAGGGAACTTGCTTTTTACTAGGGGGATAAAAGGTATACAAAAGTAATAAATAAAAAGAAATCAAGGAACTACTCTGACTTTCATCTGCAAAAATATAAGAGAAAAAGACAGATTCGCATATCCAGACAGGTTTCTTTTTTGAAACCAGGATCATATGCTTTCCTAATGAGAAATCTGTAAAGTTTTTTTAGTATTTGAATGTGGGTCTTAGTATTCAATTTAATTCAAACATTTATTAAGCCCCTACTATGAGCAAGGAAAGGCAGCAAGGAGTAGTGCATAGAGTGAATAGTCAGAAAGACCTGAGTGTGAATCTCCCCTTTGACATATACTACTTGTATGACCCTGGACAAGTAACTCTCAGTGCCCCAGGCAGCTTCCTCACTTGTGTGCTACAAAGAAGGTGTGGCCTGCAACACTGGAGGAAGTTACTCACATGCAGTGCCCATAATGGATATCTAACAAATGGCTGATGACAAGGCAGATATCCAAGTGTCCCTATTGTCAGGTCACACTAATGTCACAGGTGAGGATTCATTAGTTATCCCTTCCACATCATGACTTTCCCCATTGTGGTTTCAATATACTGTGAGCTGCCATAAAAATTTGGGAATCTTTTGGGAGTTTTACGGCAGCTGCAGACAACAAGTGAAGACCAACAGAAGATACAGAAAAAGTTTAGAAACTTAGAAATGCATAAAGTATATAGCATTGTATACCATGAACTCAAATTTTACAGTATGATACTGTAAACATCTCAAAAAAGAAAAAGAAAAAATTCAGACTTCTTCTGTGGTATGAAGGGAGGGCCAAAAAGTTTTACACAGAGTTTCCAGATTGCAGGGGTGCCGGGCCCCTTTGCCCCACAATGCGAAAGGGATAACTGTATAATTATCTGACAAAACCCAAGCTCATCACTCCCTGCGGAGCATGGGGTAAGATTCACCTCTTCTTTTCTTTTTTTTTTTTTTGCTGAGGCCATTAGGGTTAAGTGACTTACACAGCTAGTTAGTGTCAAATGTCTGAGGCTGGATTTGAACTCAGGTCCTCCTGACTCCAAGGCCAGAGGTTTGTCCACTGCATCACCTAGCTGCCCCTAAGATTCACCTCTTCTAAGAAGCTTATCCTTTGGTTATTGTTTTATTTTATCTTTTCTCAATAGTTCTACTACATGTCTCTATACCATGATCATTCACAAAATATATGCTACCTTGTTGTTTTTATAGTGGATCCATGTAAGTTTAATGCCTCCAATTGGCCGTGCCACTTGTCAGAGGCTAGGATTGGTGGGTCATGGGGTACCCAATATGGTAATTCCTATATTCTTACATAAGTTCTTAAAAGGGCAAGTACTGTCCTTTACTTTTTTTTTGGTACCCCTTACAGCATTTTTCTCTAAGTCTATACAAGCAGCAGATGCTTGACAAATGCTACTTGAATGTAGGTATGGCACAGTCTATAAAGAGCTATATATTCTAACAAAGAGCTATAAACCTTCTGGAAAACCAGAGACACTTGGGTCACTACAGGTCAGCGAAGGACTCTTCGGTCAGCAAACCTGTGTCATTAACTGCAATTTGGCTTCAGGGTACCTTTGGCTCCCATTAAATTAAATAAACAACAACAAAATATCTAATAATGTGTGCAGAGCACTGTGTTAGGTCCTGGGAAAAAGACCAATTTTAGATAAGACAGAATTCCTGCCCTTATGGAACTGACAACATATGTAAGGAAGACATACATAAATATTACATATTACAAAATAGACAGTAAAGGCAAGTGAGGTACGCAGGACTATGAGAAACTTGAGGAGGAAGAGATCATTATTGACTGGATGAATCAGGGAAATATACATGAAGAAGGCAGCATCGGAGCTGCACTTTAAAGGACATACAGGAATTCAACCATCACAAGAAGACAGGGCTTGGTTGCTTAGAGAAGGAGAAGAAAAGATAGTCCAGGCACCGGGAACAGCATTAACCAAGTCACAAAAGTGTGGGGTGTGTACTGACAGCCAGTAGTGCAGTGTGCCTATGTAGGAAGCACGAAGTACGTAAAGGGGAACAGATAAAGTTGGAAAGGTAGAGTAGGCCACATTGTGTACAGTGGTCGGTTTAAACTGAACTTTATTCAGAAGACAACAGAGGCCCGCGGAAGGGTTTTAAGAGAGGAATGAATGACACAAACAGATCTATGCATAAGGAAAATTAATGAGGCAATGGTATTAGAGATGAATTGGAGGGTGAATTCCAAGACTGGAAGGAAGAAGATCACAACAATGGGAATGGAGAAGAAAGGAGAGATTCAAGGGATTCTGTAGAGTTAGAATCACAGGACTTTCTAACTAATTAAATATATCATGTGAAGGACAGGGAAGAGTCAAGGATAATAAAGTTTCAAGCACAAGAGGTTGGGTGAATGACAGTTTACTGACAAAAAAAATACAGGAGCAGTAGGTTTTTGAGGAAAGATCAGAAGCTCAAATGTTGGGTTCAAAGTACTGCTGGGAAAGACACATCTAGGTAGAACTATTCTATAAGCAGTTGGAAGTATGGGTCTGGGGCTCAGTTATCTGCCACAGCCACACCAAAGGGTATGAATAGGAAAGAGTGGAGATGTAGCGAAGGTGTCAGAGCAGGAACTGGTGAGGTCTCACTAAAGGAGAACCACTAAAGTAAGGTCTTTCTGAAGCCCAGGAGGGGGAAAAATACATAAGGAAGGTCTACAGTGGTCAACAGTGCCAAATGCTACAGAGGGGTAAAGGAAAAATAAAGCCCTTGGTGGGGAAAAAAAAAGCCTTCAGATTTGGCAATCAGGAATTCATCATTGACTTTAGAGATTACTGTGGGATTGTGAGAATGGTGAGGATAGAAACAAGACTGAAATAGGATGGAAACTGAAGAGGGAATGAGTGGTGAGGATTTAGAGGCAACAGATGTGGAATAAAAAACCAAAAACAACAACAACAAACTTTTTCAATAAGTTTGGCAGTGAAAGGGAAGAGTGATATGAGATGAAACCTTAGAAGGGTCACAGGAAAGTTTCTGCCTTTTATTATTTTTTTTTTTTAAAGAATCAAACTTCATGGCACCTCCACCTCACTCCTCTGCAGAGATGGTAGATCCACAGGTGTGGTACACCGCCCATGTCGTAGAGGTTTTCAATGTATCAATCATTTTTGCTTATGTTTTCCCCTCTTTTACCTTTTTCTTAAAAAAAAAACCTGTTATATGGCACAGAACTCTTAGAGGGGGTAGAAAACTAGAAGAAGTTTTGGTAGTGTAAAAAAGTTATCAATAAAAATGTATTTAAAAAAAGGAATTAAATCTCATTTTAATCTCAAGTTATAGTAATGAGAACGATACAGATGGAAGTGAGGGTAGCTAGGTGGCACAGTGGATAGAGTGCTGGGCCCGGAATCAGGAAGACCTGAGTTCAAATCTGACCTCAGACACTTACTAGTCGTGTGACTCTGGACAAGACACTTAACCTTTTTGCTTTAGTTTCCTCATCTGTAAAATGAGCTGAAGAAGGAATAGCAAATCACTGCAGTATCTTTGCCAAGAAAACCCCAAATGGGGTCACGAAGAATCGAACACGACTGAAACTAAATGACGACAACAAAAGATGGAAGTATTAAGGCAAAATAAATAGTTTGATGCTATAACACATGTAGGGAAATTCAAGATCCACAAAACTGTGCTGGTCCTTAAGTTTCAAGTTCAAACCAACCACACTAACCATTTGATGAACTGAATGGATATGACCCTCTAAAGTCACTTGGCGTTCCACGTCAGATGATCTCTATTTCCAGTGCATACTGGGTAGGCGTCTCATTCATACTTGGGGAGTGAAAAAACCAAATACTTTACCATTTACGGAGTTGAAGAACACTGCTCGTGTGCTTTTCACGCTGCTGGCACCGCCCACTGACCCTCCAACATCCCACAATTCAATATAGAAGGTCTTTTCTTCTGGTGTTCCTTCCTTATAGTCATGAACCTGGTAAGTCAAATAAGGAACTACAGTAACTACTAAATAATGACTTACATGTATATAACACCTTATGGTTACTAAGCATTTTCAGATATACCATTGCATTTGATGCTTATAACAGACCTATGAGGTAGGCAGGGCAAGTGTCATTACCTCCCTTTTGCAAATTAGGAAAACTGGATAAAGACAAGATTAAGTGACGTGACCAAGGTTCTACCACTAATAAATGGTGGAACTAAGACTATAACCCAGGTCTTATGGCTCTACTATACCCAGCTGCCTCTCTACATAGTCCTGTGATTTATGCTTCTTCCTAGTTATACCCTATAGAACCACCACTCCATTGTGAGTAAATTTCCTTATTACAAAAAAAAAAATCCAGGTTTCAAACATAGATAATAGGATCTGGAATTCAGTTCTCCCACCACGTATCTCAGGACTGGAGATAAAGGATCACAGAGGTGATAGCTGAAGCTATGCAAGTGAACAGATTGCCAAGAGACAGAATGTATAGAAAGAAGGGTGAAGACAGAACCTTGAAGAACACCCAGGTTAAAAGTTCTGGGAGACAGAAAGGAGTGATTTGGTGGTGTTAGTGACAGAAGATGGAAGTCAGAAGGGCAGCAGGTGTTGAGGGAAAGGTAATAAATTCATTTATGGGCACACTAAGTTCAAAAATTTAAGGTTTATATTATATACCATCCTTTAGTATTTGATGAGATAGTCAACTTCATCTTTCCAGAACTCAGCTACCTGGCAACCTAACCTCTCTGGGAAATTCAAAACATCAGATCTTAAAAGGGCCTCAGAGTTCACTGAGTGCAAGCCCTGAGCAGGAATCTACAACATCCCTGATCAAACAGACACCCAGCCTTCACTTTTAGACCTCCAGTGATTGGGAGCCACTGCTTCCAGGGGTAGACCATCCCACCTTTGGATGACCTTTCTGCAGGTCTCAATACTGTCCCCAGTTCTATGCACTGGGGCCAAGCAGGACAGGTATAATCCCTCTCCTACATGACATTTCTTCAAATACTTGAAGACTGCTATCAATGATATGTATATATAGCCCCTATCTGCATCCAGAGAAATAAAAGTATGCATAGAATGATTTTACATATACATACATATTTGTGTCTCAGGGGGGAAGGGAAGGGAAAAAAAGAAGGAAAAAATTTACATGATAACTATTATCTATTTAAAAAGAATAGCAAGTTGTACATGACAGATTCACAGTTTCATGTGTAGCCATCTTTTTAAAAAAATATGCTATGTTAAGGAAATGCTTGTTTTATTCCATAAATTAAAATAAAATTTTTTTTAAAATAACATATAGTCCCATTAAGTCTTGTCGAAAATTATCTTTAGTTGGGGTTTGGGACAAGAAGATAAGGGATTAGAGTGCAGAGAATAGCGTAGGTAGGAATTGGTTCACTCAAGCCCCGGAGATGGGGAAGTGTGGAGAATATAGTCAATGCAGGGGTGATGGCCTGGGGTAAAATGTAGGGTGGATGGATCAGAAATCATGGTGAAAGCTACACTTCTTCTGCTTGGTGCTGAAGTGTGATCAATAGGAAGAAGTCATGGGAAAATAGATTGGTGGTACTTTGTGAGGCAAAGTCCTGTGAGAAAGATTCCCACCTCAGAATACTTTTTAAAAGTATTTTTTTAAGTCCCACCTCAGACACATATAAGCGGTGTGACCTTTAACAAGTCATTTAACTTCTCTAATTTTCAGTTTCTTCATCTGTAAAATAGGGGTAATAATAACACCAACCTCACAGAGTTGTTGTGAGAATCAAATGAATTAAAGATTTATAAGGTACTTGGTAAACTTTAAATCACTATATAAATGCTAGCTATATTATTAGTGCTAGTTTTGCTGCTGAAGGCGTTCAAATATGGTTTTAATGACTGGAGTGAAACAGATGACCTCCAAATCTAAAGGCCTATGATTCTGTGAAATTAAATAACACACACAAATGAAAGTGCTTTGTAAATTTATTAACAGCTATGTAAATACAATACATTATTATTACTGTATTACAGTATAACAATTGATGGTCATTGTGATAACTCTGTGCTACCAATGAAAGGTTAAAGTAGATTTATTATCCTCTGTTTATGAAGACAGGAAAACATACACATGAGTAAAGTTTACATCTTAAATGGTTACAACATTGGAAAAGTATTGGTACTTGTTATCTCTTAGTTATCTAGCTGATCTGACCATTCAGAACAACTCCTTGACTATGAGTTCTAGATAACTAAGATTTTATGATATTCAAGTTAGTACTTTATTAGATAGCACCTTATATAATTCTCAAGTGGTTTTATGTACACCTCCCCTCCAATCCTCCAACTATATGCAATGGGGTATAAGTATAAGTCCTTTGAAGACAGGACCACATCACATGCTTGCACTGAAACTTCCACAGCAAATTCTAGGCACACAGTAGTTAGATGCTCCATAAATACTTCCTGTCTTGAACAGACTTTAAATGACATGACTAAATAGTGCCTTTCAGTGCTAACACTGAACTATAAGATTATATCAGATTTCACAAGTGAGTAATTCAATTCCTAAGAGAAAGCCTGCTGTTGACACAGTAAATGGCACCTTCTTCAAAGTCATTGCTAGCCTAAAAACACAATGTGGTAAGAAGTAATATAAAACATAAAAAGACATATTCTTTTTATGGAAGACAGGTCTTAGAGGACTTGAAATTTATGGTCATTAAAGATCCTACAGAAATTTTTGGAACAGTGCAGCACACCGATGGGCTGTTCACCAAGTGAAAAGAGGCACTTCAACATCTTCAGTTTAAAGTTCTGTGGTTATTAAGGACCTTCTCACTTGCTAAGACTCTTAAATTTTTATTAAACACCAAATTAGCAGTAAATAGATGGGATGTTTGTCCCATTTTTAAAAATTTAATTTTTTGAGGTTACACTTTAAGTTCCAAACTGTCTCCTTCCCTTCCTCTCCACCCCACACGAGAGAAGGCCACCATTTGACACAGTTATTTCTCTGGAGGTGACAGCATTTTTCTTCCTAGGTTCTTTGTAGCTGATCTGAGTATTTATAATATTCAGGATAACTTAGACATTCACAGTTATTCTTTGAACAATATTGCTGCTAATGTATACAATGTTCTTTTGGTGTAGCTCATTTCGCTCTTCATTATTTCATGTAAGTCTTTCTATGTTTTTCAAAATCAACCTGCTCATCATTTCTTACAGTATCCCAACACAATTATATGCCACAACTTGTTTAGCCATTCTCCAACTGATGGGCGTCCCCTCAATTTCCAGTTCTTTACCACCACAAAGTGAGCTACTATAAATATTTTGCAACACATAGGTTCTTTTCCTTCTTCCCTGATTAACTTGAGAAACAGACTTAATAGTACTACTGCTGGGTCAAAGGGTATACATAGTTTTATAATTCTTTGGGCATAATTCCAGACTGCTCTCCAAAATGATTCAATCAGTTCACAGTTCCAACAGTATATTAGTATCCAAATTTTTCCACATCCTCTCCAACATTTGTCATTTTCCCTTTCTATCATTTTAGTCAATCTGATAGGTTTGAGATGATATATCAGAGTTGTTTTAATTTTGTATTTCTCTAATCAATGATTTAGAACATTTTTTCATATGACCATAGAAAGCTTTGATTTCTTCATCAAAAAACTGCCTATTCTTATGCTTTTGACCTTTTATCAATGGTGAAATGACTTATATTCTTGTAACTTCAACAAAATTCTCTATATATTTGAGTTATGAGATCTTTATCTGAGAAACTGCTTATAAAATTTTTTTCTCAATTTTCTGCTTTCCTTCAAGTCTTAGATACATTAGTTTTATTTGTAGAAAAGCTTTTTAATTTTATGTAATTAAAATTATCCATTTGACATCTCACAATGCTCTTTTTCTTTTGTTTATTCATAAATTCTTCTCTTATCTGTAAGTCTGATAGGTAATATGTTCCATGTTCTTCCATATTTTCTTGTAGTATCTCTCTTTCTATCTAGGTCATGTATCCATTTTAACCTTATCTTGGTAAATGGTATAAGATATTGGTCTATACCCAATTTCTGCTCAACTGTTTTCTCAACAATTTTTACTTGTGAATTCTTATCCCCAAAACTTAAATCTTTACAATTGTTAAACACATGGCTACTATAATCATTTACTACTGTTTATTTTATTGCTACTCTGCTCCACTGATCCACCTTTCTATTCCTTAGCCAGTACCAGATTGTTTTGATAATTAGTACCTTATAATATAATATACTTCCAAACTTCCTTCCTTTACATTTTTTTCATTAATTCCTTTTATATTTTTTTGTTCTTCCAAATGAATTTTGCTACTTTTTTCTACCTAAATAAAATAATTTTTAGTAATTTAGTTGGGATGGCATTGAATTAATTTAGGTAGAACTGTAATTCTTATTATATTGGCTCTGCCCACCCATTAACAATTAATATTTCTCCAATTATTTAATCTAACTTTATTTGTCTAAAAAGTATTTTATAATTATGTTCATGTAGTTCCTGGGTTTGTTTTGGCAGGTATACTTGCAGGTATTTTATGCTAAGGTTATTTTAAAGGTGGTATCTCTTCTTACAGGGTTTTGTTGGTTATATATAGAGACGCTGATGATATATGTAGGTTTATTTCATAACATACTACTTTGCTAAAATTATTTCAACTAGCTTTTTAGTTGAATCTCTAGGATTTTCCAAGTATATCATCATATCACCTGCAAAAAGAGATATTAGCTCATTGCCTATTTTGATTCCTTCAATTTCTTTTTCTTCTCTTATTGTTAGAATTTCTAATACATTATTGAATAATATTGGTGAGAATGGGCATCCTTGTTTCACTCCTGATGTTATTGAAAAGGCTTTTAGCTTATCCCCATTACAAATAAAGCTTGCTGATGGTTTTAGGTAGATGCTTCTTATTGTTTAAGGAAAAATCCATTTATACCTATGCTTTCAAGTGTTTTTAATAGGAATGAGTGTTGCAGTTTTTTTATATGAGTGTTGTATTTTGTCAAAAGTGTTTTCTACATCTATTGAATATAATCATATGATTTCTTTGTTCCATTTTAAGCCAATTTTTTTTTGTAATCTTGAAAAGAAACTAATTTACTAAAGGAAATTTGATACTCTAATAAAGAACACAGGATGTTGCAAGTGTTCTCTAAATACATTAAGTCTAGGAATTGTGTCTGCTGAATAACACTTCATGTGCCCTTTTCAGGAACAGGTAAAGTCAGAATCCTTTTGTGGGACAGATGGAGAAAAGGAAGCACCATATCAGTGATGGGGTAGTAGAAGTGGATGGCAGCCATCACTACTGATGAATGCTTTGATCTCTCTCAACTACTTTCCTTACCCTGCTATTTGTTATGCTTCCCTGACAGTATTTCAATGCCCACTGGGGTGGGAAATTCTTCTCAATTTACTCTTGCCTATTAACCCTCAGCTGGATACATTTGGCTTTGTGCCCAGATTGTTTTCCCTGCTCCTTTCTACCTCAAAGTTTGTCTGGTGCAAATCTCATTTTTCCCTGAAGTCTCAGGGGAAGAGTTGGCCCTTCTCTTTCCAAAGCTGATCTCTTCATGGATGTTATTATCTAACCCATCTTCAGAATTATTTTTTCAAACTCTCTGCCACTGACTCTTTCTTCTCTACCTTGAATCACTGACACAATTACCCTTATGAGGGGAGAAAAAAAAACCTCACACCTTCAATTAATCTGTTGTCCCTCTAACCTGAGGGTTCTTAACCTCTTCTGTGTCACAGACTCTTCTGGCAAACTGGTGAAACCTCTGGATTCTTCTCAGCATGTTTTTAAATGTATAAAATAAAACACATAGATTTCCAAAGGAAACCAATGGTAGTAAAATAAAGATATACTTTTTTCCCATCCAAGTTCATGGACCCCTTTTGAAATCTAGGAACCTCTGGCTCTAGAAACTGCTCCACATTATTGTAGTCATTGTTTACTGTTTTCTTGTTCTCTTCACTTACATCAATCAGTTTATACATTTTTTTAGCTTTTATTTTAATTTTCTCAGTTAAGAAGCACTTTAAAAAATTAATCTGTCCCTCTTGTCCTCCTCCTTCCCACAAAGAGAAAAAAAAAAGAAGGAAGGAATGATGGAAGGAAGGAAGAGAGGGAGTAAAGAAGGAAGGAAAATCTGGCAAAACAAGTCCCCCACATTAGCCATGTCCATTTCAGTACTTCTTATGGCACAATAATATTACATTACATTCATATACCATAATTGGTTTAGCCATTCTCCAACATTCTCCCTCAGTTTCCAGTTTTTGGTCACTAAGAAAAGAGATGCTTTACATATTTTTATACATGTAGATATTGCTTCTCTTTCTTTGATTACATTGGGATAAAAGCTTAATGGTGGTTTAAGTAGCTGGGTCAAAGGATATGTGCAGTTTGTTAACTTTCTGGGGTTAGTTTTAATTTGCTTTTCAGAACGGCAACACCAATTCACAGCTTCATTAAAAGGGCACTACTGTACCTGTCTCCCCAAAGCCCTTCCAACATTTGTCATTTTCCTTTTTTGTCATCAGTGCCAGTCTTATAGGTATGAGGTAGATCTTCAAAGTTGCTTTGATTTGCTTTTCTTTAATTACCAGTGATTTATAGCATTTTCCCATGATTATTAATAGCTTGTTTTTCCTCCTTTGAAAACTCCTGACCATTTATTTATTGGGGTATAGATCTCAGTTGCATATTTGAATTAGTTCCTTATATATCTTAGAAATGAAAGCTTTATAAGAAAAATTTGTTACACAGATTTTCCCCCTTTCTGAGCATTTCTGGTATCTTTGCTCTGGTAACTAAATTATATTGGTTAAACTTTTACATTAGATTATTACAGTCAGGGTTAATGCCATTTCTCTTGTCTGGAATGAAATGAATAAAATAGGGTTTCAAAATTCCAGTAAAGCAAATTTAAATTATATGCCATGTCTGTTCCCAGATTATAAAATCAGAGATAAAAAAATTCTGTATGTTTGGTTATCATATAATTAAGGAGGTTATACTTGTATCCCTTCCAAAATGAAAAAATTCTGCAAAAGAAAATTCATTTTTCCCTTTCCAGTAAGTTTGAACCAACCTTGCAGTCAACATTAATCCAAATTTACCTTAAGAATGTATATTCAACTCATTAATCATACCTCTTGAAATGAAAACCCACTACTTCATCATGTTGTTCATTTCTATATTTACTTGGCATCTCAGAAGAACAGAAATAAGCTAACTGGATACAACTATTCCCAAGGGAGTTTTGAAAAGGTGCATTTTAATGGATCCGCCTACAATTTAGAGGGCCCCACTCACAGCCTCTACTAAAACAGGAGCAGTAATGGCAATATAAAACTACTCCAGAAAACAGTTGTTTCAAGTTACTTAGGTAGAAATATTGTAAAGTCAAATTCTTTCTGATCTGACTTTATTTGTGTGAAAAGTGTTTTGTAATTGTGTTCATGGAGTTCCTAGGTTTGTTTCGGCAGGTAGACTCCCAAGTATTTTATAATGTCTACAGTAAGTTTAAATGGAATTTCTCTTTCTATTTCTTGCTGTCGGGCTTTGTTGATAATATATAGAAATGGTGATGATTTATGTGGGTTTATTTTATAGCCTGCAACTCTGCTAAAGTTGTTTATTATTTCAAGTAGTTTTTCACTTGATTCTCTAGGATTCTCTAAATATATCATCATATCATCTGCAAAGAGTGATAGCTTTGTTTCTTTTTTGCCTATTCTAATACCTTCAATTTCTTTTTCTTCTCTTATTGCTAAAGCTAACGCTTCCAGTACGATATTAATTAACAGTGGTGATAATGTTCATCCTTGTTTCACCCCTGATCTTACTGGAAATGCTTCTAGCCTGTCCCCATTACATATTACACTGTATTGTTGAGAAGAGCCAAGTCCTGATCATCACACAATATTGCTGTTACTATCACACAATGCTTGCTGAAGGTTTTAGATAGATGCTATTTATTATTTTAAGGAAGATTGCATTTATACCTATGCTTTCTAGTGTTTTTAATAGGAATGGGTGTTGTATTTTGTCAAAAGCTTTTTCTGCATCTATTGAGATGATCATATGGTTTCTGTTGGTATTCAAAGTGTTTATTTCATTATAACAAGTCATAATTACTTAAATTCCTATAGAATTTTTTTTTTCTTAAGAGTCCTGAAACAAAAACCTATTATACTTTGTATCCCTGAAGAAATGCAATCTTTTAAAAGTTGTAGGGCAGAAATGATCAATACATCTGGACTGCAATATTCAGGAATGAATGGAGGATAATTTTCAGCTCAGCCCAAGCTCCATTCTTACCAAAAAAACCAAAATGTATCTTAAAATCACAAAATGTTAGAACTAGAAGAGATTTTTTTTTAGCTCAACCACCTAATTTAATAGATGAGGAAACTGATATCAGAGGAGGTTAGACAACTTGCCCAACTAGTTAGAGGCAGGTATGGCAAGAACCCATGTTTCCTGATTCCTACTCTGGTGCTATTTTCTTTTTTTTTCCCCCAATTTTTTTTTTTTTTGGTAAATAGCATTTTATTTTTTCCAATTACATGTAATGATAGTTTTCAATATCCATTTTTTATAAGATTTTGAGCTCCAAATTTTTCTCCCTCCCTTTTTCCTTTCCCCCAAGACAGCATGCAATCTGATACAGATCATACATATGCAATCATGTTAAACATATTTCCACATTAGTCATGTTGTGAAAGAAGAATCAAAACAAAAGGGAAAAACCATGAGAAATTAAAAAACCCCAAAAAACAACATAAAAAAGTGAAAATAGTATGCTTTGATTTGTGTTCTTTCTCTGGATGTGGATAGCATTTTCCATCATGAGACCTTTGGAAATGTCTTACATCACTGTATTGTTGAGAAGAGCCAAGTCCTGATCATCACACAATGTTGCTGTTACTATGCACAATGTTCTCCTGGTTAGCGCTATTTTCACTACATCAAATAATCCAATAAACTACAGATATAACTTGATTTTTCATAAAGGAACTGGTGAGTACCAAACAGGCCAAAATAATCAGCCAAATGGGCTGTGGATACTATGGCTTTTCTCCCTAGAGCTTATGTATATGCTTGGGGTCTATAATGATGAGAATACCTAGCTCTATATACCTTGATTCCTGCTTTGGGGAATCCATAGGGGATTCCAGTCCTATTCTTTCAGTGCAATGTACTTTCTGAGCAGTGGGGAGGGAGGGGCAATTACAAAGTACTTCTAACATCCCTGGCATAGCTCTGAGAAGTCTAATTTCTTCCTTCCACATAACATGGATTATTAAAAGTTAATAATGAACAGGCAGTTTTCAGAAGAAGAAATCAAAGCTATAATCATCTAAAAATGCTATAAATCATTATTGATTAGAGAAGTACAAATTACAATAACTTTGAGGTACCACCTCACACCTACCAGATTGATGACAGAAAAGGAAAATGACAAATGTTGGAGAGGATGTGGGAAAAATAGGCAAGCTAAAACATTGTTGGTAGAATTGTGAACTGATCTGACCATTCTGGAGAGCAATTTAGAAAGAACTATGCCCAAAGGGCTAGAAAATCATGCATACCCTTTGATACAGGATTACCACTACTAGGTCTATATCCCAAAGAGATCAAAGAAAAAGGAAAAGGACTTTTTTGTACAAAAATATTATAGCAACTCTATTTGTGTGGCAAAGAACTGGAAATTGAACAGATGCCCATCGATTATGGAATGGTTGGACAAGTTGTGCTATATGATAATAATGGAATACTATTGTGCTATGAGAAATGATGAGCAGGATAGGTTTTAGAAAAACCTAGGAAGATATATATGGACTGATACAAAGTGAAGTAATGACAATGATCAACTGTGAATGACTTGGCTTTCACACCAATACAGTGATGCAAGATAATTCTAAAAGACTGATGATGAAAAATGCTATCCACCTCCACAGAAAGAACTGATGGAGTCTCGAATGCAGATTGAAACATACTTTTTTTTTTAAACTTTGTTATTCTTGGGGGTTTATGGGTCTGTGTTTCCTTTTACAATATGGCTAATATGGAAATGTTTTTGCATGACTGCACACGTATAATCTATATCAAATTGCTCGCCTTCTCAAGGGCAAGGAGAGAATGTGGAACTCAAAATTTTTAAAAAATCAATGTTAAAATTTTTTTGTTTCATGTAATTGAGGAAAAAATTAAATGTAAAAAAAGTTAATAATTATGAAGAGCTAATTTCTTGTAATTTAATCTGTCTTCTTTGGGCCCTTAACCAGCAGAGTTATACTCTACCTACAGAATGCAAAGCTTTACCAGTTTGATCTCCAACTTGATTTGAATATGCCATGTCTCACCCATTCCACCCCACTCAAAAGAATTAAAAAAAGTTATTAAAGTAAAGCCAGTAGTGTCACCTCCCTCATAAGACTTGCTGTCACCCTGACAGGCTTCTAATTAACTTCAGGATTATTCTATTCTACTAACTTTCCCCCCTTTCTGAAACCTTGCTGATCTCAAGCATATCTTCAGGGGAAAAAAAAGGCTAGAATCTCTTATTTTAAAGATTATGCTCCATGAGGCTGGTTGCATGCTTAACTGGTGAGGCTAAAGGAACCATTAGGGCTTTCTTCACCATTCCATGATTTTGATAAGTGACCTGAGATCATTCACATTGTTCTGCTCTGCTCCCTCTGGAAACCGAGTTTCAGGAACAGGCATCTGTATTCCACATTCTTTCTAATTTATTCAAGCTTTCAGTATTGTAAGCACATGCAACTTATGACAAAAGTAGTCTCAGGTATGTTTGCTAATACACATAATTGTTTTTGTACTACTCCATAATTAAGACGAAAATAGCAAGATATTAAAACAACATCCCCTATACTCCCCTATTCCCAATCCATTACCTTCACTCAAGGCAAGAAAGGGTCAAATCAACAGAACTGACCCAACTATAAGGCAACATCTTTACTGAGACAATCCCAGAACTACTTGTGTGGAAGCTGTGCTCTACCATATGAGCAAATGCGCACGCCTCAGCCTTATCAAAAACCCCAGGTGTGGACCCAATGACTAGGAACTACGGCTACAATCCCAAGCCACACGACCTGGCAGGTCCGGTAATACACTGAAATAGACATGTACCGTATAGCGCTTACAGCCAAGCCCTTATCAAAAAGTTCTCAGACTTAACCTATTTAACAGTTTAATTTGACCCTGTAATTTAAAGGCATATAATGAATTCTGAAAGAATTCATTTCTTGAGCTTATATAAATATAATTTTTGGAAAAACTAAAATCTAAAGACTACATACTCGGACATCCACTGAGCAGCCCACGGTCCAGGATGGATTTCCCAACACCTGATTTTGACACAAAAGATGAACAAGTGAAGATTTCCCAACACCTGAAAAAGATACAAATACTTCAATTTGTGTGTATAGTGGAATCTATCTTCATATTTCTCAGCACAAAACCTTGTCTCTTACTTTACAGAGATTAAAGGCATCCATCTCAACTCTCCTCCCCAAATCGACACCTCAAAATCTCCCTATAAAATGTGTCCATCCATCCCTATCCCTTCTCCCTGCCATAGCTAACTTCTCCACTTGTGCACTTTATCCTATCACTATACAACTTCTTCAAGAGCTTACTCCAGTAAGCATTTCCTCCCTCTTCAGAGTGCCCCAGCTCCATATTCTCTCCTTCTCTCTCTCTTTTTTCCAATTTCTCCCTATTTACTGGTTTCTTACATATTGCCTAAAAACAAAATCCAATGGTTTAATCTTTGAAAAAACAAAAACAAAACCAAAATATCTGCCTTTGATCTTACAGCTGCCTCAAGCTATCTTCCCGTATCTATCTTTCCCTTCTCTGCTTAATCTCTAGAATGAGTAGTATCAAACCACTGCCTCCACTTGCTACTTACTCACTCCTCAACATTTTATAATCTGGCTTCTAAACCTACCATATGATCGAAACTTTTCTTTTTTTTTTTCTTTTTGCTAGGCAATGGGGTTAAGTGACTTGCCCAGGGTCACACAGCTAATAAGTGTTATGTGTCTGAGTCCGGATTTGAACTCAGGTATTCCCGAATTCAGGGCCAGTGCTCTATCCACTGTACCACCTAGCTGCCCCCGATTGAAACTTTTCTTAAGGTCTCCAATGATGTCTTAATTGCTAAATCCAAATGCTTCTTTTTTTCCCTCAGTCTTCTGCCTCTTTGACCTGTTTACATTTTTCAACACTGCTGACCACTGTTCTGCCTGCATTCCTCATCATCTCCTAGCTTCTATGACACTGATCTCTTCTAGTTGTTCTCCTACTTACATGACAATACTTTTAAAATCTCCTTTGATGGCCCATCATCTTCCTGCCCCTCTAAGAATGGGAGTTCCCCAGGTTCTGTCTCAAGTCTTATTTTCTTCTTTTCATACTCTCTCTTGTGGTGAATGCATCTAATGGTTTGGGTTCAGTTATCACCGGTATGCAAAAAAACCCTCCAGACATCTGTATGTCCAGTGCTAATCTCTTCCCCAGAAATGTGGTGCTACATTACCCACTGGACAACTTGCACACACACGTGCTCACACACACACACACACACACACACACACACACACACACATTTTTTAAACCTGGGACACCATGGCCAAAAATCTCATTACCTATTAGAAAACCTAGTGGTGATGAATCTCTTTGTTCTTAGCTAAACTGGTTCTAAGACAGCAGATAATCTCTCATATTTCAAGCCTTTCCAGCTTTATAAAACCTGACAGAGCTTACACTCCTTTGGGAAACCAAGGCCGCCTCCCAGCCATGAAGCACCAGAATTAGACTGTTGTGGTAGAAAAGAAGAGGGCTGATAAGTCAGAAGGTGAGGGATAAACATGGACCGTTGAGCAATCCACTCATATACATGAACTATTGGAAGAAATAGAGAAAAGCGTTAGGTAGGGGTAGGTGGATTGTCTAATAGGATGGTACAGCAGAAAGGACAATGAATTTGAAATCATAACACTGAGTTCCGAATCCTGGCTCTGCAACATCCTACTTGTGTGACCTACAGCAAGACACTTCACTTCTCTGACCCTCAGTTTCCTCATCCAAAGATCTCTAAGGTCCCTTTTAGTTCTAAATTCTGTGAGGCTGTACTAGTAGTTATGACTTAGCTGAAATACTCAAAACAAGAATCACATATGATGAGAAGGGGGAGAGGCAGCAATTCGCATGGGTTGAGTTTTTACTCACACCAAAAGAACTGCAGATCCACTGATGTGTTTAAGAGCACTTAACCTGCAAACTCTGTCCAATTATCAAATCGGCCATATTACCAGAGGAGCTGAATTTCATCCATGTAAACATTCCTATTTTAAATGAAATCACAGGCCGTGAAAATTGTAGCAAAATAGAGGAGGATGATTTGCCCCCATGCCCAAAGACAATAAGAAGCATCATTTCATGGACCACTTGGTCATCTTGCCTTTGAATGCTCATGATGACTGTAAGCCAATATCCATCTGTTAGCAGGGGACGAAGTTGAGAAATTTTACAAAAACCTTGATAAGATCATCTTGATTCAGGGAGCTTATCCCCTAGTACCTGGTGACTTCAATGTGAAAGTGAGAAGCCCAGCAGCAAAAGCAGTCACCCGTATATAGGATTTAGGGCTGAGAAATCTTCCATGCCAATCCTCTTGTTTCACAGATGAGGAAGCTGAAGCTCAAGGCAGATAAGTGGTTTGCCCAAGGTCACTTATATGAGGAGTAGCACGAATACTAAAAGACAAGTGCAAAGTGTGGGCAAGCACTAAATGAAATCATAAAAAATGAAGCTGCATTTTGACAGGAAATGTCTGATCAGTCATTTCATAATCAACAATCTACGAGCAGTCAAATCATTGCCTGGTTAGAGCAAAAGGGACAAGTATTTACTAAGACTTATAGCAGCACCCGTCTAACTTAAAAAAAGCTGTAAAATATCAAAAATGGAAACTGGATAAAAGACAATTCAATTCGACAGTCATTTGCTGAGTGGCTATTATATATAAGATACCCACTGGGTATTAGATGCTGGAGAATATAAAGATAAAAATTAAATAGTCCCTGCCCTAAAATTGTTTACAGTATACTGTACACAGATAAAGAGAGTACAAAATACATACAAGTAAATATAAAGTAACTTTGGTGGGAGCACCAACACAATCCCCCTCCCCCAAAGCTACAGAAAAGATCTCCAAAACAATATGGCCCATGAATACACCACAGGGCTTTGATGACAAAGGAGGTCATCTTATGCTGGGGGGTTGGAGGGACACAGCCTTTGCAAACACACAGATGATGCTGAGAGAGGTTAAATAATGATGATGATGACGATGATGATAAAAATAATAGCTGACAGTTATAGAGCACTTACTGTGTGCCAGACACGATGCTAAATGCTTTACAATTACTATCTCATTTGATCCTAACAATAACCATGAGAGGTAGCTGCTATTAGCATCCCCATTTTGCAGATGAGGAAACTGAGGCAAAGAAAAGTTAAGTGCCTTGACCAGGGTCACACAGCTAGTAAGTGTTTGAGGCAGCATTTGAACTTAGAACATTCTGATTCCAAGTCTAGTACTCTATTACTCTACACCAATTAGCTACACCTTGTTCTTCCCAAACCTAGTTTTTCTGACCATGACTTGCAAACTGCCTCCCCCAGGCCACTATTCCTGCTCTGGGTACATTCTTCTCTCTTCACAATCTCAACCCTTTAATTGGAACCAGTTGCCACAATCCTACAGTTTCCAATTTGTTGATCCTTTGTCCCAAGCTTACACCCTGTAAAACCACAACCCTAGATTCCTCCCCTCATCCATTCCTTTTGCTCCTCATCACATGCTCCTGAAGGGAGTTAGAGGAATTCATCACCCCTCCCCCATCACTACAAAATTATATTACCTAATCTCACTTGGGCCCTTATTACAGCAAGGCAATCCTTTTATTCCTCCCTAATTGATTCTCTCCCTCCCTCCCCACAATAGCTGTTCTAAATCTTTTCTCCTCAAGCCTCTCACAGCACCTCTTCCCCCACCCTGCCAGATGAAATCCTTGCCTCACACTTCACAAATTAAAAAAATAAAGAAAAGAAAAAGAAATTGAGGCAATTCCCCAAGAGCTCACTCTTCCCCTCTCCTCATCAGACAAACCCTTAACACCGCTCCTGACCATTTTATCCTTAATTAATGAAGAGACGGTTCTTTCCATTAAGGCTGACTCCTCTACATGTACTCTTGATATCAACTCCCGCCATCTTTTCCAAAAATTGGCCGCATTTTCACCTGTCTCTCCTCTAATCTTTGATCTTCAGTTTCTTCTGTGTTGTCTACAAATACTGCCAAATCTCTCCTATCCTTATAAAACCCCAACTGGGTCTCACTATCCCTGCTAACTATCATCCTGCATCTCTCCTCTCTATCTCAGACAAACTAGTATAAAGGGTCATCTACACATGGTGCCTTCACTTCCTCTCCTCTTACTCTGCAACTGAGCTTCCAGCCTCATTGTTCAATTGAAATTGTTCTCTCCAAAGTCACAAACGATTTCTTAGTTGTCAAATCTATAGCCATTTTTCAAAATTCATTCTTCTTGATCTCTGCAACATTTGACACTGTTGACTACTCTCTCCTCCTGGATAAACTCTGGGTTTTCAAAACACTTTTTTTTTCTTGGTTCTGCTCCTACATTTCTGATTTATTTCTGTCTCTTTTGATAATTCATCACGCATGTCACTGTTTTAGGATTTCTTATCTTTTCTCATTACACTATCACTTGGTGACTTCATGTTCCCATAGGTTCCATTACCATTTCTATGCTGATGATTCCCAGACCTATCTGTCCCACCCTAACCTTGGTCCTAAGCTCCAATCCTGCCTCACCAACTGCTTACTGGACAGTTCAAACTGAATGTCTAAGCGATACCTCGAGCTTAACAAGTCCAAAACAGAACTCATTATCTTTCCCCAAAACCCATCCTCTCTTCCAAACCTCCCTATGGCTGTCAAGAGCACCACCATCCTTCCCATCATCCAGGTTTACAATCTCAGTGTCATTCTTGACTTCACTCTCACCCCATATCCAATCAGTTATCAAATCTTGGCATTATATCTCTGCAACATTGCTTGCCTATATCCCTCATTCTTAACTCAAACTACCACCACCGAAGTTCAGGCCTTCATTACATCTCACCTGGACAATGGCCTCCCCACCTCAAGCCTCTCCCTATTCCACATAGACACTAAAGTGATTTTCCAAGTCAGCTCTGATAATGTTACTCATAGCTCCGCTGACAACCCAAGAAATTCTAGTGGCTACTTATCACTTATAAGTTTAAAAATAAAGTCTTCTGCTTGGTATTTATAGGGTTTTACAACTTGGCTTCTTCTTACTAACTCCTTTCTACGTGCCCTCTGATCCAACCATACTAGCCTAGCTTATTCTTGTTCCATACAAATGATTCTCCATCTCATTGATCTCTGTGAAAGGCAATCCTTCCCCCCAACTTCTTGGAATCTTTGGTTTCCATCGACTCAGTTCAGATACCACCTTGTACATGAAGCCTTTCCTGATGACCTCAGCTGCTAATGCACTCCCTCCCAAAACGACACAGACAGACAAACACACAGACACACACACACAGGGCAGCTAGGTGGTACACTGGATAGAGCACTGGGACTGGAGTCAGGAAGATCTGAGTTCAGATCTGGCCTCAGACACTTAGGTGTTGTGTCCCTAATTACAATGTAAGCACCCTGGAGGCAGGTATCAGTATCTACTTCAACCCTTAACACAGTGCCTAACAGTAAGTGCTAAATAAATGCTTATTGATAGATGTATTGAAGAGTTGAGGATAACTACGAGATGCCAAACCTGGGCAAATGGGAAGATGGTAATGCCATCCAAAGAAATAGGGAAGTTTAAAAAAGTGGGTTGGGGGGGAGAGAGAATGAGTTCTCTTTTAAATGTTCTGAATTTGAAATATCTGTTAGGCATTCAGGAGATATCTAGCAAGCAGTTGGTGATGGAGGATTAGAGGTCAGGTGAGGGACAAGGGCTAGATTTGGAAGTCATCTGCAGAGAGATAACTGACTCCATGTGAGCTAAACAGATCACTAAGTGTAGAAGGGAGAATTTTTAAGATGGCTAGCATTTATTTAGCCCTTTAAGATTTGTGAAGCACTTTACTTATTTTATTCCTTTTGATCCTGACAACTCTGTGGATTAGGTTTTGTTTTGGAGCCAATTTCGGTTCAGTGACTCACTCAGGGTCACATATCTAGTAAGTGTCTGACAGCAGATGTGAACTCAGGTTCTCCTGACCCCAAGACTGGTGCTGTATCCACTTTGCCACCTAGCAGGGTACCCTGAGGATTGGGTTTTACAGATGAGGAATCTGAGGGTATACAACTTTTGTTTGCTGTTTGTGCTTCCTTCTTGAAGAGGACCAAAAACATCTGGAGGGTGATATCTCGACTTGCAAGCGAACTGAATTTAAGTGAGGCAGGGTTGTGCAAAGTCATCAGCCTCACCTTTTCCTCCAGAGAAATTTGGGTCTAGTGGCAAAATATACATCAGGATGACTGGAGATGGCCCCAGACGAAGTGGGAAATCTTGGCCTTTTTAAGCTAAGGTCTTTCCCAGGTCTCACTTTGTCTGAGGCAACACCCATTCAGTGACAAAGGCTAGATAAGAAATGAGGCAAAAAATGGCATCTTTTACTACTCTAAAATAAGAAATCAATCTGGGAGGTGAAGACCCTCAAGAGTTTCTGGCCTGAACAGAAACAACTGCTACTTACACTCACCATAAGCCAACAAAACACAACTATTTAGAGGTACAGAATTATCATCATATGTAGAAAATGTTTTGCCTATGTAAAAACAGTAGCCAAAACAAGTCGGCAGAATCTAGCAAATGTTTCAGCCAGGAAACAATTTTGCCAACAAGAGAAATATGACAGCCAAGGGCAACACTGGTTTAGAAAACAAAATCATTTCCAAAATATTATGGAGGAAAAAAAGATGCTTACTGATTTTGTTTAAAAAATTGATTCAAAATAAAATTAAGTCTTGAGGGGTCTTGGCAAAATGACAGAGACAATGGGGATACTTTTTTCAACTTTCTGGTTAGTGTGAGCATTAAGTATAGCAAGGTAACGTCATAGATATCTTGTACAATTTCCAAACTAAATTATTCTGAATTGATGGGGAGGCTGTCCAAACATTGCCATAGGACAAAGTCCAATCTACACAGGAAAGCTAAAGTGGATAAAAAGACATATGTTGCCCAATGACATGTTGCTGGCCAGGCAGACTATTGAATTATGTACTGATGGACATATCACATACTAGCACATTTCTAGTACTACAAATAAGATAGTGGATTTGGCCCAAAAATAAATAGAAAGAAATTGGGCTGGATTGCATTTGGGAAACTATACAGAGCTTTTAATGACTTCAGAGTACTGAGTGTCACAAAGTCGGTTAATAGGAAGGCACTATATTACCTGTTAAAATCCTAAGTACCACCCAGGACCCTCCAAATTCATGCTTTGCCTACCCTGTGACATCACTGCTCCAGCCTGCTCATGCAACCCACACATCATTGACCCTACCCATTCACCTGTGATATCATTGGTCCCATATATACATACCATAGGTAGACTATTCAATCAATTAATCCCCCCTACAATTAAGATCAACCTTGAGATTTATTCTCTTCACACTTTGAAACCAATACTCCTACCAGTTATTCTGTATACCCTTATGATAGGAAGAAACCCTAACCAGCACCCTGCTCTGGTTCTCGCCTATGGCCAGAAGAAGATCTGTCACTCATACCCCTGGGGACTTTACAGCTTTCCACTCTAGCCCAGCACTGAGTCAAGTTAACCTAGCAGTTAACAAAAGCAACTTTCTGGCTTTCCACTTGTTTTAGTAACCTATTCCTTTTTTGAAATGCAACAGCATAACTTTGGGGGTTCACAGAAAATTACCAACTGAAAAGAACTAATCCAATTTACTAATTCATGTTACTTTCTACATCTAGCAGCAAATGCATTCTAAATAAATTATTTTGTGATAAAACAACTGCCATTCAGGGAAGAAAGAAAAGATCACAAGCATAGAGCTTATAAATCTTGAGAAAGTTTATTGAAACATATTCTTTGTAGCCATTGGAAGTCTCAGGATAGCTGGAGATGAGATGTTGCTCAGGTGCCTTAATTTGAGACAGCAGAGGTCCTAAGTCTCAGATTGGCCAGCAAAGGAAAAAGGAGCAAAGCAGGGAAAGGTGGAAGCTCCCCAAATGGCTCACAGGTATTGGCTGGTATCCCCAAGAAGTCACAGGAGAGCTATAGCACCAGAGATAGCTTTCTACCATCTGGGCAGTGAAGATGCTTGGGGGTTGGAGGGAATGAGGGAAGAGGGGACTAGCATCTACATTTAGTACCCCTGCTTTCCTTTTTTATACCCCCCCCAAATCTTTTCTTTGATGTACATTAAGTATGTCTCAATTTTCTAGCTCCCAACAGTTCCAGGGCAGCAACTGTCTGTATAACACAGCAAAAGTGGAGTTGGCAGGTTCATCCTCTGGATTTCTGCTTCAACTGCAGCAACTTATCCCTAGGACTAGTATGCTACAAAGAAAACAGCTTCATCTACGCTGAAAATTCTGGAAAGACAGTGACCTCAACAGTTTAGGGATGTAAGAAAAGACAGTGAAATTGTAAGAAGGAGAGTAATCGAGGTAGCCTAAGAAGTCTTCTGTCGCTAGCATTTCCATTGCCAGTGGGAACTGTGCTGAGGTTGTTCCCCCTAAAGAGAGAACAACAGAGCCTTGGCTCAGAAGGGTTTACAATTGGGGCGGGGAGAGAATGGTCCTCCCAATCTTGCTTCAAGTACAGCAACCACTAGCTTCACCCTTCCTTAGATGAGAAGCTCCCCAATCTGTGGGCTGCCCCTCCCCCTCCTGGGGGCTCCCGGGGCTTATCTGGACACTAAGTGGCTTAGCCCACTGCATTTTTTTTTAAAGGCAATTAGGGTTAAGTGACTTGTCCAGGGTCACAGCTAGTAAAGTGTCAAGTGTTTGGTCTGAGGCCAAATTT
Organism: Phascolarctos cinereus; assembly: GCF_003287225.1. NCBI lineage: Eukaryota > Metazoa > Chordata > Mammalia > Diprotodontia > Phascolarctidae > Phascolarctos > Phascolarctos cinereus. Next base: position 112,415,241 of record NW_027556098.1, read on the forward strand.
GAACTCAGGTTCCCCTGACTTCAGGGCCGGAGCTCTATCCACTGTGCCACCTAGCCCACTGCAGTTCTGAACACAAGGATCTATCAACCTCAGCTGCCTCCCTGGTAGGAAGGATTATAAGCATATGCCACCACTTCTGACCTATCACTTTCCATTGACAGGTTCTTACTCGTGAATCAAACCTAGCTAAGGGGGCCCCCTAATGTTGAAGGCAAAATCGCCTCCAATTACCAACACAGCTATTTATATATTATAGATCTTCTAGTCCCAGGAAAGCAGGGCCCTCCAGACACCAGCCAGGTTGCTGCAGTCATCATCAAAGGAAGCATACCTTGTGGAAAAGAAGCCATTAATCCCACCATCATCAACACTGCCACTGATGAGTTAGTATACTAAGAAGCCCAGGAAGGGTCCTCAGCTCCACCCTCCAGGCCACCAGCCCTGCTTCCAACCTGGTTCACAAAGCCAGCATGCAGGGAATTAACCCTGGAGGAGACATACCCTAGCAACTGTCTTTTCAGGTGCAGCAACTCTCACCTCAGCATCTACAGCTACTGAAGCCCCAGAAAACAAAGTTCTAATCACAGAAGTCCTTGGCACCCTCCAATGGTTTAATATCATATATACATATGGTTTTATCAATGGAAATAGCATTTAAACAGATCCATTACCATCTACTTTGTGGTTTTGCCCTAAAGACCAGTGGGCCTTTCATGTGACTTTGTTGACATTTGCATATGAAATCCTACGTGTGTGCATCTGTATAGACATATGTGTATATATATAAGTAAGGCTTTCAAACTATAAGTGATTTAGCACAGACAATGAACTTGTCCACTGGGTGCAGACTGTTTCTATACCTTTTGTCCATCCACTCATCCACACAGGCAAAAGAGAGAAACAGAGTTTAAAAAACTGGGGCACTCCAAACCTCAGAGAGATCTGACAATTATCAGGGAAAGATATCCTGCTAAGGGACCTTCCAGCGCTGAAGCTATAATTCCATGATCTTATGGTTTTCAATACGGTTTATAGCCTAGCCTGCAGAGAAGAATAGGGAGGAAGTGTATTCGACCATCACCATAAGCTAGGGTGAGGTCCCTTAGAATATCCAGCCCACTACCAGAAAGAGGGCTGGGGATGGTTAAAGATAAGGAAAAAGTCTAAAACCATTTGCTAATTGGGATGATGTTGTTTATTGTTCCTGAGCTTAGCACCTGGGGCCAAGAATCTCCTGCCTGAGAGAAAATAAGCCTCAGGTTTTAAGAAGCAGGATGGGGGAGGTTTTCTAATAGCATGGTTTCTGCTCTTTCTTCAAAAAGCACAGCAGTATCCACGGGCTGTGCCAGAAGCTGAAGGTGGTGAAGACTAAAGTCAAACAGCATCTGACAGAGTCCAGCAGAGACACTGCATCCAGGGAGGAGTAGAGGCAATAAGCCCAGTGAACCAACAACGACTCAGTCAGAAACACCGAAGGATGTGATCAGAATTCATAAGAAGCCCAGCACTGTCAGAAGTGTAAGTTGTCCCCCAGTATGTATTCCTCATATTGTGGGCTCCTCAGACATGATCTCTTTCTCTCTCTCCACTGATAATGTATATATGAGTGGGAGAGTATATGTGTTGGCCTTACTGGGGAAAGAGGGATGGTGGGGGAAATGATCTATTGTAAATGTTCTTACTATGTTATTTTATTAAATGCATTTCCTTCAAAGTCCTCAGGCTAACTAGAGAAAAAATAGATGCATCAGGAGAGGCTTCTGGGTTTTTACTTTGAATAGATACAAATCCAGAATCTCTTGAACATGGAAAAGCTATTCTTTAAGAAGAGTAAGAGAGAATGAGAGAGGTAAGCTAAAATTAGTTAGTTTTTGTTAGCAGAAAGCTTTTTGTTGGTAAAATATTTTAAAAAATTAATTTATAAAACCAGATGGATCACAGATTTAGAGCTGGAAAGGCCTTCGAGAGTCTTAGGGTCACAGCAATAGGGGTTGTAGAGACGTCAGCAGCCACCTAGTCCAACCTTGTCATCTTACAGATGGGAAAACTGAGTCTCGGAAAGTTGAGAGACTTGCTCAAAGCCACACAGGCAGTAAGCTTCCGAAGTGGGATTTGAAAGCAGGTCCTCTTGACTGCAAAGCCAATGTGTTCTTTCCACTGCATCATACTGACTCCCTTCATTTATCAATACTCCTTCATTTTACAGATGAAGGAACTGAGGCCAGGATTCTTGCCAAAGGTAGAAATAAGGATTTGAATCCAGGCCCAATCAATGTAATGCCTTTTTCCATGCTAGTTCGGAACTGTGTTGTCAGGTGATTAATGGAACAGAGAATTAAGTGTTTGATTTGGGTAGGTACATAACTTAAAAAAAAAAACTGTGGAGGACACGTGAATTGAAGTGGTGTTAAAAGACAGTCTTGCTGGGTCAATAGGACAGAGGGAAAAAACAGCAGGGCAACGTAAAGTGTGAATTTTAGTGGTGTTTTTGGTGATTGATACATTTGATGTGAAATTTAATTTGCAATTCAAAGCTCCCTTTCCCAACACCAGGGTCTGCAAACTACAATTCACAGGCCAGATCCAGTTGGCCTAGCCCTAGACAGCATGCTAAGAATGGTTTCTGAGTTCTTAATTAAGGTTTTTTGTTTGTTTGCTTTGCAGAACCTACAAAGATGGATCATACCGTCACAAATTCAGGTATGAGGTGATAAGTTTTCCCCTCCCCTCCAACTACTGACCTCCCTGGCTTCCTTTAAATACCTATAGAAATCTTACTCCTACAGAGGATGCCTTCCCCAACCTCTTTTAATTCCAGTGCCTTTCCCCTTTTAATTATTTATTATTTATCCTGTATATAACTTACTTTGTATATATATATATATTTTTGCATGTTGTTTCTCTCATTAGATTGATTGTAGGCAACTTGAGGGCAGGGATTGTCTTTTGCCTCTTTTTGTATCCCCACCGCTTAGCACAGTGCACACAGTAGGCGGCTAATAAACGTTGACTGATGGATTAAGCACGGTGCAAAGCTTAACTATGAGTAGAATTTCGTATTTTGATGGTTTTACGCTATCATTGGTGTAGCTATTAACTCCAACAGTGCAGACCCCCTCCCCCAACAACACCTCCATAAGTGTTTACCCACTTTTAGAAGAAAGGAACCAATAAGCCTGGAGAAGCAAGGCACAACTAGGGGTTGGCCAAAAGCTTGGGAGCTCGGAAGAGGGAGCCCCGCCCACACAAGTCATCTCCCTAGCTAGGCCTGCTGGGAAATGTAGTTTTCCGATCCCACAGAGCCTCTGACTCCAGCCGAAAAGCTTAAAGGCGGGAAGAGGAGCCATGACGAAGGAAGCGAGCTTCGGGAACCACGACATGGTCGACAGCAGAGAACAAAACCAGGCCACTCACCTGAGTCCCCCAACACCAGCACCTTCACTCGGTCTAGCGACGCCATCTTGCCGCCACTGGTTAATAACAAGCCCTTCCCGGTCTAGCGCAGGTTGATAGAGAACTTGCTAATCACAGAGCTTGTTTGAACACGGCACCGCCCCCTACCCTCCTTCTCCGCTATTTTATTGGCTAATGGGAATAGGACTTTTTTTTTTGCAGCATTGATTGGTTGGTTGTATTCTTACGAGCAGTGTTTCCTGGGAGGGAGAGACTGCCGGTCCGAGGCAGAGGATGGGCGGGGCTGGGGCTCGGGGGCGGGGCTAGAGGCGGAAGCGGGGCTGCGCGGCGGGCTCTCGGCGGCGCCGGCGTCGCGCTGGTGATGTATTTTGTTGTGGACGGCCCCTGCTTCGCCTGCTGAGCGTGGGGCTCCCGGCTTCTGCCGCCTGTCTTTGGTGAGTGGGGCTCCTCGAGCCCCGGTTTCTCTACCGCACCAGGCTTTCCCTTCCTCCCCTCACTCCCTGGTGCCTCGTACGTCTTGGTCGCCGGATTTCTTCCCTGGGCCGCTCGTTCCTTTTCGGGCCCCGTTCTCTCCCTGGGCTCACCTGCGTGCCCCGGCGCCTCAGGGCCCAAGCGAGCCGGGAGAGCCGGGAGGGAACCTCGGGGCTCGTCTAGGCGAGGCTAAGAGCACGTATCAAGAGCCTGCTAGGGGCCAGGCACCGTGTGAAGCGCTGGCCCAGCTCCCTGAGTTAACAAACGAGGAAACTGAGGCTCCCAGAGGAGAAGGGTGCCTTGCCTGGGGGGTCTCATTGAAGTCATTGAGTTCTGGGGGCTTTAGCTTTTGGCCGGGCCGCGAGGCCTTGCTGGAGGGGATCCTATTATGTGTGGAAAGAGAGGAAGAAAAGAAGCCCTCCTGGGGCTGGGGTCTTGGTTTAGTAGTTCTAAAAAGTTGGACCAGGTAAAGTTTTAGTGATTTCCGCTCCACAAAGCGTTGGATTAGACTTATCTCAAGAGTAGGGAATGTTGTTTGGCCTTTCTTAGCATCCCTAGCGCTTAGCACAGTGCCTGGCACATTGTGGGGGCCTCGTAAATAAATACTCCTTAAACTGACAAATTATTAGAAAGAACAGGTCGATATTTTATTTATTAAACACCTGTTATGTGCCAGGCACTATGCTAAGCCCTGAGGGGCTTACTTTTGTAAAAAAAAAAAATTCCCTGCCCTCAAGGAGCTCATTATATATCTGAGGGCAGCGTGCAAATAGCTATGTACAAACGAGATTTTAGATAGGATAAATTGGGAATGATCTCAGGGAAAGAACCGAGACCCTAGAGAGGCTTCTTTCTTACAGAATGAGGGACGTGAGCTGAGACCTGAAGGAAGCCAGGGAATCTAGGAGTCAGAGATGAGGAGGGAGAGAGTACTAGGGTAGGAAACATTCAGTGAAAACACTCCAAATAGGGAGATGGAGTTTCCCCATGGGAGGAACAGCCAGGAGGCCAGGATCCCTTGATGACATCAAATGAGTAAGTTCTAAGTGAACACCAGTGTTCGGTTCATGCCTTACTGCCTATAGTGCTAGGTTCTGGATGCATAATTAAAATAACTGCTTTAAAGGAAGATGCTTGGTGAGAAAGAGGGATTTCATAGGATGACAAATTTAGATGAGAAAGATTTTAGATTAGATAAAGCTTTTTTATTAAAAAAAATTTTTTTTTGAGGCAAACAGGTTAAGTGACTTGCCAACAGTTACACAGCTAGTAAGTATCTGAACCAGATTTGAACTCGGGTCCCCTGAAGCTGGTGCTGTATCCATTATTTCCTCCTGGATTGTCACAGAGACTAATGGAAATAAGGTAAACTTTTAATAATCCATTGGCATGAAAATAATATGCTTGAGAATCAGTTGACTTTTTAAAAAAATCTATTTTACTCATATGCATCTGTGTTGCCACTACTCTTCTAGGGGAGAAAAATGGACAGGACAGGCTTTCACTTAAGCTGGGCCTTGAAGAGTTGGCCTAAATTTAGACAGAGGTGAATAGACATTCTGGATGAAGAGAACTTGCGAGCCAAAGCAGTAAATATGGTGAAAAAGCATGGTGTGCTTAGAGGATAGTGAGGAGTTAATGTATTGGAAAATGCTGTTGCAATTGAGATAACACTGTAGCTGTCCACCTCTACCATCCCTCTTAACTCCCTCTCCCAACTCCCTTTCACGTTGATGAGCCAAGTTCTCAGAAAGGAATTGATTTTGTATTTCTTCCCTCAGGATTTCATGAGAAGAGTTAGGGGGGAGATTTTCTAATTCTTATACAGGTGTATTCTCCGATAACATTCAAGGCTTAGCTCAAGTTGTAGCTCTTCTATAATGCCTTCCTTGATTATTCTAGGACTCAATGAGCCCCCTTTCCTATAAACTCCCAATTTACTTATAGTTTATGCCATGTGATTTAGCTGTTAGTTATCTTATATTGTCTTGTTTTATTTTGCTGTTTTGCTCATGGGTATGTTGGAATGAGTACTAGCTTTGGTTATACTAAAAGCATAAACTTATTCAAATTTTATGAGAGAAAGGTATCATTTGTTCGCTATACAGAAAGAAACACTATATTCCTTGTACATGTAAATTATGCTCTCAAAATTTTTGTAGATGTGGAAAAGTAGATCTCAGTTTTTATTTTCTCATTTGCCTTTTGTAGATAATATGTTCCAATTTTTTTCCCCCAATCTTTGGTATTCTTCCCTTTTTCCATGCTTGAAGAGTCTATCATTCCTCAGCGACCTCAAAATTGTGTTGCCTCCAGAGACTGTTTTTTATATATATATATATATATATATATATATATATATATATTCATATATATATATATTCATATATATATGAATATATATATATACATACACACACATATATATACACACACATATATACACACACATATATATATACACACACACATATATATACATACATATATATGTATATATACACACATACATACATACATACATACACACACACACACACACACATATGTGTATACAGAGATGTTAAGAGTCCAAATATACAGGCTCCACTCCCATTTGTGGTGAAAAGCGTTGGTTATAAGAATTTTTAGTGTGTATGTTCCATTTTTCCTCAGTCTGGTTTCATCCTTAAATATTCTAAGTAATTGTGCTTATTTGGGTCTCTTACCAAGTTTTCTATAAACTTGTGTTTCTATATACTGCGTCTCACTTTTTAAAAGACAGTATTACTTTTCCTGGTCCACCATCTAAGACATTCTAAAATGGCTTTGCTCTTGGCTAGCATCTCTTTCCACTTGGCAAGAAAATCAAATATTTGATTAGTGAAGTTAATAGGCTCTTTTGGTTTCTGTAGTCACAGCATTTGGTTTACCTCATGATAGTTTACATCAGTTGGACTTTCATAGAAAATGAAGATAATCTGGGTTGATTCTTTGTTCCATTTTTCACTTTTAATTATCAGTAGTTTTTTTTTAAATAGGTCAGGTTGTAGTTGTGTTAATTGAGCAGTCTTATTATTCTAGTTTGGTGTAGATTTTGATCTGTAGGCTTTAACAAGTTAGTAGTCTGAATGTGTTAACAATAATAGCTATATTCTGTGTAGTGCTTTAAGATTTGCAAAATGCTTTACATATATTATCTTATTTGATCCTCTAGCAACCCTGAGGTAGGTACTGTTATCCCCATATTACAGATTAGGAACTTTAGGCCTCAGCACACAGCTAGTAAATTGTCTGAAACGAGATTTGAACTCAGCTCTTTCAGACTACAAGACCAGTGCTCTATTCATTATGCTTCTAGACAGCAGATTCAGAAATAACCCAACATTAATAGCAAATAATTTTCTATCAAAACATTATAAAAATTATCTAATTTCATTTGGTGGGGAAGGGAATCAAACCTTTGATCTCTCTCATTTCTTTGTCCTTGTCTTTTCCTACACCCAGATTTGCATTGAAGTTACTTGGTTTAAAATGTAATACTTAGTTTAATATTAAGTATGGAAGTATATATTTTATTTAGAGGCTTTCTTCAAGGCCTTCATGGGATTTCTCTATTTTGTTCTTTGTAGCAGATGTTAATGCATGAGCCACAATTATTTTAATGGTGGTCTTTTAACAAATTCTATTTATGAGCAGTGTAATTTGAGATGGCTGAAAGATATTTTTTATGCCTTTGGACATGTTTAATTACCACCTTCCTTTCTTTTATATGTAAATAGATCAACAATTAATTATTCCTAAATTAAACCAATTAAATTCTCCTTATGCCTGGATTAATTTTTTTCTTCTTAATACAGGATATATGAAAAGTGCTGGTATTCTGCATAAAATGACTGACCCAGACGTCCTTACAGAGGTTCCAGCATCTTTGAAAAGACTTGCCAAATATGTGGTACGGGGCTTTTATGGCATCGAGCATGCTCTGGCCTTGGACATCCTGATCCGCAACCCCTGTGTGAAAGAGGAAGACATGTTGGAGCTGCTGAAGTTTGATAGGAAACAATTGCGATCAGTTCTGAACAACTTGAAGGGTGACAAGTTCATCAAATGCAGAATGAGAGTAGAGACTGCTGCAGATGGCAAGACTACTCGTCATAATTACTACTTTATAAATTATCGTCTTTTGGTTAATGTGGTGAAATACAAACTAGACCACATGAGGAGGAGGATTGAAACTGATGAAAGAGATTCCACTAATCGGGCGTCTTTCAAATGTCCCACTTGCTTTAGTACTTTTACGGACTTGGAAGCCAATCAACTCTTTGATCTCGGGACAGGTAAGAGTATACCCGTTACATAAATTTTCTTTTCAAGTATTCATGTTTTACAATGGGAAATAATGTCATTTTTAGAAAAAATACACCACATTTTCTAGAACCCAAAACCATCTTTCTTTCCTTTCTCTTTATCTTCCTGCCCTTACCCAGGTTCCCACCACCAAATACATACACATGCATTTAAATTGCTGTCTCTTACCAGACCCCAGTTTGAGCCTTTTGTACATGTGCTTGAAAATATAAATGTCAGGGTCTGTAGTTTTGTGTGTTGGTGTGGTTTAACTTAATTTCTTCACTCAGTTATTGGTCTGGCCTTTTTAGAGCCAGAGGGTATAGTTCAGCTGAAAGGTACAGTAGCTGGGCCTTCCTTTTCCTGGATCCATCTGCCTTCTGTTCTTTTCTGGGACACCAGCTATCCAGATATAAGGTTTATCTGGGTTGATCTATGCCCCCTCTTGTCCTAACACTGGCAACTGAAGCCTTATTTTAAGGGTTGAATAAATCTCTTAAGTCCAGGTGTTTAAAGGGGAGTAGGGCAGGAGACACTACTGTGATACAGCCTCTAGATACAAACCTTTGCTTAACAATGTTTGAGGAGAGGAGACAACAGAAATGTCTTGGATCCAGATCAGACCCAGAAGGGAGCTCCATGCTAGCCACTTGATCACAAGCAATGGAAATACCCCATGAAATTGTAAAATATTTTCCTGTTATCCTAAGATAACTGGGAAGTTACAGTTCTGTTTTCATGTAGGAGATGGGGGGAAATGCCAAAATTCAGTAGGATTGGCTTCATCTTCTAACTTTTTATATTTTTATAATTATGGCAAGTGAAGCTTTTGGTCTTGTTTTCTCAGTAAAGATATTACTTGTTCATAAATTTCTAAGTATCTGTTAGCTAGTACAATTAGCTAAAAAGATATAAGAGTTGGGAAACTAGGGAAGATTAAAAAAAGTCATTAAAACCATTTGGATTTCAGGAACATTGTCATTTAATACAACACTTCTACAGGCCATTACCATGTTCTTTCAGGTTGTTGTCTTAGGTCCATTTATTGTCTTCGGTACAGAGCATTCGCAGTGCAAAAAATTCTTCTACTTGTCTGAAACATAATCTTAGAAAATGGTCTGAGAAATTCGGTGGTTTACCCATTACCACCCAGCTAGTAAATCAGAGGCAGGACTTTAACCAAGGTCTTTCTGACTTCAAGGCTTCTCTCACCTCCATCCACTTACTGTGCTGCCTCTCCTTGGGTCCTTCATAAAGGTAAATTGAACAAGTTTTAATTTTTAGGATCTAAAAATGCCACTTCTGATCTAGCATATATAAAAACACCTTTAAGAGAGAATTTATCTTTCCACAGTGAAGATGTGCAAAAATCTGAATTTAAAATAAATAAAGTAACCAGGATTATTTGTTTCCTTTAGAACTCCTATGATACATTCAAAATAAATTCATATAAAACTTGCTTAGTATAGCAGCCATTGCATAAATTGTGATATATCTGTACACTATTTTGGGCATACTTTTCATACAGTTACATCCAGCGTTAGTCTCACTCCCTGTTTTAAAAGTGTTCAAACTGGAAAAACAGAAAACAGATAAATGTGACCATAAAAATAATAGTATGTAAAATGGGTCTTTGGGATAAAGAATGACGAGAGTTGGAGTTGTTTAAACCAAATAAGGCTAAGAGATGTTAATTATTGTCTTCAGCTTTATTATGCGTACCTACTCATGTATATATGTATGTATGTGTGTATACACACGTGAAGCATTGTAATTGGGAATATTGATCAGTGTTTGTAGAGGACCAAATAAAAGGAAATAGAATTGTAGACTCTGCTGAATTTGATTTAAATTGTAGTCAGATGTGATTTCAGTCATTATTAATCAGTGATTATTTAATCATTTTCCCTTGTTTGACATAACATAACTATGTGTTTAAGAATAGAGATGTAGGTTTCAGTTTTAGAAATTAAATCATTTTAAAACATTGGTGGGAGGGTTCCCCCTTCAGCTGAATTTTGCTTCTGTGCCTGAAAACAGTTATTAGTTGAAGCAGATAATTATTAAATCATTTAGATGTGAGCAGTGCCCACATTAATGGGTAAGTCAGGGATTTTGGGGATCTAAACTTTTAGACAAAATTAGAATCTATGAGACTAGGGACTATTATGTTTTCTAAACTTTGTAGCTACCTCAGGATCTAGTACAGTGATCTCTGTACACAGTAGAAGCATAAATGAAGCAATATGTCCTTGCTCTTTTTCTTTCAATAAGATACATGATTTAACAATGTTATGCTCGTAAGCTTTTAACTTTTTTTTTTTATTATCATAAATGTGAATTTTTATTGGTTTTTAAAAATTAGCAAGACTTTCAACCAGGTCTACATGAGAAATTGACTACGCAGCACTTTGTTAATGGACAGGAAAAGAAAGACAGGTGCTGTCCTGTTTCACCAATTCCTAATTTCTTAGTCCAAATTAGAATAATTTTGTACAAAGGAAGAAAAGAAAAAAGCATTTCTATATATGAAGACTCTGCCATTGTTAAAAGCTGAACTGCCTCCTCGTTGAGATCAGAATCCCATTTATTTAAATGCCTTTTAATTATTGATATGTATGTCATGTCAGCAAGCATTTAAAAGGCATTCTATGTATCAGATGCTGTGATAAACACTAGAAATATAAAGAAAGGCCAAAAAGTTCCTATTCTCATAGTCTAATTGGGGAGATAAATGTTCAAAGTACTCTCTACAAACAATACACACAGAGTAAATTAGAAGTAATCTCAGAGGGAAGGCACGAAGATTGAGGACAAGGAAACACTTTTTGTAGAAAGTGGGGCTTTAACTGAAACTGGGAGTAAGCCAGGGAGTAGAGATGAGGACAGAGAAAGTTCCAGGCATGGAGGACAGCTAGCGAAAATGCCCAGAGTTCAGAGATGGCAGGTGGAGAAGTGGGTACATGGATGGATATAAGACATAAAACTGGAAATGTGGGAAGGGGCCAGATTTGAAGGGCTTTGAAAGCCGAACAGAGGCTTTTCAATCCTGAAGGCAATGGGAAGTTACTGTAGTTGATTGAATTGGAGGGGCAGGGCATGGGGTGGAATTAGTCAGACTTTAGATTAAGGGAGACCACTTTGACAGCTGAGTGAAAGATGTACTGGAGAGGGGAAGGGCTTTGAGGTAGGGAGATCAACCAGCAGGCAGTTGCAATGGCCTGGGCTTGAAGTGATGAGAACCTACACTAAGGTAGTGGCAGCATCATATGTGTTTATAAAACCCTGGAATTGTCCTTAGAATTGTGAGGAGAGCTTGCGATAGAGTCCTTATTGATTAGCAAACTGAGATTGGGTGGGTGCTTCCCAATATTGCATGAAGTCTTTTGGGGCTTTTTTTTTTTTTGGAGGGGAGGAGGGGGAGAGAAGCACGGAGATGAGGGTTAAGCAAAAAAAAGTGATGAATATTCTTTCTTGGGGACAGCTAAGTTGTACATTAGAGTCAGAAAGACTCATTTTCCTGAGTTCAAATACAACCTCAGACACTAGCTCTGTGATTCTGGGCAAGTCCTTTAACCCGTTTGCCTCAGTTTCCTCATCTATAAAATGAGCTGGAGAAGGAAATAGCAAAGCACTCCAGTATCTTTGTCAAGAAAACCCCAAATGGGTCACAAAGAGTTGGACACAACTGAAATGACTGAACCACAATTCTTTCTTGAAGTTTTCATCCTTTCCAAGGTCACTGGAAATAATCAGTTTCTGATATATGAGTTAGATCCCAGATCAATCAGTCAACCAACAAATATTTCTTAAGTACCTATCATGTGCCAGGCAGTGTGCTAAGTCCTGGTGATACAAAAACAAAAATATTCCTACCCTCAAAGAACTTATATTGCATCCAAAGGTATTTAAATCAACAAATTTGACAAGTATTTATTAAGTGCATACTCTGTGGGAATGAATAGAGAGTGTGTACACAAACACACACACACACACACACAAATTATCTGCTCACATCTTTGGAGGGTGTGGTTAGGAATACTTCACATACTTCTCTTTCGTAGACTGTTCATCTTGTTTCATTGATGATTAGGCTCAGATTTGCAGGGGGTGTCCTTGGGTTGCATCTTAAGCTCTTTTGCTCTTCAGAACACATTATTCCATTCCCATCTGTGATTTCTGATGGGTACAGAAGCATCTTGTGCTATTTGAAGATCTTTCATTTTGTTACTTGTAGACTGTATTGTTATCGAAATTGTTAAATTTGATCACTATGTATCTTAAAGTTTGCAGCATAGGTTTTTATCACTTTAATTTTTTTCCTCCTTGCATAATTTTTCCATGTAGTCACATACTTCTTGTAAAAAATCCTTTTTTTTAAATTTGGGTCTCTGCTTGCAGTTGTTATAGAGTTATTCCCTTCTTTTGAGGGTCTCTAGATACACAATAATTTTTGATAATTAGTCTTTGGTTTACACCAAGTCTTGGAGTCAACTTTAATGGATTACCACTTATTGGGAATGTTGAATAAAGGATTTAGGCATCCATCAGGTTCTGACTGTTTGAAGCTTCTTCCATCTCTGGAATTCTACAGAATTTTGAAAGGGGGAAGTGTAGGGAGAGATGATCAGAGAACCTTAAAGCTCATTTAGACACACATTTAGAGAAAAAGAAGGGACAGCAAAGGTCAAATTTAGAAGGATGGTATAGTGTCACAATTCAAGACAGTTTCAAGAAGGATCATGGGATTTAGTTTTAGAACAGATCTTTAACTGTAATCTCATTCAACCACTCCATTTTATAGATGTAGAAACTGTGACACAAAACAGTAAATGATGTAGAGATTCAGGATTTAAATGCAAATCCATGGAATGGTCAACATTGAATCATTACTAAAAGTCCTGGATTTGGTAATTTTGAAATCATTATTTTAGTAGTTCAGGTTTAGAGTAAGGGTTGGGAAAAGGAAGAGGTCTGAAACCAAAAAATTGTCTTGTGTATTAAAGCATAAAAATTCGTTATCCATTTAATGTGTTGATTATAAATAAAAATCAATATATTGAGTTCCTCCTGGATTAGTAATATCAGAGATGAATTAGTAATTATGCACGCCTATGGAATACTATAGAAATTCAGCCATCTTTCTAAAGTTGCTAAATATATTCTGTGCCAACTGAGAACACTAACATGTTAGTGGAGAATTTTACTTGTATTCTATCTCTAAATATTAGAGGTCAGAAGACTAATCATGTAGAAAAGATTTTTCTTTTCATTTTCATCATACTCTTGTCTTTCATTCATATTAGAAAACTACTTTTAACCCTTCCATGGTAGGGTTTAATCCTTGCCTGAGAGGAGCAGTACAGGGTGGGAAGGAGTAGATGAACAGGCTTAGATAGGATAGCACCTAATCTTCTGGGTAAAGTTGGGACTGGGTCTGAATCTGGGCCTAACCAAGTATAGGCCAAAGACCTGGCCTGCCTGGGCGACTGGGCTTCTCAAGGCCACCAGAAAACAAGAGGCTGAGGTAGAACAAGGCTAGGTCCAGGAGCAGCTCACTTAAGTGCATTCCCAAAACTTTGGCCTAGACTTAAGTAGACTAGTAGGTTAAGTAGATTAAGTAGGCCCTAGACTTGGACAACACCAGAAAGAGAATAAAGCTAATGGTCACTGCTCTATCTACTGTAATGGAGTAGTAAAGTCTGATTTTAAAATAAAATAAAATAAAGATTGGACAAATTGCTGTCTGTTGAGTAGTGACCCAAACTGCCAGGGCTCACAATTCATTAGAAAATATCATGCAAGAAAATTGCAGAACCATTGAGTGAATGATCATCTTTAACTATCTTTAAAATCATATAGTCCTTTCTGTTAATTGGAGATTTTAGATAGGTCAGACAAATATATTCCACAGATAAGCTTGAAGTGAGTAGTTTTTGGCATAGTTTCTATCAGAGGCCTGTTTTCTTTGCCTTTAGTTTACTCTGTTCACTTGCTAAAGAAATTGCTAAATGCCCACTTGCTCCTTGGGACTTTCACAAATGGGTAGTCAGACCAAAAAGTTTTGAGGAATTAATGATTCTCTAACATAGGTGTTGGCAAACTGTCTTGTGGGCCAAATCTGGTCCACCGATTGTTTTTATACATTCAAAGGCTGTACAAAAAGAGGCAGTAGATTGGATTTGGACTATGGGCCCTAGTTTGTTGGCCTCTGCTCTAGAGGCAAGATGAAGAAATCTTGTTGAGACTGGCCAAGAGTGTTGGGGGTGGGGGTAGGGATGAGGGAGCGACCCACCTTCTCCCAAAAACACAGGTGTGCTCTTTGTCTCTCTCTGTGTCTCTCTCTTAGTTCTAGACTGAGTGATGATCAAACAGAAGAAAGACCTCAGTGGGTTATTTTTTCTGCAAAGGAGCACAAATTTGACCCACAAACAAGTAACAAGTTCAGGAACTGTGGAATGGGAGTGGACCAGGATCCCTTCCTTCCCTTTCTCCTGCCACATCCCCCAGCAGAATAGGGCTATAGCACTGTTTCTCTTACCCTCAGCAGCAGAAAAAGATCATACAAGGCCCTTACAGTTCCTCCAGAAGCATACAGAGTTTAGTCCTAACACAGAGTTCCAATCCTGGAAGATGAATAAAGAAACAAACAAAAAGAATTGCTATAATGGCAGGGATACTCAGGATACCAATCCAGAAGGGAATAACTCCAAAACACCTACAACAGCCAGTGCTTCAAATGAAAACACACGTTGTCCAAAAGAGTGATTGTGATGTTATAATAAATTGAGAGGCCTGGAGGAAAGAATGGGTGGGAGGGGAAGGGGGGGGAATGAGAGCAGTGGAGGAGAAACTTGGGGAGAGAATTAGCAGAAAAGGTACAAAACAATGCCCAAACAGCAGACTCCCTGAAAATTAGAATGGACCAAACAGAAATTTATGACTTAATGAGACAACATGGAATATTAAAACAAAGTCAAACAATTGGGGAAAAAAAACAAGAAAATATCAGATATCTCATATAAAAAAAAACTGATCTGGAGAACAAATCAAGGAGTAATAATTTAAGAATCATTAGATTACCTATTAACTGTGACCAAAAAAAAAAAGAGCCTTGGTATTATTTTTCAGTAAATCATGAAAGAAAACTGCCTGGACATATGTAGAACCAGAGGACAAAGTGAAAGTAAAAGGAACCTACTGATCACCTAGTGGAAACTCCAAACTTAAAATTTCCAAGAGCGTATTAATCAAGATACAGAGATTGCAGGTCAAAGAGAAAAAATACTGCAATTAATCAGAAGAGTTCCAGTACCAATGAACCACAGTCATGATAACACAAGGTTTAGTAGTTCCCACTCCAGGGGGGCAGAAAGTATGGAATGTATTCCAAAAAGATGTATAGGCCTATAACCAAGAATAAGTTTCATCTCACACCCATCAGATCAACATAGTTGACAAAAAAGAAAAATGACAAATGTTGGGGAGGTTGCCAGAACATAGTTACATTGATACTGTATATCAGTGGTTTGCTATGAATTGGTGTGGCCATCCTGGAGAGCGATTGGAAACTATATCCCAAAAGTACCTATGCCCTTTGATCCAACACTACCATTATTAGAGCTACACCCCAAAAGAGATGAAAGGAAAAGAAAAAGGTTCTATATATGTTTAAAAATATTTTTTGTATTTTAGGAAATGATGAAAAAATAGTTTCAGAAAAACATGAATATAGAAGACTTGGTTGAATGGTGGCAGAGTAAAGTGAGAAGAACCAAGAGAACAATTTATTGAATAATAAGAATAGTAATAGTATTCATATAGCGCTTTAAGATTTGCAAAGTAATTTAGAGTACCTCATTTAGCCTCACAACAACCTTGGATTGTTAATATTAGCCCCATCTTACAGTTGAGGAAACTGAGACAGACTGAGGTTGTGACTTGCCCAGGGTTACATAGCTAGTAAGTGTCTGAGGCCAGATTTTAATTCAGATCTTCCTAACCCTAGGTCCAGCTCTGTCTATAGCTTAGCATGCTATAGATGCCATCAGCATTATAAAAAAACAAATTCTGAAAAGCCTAAGAAAACTAGTCAAAGCAGAATCAGCTAATATTGAGAAGACCAGTGATAAATGCCGCCTACTTCCTGATAGAGAGGTGATAGAATAATTTGCAGAATGAAATGCATTTTTGGACGTTGATAACATGGGAATATATACTTAATTTGTTATAAAGGTGTTTTGTTTTCCATTTTCCAGTGGAGGAAGAGATGGGAGGGAAGAATACTTAATACCAGCCTCTTCCCCTCATTTATTTATTTTAGAAAAGAGGCTGTTTTGGTCAGTAAGTAGATATACATGTAAATATTTTGCCTTTTGAAGCAAGCAAGGTAAAATGATAATGTTTTCATTTTACAAATGAGAAAATAAAGTTCAGGGGAATTCCATGATGTGTTCAGGGTCATAGAACCAAGTTAGAACTTGGCTCTCAGATTCTTATTCCACAGCATCATGTGCTACTCAGTTGAATATTGTGATGTGCAAATGCATCATGCAGATGATAGAGGTTCAGAATGATAAAGGCAATCAGATTATTGAAGGTGTTAATTGGGTAGCTTGTTTTTGAAGTGGGCCTTAAAAGGATGGATTTGAATAGGAAGAGAAAAGTCAGGAAGTCATTTCTGGAGGGGAAACAATATAAACAAAGACTTGGAGGTGGTAATGAGCAAGAGGCAATGAGGCAGCCATCCTGGATGGAGAGAATGGGTCTTTGGCAATTACAGCCACTAATTTTTAGCTAGGTAGAGTGGACCATATTGTAGAGATCCTTGAATGCTAGGGTGAAGAGTTTGGATTTCAGCTTAATCTTATTTGTTTACAAACTACCAAGTGGGCTCTTGAGTAGAGGACTGATAGTTGAAAGCTCTTTAGGAGAATTAATCTTGTGACTGCATGTAGAATGGAGTGGGAAGAGACTGGAGCCAGGCTGGAATTAGGCAACAGATAATGTGGGCCAGGACAAGTAATGGCTGTAGTAGTGGAAAATGGCTACAGATAACAGGATTTTATGACAGATTGTGTATAAGGGAGGGAAGAGGGAGACTACATGTGAATAAATGTTATTTGAGATGGGTTTTATAATGGTCTTAATGTTTTTCTCAAATTATGGAGAATAATTTATCCATTTTTTGCTATAAAAAGCCCATCAAATTGATATTTATCATATTATATGTAGTAGAGTATGTCTTCTAGGGTCTGTTGTCTTAATTCTTTTCACTTATTCATGTCAGTAGCAAGGTTCCAATAGATTTCACTGAAAAACTTGGAGTAAAACTTGGCAACTTCTAATACAGATCTCTCCAACCTGCATGTAAATGGGGGTTTTCATTTTGTTAAAAGGGAAAGGTATACGTTGTAGAGCTAATTTATTCCATTCTCTTGTCATTTAAAGTACTAGCTCCTCTAAGTAGCTTGTGTAGTTTATAGTGAATAGAATTGTTGAGCTGGGAGAGACCAAGATCTAATCCAGTCCCCTCATTTTACAGATAAAAAAACTGAGGGGCAGAGATTTGAAGTGAGCTGCCCCTACTCACACAAAATTTACAGTTAGAGCCCAGACTTAAACCTGAATTTCAGTCACCTGATTCCAAGTCTAGCCCTCCCTTCATTGTACCACAGCTCTCCCTTTACTCATTTAAATACAGCCTGCTTCAGGACCTAAACCCAGGACAGTGACCAAACACTATATCTGAGACATTCGGGCCGTGATCCCCAGTGAGTCTGGGTTAATGATTTTTTTACTACTTGTTTCACATGTGTCACCACCAGCCTCCAAGCACTCTCAGACTATGGTAGCTTATGACCTTCTGGTGTCCTCAGCAAACAATATAAATGTGTGGTGGTGGTGGTGTTCCTTTGAAAGAGCCAGATGTTTGACACATTTAGATAAAATTTTATTGAATTAATTCATTGGAACTTCCTTATTGTTAAAGTGAGCAGAGTGATGTAGCATTGACTGCTTACTAAACCACACAAATCAAGATCCATGTGTGTGTGTGTGTGTGTGTGTGTGTGTGTGTGTGTGTGTGTGTAAAATTATTTTTTAATTCGGGTTAGAGAATTAGATTTGAAGAATCTATTGGAATAAGGTAGTCCCTAAGTCATGGGGTAGGTTTTAATAAAATATTGCAATAGGCAGAAAGGCATAACAAATGAAGTGTATTGGTTTCAGACTTCCTGAGAGTATAAGAAAACTGTTGTGTGCTTAGCTTTGATCCTATACTGTGAGCCAGCAGAGTATTTCTTTAAAAACAACTACCATGTTCTGACTTGCTGTTTTGATTTCTGGTTCCCTGCATGTGTGGTGGTATCTACCCTATTCAGTTGGAAGTTCCAAGAGGACACAGCCTTAGTCTGATTCATCTTTGTATCTCTTCCAGAACCTCCCTAGCACAATACTCTGCACGTGGTTAATACTAAGGAAGTTAATTTGTAAAGAACCTTGTGTTGACACCTATATTAAAATATAGCCAACATAAGTGGAAAGGACTTGAATATGAGATATAAAAATCTGGTAGCATCCTAGAAAGTATTTTCCCCATTCCAGTGAGACATATGTCCAGTAACATAACTGATGTTTCTTTGTGTGGTTAAATAGTACCTGTGGAATGAATGTCTGGGAAGGAAGGAGCACTACAGGTGGACTTTGGTTTTGAGTTTAAAATGAACCCAAATACCTTCTTTTTTTGAAAATGTTACCACATAGAGACTGATTGGGTATCTCTGGTTCACTAATCACAAGCTTTTGTTGTCTGTATAGGAATTTTCCGTTGTACCTTTTGTGAAGCAGAAGTGGAGGAGGATGAGTCAGCAATGCCCAAAAAAGATGCTCGAACAGTTGTGGCAAGGTTTAATGAACAGATCGAGCCCATTTATGCTCTGCTACGAGAGACTGAGGATGTTAACTTGGCATATGAAATCCTTGAGCCAGAACCCACAGAAATCCCGGCCCTAAAACAAAGGTGGGTTATGAGGACTTTATGCCTTTACCAAAGGTACTTTCATGTTGAGTCTGTGTTCGGTGTTTGGACTTCTGCACCTCTAAGAGACTATCCATTAGGGGTTAGCAGTGTATTGCTGACTGGTTTCTCTAACTCAGAGAGTTGTAGCTTTGACTAAATGTCTGGCAGAGTCTCCAGGTGCTAATTTTCCCAAGTCACTGCAAAAGGAAATGTGCTATAATCTTGTGGCTTGTGATATTCTCAAAGTAGGCAAAGTCATCTGAAGCCCAGCAGGAGAAGTAGAGACAAAGAATTAGATAATCAGTGACCGTAGAGTTAAGGATGAGTAGGAGGGCCCAGCAGATAGCTGGTCTGATTTGGAGACTAAGAAGATGGCATGGAACCACATCACCTGTAGTCTCCTAATCACCAGATTCAAGGGTCTTTCCTCAGCTTTTATCCTCCAACTCTCTGCAGCATTTGACATTATTGATCTTTTTGGTTGACATTATATTGAAAAAACAGGCTTTGTCAGAGTTAGAAGTGGCATAGCAGGTCATGGTCATACAGCAGAATTCCTTTCCTTGGAGGCACTAACTAATCCCCATGATGACAAAGTTCAAGTTGTGGCCGTGCTTGTGGGTGGGTGAACTCTAGAAAAAAATGAAGGGCATTACAGTTGGGGAGTTTGAAGAACAAGAACCATTATGGATGATAGCCATGAAGAATGATCATGATGAGGTGAACTGGGATCCGGGTGCTGAACATCATCAGGGAATCCAAGTGATTTCCATGGGAAAAGTATATTGTAATCATGTGTGGTAAACTTCAGAGGAGGAGAGGTTGTTAACCTGTATTATCAGAATAGTGGTCCAGGAGCTGCAGCAGGGGAGTTTGGGGTTTGCCTACTGATCCCTCTTCCTGGCCCTGTAGATCATGAAGAGTTGAAATAAACAATTTCCATAGAAGAAAGCTTCAAAAGAAGTAATGTCAATTTAATTCCAGAAGGGCGAAGAACCCTTTATTGAAATGAGCCAGGATGTGAGGGAGGAGATGGGAAGAAGGGAAATTGTTCATTACAGATTGGAATTACAAAGGATAGAGTGGAGGGAGTAGTAGAACCATCACCTTCATCACAAATTCTAATTCCTCCACCCTTTCATTACCCATTCTCTGACTTCACTTTCTTCCCTTCTCAGTCTTGGCCCTGTAAACCAGTTCCCTCCACACTGTCTTCTACTCTTAAACCTTTCCCCTCTTTGTCCACTGGCCATTTATCCCTCACCAAACCCCAGGCCTGGATTATTCCTACCATCTATTGCCTTTGCTTCCAACTATGTGCTATTGAATAGTTTTGGAGGAAGTCACACAGCCATGCTGGCGGGGTAATTATAAATCTGTTAGCCACTTTCAACTAGGTCTTCACTACAGTGAGGGAATCTTTTTATTCCTCCCCAGTTTATGCCCTGTCTCTCCCCTCACAGAAGCTATTCCAAAACTTCTCTTCTTTCCCTCCCACATTATTTCTTCTGCTCTTTTACCTGAAGACTACACCTCTTTATTTATTGAGAAGATTGAAGTTTGCCATGAATTCCCTCTTCTCCACTGTTCTTTACCTTATTGCCCACTCTCTCCTTTTCCCCAGCCTCAAATAATGAGATAGCACTTCTCGTCAAGGTCAGCCCCTCTACATATGCCACCAATCCCATCTCTTCTAATAGGTTCCCCCCTTAGTCATTCTGTCCGTTCCTCTAACTTTCAACCTCTTCCTAACTAGTTTCTTCCCTACTGCCTTCAAATATGCTCGAGGACAGTTTGGACCCTTGAGAAGCTTATATTCTAATGGTAGAGACAACATAAACAGAAGGAAGGCAGCCCTAGAGGAGATGACACTAGCAGCTGGCAGGGGAAGCCCCCTGAGAAAGGTGGTAGCACTTAGGCCAAGTCTTGAAAGAAGTCAGGGATTCTGAGTCGGAGTTGAAGAAAAAGAACATTCCAGGTGTGGGACACAAGGAGGGTGAGGGAATGAAGGCAGCCGACAAAGCCTTGTGTGAAGAACAAGTTAGCCAGTCTGACTAGACTGTCCAGTATGTGGAGAGAAATAATACGTAAGAAGATAGGAAGAGCTGGGTTATACAAAAGCTTCAAATGCCAGATGACTTTACATTTAGTCCTGAAGGTGGTTAGATGGACTGGCAAAGAAGAGACTTGAGGCAGGGAGCCCAGTTAGGGTGCTCTTATAGCAGTGTAGGAAAGAGCTGATGAAGGCCTGAGTTAGAGTGATGGCTTTGTGAGTGAAGAAAAGAGAACATATAGGAGAAATATTGTTAAGGTATAAATGACAAGATTTGGCAATAGATTGGACTAGAGGGGAAGAGTAAAGAGTTGAGGAAGATACTAAGAATGTAAACCTGGGTGACTGGAAGCATGGCAGTACCCGCAACAATAGTAGGGAAGTTAGTTAGAGAGGTTGATATTGGCGGGGGAGGGAGAAGGTAATGAGTTATGTTTTGGACATGTTGAGTTTCTAAGAGATGTGTTTGGGACATCCAGTCTGAAATATCCATTAAGTGATTGTTGATGTATGACTGTAATCCTAGAAATTCCGCTCTAGGCATCATCTATATAGAGATGATGCTTGAACCTGTAGGAGCTGAGGAACTCACCCAGATGAGGGAGTATAGAGCAAAAAGAGAAGAGGAGCCAGGGTGGAGCTGTTCAGGGACTCTCACGGTTCTTGGGTATGTTAGAAGGAGCAGTCAGGCAAGTCTGAGGAGAACCCGAAGAAGAGTGTGCTCAGGACCAGCGGTGGGGTGGGGCAAGAGCAGTCTGATGCTGCAGGGAGGTTGAGAAGGCCAAGAATTGAGACAAGGCTGTTGGTTTGGCAATTTCTGTTGAACAATGATATAGGAGGCCAGATTGCAGAGAATTTAAAAGAGAAAAAGTGCAGGCACAAGTGTAGACTGTTGTTTTTTTCAAGGACTTAGTTGAGCAAAAGAGAGATAGGACAAAGGCTAGTGATTAATCTAATTTCAGTGTAACAAAGACATCAGCTACTGAACCCCTCTCTTCTCACATATACACAGAATTCAAGGGTGATAATATATGTATCTCTATCTCTGGTGCTTTAAGAGTTACAAAGCAATTTACAAGTGAAGTCTCATAATAAATCACACCAAGAACGTCACCCATACTTGGAAGACCTCCTTCACCTCTAGTCTGTCCTTCCCAGTTACTTGAATGTCTGTTTAATCAGTTGCTGCTCTTTACCTTAGTAACATTCAGTTTTATAAGCATTTATTGAGTAGCTACTGCTTTAAGGGACTGCTGGAGTAGGTACTCAGAGAGCCTAAACAAATAAAGAGGAAAACAAGCGTACAGATAATCGGTACGTGAGAAAGTGAGACAACTGCAAAAGTGAGGTCCAAGCAAAGTGCTCCAAGAGTTTGAGGAAAGACTCTGGTCTTGGGGAAAGTTCTCTGGTCTTGGGGATGTGTGTTAAGGAACACTTCATGGAAGAGGTACCATCTCAGTTTGGCCTCAAAGAAAAGGGGAGGGTATTAGAGCTGGAGAAGAGGAGGGCCCACTCATCATGTGGCAGACTGAGCAAGGAAGGGTGTGGAGATGAGAGCAGAATGAAGACTGGACGGTAGAAATTAATCCTCTTTAATTGGAATGTAGAATGCATTGGAGAAATTTATACAACAACAACATTGTAAAGATAAAATAACATTTCATTTAAAAATAGCTTGGAGGGCACCAGTATGAGATGAAACCAGGCAGGTAGGTTGGAGCTAGCTTGTGGAAGACTTTCAGTGCTAGGATCAAGAGATTTTATTTCTGAGGCTTTGGAAACTCATTGCTTTTTTTTTTCCCCCATTGGAGCATTTTTATTTGTATGTATGTTTTATACCCTTAGAAAAAGAATCCCAGGATTTTTCCTCCTGTGTGTTTTCGTCTTGCTTCCTCATGGTCCATGATGCCCGCTGAGGCTGTAAGCACAATGAACCCAAACTGACTGGATGGTAGCAGATTATTCTGCCACTTTTCCAGATCTTTCAATTGACCATCAAATCTGGGGCTGATTACACCACACTTGTTTAATCTGCCCATGAAGTTCACAACAGTTTTTCCTGCTCTGTGATCATCAATGATCTCAAATTCGCCAATGTAATCATGCTTCATCATCACATTTAAGAACTGGACAATTACTTTAGAGCATGGCCTGATGAGAACCTGGCGTTTTCCTCGCTTTTCTGCATTGTTGATGCTTTTGAGAGCATCTGCCAGGATATTCATGCACACCGTGGTGGTGCCGCTGCAAGATGGCGGAAAAAAGGTGGAAGCTCGTTGTTAAGTTTTTAAAGAGAAAGAGATGATATGCTCCTGGCACTGGATTAGCAGTATTATTTATACAGCAATCTGGAGAATGGATTAAACAGGGTATAGGTAGATTGGAGGCATAAAGACCATTTAAGCCATTCCAGTAGTCTAAGCAATAAAAAATGAGGTCCTGAGTTAGTATGGTAGAGGTGGAGATAGATAGGAGAGCCCCCATTAGAGAGAGACTTGGCAACTGATTGGATATGGGCATGAGATGGGGAAGAGTAAATGATAACTCCAAGGTAATGAACAGGACATACAGTTAAAATCTCTTTGGAAAGTCACAGTAGCTCATGAAACATTCTGGTCAGCTTTCGTGCTTCAGTTGTCCATCAACAAGACACTGAATTAAAACTATATTTACCTCTTCAGCCACTTTTGGGGGGGCATTAGTGTTGTAAATCCTAGGGACAGGATTCACTGGACTTCTAACAGTTGTCTTTCTGTGTGCTCAAAGCAATGGAAAATCAGTGGGGTGTATCTACCCTCCAGAATCCAGTAAAGACTAACTCTGAATAGAGCCTCTGAACCCTGACTAATGCACTTACAGGCATGATCCAGTAGAAGGGCATTTCAGGATTCTCTTCACCTTTATAGATTGGCATAAAAGTGCTATAGCTGCTGACCTCTAACCTTCCAGTAGATACCTAGCACTCTCGTTCCTGTCCCTCATCTGCCTTCCTGTCAATGTTTATGCAGTGAATTTTGTTTTTTATTTTAAACTTTGTTTTCCTCTTTGGTTTTGCATAGCAAGGAACGTGCTGCTGCTGCTGCTGGAGCTGCTGGCCTTGCAGGTGGACATCACCGGGAAGCTTGGGCTACCAAGGGTCCATCCTATGAGGACTTGTACACTCAGAATGTTGTCATCAGCATGGAGGACCAAGATGATCTTCACCGGGCAGCAGCTGAAGGGAAACCCACCAAAGAGAGACCTATTTGGTTGAGAGAGAGTACAGTCCAGGGAGCCTATGACTCTGAAGAGATGAAGGAAGGTAAGAGACTAAAATATGGCTCTGTCTTAGGTGCAGCTGAAGATGTTCTGCCAGTACTCTTGTATGGCTTCATCATTGCTGTCTCTTGCTGTAAACTTTTCACATCAACCCTCTTTGTAACAGGAAGTTAGAAATGTAACAAGAGAACAAGGCACATTTCAGAAAATTTGTAGTACTCCCCAGAAGCAAGCTGATAAAATAGCAAGTAAGGTTATTTACTTCTCTTTTTAAAACATTGTTTCCAGTTTTAGGGAGAAGATCCTGCAGCCCTGAGTTTGATTTGAGATTTTTTTCTTTTTGTTGTGGGTAACACTCAATACTGGAAACATTTTTTTCCTTGTCCTGAGTCTGCTGACGTTATTTATCATCCATTTACTTCTTCTGGAATCACTTACTAATTTATGTTCATAACAAAATAGTGCTTTAAAGTTTGCAAAGTACTTTAGTTATGTTATCTTATTTGAGCCTCACAACTACCCCAAGAGGTAGGTGCTGTTATCATCTTCCTTTTGTAGATGAAGAGACTGAAGCAGACAGAAGTTAAGTGGCTTGCCCAGGGTCTCACAGCTCTGCATTTGATGTTGGATTCTTTCTGTCTTCAGGTCCAGCCCCGTATCATCTGCACCAGTAGGTGCCTCGTGATCCATATTATATGTGTAGGACAGTATAAAGCACAGTTAAAAAGAAATATCATGGGAATAGAGGCCAGTGATGGGTCACAGCTGCTTCCTTCTTTTGGGAATTTCACATAGTAATTTCCAGACAGGTTATATGCTGAGTTCAAATCCTGCCTTGCTGCGTGACTGTGGGCAAATCCCTTAACCTCTTTCAGCCTCAAATTTCCTCCCCTATAAAAGAGGATAATAGTACCTACCTCACAATGTTGTGGTGAGGTTCAAATGAGATAACATTAAAGAGCTTTGCAAACCATGAAGTGCTAAATAAATGCTGACTATTATTGTTGGCTCTTCTTAACCATACTGTGAGCTGTACAAGACCTTGAGAACTCCAGTGGCACATGCCCTTTTTGTAACTGAATCCAAAGTTACTATTGCTCTTTAGATTTGGGGGGTCGATGTGCCCATTAGTATGGAAATGAGGCTAACATATGTTTGTAGGGTGCCCGAGAAAAGTGGTGCTGGTACTAGATCTTTCTGTACTCCTGGCAGCGTTTCACTTGATTCCTGGGCTGAATTACCACTATTACTATGCCACTTGGTTTGGTTTTTGTCTTTGTTTTTGTTTTTAATGAAAATCTTATAAGCAACTAAAAATTACCTCCCTCTTCTATTTTTCTGACCCTCTTCACATTATGATCTATTTTTCCTTGATAGTATTGACAAGGGCAGAGAGAGCATGCCCGGGCAACAACTAATGGTTTTCCACAGTATGACTTTCCACAACATTCTCATTTTAGTCAGGAAAAAGATTCCCTTGACAACCACAATTCCACTTCACTCCAGCTAACTGTCATTCCTATTGATCAGGTCAGTCTTAACATTAAGGAGTCTGGTGAACAGGGCCAAATTTTAAGTAGGTGAAGTCTGCGAAGTCTGCTGTTGCACACCCCTTTGGGGGATTGCCACAATCTAGCATTATTCAGATTGCTTTGCAAAATGTCTGGGTGATTGGTTAATCTGATAAATTAATCTGTGCTGGTGTGATCATGAGAGAAGGCAGTCCTTTATCCAAGGCCCTCCTGAATATTGAGTATGTTTTTTACGTGGGCCTGTCTCTGTTGGCCAAGCCAAAGAAGAAAATTTTGTGCCAAGCAGATGAGGGCTGTGCCCTGTAGTGCTTTATAGCACCCCTCAAATCATATTGTAGAGATGGATGCCTGTTTCTAGCAAGATGCACGGCTGGCCCTACAGGGGAATGTTCAAAACTGGCACATCTGAGTAATGACCACATTTTGAAAGGAAAGTTGTTACACATGAGTTACTAGGCACTAGTGGTGTTAGAAGAGTGACCTGTTTTTAAGGCTACGAAAGATGAATCAAGTCCTATTGATATACATTTTAAATTTTCACCTGGACAACCATTTATGAGCTTCCTTGGTACCAGCTTTCTCAGTAATTAGATATTTATTAGCAATATCAAAAGTATAATTCAAGTGTCTTTCTACTCAAACTTCACTTAATTGTAAGAAAAATTTTCATTGTTAAAGAAGCAAAATATTTGCACAGGAAAATTCACAAAGTGATAGGGTGGTGAGGAAAGCTATGCTTATGATGCTGTAGCATTTGGAAGCACCTTCTGTTGTAGGGAAAGCTCTGGTTGCTTTACTGACAGTCATTGTTTAGTCCCAGACCAACGTGGAGCCTCCTCTCCATTTATAGAAGAGCTATTGTCTCCTCTTGGAGGGCAGTTTACAAGTTCTAGATTCATCGCACAGGGAGTGAG
Source organism: Phascolarctos cinereus (assembly GCF_003287225.1). Taxonomy (NCBI): domain Eukaryota; kingdom Metazoa; phylum Chordata; class Mammalia; order Diprotodontia; family Phascolarctidae; genus Phascolarctos; species Phascolarctos cinereus. The sequence goes on from NW_027556098.1 coordinate 112,442,232, forward strand.
CATGCCAGGGACTTCTGAAGGTCCTTATTTGTTATATTTTCTTTTTCAAGGTGGACTAGACCTAGATGCTTTTCAGGAGCGGGAAGAAGGCAGGATGGCCCTGGACGATAATGAGGAGGTCATGCGGGCCCTTCTCATCCATGAGAAGAAGACACCTTCAGCCACAGTTGGCTCAGTTGGGGCAGCTGCTCCTTTAACTACTGCAAATGGCAGTGACTCAGAGAGTGAGACAAGTGAATCAGATGAAGACTCTCCACCGCGTCCATCGGCTGCTGTCTCAATGTACCAAGAGGACGACGACGAAGAAGAGGAGTTTGAGGAGGTGGCAGATGATCCAGTTGTCATGGTAGCTGGACGTTCATTCTCTTACAGCGAAGTGAGCCAGCGACCTGAATTAGTGGCACAAATGACTCCAGAAGAGAAAGACGTCTATATTGCAATGGGACAGCGTATGTTTGAGGACCTATTTGCGTGAAACTTCTCCCGTGTTTTCCATGCTGACCAGATTAGAGAATGTATTTTTCAAAATATTTTCCAATATTTAGTCTAAAGAAAATATTCATCTCACACAAATCAGGACAAGGTAGGAATCTGACTTTAGTGTGCCAAAACAGAAAAGAAGAGGAAGGAAGGGAAGATGATAGAGTGAATTTTATACAGACTGCGAAAATTCATTCATCCCTTTGTCACCACAGTATCAGTATTTCTACTCATTTTTTTTGTGTGTGTATAATTTCTTAACTTGCTCAGTCTTTTAAGTGAGGACTATCTCTGGTACAGTATGGATTTTGGTTTTCCAGCCTGTTTATCAAAAAGATATTATGCAGCAGTTAGTTCTGATATGTAGCATGACATTGTTTCTTAACGCAGAGTTTTAAACATATAAAAATATGTAAAATATATATGCATATGTATATATGAATATAAGCTTTCCTATAGGTGCCTATAAGAGTAGTAACTTTTGTAACACTTTCTCTTACAGTTTTTTAAAATATCATTTTACAGGCCTTTGGGGACAGTAAAGATTGTGTTTCAGAATCTGACCCTATTAAAAATGATGCTTCATTTACATAGGTGAATGTTAGAATTGAATAACTATTTTCAAACTATTTTATACCAATTAAAATTTGTTATTGCTAGTAATGTAACACCCAGGGGCAAGGGTTGAAACTGATATTTTATCTCCTTTAAAAATAAAGTTTTCTTTAAAAAATGTTTTCTTCAGGGGTGACAATCTCTGTCTTCCATCACATAAACTAATATCTGGTTGGGGTTTTTTGTTTGTTTGTTGTTTTGTTTTGTTTTGTTTTGTTTTTGGTGAGGCAGCTGGGGTTAAGTGACTTGTCCAGAGTCACACAGCTAGTGAATATTATGTGTCTGAGGTCGGATTTGAACTCGACTTCTCCTGACTCCAGAGCCAGTGCTCTCTTCACTGTGCCACCTAACTGCCCCCAATAAACTAATATCTGCGTATGCCCAGGTGCCTTTCTCATTTTACTTGTTAAGTGATTTTCTGTTCTGGGGTGTTGCTGCAGTGAAATTGCTGTTACAGAAATAACTTTCCTTTATGCCATGATGCACATGGAATACCTTGGCCTTTAAACCTTGATGCTCGTTACACTTTTAATAATCATGTTAAACCATTGCTAGAGCCTGAAACTTCCTAAAACTTTCTAGTTCTCTGGAAAAGTGTAACTCATCTCTATTGAAGATGACCTCGACCCTTTTACCTTCCTGAATTATTATCCCATGTTGAACCCTCCTTTTATTGCCAGACTTTTCAGAATAGCAGTACAGAGCATTCCCAAAGTCTTAGTGCAATGTTAAGTTTTAATTTAAAAGCTTAAAATATGGAAATGTATGTATTCTGTTTAAGCTTTAAAAACTTAAAACTATACTAAGACTTTTGAAACATCCTGTATATAGGTCCTGGCTTTCATTGCCACAGAAACACACTTAAATATTAACTGCCCTCCACTCCCTTTTAATCCATCCTACATGTTACTATTAGGCTAATGTTACTAAAACACTACTTTTAATGATGAATCTTGGTCCTGGAGAACAAGTAATGAAACCTGTTACCCTCTTGGAAAAGAGATGGGGGTACTGGGAAAGGGGGAGGTGTATGAGCTAGTTCATTTGGGGAAGGAGGATATATTGGGAGAATACTGATGTAAAAGACTAATAAATTTTCAAAGCAAAAAGAAGTGTGTCTGCTCAAAAAACTTGGTTTCCTATCACCTATAAAGTTAGAGAAGCTTCTTGGTGCAGTGGAAAAAATGCTGGGTTTGGAGCTGAAGACCATGAGTTCAAATCTGGATTCTTCCACTTACCATCTGTGAAATCTTAAGTAAGTCACTTTAATGTTCTGGGACTCAGTTTCCTTCTAAACTGAGGGGATTGAAGAAACAGATTAAAAGAGGGGAAAAAAAATGAGAAAGAATGAAGTAAGTGAAAAAGATATGCTTCCATCTGCATTCAGAGTTCATTAGTTTTTTATCTGGATATGCGTAGCATTTTCCTACAAGAGTTCTTTGTACTTGTCTTAGATCATTGTGTGGCTGAGAAGAGCTGAGTCATTCATAGTGTTGATACTGTGTACAATGTTTTCCTGGTTCTGCTCATTTCACTTTGCATCAGTTCGTACAATTCTTTCCAGGTTTTTCTGAAATGTGCCTGTTCATCATTTCTTATTGCATAATAGTATTCCATTACATTCATATACCACAGCTTGTTTAGCCATGCCCCAATTGATGGGCATCTTTTTGATTTTCCATATTTTGCCACCGTGAAAAGGGCTGCTATACATATTTTTGCACATGTAGGTCCTTTTCCCTTTTCTATGATCTTTTTGGGATACAGACCAAGTAATGGTATTGTTGGAACAAAGGGTATGCACAATGTGGTTGCCCTTTGGGCATAGTTCCAAGTGTGGTTGGATCAGTTCACAGCTCCACCAGCAATGCATCAGTGTCCCAATGTTCCCACATCTTCTCCAGCATTTATCATTTTCCTTTTTTATCTCATTATCCAATCTGATAGGTGTGAGTTGGTATCTCAGAGTTGTTTTAATTTGCATTTCTCTAATCAGACATAATATAGAGCACTTTTTCGCATGCCTATAGATAGCTTTGATTTCTTCATCTGAAAATTGCCTGTTCATATCCTTTGACCATTATCAATTGGGGAATGGCTTGTATTATAAATTTGTCTCAATTTTCTATATATTTGAGAAATGAGTCCTTTATCAGAGACACTTGCTGTAAAGATTGTTTCCCAGCTTTCTGCTTTCCATCTAATCTTGATTTCTTTGGTTTTGTTTGTACAAAAGCTTAATTTAATATAATTAAAATTATCTATTTTACATTTTGTGAAGCTCTGTATTGCTTGTTTGGTCATGAATTCTTCCCCTCCCTATAGATCTGACATGTAGACTATTCCTTGCTCTTCTAATTTGCTTAAGGTGTCACCCTTTATTTCTTAATTATGCACCCATTTTGACCTTATCTTGGTACATTGTGTGAGATGTTGGTTCCTAACCAGTCTGTGTCCTGTTGTTTTCTAGTTTTCCCAGTAGTTTTTGGGAGATAGTGAGTTCTTATCCCAAAAGCTGGAGTCTTTGGATTTATCAAACACTAGGTTACTGTGGTCATCAACTATTGTGTCGTGTGTGCCTAATCTATTCCACTGATCCACCACTCTATTTCTTAGCCAGTACCAGGTAGTTTTGATGATTACTGCTTTATGATATAATTTGAGATCTGATATTGCTAGGCTACCCTCCTTTGTATTTTTTCTTTTAATTCCCTTGATATTCTTACCTTTTGTTCTTCCAGATGAATTTTGTTATTTTTTTTCAAGTTCTATAAAGTAATTTTTTGGTAGTTTGATTGGTATGGCACTGAATAAGTAAATTAGTTTAGGCAGAATTGTGATTTTTATTATATTGGCTCAGCCTACCCATGCACAGTTGATATTTTTCCATTCTAGATCTGACTTTATTTGTGTGAAAAGTATTCATATAGTTCCTGGGTTTGTCTTGGCAAATGGTTAATTTACAGTTTTTTAAAATGGAATTTCTCTCTATCTCTTGCTGCTGGGCTTTATTGACCATATAAAGAAATGCTGATGATTTATGTGGGTTTATCTTATATCCTGCAATTTTGCTGAAGTTGTTAATTATTTTAAGTAATTTTTAGGTGATGCTCTAGGGTTCTCTAAGTATACCATTATATCATCTGCAAAGAGTGATAGTTTTGTTTCCTCATTGTCTATTCTAATTCCTTCAATTTCTTTTTCTTCTCTTATTGCTATAGCTAACATTTCTAGTACTGTATTGAATAATAGTGGTGATGATGGGCATCATTGTTTCACCCCTGATCTTATTGCCAAGGTTCTTATCCCCATTACAGATAATGCTTGCTGATGGTTTTAGATAGATACTGTTTATCATTATAAAGGCCACTCTCTTCACTCCTGTGTTCTTTACTGATTTTAATAGGAATGGGTGTTGTATTTTGTCAAAAGTGTTTTTTTAGCATCTATTGAGATAGTCATGATTTCTGTTGGTTTTGTTATAGATATGGTCAGTTATGTTCATAGTTTTCCTAATATTGAACCAACCCTACATTCCTGGTGTGAGGAATGGCTCACAGTGAAGTTCCCTCATTAGTATCTCCCTGCTACATTCTTACCTCCCTGCTATGCTCCTATCTCTCTTCTACACTCTGCCTGAGTGTGAGAGACGGCCTGCAGTGCAGTTCCCACAGGCCTAAGTTTCGTTCCTCCAGAAAGCTTTGAATTGTTTCCATTTTCCCCGATAAGCTTCTATTTCTCCAGCACCACGTCAGCATTCGGGGGGGGGGGGGAGCTCTGTGCCTGGTTGCTCCTACTTCCTAGTACACATATGCATCTAGTCCAAACACGAGCATGTTTACTTTTATTGGGTATTAGCTGCTGCGTTAGAATGTACGCCCTGAGTACCCAGTCAAAGAAGAAAGGGGTAAAAGAGAATGGGAGGGGGCATCGCATTAGGGGATAAAAAGCCAAGGGTGCGGCTACCAACTTGTACTCTCTTGCCCGGCAATGGCGACTAGGGACTGTACCCTTTCTCATGAGAAAGTAATAAATTCCTTTCAGCTTTCTATCTTGAGAAGCCGTTGAGTTTAATTTGGGAAATACGGATAGCTGTCCCACACAGCGGTATAAATCTCACCTGGTCATAGTGTATAATCCTCATTACATATTACTATAATCATCCTTGCTAGTATTTTGTTCACAATTTTTGGGTGTATATTGATTAGGGAAATTGGTCTATAATTTTCTTTCTCTATTTTAGCTTTTCCTGGTTTAGGTGTCAGTGCCATATTTGTGTCATAAAAGGTGTTTGGTAGGACTCCTTCTTTACTTATTTTCCCAAATAGTTTGTAAAGTATTGGAATTAATTGTTCTTTAAATATTTGGTAGAATTTACTTGTGAACCCATATGACCCTGGGGATTTTTTCTTAGGAGTTCATTAATGGCTTTTTCAATTTCTATTTCTAAGATGGGGTTATTTAGGCATTCTATTTCCTGATCTGTTAATCTAGGTAATATATATTTTTGTAAATATTCATTGGTTTCACTCAGATTGACAGATTTATTGCCATGTAATTGGGCAAAATATTTCCTAATGATTGCTTTCACAACTATGACGAATACAGAAATATTTTTACATGATAGCACATGTTTATAAACTATATCAAACTGCCTACCATTTTCAGAAGAGGGGACGGGAGAGAGGGAGAAAAAATTAGAAGTCAAAATCTTGTAAAAATGAGCGCTAAAATTTTTCTTGACATACAATTGGGGAAAAAAATAAAATATTAAACTTTAAAAAAATCAAAATAAAATGAGGGGATTGGGTAGGAAATATCTGAGTTGTCTTACAGTTTGAAAGCCTAAGGTTCTTTGCTTTTTTTTTTTTTGAGTGAGACAATCAGGGTTAAGTGACTTGCCCAAGGCCACACAACTAGTAAGTGTCAAGTGTCTGAGGCCGGAAGCCTAACATTAAGTTCAAAGCAAGCCTGGTCCCTATCTATGTCTCCCTCTTATTTAAAGCCTCTGCTCTCTATCCAACTGGTCTGCCTCCATATCTTTCAGACCCAACATATACCTATGTATTTCCCTAACTCCAAGATATACTTCCCCTATCTAAATCCTATAAGGCAAAGCTCACATCTCTCTTCTCTGAAGCCTTTTCTAACTTGTACAACTCAAGAGTAATTCTTTACCTCCTGAATTCCTGTGGCACTAATTGTCTAGATCAGTAATCTCCAACTTTAATTAAACATTTTGAGCATGCATTACAATATAGGATTATATGGTCCATACACATACTACTACACTAATATTGTATGCTATGAAAAATATACCAAAGTAGTATTGCTAAAGGATAAGATAAAGATGAAATCAATTATTTAAACAAATTTTTTAAGCCTTTTTGCTATCACTTAAGAACAGTGTACTTGAGTATTGTCAAGGGGTGCTCTGAACTTATCCTTTTGAGTTGCCATATTTTGCAGAAACACTGGACCCAGAATATTCAAGAGGTTCCAAACATGTCAAGGACAAACCCCCCTGTCCCCTTCCTGCCCAAGCTGACATAATTTGTTGTTTGCACCCCAAGCTGGACTCCCTGTGTCGAGACACACTGGTCAGTCTACACTAGACTGGGAAACCTCTTATGCAGCTGGGACCCTTGTGGATATGCAGACCCTGCTGTTTTCATGGTCAAGAAGTTCTCAAGGGGAAAGAAAGCTGCTTTTGTTCTCTTAATTATTCATGATTTCTCCTCCTCTGCCACTTCCATGTAGGTGGAGATTTCTGTTTCTCCTCTCTGTTGCAATTTCACAAATATTCAAATTTTCTGTTTGGATCATGAACTCTTTGCATATGCTTACAGTTCCACATACATGTTCATTTCTCTTGTAATAAACCTACTTTTTTCACCTAAGTTTCATGAAGCTGTGGTGGCCTGTTGACAGTGTGCCTCATTTAAAAAATTTTTTAATCCCTACGTATGTCCTGGAGCATGGTCAGTCAACAAGCATTTAAGAGCTGGGGAGACAAAGAAAAAGACAGTCCCTTGCTCAGGGGCTCACATTCTAACGAAGGAGACAACATGCAAACACGTATGTGTATGTAAGGTACATACAGTGCAAGTGAGAGATATTCTCAGAGAGGTGGCTGTATCCGTGAGGGATGGAGAGGACCAAGAAATGCCTCTTGTAAGAATGGTATTTGATCTGAGTCTTGAGTGAAACCAGGAGATGGAGGTAAGGAGGGAGAGCATTCCAAGAACTGGGGGGCAGCCAGTGAAAAGGCACAGATGGAAAAGGAGGTGGAGTGTCATGTAACAGGAAAACCAGGAAGGCCAGTATCTTTGCATTTGTAGTACACTGAGTGGAATCAAGTGTAAGAATACCAAAAGTATAGGAAGAGGCCAGATTATGAAAGGCTTTAAATGACAAATAGCATTTTGTATTTGATCCTGAAAATAACAGAGAGCTCCTGGAATTTACTGAGTAGGGGATAAAGAAGGGAAAGGGTGACATGATCTGAACTGTACTTTAGAAAGATCACTTTAGTAACTGAATAGAGGGTGAAGTAGATTTGGAGAGATTTGAGATAGGGAGACCAACCATTAGGCTATTTCAGTGGTCCAAACAAGAGGTGATGAAAGGCTGCATTAGAGTCTCTCCATTGTGTTAATGGAGAGAAGGAGACGTATAAGAGTTATTCTAAAGGCAGAAATGATAAAACTTGGTAACAGATTAGATAGGTGGAGTTAGTGAGAATGAAGAGTTGATGGCACTGGAGTTGTGAACCTAGATGACTGGAAAAATGGTGCCCTTGACAGCAAGAGGGAGGTAGGGAAGAGAACATTTTGGGGAAAACATAATGAGTTCTGTTTTGGACATGTAGAGCTTGAGATGTCTATGGGACATGGTATGAGATGTCAACAGGCTGTTGGTGATGTGAGATTGGAGGTTAGGAGAGCAGTTAGGGCTGGCTAAATGGATCTGAGAATCAACTCCTATGCAATGATGATTGAACTCAAGGGAGCTGATGAGATTACCAAACAAAATAGTATATAGGGAGAGATGGGCTCAGGACTGAGCTTTAAGAGACATCCATATTCATGAGTGTGATATGGATGAAGGTCTAACAAGGAGACTGAGGAGCCATCCAAGAGAGAGAAACAAGAGAGAGCAGTATCACCAAAACCTAGAAAATAGAGGGTATCCAGGAGAAAAGAGGGTAACCAGGGTGATCAATAGTGTCAAAAGCTGCAAGGCTATCAATAGGTAAAGAAGCATGAGGATTGAGAAAGTCATTACATTTGGCAATTAAGAGGACATTAGTAACTTTGGAAAGAGTATTGTTTGTCCTTTTTTTTTATTGTTGTTTTTGCCTTTTTAAGGCAATTGAGGTTAAGTGACTTGCCTAGGGTCACATAGCTAGTAAGTGTCAAGTGTTTGGTCTGAGGCCGGATTTGAACTCAGGTTCTCCTGACTTCAGAGCCGGTGCTCTATCCACAGTGCCACCTAACTGCCCCTTGTCCTTTGTTCTTGAAGAGGACCATGACATCAGGAAGATGATTCCATGACTTGCAAGTGTATTGTATTTGAATGAGAAAGGGCTGTGCAAAGTCACCTCTGGAGCCATCTGGGTCTAGTGGCAAGATATAGATCAAGACAACTGGCACTTTGGAAAGAACAATTTCATTCATTAAGGGTAGATGTCAGACTATAGAGGGTTTAGAATCCATTGAGAGGAAGTAGAGGCTTTCTCAAGGAGTTTAGCCCTGAGAGGGAGGAGAGAAAGAGGATAGTAGCTACCAGGGTCAGTCAGATCAAGTGAGGGCTTTTAAGGATGGGGAGACATGAGTGTTTGTAGGCATCAGGGAAGTTGCCAGTAGATAGGGTGAGATTAAAGATTAGTGAGAGTGTGGGTAGAAAGGGGACAATCTGCAGGGGAAGTCAGGATGAAATTGGATGAAGGGCTCTTATAGAAAAGTTTGTCTTGTCAAGAAGGGCTACCTCTTCATGCAAGGTAGATGGGTGTAATGGGGGAAGATATGTGAGTAATGTGAGATGAGTTCAAAGGGAGAAAAGAGAGCTCTCTGTGAATGACATCAATTTTTTCACTGAAGTATGAAGCAAAGTTGGGGAGTATGGGGAGGCTTCATGGATGAAATCATCTGAAAATGCTACTGTGGTGAATGAGATGGTGAATTAATTAGGGAAGTATAAAGGGATTGCCTTGCTTTAGTGAGGGCTCCATTGAAAGTATGTAATATCAATTTTTAGGCAACCCAGTTAACTCAGTTTTGTGACTTTTTCCATTTCTGTTCAGGCAGAGGATGATAGAAGTAACCCAAGGTTGGGACTTGGCAAGGCATGGGGTAGTGAGCAGCTAGGTGTCACTCATCTTCCTGAGTCCAAATCTGACCTCAGACACTAGCTGTGTGACCTTGAATGTCACTTGACCATGTTTGCCTCAGTTTCCTCATCTGTAATATGAGCTAGAAAAGGAAATGGCAGACCACTTCAGTATCTTTGCCAAGAAAACTCCAAATGGGGTCATGAAAAGTCAGACATGACTGAACCTAACAACAGAGTTGAACTGGATCACCATGACATTGAGATAGAGAAAGAAGGAGAATGTCACTGGTAGTGGTCTGGAAAAGAACTTAGAAATGGAGGGATTATAGATTATGGTGAGAATGAAGAAAAGGGTTAGATGTTATGGGTTAGATAATATTGTATGGTGTAGGGTTGGGTAATATGATCAGATAAAGGAATTTGGGGTTTAGGAACGTGGAAGTAGAACATTTGTGGGCCATGGCAAAATGAAAGATGTGACCACCTCTCTGTGTAGCTGAGATGGAGTGGAAGAATATACTGGTCATAGGAATTGAGTAATTAAGGAAGTGAAAAATTAGGGTATTTGAGGGAATATCCATATATATAATATATATATATATAATATATATTATATATATTATATATATAATATATATAATATATATATAATATATATATTATATATATATATTGTATATATTATATATATATATATATATATATATTGAAGTCATCTGGGTAGGAGTTGAGGTGAAACGACTGAGACAGTCTCTGAACTAATTGTGTTTGGTCTTGTAAATAATAACTGTTAGTGATTACTTTTTAAATTAATTTGATCAGCTATCCAAGCAGGTGAATTTCTATCCTGAAAAATCACTCTTTCCCACCAAAAGTGCAACCTAGACAGGTACAGTGAGCAAGATGTCCTAGCTAGCATCAGGGTGCCCCTCTCTAGGGGTTCCCAGTGACATATGTGCCTCAGTTCTGTGTACCTGAGTCTAGGACCTAGACTCTAGGTTGTTGCTTGATCTAACACCTAGTAAAGAAGGGAAGCAATTAGAAGATTGCTCAGTCGTCCAGTGTAGTGATCAGGGATAAGGGAAGCAGAGGTGGGGAGGAGGTTAGATGATAATGGATGAAAGGCATGGTAGGGTATAAAACATGCCCAATGATTAGTTATCTTGGGATAAGTGGGATGACTCCCTACTTCCAATTAGTTAATCCCCACACCCTTATGTAGTGTCCTATGCAGCCCACCTTGTAGACTCCTGGTTTATACCATTCACTTGGAGCTTACTATTTGTTGCCTTTTATTGACGTGTGTCTGATTTTTCTATAGGTCCTAACTTCCCAATTAGAATGTAAGTCTTTTGCAGTCAGAGACCACGTCTAATATATTTTTGTGTCCCTCAATCCCCTCTAGCAGAGTAGTTTGCACATAGTAAGTGTTCGATAAATATTTGATGAGGAAGAGAAATGAAGAAGTCAGGGTAGAGGACATTAACAATTCGCCTGAAGTTTCAGCCGTGAATAAAGAACTGGAACTATTTCTACATAGTCAACTGTCTATTTATACATAGAAGGTTAAATAAACCTTAATAATTGCTGTTGACTTGACAATGGAAGGGGGTGGCAATGAGTAAGTGGGAAGTGATAGAGATGGGAGAAAAAGAAAGAAAAGAGCATCAGTAAATAAAAAAGAAAAAGTAATTCAGAAGGAGACATCAACAACTGGGGCTGTGAGGAAGAGGACTGGACCTGGAGTCCAGGAGATCTGAGTTCAAATCCAGCCTCAGACATTTAGTAACTATGTGACCTTGGGCGAGTCTTGAGCTCTCTCTGCCAGTTTCCTCAACTGTAAAATGGGGTTATTAATATTAATTAATGTTAATATTAACTCCTGCCTTATAGGATTGATGTGGGGATCAAATGAGATAGCCTATATGCTATATATATTATTATATTCCAGAAATCCTCTTTTTAGCTTGTTTCACTATCACTACAGGTTAATTCCTATTAGCTTTGAAGAAACAACTGATTGCAATGCACTTTAGGACCCAGCCAATGAAGAGCCTAATGTAGCCTTACCTTAAACTTCCATTCATTCAGGAAATATGTTTTCAGCTCTTTCCCTGGCCAACCCTTAGGAAACTCACAACTTTGATGGGGAGACAAGACATACACTAAACACAAGAAGTCAATGACGCAAGGCATGATGAGGTAATACCAGCAGCAGAGCCAGTAAGTGCTGGAGAACATTAAAGAAAGACTGGAGGAGTGAACAAAAACTGCTAGGGAAAGGCAGTTTTCAGGGGACAAATTACAGACTATTAGAACCATATGGACAGACTTCAGGTGATAGAGGATAGAAAGGCCTGGTGTGCTATTGTCCATGGGGTCACAGAGTCAGACATGACTGAACAGCAAACAACCATGTGAGTATTGCTCTTGATCTCTAATACTAACCAATGTGAACTGAAGTTCCCTCCTGCACCCAGCATACGGGCAAATATAGCAAGGAATGGAAGTGTTCTGTGCTGTAGGGTCTGAGGACAGGTATACTTATGCATTGTTGGTGGAACTGTGGGTTGGTCCAGTTCTGGAAAATAGTCTGGAATTGTATGGGAAAAGCCTTTGAACTATTCATTCCCTGTGACCAAGAGATCCACCTTCTGAGCTTATGCAACTGAGGCTGAGTAGAGGAGGAATAAGCATTTATTTATATAAGCATCTACTTTGTACCTTTTTACAAATATTATCTAATTTCATCCTCACAATAATCCTTCAAGGTAGGTGCTATTATTAACTCCATTTACAGTTGAAGAAACTGAAGCAAATAGCAGTTAAATGTCTTGCCCAGAGACACACAGCTAGTAAATCTTTGAGGCTGAATACAGGTCTTCCTGACTGCATGCCCAGCTTTCTAGCCACTGTAGCATAATGTGCTTGAGGTAGAAAGAGGGGTTCTATGTTTGCCAGAGGGTTCATGGGGGCACTTTTTATAGATTATGGTGGAAACAAGCATTTATTAAGCCCCCACTACATACCAGGCTCTGTGCTTAACCCTTTACAAATATTATCTCATTTGCTTCTTATAACAACCCTGTCAGATAGGTGCTATTATTGACCCCATTTTGCAGTTGAAGGAATTGTAATGGTGATATAAAAACAAAAGCAATAAAATTTTGATAAGAAAGAGAATAACTTTTCCCTTTACTTGCCCCTTGAAGATGAAATGTGATATCCTGTTGGATCTCTTAGCAGGTGCATTATCTGTCATGGAGATATGATGATGTATATGTGCATATATATACACATATAAATAAAATATATGAATATATACATATAAACATATATACATACATATGTATGTATATACATATACACACACATATATGGGTGTGTGTATATATGTGTATATATATATATATGCATACACACATTCTTTGTGGGTCTACAAAGGAGAAATAAAAGGAGATTAGAGGATTGTTTTGGGAATAGTGAAAAACAGAATATTGAAACCATCAAAATCGGAGTAGCAGGCTAGACCACAAAGACATCCCCTCAAAGCAGCACAAGACTGATGATGAGAAATCAGGACAGAGAACTCTTAATCTCACTGCTTTAGAAAATTGATTCAGTTTGATCTGAATTCTTTGTGACTGAAAATCATTACCGGCAGTGTCCTGGGGTTTGAAATGGTAATACAGAAACCTGCTGGGAGCCTATTCACTTAGCAGGTTTGCACATTTAATCAATTAAGAACAGTGATTTGGTTGTATTTATCTATATGCCTCATATCTGTACTTTTTTTTTTTTTTTGCTGGAGCCCAGATAGAATTTCAAAGCCATCTGAGAAGTAGATTGAGTTTTAGAGTTCCCCTGAAATGCTTACTTTTAGTAATCACATAGCTTCTTGACTCAACTGTATTTTATTTCTAATATTTTAGTGAGTGGGCAGCTTAGTGCAGTGGATAAAGCTCTGGTCCTGGGGTCAGGAAGAGCAGAGTTCAAATCCAATCTCAGAATCCTAAACAGATTTTGTATTAATATGTAAACAAAAATTCTCTATTAAGAGTACCTATGCAAACACAGTCATTATTAGACACATGAATAGATAGGATTATTGGCATGCACATGTATATTTTTAAAAATCAAGTCAAGAAATATTTGGAAAATGTATCTATTCCTAGCAAAACTATAATAGGGAGTGGAGTCCACCGAGTCCAGTGTTGATTTTTTGTTAGTTTTTCATTTTAAGTGAAAAAAAATACTAAACTATGCCCCTTTTGAGATACTTAATTCCAAAAGGATGAAGAGTAGCACAGTCTCTTTAGTTGCCCAATGCAATATGATTTATTTTACCTCTTTATCTTCAAGAGAGCCGATCATCTTTAATGTTTTGCCTCAAGAATTTCTTTCCAAGATAAGTGGTAGTCACAACGGCATTTTGTGTCTGATGTAACTTTAAAGGTTGGCACCTTGGAGTACCATATCTGTGGTGACCACTGTCAACCCTTTCAGTTTAGGGGAGAAGAGACCACCAAAGGCAAATAACTTACAGGAAATGAATCCTAACCCAAATTTTAATAAGTCTTTAACGAAGTTCTTTTCCCTTTGTTCAGTTCTGTTAGAGCTTCAAACCCTCAGGGACACTGTCATCATTAGCATGGTTCCACCAGCACAATACAACCATCATCCTGCCGACTACATTCTTCATTGTTGAAAAGTCACACAATAAGAACAAGACAATTGTTACCATATAGGCAATAAACCTTCTGCTTAGCAATTCACAGAAATGATAGAAATAATTATTGCACCAATTCAAAAGAGCGAATGGAAAGATTTATTGATTTTTCAAGCAACTGTTTTCAACAAAAAATCAAGTGTTTGACACAACATGGCAGCTTTGGGCTGACAAAAATGACTTCATGTGTGCTTTTAAAGTAGAATAAATCCAGGATCATAGATTTGGAGTTGTAAGCGCTGTTAGACGCATCGTCCAATACCTTCATGTGGAACTGAGTCCAGGTGACTTTCTCAGTATCATATAGGTAGTAAGCAGCACAGCTAAGATTTGAACCCCAATCCTTTGTCTCCAAATCTGACATGCTGACATCATGTCAATTTTTTTTTGGTCATGGAAGCTCATGAAGAATATTCTTCTAAGGCCAAGAGGGTTAAGATGCACTTTGGATCTTTTGAAGTACATGTTAGCTTTATGTGGACTGATTGTCCGTTTTATTGTTATTGTTATTCAGTCATCACTTGCGCCCAGTTCTTTGTGACCCCATTTGGAGTTTTCATGGCAAAGATACTGGGTTGGTTTGCCATTTCCTTCTCCAGCTAATTTTTCAGATGAGGAAACTGAGGCAAACAGAGTTAAGGGAATTACCCAGGATCACACAAGCTAGTAAGTATCTGAGGCCATATTTGAACTCGGGTCTTCTTGACTCCAGGCCCAGGACTCTATCCACTATACCACCTAGCTGCCCCATTGTCCATTTAACAAACATATAATCAGTGAGTAGAAGTGACTTTATGAAGTATCTAGCTGCTCATTTTACAGATGATGAAACTGAGATGCAGAGGAGGTTGAGTGGTTAGTTCCAAGTTGCAAAGCTACTTAATTGTAAAACTGAGGTCAGAGTCCACCTCTCACAGGATCATAGATTGGTAGTTAGAAAGGAACTTAATCTTGCAGATAGGGACCCTGAGGTCCGGGGCGGTTAAAGTGAGCAGTTGTTCAGGGTAACATTGGTGGTATGCAGCCTGGTCTGGATGTGAGCCTAGGATGTCTAACTCCAAATCCAGCACTCTTTCTACCTGCCTCGGTTTCCTCACCGAGAGGTCTTTCTCTGTTGTGCCAGGTCGATGCCTTCTTCTACAGGAACTGGAAGAAATAAATGCAAAAAAGACAGCACAGTGAGACAGGCGAAGTGGACCTTGCAGTGAATGCTAGAGTTCTTAAAGGATTTCTATTTCATCTTGGTGCCAATTCTTTTTCCCTTGGACACACATCCTTGACATTGCGATAGAAGTCAGTAAGGAAATGTTTTGATATGTAAATTTACATTTTATATTAATGTATTAATAGCCTCCCTGAAACACTCAGTGAGGTCAAACCATACTGAGTTTTAGAGGACAGGATTTTGACAAATACTAATTCAGGGAGAAAGCCAATCAACACCAAGGCCTGATGCAAAGTGAAACACCAGAACTTTGGCAAGAGTAGGCCTCAGGAGGCACAAAGAGAAGGCGTATTATGCTCTCATCTTGGCACCAAAAGACATATCTCCTTCAACACAGTGCACTGTCATTTGGGATGCTCTAGCTGAGATTTGAGGGACCTTAGTCCTGTCCTGATATGGACACAGGAATGAGTAGTCCCAGCACTGGGTCAGTTCTTGGCTCCAAATTTCATAGAAAATTAATTTTCCAAGCCCTATTTATTCCAAATTAGCCTCCTGGAATTTTAAGATCATTTAACTCAGCTTATAAACCTCTTTTTTGAATAGGAATCATTTTCTTTAGGAACTTTCAACAGAGTGAATTTGGAAAAATCAGGAGAACATGTGTTACTCTCAGCTTCTATGGGAGAAGGTTTTGGAAATGGAAATGGGAAAAGACAGACGATCAAGAGCTGAAGAATAAGGAAAAGGAAATTGTGAAGGTGATTTGGAGTTGTTCAAACTTGGGAAGAAAGCAAGAGATGGAATCTGGGGAAGAGAAACTTGTAGAAATTTGGAAGAAATTTTTAAAAAATGAAGGAGAATTTCTAGGTCTAGATTCTATTTCTACTTTCCATGAGACAAGGTTGAAGGAGGCGCATCAGGATTAAGGAAGATCAAGGACAGGTAAGGAATAAATACATGAAGAGAGAGTCTCAAGGAGAAGGTAGTTGGCTAGGCAGGGAAAGCAAGAAAAGATAAGTAAATAATCAGCAAATTAAACAAATTAGTAAAGTCAGTTAATCAGTTAGCAAGTTTTTATTAAGTATTTCCTATATGACAGGCACTGCGCTAGGCACCAGGGATACAAAGGCAAAAACATGATCTATGTCCTTAAGGAGCTCACACACTTAATGGGAGAGACAACATGTAAGTAACTAAATGCATAAAATATATATACAGTGTAAATGGAAGATAATCTCAGAGGGAAGGGACTAGCAGCTAGAGGGGAGGGAGCCTGGAAAGACCTCCTGCCCAGGTTCACGACCCATCTGAGTCCTGAAGGCATCCAGAAAAGCCAGTAGGTGGAGGTGAGCAGGTTAGGAGACAACTAGTGAAAAGGCGCAAAGTGAGGAAAGTGTCTTGTTTGAGGAACAGCATATGTGTGGGCCAATGTAACTAGATCATGGAGTTGGGGAGTGGGGATGTGAAGTAAAAGCAAGAAAAGCCCGGGTTGTGAAGGGCTTTGAATGCCACACAAAGAATTTTAATATTTTGTCCTGGAGATAATAGAGAACCAGTTTATTGAGGGGAGGCAAGGAGGGGGTCAGCCTTCTCTTGGTCACATCTGCTCTTTAGGAAAATTACTTTGATTGGTTAAACAGTAGATAAAACAAATAAGGTAATCTAAAAAGGAAAAGAAATGAGATGTACCTATCAAGTGGTTAATTATAATAATATAAAGTATAAAAATATAGTAATAAAGACCATAATAATACTAATATTTTTATACTGCATACTATGTGCCAGGTACTCTGTTAATCATTTTACAAATATTAGCTCAATTGAGCCTCACAGCAAGTCTGAGAGGTAGATGCTATTATTATCTCTATTTTACAGATAATAAAACTAAGGGGGAAAGATGTCAAGTGACTTGACTATAAAGCTGTGAAGGTCTTAAAAAGTCACTCACTAGTTAAGGGGCACAAATTTATTTGGGATATGAACTGCTCACCGAGAAGGTGGCAGCTAAGAATGGAATTTGAATTTTTGGATCTTGACTTAAAATATAGGAATGGCAGACTCCTGGCCAGAGATAGAGGGCATCTAATAAAGTTTGTTTGGAATGTTATTTGCCAGTTGTCTCAGAAAATGAATCAAATGGACTTTGGAATAAAAAGGATGGAACTACCTATGGATGTGAAACACATTTGATACCAGGAGACAAAATCCAAGAAAAAGTTCAGCCTCAAAGTCAGTGAGTGGCTGATCTTGGGGAGAGAAAGGGGGAGAAAAATTTAAAGCTCAAAAGCTTATGGAAGTGATTGTTGATAAATCAAAATAAATTAATTTTAAAAAATCAGTAGCTGCAGGTATCTACAGGTATCTATTGCATAGAGTTTAATCTAGAAGCAAAATGAATGAGAGATCCTAATGCTAGGAGGAAAATTTGACCTCACTGGTGATATGAAGACTTGGTGGATGAAATGTATTAATCAACTCAATCAACAAGCTTTTATTAAACATTTGTTGTATATAAAGCATTGTACTAGGCTCTAGGGTAACAAATACAAAGAATGAAATAATCTTATTTTTGAGGAACTTTGATTCTATTGGGGGATACAATGTGTGTATATGTAGATGTATATAGAATAAATAAATGCAAAATAAATCCAAAATAAATATATGGTAGATAGGGAAGGGAAGTGCTAACGTTGGGAGGAATCACAAAAGGCTCGCTGTAGAATGTGCTGTTTGAGCTGTGTCTTGCATGCAGTTGAGATGAGGAGTTTATACCAGGCATGGGGCATGAAGACAGGAGATGAAATGTCATGTGGAAGAAGGCCAATTTGAGTGGACCAAAAAATGTGGGAAAGGGGTAATATAGAATGAGACTGGAAAGAAAAGTGTGGGTCTGGCTGTGAAGAGATTTAAAAGTCAAAGAGAAGAATTTATATTTTATCCTAGAGGCTATAATGAATCACTGAGTGATGTAGATCTGTCCTTAAGGAGGTTGATTGCAATGGGGAAATACTTGGGGGCAGGGAGAGAAATTAGGAGACTACTGCAATAGTATAGATAAGAGATGATTACGAGCTGAGAGAAGGAATCATTCATGAGAGATATTGTAAAAGCATGAATGGCAAATTTTCACAAATAATTAGAAATGTGGGTGATGGAATATCAAAGTTTCCCACCATTACTATATCACATTTGAAGTTGAGGATATTAAGAATGACACTGAGGTTACCAGCCTGGGAACTTGGAATAATGGTGGTATCCTTGACAAAAATAGAAAAGTTGGAGAGGGCGTTATGTTAGGAGAAAGGTAATGATTTCTGATTTAGACATGGTGAGTTGTATCAGGGACATTTAATTTGAAATGTCCAATAGGTACTAAACTCAGTACTGAAACTCAGATGAAAGACTGGGTCTAGATATAAAAACTTGGGAGTCATCTGCATAGTAATGACCTCCAAACCCATGGAAACCCATGAGGGGAGAGGGAGAGAGGGAAAGGGGAGAGGGACAGGGAGAGAGGGATGGGGAGAGGGAGAGGGAAAGGCAAGGACTCCAGTATGATCCCAAGTAGGATCACTTAGGATGATCCCAGGATTAGAAAGCATGATTGGGCTTCAACTGGATGAATGAACCTTATTCAAAAAAAAAAAAAACTAGAATAGGAACGTGGAGAGGGTAGGTAACATTGTATATTAGGTTTTACTCATGTTAGTAAAGTTAGGAGACAAGAAAGAGGTGGAGAAGCATGATAGAGAACATTTGCATAAAGATCACTAAAGGGAGAAAAGAATTTTGTCATTGGGATTAAAAACAACCTCAACAGAAAGAGGAAATAGATGAAGAGCTTGGAAAAAAATTAATTAAATTACTCATTAAAAAAAAAACACAAACATTTATTAAGCACTTACTATGTGTAAGGCATTGTACTAAGTCCTAGGTATAAAAATATTAAAAAAGAAGAGAGTCTGGGTCCTCAAGGAATTTACATTAAATAGAAGGCAACCCATGTAGAGGAAGCTATTCTGCACTGGGCCATGCGAGGGACATTCCCCTTGTAGTTTAGGTCAGACACTTTAACAAAAAGAGATTTACTTAGGAGAAAGATATTCAACAAGAATAGGCATTGAGCACCCCTCAAGATGATTCTGCTGAATGATGCTCCCTTGAATGCCCACCTGATCTACCAGCTGAAAACATCAGAGAACACTTAGATTTGTTTGTGGCTGCTTTGTGGTCAGGCAACTAGCAAGTGATACTAATAACCAGAATCCCTGGTCCCAAGAGTCAACCAAGACTCAAATATGAGCCCAATATATTTAAAGGAAAAATTAGCATAACTTGCATGGGGGAGGGATTAGAGTATTGTTTCTTTCCCAGGAGTGGTACACAGGGAGGTTTTTTTGTTTGTTTGTTTTGCTTTCTTTTGTTTTTCTGAGGATAGTCAAAGAAGGGTTGTGGACAAGCAGATGATATGGCCTGGGCAGATGACTGAATGACTGGATGGAATATGAAGTTGGAGCATGGTCTGTTATCTAGGGCCTATTTAGACCAGCCAATAGAACCAGTAGGGCAGCTAAATGGCCCAGTGGATAAAACACTGGGCCTGGAGTCAGGAAGACAAGTTCAAATCCAACTGTAGACACTTACTTGCTGTGTGACCCCGAGCAAGTCACTTAACCCTGTTTGCCTCAGTTTCCTCATCTGCAAAATGAGCTGGAAAAGGAAATGGCAAATCACTCTAGTATCTTTGCCAAGAAAAACCCAAATGGACTTATGAAGGGTCAGACATGACTGAACAACACAGTGGATCCTTGGCTATAATCCTATCTCTTTTGACCTCCAGAATATTATATTCTAAGCCTTCCAGTCCCTTAATGTAGCAGCTGCTAAATCTTATGTTATCCTGATTGTGTCCACAATACTTGAATTATTTCTTTCTCCCTGCTTGCAATATTTTCTCCTTGACCTAGGAATTCTAGAATTTGGTTACAATATTCCTAGGTTAATTTTCTTAATGATGATTTCATTCTTTAAAGTGTAGAGAAGCGCACAAGGGAAAATTCAATACTAGATTTGAATCTCACTAATTGGGAAAAATTGGTTCCTCAAGGGTGGAAGTGGTGAAAATATCAGGGAAAGTGACCACTCAAAGTCAACAAGGGTTTATTAAGTGCCTACTATGTGGCACTGTGCTAAAAGCTCAGGATATAGATAAAGGTTAAAAATAGTTCCTGCCCTCTAGGAGCTCAGAGTCTAGTGGAGGAAACAGTACATACATTGTAGATAATCAACAGAGGAAAGGCATTAGCATTAGTGGGAATCAGGAAAGGCTTCTTGTAGAAAGTGAGATTTTAGTTGGGATTTGAAGGAAGACAGGCAGGCTAAGAGGCAGAGATGAGGAAGAAGAATATTTCAGGTATGGGGGGCAGCCAGTGAAAATGTCCAGAGTCAGGAGATAAGTGTCTTGTGAGAGGAATAGTGATAACACCAGTGTTACTGGATCACAGAGAATGTGGAGAGGGGTGTGAGATTTAAGAAGACTGGAAGGGTTGGGGGGGAGAAAAGAGGGAGAAAACCAGGTTATGATGGGCTTTGAATACCAAACAGAGGATGTTATATTTTATTGTGGAGTTGATAGCTTATTGAGTAAGGGAATACTATGGTCAGACTTGCATTTTAGGAAGATTAATTAGATTAAGTGAAAGATGAACTAGAGAGGAAAGAGGCTTGAGAGAGAGAGAGACCAACAAAAAGGTTATTGCCAAAGACCAGGTGTAAGGTGGTAAGGTCCTGCACGAGGGTGGCAGCACTGTCAGAGTAGAGTGCGGGGAACATTTAAGAGAGATGTTCCAAAGGTACAATGGACAGAGTGGATACAGGCTAGTAAGAGAGAGTCAAGAGCTGAGAATCACATGTAGGTTTGAGCCCTGGGAAACTGGGAGGATGGTGGTACCCTCAAAGGTAACAGGAAAAGGACGAAGATAAATGAGTTTAGTTTTGGACATGTTAAGTTTAAGATGTCTATGAGACATACAATTCAAGATGTCCAAAAGGAAGTTGAAGATTTGAGACTGGAGATCAGGAGAGAGGTTAGAGCTAGATAAATAGATCTGACAGTCTTCTACCTAG
Source organism: Phascolarctos cinereus (assembly GCF_003287225.1). NCBI lineage: Eukaryota > Metazoa > Chordata > Mammalia > Diprotodontia > Phascolarctidae > Phascolarctos > Phascolarctos cinereus. Next base: position 112,463,684 of record NW_027556098.1, read on the forward strand.
AGATAATTGAAACCATGGGAGCAGATATGAGATCACCAAGTGAAATGGAATAGAAAGAGAAGAGAAAAGGACCCAGGACAGAGCCCTGAGAGATACTCATTGTTAGTGGCTAGGATATGGATAATGATTCAGCAAAGGAGCCTGAGAAAGATCAGTCAGACAGGTGGGGAGAGAACCAGGAGAGGGCAGAGTCATGATAACCTAGAGATAAGAGGGTATAAAGGAGAAGTATCAAAGAGGGTCAAGAGGAATGAGGATTGGTAAAAGAACATTAGTTTGGCAGTTACATCATTAGTAACTTTGGAGAGAGCAGTTTCATTTGAATGATGAGGTCAGAAACCAAACTACAGAGAGTCAAGACCTTAGAGAATGAGAGAAAAGGAAGTGGCAGCACTGATTATAGACAATTTTCTCAACGGGTATAGTTACAAAAGGAAGGGGAGAGATGAGACAAGAGCTAGTAGGAGTAGATGGATCAGGTGGGGGTTTTTTGAGGATGGAGGAGACATGGACATATTTGTAAGCAGGGATGCAACCACTAGACAGGAAGAGGTTGAAGATTAAAGAAAGCAGGAATAATAGAGGAGGTACTCTACCAGAGAAGAAAGGATGAAATAGGATCACTTGTGTATGTAGAAGGGTTCCAGGGGCAGGGAACCTGAGGCCTTGAGGCCATATGTGGGCCACTAGGTCCTCATGTGGCCCTTTACTTGAATCCAAACTTCACAGAATAAATCCCTGAACAAATCTGATTCAGTCAAAGGGCCACACTTGAGGACCTAGAGGGCCACATGTGGTCTCGAGGTCACAAGTTCCCCATCCCTAGGATTCCATTACACCATGATGTTTAAGGCTCTCCTATTCTTCAGCTGTCCACATTTCCCACATTCCTAACTAAAAAACAAAACAAAACAAACAAAACCCCTACAAAATGTTAATCTTAGATTTCAGAAATTGAGATAATTTGGAACATGCTTATGTTTGTATCAAAGGAATAACCCATTTCCCCCCTAATACTTTGAGGTTTATAGCATGCTCTTCTCTCCACAGCCCTGCAAGATAAAGCACTTACTACCTTTTTTTTTTTCCTTCAAAGCTCTTGCACACATTAAATGCTATTAAAGTTTGACTGTCCTTGGAGCCTAAAATCCCAGAGGGAGAAACAAGAAAGATTTTCAGAAAGGGCTTGCTCTCAAGTAATCTTATAACCCTGGTCTGTTGGGGCCCCAGTGTCATAGAGAACCATGATGCAATGATAGACGAGGAAAGGGCTGATAATGAAATAAAGTGCATATTGAGCCAAAAGGGATAGGGAAGAAGAGATGCATTAAGCTATCTGTTATAACCCTGAAGATCTGTAAGAACCAGCTCCCTCATGCTGAGGTACGAATGTGAGCGTCTTTTTCAGTGAAACCTTTGTTGCCACCTCATAACAACTTTCCTTCATTTCCCACTTGCAAAGCACAAGAGAGACGCCAACCTTCCCAATCCATGAATTAATTCAAAACATCAGTGATAATAATAACTGATACTGCTATAACCCTTTAGAGTTTGCAAAGTCTTTTGTATATGATCTCATGTGAGCCTCATCACAACCCTGTGGCATAATTACTACTAGTAGTATTATCCTCATTTTATTGCTGAGGATACAAACTTAGAGAGGGGATGACTTGTCCTGGTCATGTGACTAGGATGTGTCAGAGGTGTGATTTGAATTCAAGTCTTCCCAGATTGAAATCTTACGCTACTCAGTCTACTACTCTATGTTGCCTCCCTAAGGAAAGTTACATGTCCTATAATGAAAACTAATAATAATAGCTAGCATTTATGGTGCATATATAATAGCATATTATATATAGTAATATATAATATAACGTCCCAAAATTGTGACCAGGGTAAAATACGATAGCACTTTGTAAACCTTAAAATTATATGTAAATTATATGTAAAATTATATGTGTATACAAATGATATTAATTATCCCTGTTTTGTAGTTGGGGAAACTGAGGTAGGGTGTGGTTAAGTTACTTGCCTGAGATCACACATCTAGTGATATATAATATATACATATACTTATATGAGTCCAGATTTGAACAGAGGTTCTCATGACTCCAGGTCAGGAGGTCACTCCATTCTTGTTTATTCTTGTTGCAGGAGGTAGAGGGAGTCTTTGGGAAATGAGAAAATACTAAAAAAAAAAAAGACTAAGAAAAGAGCATCAGTAAAAAAAATTTTTAAGAAAGGAAGAAGTATAAAGTTGAGTGTATACCACCAACTGATGAAAGCTTCATAGAATCTAACACAGAGGATGGGAAGGAGCTCATCTAGTACAACCTTTTATTTAATTGATGAGGAAACTGAGGCTCAAACAGATGAAATGACTTGTCCAATGTCACATTGTCAATTAGTGGCAGAGCTGAGACTAGGACCAGGTCTCCTGACTTTCAAGACTCTTTCCATTAGGTAACCCTATCACCTTATTTCTTTCCCTCCTTTCTCTACACTCTCATTGAGCAGGAAGTGTCCCAGGATCATAGGATTCTGACCTAGAAGAGACCTTATGGAGGATCTATCCGACTCCATCCACTCTAACTTTCTCTAAAACTGCATCATCACAGATGTGAAAGCTATTTCTTTGATGGTGATCCTTATTAGGTGTCTTCAGTAGACAGTGCTATGACCTCCCGAGAGTTAGAGCCTGTGGCTGTTCCACTGGTCAGTAGTGGGTTCTCACCATCCAGTGCCAATTCTACTGATCCTCTCCTCATAAGGGGAAGTCATTGGAACTTTCACTGGTGCTTTTGTACCTAGATGAGAGAAGCGACCACATAAATTCAGAGTGGAAGATATGCAAATGTGCTCTCCTGCGCTTCTTGAATTGGGTGCCAGAGCTTTATTACCTCTTGGGAAAGAATTTACCTGTTCTCCTTTAGCCCAGGGATTATGACATTTACAGGCAGGCAAACAAAGCCACCTGTCAATTTTCAATCTGATCATGTTGCTTAAGCCTACCCCCTTACCCCTTCAAAGAAAACAAAGAGCCACCATTTCACCAGCTACTACTTCCTGAGTCACCCATGTGCTTCTTCACCAGGAGGCTTGGAGGGCTTTTCCTCTTGTAGCTTCCCCTAACCCCACTGCCAAGGGTCTGGGAGCTGAAAGGATAGGGATGCAAACTCACTCCTTTCCTCCTCATTCTTTGTACCTGCAGGAACATTGCCATCACCTCTCCCTCCATCCTGAGTAGTGGGACAAGGGGGCCAGTCGGTCTTAACGACCAAACCTTCATCAGTAGTAAGTATAGAGGGAGTATGAAGGTAAATGTTTCACAATCATCTTCCTGGGGATAAAAAGAGGATTCTTTTTTATTATTTTTAAAATGTTTTAATTAATTTTAAATTTAAATGCATTTCCATGTACACAGCACAACATAAAGAGAGGATTCAACATAAAACCATGAATTTCCATTTTAGGCTGCTTACTTTTTTTAAACTATATAATAAATACTACATATTGTTTTCAAAGCTACCCTACTTTTCTGTGCTTTCTTCTAAGTTTTCTTTTTTTTCTCTGCTGTGTACTTTTTTTTCTCCTTTCCTCACTACCCTGCCCTAGAGAAGGCTACAATTAAGCATAAGTGTGTGTGTGTGTGTGTGTGTGTGTGTGTGTGTAAAACCATACTATACATACTTCTACTTTGTATCAGTTTTTTCTTTGGAGATGGATAGCATCTTCCTTCATAGCTCCTTTGTAGTTGCTTTGAGTATTTATGATACTCAAGATGAATTAGCCATTCAAAGTTGTTGTTAGGACAATATTTCTTTTCTTTTTTTTAATTTTTGGGCAATTGGCGTTAAGTGACTTGCCCAGGGTCACACAGACAGTAAGTATCAAGTGTTTGGTTTGAGGCTGATTTTGAACTCAGGTCCTCCTGACTTCAGGGCCGGTGCTCTATCCACGGCGTCACCTAGCTGCTCCTACTGCAATATTTCTGTTACTATGTACAATATTCTCTTGGTGTTGTCATTTCAGTTTTCATTATTTCATTCAAGTCTTTCCATGTTTTTCTAAAATCCATCAGATCATCATTTCTTATAGCAGAGTAGTATTCCAAAAAAGAGGATTCTTGATACACTCAGATTTAATCTTCATTATCCACATTTTTTCCATCACTTTATGAAGTTTTAGATAATCGACAACACAATAAATCAAGCCCTGGTTTGCTGACTTTATATGTCTAAATGCTCACACTGAAAACTGAACAATCACTTTGGCAGGTTTGAGCTGGCTCCAGCACATGCCTAGCAGATGATATAGGAGGCCTCTTTCTCCCCTCCACTATGGACAGGGTTGTTAATGGAAAGAGCACTGGCCTTGAAGTAATAAGACTTTGGTTTGAATCCGAGCTCTGCCACTTACAACTTATTTGACCTTAGGCATATTAGCTGACCTCTCTGGACCCCAATTTCTTCATCTATAAAATAAGGGTTTTGGATAAGATGCTGACAAAAGTCTTTTTCTAGTTCAGAATCCTATGATCCTAGGACCCTTTATGCTCAATGAGAGCAAGGACAAAGGAGAGAAAGGAATAAGGTGGCAGGGTTACCTAATGGGAAGAGCATTGAAAGGGAGTCAGGAGCCTTGGACTTCGTCCCAGCTCTACCACTAATTGACAACGTGACCTTGGACAAATCACTTCATCTGTTTGGGCTTTAGGTTCCCCATCAATTAAATGAAGAAGTCATACTAGATGAACTCCAAGATCCCTTCCATCTTCTATGTTAGATTCTATGAAACTTTTGTTGGTTGGTAGCATACATTCAACTTCGTACTTCTCTTTTAAAAAAACTGCTTTATTGATGCTCATTTCTGTTTTTGATATTACTGTAATTTCCAACCTCCTGCAACAAGAACCCTGCTTTGTAACAATGAACCATTTTGTTAAATGAAAGAAATCCATTCTTTTTTTTTCTTTCTTCCCCCTCCCCCTTTCTTGGGCCTTTGTTATTCCCTTTCTCCACCTCCCTGTAAAAGGCTTTTGGACAACGAGGTGTCTCAAATAGTACACCCAGACCTGCTCCAATGGTGGGGGGCCAGCAGGGCAAGGTGCTCATATCTTGGAGTCTGCAAGAGAGGAGAGTCAAGGAATGTGTGTATATACATATATATATATACACACACACACACACACACACACACACATATACACATACATACACACACACATATATACATATATACACACACACATATATACATATATATACACACATATATACATATACACACATACATATATGTATGTGTGTGTGTGTGCATGTATATGTATATATTTATTTATATATGTTTTTGTTGTTATATATATGTTCCCTCCTCATCTCTCCCCACACTCTCTGGCTCTCCTTCCTCACTATGCTGTTTACCCCTATTTTTCCCCTTCAGACACACCAACTGACCATGTGGAACATGCAAACAAGGTGTCAGTATATCCCTTCCCTCCCAGCAGGCTCCAGATGGCAAGAATGCAGCTGGCTCAGGTTCCCTGGCAGAACAAAGTGGACATGTGTCCTCTCCAGCTCTGTCAATGATCTTATGAAAGCCCCCAGTAGTCATCCTTCTGGTGGGCACCTTTTGTTTTCCTGGTATATTCACATGCTGCAAGAATTTTGTGTATTGGGGGGAAAAGATCCTTAGAAATTATGCAGTTCAGCCCCAACTCCTTGTTTCACAGAAAAGGAAACAGACTAGAGAGATGAAGTGATTCCCCCACCCCCTCAAATCATTGTTAGTTGGTGGCAAAACTGGGATTAGGAACCAAATTTCTTGAGATGATTTAATCTAGGATGGATTCTCACTGCACTATGCTGTCTGCCAGTCTTCCTTTAAGGTAACCTAAAAGCACTGTTCAAATGTAAATTATTATTGTTATTTGTGGACAGATTATACATCATTTTTTGTGTGTCCAAGGTTTTCTCTGCCAATTGGACAACAAAGGAATACACTGAAAAATAGTAAGAGGAGGTGAAATGACTGTTTTCTCTTGCTTCTTCTTGCTTAACTTTGTTAAAGTGCAATGATACAGCAGGGGAAAAGACTTTTCAGTCTTTTAATGTTGCTAACAGCCATTCAGGGCTTGATATGAGTGATCACCATATCTAGACATTTAAAACCATTCAGAGAGCCAGAGGCAGAGAAGCAGAAGGGACTTCAGAGGGATGCTTTTGTACTTGCGGCTGTGGTTTAATGCTATTGAAATATAGTCATGACTAAATACCCACTGGATAGCACATATGCTGTATTGGACAGAGTGTGGGGGCTGACGTCAGAAATTGTTCAGTTGTATCCAACTCTTCATGACCCTGTAGACCTCTGTCCATGGGATTTTCTTGGCAAAGATACTGGAGTGGTTTGCCATGTCCTTCTCCAGTGACAAACTGGTCACACAGCTAGGAAGTTTCTGAGGTTGGATTTGAATTCAGGTCTTCCTGACCACAAGCCCACACCCTACACACTCTATCCATTGAGCCACCTAGCTGCCCCAGAAATACCTGTGTTTAAATGCTTCCTCAGTCACTAACTACCTGTGTGACAGTGGGCAAGTTATGTAATCCTTAGATGTTTCAAACAACTACCTGTGATTTAGCTACTGAGTCAGGTTGCAAGCACTCAGTTTGGGGAGATTTTTTCGTAAATTTTTAAAATTTACTTTCAACTTAAATGCAAAATGAGAAAAGAAAAAAAATTGCCATTAACATAAGAGAGGATTCAATATAAAACAATAAATCACCATTTCAATAAAACCTATATAATAAATACTACACCTTGTTTTTAAAGCTGCCCAGCTTTTCTTTGCATCTTTGTAGGTTTTCTTTCGTTCTTTTTTACTTTTTACTTTTTTTCCCCCTTCTCCCTCCCCTTCCCCCCAAAGAAGGCTACAATTAAACTTGGATATATATATATATATATATATATATATATATATATATATATATACATATACATACATATCTATAAACATATACATATATACACATATACACTCATGTACATATGTAAGATCATACTATGCTCATTTTCACTTGTCATCTGTTTCCCTGAAGGTGGATAGCATCTTCCTTCATAAATCCAAGTCTTTCCATGTTTTTCTGAATCAACCAGCTCATCATTTCTCAAACTACAGCAATATTCCCACACTACAGCAATATTCCCACCCAATGACATCCTATCTGAGAGACTGTCTAGGAAAGATTTCCCCCAATTTTCTGCTTCCCTTCTATTCTTGGCTGCATAGGTTTTATTTATACAAGAAAATTTTGATGTAAAATAATAAAAAACTATCAATTTTATACTTCAGCAGTGCTCTCACCTTATAATATTGTCTAAGGGCTGATGCTACTGAATCTACTTCCTTTACATCTTTTCCTCTGGCCTCTTTGAAGTTCCTGACTGTTCATTCTTCCAAATGAACTTTGTCATTATTTTTTTCTAACTCAGTGAGATAATTTTTTAGTAATTTAATTGGGATGGCATTACATAAATAAATTAGCTAGGTAAAATTTTCATTTTTTAAAATTGCATTGGCTTTACCTACCCATGAACAATAAGTATTACTTCAATTATTTAGATCCTACTTTATTTGTATAAAAAGTATTTTATGTTTATGTTCATATAGTTCGTGTGTCTGTTTTGGCAGGTATATTATCAGGTGTTTTATGCTGTCTAGTTATTTTTAATGGTTTAAAACAATATTGAATAATATTGGTGACACATAATGTAGTTTCTCTATTTTTCTCTTTTGAATCTGTCTTAGCTTTACCTTTGTCTGAGATCATGATTGCTACCCCTGCTTTTTTTACATAATAAATTCTTTGTGTGTATCTCTCATTTTTATAGCACTTCCTAAAAACAACATATTGTTGAATACAAATTTTTAATCTGCTATCAGTTTCAATTTTATGGGTAATTTCAGCCCCTTCACATTTTAATCTATAATTACTTGTTGTTTATTTCCCTCCTTCCTATTTTTCCTCACTATCCTTCTCACCTTACTTACCCTTTTCCTCCTCACTCATCTGCTTTACTTCTACCAGTTACCTTACACTCCTATTCCTTAACCTGTCCACCCCTCCAAAAATCCCTCCCTTATCCTCTCCCCACACTTTATCCCCTTGCCATCTTATTTCTTTCTGAATTTGGAAGACTTTTATTCCCTTCTAGATATTGTTCCCTTTTGTTCCCTCTTTAATCCATTTCCAATGAGAGTAAGGTTCTAGCACTACCTGCCCCCCACTACTAGCTTCTTCTGCATCAATTTTTCCTGTTACGCCTCCTTTTTCCTCTCCCTACACAATTTTTTTAGAATCACCCCATCATACCCAGCTCAGCCCAAGCCTTTCTCTTAAACTACCCAAACAATAATGACAGTCATAAAAGAACTGATATTTTCACATATAAGAAGTAAACAATTCGACCTTATAGAGTCCCTTATAATTGGTCTTTAATGTTTACCTTATATTTCTCCTGGATGTTATATGCCAAATTTTCCCTTAAGTTCTGCTGTTTTTGTCACAAATACCTGAAAGTCTTTCAGTTCGTTGAATGTCCATTTTTTTTTCCATTCAGGATTATACTTAACTTTGTGGGGCAAGTTACCCTTGGTCGTAACCCCAGCTCTTTTGCTCTATGAAATATTGTATTCTAAGACCTATGATGTAGTAGCTGCTAGGTCTTGTGTAATCCTTATTATAGCTCCACAATATTTAAATTTTTTTTTGTTCTTATTGCTTCCAATATTTTCTCCTTAACCTGGGAGCTTTGTAACTTGGCTATGATATTCCTGTAAGTTTTTCTCCTGGGATCTCTTTTAGATGGCGATTGGTGGATTTTTTCCTGTTTCTTCTTTGCCTTATTGTTCTAGAACTTCAGGGCAATTTTCCTTAATAATTTGTTATAATATTGTATTAAGATTCCTTTTTTATCATAATTTTCACATAGTCTGACTATTCTTATATTATTTTGCCTTGATCTGTTCTCCAGATCAGTTGTTCTTTCTGATGAGATGTTTCACATTCTCTTCTAGTTTTTCCTTCTTTTGATTTTGTTTTATTATTTCTATATGTCTTAGAATGACATTAGCTTCCCTTTCCCCAATTCTAATTTTCAAAAAATTATTTTCTTCCTTAAGTTTTTGATTCTCTATTTCAAGTTGCTTGACTTTCTTTTCATAATTTTCTTGATTTTCTTGGATTGCTCTTATTTTGTTTTCTAATTTTTCTCGATCTCTCTTATTTGATTTTTAAAGCCCTTTTAAAGTTCTTCCAAGAACTCTTTTTGTGAATGGGACCATTTGTCATTTTTCATTGAAAAAGAGTGGCTTTTTTAGCTTCATTATCTTCATCTTGAATATGAACCCAGCTTTTTTCTATCCCCATGGCAGCTATCTATGGCTGGGTTCTTTCTCTTTTGCTTACTCATTTTAATTATTTTTTTGTTTTGTTTTGAGCACCCATTAGTGTAATCAAGTTCTAGTCCCGAGGTTTGCGGAATGATGCCCCAAACCTCAGTTCCTTCTTACTGTTATTTTCTGAGGTTTGTCCTGGGCTCAACTTTGGGCTCTCTTCTCTACTCCTAAGGCACAGTGAGGGCCTCCAGCCATGCTGTCCGGCAAATGATCTTACTCCCTGTGGTCCCTCTGGTGGCTGCAAACTACAACTGTCCTTTTTTTCCTGGAACTGAAATCAGGGACTCTGCTCTCCTGCAAATGCCCATAGCCAGCAGGGCTTGTGGTTTGTTGATTATGAAGAGTTGACCTGGAAGTGTTTGCGCTTCACCATGGAGGTCGGGTCTTTTCTGTGGAGGTCTTCTCAAGTTGTCTCAGGAGAACAACTATTTTACCCTGACTTTTGTTTATTTCCACTACTCTATGTTTTCTCTGAGGTGATGTCCTGTCTTTTTTGGGGGAGGAAATTTGGAGCCAAAAATTTTCTGACCTACTGTACCATCTTCCCAGAAATCTTCTCCAAACCCTCAGTTGTTGAGAGGTCCCACCTTAGGAATTCCCCATGGTCCTTTGGAAGTTCTATCAGAGGGACAGTTTAGTTTAGTGAAAAGAACACTGGTCTTTGGATTCAGGAGATCCTGGCCTCTGATACATATCTGTGACCATAAGGTAAGTACTTCATTTACCTAACCCCCATCTTCCTCATCTATAAAATGAGGGGTTTGGGTTCCAGACTCTTCCATCTCTATATCCTGTGACTGTATTATCTTGGCTCAGCTAACCTTGAAGATCACATCAATTTCTAATCTACCAGTCAATTTCAGTTAGAAACTGCTATGAAATCACATGCCAACAATCAACTTGCCTAGGTTACCCTTATCATTGCAGTCTTGGTAGTCACGTGTCCAACTAATTGAATCCTCATGAGCACCCTTTATAGTATATTCATTGTGAATAAGGCTAAAAGCTTGTTTCAGAGCTCTAGTTGCCTATCATTTACTATCAAAAGATTTTGTCTATAGATGGCACAGATTTATTACAATAAATATTTATTATCTTAGATAAGAGAATCTAAAATAAATCAAGAGATCTAAGCCAGGGTCCTGTCTCTGACATTTAGTTCTTATATCTTTGGTAGATTGCTTAATTTCTCAGAGCCTCTGTTTCCTTGTCTTTAAAATGGGAATAAATATTTGCACTAGGTACCTCAAAGGGTTATTGTGAAGAAAAAACTTTGTAATCTGTAGGATGCTATGTAAATATGAACTATTATTTGTAAACCAGTTCTAGAAAATAGCTTTTTATTGTTTACTAAAATGTATTTACATTTATTATACTATTATTAATAAACAATATTATATTAATTAATAATATGATTATTTATACTCTTAAATACATTTATTTATTTGTTTACCTAAATACACCCACAACAAAAGGATATTTTATTTGAAGCAAGATATGAGAAGATAACATCTAGATATTTTAGATATCTTACTCAACTTATATGACAGAATCATAGAATTTGAGTATTATATGAGACCTCAGTAGGGTAGCCATGTGGCACAATGGATAGAGTGCCAGGCCCAGAGTCAGGAATTTCAAATCTTTGTGAATTCAAATCCAGCCTCAGATGCTTACTAGCTGTGGGCACCCTGTTTGCCTCAGTTTCCTCATCTGCAAAATAAATTGGAGAAGGAAATGGCAAACCACTTCCATATCTTTGCCAAGAAAATCCCAAATGGGGTCATGAAGAGTTGGACATGACTGAAATGACTCAACAACAATAACAACAAAGGGACCTCAATAGCCATCTAGTCCATCCCATATGTGAAAAGAATATATATGTGTGTGTGCATGTGTGCGTGTGTGTGTGTGTATGTATATAGTATGTATATATCATACTAAAAATATGATAACACATCCTACAAGTTGCTGTCCAGCCTCTGCTTGAAGACCTTCATCACCCGTCCAAGTAACACATTCCACTTCTGGACAACTCTAATTACTGGGAAAATTTTCTTGCAAACGAACCTAAATTCACCTCTTTTCAACTTCTACCCATTATTCTTGGTTGTTCCCCTGGTAAATCTAGTCCATACTCTTCATGGTAGCCTTTCAGATACTAGAAGACAGATATTATGCATCCCTGCCTTCCCCCATCAAGTCATCTCTTTTCTAGATTAAACATAGTCAGTTCCTTCACCTGATCCTTGAATAACATGAACTCAAAAGAGCTTTCACCATCATTGTACTCCTCTGAATTCTCTCCAGTGGTGCAATGTCTTTCTTAAACCATGGTTCCCAGGAAAACACACAATGCTCCATATGGCATCTGATAAGAGCAGAGTACAGTGGGACTATCACCTCTCTGTTCCTGGAAGCTATTGCTACCTTGATCACATTAGCCCAACACATTCATCTAAGATGACACTAACTTTTTTGGTGCCATGTCATACTGCTGACACCTTTTGAACCCTCAGTCTACTAAAATCCCTAGATCTTTTTCAGAACAACAGCTGTTCATCAATGCTTCCTTCATTTTATACTTGTGAAGTTATTTTTTTTTATACCTAAGTGAAAGACTGCATTTATCTTTATTGAATGTCATCTTATTAGAATCAGCCTAGTATTCTGGTCTGTTGAAACCTTTGGACCCAGACTCTCATTTCAAGTTAACTATCCCTATAACCTTTGTGTTATCTGAATATTCAATAAGCATACCATTTATGCTTTCTCTTGCTTTTAATAATTACCTGGATAAAAGTCAGCTTCCTTATTCTTCAGAGTAATTCATTTAATGCACAAAGATCCTGTGTCCCTGGATGTCCATAGCTCTGTATGCCATATTAGATCTGGTTACCTCATCAGTGGTTTTTGTTTTGTTTTGTTTTGTTTTCCCTGATAGTTGGTCAGATCTGGAGGGCAATTTTGTTGGCCCTTATTATGGGAACCTAACTTTCTTTCCTGCCTCCCATAGAGTCCTGCCATAGTGAAAGCTCAATGTTCTGTGGCACTCTACTTCCTATGATTTGTCTGAAATCTTTTCACAAGTCTTTGACACAATATACAAGCATAAGGCTCCTCAGGTTCCACTTATGTTTCTGTTCTATTCACCCTCCTTTTTTTTTTTATAAACACATGACGACCGTCAAAACCAGAAAATAAATGACCAAAGAGACGTTATGGAGCAAATGTTAACTCTGAAAATGCCAAATAGGTTATATACCAACTGATAAACTCTGAAAAATAAAATAAAACCAAAAAAAAGAGTTAACAGTAGTTATAAACAAAAAGCATTATTTTATTCCATTGGAGTGGGACAGCTAGACGTGTGCTGTTCTAGGATGGAACAGACCCACTACAGCAAGACTAAGCCTTGCTGCGTATAATAGTGGCTAGATAAAGAAACATGCATTGAGTAGTGGCTATGGCACTGAGTGGTAAGAGCAACAAAGAGGCAAACTTAATTCATAGCAGGGCTTCACGACTTGAATGTAATTCTTGCAGGTGCTTATCCAAGCTCAGGGAACACTTAGGGCTGGTGTGAAACAATTCTGTGATTTCACTGCAGCAGAGTTCATCCAAAGAATGAGTGTGAAGGATTGTTGTTATGTTACTCAGGGCACAACTTGCTTGCTGGGCCTTAGCTCTGGAAAACAAGGTGTCTCCTAATAGTAAAGGGAGAGGAATAAAAAGAGAGGGGTGGTCTGGGCATAGGGATCCTGACAAGACTCTAACTCCCACTACTCAAGGAGGTAGCCAGTGTGATGTAGTGGTGGGAGAAATACATTGAAAAGGAGTTTGAGACCTAAACCTACCACAAGATAGCTGTATGATCTCTTGAAAGTCTCTTTACCAGTCTAAGTCTCAATTTTTTTCATTTTTAAAATAAGGAAGTAGAACTAGATGGTCACCAATCAAAGGCTTTTTCTTGCTCTTTGAATCTGGGACTGGGCTATCTTCTAGGGCCACTCCAACTAACAGGGATACAGAACACCAGACTGGATCATTTGGTGGAAAAGCAGCAAAACTAAACAGGAGAGAAGAGCAAGTTTCTGGGGTTCTGCTCCCAGAATTCCATAAAGCAGAGGTTCTCAAAATGTGGTCCAAGAACCCTTGGGGAGTCCTTGAGACCCTTTTAGGGGGTCAATGAAGTCAAAACTATTTTCATAATAATACTAAGATGTTTTCATTTCTAATATGTTAAATTTCAAGAAATATAACCTACATAAACAAAAAAGGGTTGCTGAACAATTTTTAAGAGTATAAAGGGTTCTAGGGCAGTTTGGTGATGCAGTGGATAGAGCCCTGGGCCCAAAGTCAGAAAGATTCATCTTTGTGAGTTCAAACCTGATCTCAGACACTTCCTAGCTGTGTGACCCTGGGCAATTCACTTAACCTCGTTTGCCTCAGTTTCCTCATGTGCAAAATGAGGTGGAAAAGAAAATGGCAAACTGCCCTGGTATATTTGCCAAGAAAACCCCAAATGGGGTCACAAAGAGTAGGACACAACTAAAACAACTGTAACAATAACAAAAAAAGAGGTTCTGAGATAAAAAAGTTTAGAAACTACTGCTGTATACCACCTCTATAGACCTTTTTTTATTAGTGACTAGTCAGATCTTTAGAGTCATGCAATTCCTTTTCTTCCTTATTCCCAGGGTTTTCCAGATATTCCTATCCAGAAGTAGAGTCTCACTATGTTGGTACCATTTTAGTCCAGGAGGTAATGGTTCTCTACCGTTTAGAACTTGGTAACTAAGGATCCCATGCTCTGGGACTAGACCCAGACCTTCTTTCCCAAAGACCACTCAAAAACCTAAAACCAGTGATTTGCCTATGGATCTTGAGAATATTAAGGGAGTGACTGATATGAATGACATTAGGTTTGGGTTACTGGGAGGATGGTGGTATAGAACATAAGCTTCTTAAAAAGCAAGGCCAGAAGGATGCATAGGTTTATTTATAGAAGGTATGGCCTATTTAAGCTATTTTTACTAATGATTTTCTCCTATTTTTTTTAATACATAAACAAAGTGAGATCGTAGGGTTTAGAACTGGAAAGGATCTTAGATGCCATCTATCCAACCCTTTTGTTTTCCAAGTGAAGCAACTGAGACCCAAAGTGGTAAAATGACTTACCCAAAGTCATTCAGGTAATAGTAGAAGAGCCATGATTCAAACACAGGTCTCCGATTCCAAATTCCATGCTGTTTCTACTATGCCAACATGTAAAATCAACAAAACTGATCAGTCTGTCAGTATCACCTGCCCATTGAGGAGGAATAAGGCAGATTCCATCTCTATGGTCTCTTTCTCTATTCAGGACATGGTACCTACCTACGATATGCTAAGCACTGTTCTGAGCACTGGGGGCACATACAAAAAAGTGAGCAATCCCTGCCCTCCAGGAGCATATAATCTCCCATGCCGGAGCTACATCAGTAGCTTATTTGGGAGTTAGGAAGCAATCCAGAATAATGAAGCTTAAGAGCTTCCAGAGTATATTCCCCCTAGTAAAATAAAGATTACATCTTATAAATTTAAGGAAAACTTTGTATCTGAGATCAAAATAATGATGATGATACCTGAAATTTCCATATTACTTTACAATTGTCAAAGCTGTTGTATATATTACTTCCTCACAGAATCAATAATAATTACAATTATAATAGCTAGCACTTCTATAGTGCTTTAAGGTTTACAAAGTTCTTTACCTATGTTATCCCATTTACTCCTGTTCTATTCTATAAAATAGGTAATCTGGGCATTATTCTCACCCCAACCCCTCATTTTAAGGATGAGTTAACTGAGACCTAGAGAGCCTAAGTGACCTCCCTAGTATCCACACGGATACTTAGTAGGGTAGCTCGGTTTAGAACCTAGGCCTTCTGATGCCAATTCCCAGTGCATTTTCCAATATGCCACACTGCTTCCTGTCCACCCTGGATTTCTCAAGAAACTGGATCAGAACTGGTGGATGTGGCATGAGTTACCTACATTAAGGGGCCTTTTTGTGGTTATACCTGTTATGGTAATAATTCCACCCTGCCCATGAATCTAAACCTGAGGGATGGGTTGTGAATTATATACTGTTTACTCACTAAATTCTTCCTCTTGTGGTGATCCCTTGTGGTGGGTGGCTGCCCCAGCTTCTCAAAGACCACAGAAACATAAGTTCTCACAGATCCTGATACTTAGGAAAGGAACTGAGTATAGACCCAGCTCCATAGACTAAGTGTCTGCTGTCTAGGGACTAGCCGAGGTGAGATCAGAGAGGCTCCCATCACAAGGCCAGATATCAGGTGATGAATTATTTTGGCCACAAAGGTAATGAATAATCATAATAAACAACAACTAGCATTTATATAGTGCTTTAAAGTTTACAAAGTACATCCCAAATATTATCTCATGGTAGGCACTACTATTATCCCCATTTTACAGATGAAGAAACTGAGGCAGAGGCGAGTGAATTGCCCTACTTGCCCACAACTAGTAGGTGTCCAAGGCCATATCCGAACACAAGTCTCCAGGGTTCGTAGTCTGGTGCTCTTGCCACTACACCACCTAGTGGGGGAGCTGGAATCTTCCCTGGGCAGAGGAGAACAGACCCTGGTAGAAGCAAACCACAGGTACGTGAGCAATTAAAGAAAAGACACTTTGTTCAAAGTCACAAGAGGGAATGTTATCTTTAGAGGGGGGGGTTGGGGGGGTGGGGGGGTGTTCTTTACCTGGGAGCCATGAATGTGGTATTTGAAAATATATTTTGATAAATATATTTAATATAATCCGTTTCCTTTGGAATCCCATGTATTTTATTTTGTGCATTTAAAGCCATTGTTCTGAGAAGCGGCCCACAGACTTCAGCAGGCTGCCAGAGGGGACTGTGATATACACAAAAAGGTTAAGAGCCCCTGGAATTCCCAGGTCACCTGGGAGATAAGCCTGGGAATCTCAGAGCCCTAACCTAACACTGCTCCCTGACTTTTTATTGTTGCAACATGGGAGAGAGATGCCAAGCTGTCCAGTCCTGCTTCAGACAAGCACAAACACTCTCATTCTGTCCAAACATGATATGATGGCATAAACAAGGGTTGTTTCTCTCTGGTCTTTACCTTGCTGGAAGCCTTCCCAGCCTCGGGAGTGGTGATGACAGGCATCCTGACTGATGCGTGGCGCTCTTCAGAAGGACTAAACTGCTCGGCGAGGCGTTTTGCCCAGTGTGGAGTCAACCTTTAATCAGGCTTTGTCCATCAGCTTCAAGGCTGGAGGCCGGCTGCCTTTTATGTTAGAGCAGTGAACCACCTGGGAAGGCCAAAGAAAGATCCTGGCAGCCATCTAAAGGAATAATCCCCTTTCTGCTCTCATGCTTCTGTGTATAGGTGTGTAGGTGTGGGTGTGAAGGTTAAGGAAAGAGCAGGTGGGGGAGCCCTGTTAATTGGGTGGGTGGGTGGCAGATAAACATATCACTCTGTATAGCCATTACATTTCATAGTTCCTTAGGCTACAGTTTCTGGTAACTTTGCAGAGTCCTTTTGGGGGTGCATTAATGGATAAAACAGTAGAATTTGGGGAATACTTGCATCCACTGCAAATGTTATAGAGGCAGCTTAGTGGTATAGCAGAAAAGGTGTTGGCCCTGGAGTTAGGAAGACCTAAACTCTAAGTCTGTCTCAGATACTTGTATGCGGGGGCAAATAACTTAATCTCTTTCAACCTCAGTTTCCTTATCTGTAAGGATATAATAATAATATATAAAATAAAACAATAAAATGGAAAATTGACACAAAAATAGGACTCACTTCCCAGGGTTGCTGTGATGATCAAATGAGACAATATATGTAAAGTGCTTTGCTAACCTTAAAGCACTATATAAATGCTAGTTGTTATTATTATTATTATTATTATTATTATTATTATTATTATTATTATTCAGTCCATTCTAATAGACATGAAAATTAAAAGTTTTCACAAAAGGGTTGGGTCAGCAATGCTAAAAGTAATAGACCTTCATGAATAGCTGTATTTTAATTCACACAAGGAAAAGTTTTAGGCCTAACATGAGCTATGGGGGAACAGGGACAAGGAAAGAGGGGAGGTCCAGGACAAAGTGCACCATAGGCTCCTACTCAGGTATTGGTTGAGAGATAGGGGAAAGACAGTTATCCTTGGGCCTTGCATGCAGCAGCCTTTGAGCTATGGCAGGAGAAAGAACAAAGTTCGGTGATGATTCTTCAAGAGGGGCTTGGCAAATGCAGCTAATGCCATGCTTTCATTACTCCTCCTAAGATTAATGTGATGTCTGATTTGTTCTTTACCTCTGTGTCAGGGCCACTCAGATTCCCTAGTGAAGGTTCATGGGTTTTATGGGGATGAATGAATGAATGAATGAATAAATGAATGAATGAAAAGACATTCATTAAGCAAGCACTGATTATGTGCAAAACTCTGTTCTAAGTTCTGGAGATAAAAATAGGGCCAAAGTCTAGGAGGCGCTGATATTCCCAAGGCTCTTGGGTTGAGGGTTCTGGGCTATCATTATAGAGTGTGAGTGAAGCTAGTGGCTTGCCTTGCCTAGCATATGCCTCCTCCTATTTCCCTCTCAGGATGCCCCATTACTTCAGCTGCTGTTGCTACTGTTTGTTCTTCATTCTCGAAGAAGACCGTGACATCAGGGAGTGATGCCATGATATGCAAGTGAATTGGATTTAAGGGGGGGGGGCACTGTGCAAAGCCACCAGCCTCACTTTCTCTGGAGCCATCTGGATCCAGTGGCCAGATATAGATCAGGACGACCAGAGATGGCCCAGGATGCAGTAGGAGACCTTGGCCTTTTCAAGGTAAGGTCTTTAACAGGTCTCAGTTTGACTAGGCTGGAGATGGGCAGGGTTGATCAATCGATACATTTAGGAGAGATGGACCTATTATATAGCAAGCACATAGTAGGGCTAAGGACCTATTATGTGCCAGGCACAGTGCTAGGTGTTGGGGATACAAATACCCAAATCAAATAGTCCCAGTTTTTAAGATGGTGGTTCTATACCACCATCCTCCCAGTCACCCAAACCTAGCATCATCCTTGATTCCTCATTCTCTCTCCACATCCAATCTGTGGCTAAGTCCTGTCAACTCTACCTTTGCAACATCTCTCCTAAACATCCCATTCTGTCTTCTCACTTGTCCTCACATCACACCTAGACTACTGCCATAGCCTTCTGATTGGTCTCCTTGCCTCATATCTCCCCACTCCAATGCTCCCTCCACCCAGCTATCAAAATGATCCCCCTAAAGCACAAATCTGACCATGTCACCTCCCTAGTCAGTAAACTCCACTGGTTTCCTATTACCTCCAAGATCAAACATAAAATCCTCTGTTTAGCTTTTAAATTCCCTCATAATCTGCTTCCTTCCTATCTTTCTAGTCTTCTTACAACTTACTCTACTCATGTACTCTATAATTCAGTGACACTGGCTTCCTTGTTCTTCCTCAAACTCAATATTTCTCCTTTTATCTCTGTGCCTTTTCACTGGCCCTTATGCTTGAAATTCTCTCCCTCTTCATCTTTAGTTCCTGGTTTCCCTGGATTCCTCAAGTCAGCTAAAGACCTCACCACTTGGAAGTAGCCTCTCCTAAGCCTCCTTAAATCTTAGTCCCTTTGCTCTGAAATTAACTCCAATTTATTCTGGATGTATACATAATAATACATAATATAAACATATTATTTATACACAGTTGTTAGTGTGTTGTTTCCCTCACTGGATCGTGAGTTTCTTGAAAATAGGGACTGGTTTTTTTTTTCTCCTTTTTATCCCCAGGGTTTAGCACAATGCCTGGCACATGGTAAGCATTTAAATATTTATCTATTTATTTATTTTTGGTGAAGCGATCAGGGTTATGACTTGCTTAGGGTCACAGAGCTAGTAAGTGTTAGGTGTCTGAAGCTGGATTCAAACTCAGGTCCTCCTGACTCCAAGGCCAGAGCTCTATTCACTGCACCACCTTGCTGCCCCTGGTAAGCATTTAAATAAATGCTTGTTGACTTGACAAAATATGTTCAAAACAAGTATAAGGCATTTTTTTTTTGGCAAAAGGTTCTAGGAATTTTGGGGTTCTGGAAAGGTTTCATGCACTTTGTCCTGGACCTCCCCTCTTTCCTTTGATCTGTGCCTTGAAAACAAGGGATTCTAAGAGATAGAGATGAAAAGGGATAGCATATTAGGCATGGGGAACCACTAGATCAAAAGACACATAGACAGGAGATGGAATATGATATGTGAAGAACAATAAGAAGGACAGTTTGGCTGAAAGGTAGAGTACAGTGGAGGAGGAGAAGAAAGATGATGATAAAGAGGAGGAAAAGGAGGGGTGAAAGGAAGGGGAGGAGGAGGAGGATGAGGAGGGGGAGGAGGAGGGGCAGAAGGGGAGGAGGGGCAGGAGGGGGAGGAGGGGGGGAGGAGATAATGATGATGATGATGATGATGATGATGATGATGATGATGATGACAGCAACAGGCTAGAAAGATAATTTGAGGTCAGTTTATGAAGGGCATTAAAAACCGAACAGAGGAGTTTATATTTGATCCTAGAGGCAATCAGGAGTCACAGGAATTGGAGCAGGGGTGTGCTATGTTCAGCCCAGTACTTCACAAAAATCACTTTGGCAGCTGTGTGGATGATGAATTGGAGTGAGGAGCTAGACTTGAGGGAGGAAGACCAGTTAAGAAGCTATTGCAACAGTCCAAAGGATGAGGGCCTGAATGGGGCAGTGGCCTCATGAGTAGAGAGAGAGGGGAAGATGAAGGAGAACTTATCTATATAGAAACAACAAGGCTTGACAACTGATTGGATCTGTGGGGTCTTACTCAAGCCAGTCTAAGGGATTTCCTATAGTTGATGTTGGAATCCAGAAGATCTCACATTTAGACAGCAAGGCCTGCTCTGGAAGTATCTCCTCTGGAAGTTTCCAACAAATAAGATTCCAGAGAAAATCATGTTAGGGTACCAGATAGCAGAAGAGGTCAAGGCCAAGAACAGAGGTAGCCTACCACAAAAGAAGTTAGACCTCAAAATAGCTAATGCGTTTCTGGCACTGGGCTAAGTGCTTTACAATTATTATCCCACTTGATCCTTACAACAGCCCTGAGAGAAAGTTATGTAGATTGGAGCTCCTCATGTCAACCTATCCTCTACACAGCTGCCAAAAGTATGCCAAATATGCTATTCCCTCAGTTTGCAATTGAGGAAACTGAGGCAGATAGAGGTTAACCTTAATTTGGAAAATAAGCTAGAGAAGGAAATGGCAAACCACCCCAGGATCTTTGCCAAGAAAGTCCTACATAGGTTCATATGGAGTCAGACATGACCGACATCACTGAACATCATGAACATGAATATTTTGTTATGTATTGGACTTATCTTTTGCTCATTGGCCTTGGAGCATTTTCTGACTGTGTGATGATTAGGTCAGACAATATGTACAGCTTAGTGATTTTAAGATGATGATAGCTAGCATTTATATAGGACTTTAAAATTTACAAAGCTCTTAATAAAATTATCCCACTTGACTCTCACAATAATCTTGGGAGGTAGGTAAGTGCTATTGTTAACCTTATTTTACAGATGAGGAAATTGAGATAGAGTTAAGTAACTTACCAAGGGTCACATGCGTAGTAAGTATCTGAGACAAGCTTTGAACATGACTCCAGTTCCAGTACTCTATCTGCTGTGTCACGTAGCTGCTTTGCAAACCTCTGTATAAATGTTAGCTATTGTATAAATGTTAGCTCTACATAAATGTTAGCTATTATTATTAGGTAATGACAATACAAAGATAGAAACAGAATAGTCTCTGACCTACTTTAGCCTAGAGCCAGGCCACCCACCTCCTGGACTCTTTGCTCTAGAGACTTTTCAGGGAGCCTTGCATCATTCCCATCCAGGCCACTCACCTCTGACTTCTTCCTTCCAATGACTTCTCCAGTTCTCTGGAAGCTATTCCCAGACCTGGCCAGACTCAACTGTTGAGTTCTTGCCTTCTGACCAGACTCCCACAAACCATAGCTTTGGCTACTCTTGCCTAGTGTGAGGGAAGCCTCCTGGGCCTCTCAGGTCTCACATCACCACCTGATGGATAGATAGAAAGAGCCTTTCACAGTATAATCACCTGCTTCCCCTCAGTAGAATTCTCTCTCCACATGGACACTTCCTGGATTCATTCCTCAATGATTAGCATACAGAAGATACAGCAGATGAGGAAGACGAATGAGTTGAGGATGACTAAAAGGTTGTGTTCTTTTGTAACTGGAAAGATGGCAGTGTTCTCAACAGAAATCAGTAATTAGGAGGAGGATTAGGTTTTGGGGATAGTTCCCTATACCAATTAAATCCTCTCCTCTTTAAAATATCTTGAAAATAGATCACTTGATAGGTTAAAATTGTCCTATTTCTAGCTTAAATATATGTGTACTTGGCCTAATCCACCTGTTATTCTCAATTTTGTTTTCTTTAGTACCAATTCTACTTCCGAATGTAGCATATAAGGGACATGTGATGTTTCTCCCCAAATGTCATGGTTCTACTGTCACTGATGAAACTAGTTTTCTACAGATTCCAACAGATCTTCATTTTTGTCTGTTTGTTGTTTGCTTTGTAGTTTCATCCTTTTTTAAAATTAATTTTTTTCAATGAACAAAAAAAGATTGTTTTCTCCTTCCCATCTCCTTTCCACCCCACTGGAGGAAAAATGCAAATCATTATGACAAATATACATAGTCAAGCAAAATAAATTCCTACATTGATCATTTCCAAAAACCATATGTTCCCTTTTGTACTATAAGTCTACCACTTAGGTGTCAGAAGATGGGGAGCACACTCTATCATCATTCATCTGGAATTATAGTTAGTCATTGCATTGATCAAAGTTTGTAAGTCTTTCGAAGTTGTTTGTCTTTAGAATATTGTTATTGTGGTATATATTGTTCTCCTGGTTTAGCTCATTTCATTCTGGATCAGTTCATATACATCTTCCCAGATTTCTCTGAAACTGGCCTTTTCATCTTTTCTTATAGCTCAATAGTATTCCATTATATTCATATAACATAATTTCATCAGCTATTCATAAATTTTGGGGTACCTTCTTTGTTTCTAGTTCTTTGCCATCAGAAAATGAGCTGCTATAGATATTTTTGTGCATAATAACAACAGCTAACATTTATATAGCTCTTACTATGTGTTAAAGTGCAATTATTATCTCATGTCATACAATTATTGTTTCATTTGATCATATAAGCAATTTTCCTTTTTCTTTGAGCTATTTGTGTTATAGGTCTAGTAGTGCTATCGCTGGCTCAAAGAATGAACAGTCTAGTAATTCTCTGGACAAAGTTACAAATTGCTTTCCAGAATGGCTGGACCAATTCACAACTTTACCAGCAGTACATTAATGTGCCTATTTTGTACAGCCCCTCCAACATGTCACTTCCCATTTTTGTTAGTTTTGTCAACATTATGGGGTGAGACAGTACCTCCGAGTTCCTTTAATTTGCATTTCTCTAATTATTAGTGATTTGGAGCACAATTCTGTCTATATATTTCCTATTTCTCTTCTCATATGCTTCTATACTAGTCTGGTCCCTTTTAACCTTTCACCTGGAATGCCAAAACAGCCTCCAAATCGATCTTCTCACCTTTAGCTCCTCCATTTTCCACTCCATTCTCCATATAGCTTCCAAACTGATATTGTTAAAGCACAGGTCAGAACATTCCCTCCAGAATTAAAACCCTCCACAATTTGGCTCCAATCTATCTTTTCGCTTTGATCTTACCTTTCCCTCACACACTACACATTGCAGCAAAATGAGTCTGCTTATTATTCCCAACATTCCATTTCGCACCTCTGTGCCCTCACATAGGTTGTCTGCCATTTTTGAATGCTCCCCCCTCCTCTCCTTTCTCTTGGATTGCCTATCTATATTCATGGCTTAGCTCAAATGCCACGCATTGGTAAAACCATCTCAGCAGACAGGCTAAACCATGTTGAGGGTAACCAATAGGCCTCAAACCCACCTGTGAGTTAGGGAGGTGTCTACCCCAAGCATGTGAAGACTTTTCTAGTAGAATGGGTGGATGAGAACAATTTGTTCCAATGGCCATGCAGGTGGACAAAGCAGGCACCATGGAGAGCTTAGAGCTTGCACAGACATTAAAGGGGGCATGGTCATTCACTGCATCCTAGGTCATTGCCAAGAGTCTTGACTTTTGTCTTGTCACTGGACTTTGATGATTCTGGAAGAGAGTGAGGCTGATGACTTTGTGCAGCTCTGCCTCACTTAAATACAATTCATGAGCAAGTAAAGGCATCACTTCATGATGTCACTGGTCTTCTTTGAAAACAAAGGACAAACAACAACAGTATACTCCAACATCCTCATATTTTCCCCATCCAGGTGATTCTGAACCACATTCCAACTGTGCTCTCCCTCACTCCTATCCTGCTAGGTGACGCAGGGGATAAAGTGCTGGGTCTAGAGTCAGGATAACCTGAGTTCAAATCTATTCTCAGACACTTATTAGCCTAATGTGACCATGGGCAATTCAATTAGCTTCTATTTTCCTCAGTTTCCTCAACTGTAAAATGGAAATAATAGCACCCACCTTCCAGGTTTTTGTTTTGTTTTGGTTTGGTTTTTGCTAGGCAATGGGGTTAAGTGACTTGCCCATGGTCACACAACTAGTAAGTGTCAAGTGTCTGAGGCCAGATTTGAACTCAGCTCCTCCTGACTCCAGGCCTTGGTGCTCTATCCACTGCCCCACCAGGTTGTTTTAAGAATCAAATTACATAACATTTGTAAAGCACATAGCACAGTGCCTGGTATATAACAAGTAGGTGTTATATATAAATACTTCTTCCTTTTCCCTCAATCCTACCCCCCCCAACAATGTGCTACTCCATACTTTAGAATGCCTGCTCTATATTTAACAAAATTGGCTTACATCTTAAACCTTTTCTTTTCTCACTCCTTCCATCTTCTGGTACTCACTGGGCCTTCGCTGCCTCCTGATGGCGCAGCATCACTATTCACCCAATCTAGTCCTGGCTGTACTTTCATTCATTTCACCTAGATCACTGGTCATGGTAGAAGAATCAGAATACATTGGATGTGGAATGTGGTACTGTGCTGTATAGGACCTGAGCTAAATTATGTATGTAATCCTCTTCCCCACCTCAGAATTGGTGAAACAAATTTCTTTATTGTGGTTGGCAGAGTATATTTGTGATTATGGCTTTGGAAGTAAATATTCCTTTGTAAGAGCTAATAGAACTGTTAGTGATTAAATATAATTAAGAAGCCAGAGATCATTCCTAAACTTGAGGGGGGGACTGGAACCATTGGAAGAGAGCCTGGACACCCCACCCCCATTCCTCTTAAGGGTAGCAGAGAATTCTGGGGAAGAGATGAAATCGAACACACCTGGCCTTTTGGCAGTGAGTGTCAAGGGAGCAGTGTTACCCAGAGATCTGACCATGTCACTCCCACTACTCAATGAGCTACTGTGGCTCTCTATTACCTCCCCCACCAAATAGAAACTCCTTTGTTGGACATACTTCAAGACCTACTCCCTTTCTACCTTCCCACTTTACTACTCTGCATGTACTTTTGCAGCTGCCTTCTTGCTGCCCCTCATAAACAACACTGTATTTCCTGACCCCTGGCCTTTTCACTGGTTGTCCCTTGGGTATAGAATGTTCTCCCTCCTCACCTCCTCTCCTCCTTACCTCCTCAGCTTCCTTCAAGACTCGCTCTAATTTTACCTTCTGCAAGAGACTTTCCCTTACTGCTACATCTGTATTTGCTCTGTACATATTTTGTGGATACATAGTTATTTGTGTGTTGTTTCCTCCGTTAGAATGTGAGCACCTTGAGGGAAGGGAGCATATTTTTGCCTTTCTTGTATCTTGTAAACCGAGGCAGAGGCTATCTCTAGAGAATTTGGATTTCCCTTTTCACCACAGAGGGAATAAACCAGGAGAACACAAAGGCTAGTTCTTGAGATCTAAATCCCACTTCTATCTAAAGGGAAGAAAACCAGAGGAAGATGGTGTCTGTGAAAATAAAGATTTTTTATTAATCAGGGAATTAAAACATGCACATGGGAGCAGTTAGCCTAATGTCAAAGAGCTCAGCTCAGTAATGGATATGGAGGATATATATACTTTTCAAACATGGAAAGGCAGGGAACTGGAGTGAAAGACAGGAATTGGGCAGGTGCTAGAAGGGAATGAGACAGAAAGGGGAAGGGGGGATCCAGAAAACATGGGAGTGAGGAATTCCAGGTGTCAGAGCTGTGGCCTTTTGATACAGAAATCAGAAGACATTCTTGTTGGTAACAACAGTTAGGGGAGTTGCCAACAATAAGGATGTCTCTTGAATGTCCGTACACCATCAGATAGCTCAGGGTCTGCTTTAAGGCTGGTGTGAGCTTAATCGGCTTCAGAGTTGTTGATTTTTTACACATCCTGCTGGGTTTACTCTCGGTCACTACAAAGGATTGTTGGTATGTCAAGCTGTTCTGTATCTTAGCTAATACATCCAGTCCTCATACAGTTCTTCTCAGTTACCTGGATAAAGGGGGCTCAAGCAAACCAAGATAGTTAGCATATCCATTTTCACAATCTCCATTGCTTAGAACAATGCCTGGCACATAATAAGTGCTTTTAAAAATGCTTATTGACTGAGTGACTAACTGTTTTCAATATGTACATATATATCATTCTATTGGGAGGATTAGAGGTTACTACATGTACACAAATAAGATAATTTGGTGAGAGAAAGGGCACTAACAACTGGGGAATTTCAATTCAATTCAATAAAAATTTGTTAAGCATCTACTATGTGTCAGGAACTGTGCTAAATGCTGGAGATACAAATAAGAAAAGGAAAGGCCCCCTGCTCTCAAGGAATTGGCAATTTAATGGAAGAAGAAAACACACAATAGAAAGCTGGAAGAGGGGGGAACACCAGGGGGGACCAGGGTGAAGATGTCTAATTCCATGGAGTTAAAATCAGGCAGTGATACAGATGGAAAGTGGAGAGCGAGCTGGAAACCTGCCCTCCATAAAGGAAAGCCTTAGGAAGAGTTTAATGCTCTACCCTCCAGTCCTCCTATCAAAGGGGAGAGGACACTGAGGGAGCTGAGTATCCAAGGCTGTTAGTGGCACAGTAATGCAATTTCAATCAGAAACATTTCACTCAGGCACCTGTCTGAGCACTGAAGGAGGTTAAGACTTCTGAGGGGCAGAGGTGAGGATAGAGTACATTCTCAGGCATAGGGGGCATTTGCTTGAGGAAATGAGCAAAGGTAGAAAATGTTAGTTGACTGATAGAAACAGTGAATAGTGCAGTTGGGCAGAGTGCACATATAATTTAATGTTAGTAATGGTGATGATGATGATGATGATGATAATGATGGTGATGATGATGATGATGATGATTCACATTTATATAGCACTTTAAAGTTTGCAAAATGCTTTAAGCATATTATATCATTTGAAGGGGAATAAATTGAAATAAAGCTGGAAAGTTGCTAGAAAGAAAGACTGTAGAGGGCTTTTAGTGCCAGGCATAGAAATTTGTATTTTATTCTGGAGGTAATAGGTAGTCATTGAATGTTATTTAGGAGAGTTACATAATCAGACCTATTCCTTAGGAAAAATTATTCCCTGTTAGCCTTAAGGTATATATGACCTCTTCTCTTCATCTCCTCATCTTAAACAAACCTTGTTCTCCATAGATCTCTTACCTGCCACTGCCCTCTTCCAAAGAGACCTTACATTCTGATACTTCCTCAGTGAGAGAGGATCACAAAAAGTTAGAGATTAAATGTTAGTCTGATTCTCTAACTTTACAGATACAGAAATGGAACTTCTAAAAGAGAAGTGACTTTCTCAGGGTCACAGAGGTAGTATACGATAGAACTAGTCTTCTGACTTCAAATCCAGGGCTCTTTTTAAATTTTTCTGAATATTTTCTTATTTAAAAAAATTTTTCTTGGACTGCAACCACTCATTAGATAATCCAGTAATTACCCACACATGAGCACACATCTGGTGGTATCTTTTTTTTTTAGAGGAACTCCCCCCCAAAAAAAGCTAACCACCAATCCAAATCTCCAAAATTTAGGCAAAACTATTCAAAATAGAAACTGCAACTGACAGACTCTAATATCCTACACTAATAAGCCACCATCTCTCTGCCAAAAGGAAGCAGAAGGAAACATGCATTTATTAAGGTTTTACTAAAAAAAATAAAATAAAATAAAAATAAATTTTAAAAAAAGCTTTTACTGTATGCTAGGCACTGCTAAGCACTTTATAAATGTCATCTCATTTGACACTCACAACAACCCTGTGAAGTAGGTGCTAACATTATCCCCATTTTGCATTTAAGGAAACTGAGGCAGATAGAGGTCAAATAACTTGCCCCAGGATTGAGACCAAATACCAGCCATCAGAAGCATGACTGATCAGTGCCAACTTCTGATATCTGTTAGTGTGATTATCAAAGATGTTATTCTATCATTGTGTATTTTATTTGATAATCACTGTATATGCTTGTTATGCATACCATTCTGCTGGTTTTACTTTCTTTGGTCATTCAAATCTTTCCATGTTTCTTTGATTGACTCATATTCATCGAACCTTGTGCCACAATAATTTTCCATTATATTTTCATGCCATAATTTATTTAGCCATCTCTATTTATTGACACCTATTTTATTTCCAAAGGTTTTGTCTGTTTGTTTTGGCTACTACAGAAAGCATTGCTATGAACAGTGTTTGTGGGACCTTTCTGTCATTGCCATCTTTGGGTTATATTCCCAGTAGTGAGATAGCTAGATCAAAAGATATGAAGAGTTTAGTAATTTTTCTTCCATGGCTCTGAACTGATTTATGCAATGATTGGATTAATTCACAGTCCCACCGATGATGCATTGATGCACCTACATTCCCACGGTTCTTCCAGCACCGAGCATTTTCAACTTTTATCATTTTTTTTTCCTGTTTGTTGGAGATGAGATGTTGATACTCAGAGTAATTGAAATTTGCATTCCTTTGATCATTTGTGATTTTGAACACATTTTCATATGAGTGTTGATTGCATGGCTTTTAAAAATATTATTTGTTCAATATTGTTTGACTACGTATCTATAGGGGAAGACTTACGTTTATAAATTTTTGTCAATTCTCTATATATCTTGGACATCAAGATTTTATCATAAACACTTAATGCAAAGATTTTTTCTATTGAATAATCTCTCTTTTTTAACCTAGCTACACTGAGTTATTCATTCAAAACCTTTTAAATTTTATATAATTATCTGTTTTGTTTTTTGAAATCCCTTCAACCCCTTGTCTGATTATTAATTCCTAATCATGGTTGTCAAAAGTATTTTCATCCCCTCTAAGTTTATGATTTGATTTTTTTATACTGAGATTGCTTATTCATTTGCATCTTACAGTAATTTCAGTGCTTTTTCTCTTTCAAGATGCCAAAGTTACCCTTTCTCCCTGCTTCCCAGGGATAATTCCAGACCATTGATTCATTACCCTGTCTCCACTTTTCATCATTTAGAGTCCATGCCATCAATCTCCATCACCCCCTTCCAATCATTGCCACTGTCGCATGTTGCCTCCCACAGACCCACTTCTGCCTTTTAATTTGACTTTGCCTCCAGCTCACATTCTCCCAAGTCTAACCCATGACTTTTTTTTTCCCCAACACCTTTGGTTTCTTTATTTTTCTGACCTTTTGATGAGCCACGGTAACACATTAAATTAACTGCAACCCTGTGTCGTATCTACTGCCTGCCCTCTCTGCTCCTACCTCTGGACTCCAAAGTGGGGTGCTCACCCATTACATATTTACGCTGTCAGCTTCAACCTGGGCCTCGTTGCTGCTCAGTGATCTTATTTTTCTCTCATTGCCAGTCACGGGATTTTGCTGCTACAGTTTCAGGCTTTGAGGAAAGGGAAGCCTTTAGCAAACTGTGCTTCTGGAATGGGGCACACATGGCAAGCAACTAAGCAGACTTGATGGGCTACTCTTTTTACTTAGGTGAAAGGCAGCAGGGTATAGTAGAAAGAATACTGGAATTTCAATCTGGAGACTTGGGCTAGCTCTACTTAATATTGCTTCATCATGTGCAGTGATGGTGCAGTGGATAGAGTGGTAGGACTAGAGTCAGGAAGACCTGAGCTCATATCAGACATTTACTAGCCATGAGTTAACTTTTATCTGCCTCAGTTTCCTCAACAGTAAAGTGGGGACAATAATAGCACCTACCTTTCCCAAGGTTATAGTGAGGATAAAATACAATAATCATTTGTAAAGAGCTTAGCATAGTTTCTGGCCCATAGTAGGTACTATACAAATACTCCTCCTCCTCCTCCTTCTTCTTCCTATTTTAGGTAATCAATTTTATGAATCATGGCCCAAATACCTAAAATGCAGTGCTCTATTCACAGACTGAATAGTAAAAACCTTAAAACGAACTTATAGCAAGAGAAAAAATCAAATAGTAGAATCATTTTCTGCCCCTTTATACAACTTTGTGTAATCTCTTTATAGTTTCCAGGGGCTTATAATCAAATTTCCCCTAATCCCAACCAATCTAAAGGGACATACTATCTCAGAAGTCTTGATACAATGGTAAAAGTTTAAGATCAAATGGCACCCTGCCTCATGGAGTTTTGTGAAGGTCTCTAGCGGCAGGTGAGGATATACAGGAGCCTCCTAGATCTGTTCTGGAGTCAGCAGGCTTCTTCCAGGGTTGCTGGGTACAGGGAACACATATAGTTCCTCCTGTCTTTCCACTCTGATTAACCAATTGACAAGCATTTATTAAATGCCTGCTATATGCCAAGTGCTATGCTAGTTGCTAAGGATAAAAATACAAAGAATGAAATAGTCTCTACGAATAGTGTGCTGGTAAATGTTTAACAACTCTCTCTCTGGGGAAAAAAAAGAATGTATTCATGACACGCTTTTAAGTTTCATCTGCATTTTTTAACATTTTCTCCATCATTTTCTTAAGTCTTAATCAACAAAACAATAAACCAAATCCTGATTTGTAGATTCCCAAAGTGTAAATGCTTACACTGAAAATTTAACAAGCAGCTCTCCTCAGCTAGTACAAGCTGGCTCTAGCACAGCCCTGTTGTAGTTTACATTCTAGTAGTTGAAACAAGTTAATATATAAAGTACATAAAACAAACAAAAAAAGAAGAATAAATACAAAGAAATGCCGAATAGTTCAATGCAAGGTAGTTTGGTAGGGAATGAACAAAGTAGTTGTAAAACTAAGAGAAAGTTTCATGTAGAAAGTTGTGCATAAGCTGAGTCCTGAAGGAAGAGAAGGATTCTATGTGGTGAAGATGAGGACAGAGTATATTCTAGACAGGAGAAGTGGTTACTGCAAAGGCCCAGAGATAGGAAATGGAGTGACCTGAGTGAGGAACAGAGAAAATGCTAACTTGACTGTATCAAAGTCTGGGATGGGGAGTAATATTCAGTGTGGCTAAAAACATCAATTGAGACCGGGTTGCAAAAGCCTGTAAAAGCTAAACAAAAGACTTTACACTTTATTCTAGAGGAAACAGGGAGCCACTGTGATGATAGAGTATGGGAGTGATATGGTCAGATTTGTGCATAAGGAAAATCATTTTGGCAGCAATGTATAGGATAGACTGTAATGGAGAGTACTTGATGCAGAAAGCCCAATTAGAAGACTTTTGCAATAATCTAAGTGAGGGGCGATGAGGGTCTCAACTAAGGTGGTACCTATATGAATGGAAAAAGAGTCAAATACAAAAGATATTGTAGAATCAAGAAGATTTCCCACCTGATTGGATTTTTAGGGGGGAAGGAAATTCAGGAGTTAAGGGTCATGCTCAGGTTATAAACCTAGGAGACTAGAAAGATGGCGGTGCCTTTGACAGAAAATAGGGAGGTTTTTTAAAAAGGGAGGGGGTAAAGACAAGGAGTTCAGTTTTGGATGTGTTGAGCTTGAGATGGCTCTGGAATATCAGTTTTAAGTGATACACACACGTGCATATATATGCACATGCATGTGTGTGGACACACACACATATGAAACTTGTAATATAGTACTGAAACTTAGCAAAAGACTGAAGCTGGATGTAAAGGGCTGTGATTCATCTGAAAAGAGATGATAATGAAACTCATGTGAACTGATGAACTCTCTGAAGTCGGCAGCTTCCCGCTCCTTTTTAAAACAAATGGTAATTCCCTCCCCCTCCAACCTGGGGCCAGACATACAGCCTGCTGGGAAATGTAATACTGGGAATTCTTTCTAAACATTGCAGGAAATGAAGTCCCAGGGAAATTTTTCCTCAGTCACTTCTACTTCATGTCAAGTGTGACTAAAAGTACTACTCCTTTCTCCAGGAGTTTTTGTGAGATAGGTACTTTATAACCTTTAAATCACTATATAGGTGTGAGCTATTATTACAATAGGACAACCCTATTTCTTACCTGTTTCGATGGTCCCAGACAGAAATGAGTAAGAACTCCAACAGTCCATTCTCCCAAGGGAATGAGAATACAGGATGTGGTCCCTGGGTGCTGGATGGAGCTGACTAAACACTAAGAGGAACAGAAACTTATGTATGAGTTTCACATATACCCAGAGAAACCTCCATGGACCACATAGGTATGCAAAGGGAGAGAGATGACTCCTCACTCTTTCTCTCCCACAGACTGGGGAGACCTCAGTAAAATGTCAGGTGGCCAGCCAACCTCAAAATCAGCAGCCGTTTCCTACTTCTGGAGCCCACATTAATTGCTCCAGGGGGGACAAAATTCTCTTTTAATCCTGAGCTCCATTCCTTACTGCTACATGCTTCTCACTCATCTTTTGTGTTGAAATCATTCTGCATTCTTGCATGCAAAATGTTGATAGACTCCCTAATGTACTGTCAGTAGGATTCCTCCCCTCTAACCTTACTGCTTGTCTTTTATGAGCTGCTTCATACATGTTCACTTTTAGCTCAATATATAAGGTGTCCCAAAGCCAAAAAGTACAGTTTTAAGTTTTAGTAGCTCTAAGTTTTAATTACGTTCAACTACACTGTGATGTTTGTGATACCTCATACCTTAGAAACTTCATCTATTCTCTAATCCTTCAGTTAATTTCAACTCAATAAATATTTATTGAGTGCTTTGTATGTGCATAGCTTGTGGGGGCACACAAAAGACATCATCTTTGTCCTCAGAGAGCTTACAGTCTTGTTGGAGACACAAGACTTATAATTGGAAAATAATATGATGGTTTATGTTATAGATTTTAAACTGTTGAGTATAATTGTTGACATTTTGATTCAGATTAATAAGGCTTAATGTTAATTAATATTAATAACAATTAATAATGAGATGGAGGGGCACAGTAGGGAAGTATGAGGTAGTTGTTGCCCAAGGTTAATTGAGGAGATAGCATACAAGAGAGGATCCTCCATAATTTCTCTCATTCCAGTGCCTTCTGACTGTTACTTCCTATTTATCCTGTATATGCCTTGCTTTGTACATATTTATTTGCCTGCTGTCTCCCCCATTAGATTGTAAACTCCTTGAGGGCAGGGATTGTTTTTTGCCTCTTTTTGTGTCCCCATGCCTATCATAGTGCCTGGCACATAGTAGGTGCTTAATAAATGTTGGTTGATTGATTTTCCCCAGTGGTCCTTTTCCCTGTCACTGCCAACTAGGGAAGTAGCACACATGGTACATTGGTAAGAATTATGTATTGTGGTCAGAGGACCCTGGGTTCAAATTCTGTTTCTGAAACTTATTAACTCTGTGACTTTGGACAATTGACAACCTTTCTGGACCTCAGTTTACTCATCTGTAAAATTAGAAGGTTGGGATGATCTCTGAGGTTCCTTCCAGCTCTTCACCTATGATGCCTTGATTCCATCTGCTCCAGTTTCTTCAAGGAACTTACTCCCTTGATCATCTCCTCTCTTTCTCTGAGATTCTCTTCAGACATTTTATTGATTTTTTGTTTTGTTTTGTATTACCCAAATCTCTGAATACATCTTTCCTTCTCTATGCAACTAGCCATCCCCTGGAACAAGGGATTTTTAAAAAGATACTAGAAGAAATGAAGAGATTATTTTAAAGAATCCTGGGAGATACAATTTGATGCAAAATGAAATGAGAACTAGGAGAGCTTATACAAGGACAACATTATAAAGGAAAACAACTTTGAAAGACTTAAGAACTCTAATCAAAGCAATGACTAACCATGTTAAATGAAGACCTATGATGAAGCATGTTACTGCTGACAGAGAGGAGTACTCAAGTTGCAGAAAGTGACATGGATTTTTGAACATTGCCTCCATGTGGATTTCTTTTGTTTGATTATATTAATTTGTTATACAGAATTTTTTTTCTCTATTTTTAATTGGGGGAGGGGGAAGTGGAGAATAGTAATATTGATGCAAGAGAGAGAGAGTGGGAAAAAGAGAATTAAACATTTTTTAAAAAGTTACAGAAAAGAATAGAAAAAAAATTCAGAAGGAAGCATAGGCAAGCAGAGAAGCTTTGAGGGCCACATATGAAATTATTATATACTTTCAAAAAGGGGCACATGATATGAAATGGAGATGCATGGCTTCGTGTGAAAACTTGTGTTCTGCATTATGTATGAAGATGCTCTTTTTTAGAGTTATAGTTCTGAATAAAAATATATATTGAGTTATTATAAAAATCATGGAATGTCAGAGCTGAAAAGAACCTTAAAAAACATTTAGTGGACCATCCTCCTCATTTTACAGATGAGGAAACTAAGACTGAGAAAAATAAATCAACCGTCCAAGGCAGAGAGTGGCAGTCAAAACTCAAACCCAAGCCTTTTGGCTGTTTCCCATACACTACACATCCTGCTCAAAATGCATGAGCTAGTATTAATATTGAATATGATAATAGGCATTATAATAATAAGCATTTCCATAGCACTTTACACTCAAAAAGCACTTTATTGGCATTATCTCATTAACGTTTCACAACCACCCTGTGAGGCAAGATTCAAATCATACCTCTGACACTAACTCGCTGTGTGACCATGGGTGAGTTGGTTACCCTGTCTGACCTCAGTTTCCTCATCTGTAAAAATATGTCACAAAATTGTCATGAGACCCAAGTGAGATTATGTATGAAAAATTCTTGGCAATCTTCAAAGCATCATACATGTACCAGTTCTCTCTTGTTATCGTGATCATTATCATCATTCTGTTCTCTTCTGTTTTGATTTCCAATAGAAATGATCCTGGGACAAATTGCTATTCTGCTACTATTATGTTTCCTGTTTGATGCATTGTTGTGCAGATAGATAAAATGTCTGACTTCTATAATTGAATGAAAGTATTGAGGTGCAGATAAACCTTCTGGAGACTCACTAAAAGCATCTTTGAGACTGTTGGCAGTAGTGCAAGTATTATTAATCTCATTTTACCATTAAAGAGACTAATACTCCCTCAGAGGTTAGGGCACCTGCTCAAAGTCACACAAGTAAGTGGCAGAGGCAAAGTTTTCAACCAGGTCTTCTGACTCCCCCATCAGTACTCTCCCCTTTACACCTGATAGAAAAGATGCTTTCTTTCTACTTCTGTTCTATCCCCTACAACAGCCAATGCAGTAAATTGACTTAAATTAAATTGAATGAATTTGAGGTGAAACTGTTTGACCACACAGTAAGCCAGGTTTCTCAGCTCATCAATGCTTCATCAAAATTCTGTCACATCCAAGGATCCCAATCGAGTGTGTTCAATATGTGTTTTTAAAATACATTCTGACTGAAATACAACTTCCATCTGTTTGCGTAGACTAAGCCTGATGAATCAGCCTGAGGGGAAAGAAGCTAATCCAGCTGCCAGACACCGATTGAGCCCCTGACTCTGTATAGGAGAACCTTCTTTCCCTCTGACACCCTGGGGGTGCTTTCACCCTAGGGCCCAAGACAAAAAGGAGAAAGGGGGACTGAGGACTTGACCAAGCTGTGGGGCACAGAGCAAATTTCAAGGCAGGGTCTGACTGAGCAGCCAGCTAAGGGCCACTGGATTCTTCGGCAGCATTGCCCCCCTCCCCCTCCAAAAAAAACCTGCTGTTAACCAGCTTTAGAGCAGGAACCGGAAGCCCCAGAGATTAGTTCCTTGTTGGCTTGTGCAGTATTCCTGCTGTCCCTGGAATTTGTTTTCATAGAGTTATGAGGTTTATTTTTATTTTTTGAACCGCATTTATTTTTGGGAACCATCAGTAGCGAGCATGACAAAGACTTAACAAGAAGTAAGATGAAATCCAGAAATGAAATACTGAGAGGGTTGTAGGAAATGAGAGGCATGTAGGGAACAAGAACGCTATTTTATACATACATCTGCTGCCATTAGTACTTACTCAGTCCTACATTTTCAAACTCTGTCTTTGCTGTCATCATTCATCTCTGTCCCTTTCCATCTTGTTTCTTACCTTCCTTAAAACTCCTTGGTTTTTTCTTGCACACCTCATTGACTTGGCTGTCTCCCATATTAAAGTCAAACAAGTTTTACCCGAGGCCGCAGGGACCCAGGTCGGCCCACATTGCAGAGATTTATTTAGAAAGATAAGATCTAGGATCTGGAATACCCCATTTCATATCTTCAGGGGAGGCTGTGACTTGCCTCTTTGGAGCAGCAGCAGGAAGGCTGTGACTGGCCACTTACTCCGAAACTCTCTGATCTTCAAGAGATAGGATCAAGAGATTGGGCTATAATTATAGCTACCTACTACATATTAAATGTTTGCAGTCTGGGAATATAATTTTCTTTTGGGGATCAAGGACTTTCCTGGTCATTGTAAGGGGGACAGTTAGCTTGGTCTCAGATAGCCTTAGCTCCCTCCCATCGAACACTTGTTAGACAAAAGACAATCATAGATAGTAAACAAATATACTTATTCAAGGCAGGTAGATGGTACAGTGAATAGTGTTAGGTCTGGAGTCAGGAAGACCTGAGTTCAAATCTAGCCTCAGATGCTTTACTAGCTATATGACCCTGGGCAAGTCATTTAACCTCCGTCTGCCTCAGTTTCCTCATCCATAAAGTAGGGATAATAGCACCTACTTCCCAGGGTTGTTGTAAGGATCAAATGAAATAATAATTGTAAAGCATCTGGTGCAGTGCTTAACACATAGTAAGTGGTATATAAATGTTAGCTATTATTATTTATCAAAAAATCAGTAAAAACAGAAATTGGGAAGATTATGCAGATTAGCATAGACAGTAGAAAACACAAGAGTAAATGGGATACTAAATTCAGGAGCTAGATAAAATCTAAATTCAATGAAGGAAAGAAAGATCTCCCCAAAAGAAGTCCATTTTTAGTAGTCTTTTGGGGAGAGTAGGCACTGGGAATCAGGAGATGTATTAACAAGCCAGCTTTTCCCACATCTACTACTCGAGGAACTCCTATTAGATATTCAAAGGTTTATCTTCTCAACTCTTTCTCCTTCCCTCTTCATTCCATTTCTGGTCTGTCTTCTTCTAAATATCTCTCTGAAAGGCTCTCTACATATACTGTATGTATTATCTTGGGCTCAGAGGCTTCTCAACCAATCAGGAGTCACATCTGCCTACATATACATAGCATCTTAGGGCTGTCTATTATATAACTTCCCAACCCACCTGAGGTTGAGGTATGGTATTAAAACATCACCCTTTTTCTAGGATATGCTTGAGTATTACCAAGCTTATTTTTAAAAAGACTGCAAAAAATATCTTTCATCTCCGCTCTTCTTGGGTTTACATCTCTCCCCATCCTTCACTCCCCAGACAAAGGGGAAAGTGTACTTGACTATCTGTGGACTCAAGCATACTTCCTTTTTTTTTTAAACTCATTGTTTCGTTATAACAATGGAAGTTGGACTAGAATACTTCCCTTCTGAGCTGGGCATGCACACTTTGTTCCCTTCCAGTGGGACATATGGTCTTGCTCCTTGTTAAAGGATATGTGTGACTAGCAGCTCCTGGATCGTTCCTTGGTCCTCATGCCTGGGAGATTGCACTGCAGATGAGAAGTGACTGAGTCATGAAGAACTGCCCCCTTCAGTCGGCTATATAAAAGACTTAAAAAAAATGCTTCTCCCTCTCTTTTGAATGTGTTACCTGGGACTCAGGTAGATTCTCCTTTGAATTTTCAGTCAAAGAGGAAGGGGGTTTCTCTCCTTTCTTTTCCCCTTCCCCTAGTACCAATGACAGTTGCCACTCAAGGAAATGGCAGTAGAATGGGTTGATGCAGATGAATCTGAGATTGGCCCTCAAGACCTTGGTTGCCTCTTCTGTTTTGTGGGGTTTCCCCCCCTGAGCACAGATGACTGAACTGTGATCCTGAGAGACGGATGTTTCCAGTGTTGGTGGCTATCTCATTAATTCAAAAATTATGAGATTCCTGAGTCAGAAACAGCTGCCCAGGATGAAGGGCTTCTTGCGACTATACCAGTTCTCAGAGGAGAATAAAAACTGTTATTAGGAGAAAACAGCAGGAGGATGATGCAGCCAGGAGGATTAAGAAAGAACAAGTGATACCTTGGCTTGCCAGGAGATCCGGTCTTGTGAAATTGTGTAGTGTAGGTCAGAGGGGAAAGTGAAATAACTGTTCAGGAGTTTCACAAAGTACCTTTTCCTTTTGGGAGAGTAGGCCATGCTAGCTTGTGGCTGTCTTGGGAGCTAAGGACCATTTTAATATATGATACAAATGAACCTTGATGTTACCAGGGAACATCCTTGGTAGAAGAAAAGTGTACCACTATTGAATTATGATTGAGAGGCTTCTAATGACAACCAGGTCCCTGTGAGCCCAGGACTGTAGGTTACAAGTTACTTCAATATTTCCAGTACTGAAGAAATAAACCTGAGAAAGGCAAAGTAGAAAGGAGAGTTTTAGCATAACATAAAAGAAAAATTCTACCTGCTCCTCAATCATAGTGTTCAATTAGTTTCTTTTTCCATCATGCTTCCAACTTGCTCCTATTCTTGACCTGCCCCTCTCCTGCCTTTTTGCTTTGACTTATACCTTCCTGAATTTTTGGAATGGATTTCTCACCGCCACCTCTAGACAATTTCCCTTTCTAAATCTCTCTCTTCCTTGAAGGACCACCTCATGTGTCACCTCCTCCAGGAAATGAAAGTGAGATCCCTTCCTCTTCAAATTTCTTTTTTTAAAATTTTATTAATTTATTTTGATTTATCAACAATAACTTCCACATGCTTTTGAGTTTAAAATTTTTCTCCCACTTCCTCCCCACCACCCTCCCCGAGATGACACACAATCTGATATAGGCTATATATTTACATTCCTATTAAACATATTTTCACATTAGTGAAGTTGTAAGTAAAAATTAAAACCAATAGAAGGAACCATTAGAAAGAGGAAACAAAACTCAACAGAAGAGAAAAAAAATGATAGCAATTCAACTTCCATAGTTCTGTCTTTGGATGTGGATAGCATTTTCCATCACAAGGCCTCTGGAGATGTCTTAGATCCCCTGTAATGCTAAGAAGGGTGAAGTTTATCAATATTAGTCATTATACAACATGGCTGTTATCGTGTACAAAGTTCTCTTGGTTCTGCTCACTTCACTCAGCATCAGACCATACAAGTTTTTCCAGGTTTTTCTGAAGTCAGCCTGTTCATCATTTCTTATAGCACAACAGTATTCCATTACATTCATATACCACAACTTGCTCAGCCATTCCCCAATTGATGGGCATCCTCTCAATTTCCAATTCTTTGCCACCACAAAAAGAGCTGCTATGAATATTTTTGTCCATGTGGGTCTTTTTCCCATTTGTATGGTCTCTTTGGGATATAGCCCTAGAAGCGCTATTGCTGGATCAAAGGGTATGCACATTTTTGTAGCCCTTTGGGCATAGTTCCAAATTGTTCTCCAAAATGGTTGGATCACTTCACAACTCCACCAACAATGCATTAGTGTTCCAATTTTCCCACATCTTCTCCAACATTTATCATTTTCCTGTTTTGTCATGTTGGCCAATCTGTTAGGTCTCAGAGTCGTTTTGATTTGCATTTCTCTAATCAATAGTGATTTAGAATATTTTTTTCATATGACTATAGATGGCTTTAATTTCTTCATCTGAGAACTGTCTGTTCATATCCTTTGACCACTTATCGATTGGGAAATGACTTGTATTCTTATAAATTTGTCTTAATTCTCTTCAAATTTCTTATAGCACTTTGGACCTCTCCTTTGTACTTAACATTATTTTTAATTAAATTTTATTTTTTTAATTAACAAAAATCCATTTCCCCCCAATTATCCTATTGGGAAAAAAGAAAAACAAACCCCATCATTAGATGATTTTTTAAAAAAGTATCACTTTATACCCTGAATCCACCACATCTCTGTCAGGAAGTGGATAACATACTTTATCATTGATCTAGACAGGGGTGGGGAACCTGAGGCCTCAAGGCCACTTGTGGCCCTCTAGGTCCTTGGGTGCAGCCTTTTGACTGAGTCCAATGTTTACAGAACAAATCCTTTTATTAAGGGGATTTGTTTTGCAAAGTTTGGATTCAGTCAAAGGGCTGCACTTGAGGATCTAGAGGGCCACATGTGGCCTTGAGGCTGCAAGTTCCCCACCCTTGTATCTAGAATCATGGAAGTTTATTGTGTTCATCAGAGTTATTACAGCTATCAAGTAGTTATTTATTTATTTTCTTCTGAGGCAATTAGGGTTAAGTGACTTGCCCAGAATCACACAGCTAGTGAGTGTTATGTGTCTGAGGCCGGATTTGAACTCAGTTCCTCCTGACTCCAGGGCCAGTGCTCTATCCACTGTGCCACCTAGCTGCCCCACAGTGTTGTCTTCAAAGTCTTCAAAATTATTTGATCTTATAATATTGATGTTATGTTATAATTTTTTTTGGTTCTGCTCATGTCACTCTGCATCAGTTCATACAAGTCTTAGCATTTCTCTTTGAAATCATCTTTTTCCTCATTTCTTATAGTACAATGTCTTATAGAACTGCTTACATTCTGACCTATATCATAGTTACTTGTATATATGTCTTACACCTCATTATATTCTAAGCTCTTCACGGGCAGGGAGCAGGTGTCATTCATCTTTGTATCTCCAAAGCACTTAACACAATCTCTTGTGAGTTGTATTAATTTCCTGTTTCATGGGTTTGTCTTTCTCTTTGCCCTACATATCCCCTTCACTTTTCATTCTGATATCTCTTTGTCACGTTGCCTGATCCAAGATCTCATGCTCTTTTTCAGTGTTCTATTTTCTCTTTTTCCTTTTTAAAAAGACTATATGGTATAATGGTCTAAATGCTAGATTGGGATTCAGAGGACCTGGATGCTAGTCTCAGTTTCCTTACTTCTTACCTGTGTGACCTCTGTTAGGTCACTTTGCATCTTTAAGCCTCAGTTTCCTCATTTTTAAAATAGGCAAAATCATTCCAGCCTTTGTTTACTCCTTGTAGTTGTCGTGAACATTGCATGAGATAATGAATGGGAAAGCATTTTGAAAATGCCTTACTAATATCAATCAAATCAATGACCTTTCTATTCCACCAGCTGATGTAAAGCACATTTCTGTAATTTCCATGGGAAATGGGGGGTCATTTATTCATCAACTACTGCTAGACTGTAAGCTCCAAGGATAGAATGATGTCATAGACATCATTGTGTCCCACACAGTACCTCCCAAGGTGCATAAGCACAGGGTAGATGCTTGATAAATATTTGTTAAATGAATGAATCAATGGCCAGATATTTATTGAGCAGTATCTGCAGAAGGAGAACTACTTATTGGAACAATTGACATTGAGGGCAAATTGTGAAAATTGC
Source organism: Phascolarctos cinereus (assembly GCF_003287225.1). Taxonomy (NCBI): domain Eukaryota; kingdom Metazoa; phylum Chordata; class Mammalia; order Diprotodontia; family Phascolarctidae; genus Phascolarctos; species Phascolarctos cinereus. The sequence continues at coordinate 112,505,107 of NW_027556098.1, forward strand.
TTTTAGGTGATAATTGGCAATGTGAAAATTGTCAGTCTGCCACACTGACCAACCACGGCCAACTAAGTCTGCTTAGTGAAAGCAAGGCCCTGACACTGACAAATCCAGAAGCATAGTCGCAATTGTAATTAACCTTGGTTCTTGGAGAAGGTGCTGCGTGAGTGATTACAGCATGATAGATGGGGAATGGCAACACCCTGAAGCTCACCGTGCAGTTTCACTCTGGGAAGGAAGTCCCCTGTTCCACTCAAGTACCAATGACAGCTACCTGGTCTTTTGAAAAGATTGTTCTCTGACAAGCACAGGGCAACGCACGTACTGAAGCTGGGGCACCAAGTTCAGGAGGGGTTTGTTGGCAACCAGCTGAGAGCAATATTACACATAGGTTTCTGACAAGGGGTCCAGGCATAAGGTTCATGGCCTCAGGAGGTGTGATGAATGAATGAATGAATGAACGAACATTTTATTAAGCACTTGCTTTGCACCATACACTGTGCTCGGCACTGGGGATACAAACACAGAAACACAGTAGTGCAAGGAGCTTCCCTTCTAATACATGGAGATGGCATGTAAAGTAAAGTAATAACCAGAGAAGACTATTTTGGTTTGGAAAGTTACAGGAATGATGAGTGGTACCTAAGAGGAGTAGACTGACACACCCTTGCCAGTAGTGATGACACTATTGATTTCATTATAGTTCAAGAACTAGAAAGCTAGGGTGAGGGAACAGGGAAGAGGAGAAGGAAAAAGTGGCAGTATGGAAGTTATGTGGAGTGGCAAGGAAGCTGATGAAAAGATGGCTGGGGAGTTAAGTGAAACAGGGTCAGAGCCAGCCTGGACTGATATAGTAGGCTATGTGAAGTACAGGGCAATGAGACTCCAGGACAGACGTCCCAGAGATGAAAGATTTAAATCTTCCAGGGCATGGTTTCTAGTCTAGAAAGCAAGGTGGCTAGTTAAAAGATGGCTGAGATATCTCTCTCTGTCTCTCTCTCTCTTTCTCCCTCTCACACACACACACTATATGTAGGTATATGGGTAAGCATATATATACATATACATATATATATATATCTCAAGAAGAAATAGGTTATACATATACATGTATGCATATGTATATACTTATATATGTAGCTAACATGGAGTCAAGAGATCTTGATTCAAGTTTCAGATTTGTCAGTTATGGGCTGTGTGACCTTGGTCAGGTCACCTAACCTCTCTGAACCTCAGTTTCCTCATCTATAAAATGAAAGCATCTGATCTAAGCTTAGCACAGTGCCTGACACATGGTAGGTAAGCGCTTACTAAATTTTTATTGATTAATTGATTGGTCTCTAAGGTCCATCTAGTTTTTGACATTCTGTAGCTCCATTTTTACTGTGATTATACTTCCTCATGCACCTGTAAGAAAAACTAAGCAGAATGTCATCATTTAACTAACTTTCATTCTTTACAGAATTTTTTTGTATCCTAACCTATGGTTTCAATGGTGGTCCTTCTGGTGAGGAAATGGCCTTTAATAGTGTAGCTTAGAAACTGGAGTGGAAAATTGACAGTAACTTGCCTGTGGTCATATAGGTAGTAGGTCTCAGAGATAAGACCTGAACCCATTTCCTCCTGATTCTAAAGGTGACTTTCTCTCCACTGTGCCACACACTTCTTCTCAGTAATGTAGTAGTACAATTGAGAAATGACTAGGACCCAGAAAAAACTTTATGGCTTTCAAAATATATGTGGTGGTTTCCCTGAACTGTCTAAAAGATATAATAAAGAGTCTATTCAGTGTTAGCAAGATGGCCTCATATGGGTAAGACAGACCACATGGGAATAGATGCCCCTGCTGGTAGGGACTAGAAGCAAGAGATGTGCTGTTCAGAGTATAAGGATTTGTAATGGAAGTAGCTAGGCGTGAAATAAAAAGCAAACCAGAGCCAGAGGGAGGAAGTGTTGTCCGGCATCCAGAACAGTTTGCCAACACAGGAGTGACAGGATACAAGAATATACAGGAAACTTGGTCCAAGGTCAGTGAAGAGTTCAAGAAACCAAATGTCCAAACAAGCTCAAGCTTGTTCAAAGAGTTCATATGTTACTTGCTCAGCACTGTGATATCCATTTCAACATAATGGTATCCTTTTAGAACCCTGATGCTTACTAACCCCAGTCCTTTATATGCAGAATGAGTTTCAGCTATGGACAGCTCCCAGAGAAACGATAACTAGGAATTTTAGCTCCTATGTCAAGTAATATCTCAACAAATGAATCTTGTAAGACCAATTCAATTGAACAGAGCAGGGGAGGTTTGATAGAGACCTCAAGGCACGAAGCCCTATAGGGGAAGAGACCTTAGAATAAAAACACTTATAGGTGGAGACTCTGGGACTCTGTGAGGTTGCTGCTAGAAAAAACAAGCCTAGGCCAGGAAGGAGCTGACCTAGGGGGAGCCCTCTGGTAGCTTCCTATTTTTAACTAATAGGTGCTAGGAGTAGTTGTTTCTATGTTGTTACAAGGATGTTTGTGCTGTCAGTGCCCACCACACTTTGGTATGGTGAGGCAAGATCCTGATTTAGTTACGGCTCTGGATCTTACCTGCTGCTACTATGTCCCACATAGGAAGCAGGTGTATTTAAGTCACAGCAAACACCAAATTACTAAGTTAGAGAAGGCAGTATGCCACATGGAAAGAATTCTGAGTCTAAAGTCAGAGAACATGGGACTCTTTTTTGTCTCCTCTGAAAAGGAAAGGGAAGGGGGAAGGTACAGAAATAAAGCACCAAACCCAAGGTCATTGTTTTCCATCTACCTATTCATTTTCTTGCCCTTGAAACCAATAAATCAAATAATCTATCTATCTATCTATCTATCTATCATCTATCTATCTATCTATCTATCTCTCTGTCTGTCTGTTTATATGTATGTATAAATGAAACTGGTCACATACATGCATGTATATATACACATATATACTGGCCACACACATGTAAACACATACACAAAGTATACATACATAATTGGCCACACACATATACGCCTATAAACATACATATATGTACATATATACATCTGTACATTTTCACACATATCCCTACCTACATACATATATATGCACATATATATATATACCTATACATACACACACATATCCACATACATACATATACACACACACACATACCCTTATACATACATATATACATACATCTGTGTGTGTGTGTATGTATATGTGTCCAGTAGCAAGATGATTTACAAATATGTAACCCAAGCCCTGAAGCCCATTGGTGTGAGGCTCTCTCCTCATTGGTGGAAATCCATGCCCTCCTCTGTTCCTCGGGCAGGTCTTTTACCTCCTTGGTCTTCAGGTTCATCATCTGTAAAATGGGAGTGTTAGACCCAATGGCGCTCTTCAGCTTTTAGATTGTGATCCTATAAACTCTTTTATATTAAAATAAAATAATAGATACTAGGGAAAAATCAATCATTGCATCTCAAATTTTGTTCATAAATTTACATGAAGACCTTTCCTGATTTACATGTATAACTATGTTATATATGTTGTAAAATTATTTTGTCTTATATTTAAAATGCCACAGATTAGTAGACCCAAAGCTATATCCACTAAATTCTTAATAGTGACAAAGTGGGCTGGAATCATCAATACAGGTCAGAAAGCCCTAGGTTCAAGTCTGGACTCTGACATATTCTAGCTGTCATTTGACCTTTTTGTGCCCCAGTAACTTTCTAAGACTGTAAGTTGCTGCCTTTAAAAAAAGAAGTAGGCTGGCATGCAGAAGGGGAATGAAATTTTTCTTTTGCTGCTCCAGAAGACAAGACCAGATCCTAACTGGGACACAATGACATCCTGGCTTGACATTGTTGTTCAGTCATTTTTTTCTGTCATGTCCAACTCTTCATGACTGCATTTGGGGGTTTTCTTGGCAAATTACTGGAGTAATTTGCCATTTCCTTCCCCACCTCATTTGACAGATGAGGAAACTGAGGCAAACAGGTTTAAGTGACTTACCAGGGTCACACAACTAGTGTCTGAAGCCAGATTTGAAATCAGGTCTTCCTGACTCTAGGCTTGGCATTCTATCCAGTGCACCACCTAGTTGCCCTTGCTTGATAGAACTTGCTAAATCTTCCCACACTTTAGTTTCCTCATTTGTAAAATGAGATCACTGGGTTAGAGGTTTCTGAGATCCCCTTCAGCTCTAGATCAATGATACTCTATGCCCTAGGAAAAATAAACAAAAGTTATGGACAGAAAAATTTAGGCTCACTACAGAAGAAACATTTCAAATTATAAGATCTGCCCCAAAGTGTGTAGGGAATGAATAGGGTCCTTGTACCTGGAGGTCTTCAAATGGAGGCTCAATAACCATTCACTAGGGATTCTGTGGTGATCTCTTTGGGTCCTTATTAGTCAATATGGCCTCTGTGGTCCTTTCTCTAAGAGATTCAGAAGGAGAGCTGTTTTGACTGCTCTAAACCAGATGTCATCACAATAGAAAAAAAAATAGGGAAAGAAACACCTTCAGAAGTGACCTTTTAAAGCTTTCCAAAAGAGGCATTGCCAAAGAACGTCTCCTTTCACAGAGCTAGAAATAAAAAGCTGCTAACAGAAGAAAAATAGTCAATGCACAGGAAAACTAAAGCTATTATAAAAGCTTTGTACTGAAAAAGACCTTTGTGGCCCCCTAGTCCACTCTCCCACCAAGTACAGGGGTCTTCTTTGCACCTTTCCTGAAAAGTGACCACCTAACCTGTGTTCAAATACTTTCTTTGATAGAGAGGTCACTCACTTACAAAATAGCTCATGGTTGGGCCACTTGGGCTCACCTGCTAGACTATGCTAGGTCAGCATCTGTTTAGAGGCTACCCTGGCAGCAAACTTCCAAGGGCTTTCTGAATTCAAGAACTTCTTCCCAAAACACAGTTTCTCAGCTCCAGGTCTTTTTGTCTCCCTTGCAATGGGATGGGATGGGAGAAGGTACAGAAACAAAGTACTGCACCCAAGGTCATTGTTTTCTATCTACCTACCCACTTTCTTGCACTTGATCTATCTATCTATCTATCTATCTATCTATCTATCTATCTATCTATCTATCTTGATGTAACCTCAACCGCAAAGCCCATTGGTGTTAGATTCTCTCCTCATTGGTGAAAATCAATGCCCCATGCCTGTGTGAGGAACAGTGGAGCTGGCAAGAGGGGGAAAGAACAGAGATACAGTCTCTAATCAGTCTCTGGGCTCTTCTAGGGCTCAGTGGCTTTTAATAGCTAATAGCTAACATTTATATAGCACCTGCTATGTGTCAGGCATTTTTAAGTTATCTTATTTGATCCTCACAACCCTGAAAGATAGGTGCTAATCTCAATTTTACAGATGAGGAAGCTGAGGCAGACAAAGGTTAAGTGACTGGTCAAGGGTCACACAAGGTCACAGCAAGTAAGGGTCTGGAGCTTGATTTGAACTCAGATCTTCCCAACTCTAGGCCCAGTGCTCTATCCACTGAGCCATCTAACTGGTTTCTGGCTTCTAGATTTCAACATTCACTTCCACAAGATTTTGAGTTCCAAATTTTCTCCCCATCTCATCCCTCCCCCCACCCCAAGATGGCATGCATTCTGTATACCCCTTCCCCTAATCTGCCCTCCCTTCTATCTCACCTCCCCCCCTTCTCTTATCCTCTTCCCCTCCTATTTTCCTGTAGGGCAGGATAGATTTCTATACCCCATTATTTCTGGCTTCTAGAAAGAATATGGAGCATACAAACCCCACTTTAGGTGGCTAAGGGGAGAGAAGGTCTGGGAAGAAGCCAACATGAGAGGAGCTGGCAGTTGCCATCATATCCCTATCCACAGCTTGCTATATACTAGAGCATGGGGAATTTTTCCATGGGTGAGATCTGGGACTCTCTCTCTCTTAGTTGAGCTAAGTTACCTTGTACCTAATGGGAAAACTAATTCAATCTGTATTATCTGGAATATATTCTCATATGTATACTTTCTCTGACTTCTGTTTTGGTATCAACTTAGATAAATGGATTTCTTTACTGTTTGCTATATGAGTTCACTCTGGAACTGTTATCTGGTGAGAAAGGAGTTAAACCTTGGATTTACAGCTTGAGGCCCTCCTTCCCCACTTAGAAATAGCAATCAGGAGTTTAGCTGAAACGAAAAATTACATCCCCTAGACCAAGAATATTTAAAGGAACAGACAGCTCTAATGTTAGCCTGGTATCCCTTTTTTCTAAGGAGACCAGAGCAACCTCTGGCCCCAATCTCCTGCTTCCCTTCCAGACAGGAATCAGTCTTCCTTTGAGAAGAGTGGAGGTGTAGAGGAGGAGATGCTAAAGATGTATCTATTCTTGGCCCCCTTTGAGCCACACAGGGACACACCCCTTGCTACAAATACATATTAGAACAATTTCACAAAATCATTTTTAAACAGTATTAATTCCACAGCTTTCTCAATCCAGCCCTCACCTATCTTTTTGGGAGAGTCATTGTTTACAAAGGAAAGAATAATTGGTTCATAATTAGAAGACCAAGGTTCACATCCCAGATCTGCCTCTTACTACTTCCATGGCCCTTTTGTGCCTCAGTTTCGTCATATGTAAAAGAAAGAGGTAGGGCCAGATGGCCTCCATGATCCCTTTTAGCTCTGTGTCTATGATTCTATAATACTAGTGCTTTCAAAACTTAACTTCAATTGGGGTGTGCAATTAATACTTATACTTACCAAAAAAATCTTTTTTCAATAGGGAAAGCATGTTTTTCTATGTGTGAGACAGACAGAGGCACAGAAAAGAGAGTGTTATTATCCTTTTGAAATATTTTAGTACTGGATTTCTTATAATCTAATACATCAGTCTAATGAGATTGTTTTTCAAATGCAAATGAGACTGCAAATCCTTTCGATGAAATAGAGCTGCAGTCCCTGCACCCTCTTGTTAATTATGATTACTTGGTTATAATAGCACTTTCCTGAGAAAGGGTTTGAACTTTTCTCCCTGCCACTAGTTCCTTACAGATAAGAAGGAGTAGATTCCTGGAAAGGTGGGGGAGTCAGCAGACAGATTGCTGCTGGAGGAAGAAAAACGATTCTACCCTCCATCTCTGTGCCCTGGTCCTCTTCTAGAACCCTAATTTTCATGGATTCCCTAAGGCATTTCTTCTATCAGCTCTTGCAGACATTCTATCTCTCTTCAAGTCTCCAAGTCCATAGCTCTGTTTTTGGTCTCAGCTATGACCTCACCTCTTATTTAACTGAGAAGGCTGAGGGCATATAACCCAATCTCCCTCCTACGCCCTGTCTTCTTTGTGATATATGACAGTCTCCACACCCTTTCACTCGTCCTGCCCTTCAGTCTCCTAGGAAGGGAATTTACTTCTCTCTAACACTTTTTTTTCTGCATTTGCTTTAGTATTTATTCCCTTTCAGTTCCTCAGGCTCTTACTTTCTACTTATTTCATTTCTTTCCATCATCTTTAATCTGTCCCTGTCCACTAGCTCCTCCCCTTCTTCCTATGAACCAATTCAGGTCTCCACTCTTTTGAAAGATTTTTTAATTTTCATTGATATGACTTCCCTCTATTGTTAGTGCTCCCCCACTCCAAATTACTTTGCGTGCATAGATATGCATATCTATGCACGCACACACACACACACACACACACACATATACATATATGTTATATTTTCCTTGTGGCACCAGAGAACATTCCCTCCAACTCAGAGGGTAGGTCCCTCACCGGATTCAAAGTATTCTGTGAGTCTACATCTAAAATAATAGATCTTGAGTCACCGCTAATGTGTTCACCTTTTATTTTCAGCCAGAGGACACAATCAATTCAAAGGAAAATTATTTTTATGAAATGGCACTTACAATCAATGCAGCAACAAGATATTTATTCCTCAAACCTGGGACAAACTCTCCACTAAATAGAAAGCGTCAATGGAAAGAGTAGATACAGGTGGAGAGATGTATACATAGGGAACGTATGTGGTCAGGATGCATACATAGAGGAATGAGCACCTGGGGAACATGTGGCCAACGCACACTTGTTTAGGAGCAGCTAATGCCTTTGATACTGCAAGGCAACTCATATCTTTTTTTTTTTGGCTAGGCAACAGGGTTAAATGACTTGCCCAGGGCCACACAGCTAGTGTTATGTGTCTGAGACCAGATTTGAACTCAGGTCCTCCTGAATCCAGGGCTGGTGTGCAACTCATGTCTTCTTGTGATGACATTGCATCTGCCCAGGCTGATAGTTTCATTATCTCCCTGTCAAATATTCCAAATATGTAATTGCTTGTCTTGGGGAGTGGGTACGGAAGGAAGGGAGGGAGAAAAATTTAGAACTCAAAATCTCAAATATTCCTGGGACCAATAAAACCATCCTGCACCTTATCCTGTAAAGGCCAACAGTATTGACAGTCCTGAGCCTATACAGACTCAGCTGTGGATGCTCTGTGGGTCAGACTTTCTAGGTCATGCCTCTCTCCACTGTACCCCCATATTGTTTCATTCTGTCTAGTCTAGAATCTCATGGCATTAGGGATAGTAGCTGCACAGAGGAAGGGACTAATGTTTATCCCATGGTATCATCTAAAAAAGGGGGGCATATGTTAAGTATTGAGGGTCCTTAATGTAAAAGTCCTTGGCAGTAGGACTCCCCAGTCACACCTCTTTCTAAGCCTTGGTGGATGAGCTAACAGATTTGTTCTGCTGCCCAGGTGGCCACCTTAAACTCAGTCTTCAAAGTACTCTTGCAGGTAGACATTGATTTATTCTGTGATATCGTGGCCCCCACCAAAGTAATCCTTAACCTCTCTTCCTTTTGCCCCGCCCCATAAACATATTAGAGGCATTGGACTCCAGTCAAAAGCTGTGAGTCTTGTCTAAGTCCTTGCTTGTGGATGAGTTAGCTGAGCAACTTCACTCCACCTTGGACAGTAGAAGTTAAACCAGTATTAGGAAAGATGGGGTTGGAACACCCTCTTGCCCATGTTCAGTTGTTTGTGCTTCTAAAATAAGTGGGACCTGAACATGAAAAAGGTAGAATTTAATCCTAAATGAAGGATAAAACTGAAGAGATGACAAAGTGTGAGCTATTGTTTGAAAGCAACTGATTGGACATAAGAACTCCTGGTGATTGGCTGATTGGGGATCCACCTTTACTCAACCTATGAAAGCAAGCTGGTCACATTCTCTGGTGACCTCTTGAAGATCTGCTTTTTCTTCCAGAGTGCAATGAGAGAGGAAAGGGGTTATTTCTCCTCCTGCCCTCCCCCTGCCCACCAGGGGCACTAATGGCTGCTTGAAGCAAAAGTCACATGTATGAAGTCACACTTGTATAAAGCCTAAGAAGAGAATTCAAATTCACTGTTCTTAAGCACCAAGCTCCTGAGAAGAGAACTGGCTAATTTAAAAAATTCCTTTGAATTCTTAATGTGATCTCAACACCCATATTTCTACAGAGAAAAAAAGAATTCCTGGTGCAGTGCGGGCTCTAAAGCTCCTCCCAACCCTCCACTCTTACTGGCAGGCTCAGTCTTTAAAGCTTGGCCACTATATCTTTCCTTAGGATTATAAGAATATACATGAGGGGCTGAGGAATGTTTTTCTGAAACTATAGCTCATGAGTCTGTACTAGTATATTTCTCTCCATAATTATATCAGTTGTTATCAATTAGTTAGCCAGACTTAATAAGGTTTTAGTTAGGAAGATAATTAGGGTGGTATAACAATACCAAGTCAGTGGCATGATCTCCCACAAGTACATAGGGGAAAGTGGGCTCAGTCTTAGAGAATACTTGTAGCACAGAAATAGCTAGCAGCTCCTGAGCCATCTTTTGTCTCAACTCTTACCCAGCCCCCAGTCATTGAATGGGTGTGGCCTCAGACAAACTGAGACCTGGGAAAGACCTTAATTTAGAAAGGCCAAGGTCTCCCACTGTATCAGAGCCAACATCAGTCATCTTGACCTTCGTCTTGCCACTAGACTCCAATGCCTCTGGAGGAGAGAGTGGGGATGATGACTTTGTGCAGCTCTGCCTCACTTGCATCCAATTCACTCACAAGTCAAAACATCACCTCTTGATGTCATTAATCCTCTTCAAGAATGAAAGACAAACAATAACAACATTGGGGAGATACTAACTGATAGTCGATAGTAGGGAACACACTGGATAGGAGCTCATAAGCCATAGAACTAAAGAAAGTTTAGCCCTAGAACACTGAGAGGCACAGTAACTGTGTTGGAGGACCTGACCTGTTAAGGTAAGTGGGATTTGGGAAAATGAGTCCAAAGCCTTTGTGTTCTCCACTAGAATTTAATTATGTATAATCATTTCAGATAATTATTTTTATGCCCTCTCTGTTGTGAATTTGCCATGTTCATTTTTTATTGTTATAATTTTATTTTCATCTGCCTTTTTTGATCAGATGAGCAAAAAAAGTTTATCAATAATTAGTCTTTTCAAAGAACCAGGTTTTATTTATTATTTCTGTAGTCTTTTATTTCACATACTGTTACTATCTCGCTTTCTGATAATTTTCAAGATTTCTGAATTTTCAGGGAGGTTGTTTATTTGTTGATTCTCTAGGTTTTTCAAATTGAATGCTCATTTCATTGATCTCTTTTTTCTATTTTTGTTAATGCATGTTTTCAAAGTGATATTCCTTCCTCTGAGGACTGATTTAGCTACATTGCAAAAATGTTGGTATGTTGTCTCGTTGTTATCATTCTTTTTCAAATAATTGTTCATTGTTTCTGTGATTTGTGCTTTGAGTTTTCATGTGTTTTTTAAATAAGCAAGTCCTAGATATGGGGCGGGGGAACCCTCTGTTTATGAACTCAAATCATGATTATTAATTTTTAACAATTTAATTTGTTTTTGAAATAAAATGCTTTCCAACTACATACTCATATATGTGTGTACGATGAAGACACACACATACACACATATATGTGTATATGTAAAAGCCAAGGTTACTTCTATATTAACAATATCAACAAAGTCAAAGGATGAGAGCTTTGTTCTGGCATTGAAAGTACCTCCCTATATGAAGTATAAAAGTTCCCATTAACAATATATTTGAGAATTATTGATTCAGTACTGTGGCTAGCAATAATCCTGGTTCATGTCCTTGAATTTAGTCTTTAAAAGAGATAGGTACCAATGGAGACGTGAAGAGAACCAGAATTTAGATAGGCAGAGAGAAGTTGGTTGGACACATATGGATGTCAGTTCCCTGGAGAAAAGCCTATATTCCTATGCAGTCTAGAAGGGGCCCAGAGAAGGCAGTGGAAGGATACAGAGGTAGAGTGGTAAGAAAATGTCTGGGCCAAGCTGGACATTCAAGGAATTTGAATAGTGCCTGAGTATAGGAGTATATCCTGGATAATTCTGAGGTCTAGGACAAAAACTCCCAGATATAGAGGATGTGTTCATGGACAAGACTAAGTCCAGAAACAAGTGGAGCAATTCTTGGATAAAGGAAGACCCAGAGCTGAGAAACAGCAAGGGATTGAACCACTATGTGGATGAGCATCTTACCTTTTATTAGTACTGTGATTCATGCAGACTGTAGGTCTAGGGAAAGGGATTGACTCTCTAATGACCCCAACTATTTTCCCCTTGTTAAAAAAACAAACAACCATGGGACAGCTAGGTGGCACAGTGGATAGAGCACTGGCCCTGGAGTCAGGAAGACCTGAGTTCAAATCTGGCCTCAGACACTTGACACTTACTAGCTGTGTGACCCTGGGCAAGTCACTTAATCCTGTTGCCTACTGCCCCCCCAAAAAAAAATCAGCCCTCAACACTAAGGTATTACTACATGTCAGCAGGACTGTACAGGTAGGAGAACTGTACTGGAGACTACAGGGTTCACAGCATGGATAGTTTGCTTGATGCCCTAATAAAATTGAATATTTTCCCTTGCCTACCTGAATTGTTGTTCAGTCGTTTCAGACAGGTCCGACTCTTTGGGATCTGATTATGGGGTTTTCTTGGCAAAGATACTAGAGTGGTTTGCCATTTACTTCCCTAGTGGATCAAAGCAAACAGTGATTAAATGACTTGCCCAGTCACACAGCAAGTTAAGTGTTTGAGGCCAGATTTGAACTCAGGTCTTCTTTATTCCAGGTCCAATGTTCTGTCCATTGAGTCATCTAGCTTCCTACTGGAAAGAGAATAATAATTTTGACTGATTGTGGGCTCAGGTTTTGTGCTTTTAGTTTTCTTTAGGATCAAATAAAGCCTATCCTATATTTGCTGCTGTGTTTGTCTGAGTGCTTGCATAGGGACTGAGAACTCTGCCTTTTTTGTAGAAGCTTAGATTTGAACTAAATCGTGATGCTCCCAGGGGAGAGCCAAATGTGCCTGCAGCTCTCATGAGAAGTTCCAAGACTGAAGGAACCCATTTCACTAAACCAAGAGCTTGCTGCTAGGACACAGCTTTAATACGTGTAATAAAGTACTACTAATAACGATAGTTAATATTTGCATAGCACTTTAAGGCTTGCAAAGTGCTTTACATATGTTAACTCATTTGATCCTCACAACAATCCTGTGAGGCAAGCATTATCACCTGCATTTTACAGATGAGGAAACTGAGGTAGATAGAGGTTGAATGACTTGCTTAGGGTCATATAAGCTAATAAAGCCAGCTTTGAACTTGTCTTCCTCCTTCAGCACTCCAAGACCCATGCTCTTAGAAAGAGAGTCAAACTTATTCTGGAGGAAGCTTAGACTGGGAAGGAGGTGAGAGTCACTGGTTCTACCTTCCTCATCCAGTGAGAAGATCAGAGGTACAGACAAAAGAATCAGAGAAGGGAGGATTTGCTTTAGGAGGAGGATTGCTGCTTTATACTACTCATTCATAAAAAATTCCCCAAACCAAAAAACAAACCCAGGACTAAAGAAGTTTACTTGAATTGCTTCCTTGATCATATTGTCCCTGGTGATGTGTTAAGTTCAAAAGTATTATTAACCTGTAACTGTAAATGGACTTAAAAAAAAAAGCAAGGGGACAGGCTGATTGGAAGAGTGACTCAAAGTTTATTTTTCCAAGTTGTTAAAAATGACAGTGTGTTGCAAATGAATGATTTGACTTTCATTTTCCTTGCTTTGTTTTGGTAGCAAATGTATTTATTGGAAGGAAAAAAAGCCAATTAGTGGTATGTGTCTGTTTCCATTTTATGTAAGAAATGCTGGTATGGTTATTTCCTAGGGTTTTCTTAGATTCTAGTCCAAAGTTGAGGCTATATCATATTGCTAGCTGTGTTATTCTCAGCAAGAGAGGGTGAAGTCTGGAAAGAGAGGACGGGATCTAAAGCCAGTTTAAGACTTGCCCCATTCATGAGCAGTGGAAAGAGTGACAAAACAATAACCAAAAAATCCTGCCAGTTCATGCTTACATTAAGAAACACATTTCAGTGGGATCTATTTTCTGTTGAATGAGATGACAATTCATGTCTTGGGTGGCCAAATCCTCTATAGCACTCCATGCCTCTCAAACAGGGTGTGAGGATACCTGATTACTCACTAAACTGGCTTGCTAATTCCAAACCTTCAGAACTACTTCTTTTCTTGAATTTACAGAATATTGGTTATCTCCCTCCACTTACAACCATTCAAATTTAGGGACATATTTCCAGTGCCCCTCCCAGATCTGTGCCATTTGCAAACCTAATGAGCGTGCCTATCATGTTTCATCCAAGTCATTGATAACAATGTTGAAAAGCACAAGGCCAAACACAAATCTCTGGGTTGCTCCACAGATCTCCTGTCATGTTGATATTGAATCATTAACAACTACTCTTTCAATTTGGCTATCCATATAATTCTGAATCCATCTAATTGTTTTATTGTTTAATTTTATTTCTCCATCTTCTATCTAAGAATAGCATGAGAGATTTAATGAAAAGCTTTGCTAAAGTTTATGTGATTATATTTATATATATCTAGATAGATAGATAGATAGATAGATAAACATTCTTCCATATCTACTATCAAAAAAGGAAATTAGGTTAGTCTGGCATAACCTGTTCACCAGCCATCGTCTTAAGTGATCTGTTCTAGAATTTTCACAAGAATTGAGACAAGCTCACTAGCCTGTAGTTTGTAGATTGTTTTCTGCCTCCTCCCTCTCCTTTTTCAACAACCAGGATGATATTTGTTCTTCTCCAATCTTGTGTTACCTCTCCCATTTTCCATGATCTTTCAAATATTACTGACAACAATCCCATCTGCCAGTTCTTTCTGGACCCAAAGATGGAGTTCATCTAGGCTATGTGACTTGACTTCATCCAGGGCGACTAGGTGCTCTCATATTATTTCCTTATTTATCTTGGGTATCAACTTCCTGTTAGCCATCTTCTTCGATCATTTCCAACTGCAGAGGCCATTGTGACAGAACATAAAAGCAAAGTAAAAATGGAGTGGCTCTCTCTTCTCTGTGTTGTCAGTTATCAGTGCCTCATCCTCTACAAGTAAAGGTACTATTCCTTCTTTGATCATCCCTTTTCTCCTAATACAGAAGCAAAACAAGTCCCTTTTTGTTGTCTTTAGCTTCCCTTGCCAGTATCAGCTCAACCTGAGCTTTAGCATTCCTTATGGTATTTTTACATGATTGTTCTATGTCTTTAGTTCTAGATTACTTGCAATTATTTTTGTCTTCTGTACATTTCTTGTAAAAATTTAGTTGGTTGGTGAGTTCCCTGTGCGTCTATATCAGTCTCTTCAGACAAATTTCACTATTCCTCTTCACTGGCATTGTTTCCTTTGGTGTCTTCACAAACAGACATCTTGAGCATCTCCCAACTCTCCTGGGCTCATTTGTCCTGTAGTATTTTCAGTCTATGGAATACTACCTATCCTTCCTCTGAACCCTTTAGAATCGACTTTCTTACATTTGAGGGTACACATCTAACTGTGTTCAGATTTCCTCTCTGTTTTGCTCACAAACCCTAAAGGAGAGTGGTCACTTTCTCTCTCACTGTCCTTGCACCCAAGGTTTCCATCACTTTAACTCCAGACAATAATTCTTTCTATTAGTAAGGATCAGATCCAGAATAGAATTTCCCTTTGTTGTTTCTATCACATTTTGAAGGATTAAATTATCTTGAAGACAAATCAAGAATTTATTAGCTTTATTAGCTGTTCTGTTTTTGGCAGAGAAAGCTCAAGCAGATGTCTAGAAAACGGAAGTTCCCCATCACTACAATATCGTGCTTTTGTTCCAGGCTTGCAATCTGCTCCCTAAACTTCTAAGCTATTTCTGCTTTCTTTCCTGCTCTGTCTATAGTATACTCCAATGACAAAAATCACTTCGGTTTTTCCCTCCACTGACCTTTAAACAAATATTCTCTTGTGCTTCCCCTCCCCCATTCCCAGATTTCCTCACAAGTATACCTTTTTTAATAAACAATGTTACTGTCCTTCTCTACTTTTACCTATCCCACTCCTTTTTACAGAGGTATACTCATCCAGAGCCATGGCCCAGTCACAGGCTTCATCCCAAGTCCATTATGATATACATAAGGTCAAATTTGCATTCTCCTCTTTTATTGCCTAAACTTTGGACATTTGTGTGTAGACATTGGTGGGAGTGGGTTTTGCTACTGGCTCCTTTCTTGGATTTTGTGTCCTGTGAAGTCCTGGGCATCTGAACTGCTACTATCCTTCCTTCTTTGTAGCTACTCTCTTAAGTATCTGACTTAGGGGATATGCATGATATGCATCAGCAACCTTCTCCCTCCTCCATCCTTTTTGTTTTAAAGCCCTTTTGATAGATTGCAAGATACCAGGTAAATGCATTATGTTGGCCTTTTAAAAACTATTGATACCATACAAGATCTGATTCCTTCAGTTTCCTCTTCTTTAAAGTGAGGGGATTGGACTAGTTGATCTCTAAGGTTCCTTTCATCTTGAAAGCATTCTATTACTTTAATACTCCATTCATCCCATAAGACCATATTTTTGTAGGATCTATGTTTAAAGAGCTGATTTATGTATTTTTATACATGAATCCTTAGTATAATATTTTTCACTTTCTTCTTAAAGAGGATTTAAACAAATTTTCCCCTCCCAAAGTTTTCTATCTGAAACCTTCCAAGTGGGAGTAAGTTGAGACTAACATAGAATAATCCTCTCTTAGCGACACCTTAGCAACAGTTTCAATTCAGGTGCCTTGGATGAGGATTATTCCAAAGTTATTTTATTTTTTAATAGTTTGTATCTCTGGGTCCCAATTACTTAGTAAAATTTAGAAAGGCCAACTAAACCTGGAGTCAGAAGGCCTGCATTCAAGTCCCAACTACCATGATGTAGGTGGAGTGAAAAGTTTTAGGAAATATGTAATTGTCCCCTAAAACCTTCCAAATGTTTAAAAAAACCCTCTGATATCCATAAAACTCACTTGTGACAGGCTTTCTCTGCCCTGGACAAAAGTCTTCTTTGGCACCTGGGTTGAACTTTTCTAGAAATGTCCATTCTTGGGGAGTGGGCGTGGAGGTGGGGCAGGTACGAGCAACTAGTCCCTGGTAGTTTCCTTGATTGAGACATGAGAGATGGGGAACCAGTCAGATACCCCCTGCATGAGATTTGACCCCTTCTGGCTTTTACCTGTGTCAAGGAGCTTCCCTAGGGTGGAGGTAATAATGCACCCAAGGGTTGCCCCTTTACTACTCCAAAAGCTGTGTGGTCATGGCCAAATCACTCCACTGATCTGTTTTGCCACCTGCAAAATGAGAATATGATACCTCATGCTACCAGACTCATGGGGTTATTGTGAGGCTAAAATGAGCTAAAGGTGATAAAAACAATACCCATAATAGGTCTGATTATTTTCCTGTCACTATTAATGACTATATCAGTTTTGGGAACAGAGATTAAAGGTCATTTGTGATGGTCCCTAAAATAATGACCAATAAGCCATGGTCTTAGAATATCTATATTTGCTAAAGAAGTAGGAATTATTATAGGTTTTCTATATTTTGACTGCATATCAATTTATGCCATAGATAAGAAAATTTTCTTCACATTTTTTTTTATCAGGTCCCTACCCTGAGAAGTACTACGTTATGTGATCTGAATGTCTTTGGTCTATGAACTGAATATCTCAGTTTAAAAAAAAATCACATTAAACCCTATAGTCAAATGGATATAGTGATGTACTGGCTGATGATTTCCTTTTACAAAATTCTGAAATGTTGCCCAACAATTCCTTCTAATTCTGTTCTACTTTGAACTTTATAACTTACTCTGAAGAGCACGGACTCTACTCTCTCTTCTGGAAGCTTTGCAATGGCCTTTGGCCCAAAGCCGGAGTTCTGACCCGCAGTCTTGACTGAGTGAGTACTCACAGCACATCTAAGAAGGCAGTTTGTTGGGTGGGGTGGGGCATAGGGTGGCGACGGACTCGGTTGATACTTCTGGTGTTTGCTTGACTTTTGCTCTTGCCCTTAGGGAATCACTTCTCTAAGAGGGATTACAAAGGAAGCAGAAGGCAGTTCTGTGATCATTACTTGTGTGTTGGTGGAGTGAGAAAGAACAATTTCTAATTTCTGCCAGTAAAATTCTTTTCTGTTCCTGCTCATTCTGGCAGCAGTCATCTTTTCAGTTTTTTTGGTCTTCACCCCCCCAGCCTTAGAGATGCTTACATTAGTGTGCATGCTGGATTGATGTGGGGAATGAGGAAGGCTCTTTTCTGGGTTTTTTTCCCCCCTTTGGTGCCATTAACTCCTCCTTCTATTTAAAAAACAAACAAACAAACAGGAGCTTGGTTAGTTTTGCAACATCCACAAGATCAAAGTAGTTATGCTCCAGAATTCAACAAATTGAATGTCCGATTGAGGGATTGCTTACAAGGCGACTGTCTTGACTAAAGAGAGAGAAAGAGAGACATTTGACTTTTAGTGGTTGAAGGAGCACAGGAAACCAAGGAAAAAATCAGGGTTAATTAAATAACAAACTTGGGAGAGGGCAAGTTGCAAACCTTTTATTTCACATGTCTTATCTGCTATAATAATGAGGAGAGAATTGGTGATGTAGGTGAAGAGTGAAATATTTTAAGAAATATATAATAGTACCTGAAAACCTTCTAATTGTTTTTTAAAAAGCCTCTTTAATATCCATGAAACTCACTTGTTCTCTCTGGCTTTCTCTGCTCTAGACCAAGCCCTCCTTTGGCACCTGGCCTTGATCCTTTCTAGAAATCCCAGTGCTTGGGAAGTGGAGATAGAGGTGAGGCAATCTCTACTAGCTAGGCTCTGATAGCTCCCTTGACTGGAAATGAGAGATGGGGAACCAGTGAGACACCCCTGAGAGAGATTCTGCCCCTTCTACCTTTGCCTGTGTCAAAGAGCTTTCCTAGTGTGGAAGTAATAATGAACCCACTCCTATAGCAGTAATGCCCCTCTACTCCTCCCTGTCTAGGAGGAATAGTGGGACAGAACCTGGACACACTGAGTCCGTATGATGGCCTCTTAAAGGTCCATGGCTATTCATCTTCCTCCCCAAGACCATTGCACCTAAGGTCCAGAAATTCCTCCTGCAGCACTGAGACCAACTGTATCCTTCCCCCTCAAGTGCCAGGTCTGGTCCTCTCTTCCATTATCTACTTTCCTTCATAACTCTGCTCCAAGATGGGAAGGCCTTAAGCCCTCCCCCAGGGCAGTTAAGTGGTACAATGACTAGCTAGACCTGAACTCAGGAAAACTCATCTTCCTGAATTCATATCTGGCCTCAGATACTTCCTAGCTATATGACCCTGGGCAAGTCATTTAACCCTGTTTGCTTCAATTTTCTCATCTGTAAAATGAGCTGGAAAAGGAAATGACAAACCACTCCAGTATCTCTGCCAGAAGTCATGAAAAGTAGAACATGACTGAAATGACTGAACAGCAACAATTTTACCTTGTGTAATTTAAAACAAACCAATAAAAAGGTTTAATAAATATTCCTTTTATCATTCGCTGACTGATTTTATTCTTTCGTGAAAACCTCCATAAGTCTCAAGACTTCTATAAAGGACTAGGACAAAATGCTGGAAGTATTTATTTCATCAACAATCTGTGATCATTTCAATGATTCTCACCCACCCCCTTCCTTCCAGCCCTCATTTACTCCCACATGCTTATCCATTCACCATTTTCTATCCAACTAACCATCCCCACCCTCCACTCCCAGCCACCTTGAGGAATCCACTCAATGTATTCTTCTGAGTGTACATATTTATATTTCTGTGCATGCATGTCAGCATATGCATGTGTAGGTGCTATAACTATTGAGTGAATAGCCCTCAAGAAGATTAATTGTCCTGGATTTCAGATTGAAGAGCATTAATAAACCATGGAGTTCAGAGGAGCACCAGAGAACCCAAGGATATATAACAAAAGGCAATAGTAGTTGGTGCAGAGGCATGAATCCCAGACACAAATGGTAGCTATGGTTCTTCCCTCTCATCCACAATGTTCCAAGCTGATCCTCAAGCCTTCTGCCCATCCAGGAGTTCAAGTTCTGCCCATCAAGTTCAAGATACAAGGGATCCATCAATACAGTATTGCCATATATATATTTGTGTTTGCCATTCTGTTCAGGCCCTGACCCAGATGAATGGGGAGAGGAAATAGCTAGCACACCATTGCTACAGAATGTTATCTTAGGGACAAACTCACTTGCTAACGTCCCATATATTTCTTTTCTCAGGGACTTCCTAAACTTACGCCATATTTTGGCCTTGAACTTGTAGCTTCAGACTATTCCACTGCATGGCTTAGCCCAGCCTTCTGAAATGGTTACCTCTGGAAGCTTTTGACTTTGAACTTGGCACAGCTTTCTGCTTATACTTTCAAATCACATCTTTGCTTTCACCTTTTTGCATTGGGATGTTCTTTTCCTCTGAATTTTTTTTGTCTGAAACTTATGCTTTCATCAATGTGGCAAAAGTGGAAATACTCTCTACCTATGAAGATCGGTAAATGTCCTGCACCTTATAAGGTTAGAGAATTGCCTGAGGCACTGAGACATTAAGTGACTTTTCCAAAATTCCCCAGCCAGCATGCATCAGATAGACTGGAACCTAGGTCTTCCTGATTCTGAGGCTACCTCTTTATCGAATGTTCTGTGCTGCTTCTCAGCTGCAAATACTAACACAAAATATATGCCTTAAGAAATTGTTAATCACTCCTAATTATTGGCCCCACACACTAATGGAAGTTCCAACCCACTGAACTCCATGCTGCCTTTTAACACAAAAGATATCTTGTGGAATTGTTAATCACCCTTTATCATTGACCCCATATCATGGGAGGTGGGAGGTGAGGAGTGAGGAGGAGAGGTGCTCTAACCGACTGAACTCCATATTATCTCTCAACTATAAACACTGACACAAAAGACCTATGCTAAGGAATTGTTAATCATCCTCAATGACTGACTGTATTCCCTAATGGGGGCTCCAACATGCTGAACTATAAGTATTATCTGAGAGCTAAAACAAATCATGTTAAAGTTGCTGTGGGTTCTATGCCAAGGTGAAAGTCAATGTTCTCTGGGTAAGGCCTTTTCTTGCTTGACTGTTTCCACATAATGATACCCTATGGGAGCCAATGGTGACCATGATCACACCACTTTATATCAACATTGGTCATTTTCCACTGTGAACCATCAGAGAAATAAAGTGATGGATTGTATAACTTGCTTTGTACAGTATCTAGTACAGCTGCATATGAAGATGAGTGTTTAATAAGTAGTACACAGTGATACATGGGCAAGTATGTTTATGAGATTATTTTTTTCTGCCATGAAAAGCAGAGGATTTGGCTGAATTTTAAGGTTTCAAACTTTCTTTTTTGGAAACCACGATATTTCCAAATTAGGTGAAAAACTGCTTTAACAGAATAAGAGAAAAAATTGTCCACAATCTAGTTCTCCATGTATTCCTAATGCTATGTGTATCCAGAGCAACTGTGTCTGTTTATTCTCAGTCCAATAGTTCATTGAAAAATTTTGCAGGCAAATGAAAAGCGGTGCTTAAGTAAGTCTTAAAGGAAGTGAAGTGCTCTTTGAGGCAGAGATGAGGAGTGAGGTCCTTTCATGCTTGGGGGGCAATAGACAATACAAAAGTACAAAGATGAGAGATAGTGTCCTGTGTTTGAGTAACAGAGGATGTCACTTTGCCTGGACCACAGAGTATGATAAGGGAAGTAATATATAAGGAGGCTTGAAAGATAGATTGGGGTGAGACCCGGAGAGACTTTAAGATGTAATTAGAGAAGTTTATATTTTATCTTAAAGGCAATAGGGAGCCACTGGAATTTATTGCATAGAGAAGTGATATTGTCACATCTGTGCTTTATGGACATTGTTTTGTCTTTTTCTTTTAAAATATTTATTGCAATATTTCATTTTTATATCACCTTCACTTCTAAATATATCTGTCCCCCCTCCCATATTCAGAGAACCATCCCCTGTAATCACAAATTTAAAAGAAGGAGAAAAAAATAATTCAGTAAACCTAACCAAACTTTTACTTCAGTGGCAGTATATATAAGTTCCCACATGTAGCTATTACTTTGGCAACTATGTGGATATATTGGTATAGAGAGAGACTTGAGTTAGGGAGGGTAGGTGAAGATCTAGCAGGGAGTCAGGGAGATCAATCAAAAGGCTATTGCAATAGTCCACATGAGAGATAATGAAGACCTCAAGCAGGATGGTGGCTGTGTGCGTGGAGAGAAGAGGTTAAGGTTAGACACGTCAAAGGTAACTAGGTAGCATAGTAGGTAGTGTGTGGGACCTGAGATCAGGAAATCCTGAGTTCAAATCTAGGTTCAGACACTAACTGTGAAACCCTAGGTAGGTCACTTAACTGCTGTCTGCCTTAATTTCCTCAACTGTAAAATGAGATTAATAATAGTACATACCTCCTAGGGTGGTTGTGAGAATAAAGTAAGATAATATTTGTAAAACACCTTATTGACCTAAAACTATTATTATTATTATAGATAGTATTATCATTTATTATTATAGATATTAAGTGGCAATTTTTGGCAACTGATTGAATACACGGTGTGGGGAAGACTGTTGTTGAGACTAAGGCTGAGATTACAAACTTGGTAGACTAGAAGAATGTTATTGTACTTGACAAATGAAAGTTCAGTCAAAAGAAGGGGGGGATTTGAGGAAAGATAATGAATTCTGTTTTGGAAATGTATTTCAGATGTTTCCAGGATATTCAGTTTGAAATATCCAAAAAGATTATTGGTGATGTAGAATTGGAACTCAGGAGAGAGACTAGGGCTGGCTATATAGATCTGTAAGTCATCCTTACATCCTTAGATTGTTAGAGATAGTAATTAAAGACAATGTAGCTACTCAGGACACCAATAGAGAGAGCGGAGAGAGAGGAGAGCCCAGGACAGAGTTCTGAGGAATCCTTACAGTTATGGGACACGCTATGGATGATGATCCTACAAAGGAGACTGAGAAGAACCAGGAGAGAACAGTCATGACAACTCGTAGAGGGAGATTAGCAAGTAGCAAAGGAAGCAAGAACTTAAGCTATCAAGGGGCACACTTTGTCTCTCTGTACGCCCCAGACCTGCTACTCCCTGCTTTGTCCTGTTTCCCCCGACCTTCTCCAGCAGTGTCCTTCTGTCTTAGGCTCTCTGCTCATAGGGCTACTCTCTGGGTGTCTGTCTTCTTGCCAAAGTCCAGTGTTCCAGGCTCTCCACCCTCACAGATGATTTTGTCCTGGAGTCTTTTTTCCCACCCCCTACCCCCAACTGAATACATCTCTAAATGGTGGATTGGAAGTCAATTTGTGACACTTTCTCCAAGTGCCAAAACTGCTAGTTTTTAGCTCTGCCCACAATGCTCACAGGTATTACTCCTTGGCCTACCCTTCCTATGCGTCATTTAAGTATCAATCCTGCACATACCCAGTCCAAACTCTAGTAAATGGACGGCTGCTCTGTTGCCCTGGTAACAGTCCTGTGTTTATCATCTAGACCTTGTCTCTTCTGGCTTGACATTCCTATGACTGTCCTGGTGGTATCTAATAAATTCGAATGTGCTAGCTCTTCAAGGTTCTATCCTCCCATTTCTCCAAACATCTGTTGACTTTCTTGTTCCCCCTGTATTTCTTGAGCTAAAATGCACATGAAAAATATTGAGCCTTTATATTCCCCAGACAAAGCTAAAACTAGCAAGGCTATTTCTTCCAGCTTCTCAAAAGTTTAACCCATTAGCTATTATAACAGCTTTTAGCAGCAGTAGAAAACATTTGTCGAGTACCCAGTATGTAGAGGGTACTCTGTAAGGTATTAGCAACAACAAAGTAGAAGACATGGTTTTTTCCACAAGGAAATGATAATGTAATGAGAAGTTAGAAAAAATAAATGTAAAGATATATGACATTCAAGTGAGGGTGGCAGTCTTTCTGGAGGAATAGCCCTTTGTTGTATGCTGCATCTGTGGAGGGAGGTGTGATTTCTCATTGGAGGAGGAAGTGCTGAGTACTGTACTGTGTACTTGAATAAGGGAGATTATTGGAGAATATATCAGAAAATGACTTTAAGGTCAGTTTTGAGAGGAAAGTGAAAACTTTTGAATAGCTACTAGGACCCCTGAAGCCATAGATATATAGTCTGGTTCCCTTTGATATTTGAGATGTGGTAAATGGATCTAACTCTTATCCTGCCAAACCATAGTTTTTCTTAGAGCAGGGTGGGCCCAACCCTAGAGCAGATATCTATCACTGGTACACGTAAGTTAGACATCTTTAAATATTTAGATATCTCATAGTCTTTTTGGGAACAACATTTAAAGCTTGTATGTTAGCTCAACAGATAAGGATGATACATTATCACAGATGCTGTTTGGATAGGTACACTTTTAGCATGTGTAGTTTAAAGAGAAGACATGCTCTTAGGAGTTAGCAGAAGCAAGATGTAGAAGCTTTTTGGGAGAGCCAAGGTGAGAACCAGGATGAAAATGATGACCTCAAATTGATCATGACATCCTGTTCACTCAGTTCATGTATCAGAAAGCAATGATACTCTCCTCAATTCTTCTTGGTTACCATGCTGAAGGGAAATAAAAATACTCCTTACAAAACTCCTCAGTTCCTGTGGTAGCAGCCTGCTGTATGGGGTGTTCAGGAAAAACTAGTGCCTCCAATAAGAAGGCTAGCCAAGACCTTTTCAGGGCCGCTCATCAACTTTTGTGTCCACCTTCACCCAACTCTCACCTGTGGCTCCAAGAAGCTGTAGCATGCACATTAGCCACACTCTGATAACCCATCTCAGCAGATGGGCTAAACCAGGTTGAGGGTAGCCAACAAGCTTTAAACCTGTTGGTGAGTTAGGGGGATGCATGTGAAGACTTCTTCCAATGGAATAGATAGCTGAGAATTTTTGTTCCAACAGCCACGAAGGCAGCAAGCTCTGTGGAATGCTTAGAGTTTGGTAAGACATAGAAAATGCTAAGGTCATCCTCTGCATCCCTGGCTGCCTCCGGTTACCTAGACTTTTGTCTTGTCACTGGACTTTGATGACTCTGGAAGAAAGAGAGAGAGGCTGATGACTTCATGCAATTCTGTCTCATTTAAATCTAATTCATGAGCAAATCAAGCCATCACTCATATGTGATGTCACTGGTTTTCTTCAAAAATGAAGGACAAAGGACAAAGCCAAGATGATGGAGAAAAGACAAAGACTCACCTGAGCTCTCCCCAATTCTTCTTCAAACAACTTTAAATAATGCCTCAAAACAAATTCTGGAGTGGCAGAATCCACAAAAGGATGGGACTGAAACATTTTTCCAACCCAAGACAATTTAAAAGATCTTCAGGAAAGGTCTTTTGCAATGGGGTGAGAAAGGAGTGCAGTCCAGCACAGGCTGCATCAGTATAGTCCACACCACAGGAAACCAGCAGCAGGCCTTGGGGGCAGTGGATGGAGCACCTGCCCTGGAGTCAGGAGGACCTGAGTTTAAATCTAAGCTTAAATACTTACTAGCTGTTTGACCTTGGGCAGGTCACTTAACCCAGATTGCTTCCCAAAAAAGCCCTAACAAAAAACCAAAACCACAACAAAAAAAAAGACTTATTGGACTGCCTGAAAGCCATGATTTTTTGAAAAAAGAAAGCCTAGACATCATATTTCAAGAAATTGTGAAGGAAAACTGCCCTCATAGTCTAGAACCAGAAGGGTTAATGAGAAATAGAAAGAATCCACCAATTACTTCCTAAGAGAGATTCCAAAATGAAAACTCCAAGGAATATTATAGACAAATTCCAGAGCTCCCAGGTCAAGGAAGAAATATTTAAGCACCCAGAAAGAAAGAATTCAAATATAATGGAGCCACAGCCAAGATAACACAAGATTTAGCAGTTTGTACATTAAAGGATTAGAGAGTTTGGAATATGATATTTTAGAGGGCAAAGGAATTAAGACTACAACCAAGAATCACCTACCCAGAAAACCTGAGTATAATCCTTTGGGGAGGGGGGGGCAGGGATGGATATTCAATGAAGCAGAGGACTTTCAAGCATTCCTGATGAAAAGACCAGAGCTGAACAGAAAATTTGACTTTTAAATATGAAACTCAAGAGAAGCATAAAAAGGTAAACAGTGAACAGGAAAGAGAAACCATAAGGAATTCAAAAAGGTTAAACTGTTTGCATTCATACATGGGAAGATGATACTTATAATTCCTAAGAACTTTCTCATTATTAGAGCAGTTAGAAGAAGTTACATAAACAGAGGACATGGGTATGAGTTGAATATGATGGGATGACATCTGAAAAATTAAGGGATGAGAAAGAGAAATACACTGGGAGAAGGCTGAAGGGAGAGGTAGAATGGGTAAATTATCTCACACAAAAGAGGTGCAAAAGAGCTTTTACAGCGGAGGGGAAAATAGTGAGGGGAGGAGGGGGAGAGGGTGAACCTTAATCTCATTAAAATTGGCTCAAAGAGGAAATAACATACACACTCAGTTGGGTATAGAAATACAGGAAGGAGAGGGGAAAAGAGAAGGTGGGAGAAGCGATAGAAGGGAGGGAAGATTGGGGGGGTGAAAGGAAAGAGAAAGTAGGATAAATAGGGGAATAAATAAAATGGAGGAAAATACACAGTAATCATAACTGTGGAAAAATTACTGCAAGTACCTCTGATAAAGGCTTCATTTCTCAAATATATAGAGAACTGAATCAAATTTATAAAAACAAGAGCCATTCCCCAGTTGATTGATGGTCAGAGGATATGAACAGGCAGTTTTCTGACATAATAATCAAACCTATCTATGGTCATATAAAAATGCTCTAAATTACTACTGATTAGGGAAATGTGAATTAAAATAACTCTAAGTTATTGCTCTGCATCTATCAGATTGGCTAATATGACAGAAAAGGAAAATGACAAATGTTAGAGGGGATGTGGGGAAATTGAGACAATAATACGTTGTTGATGGAGGTATGAACTGATTCAGCCATTCCGTAGAGCAACTTGGAACTATGCCCAAAGGGCTATAAAACTATGCATACCCTTTGACCCAGCAATACCACTACTAGGTCTATATCCCAAAGAGATTTGAAAAAAAAGGAAAATGACCTCTATGTACAAAAATATTTATAGTAGCTCCTTTAATGGTGGCAAAGAATTGGGAATAGAGGGTATGTCCATCAATTAAGGAATGATTGACCAAGTTGTGGTATATGATTGTGATTGAATACTATAGTGCTATAAGAAATGAAGAACAGAATGCCTTCAGAAAAACTTGAAATGACTTACCTGAACTGATACAAAGGGAAGTGAGCAGAATCAGGAGAACAGCATACACAATAACAGCAATATTGTAATGATGATCAACTGCAAATGACTTAGCTCTTCTCAGCAATACAATGATCCAAGATAATTCTTAAGGACTCCTGATAAAAAATACTATCCAGCTCCAGAGAAATAAGAGATGGGATCTCTCTCTCTCTCTCTCTCTCTCTCTTCTCTCTCCCTCCCCTCCTTCCTTCCTTCCTTCCTTCCTTCCTTCCTTCCTTCCTTCCTTCCTTCCTTCCTTCCTTCCTTCTTTCCTCTGTCTGTCTGTCTCTCTCTCCTGAAAGGGACTCCAAAATGAAAACTGCTAGGAATATTATAGACAAATTGCAGAGCTCCCAGGTCTTTCTTTCACAACTTGACTAATACGGAATTATGTTTTGCATGACTGTACATGTATAACCTATATCAAATTGCCTGCCTTCTCAATGAAGAAGGAGGGAAAGGGGGAAAGGAGAGAATTTGGAACTCAAAGTTTTAAGAAATAAATGTTAAAAATTGTTTTTGCATGTAATTGAGAAAAAAATAAAACCTTAAATAGACAAATAAATAAACAAAAATGAAGGTTGAGCAACAACACCCTGCCGTGAGTCCCTGGAGCCTGCAGTGACATTCAAAGAAATCTAGCATATCCAATATTACCACTGAAGAATCTAACCTCGCATCTTGCAGTGAGCTGCTTGGTCTCTGTGGCTTCTGCTGTGTTGTGAAGGCAGTAGGATAAACTCAAAGTAACTAAACAAGAGCCAAGACCAGAGCTCCCTAGGTGATGTGTAGGAGGTGATGGCTTTAGGAAATCAGTGTTGTAAGTGCTTTATACTTGATTTAAGTCCTTGCTAATTACTTTGCCTTGTATTACAAGTAAATCTTCTTTTCTTAACCACAATGTTACGTGATTTATTCCAGTTCGGTTGTGGAAGATTCAGTGGGAATGAGGGCTTCTGAGTCAAGGCTTAAAATAGACAATTATCCCTTGAGTACCTTAGACCTAGGAGTTGTCAATAAAGACAATGTTCAGGGATCTAGATGCAAAACAACCAAAATAAAAATGAGCAAAGAAAAAAAAAAGATCTTGATATAGCATTGGAAGGGACTTTAGAGATGATCTAATTCAACTTTCTCATTTTATAGTGAGTAAACTCAAGTCCACAGGGGTTTAGTGACTTGCGTAAGGTCACAGAAGCTCTAAGTGGCAAAGCCAGGATTTGAACCTGGGTTTTCTGAGTCCAGATCTAATGGGGTCCCCACTATAGCACACTGCCTCAAGAATTCCAATGCCATTCTAAAATGTTGGTAAACAATGAAATCAGCCAACATACCAGAAGTAACAGAGACAGAAAATGAAACAATGAAAGATATCCCTAGGTACTACTTGGTTGGATGAACAACACATTCAAAAAAATTAAACATGCACTTGTAGTGTTAAGGAAAAACAAAAACTTAAAAAAAAGAAACACCGTCCGTCTTCCAGCTGTATGGGTACCCCTAGCCTCTCTACTTTGCTTATTTAGAGTTACAGAAGCATAATAAAATCAATATGCTGTCCTATGACTCCATATCTACCATCCATCTAACTTTCCAAGCCAAAATACCGCTCCCTGCCCACCACTTACCCATATATGTTGTCTCTCCTTGTTAGAAGCTATGCTTCTTGAGGGTAGGGACTGTTCACTTTTGTTATGCACAGTGATTAGAATAGTATTTAGCTTATAGTAAGAACTTAATAAATGCATTTTCATTCATTATTCCTTAAGAGAAAAGCATAAGGAAACAGTAAATCAGACAGGGAAATTAAATAAGAATCACAAGACATAAAAAGAACTAGAGAAAAAAGTGAAGACACAGCCAAACCTTAGAATATCCATAGATACAATAAAAATGAGATTTGTCACAAAAGAAAATGGAATTGCATGCAATAGAGATCAAGTGGAAATACAGGCTCAAAAAAAAATTCACCCAAACCACCAGATGGGTAGCTCTTGATGACTTTTAGGCAAGGGAGTGACTTTTTCTAAGTAATGTTCCAGGAATATTAATCTGACAGTGGTAAGTGAGATGGATTTGATGGGGGTGAGGGGGTTGTGTAAGAAGTCCCTAGACTAAGCCTTCAACTTCCTAAGGGACAAGGTCCCTCTTTGGACTCAATATATCACTCAGTCCGTCACTAAGAAGGGAACTTATTCCCACTACAAGGCTGTTCTCCCATATCTTTTTGTATCCTAACTCTGGCTCTAAGCTTGGTCCATGGTTTCATTCAGCATCACTGCAAACTCACAGCGTCCAAGGGTTACACACATTCTGAAAGGCTATCTAGTTTAAACGTGTTGCCACTGTCCACAAGTTCAAAGTTCCTGGCATTCACCTTTCTCTAGTCTACTTCCTTTGCCATATTTTTTTCGGAGACTAGACACATTTTTAAAGGGAATTTATTCACATGGAAAAATAAAGTTATGCCTTACCTATATAATAGGGGACAAACATATTGTGAGTGCTAAAGAGAAATGGAAATCAGGCCAGAATAAATTGGACAGCTCATAAGCTTACTAAATCTCCTCTAATGCTAAGCTAAATATCCCTTCAGACTCCCACAGGAGTTTGAACTGGTCTGGGCACCAGAATACCAGCCATTTTCTAATCACCAAGCTCCTGCTGCAAGCTCCTCTATTCACTTTTAGTGACCCAAGACATGCGTAGGAGTCTTCTGTCACATTATAGGTTCACCTTTGGAGTGGTGACCTGTGGGTCCCTATCCGCCTCCAACTCTTCACAACCCACATAAGAAGGAAAGGCTTCACTCTTCAAACTCTTTCAGGAAGGAAATAAACCAAGCTTAGACATAGTACTTGAGAAAACTTCAGTTCAATTCAATAAACATTTATTATTATAGAAAACTTCAATTCAATTCGATAAACATTTGTTATTATTGAACAGAAATAATAATAGTTATAATTATAAATGACTTTTTATGTAACTACACAGTTTCTTTTTTATTACTGGTGCTTAGCATAGTTCCTAGCACGTAGTAGGCATTTATTAATGCTCATTGATGACTTTTTATTGGTACAGGTCAGGGGTGGGGAACCTTGGGGCCATATGTGGCCCTCTAGGTCCTCAAGTGTGGCCCTTCCACAGTATGGCTGCTCCTCAGAAATGTTTTATGGTCAGCTTTGGCTGAAAAATTAATCACCTAGTACCCGTTGTGGGGCAGAGCTTCTCTAAATTTTTGTAGCCTAATCCTCTGATCATAAATACATAGTGAATTATTAGCCTTTCCAATGTGGTAAAACCTGACTAGGGATCAATGCTCTCTGTTGGCATAGCTTTTAAGAACCCAGGATCACTTTTATGCCAATAGAAACATCAGACCAATACTATAATAGAGGCCCTGTATTATTCCATGTGTGTTAATATTGATTCCTTTATGGTGCAACAATATCCCATTGCATCAGTTTTCTGTAATTTGTTTAGCCGTTCTGCCATCATTGAACGTCTGCTTTGTTGAAAGTTGCTTTTGTTTGTTTGTTTTTGTTACATGAAACTCGTTAAATATAGGGACCATTTCTTGTAAGTCCTCTAGAGCTTACAGCACAGTACTGACAATATGATAGAAATTTAACAAGTGTTTATTCATCAATTATTCTGCAGATGAACATTTTTTGAAATCATTAACTATTTTAAGTGAAGCCATATTATGTCATAATCACTTAATATGAACTTGATTATAGGATACTATTGTAGTATCATAGGGACAACTAGGTGGAAGAGTGGATAGAGTGTCAGGCCTGAAGTCAGTAAGACCCATCTTCTTGAGTTCAAATCTGGCCTCAGACACTTACTAGCTGGGTGACCTTGGGCAAGTCACTCAACCCTATTTGCCTCAGTTCCTAATCTGTAAAATGAGCTGGAGAAGGAACTGGCAAACCACTTCAGTATCTTTGCCAAGAAAACCCCAAATGGGGTTACAAAGAGTTGGACACAACTGAAATGAATGGACAACAACAAAAAACTGCGGCTTTAGTATGGTGACACATCCTTTCTACTCTGTGTCTCTCTCTGTCTCTGTCTCTGTCTGTCTGTCTCTCTCATGCCAACCTATGCTGGCACAGGTGCACAATCATCATATATAAATGAGATGCTGGGAAATAAAATACTTTGGGCATTTTTGCTTTCAGTAAGTTCTTTTTCTGAGGCTCTTTCTCTTAGGTCCTCTCTATCTACACCCAAATACTGAAGGGGCATTTCTGTATTGCTTACACAAATGTTCCTTTTTCTGTACCTTTCAGTAAATAAAATGTCCCAATGAGAAAGGAGTAATATCTCATACTATGATATCTTTGTGTCATTTCTAATATGCTCATCAGTATTTCAAGTGGGTAAATCTAGGTTAATTCAGTGCAATTCAGCAAATATTTATTATAAGTGTTATCTCCTGAAAGTAACCCCTCAGTTGCTAGTGCCTTTCTGTCTAAGATCTACTTTGCATTCGTTTTGTATGTATCAATTTATATACACATATAATTATATGATTATATGAAGAGACAACATACATGTGTATATGTGTGTATGTGTGTGTGTGTGTGTGTATATATATATATTCTCTTTTATTAAATTGTAAATTCCTTGGTTTTGCTTTGTCTTTGGATCCCCAGTACACAGTCCATGGCACATAGTAAATGCTTAACAAATGTTTGTTAGTTGATTGATGGTTAAGCACCTCTCACTTGAAGGCACTGTGATATCTGGGTGTCCAAAGGTTTAAAGATATGGTATAAGAGCTTCCCTCTAGGTAGGAGTGGGGGCATTTGGGAGGTATATAAATAAATCTAGAATCAGGTAGAAAAAATAACAGAAAAAAAGTGCTCCAGGAAAATTTGAGAAGAGAGAGAATACTGTCATTTTGGGGAATCTGGGAAAGGATGGAGTCAGAGACATCTGATCTGAACCTTGAAAAAAAAGAAAGATTTGAACAGGCATAGATAAGAAGGGAGTGCATTTCAGGAATGGGGTCAGACTTCATGAGTGCAAAGAGATGGAAAATGGCAGATGAGCTCAAGGAATAGCGAGTAGAGTGTTTGGGAGGAAGTAATGTGAAATGAGACCTGACAGTAGATTGGAGTTAGGCTGTGGGGGAACATAGGCTAAGGTAGTTTGCATTTTTGGCTCTATGTGACCTGGAAACAATAAAGACTTTCAAGGCAGGGAATAACATGGTCAGGTCTGTTGATTAAGTTTAGCATCTGTGTGAAGGATGGGGCAGCTAGGTGGCACAATGTATATAGAGCACCCACCCCGGAATCAGGAAAATTTGAGTTGAAATCTGTCCTCGGACACTCACTAGAAGTGTGACCCTGGGCAAGTCACTTAACCTTGTTTGTACAATGAACTGGAGAAGGAAATGGCAGACCACTTCAGTATCTTTGCCAAGAAAACCCCAAATGGAGTCAATAAAGAGTCTGTCACAACCAAAATGACTAAACAAGGAATGATGGATTTGAGACTTGAGATATACTGGAAGTGCAGTATGAGTAGAAAGGAATGAATGGATTTAAGTGATGCTGTGGAGTAACAACAGAAGTTGGCCACTCTTTGAATGTGGGCGACAGGGGTAAGAGAGAAAGAAAATGCAAAGATGATGTGGAAGATCTGAGCCTGTGTGCCTGGAAGGATGGTGGTTCCTATCACAGAAATAGAGAATTTAGGAAGAGGGATCACTTTAGAATGAAGATAAGTTATAGTTCAGACATACACAGTCGAGCTCAGTTGAAGATATTTAACTTATAGCTGAACATGTTCAATTGAACCTCAGGGGAGTGATTTGGGAGTTATTTACCTGGAGGTGATTGTTGAATCTATGGGAACATATGAGAATGCAAAGGGAGAGAGGAGTGAGTATCGAGAAGGCAAGGCCTTTGGGGACACTCATACTCAAAAAATAGTAGGGGCGTGATAAAGCAGAAAAGATATTGATAAGGAGCAGTTAGACAAACAGTAGGAAAATTGGGAGAGAGGAGCATCATGAAAAACAAGGAAGGAGAGAGTATGCAAATGAGATTGAGTTCAACAGCATCAAATGCTACCGAAAGATGAAGAAAGATAAAGACTGGGGAAGGCCATTGGAATTAGCAGTGAAGAATGACCTTTAATAGAGCTTCTAGGTGTTGAGGTGGAATCCAGTGTGGCAAGGGTTGGGAAGTAAATGAGTGGTGAGGAAGTAGAGGCAGTGGGTGCTGACAATTATAGAGATGGCCAGAAGACTATCAAGACTTTGCCTGGTGGACTCTAGGGCAGAATAAAATTTCTTCTCTTTTCCAAAAGTGAGAGAAAGAGCCAGAAAAAAAGGAGTGGTTTCCCTTCCAAATCTGTATGAAGTTATACACATAGAGTCTGAATATAGAGTTCAGACAATGAACTGGAGAAGGAAATTTGACTGATTGGCCTCACATAGACAGTAAGTCCTCTCCAAGAGAAGGGCAGTTTGGGGCAGCTAGGTGGTGCAAATGGATAGAGCACCAGCCCTGGAGTCAGGAGGACCTGAGTTCAAATCCTGCCTCAGACATATAACACTTATTAGCTGTGTGACCCTGGGCAAGTCACTTAACCCCCCATTGCCCAACCAAAAAAAAAATTTAAAAAAAGAGAAGGGCAGTTTGAGATGTATATCACTAGGTAAGCCAACCTACTTTGGGCAACTCAAAACACAAGATTTGAGTGAATCCAAAACAAAATGTGAGTGTAGGGACCCAGAACAAGAATGTTTTAGGTGGATCTAGGACCTGGGGGAATCCAAAATTCTTTGCAACTATCTCTGGCATTCCAAGAGAATTACTGAGGTCAGGATGACATTCTGGATTCAACAATCTCTTCAAGTGCCTAAAGTTAGGTTCAAACAATACCAATAAATGATAAATATTAATCCACAACACTCCTGTCTAATCCTTCTCAGAATCATGTTAACATAAGATGTAATTCATGCATAGAAAGCGAAGGGATAGCACTGTAATGACGAGCACTAAATATTTGGCTTAAAATCTAGCTAGGTGAAACAGTGGGTAGAGCACTGGACTTGAAGTCTGGAAAACTCAAGTTCAAATCCTGCTTCAGACACTTGCTAGCTGTGTGACCCTGGACAAGTCACTTAACTTCTTTTTGCCTCAATTTCCTCATATATAAAATAGGATAATAATAACACCTACCTTCCAGGGTAGTTGTGGGGATCAAATGAGATAGTATGTATAAAGTGCTTTGCAAACCTTAATACTAGATGAATGCTAGCTGCTATTATAATTTTGGTTTTTCTACTTCCTGTGTAACTTGGGGCAAGCCACTCCTTCTTGGGTCTCAGTTTCCTTATCTGTAGAATGAGAAGTTGGACTAGATGATCTCCAAGGGAATGGCAGATCTTTATGGCTCTAAGGGCAGACTTCCAGTTGGTTTGATCTTTCACGGCATTTAAAATGGTGCCCAAGAAGCAGCTGACTGAAAACAAAAATAATTCTGCTCTAGGTCAATACCTGTCTGACTTATGGACAAAGGGAGACATCTTATCCCATTTGCAAAATGAAGCAGAGATATACAGCCTAAGCTGACTTCCCTTTCTTTTGCTTTCCCATCTGTCAGTCCTTTAAAATGAACTTGAAGAACAGAAGGAAATGACAGAGTTGCACACAATTAATACCAAATTACCGGAATTCTCCACTGAAAGTCAGCTCCAATCATAATCATATGGCGGCTCATGTCCTACGTTTGTTCAACAAGCTGCACCTAGAGTCCTGGTGGTATTTTTCTGTGGTTCTATAACAGGATTAGATAGCATATGTTCAGACTGAACAAGCTACTAATGTGCCAATGGGATGTGTCTATAAGCTTTGGATTATGAGTTTCATATGCAAATGTGACTTCTCAGTATCCTGGCAAATGGCAATTTCCAATTGAGAAGTGACCTTTCATTCCAGCTGATATAAAGGAGTGCTAGACTTTCATCTTGGGACTTTCATAGAAGTCGGGTGACCCATGGGATGGGGTAGTGGCCCCTAGTCAGGAGACTGGAATTTGTGACTTGGCCACTGATTTGCTGAATAATCACCATGTTTCTTTCTAGAACCCACTTTCCTCCTGTAGTAAAGGAGGCTAATAACTGCACCTCCCAAATTTCACAGGAGTAGAGAAGGATTAATCAATGAAATGTGTAAACAACCCTAAATGGAAGGCTACATTGATCACTATGCCATTTTCATCTCTTTGGAATCATTCATTCACTCCACTTAACTCATTCAAAACACATTTATTAAATACCCATTAGGTACAGATCACCGTGCTAGACCATGCTGGAGGAGAAATAAAATTTAGATAAAATATCACCCCTGATCTCTTGGAATCTCCCTCTCCCTCCTCCTCTCCTTCTTCCTCTCCATCTCTCTCTACTCCTCTCTCTCCCTCTGTCTCTTTCTCACACATACCCCTAAGACCCTGCCACTGTCCACTGTCTCCCCACTTGGAACACTGGTCCTCTCTTCAAACTGGACCTCCAGAGACCTTACCTTGACACCCTGACATGGTAAATGCATTCAGTTTTAGAACTCTACCTTGAGAGTTAGCTGAACTGATTTGTTGAGGTAGTACAGGCATCTAAACTCCATGTCTATTTGGCTCCAGACCATACTTCATATACCATCCAATCATCCACCAGGGAACTAAGGCCTGGCCTGGATATCTTATCATCAGCACTGCCACTGTACTCATAACTCCCCTCTCCTGCCCAGCTTTTCGCCTTTTCCTGTGAGAACTGTAATCAAATCAATATAACCATTAGTACTGGAAAGGGCATGAAATTGATTTCCTGATGACTACACTCATAATCACAAGACCAAAATTCTTCTTCCCTCTCCCTCATCTCACATCACAAAGCTACCTTCTGCCACCATCTCCTCATTCATCCCATTCTCACATAAAGAGGTGGTCCTTTACCTGCACAAGTGACACCATTCCATCCCATCTTCTCCAGCAAATTGCTCCCATTATCATCCCTACTCTCTCACTGCCTACTGACTCCTTCATTGATATTTATTAACATCTTTACTTATGCCTCTCCATCCTCAGAAACCCCTTTCATCTGCCCATCTCTGTCAGCTATCAACAT
The DNA here is from genome assembly GCF_003287225.1 of Phascolarctos cinereus. Taxonomy (NCBI): domain Eukaryota; kingdom Metazoa; phylum Chordata; class Mammalia; order Diprotodontia; family Phascolarctidae; genus Phascolarctos; species Phascolarctos cinereus. The sequence goes on from NW_027556098.1 coordinate 112,541,090, forward strand.
ATCTCTCCTTCCTTCTTGGCTGAACTCCTTAAGAAGGCCACCTACAACTGGCTTCTCCACTTCCTTTCCTCTTGTTTTCTTCTTAATTCTTTGTAGTCTGGCTTCTGACCTCATCATTCAAATGAAACTGTCCTCTCCAAAGTTAATAATGATCTCTTAAAGGCCTTTTTTAAAAAAAAATTTTTTTGTTGCTAGGCAGTGGAATTAAGTGACTTGTCCTGGGTCATACAACTAGCAAGTGTTATGTGTCTGAGGCCGAATTTGAACTCAGGTCCTCCTGACACCAGGGCCAGTGCTTCATCCACTGCGCCACCTAGCTGCCCCTTAAAAGCCTTTCTTAATGTTCATCCTTCTTGAATTTTCGGCTGCAGCCTTGATATGGTTGATCACCTTCTTTTTCATATTCTCTTATCTTTAGGTTTTCATGGCACCCTCCGTTTGATCACACTTTCTTATCCTCCTTTGCTGGATCTTCATGTAGGTCCTGCCAGATAACAATGAGTGTCCCCCAAGGCTCTCACCTGGGTAATTTCTTTTCCTTTTATACTATTTCACTTGGTGGTCTCATCAACTCCCATGGATTCAATTGTCAACTTTATGCAGATAATCTTTAGATCAATTTATACAGCCTTAACCTTTTCCCTGATGTCTAGTCTTGCATTTTCAACTTGCAAATTCAGCTGCAATAGTAGATATTTTTAATTGGATGCCCCAAAGATATTTTAAACTTAACATGTTCAAAACTAAAGTCAGAATCTCCCTTAGTACCCAATTCCAATATTTTATCAACTGTTAAGAAGTCTCTTGTTCAATTAAAATCATTACTTTATGCCTCCTGAAGAACCAGCAACCTCCTCGTAAAATTCTTCAAAAATATGAATATTTTATGTAAGTCACTAGTTAAGCTTGTCTTGTTTGTTTCTTTGTTGTTTTCACTCTCTCTCATTTCTCTTTTCCATACTTGTCCCCCTCCTCCATTCTCTCTCTACCTTCCCCTTTTACTAAAATATAAATGTTCTTTTTTAATACTCAGAAACACTAACATTTCAAATATAAGGAACAAAAAAGAGGATTGTATCTGACACTACTACTACTACAGTTTTTTGGGGGTGGGGATGTTGTACACTGAAGTTGACAAGTTAGTAACAAACCTACTCTCTTTGTCTGTGCCCTTTGCCAGACTTCCTTATGCTCTCTTCTGCATATTAAACAATATCTTAATGAGGCTTCTTTCTTTCTTTCTTTCCTTTCTTTCTTTCTTTCTTTCTTTCTTTCTTTCTTTCTTTCTTTCTTTCTTTCTTTCTTTCTTTCTTTCTTTCTTTCTTTCTTCTTCTTTCTTCTCCTCCTTCTCCTTCTTCTCCTTCTCCTCTTCCTCCTCTTTCTCCTTCTTCTTCACTATTGCTACCCTACCAACTTTTTGGGTTCTGCTCACTTCACTCTGAATTAGTTCATACATATCTTCTGAAGTTTCTCTGAGTGCATTATATTAATCATTTCTTAAAATACCATGATATTCCATGCCATTCATATATCACTACTTCTTTAGTCATTCCCCAAATGATGGGCACCCTAGTTCTTTGATACAGCAAAAAAGTGATGCTATAACTCTCCCCTCTTCATATTCCATTCCTACACTTTTCCCTGGTAGGTCTTGTTTTTCAGTCCTGTCATCTTTCTCCCTTGTCTCTGTCTGAATTCTCTCTAATTCCTCAATATTCTTCTTATTATTGTTGCTATTGAGTTGTTTCAGTTGTGTCTGACTCTTCATGACCCTATCTGTGATTTTCTTGGCAAAGATACTGAAGTGGTTTGCATTTTCTTCTCCAGCTCATTTTATAAGTGAGGAAACTGAGGCAAATAGTGACTTGCCCAGGATCATGCAGCTAGTAAGTGTTTGAGGCCAAATTTGAACTCAGGAAAATGAGTCTTCCTGACTTCAGGCCTACACTGTGCCACCTAGCTGCACTAATATTCTTTTAGAGTGTGGTAATTAAGATGGAAAAATAGGCTTTCAAAGGCATTTAATGAATGCATTTGTCAGGGACACAAAGGACTGCCCTGGACCTTTGGACCTCAGCAAATCCTGAGCACAAAAGGATCACATTTCTTCCCTTTCTTCAAAGCTCAATTCAGGCTTCACTTTTCTCTCCAAGTGTTCCATGACACATTCAAGTGGAATTCATCTCTCCTTACTAATATGTCCCTTAGCATTTTGCCTGGACCTTTATTTTGCCTGAATATCACCATCCCTTCTATAGTCATCTATATTTACATGTCTTTCCCATACCCACCATGAGACTATATGCTCCTTGAGAGCAAAGTCTGTGTTGTAACTGTGTTTTATTTATAGTGCTTTGCACACAATAGGGACTTAATACATTTTAGTTGAATGAATAAATGAATGAACATTGAACCCTATCCTGAAGGGAGTAAGAAGACACTCGTGGTAGAAGTAGAGATTTGATAAGCAAATCTTCCCCTTTATGGGCAAGGGTAGGACTGAGAGACTTCCACAATGCCAGCCTCCCAAAGCAGCCAGACTAGGCCTTGGTCCAGCACACCCTGAGGAGGCATCAGCATGGCCTGATCCTCTGCCTTTTTCTGTGGAAGCCAGAAAGCAAACCTTTGATCTTTCTGTCAGGGATGATTTCATGCAGCCTGCTGGGTTCAATTCCCCTAACATCTCAGTTCTCCCTGAGCCCATCTGATGCTTTCAGACAGAATATAGAAGCAGGATTACTTCCCAGCCCTTAAATACCAGTTTCCTTTTTTAAAAAATATATTCTAGAATCATGGCAGCACTACACTTCTGACTCATATTCAGCTTGTGGTCACCTGGGAAAGTCTTCATTAGTGAAAGAAAGCCTCAGAGTAGGTATTTCAGATTCTACTCCTCATTCTGCTGTTTATCCAGATGAATGACCTCAGTTGCCTAAAACATATAATGTCTCTGATCCTCATTTTCCTCATCCGTTTATATCATTTTTTTGGTACTAGACCTATGATTTCTTTGGCATAGAGTACTCCTACTGATGAAAATACCTCTGTTAATGCAGATTCTCAACATAAAGTCTTAGAGAGTTCCCTGGGACACATAGGTGATTTGGCCAGGATCACACAGCTAGCATGTATCAGACCCAAGACAGCTTAAACCCAGGTCTTCCTGACAGATACCCACTTTTAATCAACTATAATATTCTGCCTCTCTTCCTTCTCTGCTCTGCCTACTTCAAAGGGTAAAGATCAAATCATAGTTGTGTTTTGAAATTTTTAAAGTGCTTTATAAATGCAGGGTGGTATTTTGTTATCATTATTATTACTTGCTTCATAGATTGCCATGGCAAAAGGAAAGTAGTCATCAAATGGTGACTGGTGACTACCTACTGGTGACGTGCCTCTCTGTAGTTAGCTAGGTTGGTCTTCAGAAAATAGCCTTACGGGGGCTATATTGGAAGACATTCTTCTATGAAGAAGAACAGGACTAAAAGACATCACTAAGGAATTGTATGATAAGAAGACTAGATGGATTGGTTGTGTGGCAAGAAGGAGGCAAGATAGCAGGGCAGTGAGAATGTTCTACTAGTGCCATCCTAATGTCAGGAGAAAGCAAAGAAGGCCTCTGGTCTCTTGGGTGGACTCCCCGTAGTGAACTCTTGGGAACGCATGAATAAGAACCACAGAACATGGGCAGACATGAATGGATTGCAATCTGCATTATTGCGGGAAATTCGTGAATCTGTGAGATAACAGAGGATACATTTATTATCTTGTATTTGCATTTTTAGACAATCTGGCATACTTGAAAAGGTAATTTGTCAGTTGAAGTTAGGAGAATGGGGTCCAAACCCATGTTCTATGCTGCCTAACTATGTGACTTAAGATGAGTCACTCCCTGGGGCTTATTTTACTCATTGGTAAAATGGGTGGATTGGTAGATATCCTACTACTACAAAGAGGTCAAAGTCAGAAACGTTCCATAGACACCAAAATATTCATAGCAACACTTTTTGTGACTGCAAAGAAGTGAAAATAAAGTAGATGTCGAGTGACTGGAGTATTAATAAATAAATTGTGGTACATGAATACAATGGAAAATTATTATATCACAAGAAATTATGAATATGAAGAATTCAGAGAAGCATGAGAAAAGGTATAGGAACTGATGCAAAGTAAAGTAAACAGAACTAGAAAAGCAATATACACAATGACTACAAAAATGTAAATGGAAAAACTACAAACCTTGAAACTCAATGTTAGGTGATTACAATGAACAGAAAAGGTACCTTCCTCTTTCTTTGTGGATGTGGAGGACTCTGGGTCTAGAACATTTCATGGACAGATAAGTGGCCCAATGGATAGAGTGCTGGACTCAAAGTTAGGAAGAGCTGAGTTCAAATCCTGCTTCAGTCAATTACTAGTGTTATGACCCTGGGAAGCAGTGCCTTGTGAAATTCCAAAGTCAACTAATCCCCCAATAATTTACCGTTGATCTTATCATGAGAGTCCCTAATGTCTAATTTCCTTTCTTTCTTAAAGACCAGCCTTAACCCCAAATCACTCTGGCCCTCACTGATTGGCAAATGATAAGTCCCAGGCCAAGCCCTACTTGGTCATTGTTTGGGCCCTGATTGGCTCAGAATGCATGTAAACAGCAATTGTTTCTGTTTTGGCCAGAAACACTGAGCTTCTTCCTCTTCCAGACAAATTTTTTATTTTTATTTTTAAAAATTTTTTGACTAGGTAAAAGTCATTTCATCTCTCAGCCTCAGTTTCTTTATCTGTGAAATGGAGATAATAACAGCACCTATCTCCCAGAGTGGTTGTGAGGATCAAATGAGATAATATATATAAAGTGTTTTGCAAACATTTAAGTGTTATATAAACACTAACTTTTATCATATACTTCATTCCGGACTACATTGATATACTGGTTAGTTTTGCTGAACTGCCCTTTTCTTCTCTTGTTATATTTTTTCTTATAAGATATAGCTTGCTGGGTAGTAAGTAGAGCATGGAGCAACATATTCAGAAATAAAAATGATTTTAAAAAGATATTTATAAAATATAAGAAAATTTTAAAATAAGCATTTCAAATAGATGATCTCTATGATCCTGTCCAGCTTTAAAATCCACCAATTCTAAGTGGGCCACTATGAACGTTTCCCAATTGAATTCCATCCTGCTGTTATATTTTCTGAATTGTCAAGGTCACTGTGAATTTTTTCCCTGCCAATCTCACCTTACCAAATAGATGGTTTCCTAAACCATCAGTGTCAGAATGTCAGGAAGCATAGCACTATGGAAAACTTGTTTGCTATTAGGTAGAGCTGAAGAATTAGGCTCTGTTAAAGAGTGCTGAGGGGTAGACAAGGAAGAGATTGTGGATGGGATCGTGAACCAATCAGCACCTGACAACCAAGTGGGAGCCCCTCAGAACTGAATGGCAGGATAAAGAAAGGGCCAGAGAATGAGCCATTTTGGAGCTCTTGAATAATCAGGTTGGAATGAGCAACTTGGATCATCTCACTGGCTGACTGTCTAGGAAGCTACTCTTACCTAAATTCAATCCAATTGAACCTTTATTAAGCATATGCAAGGCACAGTGCTAGGCTATGGCTATATAATAACCAAAACAAAATAGTCCCAGCCCTCAAGGAGTCCACTGGAAGGACAATTCCAACTTGTACTCAATCAATCAATCAATAAACAGTTATTAATCACCAATTGTGTGCCAGACCCTATACTGAGGATAAAAACAACTTTAGTGAAATGTAGTATAATACAGGGAAAAGTCAGGAAGGAGAGAACACTAATAATTGAGAGATGCAGTGGTGAGGTGTCAAGGAAGACTTCACAAAGCAGGTGGCATCGGAACTGAGCCTTGAACGAAGACAAGGATTCTGAGAGACAGAGATGAGGAGGCAGTATATTACAGGCATGTGTGAATTTGTGAATTTATGGAGGTGGGACATGGAGTATCAAACTCTGAGAAGGATGAATAAATAGTCCAGTTGGCTGGAATGTGGAGTCTGTGAAGGGGAGTAGTAGGAAGTCAAGCCAGAATGTGGAGGGCCTTAAATGCCAGGCTAAGTCATTTATATTTTTATCTCACAGATGATGGGGAGTTACAGAGGGTTTTTTGAACAGGGGAGTGACATGGTTACATTTTGTGCCTTAGGAAAATGACTTTAGCTAGTGTGTGGAGAATGGATTAAAGCCGGGAAAGATTGGAAGCAGCAAAGTGATTGCACCGTGTTGCTGCCAGTTTGATCTTGTGATGCACCTACTCTCTCTAAAAGTATCGTATTTCATTTTTTTTAACCTGAAAGTGATTTTTAAAAAAAATCACTTGTAGTTTTTTTTTTCTTTAGAGAAATTTAAGACACTCCTTGAAATCATTGGTGTTGCCCGGAGCAATGCAAAATCACAGTTGGGAATCACTGCTTTAAGCGGTTGTTTGTTTCATTAATTTTTATTGGTAACATATAATTCGAAAAATGACCTTCAGAAATGGATAAAAGATATACTTCCTAGCCTACGGGAGCTTATGATCAACTGTAAGCTACATGAGAAGTTTTTTTTTTGGGTTCTATTTGATAGAATAGTTTTTCCCTCTTTTATGGGAAAGCAGAGGAAAGCTGAGAATTGGGGGTCAGTGATCATTGATTGCAGGCAAGCTTTCTGGAGGATGTAGATTCTACAGTGTTTTGAGTGACAGGAGGGAGTTGGTTTGGCAGATGGGAACTGGGAGTCTGTTCCCGACATCAAGGCTGGCGTGGGAGAAGGCATGGGTGGGGAGCAGGGAACAAATGAGCCCAAGAGAAGATTTACTTGGCTATAACAAAGGGTATGGGAGGAGACCTGGGGAGGGAGGAGAGAGATAATACAGAGCAGGGATGATAATGTGTTGGCAGGACTTTGGGTACACAGCTAAGGAATTTGATGGGCAATTTGCTGGGCTGTTTCTAACCATTTCACCAGATATGTACCAAAAATTGTACAGCTCACTCCCAGTTATCCACACCACTGGAGGGAAGCAGTGCCTTGTGAAATTCCAAAGTCAGCTAATCCTCCAATAATTTACTGTTGATCCTATCATGGGAGTCCCTAATGTCTAATTTCCCTTTTTTCTTAAAGACCAGCCTTAACCCAAATCACTCTGGCCCTCCCTGACGGGCAAAGGAAAAGTCCCAGGCCAAGCCCTACTTGGTCATTGTTTGGGCCCTGATTGGCTCAGAATGAATGTAAATAGCAATTGTTTCTGTTTTGGCCAGAAACATTAAGCATCTTCCTCTCCCAGATAAATTTTTGGTTTTTTATTTTGTTTTTAATTTTTTGACTAGGTAGAGACCATTCTCTGCCTCAATTCTTATTAAGCCTTAATAGAGAATGGGTGTTCCCTCAGTCAAACTGAGACCTGTTAAAGACCTTAGCTTGAAAAAGCCATGGTTTCCCCACTGTATCCAGGGCCATCTCCAGTTGTCCTATTCTATATCTGGCCACTGCACCCGGAGGAAAAAGTGAGGCTGGTGACTTTGCATAGCCCTTCCTCGCTTGAATCCAATTCACTTGCATGTCATAGCATCACCTCCATGATGTCATGGTCCTCTTCGAGATCAAAGGAAAAACAGCAACAATGTCCTGGGAGCCCAGGGTATTTCCAAAAAATACCAGAATCACAAAATCAGATGGAGCCTCAAGGTCCTTCTAGTATATTCTATATCTGTCTAGCTTTATAATAGTTTACTTTTCGATGCAACTTCAAGGTTTACAAAGTGCTTTGCATATATTATTTCTTTTCATTATCCAAACAGCCCTGTGATGTAGATGCTGTTGTCATCACCCCTATTTTACAGGTAAAAAAACTGAATATCAGAGAGATTAGAAGACTAGCCTAGAATCACACAACTAGTTAAGTGTGAGCTATGGAATTAGAATGCAGGCCTTTTTTAACTCTATGTCCAGCACTCCCACTTCTATTACCTCATTAATCTAAAACAACCACACTGATATTTCTTCCACCCCTGATCTTCACATGGTACTGCTGATGTGCTCTTATGTGACAGAATAGGTACAGAGAAAGAGGATAGATTTGAATATAATAGAATCTTATAGCTAGAAGTTACCTCTGCCCAACCTTACATCTCATACAGAAATTTCATACCTTGCTTAAATACGTTCAGTGACTTGGAATTCACTAATATACAAAGCAGTCTGTTCTATTTTGGGATAGTTTTGATTAAAATTAATCAATCAGTCAACAAGAATTTATTAAGCACATAGTATGTGCCAGGTACTGTTCTAAGAGCTGGGGTTTCAAAGAAAAACTAAAAACAGTTCCTGCCCTTATAGTCTAATGGGGCAGATAAGTCCATAATCAGGTATATGCAATTTATGTACAGAACAGATACAAGGAAACCTTAGACAGGAAGGAAGGAAAGAAGGACCAGGAAAGGCCTCTTGTAGAATGCAAAGAAAATGAACAGAAGTTCAAAAAGAAGTACAGATAAGGAGGAAAGCTTTGAAAGCTACAGGTTGAAGTTTTATATAGCTAGCAGAAATTCACAGTTCCACATAGATTCCTTTTTCTGTTCTCCTCTGTAGGGAAACACCCATTTTATTTGGTGTTTGTCAAGTTCAGATTAGGAGGGGGAAAAAAAGCTATCCTGCAGAAGTTACCATTGAAGCGGAGTCCTGAAGAAATCCAGGGCTTCTAAGAGGGGGGAATTGAGGAGGGACGGCATCCCAGACATGGGGAAAAGCCCAGAGATAGGAGCACTGTTCATGAGGAACAGTAACTTGGCAAGTATCAGTTCATTCTATCTATCTATGTGTATGTACACATATATAACCATATAGTTTGTTTCATATTCATCATTTCTTTTTGCATAATAATATTAAATTATCATAATATGCCATGGTTGTTTTTCAGCCATTTCCACAGTCTTTGGGCATCCTTTTGTTTTACCCATGCCTAGGGTCTCCCTGGTACTCTGTGTACAATGGAGAGCTGGTATTTCCCAGCTGTTTATTTCCTCTACCCGAAAGAAGCAATTAATATAAAATAGACTCATAAGATCACATGAAGTAGTAACATATAATTGTTATACTCTCCTGAAAAGTTGAGACATTAAACATTAAAACAACACATATTTTGTGAGACTGTTGAATCAATGTTTCCCTTTCACCTTAGCTTTGCACTGTCCAGTTCCCTCTAAGTCCTTGTTTTCTATCAAGTGAAGCCAGGGGTTGGGTTTATTCTGTTGCCAGTGGTCATCTTTCCCAGAAAGCTTTAAACAAAGTTTTTAAAGTATGGCTGACACCAAATGACAACCCTCGAAATTTCTGAAATAGCCACTTCCTAACAAACCATTTCTCAGAATAATAATATTCTTTATGTGGAGGCAAAATGTACCTCCCTGTAATACCTGTTACTAGTGTAAAGGTGGCATCCATAAAGAGCCCAGAGTCAGAGGCAAGAAAGACATAACAGAGGAATACAAGTTCATTAGCTATCCTGAACTTCAGGGTGCCAAAGGGGAGGATTTAGAACTTGTGAGGTCAGTGCTTGCTCCACGTATTGGGTATATTTGGGGTATGCTTAATTGCCCAGCTTATTAGAATGAGGTTGAAGAGCTATGCTAAGGGGAGAGTTCAGTACAGTCCTCATGAGTTCAGACGAGGTCTTAATCATGAGAATCATCATCAGCCTTATCTCCAGGGTCCAGGAATTCTCATAGCTTCTCAGCCTTAGGGAATCCACAGTAACAAAAGGTCACCTCGTTGAGGATTCATCCATCAGAGACCCTGAGCCTCAGGGCACCAGATGTTGGAGAGGACCTGCACTCATAGGAACCCAGAGGTGGGAGGAGCCCAGTGATTACACAGCGTGCAAGACATTTTCTATGTGTGCTTCATTCTCTGTTATCTTGGCATGAGTTTCTGATCTGGTTCCAAATTCAGTTCAGTCTAGTCCAGGGGACCTAAACAATAGGCATTTACTGAAATCTTTGACAAAGGAGAATGATCTTGTGGTCATTTAATTCAGGAACCTGGGCTAAACTCTACCTGTTGCCTAAACCCGCAGCTACCCAGTATTTCCACATGAGGTGGAAACTAATGTTATTACTACCACACTGTGATCATGCATGCTCAATAATTACAACATCATAGAGGACTGGGGGCTGATCATCTCATTCTTCCCCCATTGTAAAGTCCCACCTCCTGCTTCCATTGTTCCCATCTGCTGAGGCAAAAATTCTTTCTCCTTGTTATCTCTCCCCATTCTCTCATATTTTTCCATTCTCAGCTCTATCCTTCCATTTTCCATATCCTCCTCTCCCTGTCCCTCCTAAGTTGTCCTGTGCTCCATTTACAAAGATTTCCTCTTTATTTTAGACCTCTTCACCCCCTTTTCATCTTCTTTCACGCATAGAAATTTAGTTTTCTCTAGGAGGCAATGCCTTCTAGGCCACTTGTTCCAAGAGTGGGTGCTCTTTCCCTCATACCCCATGACACATTGAGGCAACAAGGAAGTAGACATATTCCTTGCTCCTTACTGCCACAGCCCTTTGCCGTTATCACTCAGTCACCTGTCCTCCTTTGAAGTTCTGTCCATCTTTCTATATCAGCTATTCCAGAACCTTATCGCCACAATCTACTGGCCACAAGATCATTCTGCTTTGTCAAAGATTTCAGTAACCCCCTCACAGTCTACTCAATCCTTTCCATAATACATAGAAGCAATTATAGCCATTGTGTTTGTTGTTATTTGTTTTCTTTCCTTCACTGCCTTAGTTCATATAAGTCTTCCTATGTTTCTCTGAACTTTTCATATTCATCCTTTTTTTTTGCATAATAATATTAAATTATCATAGTATGCCACAGTTGTTTTTCATCTGTTTCCCCAGTCTATGGGCGCCATTTTGTTTCTTGTTCTTATTACAACTAAAGATATTGCTATGGATTTTTTGGTGTGTATTTATTGGCTGATGGACTGACTGACTTTTCCTCTGTCTTTGACCTGCCTAATTTATATGCTTTCTAGAATGGTTGGACCAATTCACGTACCCTACAACAGTGTATTAATGTGCCTGTAGGCTGCCAGACTCCAATATTGACTATTTTTCTTTTTTAAATCATCTTTGTCAATTTGTTGGCTGTGAAATGAAACCCTATAGTAGATTTAATTTTTTTTAATTAGGCAATTTGGAAGATGATTTCATATGGTCATTGACAGTTTGCCAATCTTCTTTTGAAAACTATTCATATCCTTTGGTGATTTATCTATTGGAGAATTGTTCTTGGTCTTTGTTGGTTGTCAATTATCAGTATATCTTGCATATCAGACTTTTATCATTTTATATTTGATTCAATGGTTTTTCCAGTCAATCATTTCTGGTTTTTTTGGTTCTGACTTCATTGATTTTCTTCCCAAAAAAAAGTTTTAAAATTTTATGTAATCAAGATATCTATTTTGTTTATTATAATGATGGTTTTTTGGTTTGATTAAGATTCTCTACCCTCCCCACCCCAGCCATAGATGTGAAGTATACCTCCTTATGTTGCCTTTATATTTTTTAAATGATGTGACCTTTTCAATTCACTTTCACAATTCACTTTTCGATCCACAATTCACCAATTCAATGCACTTTGCATATACATTTTGTGTTATATATAGTGTAAGATCCTGTTCTAAACCTAATTTTTGCCATGCTGCTTTTTTTCTGTTTCCCCAGCAGTTTTTGCCAATTAGAACAGTGGTTTCAAAAATTCTTGACCATACATTCCCATTAGTAAAAATGTCTTGAGCCCATATCTTCAATATATGTATATTGACTTGCTAATAAATCACATATAAGTACTACTATGCTAATAATCAGGCATATCAGAGGTGCCAAACTCTACAGATTAAAATGTACTTGGGAAATGTTTAACAAAATAAATTAAATAAATGAAATAAATATAAATAAATAAATAAATAAATAAAAAAGACAGCACAGCTAATGTTAATTTGTGATTTCTAAGTCAATATGAAGCCTTCAGTGATCCATTTCTATTTAATTTTATACCACTGATACACGTTATAAAACTTACACAAATATAGAAATTAAAAAGGATAAGATAAAGATGATATATTGAACCCTAGAGCCAATAGAAAGCGATTGTAGTTTACTGAATAGTGGAGTGACGTGATCAGACCTGTGCTTTGGGAAAATCACTGGCAGCTGCATGTGGAGGGTAGATTGAAGAGGACAGAGACACGAGGTAGGGAGAGCAATTAGAAATCTTCAGTAGTCTAGGTAAGAAGTGATGAAAGCCTGAACAAGGCAGAGTGGCTGTGTTAGTAGAGAGAAGAAGATGGATAAAACAGATATTGTAGAGGTAGAAAAAGCAAGATTTGGCAAATAACTGTCTGTGTAGGGTGAAGGAGAGTGCTGTATTGAAGATGACTCTGAGATTGAGAATCTACTTGACTGGAAAGATTGTAATATTCTTGCAAGAAATGAGAGATTTTTAATGAGGGGTGGGTTTTAGGAAGAACATAATGTAAAATGATATAAAATACATATTGCAAATAATCCATGCTTATTTATTTTTTATATCTCATTCTGCTTCATTCAAAATGAAAAAGAGGAGGACCAGGCTTTCTTACCCACTGGTTGCTGCCCCAGAGAATTCAGATAAGTGTATACTATAGCCATGAGATAATCTTGGAATGCCGAGTGTATCTGTGGGGGCACTTTCCCTTTGGTGCCCCCATAGCTACCATTGTGAGTGTCCAGGAAGTGTCCTGAGGCCCAATGTCAAGTGCAGGGGCAGGGGCAGTTTGAGAGCTTACAGAGTGGAGAGAGAGGAAGAATGGCATAGGAAACCCTCCTCCATTCTGTCCTCTCTCCACTCAACTAAGGGATAAGGAGAAGGTAAGGGAGACAAGCCTCAAATCAATATCATGGAGAGGGGTTTGACCCGTCTTCTTGACCTCTTCTTGTTCTTGTTTGTCCTTCATTCTAGAAGAGGACAATGAAATCAGGAAGGTGATGCCCTGGCATGTAAGTGAATTGCATTTATGTGAGTGAGGGCTGTGCAAAGTCACCAGCCTAATCGGCTGATCAAGCACCTCATTCTGGTCAGGCCACTGCCCTGTTTTGGAAACCACTTAACCACAGAGTCCTTCCCCCAGTAATTCATGTTATTGTGTTTACCAAGCATTGGGCTAGTTTTCTGATGCTTCTGGTTCTCGATGATTTAATCTGTTCTAGTAATTTTTTTTTTTTGCTTTTTGGTGAGGCAGTTGGGGTTAAGTGACTTGCCCAGGGTCACACAGCTAGTAAGTGTCAAGTATCTGAGGCTGAATTTGAACTCAGGTCCTCCTGACTCTGAGACCAGAGCTCTATCCACTGCTCCACCTAGCTGCCCCATCCAGTAATCTATTTTTAAAAACATTAACTAGTATTAAAAACTTATGATGATTAATCCCTTATAGTATATTTTGAGGTCTGTTAATGCTATACCCTTTCATTCTCATATTTTTATTATTTCCCCAAAGATTCTAAAGTTTTTATTTCTTCAAATTAATTCTGTCATTATTTAGTCTAGTTCAAAATATATATGCCACTGATATTTTGATTGGTATAATAATAAAATTGAATGAATTAATTTACGTAGTGTTATCATTTCTATCGTCTTGGCATGGGCAGCTGTGAGTACTGAATGTTCCTTTAATTATTTTTCTTACATTATTTCTGTAAAAAGTGTTTTCTAGCTGTAGTTATACATATGTCTTGTGCGAATCTTAAAACATTTCCTCCCAAATGGTTTATTGATTTTTGAATTCTCTCAAATGGAATTTCTCTCATCATTTCCTCCTTATTTTTGTTATGCTAAAGATTTTCTGGGTTAATTTTATATTCTGCTACTTTATTGAACCTATTAATCATCTCAACTAGTTTTTTTATGGAATCAGCAGTTTTCTAAATAAACCATAATTTCATCCACAAATGTAGATAATTTTTGCCTCATTATTTCCAATGTTCATACCTTTAATTTTGTTCTCATTTTATTGCTATAGCTAGCATTTGTAGAACTATGTCAAATAATAATAGGGGAGAGGGAGCATCCTCATTTTACCCCTGCTTGTACTGAGAAAGCTTCCATTATTTCTCTGTTGAAAAGAGTGCTAGCTCTTTGTTTTAAATATATGCTTTTGATCATACTCAGGAAGGACCATTCTACGCCTATAATTAACAATGTTTAAAAACAGTTCTGTTATGCATAAATTGTTCAGTTAAATTTAACAAACATTTATTAAGTGTCTACTATGTGCTATGCCTACTATTCTGTGTCAAGCACTGGAAATTATTATAGCTTTTACTTCTAAATGTTAAAAAAGAAGGGTAAAAAGGCAGAGTCTGTACAAGAAATTGTTTCTGGCAGCAGGAAGCCAAGCAGAGCAAGTTAAATAAGTGGTTCTATTAAAATTAAGCATTGATTAAAAAAAATCATTAAAGGGTGGTAGAGACTAGTTGTTAAGGTTGCCAGGAAACTTTTTTTCTCTTTTTCCTTGATTAGGGACTTGACAGTCATGGAAATGAGGTTGCTTATGTAAACACAATGTTTTGGGGTTTTGTTTTCATTTAAAAAAAAAGAGCTCTTAGGATTTGAGGGCAGAAATGCTCTATAAGAGATAAAAAGAATGTTCCCTCTGTGCAAAGGAGACATAAGAAATGTATTATAGTAGGAAGCTCTCAGAGATATATGGAAGGTTAAGATAAAAATGAATACTTCTCTCTAAAAGTAAATAGATAGGCCAAGGCCTTGACAGGAAATCCAGTAAAAGCAGGAAGGGAGAATCACTGAATAGTTATGAATAGCCATGGTGTAAATCAAAGTTTTTCCTAAAAGCAAAAATGAAATTCAGAATTAGGTGGACATTGTTAAAAGCTAAATTTAAACGAAAACATTTATTACTTATTCTTATCTTTGAATCTTGCTCCAACTAGTATTAAAGTTATTATGTAAATGAAGATAATTTGTATTGTTATCCTATTATTTTACTACTGTTACATTTTTACAGAAAAATTTCAATATTTCAGGCCTGTGTAATTTCATTCATGTGGTTACTCCCTCCACTCATAGAGTATTGAAAGGAAAATTCATCATTTGGGTTTTTACCCTGATTAATGAGGCAAAACTAAGGACAAAGAGAATGAAAAGGATCTTATTGTAAGTATGTCGAGATAGCAACACATTGAGTTGATCACTGAAAATCAGCAATAGTTATAGGTAACCATAACAAAAAACTATAACATCTCCCATCAGTTGAGGAATGGCTGAAAAAGTTGTGGTGTGTGGTTGTGATGGAATACTGCTGTGCTATAAGAAATGATCAATGCTCTTAGAGCTCAGTGATCTTAGAAAGGCATGGAAAGACTTGCATGAAATGATGAAGACTGAAGTGAGTAAAACCAAGAGAACATTGTATACAGTTCCAGCAATATTGTTTTAAGAATGGCTTTGAGCAACTGTCGTTTTGACTATTATAAATACACAAATGAAAAATAAAGAACAAATGAAGAACAATGCATCCAGAGAAAGAACTGATAAAGAGAAGTATGTGTGTCTAATGGTATTTGTGTCAAATGGTAGCCATCTCTAGAGTGGGATGCCAAGGGAAGAAAAAAAGGGAAAAAACCAGAAATTTACACGATAACTTTGTTGTCTATCTGGAGGAAATAGCAAGTTGTACATGGTAGATTTGCAGTTTCATGTGTAATCATCTTTTTTTATTGTACTGTTATGGAAATGCTTGTTTTGCTCCTTGAATTAAAAATATTTTTTTTTTTGCTTTTTGGTGAGGCAATCGGGGTTAAGTGACTTGCCCAGGGTCACACAACTAGTAAGTGTCATGTCTCTGAGACTGGATTTGAACTCACGTCCTCCTGACTCCAAGGCCAGAGCTCTACCCACTGTACCACCTAGCTGCCCCAGAAACAAATTTTTTTTTGAACAGGTAACTTGTAGACATTCTGGATAGATCCATCTCAGCAAAAGGGGTTAACCCATTGTATCTCAGTTCCTCCCCAAGGTAGTAAGAACATGACAATTTGCAGGTAGGGCTTTGTAACAAAAAGCAGGTGATACAAAAAGCTGCAGACTTAATGTCTCCTTACTCACCAGAGCCTCCCCAGCAGTATTTGATAAGCAGGGATGGGAGCAATGGGTAACTGAGTCAATATAACTTTCAAGAAGAACATATGTCAACAAACATTTATTAATCACCTACTGTGTTCACGACACTATGTTTACCTTTAGGAATACAATTAAAGCCAAACACACACACACACACACACACACACACACACACACACACACACACACACACACATGCCCCTGCTTTCAAGGAGCTCACAGTGTAATAAGAGTAGAAACAGGCAATCAATTTATCAAACAAGATATATAGAGGCTAAATTGGAGATAATAGCAATAGCAGGCACTTATATAGCACTAACATATGTTAACTCATTTTATCCTCAGAGCAACCCTGTGAGTTAAGTGCCGTTATTATTCCCATTTTACTGATGAGAAAAATGAGGCAGAGAGAGGTTAAGTGATTTACCCAGAGTCACACAGCTAACAAGTATCTGACACAGAATTTGAACTCAGGTCTATCCTAACTACAGGCTCACAGCTCCCTCTGCCGTCCACTGCTTCTAGATAATCTTAGCAGGAAGACACTGGCATTACGGGGGAAACAGGAAGGTGTTCTTGAAGAGTGGCGGGGGAGAGAGGATTTTAATTGAGATTTGGAGGAAGCTGGTGAAGCCAGGAGGTGGAAATGAGGAGGAAGATAATTCTAGATCCCAATGCCTCTACCTTAGGAGATTGTCTTCAAGCATTGCTAAAATGAAAAAAGATCCATTACCCTGAAGCCAATCAGGAGATGAACCTTTTCAATGCTGGTCCCTAGTCAACAGTTTCTCGCTGTACCTGCTAACAATCTATGCATTAAATGACCTGACACTATCACAGTTCAGCATACCTGAAGAGGCACCTAACCTAGTACCTAACATAGATTCTTGTATAAAGTAGACATTCAGTAAATATCAGGTGATAACTAAAAGTTTTATCAGCCACACCATCATTGACCTAGTGGCAGGTCTGGAACTGCAGGCACTGGATTTATGGCTATGGAAGCACCTCTGGGACAGCTTTGCAAATGAAGCTGTAACAAAGGACAGAAAACATTACACCCAATCACATGCTTCTTTGGATCTGTATTATAGGGAACCTATTATCACGTTCCCTCTAAGAGTTTATTTCAAAAGATGGTTCTTCCACACTGTTTGAGCACTGGTTCATAGACAGTTTTCATCTTTAAATGACTTCACAGTTTATTTTTGAAACCAAGACTTATTTCCCCATAGGATTCTGAAGTTGTTTTTTATTTTTTCAAACTGTGTGTGAAGCAATGAGTTTGAGTTGTTAGGAATATATTTTAAAATCTTGAAGCATCTTCAACCTATACTCAGTTTGTTTTTGCCTTCTTTATTTAGCTCCACTATCTTGTGGATCTGGATGCTTACTGTCCAGAAGAGCAATCCTGGGAACAGCTGGCTATGTACACATTCTGGCCAGCCAGCTTCCTCACCAAGGAATAATAGCAATTAGAATAGCCTACATTTTTATGCTACTTTATGGTTACTAAGTGCATTCACACTTTGGGGGCAGACAAGCTATGTGAGGGATAAAAGCAAAGTCCTCTGTACAAAAGAAGACAGCAGAAGTAGTGCATTAAGGAGCTCTCAGAAAGAGTGAGAACTTACAGAGGTAATTAATGCTTTTCTCTGCAACATTATTTTGCTTAATTTCCACTAAAATATCATGAGGTGATGTGAATATAGTAAGTTTTATTTGCTCCATTGTACAGATTTGCAGGTTGTCTCACCTATTAGACTGTGAGCTCCTTAAGCATAGAGATGGCTGATTGATTTTTCCTGTTTTTTTTGTATCCCCAGTGTTTAGCAAAGTACCTGGTACAAAAATGAAATGTTTTATAAACAAAGAAACCATAATTCAGGTTAAATGATTTGCCTAAAAATCACAAAGCCTGGAAATGATGGAAGGGGAATGTGAATATAGGTCCTCTTCTTTTTTTTTTAATTTGCAGATTTTTTATTTTAAATTTAAATACAAAATAAGAAAAGAAAAAAGAAACAAACTTAAATACTAAAACTAAAATAATACAAAATAAGAAAAGAAAAAAATGGATTGCCATGTGTGAATATTGGTCTTCTAACTCCAAGTCTAGTTCTCTTCCTCCACAAGTCTGTATACCATACTCCCAGGAGTATTTTAAGATGGCCAATAGTAGTTTTCAAATTATGCATTTGTGCAGCCTTGGCTGGACTCAAGACAAAAAGTAGAAATGCTCTATTAAGCTTTATGCAATAATTCAATTAAACAAACACTTATTAAATGTCTACCTAGCAAGACTATTTTTAGGAGGAAGAAGTATAAAGCATACTTAGGTTCAAAAAATCAATTTCATAAATACAACATGGGAGAGGTGTGATTAGGCAACTGCTGTTTGTGAAAGATCTGGGGAAGTTAGGGGATTGGACGTTCAATATGAGTCAATAGCATTGAAAAGGCATTCTCCCTCCTCCCCCCCCAAAATGGTAAATATAATCTTGGGCTCCATTAATAGAAGTTCAGTGCCCAGGATTAGGGGAGTGATGGCCCCACTCAAATTTTTTCATTTTAGACTCAATGCTTCTAAATGATTATTTAGCTTTTCTGTGCCCTTAATTAATTGCTAGAGCCACTGAAGGGGTTGCTGGTGATTTAGCCTAATGGTTCCTTTTATTTTTCTTTTGGTACAAATTAAAAACAACAATAACAACAACAACATAGATATCAGGTCTCCAGGAGGAGCAGAAGGTGGAGGAGAAGAAGTACAGCCTGGTATGATCAGGGACTGATTTCAGAAAAGTTCAACATATGGCAAAGCTTCCTGGAAAAGACATTGAAATACAATGATTAAAATCATTTCCCTAATGGTTGTGAGGAAGGCAGACAGAAGCCCCGAGAATGGTTTCATTCAGTCATTTCAGCCTCTGTGTTCAGAAGCCTGTTCCATCCCTGCTAGTCTATTTCACTTAATTAAAAGCTAGGAACAAGAAAACAGACCTCACTCATACAAAGGAATAAAATATTGAGTGATGAGATAAAGAGGTTTGTATGTAAATGTGCAGCTGAAGAAGAAGAAATAGAGGGAAGACATGTGGGTCTTCATTTGAAAGAGTGCAGCTAAGAATTCATTTTCTCAAACTGGGGCTTAAATGTTACCAGGAATCCTTCCTAAGCTTTCTTAATTTCTCTGATGTGGCTTCTATGTGAGGGAGAAATCATTTTATTTCTTTTGCAAAGAGAGGTTATTTTTTTTAGAGCACTAGCCCTGGAGTCAGAAGGACCTGAGTTCAAATCTGGCCTTAGACTCTTACTTGCTGTGTGACCCTGGGCAAGTCATTTAACCCTGTTTGCCTCAGTTTCCTCATCTGTGAAATGATCTGGAGAAAGAAATGGCAAACCGCTCTAGCATCTTTGCCAAGAAAACCCCAAATGGGGTCATGAAGAGTCAGACACGACTGAAACAATTGAACAACTACCTTATCTCCCTACTTCACATACGATGAGGAACCACTATTTTTCAGTATGTGGTGGTGGGGTGTACGCTTTCCTGATCCTACATGATAGATCAAGGATAAACTAGACCAGGTTGTGAACAGTGAGATTTAAAGGGTCAAGAGAGCCATCAAAGATCCCTTCAGCAAGTGGAGCCAGGAATAGCAGTGGCAGAGTCTGGCGAGGAGCCAGCTCTGATGACCAGACCCATCAGGGCATGAACCTAGTAGCTGAGACATCATCTCTTGCAAGCAAAAGAGGCTATTCTACACCCAAAAGGGAATTTGATGGAAGAAATGCTTGTGGTAAGCACTTTGAGTTTGAGCCCACGGGGACCCCAGAGACAAAGCAGTAAAGGGGAGAAAGAGCACCTCTTTTGAGATAGTCCTGAATGTCTGGCTTTGCTGCAGCTTCTCAGTAAATATTCCTTTGTCAAAATGAATTAATGTCAATTGTTTATAAATTATATTGGATAGCTATTAGCTATTCAAATGATATTGGGAAATACAGACCCCAGACCCATGAGTGATAGTATTAGAAACCAATACCACCAACCCTCCACTCAACTCCAGCCCATCAGGGTTACCTCTGGATCCCTGAGGGGAAAAGAAGTAGCTACATTCTGGGGCTTCAATCTGCTAGCAGAGTTGCAGGGTGGGAAAGTGAGCCCAGAGCTGGCGTTTTGTATGTGTATATGCACACATGGAATAAAGGTGAGAAAGAGAAGGAAAAAGCATGAAGAGGGAAATGAGTGAAAAGAGAGGGAAAAGGGGGAAAGGTAAGAGAGGAAGGAGGAGGAAAAGGGAAGAGAGAAGGTTGGAGGAAGAAACGGTATGGGAGAGAGAGAGAGAGAGAGAGAGAGAGAGAGAAGAGAGAGAGAGAGAGAGAGAGAGAGAGAGAATGAGCACAAAGGATAATAAATGGTTATTGACTTAATGACAAAAGAGAACATTAAATGTGAAAGAGGAGAAGAGCCAAACCATTTGTTACACTTTCACCAGGGATTGGGGGATAAGATTATACCATTCCCTACAAGGATTGATTACTCTCATATTACAAACTGATGAAAAGTTTGTGTAGTACTGTCAGGAGTGATGAATAGACTATGACAGAGACATGGAGGCCCAGACCCCATGATTCTCCTCCTTGTCCAGAGCTGGGCTCAGTCAACTCAGAGCAAGAGCCCTGTGTAAGTTTTGGCACCCACCCAGAGGAAGGAGGAAAGATGCTGCCAGACCTGCCTGTACTTTTATTGCTGGATGTGAGGTGACAGTGAGAAATCTGTCCTAAGAAACCTGCACAGGGGTAGCAAGGGGCCACAAACAATGCCTACCAGGGAGTGTGAGAGATCACCTGGCAGACAGACTTTAACCTCCTAAGAAGGGGCAGTTTGGTATTCCTTGATATCCCCTCCATAGGTAGTATCTGGCTAAAATCCTTTGGGGGTTGGGGTGGGGGAGTTTCTAGGAACTAGAACTTTTGAGGCTTTCTTCATGGAGGTAATTGTAGTCATTGTTTAACCTATGATATCATAGGACTACAGTCTAGAGATATGATTTCAATAACATAAGGAACTCCTGGGAGAGGACTCTCCTGTAAAAATATAGATCTATGCCTTCTCTACAACTTAGAGTATTAGAGACTTGCTTGAAAAACAGGGTGGTTACATAACTTGCCCAGGGTCACACAGCCAGGTTTCTAGGCCAACTCACTATCAACTACATCACATTGGCTCTCTCTTCCTTGCCTATTTCACTTGATTAAAACCTAGGAACAAGAAAATATACTTCACAGATTTAGCATGGTATCATGGTAAAGATATTTTTTAAAAATATTGCCTATCTTATTTTATTTTATTTTTTGAGACCAGGTGGGCCTATCTTACCTAGGCCAGAAGGCCCACAGTCCTTCCTAGCTGGATCCTACAGTCAGTAAAAATGGAAATTTTGAACTGCTCTCTTTCTGACCTGCACTTCTTTGTCTCTCTTTAGGTGGCCTAGTGGCCCTCTGATGCTGGGGGCTCACCATATTGGTGTTGGATTTGGCTTAGACACCTGATTGGTTTTAACCCTACTATAGCTCAGAACTCATGAATTCAAGCAAAACACCAGCCCAGCCTTTCCAGTAGCAGCAGACATTACAGGCCTGTGCTACCAGCAATATTGAAATATTTTCATGAAAATTAGCCTTATTCCATTCTTTTAATACTCATTCCTCTCCAGGCTGCACTTTGATCTTCCTCTACCATGCTCATCCTGGATGTTCACTCCAATTCCAGAATTCACATGCTGAAAATACCCTCGGCCCTAGTGATTTTCCTCAGATTGGATGGCTCCTCCCAGCACCTCCATTTAAGGTGAGAACCCAGCTAGCCACAACTCATTCCTCTCTAGGCTGTATTCTGGACAGCCTTTGTCATTGTAGTCTCCCTATTCTACCTTAGCTCCCTTCTCTGTGTTGTCTAACCCCACTAGAATGTAACCTCCTCAGGGGGCAGAGACTGTCTTTTTTTTCTGCTTGTATTTATATTCCTGGTGTTTAGTACAATGCATGGCAATCAATTAAGTGCTTAATAAATGCTTGTTGACTATTATTGTTTTTATTTCTTGCTTGCTTTTAATATTTTAGTTTCCATTTCAAGGTTGAAAGAGAAAAATGTTGCTAATACTGTTCTGTTTAAAAATTTAGACCATCATAAGGGCTTGCAAAGTTGTAAAAGAAAAATTGAATTAGAAAATATAAAAATTACATCCATCAAAATTTGAATGAAACTGCATCAAATATAAAATTCAAGGATGGAAATTTGATAAAGATGACAACCATTAAATGAAATTAAAATATTTTGACAAATCAATGATTTTTCCCCAAAACCACATAAGAATTATGGATTCACTAATCATATTAATACCTAGTACCAACTAAAGGGCATGGCTCACTGCATGATTCATCCTCTATACTCTAGGTCACTCTGTGCCTAACCTCTAGGCAATGTCTTCTCAAATGGAAAAATGGAGCACAGAAACCCAGGGTGCAGAAAACAGAGTCTGATCTCACCACCTTTTATCACTCTGCTTGTTTTTGTACTGGCATAGGGGGAGGGGACAAGAAGAAGGTACTAATAACTAATTCTCAGCCCTCCTCTCTTACACAGTATTTCCGTACTCAGTTCCAAAGCACAGTGGTGCCTCCAAAGTTTCAAGTTAGTCACCCCTTCAATCACTCTCTCACCCTCCTGAGCATATAGTCACCAAACTGATCCTCTTCTACAACTCTCTCCAGTCTTCAAATACTCACTTTCCAAATTCCCTGAGAATCTCAACCAAAAAAAGCTCTCCTTTCAAACTTCCTAGATCACCCCTTTCAGGCTGGTGTCTCAGCACATCCTTCACTGCATTAACACCTGCACTGAGGCTATAATCTGATGCTCTTAAATAAATCCATGGGATTGTGTGCTTTTTTTTGTCCCTCTCAGAATTCCTGGGCACAGCTGTTTCTCCTTTCCCCCTCTGTCTGCCCCAGGCCCCCAAAATTCTTATCCCTGACATGACTTGACTATAGCAGACGGAATTGTTATGATGTCCAAGCGTGGAGCCCATAGAATTGGTGTCAGATTCAGATTTACTGATGTCTGAAGAGATGATAGAAGTTATGATTAGAGGCAATGTGTACCAGGACAGGGCATAAGAGCCAGCTCTCCACATCTGAAATGTAAGATTGATGGACAGAGAAAGAAGAGGCATAGCCAGAATGTTTTTAAAAAGTTTGAAACTTTTGCAGTACAATGTTAGTACAATAAATAAGCCAGGGCAGCTGAGTATCAGAGACAGCAAAGCAGCTGCTGCTAATCGTCCTCATGAGGGCACCGGCCTCTACCATGTGAAGTCATGTAAAACGTATTTCCATATTAGCCATGTTGCAAAAGAAAACAGACAAAAAAAAAAAAGAAAAATTTTAAAAGTATGCTTCAATCTGCATTCGGGATTTATGAGTCCTCTCTCTGGTGGTGAATAGCATTTCTCATCATGGGTCCTTTGGAACTGTCTTGGATCATTGTCTTGATCAGAGTAACTAAGTTTCACAGTTCATCATCATCTCACAATGTTGCTGTTACTGTGCACAAAATTCTCCCAGTTTGCTCACTTCACTTTGCCTGAGTTCATATAAGTCTTTCCAGGTTTTTCTGAAAGCAACCTGCTTGTCATCTCTTACAGCACAACACTATTCCATCACAATCCTATACCACAATTTGTTCAGCCATTCCCCAACTGATGGACATTTACTTGATCTCCAATTCTCTGTCACCACAAAAAGGGCTGCTATAAATATTTTTGTATACACAGGCTCTTTTCTCTTTTCTTTGATCTCTTTGGATACAGACCTAGTAGTGGTATTGCTGGTTCAAAAGGTATACACAATTTTAATACCTTCTGGGTATAGCTCCAAATTGTTCTGCAGAATGATTGGACCAGTTCACAACTGCACCAACAGTGCATTCGTTTCCCAGTTTTTTCACATCTCCTCCAGCATTTGTCATTTTCCTTGTCTGTCACATTAGCTAATGGATAGGTGTGAGGTGGTACCTCAGAGTTGTTTTAATCTGCATTTCTCTAATGAATAGTGATTTAGAGCATTTTTTGTAGGATTATAGAAGCTTTGATTTCTTCTTCTGAAAACTGCCTGTTCATATCCTTTGATCATTTATCAATTGCAGAAATAGCTGTTCTCTTGATAACATTTTATTTGTCCCTTCCTATTCTCTAGGGTGTCCTTGAGACTGTCTTTTGCATCTTTTTGTATCCCCAGAATTTGTTACAGTACCTAGCACTTAGTAGGTGCTCAATAAATATTTATTGACTGACTGACAAGCCCTGATATAAGTCTTCCATGAATGGGACTCAATTTATTTTCTGCTTGCTAATTTACCTCTTGGAAATCCTAAAGGTATCCTACTTATGGCTTTAGACCCTTCCCATTGATTGGGCCAGTAGATAATGATAAGTTCGTGTATTCAGTGCCTAAAGAGCTACAACCTATCACTGCCAAAAAAAAAAAAGTCCAAGAAACTCCTGGATGATCGTGCAATAAAGGCTGAGGAAAGACATATGGCCACCAGAGGCAACCAGAGCAACTATGTGGCACCATAGTGCTCAGAGTGCTGGACCTGGAGTCAGGAAGCCCTGAGAAAACCTCAGACACTTACTGGCTGTGTGACTCTGGGCAAGTCATTTAACCCTAAATGCTGCAGTTTCTTTATCCATAAAACGAGCTGGAGAAGGAAATGGCAAACCTCTCTAGTATCTTTGCCAAGACAACCCCAAATGGGGTCATGAAGAGTCAGGAGCAACTGAAATGACACCACCACTACCACAGTAATAACGGGCAACCAGCTTGTAAACCAGCTCTTTACTCTCATTGGTTGCCCTTTGACCAAGAAAAGTAAAGGCTAGATGTATCTCAGACTCCCAGTTCCCATGGGGTAGTGGAATGGGGTTGGTGAGCTGGCTCCCCAGATGGTTCTAACAAATCTGTTATATTGTTGTTGAGAAACTGGAAAGGTCATTGAGTGAGGTGTGAGAACTCATTCAGTTGGGGTGAGAACTGGGGAGAAGTGTAAATGGTATCAATCACTGATTTTGTGTCTGCCGAGTAGGTGCATGCATGGTAGGTATGGTTCCACTTCCATGTCTAGAAATAGCCAAGACAGTCCTAAGCATAGATCCTTAGATGTATATGAACTTTCCCCTTTTCCCCTCCCACTTTACCTCCATCTGACCTAAATCTGTATAAGGGAATAAGAGAACCCTCAGGAAGAAACCAGCAGACCCAGAGTTTAGAGAGTGCTTGATACTAGTGTGTCTGGGTGTCCAACAGCTGCTGCCAGGGTTATCTGCATGTTGTACCAATCTATTATACATCTCAAAAGGAGGCAAGGAAGCTGCCTTGCCTCAAAATTATGGTGACTTCATTGATTTAGTCCCTGAGGCAGCACTACCTTATGCTTACATGTTTGTTATTTCACAGTGTATGCTCCCAGGGCTTAGACAGCGTGGAGATGAAAATCTGAAGAAGGACTTTTAGAACAGGACAGCCTTATGTTGTAATGCCTAAAGAGCATACAGAAACTCTGTCCTTGTATTGATAAAAGAAGCTTAAACAGCATAACCATCAAAGCTGATACCTGTTGCTCCTGATCATGACACTACCCAGCCAGGAGACTCAAGTCCAAATAAAAGGGAGCCTATAATGTATTCAACCAGTGGATCAATGGAGGACTACATTTCATACTCCCCGTGGGAACTTGTGATTCCTTGTGACATCTTTGGGGGGGCGTGGTTTAAATGCGTTTTATTTTAGACAACCTACATGACATGTTTTTAAAAACAATGCCTCCACTCCAAATAAATCAAGGTCAAAAATAAATGAATAAAGCTCAAGATGACATCAGTCCAAGTTTGTCCAAGTCCTGGTGTTGTGTAGATGACAAAAAGCAGCAGACAGTTATGATGACAGGTGATTCAAAGTAATCAGCAGAATTTGTTAATATTTCTCCATTTTAAACCTCCTTAAAGGAAATCATATATGGAGTCACACCATCCTCCCGGAAGTCCAAGAGAGCCACCATGACGTCTGGATTCATGTTTTCGCCTATGAAGAACTGATAGTTTTTAAAATTAGCAAGGATGTGTTTGATTTGTTCTGCAGCTCCCATCATAAAAGGTTTTACTCTATCTGGCTTGTGTTCTTCAAGTCTGCCTTTGATTGATTTCATGTAGTCTTTGATGTACTTTCTGTAGGATTCTTCTGTGAAACTAGTTTCTTGCAGATGATGGTTTATTACTATGTCAACTCCAGTGATTACAGTGGCATCTGTTCCTTCACCCTCAGGACCTTCAGCAGAGGCGTTTCCACCGATGAGTGAATCATCAATGGTACCCTCTGTCCTACTGACCACCTTCCCCTCCACCTCTAGACACAGCCCGTTCGCGATCTCCCGGATCTTGTAAATGTCGGAGAACATCTCATCATGGCTGGTGAGGTCCCGGTAGATGATCATGGCGGCGGAAGAAGGGAGGCGGCGGCGGCGGCGCTAGCGCTGCGGGAGCCGGAGTTCGGTGTGAGCGCGATGCAGCCGGAGCGGCGCTTGTGGGGGGAGGGGAGAGCGGGCGGAAAAGTCCTTGTGACATCTTTTAGGTTCGCTACTGTGCTTGATGAATTCAATAGTTAGTAAGCCATACTTTGTGGAATGTGTGGGGTGCCTTTGTGGTTGTCTGTATGGCACAGATCGTAGTAGCAGACGTGGTTACATTGCCCCCCAGCCGCTGGACTTGCAGAATTATAAGACTGAGCATATCCTTGGGTCTCAACTTTCTTCTTTCCTTCCTTTTTCTTTCTTTCTTCCTTCCTTCCTTCCTTCCTTCCTTCCTTCCTTCCTTCCTTCCTTCCTTCTTCCTTCCTTCCTTCCTTCCTTCCTTCCTTCCTTCCTTCCTTCCTTCCTATTTCTTCTCTCTCTCTCTCTCTCTCTCTCTCTCTCTCTCTCTCTCTCTCTCTCTCTCTCTCTCTCTCTCTCTCTCTCTCTCTCTCCTCTTTTCTCCTCTCCTCCCCTCCCTTCCTCTCCTCTCTCACCCATTCCCTTACCTTCTCACTGAAGTTTCAACCTGTTCTGTTTCTAATCTGGGCCAAGTATGCCCCACTTTAGGCAGCCTGATGGCCATCTGCTACCAGTGCACCCTGAGGCTCACCATATTGGTCAAGGACTTAGTTCAGGCACCCCAAGTAGCTGTAGCCCTACTGCTACACAGAAGTCCCAAGCTCAAGCAATTCACCACCTCAGCCTCCTAAGTTTCAGAGATTTACAGACATTCACCACCACACCCCACTAGCTCATGTATTTTTCAAGGATATTGGGGGAGGAGTGATGACATTGGAGTGTGAGCCACTTCCTCTTGCTCTGCTCATGGCTATCTACCCTTAGAGTAGCCAAGCAATGCTACCTCCCTGTGGAGAAATCTAACAAACTTTATTTGAGTATCAAAGGGACAGAGGTTATATAGATCACTGCCCAGGAAAAATTTCGAACAAAGATTATCAACTGAGGGAGACCCAGGGTAAAATACAAAATAGGAGTTCTATTCCTCCTCCCATGCCAACATATACAATTTTTTTTAAATAAAGGAATCTAACCTATTCTATAAACTAAAAAAGTTCACATGTTACTAGAAAATAATTTATTTTTTTTAGAATTTGTTACCCTCCCACAAGAGGGTAAATGGATAAGAACAAGGCAATTGCTATATTGGAATGGTTAGTCTTAACCTCAGTTAAAATTCCAAGATTCATTTTTTTTCTTTAGAAAGTTTACGTATCAGTTCTCTATTCCTAAAGAAACTCACGGATGGAGAGATAATATTGTATGTTAAAAATGCTATACTTGGATGAAGAAATTAAAGCCATCTATAGTCATATGAAAAAATGCTCTAAATCCTTATTGATTAGAGAAATGCAAATCAAAACAACTCTGAGGTACCACATCACAACTATCAGATTGGCCAACATGACAAAACAGGAAAATGATAAATGTTGGAGAAGATGTGGGAAAATTGGAACACTAATACATTGTTGGTGGAGTTGTGAAATGATCCAACCATTTTGGAGAACAATTTGGAACTATGCCCAAAGGGCTACAAAAATGTGCATACCCTTTGATCCAGCAATAGCACTTCTAGGGCTATATCCCAAAGAGATCAAACAAATGGGAAAAGGATCCACATGTACAAAAATATTCATAGCAGCTCTTTTTGTGGTGGCAAAGAATTGGAAATTGAGAGGATGCCCATCAATTGGGGAATGGCTGAGCAAGCTGCGGTATATGAATGTAATAGAATACTATTGTGCTATAAGAAATGATGAGCAGGCTGACTTCAGAAAAACCTGAAAAGACCTATATGGTCTGATACTGAGTGAAGTGAGCAGAACCAAGAGGACTTTGTACACAATAACAGCCACATTATGCTATGACTAATATTGTTAAACTGAACCCTCCTCAGCATTACAAGGATCTAAAACATCTCCAGAGGCCTCAGGATGGAAAATGCTGTCCACATCCAAAGAAAGAACTATGGAGGTCGAATTGCTATCACTTAATTTTTCCTTCTGTTGAGTTTTGTTTCATCTTTTTGATGGTTCCTCCTATTGGTTTTAATTTTTACTTACAACTTCACTAATATGAAAACATGTTTAATAGGAATGTAAATGTAAAGCCTATATCAGATTGTGCACCATCTTGGGGAGGGTGGGGGGGAGGAAGGGGGAGAAAAATTTTCAACTCAAAAGCATATGAAAGTGATTGTTGATAAATCAAAATAAATTAATAAAAATTTTTAAAAATGCTATACTTGAAGTAGGCAGGGAAGGGCATGATAGTGATATATTTCATAAAATTTCAGATTTTTTTTGGTGAATTGATTGGTTTTACTGAGTTTTTCCCTTATCTTCCTATTTATCTTTTTTCTTTCTTTAAAAAAAATTCTTTTTTTTTTTTTTACAAGGGATGGCTGTCTGGGTGGGAGAGGGGAGGGATATGGGGAAATAGGTGATGTAAAAAAAAAAAGATATAAACAAAATGTATTTTTAAAAGATGCAAAAAAATACTATGGTTGTGGACATATGTATCTGTGTTACTTATAAGAAATCAAAGTATTTCCAGTGCTCCAGCTAGCTGTGACCTTTAATTTACAGTGTTTTAAAGCTAAATTCCATGTGGTACTATCTTCCCTGTTTCTGCCACATAGCATTAATAGAGAGCAACAGAAATGTGTTTCTGGCTTCTTTAAGACATATTCAAATATGTTTTAGAAACCACAGTGCCCAGAAACTAGAGAGCTACTAGACTCTGCCAAGAATTATTTTCTGATTGAATAAGAACATATATGGAGAGGAAAGGAAGTAAAAAATCTGCCATGTTTTACAATTAGCTTAAAGTGAAATGAGCTGAAAGGAAGCAGATTCCAGCTCTTTATTGAAATGAGTGACAATACAGAAAGCAGAACCAGGAGATCAATACACACAAAAATCAAATGAGATAATGTATGTAAAGCCCTTTGCAAATCTTCAAGCAATATATAAATGTCACATTATGATTATATAATTTAAAAGAGCACTAATGGGAAACTAAACTCAAGCTAAAGGTAATGACTAATATTTTCCCCAGAGACATATGATGAAACATACAAATCTCCTCTTGGTAGAGAAGTGGGAAACTATAGATGGTCAATGTCGCATACACAGTCACTGTGTGTGTTCTGAGGGGGAAGGAAGGCAGTGGGAAATTTTTGTGGTATAAAAAAATTGATATCAGTCAGTTGAATGATAACTTCAAGCGTGGACCATTATTGACCTATGCTTCAAAATAAGTTTTGATTTTTTTTATTAGTTTTTTTCCTCCCCCCCGCCAAGATGGCTACAATTAGACACAAATAAGTATATATGTACTTTTTTTTTCAAAATTTTTTTTGACTAGGCAATGGGTTTAAATGACTTGCCCAGGATCACACAGCTAGTAAGTGTCAAGTGTTTGGTCTAAGGCCAGATTTGAACTCTGGTCCTCCTGACTTCAGGGCCAGTGCTCTATCCACCACGTCACCTAGCTGCCCCCCGTCTCATAAGTTTTGATTCTTAATAAAGAATGGATTCAGAGGGGTATCATCAGATAGGACCTACAGAAACAGAAAGGTATCTTAGAGATAATGTGCACAGTAGAATGAAGGGAATAAGCATTTATTAACTACTTACCATGTACCAGGCACTGTGCTAAGTGCTTTTGCAAATATTACTTCATTTGATTGTCCCAACAACCCTGTGAGGTAAGTGGTGTTAATTATGTAATAAGGACATGTTGGAGGTTAGATTCAAACTCAAGTTCTTCTTGTTCTATGTCCAGTGCTCTTTGCACTGTAGCACCTAGCTGTCTTAATAGACTTCTATAAAGGCAGGAACTATGTCTCATTTAAACTTTTTTATCTCCCCAGATGCTTAGCACAATGCTTTTGCTCATGGTAGACATTTGATAAATATGGGAATGAATAATTTTTTTTAAAATGAAAAAATTGAGATCTAGAGAGAAATTACTTTTTCACTTCCATATATTCTTCATTGGATAGTTATTAGAAAAAAATCTAGTGCACCCTGTGACCCAGAACACGAAGCTCTAGACTTATACCAACTAGGTTCAATATCAGGGGCTTTACCAAAAGATTCCTTTCTTTCCCTATGATCCCACTCAATTCCCAGAAACATTTCTGAACATAGCTCATTTCTAAATGTTCACAGATGTGAATAAAAAGGTGTCCCACATCCCAAACAAGCACTCAAGGTAACTGCATATATTAGGTAGAGAACAGCCTTTATTTCTCCACACAGACAATGCAAAACCAACCCAAACCCACGTACAGGAGCTCAGAACAGCTCATAAATAATGCACAAAACATATAAAGCTTCACAGTAGTCAATAAATGGTCAACATAATTCTCCTCCCCCTCCTCTCAGGAGTATAAGTGCTGCCTGAGAACTATCCCTTCTCTGGTAAAAGTCTTGATTCTGGAACTTTGAAACTTGGGGTTAGAAGAAAAATGACCCTAGAATAAGAATTCTCAATATTTCATGAAAACTGGAATGCAACCACACATCACTCGAGCCATGAAATTCCACATTTCATGACTGAGTGAGAGCACAGATCACTGACTCTCCCAGTCTGGATGCAGGTCTAAGTCCAGTGAACATTGCTTCCCTGGCTGCTATCAGCTCTTGGGCTAGAAGTTTGCCATCTTTGGGCACTTGATCATGTGGTTCCTGGTTGTCATATATGACTTTCCCCAAAGCAGCCATTAATGGATCTTAGTGAGGATTACACACAAGTCTCTAGGACTGCAATCTGATCCTAGTTTTGCAAAAAGTTAAAAGGGTCTGTTGATTTTCATAGGCCAACAGAAAGGATGGATCCTCCCACATTATTTGTCCATTTTGTGCAGGCCAATCTATTCATCTTGGGGGCTGCTGCAATCAGCCAAACCCAATCTCCAGTAGAGGCCAGTGGGTATGTCCATAGCCTCCATAGGAAGATAGAATCAAAGTCCCAATAAAGGCTAATCTCCTTGCCAGCTCATTGAGCATAGAAATCTTTCTATGCTAAAAAGTATAGTTAGAATATTTAATTAAGTTTATTGTTTATTTTGAAAATATCAATCAATTGTATTCTAGAACAGTAGTTATTCATAGCTAGCTATAAATTACATGCTTTGTTAAAGAGCTTATTCACTTTGAAATAATATGTATGTATCTTAGGAAAAGTCTTTTCTAAACTACTCATTTAAAGAGCAAGATTCCTTTCCTCTCAATAAACAAACAACCATATTATTCTGCTGCAAATAAAAGAAGTATGTCAAACTAGTGTCGAAATTAGATAGTTATATCTATTCATTTGCTCACATATATGAGATCCTGAGATTTCAAGGAATACTCCCTTTTATACAGTATACCACAGACTCATGATTTCCAGAGACACTACAAACTGAGACCTGGGAAAGACCTTAACTTAAAAAGGCCAAGGTCTTCTACGGCATCCAGGGCCATCTCCAGTCTTCCTGATCTATATCTTGCCACTAGACCCAGAGGGCTCTGGAGGAGAGAGTGAGGCTCGTGACTTTGTACAGCCCTACCTCACCCAAATCCAATTCACTTGAAAGTCATGACATCACCTCCCTGATGTCATGGTCCTCTTCGACAACAATGGACAAACAACAGCAATGGTATAGTAGAAAGAGCTACCTATGTCATTGACTACCTGATTTGTGCCAGGTTTGACCCTTGATACAGCTCGAACTATCAAATTTATCTTTTGTAAAATAAGACAATTGGACTGGATGACTCTAAGATCCCTTCCAGTTCTGAATCTATGATGAGTGCCAAATAATCTTAGGGCATTTGATAATTATGTTCATTCATTCAACAACTTTATATTTTTTTAGTGCTTACTCTGGGCAAAGAACTGTGTTAGGTTTTGGGGGTGATACAAAGATAATTAAGACATGGTGTATTAATAAATTAGAGTAATTTGTCACATATTCCCACATCTGTGAGAGAAAAGAACAAATACTTACACAGTTTAGCGTAACAGGAAGGATTCAGATCTCTAAAGAACATTTTTATGTCATCCACATTTTAATATCCCAAATAACCGAGGTAATTCATCATAGGATTTAGAACTGGACAGTACTTCAGAGATCATCTAAGCCACCTTCTTGATAAGGGCACTGAGGCCCAGAGAAGTGAATGCGTATACTCAATGTCAGACGACAAGTAGCAGGGCCATGATTTCAAGCCAGGTCTAATGACCTCTAATATGAAGCTTTTTCTACTACAGTATATTGTGGAAGCTGATACTTCAAGTGTGGCCTTATTTGCTGTATAGAGACATAAAAGAAACAGAGAAAGAGTTCCAAGTCCCTTGACTATCTTATTTGCCAAAACTACTCTGCCACTTTGATAGATCTGTGATCTCATCAGTAGGAGCACTCACATCTACAGGAGCAAATTCAAACCTAGTCAAGCCTCTCAGCTTGGGCATTTCATGTCCATTTCCTTTCATAAATCCTCTGTAGATGATTCACTCAATGACCTAGAGTCTTTTAATATTTTGTGGCTATCAGGACAATACTTGAAATTGTCCACATATTGTCTACTTTTTTTTGTGCAAGACATTGTTGATAACGTGTTGCAGCCTTCTTATACCCATAATGCATTTTTTTCATTGCCCTTTAGTCTATATGCAATTTTTATTTTTCTAAGGTTATATTATTCCATGATCTACTGCCATATAATGTCATGGGGAGTGATCTACTGCCATATAATATCATGGGGAGAATACTGCTATTGAGGAGCTTGTCATTGGCATCATTGGGCTTGTTGAGACTCTGCATAATTTTCCAAAGCCCACTGCTCCAACTACTAATTCATTGTCTGTCCATGCTGTCTATCCAAGATACGTGTGCTTTTAGGCTGACTCAGTGGTCTTCCAATCTACAGGACTGACCCCTCATCAAGTTTTACAGTCAAAGAACATAAGCTCTGGAAAGGATTTTAATGAAGATTTAATCTACCCTCATCATTTTACAGTTATGGAAACATTTTTCAGAAAAGTTGAGTTACTTGCCTAACATACATTTCATTTTTTTGAGGGCATGCAAAACATATTTCCATATTATCCATGTTGTAAAAGAAAACATACACATGTAAGAAAAATCAAGAAAGTTTAAAAAAATAGTATGCTTCAATCTGCACTCAGAGATTATCAGTTTTCTCTCTGGAGGTAGTTAACATTTTTTTTGTCATGGGTCCTTTGGAATTGTCTTGGGTTGT
Organism: Phascolarctos cinereus; assembly: GCF_003287225.1. NCBI lineage: Eukaryota > Metazoa > Chordata > Mammalia > Diprotodontia > Phascolarctidae > Phascolarctos > Phascolarctos cinereus. Next base: position 112,575,185 of record NW_027556098.1, read on the forward strand.
TGCTTTGAACATAGTAGCTAAGTCTTTTACAGTTGCCAATATCATATATTTCACCGATTTTAGGGCAGGGATTAGAGTTCAGGTCTGATAGCTCCCAGCCCAATAGAATTTCCATTTTCCTTGTTATGAATTCTTTTTCAGATGTGGGTGTCAGTTTCTGGGAAGAGAATGAAAACCTCTGTTAATGCCATTTCTGTAACTATCAGATTTGAAATTCTAAAGAATGGATACTCGTCACAGTACCATGACAACAGCAGGCTTTTAATTAATGGAACATAATAAGCATTTAATAAATGCTTGTGGATCAATTGTGATCAAATCTTTATTCCTTAATACAGAATTAAAACATATTACGATGTTCCCACTTATTGATTTTATTAATATACATGCTTTACTCACTAACCATTGATCAAGTGTGTCTTAAGATAGCATAATCAGATTTAGAGCTAGAAGGAACATTAGAAGCCACCAAGTCCAGCTTCTCCATTTTAAAGATGAAGAAACTGACACACAGAGTGGTTAAGTGATGTGTCCACAGTTACACAGTTAGTAAAGTCTTCCTGACTTCAAGTACAAAGTTCTGTCTCTCTGAGCTTCAGTTTCCTTATCTCTAAAATAGAGAAAACAATACTTGTACTCCCTACTTGAAAGGGCTGTTAGGAGAGTGATAATCGACTATAAAGTGCTATACAAATGAGTTTTTGTTCTCTCTCTGTCTCTGTCTCTGTGTCTCTCTCTCATTGTTTCCCTCCTTCTTCTAGCTACTTTTTTTTTAAGGCAATTGGGGTTAAGTGACTTGCCTAGGGTCACACAGCTAGTTAAGTGTCAAGTGTTTGGTCTGAGGCCGGATTTGAACTCAGGTCCTCCTGACTTCAGGGCCAGTGCTCTATCCACTGCGCCACCTAGCTGCCCCTCTTCTAGCTACTTCTTACCACTGCCCAGCATTCTTCTATCTATCCTTATAATTGTCTTGGTCCATTCATTCCTTCTTTTTTCTTTTATTTTTGAGTCTCAAAGAATTTCTTTTATCAAGTTAAAAGGAATTCATCCATACCCAAGTGGATTTGGGATCTTATCTATTGGGTCATTATCTTCCACAATGCAGATTATAATCCACCCAATGTCGGCTTACCTAACATGATGGGGACCTTCCTGTCCAGTGGAACACATAGACTGTCCAACAGACATCTCCTCTCACCACATGAGCAACCCATTCATCAATAACAGATAAGTTAGCTGGAAGAAAAACCTCTTCTTGTTTTTCAGGTTTTACTTTGGGGAATTTTGTTGTGGTTGTTGATGTAGCAAGAAATTTCACATTCTTGCTGATAGTTCTTTTGTTGTTAGTGATTTCTGCAATTCTGCTTTGTTCTACATCTCTGTTCACTTCAAGGAGTGGTCTCTTCTCTTAAGGAACATAAAATCTAGTCGGAAAGATGAAATATGTCACAACTGCAGTACCCATTAAAAAGCCACACACTGACAAGTGCAAATTGACTTGCAGCATGGTACATAACTGCTTAGGGAATATAGAGAAAAGCTAGAAAGTAAACTCTTTCTGGGTAAATGTGAGACACCTATAGATCATAGAATTGTCATTTAGAAGAGAAAGGGATAGCAAAGATCATTTAATTCAGGGATTCTTAAACTGGGATCCATAAAACTTTAAAAAATAAATATTTTGGTAACAGTATTTCAATGTAATAGATTTCTTTTGTATTTAATTTTATGCATTTAAAAATTAATTATTCTGAGAAGGGGTCCATAGGTTTTTTTTTTCCACAAAAAACCCTTCATTTAGTCCAAACCCTTCATTTAACAGGTAAAGAAACAGAGGCCCAAAGAGATGAAGTGATTTTCTTGAAATCATAGAACTAGTAAACAGCAGAGCAAAGATCTGAAACGTAGATCCTCAGACTCTTAAATCCCAGCCTTCTTTACACTACATCTTTCTCCTTTACTCACCTCCTTTGCCTTTAGAAAACAGCTAAGATAGGAGGAATGATGCGTTGCCTTGGAGATTAGGGAATCTGATGGACAGTGCTGCCAAGTCAGACTGTACTGAGTGTGCATGCTGAAAAACACACTGCCTGAAGAGTCCTGGGCTGTCTGAGCCTCCACCCTCCCACCCAAATGAAAGATGCTGGCAAGGCCATCTGTTCAGTCAGGCAGTGGCCCGATGGCTGTGGGAGGCTTGACAACTGTACCACAGTGGATTCAAGTCCTGAAGAGTAAATATTGAAACATGTGTTTGTTTCTGTACATGAGCCTCAGGGCTCAGTGATGGGCCCATTGGAAAGATCTAAATAATAATAATCAGGTTGATGCTGACAGCCCTAGTACTACTGCAGAACCTGAACTTTTCTTGAAGAACAGTTATGGTCCTTTTGCCAAGGAAAAACTCCTTCTCTCTGACTTCTTTATTCTTTCATACCTAGCCGCTACCATTTCATTCATTTTCTCTCATCCACTAAGTCATACACCTTCTGCCATCTGGATCCCTGCCCTCTTTTGTATATGTATGTGTATTTATGTATTCTTGTGGATTCTATAATCATTAGATTCTCTCCTGGGAGATGCCTACAGTTCTAGAGTTTTATCCATGGAACTGCATTAATATATGATTTGGTGCTCCCTCTCACTTTTTCAGTGAGTTCTATTTTAATGTAGAAATCAAGGGCGATTGAATACCTATTAAATAGAAAGCATTGTATCAGCACAGAAAATGAAGATATAGCCCCTTCCCTTAAAGAATTCAAAATACATTTGGAAAGACAAAATATGATCCAGCTTAAGGGCACTTAAAAGTAGCAAAATAATATACATGTAATTTATGCATTAAGGGAGGACAGATAAACCAGATTCATTCTGGACAAAATCAATAACATTATAATGTGGTAAGTGAGGACAGATAGCCTGGATTCAGTCTGGAGAATATCAACATGATACGCTATGGACTGTGGCCTTACACAGAGTTCTCTGGGGAGTATCTTAATTAGGCTTTTTTTTTTACTCCTATCTAGGCATATTTAGTACTCTTACCAGCAACAAGCTAAGAAAAAAAGGCAGAGGGGAAAGTAAATTTATGACATACAACAAAGACACAAAAAGAACTTGTACCCAAGTCAATAGATAATTAAGAAAACTTTTCCCTTTGGTGAATAGGACCTTCCTCAAGGTCCTATACAATTGCTCCAAATAATGTCATCCTGACCTTGAATCCTCTCCAAATAGGGAAAGAATCTGAGGTTGAGCACAGGAGTCCTACTTTTTGGGTTTGTCTTTCAGAATCCACACAGCCACATGGCTCACAATACTAATGAAGGTTCAGGTTTGTTACTGTACCTGAGAGTTCTGTATTTAACAGCTCCTTGGCTCTTCCTCAAACTAGTGCTTCTCTTCCCAGGATCTGCTTTTGTTAAGCATTAGAAATACTACCCCAGTGCATGCCATCTCAGTGACCACCATCTGTTTTCCACTGCTGCCACTTCTGTGGCTGCCACTATCACTACTTCCTCAAGGAAGCATCAGAGCTCTAGAGCAACTAAGTCATTTTGACTATTATAAATACCCTAATTAACTACAAAGGACATATAAAGGAAGACATTATCTGCATCCAGAGGAAGAACTGATAAATAGGAGATATATATATATATATACATATGCACATGTATTTGTATCTAATGGTAGGCATCTCTAGGGTGGCAGGGGGAGGAGAGGGAAGAAGAAAAGGAATTTACATGATAAATTTATTATATATTTAAAAGGAATAACAAGTTTTACATAATAGATTTGCAATTTCATGTGGAATCATCTTATTATTCTACTATATTTGGAAGATTTTGTCTTATTTCATAAATTAAAAATAAAATGAAAAAAATGTGACTACCCGAGCCAATCCACCTTACCACTAGTCAACCCATTTCCAGCTCTATTGTTACTCAAGGCTATAGCTCCAGCTGGTTGGCATACAAAGGAAATCTTTAGGCAGCTGACAAGATCCCTGGACCCAACAAAATGGTTCCAACCCTTACATCTAGGTGAGTTAGAGAAATTGAATTTCATTCACCTCTTCTCTGCCTCAGGTTGTAATGCTGTGGTCAACTAATTCTTTTTCAACATGGGGATCCATACTTGTGCCTTGTTTTTCCATTTATATTTCCAACTCTATTCCACTTGAGGCTGAGTTCAGCCTCCTGAAAAGCATGAGAAGCCTAAAAGGAAAAGAGCAAAATAGGTGGTTATTGCCAGCATTCCTATCACCATGACCAAAGCCCATGTTCCTATTATATACAAATTGGTACCTCATCAAGGTGAGATTGCAGAATAAAGTCATTTAAGGTTAGTAAAGTAAAGTTTTCTAGAAGAAACAATTTTGATATATTTCAAAGGAGATAATGGATATAGGTTGGTAGAAAAGTTGGTGAATGACTTGGTGAGTAATATGCTAATAATAGGTAGCATTTGAATTGGTTTACAAATTGCTTTCTTTACAACAACCCTGTGAGGGAGGTAGTACAAACAATATTATCCTTGCTTTATAGATGAAGAAGTGAAGGTTCAGAGATGTTAAAAGACTTGCCCATGATTACATAGCAATCAAGTAAGTATCAGACCTGGGATTCAAACCTAATTCTTTTCTAATTCCAGCCTTGGAGTTATGAAGATCTGGGTTCAAATCCTACCTCTGACATGTACTGGCTGTGGAAAACTCTAAGACTATAGACTACTGAAAGGTTGTTGACCTGTATTGATGTAGAGAGTTTTCCCCAGTGGGAGTTCTCTGCACCAGTGAAATCACAAGTCTATTTTTCAAAAAGGAATTTATAATATCACTAGGAAGTCAAGACACATAAAAAAGGTAAATACCAATAAAAAGCAACAGATGAAAATTTGAATGAGTGATACACAGTTTCAACTGACATTTATTAGTCATGAGATACAAAGGCATTTCTGGAAATGGACTCCATTTTCTCTGTGAAACTACATTCTACAGGAAACCATGTCTGAATTTACAGTGTCAGGAGCTTCTAAGTACAGAGGATTTGAAAAGTGCAGGGGAAAGTCTAGAGACAGATAAAGGAATAGTGAACCATAGAGGTGAGCCAAGGAGAGGTGAGAGAAGAAATGGCAGCTGTGTCCTGAGTACTAGCATCGTAAACTTTGATATTAATGGTGAGAGCCATAGCAGCTCAGGGTTTAGTGATTATCCAGTATCCATGCCAAACAAGCCTTTGTTTCCTAATCTATAGTGTTATGGCAGGAAAAACTAGTGCCATTTTCTATCCTGTGGTTCCCATGCCCAAAACAAAACTAAACAGTTTTCCCTAGAGTTTTTCTAACACCTTTCTATGACTGACTGATAAATTCCCCTCCTGCTGAATCAAGAAGACAGAGAAGTTTATTAGGAACTAACACTAGTACTTCTTAGGAGGTATTTGAAAGTGGCCTCCATTTGGGAATAAGTACTGAGAATACTTAATGCCTGATTCAATTCCTTGTTATTGCCTGATTATTCTGTTTCACTAAATGACTTTGCCTTGAATCAACAGTCAGATGACTCTGCTTGATCAAAGTAATATTAATGAGAAACTATGCTCTGTGGATTGAAGTCGTATTGGTTTCTCTGCTTCTCTTCAGCTTCTACCCATTGCCTCTAATCCTGGACTAAGCAGAAAAAATCAAATCCTTCTTCTGTGTGACAGCCCTTCAAAAATATTGTCACTTCCCCACCTAAATCTTTTCTCTAGGAGAAGTGTTCCTAGCTCCCTTAATGTAGCCTCATAAAGCATGGTTTTCTCCTCTGGTTACGTTCCAAGCTTTCAATGTGTTTCCTAAAATATAGCGTCCAGAACTAAATACAATACTCCATATGTCATCTGACTGGCAGATAGTAGAATAGGACTAACTATCCCCTCCTTTGTTCTGGGTACTATATGTTTGTTAAGTTAGACTAAGATCAAATCATTTGTTAGAAGGGTCCCTGAAGTTTGCATGTTCTGGGTAGTCTCTTGAGAACTATGAGTTTCAACTAAATGATGAAGCATGAAGGAGAGGAGAAGTAAAGAGGACAGAAGGGGGCGGGGAAGAGAGAGATGCAAAGAGAGACAGAGAAAGACAAAGACACAGAGACAGTGACAAGATAAAGAAAGAGACAGAGAACATTTACTAAGCGTCTATTGTGTGCCAGTTACTGGGCACCAGGGATACATGTATAAGCAAACAATACAGTCCCTACTGTCAGAGAATGTATGTTCTAATGGAGAAGATGACACATAAAGGGGAAATGGGAAGGGTGGGGAGAGAAGGATTATGACTAGAGAAGCAAGGTCATGGTTTGGAATTGTCCAGGAAGTGAAGTTGAGGTCTGGATTTGGGCAAGATAAGGATTTACCTACCAGAGTCCAGGCTGATTCCAGAAACAGAGTCCAAGCTGGCTTTGCACGTTGGGGGAGGTGCGTAGAGGGGAAAGGTAGAGAGCACTGCTGTATTAGGCTTGGACGTGAGAAGCAAAGGTAGAATGTCTGAATAATGCCTTTTCATCCATTCATTCTGAATGCACTTGCAGAGTTTGATAAGGGGAATCCAATGACATCTTACAAGTAAGATAGGATGATGAATCATCTCTTTCTTGTTATTCAGTCGTTTTTCAATCATGTTGGACTCTCTGTGACCCCATTTGAGGTTTTCTTGGCAAAAATACTGGAATGTTTGCCATTTCTTTCTCCAGCTTAATTTACAGATGAGGAAACTGAGGCAAACAGGGTTAAGTGGCTTGCCCAGGGTCACACAGCTAGTAAGTGTCTGAGCAGACTTGAGCTCAGAAAGATGAATATTTTTGCTTAGAAACCTCTTAAGTTCTAGATACAGATATAGCTAGAAATTAAGCTTTTCAAATTGATTTGGGCATTATTTCTTTAAGAATAAAAAATTTTAACAGTTCTTGCTCACAGCTAGAAATGGTAGAATTCATTTTCCCCAAAGAAAGGACAACAGAAAAATTCTGAGCCCTCAATATAATCCACAGAAGGGAAAGACTATTTTTTTAAGAGCTTAAACTTTGAAGTTCAGGAGCCAAGTTATCCTGACCTTTATTCTTCTTTTATAAATTTATTAACAAATAATAATTGCATTGTTATTATATTTATGTAACTTTTGTTTATGAATAAAATTTGTTTTATGAAACAGCAGATATTTTCCCCCAAGCATCCACACAAACTCCCGTTACAAAGTATATTCTCTCCCACCCCCTAACAGTTTATTGATTTTTAACAGAAAAGAGAAGTATGTCCTTTAAATCTGATAGTATATACTCATATAATTGCTTATGCCTATGATCCCTGCCACTAGAGGAAGCTGAGATAGGTGGATTATTTGAGCTCAGGAGTTCTGAGTCATAATGAGACTAACCCAATCAAGTATCCAAGATTAGTCTGGTACCAATATGGTGAACCTCTGGAGGAAGGTGGGGTACCAGGCTACCTGAGGAGGAGAAAACCAACCCAGGTTGGAAGTGGAACTAGTTAAAGCCTCCCTGTGATCAGTTGATCACAAGCTATGAGTGACTGCTGCACTTCCAGCTTGGGTGAGAAAGAAGACCCAATTTAAAAAATTATAATTCTGTAACATTGCCCACTGCATTTGACTAAAGTTATTTTGGCTTTAAATGCTGATTTATAAAGCTGTATCTGACATCATTTCTTCAAGAAACTAGAGGGAGTATAGCAACTAATGGGACAAGAACTTGGAACTTACCAAAGTTGGGCTATAGGTTTATAAAATCTCAAGATTGTTTTTGTTTTTTTTTTCTTTTATGTTCTGAAAGTGGGTGAAGCAATTAACTGTAGTCCCTTTGTTGGGAATGGGGCTGTTGCTGATAAAGGAATCCCCATTTGTCAGTGAATTATTGGTACTTTCAGGGATATTTAACAAGAGTGAGGAACAAATACTCAAAAGGGGTACCAGGGCTAAGCTGAGTTGGACTCTTGTGGTTTGCCAAGAGTTATTTCATCAGGAGACTCCCAACTAGATGTTGGAATTTGGTTATGATATTTTTTAACAATGTTGTCAAGTGACACAGATCAGGGAAACAATGTGGTATTATTTTATTTACACACATAGTATCTACCTGTTCAATGAGTCAGAGATGTTGGAACCATTAAATAAATAGTCAGGACCCTGTGTGTGTGACTGACACTCAAGAGCTCTGCCTAATCCAGCCTCAAGCCTGTTACTTGACCCTACCAGGTCCTCGTCTAGGAGTGTGATTTCTCCAATATCTGGCTTTTGGTTTCACATACATACTTCTTTTACTGTACCTTGTATTATTTCATTTATCACCTTCACTCAAAGTCATCATTCTGAATGCATGGCTTAATTAGACTTGCACGTTTAGTGTTCAGAACTAAACGTAATACTCCAGATGTCATGATAGCAAAAGGAAAAGCACTCATTGGAAGTAACATAGACTGTATATTCCAACAGATAGTCTTTGCTTCCTTGAGCAAAAACCTTTCCTCCCAACTCTTCAGTCAGGAGTCCAGTTAAATGCCTCTTCCTTGTCTATATCATGTGCTGTGTGTTAGTGATTGGAAAGGTCAGCTTGCCCGAATACTAGCTGAAGGCAAATTATTCTCCAAGCTATGCCCCAGAAATAAATAATGCCCTGACACTTCATCAATCATCTCGCCTCATCTGCATTTTGCTCCAACTAGAAACATACATGAGCACATTGTAGTACTTGTCTTATTTCCAGCTCAGTGGCACAGTGCATAGAGCACTAGGCCTGGAGTTCTGAAAACCTGAGCTCAAATTCAGTCTGAGACACTTACTTGACGGTGTCCCTGGGAAAGTCACTCAAATTCCATCTCCCTCAGTTTTCTTATCAGTAAAATGAAGGTAATAACAGCACCTATCTCCCAGGATTGTTGCGAGGATAAAATGAGATAATATTTATAGTGTTTTGCAAACCTTTAAGTGGTATTTAAAAGTTAACTAGTATAAGTGTTAGCAATTAATAGAATGTAAGCTTCATGAGGAAAGGAGTTTGTCTTACTCGTTTTTGCATCCTTCAGCAGTTCAGTTCAGTCATTTCAGTCTTTTCTGACTCTCTGTGACCCTGTTGGAGGTTTTCTTGGCAAGGGTACTGGAGTGGTTGTTCATTTCCTTCTCCAGCTCATTTTACAGGTGGAAAAACTGAGGCAAAAGGGGTTAAGTGACTTGCCCAAGGTGAAACAGCTAGTAAGTGTCTGAGTACAGATTTGAACTGAGCAAGAGTTCTTGACTTCAGGCCCAGCACTCTGTCCACTGCACCACCTAGCCACCAGTATCCTTCTCAGTGCTTAGTAAAGTTCCTTGCACATGGTAGGTGCTTAATGAATGTCTGCTGAATTGAATTTATTTTCTATTTCCCTCCTAGATCTCTTTCTGATGGGTGTTTTAACCTACGTCTTCAGCCGAGTGTTTTTCCAACAGACTAACACAGAGGTGTTTGGAAACCTGTGCAACATATTGTTCATGTCCCACTACTCAGAGCTCTTGCTTCCAGACCACAGATGGATCCCAGGAAACACAGAACTTGAAAATGGAAGGGTAGATACATAGAGTATAAGCAAATAGGTGGCCCAGTGCCCTGGATTTGGAGTCAGGAAGACCTGAATTCAAATACAAACTCAGACTACTTGAATACACTGGGCAAGTCACTTAATAGCTCCCAACCTCAGTTTCCTTATCTGTAAAATGAGGGTAATAATAATAATAGCACCTACCTTAGGGGTTGTTGTGAAGATAAAATGATAGAATGTGTAAACTATTTTGCAAACCTTAAGGCATTCTGTAAAAGCTAGCCATTAGTATAATACATGTACAGGATATAATTCATCTAGAAGAGTCTTGTGAGTGAAACTGCCCCTCATCCTCGCAGAAATCTGTATTTCTGAGTCACGCTAGAGGAAAGACTTTGCATCTACTCGCTCCTGGATTCTTGGCTCTCTTTGGGCTTGTACACCAATGCAAAGATGAAACATCCCTAACGTCAGCCACTTGCCCACTTGTAAAAACCAGTGCTGATATTCTTGTACAGGGTATCTGTCTGTGAGAACCTGCAGAAGCAGCAGATGAGCCATTAGGGACCTCTACTCTGAGGCATTTCCGGGGGCATTAAAGGCACACTTAGCTTAAGACTAAGAAGAAACTTGCCTCATATGGTGAATCATAGCTACAAACATTTCTTCAATAGAAAATAGGCATCTTAGTCTTGAGAGACTGTTTTGGGGAAAGAGATGGGGGAGGGAAAAGAGAAGATTTTTTTTTCTTTTGAAGATAGAGCTGTTCCACGATATTTTCACCCTGTGGTCACCTCAGTAGCCTCCTTACTACATGTTTGAATCTTTGCCTGTCTGTGAAATTTTTCCTTTAAATTCATTAAGAAAGAGTTAGCTTCATGCATTCTTTTGACTCTTTATTGTTGGTATTACTGTAATACTTAAGTAAGAAAAAAGAGCATTATGGGAAAATCCTAGTTTAATCAAAATGCTTGAGGAATGGATTTTTCTAAACTAGTTAATTTCCTGGTAACTGAGTTACCCCCACAGCAAAACAACAACAACAACAACAAAAAAACTGTGTTGTCGAAATATACAACTAATAACAACTCATATCTAGTTAAAGTAAGCTTTAAGGTTTCCAAATGGCTTCCCCCCATAATAGTCCTATAAGATAATATAAGTTTTATTACTTTTATTTTACAAAGGAGGAGACTAAGAGTCAGAGAGATTAAATGATGGGACTCAGCTCTCTGCATTAGTGAATAAAGTCAGTGGTTAAAAAAACCACAAATGTCCTTAAAGCAAGCTGTATACCCATGTCTCTCCTGATTTAATTAAATTCAACAAAGATTTATTGTCCACCCTGTGCAAGACAGTTTGCTAGGTACTAGGAAGACAAAGATAAACATTAAATAGTCCCTGCCTTCAGGAGGCTTATAGTCTTACCAGGGGAAACAACTACACATGTCAGTAAATGCAAAGTATATACGACTTAATACAAATCAATTTCAGTTGTGGTTATTAGTATTATTATTATCATTATTATTATTTTTAAGGCAATTGGGGTTAAGTGACTTGCCCAGGGTCACACAGCTAGTGTCAAGTGTTAGGTCTGAGACTGGATTTGAACTCAGGTCCTCCTGACTTCAGGGCCAGTGCTATCCACTGCACCACCTAGCTGCCCCAGTTGTGGTTATTATTAGCAGTTATCTTGTTCTAATTTCTTTAGAGATATGCTCAGAGAATGTTTTTCAATTCTCTTTTTTCCTTTTTGACAAGGAAGTGTTAGTCCTTACTTAGGGTCTTGGGTCTTGTATTTAATTAAAATTAGAGGACTCCCTTCCCTGGATGGTACCAGCAAAACAGTGACAGATGACAGATTCTCACTCTCCAAATGTCTTTTTTTTTCTAAAATCCACACAGCCACCCTCTTGTTTGCATTTATCATTCTATCACCTAGCATGTGACCTATTATAATTTCCATGGTTACATCTTATGTTGCATTACTTGTGTTTAAGGACAGAAGCTCCTTACGTGACATATGTTCATCTATTTACCTTCATTCGTTTTGAAAATCTTCTTGTTATCTTAATTATAAGCGATTGTTCTTCTTAGAATTGGGTGTCTCATCTTCTTCCTTATCTTTTAGAAAGTGATGACTCCAGGCAAGAAAAAGAGTCAGAACTGAACCCAGACCCAGCCTTACTTGCATTTTCTTGACTCTTTGCAGCATTACCTATAGGCTAGAGGGAAGACCTTGGTTAACATCCTACCATTGGCACTTGCCACCTGTTTGATCATGAGTGCCTTAATTTCAGTTTTCCCCATCTTAGGAAATGAGGATAATAACACTTGAAGAATCTAACTCAAAAAACTATTGTAAGATCAAATCAGAAAGTGTATGTAAAGTACATTTGAAAACCTTAAATGACTGCTACTGTATTGGACACCACCACATCCCTCAAATGCCTCCTTGGGATTCAAAACTATGGCTTGGTAAGATAGCACTGGTGGGAGGTCTCTATACCAGCCCTAGGGCATGTCCATTGTATACTTTCTCCTATATCCTCTCCTTACTTTGCCAGGCCATGATCAGAGGTAGCCCTATCTTTTCTCTGAGCCCAAGACCCCCTATGTTAGGTGTGGGGAACCAGCAGCCTTGAGGCCACAGGTTTCCCACCCTTGTCCTATGTTATCAATTGTTCTTATCTGTCCATAAGAAGCAGGGGGTGAGCAAGAATTTGATGGATGTATCTGGGAGAGAAGATCATAGGATTAAATGAGAGGTATCTTGGAGATATTACAGGTTCAGTTCCAGACCACCACAATAAAGTGAATATCACAATAAAGCAAGTCACCTGAATTTTTTGTTTCCTAGTGCATGTAAAGTTATGTTTAAGTTATATTTTAATCTATTAAGTATGCAATAATATTGTGTCTAAAAATGTACACACCTTAATTTTAAAATATTTTATTGCTAAAAAAAATGCCAATCATCATCTAAGCCTTCAGTGTGTTGTGATCTTTTTGCTAGTAGAGGGTCTTCCCTTGATGTTGATGATTATTGACTGGTTGCTGAAGGCTGATGTGGCTGTGGCAATTTTTAAAAATAAGACAATAATGAAGTTTGCCACTTCAATTGACTTCCTTTCATGAAAGATTTCTTTGTAGCATGCAATGCTATTTTGTGGCATTTACCAACAGTAGAACTTCTTTAAAAATTGGAGTCAACCTTCCCAAACCCTGTTTCTGCTTTATCAACTAAATTTATGTAATATTCTTTAATATTGTTGTGTCTCAGGGAATAGGGAGACCCAAGGAGAAGTAGAGAGATGGCTGGTCGGTGGAGCAGTGAGAATACACACACATTTATTAAGTTTGCCATCATGTATGGGCAAGGTTCGTGGTGACCCAAAACAGTTACGAAGAATAACATCAAAGACCACTGATGATCAAAGATTGACATGACAGATATAATAACACTGAAAAAGTTTGTAATATTGCAAGAATAACCAAAATGTGACACAGAGACACAATGTGAGCACATGCTATTGGAAAAATAGTGTCAATAGAGTTGATTGGCACAAGGTTACCATTAAATCTTTAATTTGTAAAGAACAACCAAACAAAAATGCAATATCTGTGAATTGCAATAAAGCAAGTGCAAAAAAAAAAGCAAAGTGCAATAAAACAAGCTATGCCTATACAGTGTTTTATATATCTTAAAGCACTATATAAATGCTAGCTACCACTACTACTACAATTATTGTTGTTGTTGTTGTTGTTGTTATAGGATCAGAGTCTGAGCTGGAAGAAAACTTGGACTTTATCTAGTCAAATCCCTGAATTTGAAAGATGAGGGAAGTAAGCACCAGAGAGTTTCAAGAGTTGTCCACTTTCACATAGGTAGTAAGTGACAGAGCTGGTATTTGAAGTTACATCCACTAACTCAGGGGTGGGGAGCCTGAGGCCTCCATTTCCATTAAAGGGATGCACTTAAGGACTCAAAGGGCCATGTGTGGCCACAAGTTCCCCACCACTGCCCTAATTCTTGATCATAACAAGGAGTGGTAGAACATAAGGTGGATAGACAGTGAGAAGGACAATTCCAACCAATATGCCTTGGGACTTCCCACTTAAATGATATCACTAAGGATATGCACAGATTAGCTGAAACTACTAAAAAAATAATTGCTTGTCAATTCTAGCAATTGTTAAGCTTCTAGGTTATCTGAAGGCGTTCTGGGTTCTAATGGTCAATATTGAAATGATAGGGTATAACTGCCTCAGGGTAACAGCTTCACAATCCAGCCAGGCTTTGGCTATGAATAGCGACTTTTCCTGGATTGTGTAGTTCCTTTCTATGTCAGTCAGAGGATGTATAACAGGGCTGGTGTGTAAGTAAAATTCTGTGGTCCCCACGGTGGTGTTGGATATGTGTGTCATAATCAATTTTTTCTGTGAGTTTAGGTAGGTCAAGATAGAGATTGAGATAAATAGGGTCTTTGCATCATTAAATATGACTTTTACTAGTAGTGCCCAACAGACAGACTTGGGATGTTTCCAGCAAATCAATCAGACGTGCTGCCAGCAGGATAGAAAGGCTGGAGGTGAAGGGGTGATAGTATTTCACAAAACACTGCCCATGTAGAGTTTTCCTCCTGCAGTGTGGCTTCTACCTTAGGTAGGTCCCTATCGACTCCGTCTCAACCAGTTACATGCCCTAAGAATTCCATTTCCTCGAATTGTCATCTCTCCAACATGGCAAATAGCCAGTGTTGGTTTCTATCCTGAGTTCCCATTCCCTATTCCCTATTGCACATTTAGAACTAAATGTCCCATGAATGTTTCAAACTCAATTTATCACAAGCAGAATTAATTATCTTCCTCTTCCCACCCCAACCAAACAGCCCTTTTTCTGAACTTCCCTCTATTTGATGGCTTCTAATCAGCCATGTTTACAACCTGTGTCATCCTTGACTCCTCACACTTACTCACCCTAAAGATCCAATAAGTTGTCAACTCTTCTTGTTTCTACCCCTGTACATCCTTTTTTCTCTGCCTCTGTTCAAATACTCATTAACTTTCTCCTGGGCTATTGTAATAACCTCCTAATTTGCCTTTTTATCTCAAGTAGCTCTCTACTCCAATCCACTATCCACACCACTGCCAAAATGATTTTTCTAAATCAAACATTCTGACCATGTCACTACATTTCTCAATAAACTCAAGTGGCTCCCTGTTACTTTTTGGATCAAATATAAACTACTCTGGCATTTAAAGTTCTTTGCAACTTGTCTTCAACCAACCTTTCCATCTTTATTCTACATCAATCCCCTTCATTATGATACATTACTTCCACTTTGGTCCAATCAAACTGGCTTTCACACTGTTCCTCTATTTCCCATCTCTGAACCTTTGCAAGGGCTGTTCCCCATGCTTATTCTTCTAATGTCTGTCTCTTAGAATTATTAGCCTTCTTCAAGATAATTCAGAAGTCACCTTCTATATAAGGCCTTTCTTGCACCTAATAGTGCCACTCCCCTCAATTACCTTGTATCTATTTTCCATCAATTATAAGATACCTATGTAATAAGACTTTGAGAAATTACTGGCATTCTGAAATTTGTAGTTTAGATGGATAGGAATTCCCTCTTATCCCTAAGAACAATTAGGAATTTTCTGGTTTTGGAGCCATAAGGTAGATTAAGTCTTCTCCTAGGACTTTTGAAGAAGTTCATACATAGTCTACAAGATCACAGAATGAGGGTAAGCAGTGGGGAGATGGTATCCTCAGCTATACCAGGTACTTTATAAGCCAAGGTATAAGGCACTAATGATATTGGAGCAACTGACAGAAGAAATTGAAAGGAAAACCTAAAAGAACAGAACTATAGCAGAAAAGGGAGATGTTGAGGTGGGCTATCCAGCCCTTGGAGGTATTTCAGAACAGAGGACTCTGCCTAAAGCCCCTGGTTATACTCACCTCTTCAAGGACTGAAATTCCAAAAAAGGATCTGCTCCTTCCCAAACCTTCCCACCCTAAGACTATCCAGTAACAAACTATAATATGCTATACGTGCTTCTTTTAGTTAAATGTTTCCAGTATCCTAATCTTACTGAAAATGTAAGGAAGAAAAAGATTAACTGGAGACAAAACAAAAATTTAAATTCGGAAAAGAATCAAACTTCTGTTCAATGATAGGAATTGTCTGAATTGGGCACCTTAAGCTATTATGAGTATAATAATCACGTTCACCTGATTTACACTCCATAAAATGGCAGAGGAAGGTTCCACATAGACCTGAGCACCATCCCCACTGCCCCTTTACTAAAAAGTGAGCTAACTGTTGTATAAGGGTATTTCTAGCATCTACTACTAGAAAGAAAGTGTGCAGGGTGAGAGAGGGGGGAGGATAGAAGCAAGTAGGCTTGGGTAAGATTCAGATCCACTCCTTCCAGAAAGGAGGAGGGATCAGAAAAGATTAAGTACATTTCACAGCTCTACCTACTGGTGTTACATCCTGTCCTTAGGGACAGAGACTATTTATTTATTTGTTTATTTATTTTTGACAGAGACTATTTAACTTTTTGTCTTTATAAACCTTGAGCCTGGTACAGTGCTTGGCACATAGCAGGTACTTAATAAATACTTGCTAATTGGCTGATTGAGTTTGTAGTGAAGAACAAAGGAGGTAACATATGTAAATTTTTTTGCAGATCAAAGCGCTATATAAATAGACCACTCCCTCCCTTGATGTGAGTTCAGGAAATCTTGAGGTACTGTCAGAAGCCCTAAAAAATACAAGAACCTGGCAAAATCCAAATGACTTGATCTATCCATAAAGTATGTACCAAGTTTGCAATGCTACCTTCCACCAAATATCTTCCTGAATGTGAATCCAAGTGTATACCCACACCCCGAGCCCTGGGCAGAAGTCCAGTTTAGTAAATACCATTACCATTATCATTAGAGCAGTGGTATGATATAATCTTTAATATCAATCCCAAATGGTGATGACATTCAGGGCTCTATTGTTGTGACAGGAGAATAATTCTATGCTTATCTCAACCAGTAGGAAGGCATAGAACTCAACAAACACCTCCCAGTTATTTTTTAAGTTATTGATTTTTTTTTTACATTACCTGGAGTTCCCCCTTTGTCTCTCCCCCTGACCCCTTCCAGAGAGCTATCCCTTATAACCAAGATTTTTTGTAAAAGAGAAGAGGAAGAAGAAAAAAAATTCAGCAAAAATAATAAATATTTTTAAAACATAGCTTTATAAACAATGTTCCGGGACTGTGGACCCCAAACTTTACAAAGGCATGGAGAGAAGAGGCTTCCTATATCTCTTTTTTAAAGCCAAGATTGTTCTTTATAAGTTTGAAACATTCCATTTTGATTGTTTTATAATTGTTATTTGCATTTACATTATTATAGTCAGTGTGTATACTGTTTTCTTGGTTCTGTTTATTTCACTTTGTATCAGTTCATGTAAGTCTTTCCATGCTTCTTTGTACTCATCATGTTTGTTGTTTCTTATAGGCCAATGACATTCCATTACATCCATGTAGCACCGTTTGGTTAGGCATTTCCCAATTGATAAGCATCTACTTTTTTCCCCAGTTCTTTACTCTCACCAAAAATTGCAGCTCTAAATATTTTGGTGTATACAAAGTCTCTCTTTTTGTCACTGACTTCCTTGGTGGTATATTCCCATCAGAGAAATCTCTGGGCCAAAGGGTATAGGCATTTTTGTCACTTTATTTGCATAATTCCAAACTTCATTCCAAAATAGTTATACCAATTTAAAGTTTTACCAATAACTCATTAGTGTATTAACTTTCCAAAACTTCCCCAATATTCCACTCTTCCATCTTTTGTCATCTTTGCTAATTTGCTAGGTGTGAAGTGAATCTATGGACTTGTTTTGATTTCCATTTCTGTTCTTATTAGTGATTTGGAACATTCTTTCCTATGATTGTTAAGAGCTTGAAATTTTTTTCGGAATTGTTTCTTCATGTCCTTTGGCTATCATTTGGGAAATGTTTCTTATGTGTTTCTATTAGTCGCCTATATAACTTGGACACCAAACCTTTATCGAAAACGTAATATAAAGATTTTATTTAGTCAACCACTTCCCTTCCTATTGGAAATGCATTAAATTCATTTATACAAAACCTCTTCAATTTCATATAATAGAAGTTATCTATTTTAGTTCTTGTAATTTTCTCTCTCCCTTGTTTGGTTAAGAATTCACTCACTATCCAGAAGCTATGAAAGGTTAATGATTTGCTTCTCTCCTAATTTTTTATGATATGATCTTTAATATTCAAGTCATGTATCTATTTTGAATTTATTGTGGAATATGGAATAAGATGTTAATTCCTGTCAGACTGCTTTGCAGTTTTTCTGAGCACTTCTTGTCAAATAAGGAGTTCCTCCCTAGGTAATTTGTGTGTTCAGGTTTTTTGAACACTGGGTTATTGAGTTCAATTATTTATGATTCTTTTGTCTAGTCGTTCCATTGATTAACTTTTCTATTTTTAAACTAGTCCCAAGTAGTTTTTATGATTGCTACTTTATAATATTGTTTGATGGCTAGAAGCACTATTTATTCTTTTTTCCTGTCTTTTTTATTCCATTGTTTCCCTTGATATTCTAGACATTTTGTTCCTTCAAACAAATTGTTTTTTTATTTCATCTGTCTCTATAGAGTATCCCTTTGGTAGGTTGATTGACATAGCATTAAATTAACTTAAGTAGTATTATCATTTTTATTACATTGGCACAGACTAACCATGAGCACTGAGTAATCCTTCAAATATTGAAGCTGTTCTTTATTTCTTTAATGAACATTTTATAATTAAATTTATATTATTTTTAGTGTGGTTTTGTAGATTGACTCCCAAACATTTTATATATTTTATAGTTATTTTAATGGGATTCCTTTTCTTATTATTATCTCCTGGATTTTGTTATTATTATATGGAGATGTTAATTTTGTGGGTTTATTTTTGTGACAAGCATCTTTGAAGAACCTACTAATTGCCTTAATTAGCTTTTTTGCTGATTCCCCAGGATTTTCTAAGTAAACTATCATATCTTTAGCAAATATGGATAATTTTGTCTCCTCTTTGCTTATCTTTATGCCTTTAACTTCTTCCTCTCATTCTATCACCATTGCTAGCATTTCTAGTTATATCAAGTAATAGCAGGGTAAAGATGCATTCTTGCTTTAGTTCTATGTTTATTGAGAATGTTTCTATTGTATCCCCTCTGCATATAATTCTTGCTTTTGGCTTTAGATAGATCGTTTAAATTATATTTTTAAAGATTCCTCTACAGCTATACTCTTTAGAGTTTCTTTATAGCATAAATGAATTCATTTGTCAAAACTTTTTCTGTATCTATTATAAAATAATCACATGATAGGGGCAGCTAGGTGGCAAAGTGAATAGAGCACCAGCCCTGGAGACAAGAGGACATGAGTTTAATTGCCACCTCGGACATTTGATACTTACTAGCTATGTGACCCTAGGCAAGCCACTTAACCCTGATTGCTTCACACACAAAAAAAAGGATAATCATTTGATTTGACATATTTTTATTTTTAATTAAATTGGTTACATTGATTATTTTCCAAAAGTAGAATTGTCATTTCTTTTTCAGAGGCTTCTATAGAGCTGTTGTCTGTAGATTCAGCTGGCTGGATTTTGTACTTCCAGAGCTAAGTTAATCCCTCAATTGTATGGCCCCTATGAAGGTCAACAAGACCATGAATGTCCTGACAATACTGGTTCTAAAAGGCCAACTCTAGCTCAAGGGTCTGATAGAGTACTCTAAAAAAGAGATCTAGCAGTGCTAGAAAAAGAACACATCCTTGGGGTAGCTAGGGATAGAGCACCAGCCCTGAAGTCAGGAGGACCTGAGTTCAAATACAAACTCAGACCAAGTGCTTGACACTTACTAGCTGTGTGGCCCTGGGCAAGTCACTTAACCCCAATTGCCTTTTAAAAAAAACCAAAACACATCCTTTCCTACATCCTAGAATGTGATATTATGCAGTTTCAAGCAATGGATGACTAGCACCTGAACTCATCCAACACAGATAGGCATGTCTAGCCTTTCCAAAATTTTATCATCAGGGTAGGGGTATTTTATGACAAATACAGAAAAGGTTTGGGAGCAGCTGACAAATTCTACCAATTAAAACATCCTGTATGATTTATGTCTGAAGGAGTTCTAACTATAATGTAACTGATACTATTCCTCAACTGGCTCTTTGTATTAATTCATGCACCTCCTCTGGGTCAACATCCATCTTTGTGATTCTAGAAGGACTGAAACACCTGGGAGAATTCTAGAGACACTAGCCTGTATTTCCCTGTGAATGGTTGGAAGAAGTGGGGGGACTGGCTTGAGCAGACCACAGCAGACTGGCTGTGGCTTTTGATGAGGAGTGACCCCAGACTTAGTTAATTAAACTCTTTTCTGACAGTATAGCTTTGAGGCTCCCCACATCCCTATCATCAAGGCAGGACTTTTGGGGAAGAAGGCAGTTCCCTCCCCTTCATATAGGACTTGGCATCTCTCCTTCATTTGGTCCATCATCAGAGCATTTCTGTTTTCCTTTGAGTCTGCCTATTCATAGAATCATAGACTCAGATTTGGAGGGGACCTTAGAGGCCGTCTACTTTAAACCTCTCAATTTATAAATGAGAAACTGAGGCCCAGAAAGCTGAAGTGACTTTCCTATAGTCACACAGGTAGAAAATGGCAGAGCAAGAATTTGAATTTAGTAACACTGACTTCAGTAGTCAGTTAGTTGTTCAATAAATGTCTAATAAGTACCTACTGTGTGCCAGGCACTGTGCTAAGCACTGAGGGTACAAAGAAAGGCAAAAACCAATCCCTGCTCTCAAGAAGCTCACAGTATAATGGGGAGACATGTAAACCACTACATACAACCAAAATATATGCAGGATAAATTGGAGATGATCTCAGAGGGAAGGCACTGAAGGAAGGAGGGTTGAAAAAGGCTTCATGCCTACCAACCCTGGGAGGTAGGTGCTCTTATTAACCCCATTTTACAGATGTGGAAATGGAAGTAGATAGACATTAAGTGACGTACCCAGAGTCACAGAACTAGTAAGTGTCTGAGGCTAGATTTGAACTCAGGTCTTCCTGACTCCAAGTACAGGGCTCTACCCACTGTGCCCCTAGCTACTTGTTTGTTTGCCCGCTGAGTAGTGTAAAAATAAACCTTTGCCAACTTAACGTAGAGACTGCTTGAGTCCGTGGATTCATTCCAGACAACCCTGTCCTGTACTCAGTCCTTGGGGGGTCCCTATACCTCTCAAACTACCACAGCCCTCTAGCTCCTCAAGTGCAGCCCTTTGACTGAATCCAAACTTCACTCAACAAAGCCCCTTAATAAAAGGATTTGTTCGGTAAAACTTGGACTCAGTCAAAAGGTCACACCCAAGGACCTAGAAGGCCATAGGTTCCCCACCCCTGGTCTAGTCCAACCCTCTCTTTTTTACAAAGGAGGAAACTTAGACCCAGTTAGGTCAAATTACTTGTCCAGGGTCATACAGCTAGCAAGTAGAAGGGCTGGAATTTGAACCCAGGCTTCCCGAATTTAAATGCAGTGCTTTGTTAGCTGCCAGAAGGCCTCAGAGGTTGAGTAACCTGCCCATTCACGGGCTAACATCTATTAAGGGCCAAAGATAGGATTTGAGCCCAGGTCTTCCTCTAAGCACAGAACTCTACCCACTATGCCATAATTGTTCCTTTTTCTTTCCTAAGTGTTAATGAAAATGTAAAGAATGACAGCTTTAACAACATTTTTTCAAACCATCAACTGCTTCACAAATGTTCAACAGATTTAAGACAGAATGGCAGAATGTGGTCTATTCTCTCAGTTAAGTGAAGACTTGTTTTTTTTTTTTTTAAGATGGCATGGGGTAGAGATTTGCCACAATATAAGTGAACCATATCTATTGCTCAGAGGTTAAGACTGAGCTCTGTGTATAAGACTTAAAAATTTAAAAATTCACATTAATAATAAAATATGCAGTTCTTTGTTTCTGAGCAAAGCCTTTCCTAATTCTTTTTGTATGATTCCACCTGACTTGGCCTGTTTTCCTTTGATTAACTCTTAGACACCTTCAAATCAAATCAGTTTGGTTAGATTCAGCACCTTCTATTTGCCAGACACTGTGCTGGATGACAGGAACACAGCGATGAAGATGGAAGCAGTCCATGTTTTCAAGGAGCTTACATCCCCCTTGGAGGAAGAACTGAGCGATGCTCATTGACCTGCGTGCCTTCCTGTTCCTCTGACATCCTCAGAACTTGGGCTTCCTTCTGACTATGGTTTTCTCCTCCAGCTCTCAGGCACCCCTGCTAGCTAGAACCTCTGCCTGCTCTCCAGCTCTTGCTTTCAGCATTCTTCCAGTGTCTCTGCCTCAGCTACCTCAATATTCTGCAGATCTCCTTAGTGAGGCCTAGGACCCTTCACTCCCCTCACTTCAGCAATTTAGTTTTCTTCTCCTAAAAGCATTGCACAACAGAAAAAAATAGTGAGTTTAAGTTCCATTAGTTGAATGTTCCCATATTTTATAATATAGGTTTTTCTGTAATAACCATAATGAGATTTAAGTGTAACACAGACGACGCTGGCCCTCACTGCTTGAAGGCCACATATGTTACATTTCACTCTTCCCCTGGAGTTTCACGGGGGAACCTGATTAAGGGGGTTGAGAATGTCTAGGCTCTCTGAAAATGGCTTCAGACCCACCCAATGGTGTTCCCAAATATAGCAAGTGATCCCCATTTTACCCCTAACTGATTAATTTTTACAAAGGGGCATTTATTTCAAAACATAAAATCAAAAATATCAAATGCCCCCTCTCATACACCACTTTATACTCTGGGAAGGAGAAGGGGATTAGGTTCACCACTTAGTTCAATTCCTATGGAGCACA
Source organism: Phascolarctos cinereus (assembly GCF_003287225.1). Classification (NCBI taxonomy): domain Eukaryota; kingdom Metazoa; phylum Chordata; class Mammalia; order Diprotodontia; family Phascolarctidae; genus Phascolarctos; species Phascolarctos cinereus. The sequence goes on from NW_027556098.1 coordinate 112,597,723, forward strand.
GTCTCAGTTCCAAGTCCAAAAACCTCCCCTTGGACTTGAGTCCCAGGCACCCTTGTTTCTCTGGGCTTCCCTGCTAGCCTAGCTGCACCAACCTGCTGGTAGTACTGGCTCCAAAATCTTGTGGGACTGATGAGGCACTTGAAACTGAGGACTAACACAGAAGGGAAGCAAATACCTCCAGCCCCAACTCTTGGAACCAAGGGAAAACGGGGGAAGGAAATCCCTCCCCTCTGCCAGGTTTAGTTCATAGAGCCCAAAAGGAAGTTGAATTATAATGTTGACCTCCTGGATAAGTAGGAAGGAACGTACAGGAAAAAGCCTACCAGAAAGAGAGTGACTATCTCAGGGTCTCTGATTTTAGAGATGCAACCCATTCACAGTCAACCAAAGTGGTAGGGGAGGAAGAATGCCTCCATGTTAGGAGATCTGGGGATGGCCAAGAATCCTCAGGGGTACCTCCATATTAGGTGATCTGATTATGCTCCAAAGGTTATTTTACATAAATAATATATTTTAAGAGAAATTAGTTATATATAAAATATTAGCTATTATCCCAACTCTGAGTGTGTCTTAGGGAGATAAGAATTTTTTGTCTTGCATTTGATTTTCCCACATTATAGAAGAATTGTAGGGAACTTTCATTCTCATTTTTTTCATCAGGGTTATAATTTTCTTGTTTATGCCACACTATAGTGAAAGGATTGTTATATAGAAAATTATTATGAATTACAATTGTTTTTAGCAAAAAAGAACAACAGCGTAAAAAGGCAGGGTAAGGCGGGGTAGTACAGCTAATTATTCTGCGTAATAGGAGAGATCCCATTATACATGTGGCCAAGGGGAGAGGAGAACACAGGGTCCATTTCCATCTTCACAATATCCATGTTTCCTCTTAATTCTCTGCTCTCTAGCTTTCCATCCAGAAGGAAGAATTATACTTGGCACAGTATTTACTACCTGGAGGGAGGAAAAATGAAAACCTATACACTCCTTGTTTTAGTGAGCAATGGACGGGGCCAAAGGAGATGGGTAGGTTGTTAATGGCAAGGGGGAGGAGGAATCCCTCTTCATTTTTTTTTAGTTAAATTAACCAAAGGCTTATCTATTTTATTGTTTTTTTCATAAAACCAGCTCTTAGTTTTATTTATTAGTTCAATAGTTTTCTTAATTTCAATTTTATTAATTTTTCCTTTGGTTTTCAATATTTCTAATTTGGTGTTTAGTTGAGGATTTTCAATTTGTTCTTTTTCTAGTTTTTTTAGTTGTATGCCCAATTCATTAATCTCCTCTTTTTCTATTTTATTTATGTAAGCACTTAGAGATATAAAACTCCCCCTAAGAACTGCTTTCGCTGCATCCCACAGGTTTTGGTATGTTGTCTCATTATTGTCATTCTCTTGAATGAAATTATTGATTGTTTCTATGATTTGTTGTTTGATCCAATCATTTTTTAGGATTAGATTATTTAGTTTCCAATTATTTTTTAGTCTATCTTTCCATGGCCCTTTATTACATATAATTTATATTGCATCATGATCTGAAAAGGATGCATTTAATATTTCTGCCTTTCTGCATTGGATTGTGAGGTTTTTATACCCTAGTACATGGTCAATTTTTGTGTATGTGCCATGTACTGAGAAAAAAGTATATTCCTTTCTATCCCCATTCAGTTTTCTCCAGAGGTCTATCATACCTAACTTTTCTAATGTTCTATTCACCTCCTTAACTTCTTTCTTGTTTTTTTTGTGGTTAGACTTATCTAGTGCCAAGAGGGGGAGGTTCAGGTCCCCCACTAGTATAGTTTTGCTGTCTATTTCTTCCTGTAACTCCCTGAACTTCTCCTCTAAGAATTTGGATGCTATACCATTTGGTGCATATATGTTTAGTAATGATATTACTTCATTGTCTATGGTGCCTTTTAGCAGGATGTAGTTTCCTTCCTTATCTCTTTTGATTAGATCTATTTTTGCTTTTGCTTTGTCTGAGATCAGGATTGCTACCCCTGCTTTTTTTACTTCAGCTGACACATAATATATTCTGCTCCAGCCTTTTACCTTTACCCTGTATGTGTCACTCTTTTTCAAATGTGTTTCCTGTAAACAACATATTGTAGGATTATGGTTTTTAATCCATTCTGCAATACTTTTCCATTTTATGGGAGAGTTCATCCCATTCACATTCACAGTTATGATTACTATCTGTGTCTTTTTCTCCATCCTTTCCCCCCCCCATTTATGCTTGTCTTTCTCCTTTTTCCTTTCCCCCTTCACTAGTGTTTTACTTTTGACCACCGCCTCCTTCAGTCCCTCCCCCTTTTATTATCCCTTTCCCTTTTCTTCCCTTTAGTCTTACTGCTGCTTCCCTCCCTTCTTTCCCCTCCTTTTCTTTCCCCCTCCCTTTTCTTTCCCCTTTTCCCTCCTACTGCCTATAGGGAAAGTTAGATTTCTATACCTAACTGATTATATTATGACCTTCTTGAGCTTAATTTGATGAGAGTAAGGTTCAAACAATGCTCCCCCCCTCTTTCCCTCTGCTGTAATAGGATTTTGTGTCTTTTCCTGTAATGTAATTTACCCTTGTCTGCCTCCTCCTTTCTCAGTACATTTTCTAAGATCAGATTGATCCACTTATTTGGATCCATTTAACCCACTTGATTAGATTTTTTTTTATCATTACATCAAAGTCAACTAATATCCACCCTCTTTATGTATACTCCTTTAACAAGGTGTAATAACAATACAGTTCTCAAGGGTTGCAAGTCTCATATTCCCTTGTAGGGGTTTAAACAGCCCCCCCTTATTAACAACATATTGTATCTTTCTGTCCCATTTACCTTTTTAAGTCCTTCTTGAGTCCTGTACTTGAAGATCAAATTTTTTGTTGAGCTCTGGTCTTTTTATCAGGAAAGTTTGGAAGTCTATTTCGTTGAATATCCACCTCCTCCCTTGAAAAATGATGCTCATTTTTGCTGGGTAATTGATCCTTGGCTGCATTCCAAGCTCCTTTGCCTTATGGAATATCATGTTCCATGCCCTGCGGTCTTTTAATGTAGAAGCTGCAAGGTCCTGTGTAATCCTGACTGTGGTTCCATGATATTTAAATTCTTTCTTTCTGGCTGCTTGCAGCACCTTCTCTTTCATCTGGTAATTTTGGAATTTTGCTATTATATTCCTTGGCGTTGTCAATTTGGGATCTCTTTCAGGTGGTGATGGGATTCTTTCTATGGTTATTTTCCCTTCTGGTTCTAGGACTTCTGGGCAGTTTTCCTTTATGATTTCCTGAAAGATACTGTCCAGGCTCTTTTTTTCATGATTTTCAGGTAGTCCAATAATTTTTAAATTGTCTCTCCTGAGTCGATTTTCCAGGTCGGTTGTTTTACTGATGAGGTATTTTACATTTTCATCTATTTTTTCATTTTTTTGTTTCTGTTTGACTGATTCTTGCTCTCTCATAGAGACATTAGTTTCCATTTGTCCAATTCTAGTTTTTAACAGATTGTTTTCTTCTGTTAGTTTTTGTTTCCTTCTTCAAGGCCAATTGTGTTTTTTAGGGACTTGTTTTCTTCAGTGTATTTTTTTTCCAATTGGCCAATTGTATTTTTGAAGGACTCTTCTACCTCTCTCATTTGACTATTAAAATCCTTCTTGAGCTCTTCTAAGAAGGCTTTTTGGGCTTCAGACCAGTTCATATTCCCTTTTGTTGTTGCAGATGTGGGTTTGTTGACAATGTTGTCCTCTTCAGAATTTCTGTCTTGATCTTCACTCTTCTCATAATATGAATCTATGGTACGTTTCTTTTTACTCATGGTGTTTCTTTATTCCCTGGCCTTTAAAGAGATTGAGCTCTCCTGCTGGGGAACAGAGGGTACTGACCCAAGCTTCTTGTGTTGGGAGCCTAGGTCTTGGTCACTGGCTTTGTGTGCTGGGGCCTCTTATGCTGGCAATTGGAGGCTGTAGGTTTCTGGCAGCTTACCTTGTGTTGGGCTGGAATCAGCAAGGCTGGAACTTTCAGGCAATTCTAGGTTGCCTGCTTTTCCTTTCCTTTAGCTTTCTTCAGCTCCTTTTAGATGGGTGCTGCAGGGTGTTTATCTGCCTGGGGCCCCCTGCAGTGTTGTCTCCCTCGTTTCTGCTAATGCACTGGGAGATTCCTTTGTGGTAGAGTGCCAGAGGCTCCTGGTGGTTTTCTGAGCTGGTTTCTACTGGTTCCCCCCACCCTCACTGAGGCACTCGGAGGTCCAGGTGTTGGTGTTTGCCTGCTCTACCACCTGGGCTTCAGGATTTCTTCACAATTGGAGGCTGCAGGACTCTGATAGCTCACCTGGTGTTGGGTTGGAATCAGCAAGGCTTTAGGAAGCCTTTAGGTTGTTTTCTTCACCTCCTTCCAGATGAATGCCACAGGATACTTGTCTGCCTGGGGCCTCTTGTAGTTCTGCCTCCCTTATTTTTGCTGAGGCACTGGGAGACCCGTTTGCTGGGCTGCTGCACTGCTGCTCCCCTTCTTTCTTCTAGTTCAGGTGTTCCAGGGTTTTTTTTTTCTGGGGTGATATTTTCTGGGTTTTCAGAGGTTGATAGGGGAGAGTGAGAGCGACTACCTTTTCACTCCGCCATCTTGGCTCCCGGAAGCTGAGGAATCCCTCTTCAGAACTGTACTGAAGGGATGCTAGCTATAGGCAACTAGGAAGAGAGAGGACAAGCCCCCTGACAAATCATACTCATTGCTTGGGAAGACCCCTTTCCCAAATAAATGCAGCGCTGTCTAAACTGTCGGTCATGACCCCACATGGGGTCCTGTAACTGAATGTAGGGGTCATGAAAAATTTAGCAACAGTAAAAGGTTTCTGAATTTGCAACACCCAAAAATTAATTCAAAATCAAATGCATAATGAATCCAAGGTGTTTCTGGCAGCTCTTGCCTATGTCGCATCATGCAACTTCACTGCAGCCTTGGTTCTGAACACAGCATTGGCAATTATAAAATCAAAATATTAATCAACTCTGAAAAACGTTGAAGATGTTCTACATCTGCGTATCAAATATTCTGCCAGGATTTAATTCTTTATGTAAAAATAAACAAGCACATCCATCTCCTTAATACGCAAATTTGCTTTCATCTTTAATAAATGGTAAAATTATATGTATATCAAAGAATTGTTTTAAAATAAATTTCTTTATGATTTATTATCAGTAAATGTTTGACTTGTACACCTATTTTATATACCTGTATACCCAGGGTCACATAAAAATTTCTCAGGTGAAAAGGGGTCATGAGTGGAAAAAGTTGAAGAAGCCCTGTGCTGATGTACTGTTTAGGAAAGGACTAGAAAGAAAGGTCAAGCATTAGAGACAACCTCCAGTCATCTGTTGGGACTTTAGTTGTTTCTGTACAACACTTTAAAATAGTTGCCAGTCTGCTTGGTTATATCCTTCCCTCTATGTATTATTCCCCAGCTTCCCCACTCCCCTTCTGAGTCTTTGCTTTCATCTTTATTTGGGTCCCAAGTGACATATGAATTCCCAGTGGTACATTTTCCATGGCAAGTCAAGTTTCTCATCATCAGTAGGAATCACAGAATCAGAACTGAAGAGCTGAAAAGGACCTAAGAGGTCATCCAGTAGGCATTGTCTATAAAACAGGCACTAAGTGAATCATGAATTTTGGTCATGAGTGCCTGCCAATTTACATGATGTCATTTCCATGCTGGCAAATGAGCAGCTTGGTTAGAACAAACATTTGTGTGGGTGGCCTCCTCTCCAGACTTGCTCTGGCCAATTCATTGAGAGCAATACAATTGCTTCTTGGGGCTGTCACACTAGCACTTTCCTCTCAATTCAATTCATTAAGCTTCTTCTATGTGTGAGACTTTTGGCTGGGCTCTGATCGTATTACCACGGGTGTACAGAGCCAGCTCGTACCAGAGCAAGAAAGTCAGGTGTTCAATTTTCAACATGAGTATTTATACCTCTGAAATTGGCAAATGCTACAAATCAGGACTTGTTTATAGTTTTGTTGATTCCTAGGCTTCAGAAAGTGATGGAGAAAATATTAATAATGTAAATTAAAGATAAAAGTGAGTCCTGAGTGCATTTTTTCTCCACCCAGACCCTCCATTTAGGGAAAGCACCTAGGGCAGCCATCTCATCATTTCCCACCTGCCTATACTCTTCTGTATCTTCTATATCATCCCTCCCACCATGTGCCCACCCTACCCCCACCCCTTCAGCTTCTTTTTATGTGTTATCTTCTTTGCGCTCCTTGAGGGTAGAGTCTTTTGCCTTTCTTTGTATCCCTAGAAATTAGTACACTGGCTGGCAGATAGTAGGCTTTTTTTTTTTTGGTAAATATTTACAGAATACCCCCAAGCTGGGGGGAAGGGTGCAGAAGTATATATGGCAGTCCTTGACTTCAAGAAGTTATTTCAGCTGACATTATCTTTCTTATTTTTGCTACTGCCCCTTTCCTCTTCCACCTTTCTTGGCTTGTGTTGGTCCAATCACACAGTCTGTGGACCAGCTATTTGACTTTGGGGATTTGTGCCCCACCCCCCAATTCCTTTCTGTGGAATTCTTAATACATGGATTCTCTTAAAAGTGAGAAGGGCATTGACCTTAGCCATTTGCTCCCCCACCACCCCTAATCAGTACTGTCCCTGAAGGTCCAGGATGTATAGTCACAGTACCTGGAAATGACTCATGGAAACCTAGGTTATGTCAGGCACAATTTGAGAACCATTGATCTATGGCATCATCTTCATCCCCAACCTCTCTCAGATTTCTGGGAAAGAACCAACTGTCATTAGATTCAACATACCTCAAATAAATTTGGCCGCAGAACATTTTGTGGCTTGAATTATATTAATGCTATCTCTAAATGCTTGGGACAAGGGTAGTGGTAACTCAGGGACATGGAAATACCCACAGGATAGTCAGACAGTCAATAAATATTTATTAAGTGCCTACTATGTGCTATTTTCTGGTGATACAAAGAAAGGCAAAAGACTCTGCCCTCAAGGAATATGAGGAGAAATAACACATACAAAGAAACTGAAGGGGTAGTGTGTGTGAATGGCATACGGTTGGGGGATGATGAAGTCCAAGGAGTACAGCCAGGGGGAAGTGATGAGATGGCTACATTAGGTGCCTCCTTAAATGGAGGGTTTGGGTGGAACTCTCCACCGTCACCTTCTACCCTCTTCAGTCTGAAGGATGGAGAGGCCCTGGAACAGGGGGTACTGAAAGAGGTATGAGTTTCAGAGTTGATTCAGGATAAAATGAGTTTTTGGCAAATTTAGAGCAAAGTAGAGGAAACTAAGTCTATTTTCATGTCCTCCAAAATGGTCATATGTAATAAGCGTTTTTGATACTTAATTTCATATTCCATAGAAAAAACATTGCCAACATTGTTATTTTCTCATGGAACCCCTTTGGAATACCACAGTTTTATGGGACACAGATTGGGAAACTCTGCTAAAGTGGAAATGGCTTTTTGAAGAACTTTAGTATCAGTTGTGAAACATGGGAGATACTGACACAGAAGCACCCAGCATGGCATGCCCACATCAAAAAAAGGCTCTTATATTTAGTGGAAAGGGAGTCAAGCCTTGGATATAAAGCTTGTCCCCCTTCCCTCCTTAAGAAATAGCAATTAGGAATTTAACTTGAGCCTAAATATTACATCCCCTAGACTAACATTATTTAAGGGAGCAGATAGATGCAATCCTATCCCTCTGTCTAAGGAGAACAGAGTGGTGGCCTCTGGCCCCAAACTCCTGCTTCCCTTCCTAGCAAGAATCAAAATCACCCTTAGAGAAAGATGGGGATAGGAGATGCTAGAGATGTATCTTTGCCTCCCTACAAGTCACATCAAGACAGCCCTTGCTAGAAAAAGAATAAATTAATGGACAAATGAATGGGGAAAAAATTGTGTTCACAGTATGCCTCACATCATGCTAAGGGTTATTTTTTACAAATATAAAAGCAAAGAGCACTGGACTGGGAGCCAGAAGACCTGAGTTTGAGTTCGGGTGCTTTTGTTTACTTGCCATCTGACCCTAAGCAAGTCATCTCAAGTTTCTGAGCCTCATTTTCTTCATCTGTAAAATGGAGATAACAATATTGGCCTTTCTGACTTCACTGGGTACTTCTGGAAACCATAATAAAATCCATGGAGATGCAATTATTATGCAAGTCAGGCCATTCTGAGAATAAATACAGTGAAGAGAGGAGTGGAAAAGTGGGAAAGAAGCTCTTTTCATGACTCACTCCTTCTCACCAGCTCGGCTATGGCCCTGTTTCACTAACATGCATAGATTCATCTTGGATGCCCCCACTCCTGCTCACTTTGCAGGAACAGGGCTCATGGAGGCATCCTGAACATTGTCAGCCATTCAAGAAGATCAAGGTACCTGGGAGGGGTTGAGCTCAAGCTTAGCATGCAACATCTTACTCTCTAATCTACTGAAGTCTTCATGCAAGCTTGGTGCCTGAGGGGTAGGAGAGCCCCTAGGTTACTTCACATTTGGGAGGGTCAGCCTATCATTGATCCAGGAGTTCTGCAGACGCTGCCTGCAGTGGACTCTGGTGTATAATAGGGGAAAGGTAAGAAGAAGAGGCTCTTGGCTTTCCTTCAGAGCAGCTGTGTCCAAATTAACTAGGGTGAGGACACAGTCTGGGGTCAAGAAAATAGAATCAAAACCAAGAAGCAGAGGGAGCAATCAGGAAATAAAATTAGGAGTCAGTTATTGACACTGGATAAAAAACATGGGAGGTCAGGGTATGAAGGAGATGTGGGGTAAGGATAGGATGAAAAATAAATAGTGGAATAGCAAGTCAGAAGACGTAGAATATGGAAGGAATAGAGGAGGGTTACCTTCTATAAAGGTAGCCCTAGAAGCATTTCCTCAGCCTCATGTGTTCATTGAATCACCTAGTTATCCTACCAGGAAATAAAAATTTATATTGAAATCGTGGGTTTATGTGTATAAAATATCATTTCATAACCAAAACAGCCTCATAAAGTAGGTAGTATAACATTATCATTATCATCAATCATCATCATCATCATCATCCTTCTTACTCCTTTTTACTGATGGATAAATGAGGATCACAGAGGCTATGTGACCTGAGCAGGTCACCCAGCCAAACAATGGTAGAACCATGAGGACTTGCACCCAAGTGTTCTGCCTCCAAATTCAGCTCTTTTATTAAGTCAGAATGGAGAAGTAGAAAAAACACTGGATTTGGAGTCAAAGGACTATAGTCTGAATCCTACATCTGCTGCTTACTGGTAACATGACCTTGGGAACATCGTTTCATTTCTCTGATACTGAGTTTACTCATCCGTAAAATGAGAGGGTTGTACTTGATGACCTCAGAGATCCCTTCCAACCAAGTCTATGATCCCTTCTCCTCCCCCCGCTACCTGTCAAAAGAATAAGGGAACTCCACACTGCCATTCCTTCTTTGGGCTTTTTTTTTTTTGCTCCTTTTTTTTTTCTCCTTTGGAAAACTACTCAGATTCATAGAGCTTTCAAAAAACCCTCTCTGGTATACCAAGTAGCTCAGTAGCAGCTCAGGGGATGGCAGTGTTTGAGTCCTGGAAACTCACCTCTCTATCTTTTCCCAACTCCATCCCAGTTTTAACTGTGTCCAGCCAGACCTCTCTGCATAGCAGCAGAGGGTGTGCTCAGCTTTTCTGTCCAATGACTGACATGCCTGCAGCATTCCCTGTGGTGGCAGGGCTGTGACTCAGACTTCAGAGCACATTTGGAGGGTATTGCTTCTCAGTTGCCAGGGACAGCATTTTGCTAGCTGACTAGCATCCTGTGGTCACTTTCCTGACTGTTTATTCTCTCTCCTACCCACCTCCTCTCCCACTTGCTTTCTTCACTCCCCATCTACCCATTCTTTCATTCACCTTCCCATTAAGCGATGTACCTTCTTACTTCTCCACCCACATAATCTTTTGAGTGAGTGTCTATTTCTGTATACTATATCTGGATATGTGCTTATCTATCTGTATCCATGGATGCTTTAACTGTATTTTGTTTTCTCCTGAGGGGAAATATAAATCTTAGTGATTGTGTCTACCTCAGGTTAGATGGGTCTCCTAAAGCTACACTGTCCACACCAATAGGTTAGTCAAAAGATGATCACTAAAGGTTCTACTTGGGAAAGAAATGGATTCTCACATCTTGCAGCCACAAATACACTATCTTTGTCCCAGACTTCAATGTTCCAAAGCCAGACCTGAATTCAAAGTTTCAGGCCAGTGGATCTGTCAATGTTCTAGATTGCTGGGTTATAGTTGAGGAGCAAAGGAAAGTCTAGGCCCTGCACCTTGGGGAAAAGTAATGTACTTCTGGGGGATAGTCTGTGGTCAGTTCAGGTCATTTGGGGGGCTAACATATGAGGATATCTGCTTTTTATGGATAGTCCAATGACTTTTTAATAGCCAATGCCAATAGCCTTTTCTCCATTCTTAAATGGAGCATTTGATCCTAATGACCACTTTCTATTCTTGATAGCATCCTGCTAGTTTCCATGACACTATTCTCTGGTCTTTACTCCTTCTTAGTCTTTTTCACAAGTATAAATACACATATGTATGTGTGTATTTACATATGTGTATATGTATATATACTCATATACATGTGTGAACATATTTTATATTTTATATATTATATATATACATATATATGTATGTATGTATGTATATACACACATACACACATTTATATGTACTTCTCTCCCACCCACTAGTGTGTCCCAAGGCCCTAGATTCAATCACCTCCTCTCACTCAATACTCTCTTCTTTGATGGTCTCTATAGAAATGATTCCCCAAATCTATATAATCAAGCTTGTTCTATATCCTTTGAGGAGCAGCTCTGCATTTCAGACTGTCTATTGGAGGTATCCCCTGGGATGTTCTATTGGCAGTTCAAGTTCAACATGTCTTCAACTGTGACTTATCACTTCCCCACTTCACCCACCTCCAAAGACCTATCTTTCTCTAAACTTATAAACTAAAAATCAGCTTTGATTCTGCTCTTAACCCCACTCCCACATCCAATGAGATGCCAGGTCCTGTACCTCCACAATATTTCTAGTATCCATCTATTCTTTCCTACTTACATGGCCACTACCTTAAATCAAACACACATTTTTTTCTCCTTAGATTATTGTAATAGATTCCTAACTGATCACCTCATCTTCACTCTGTTCCCTCTCCATTCCAATTTGTTCCAACCTAATAAAAATATATCAGTTGCCAAAAATATGCAATGTCCTTCCCTAAATGCTAGCGATACAAAGGCAAAATTTAAGAAAAACCAACCCTTGGGGCGCAGCCAAGATGACAGAGTGAAAGCTGTCCCCCAAACCCCTCCAAATACTCATAAAACATGGCTCTAAACAAATTCTTAAGCAGCAGAACCCACAAAAAGACAGAGTGAAACAAATTTCCAGCCCAAGACAACCTGGATGGTTGATCAGAAAGGCATATCACGCCGGGCTGAAAGCACAGCGCTGGCGGCGTAGGCAGGCTGCAGAGAACCTGGGGCAGGCCTCAGAGGACTGAATCTCATGCAGCTGTGGAGGTTTCCAGACTCCTCAATCCACGAATGTCAAAGACAACTTAGAAGGTCAGTGGGAAAAGTCTGTTTCTGTGGTGCTGAGACAGGAAGGCAGGGTCTCAGCTCCATTCCCCAAGAGAGTGGCCCTGGGGAGGGCAGCTGCTCCCCAAGCTTCCAGCCCATAGACTGAGGGGGAATCCAGTGGCTGATCAGAGAGGGATTGCAGGGATCTCTTGCTTTGCCCATGTTTGGATCTGGGTCACAGTTCTGGGAGGTGGTGCTGGGGTGAGGAGGAGTGCTGGCATGGTGGAGCTTGTACTGGCTGTGCAGAGGAACCCCTCCTCACAGTTACAGGACAGAAAGGAGTACTTGTGATCACAGGCCAGGAAAGGAGTAAACACCTCGCCCCTTATCATACCACCTTGGAAGAACTCAAAATTTACAGGTCCCTACAAGTATCTCTGAAAACAGCTGTACAACCCCCCGACTTGGGACAGTACATTCTCCACATTAGAAGCAGATCTGTACCTTAACAAAGAGTTTAAAACTCAGATAATTGGCCGGGATCATGAGCAAGCAGAGCAAAAAGAGTGAGACTATATTATCTTACTTTGATGAAAAAGAAGATCAAAATATACAAACAGAAGAAGACAACAAAGTCAAAGCTCCTACATCCAAAGCCTCCAAGAAAAATATGAATCAGTCCCAGGCCTTGGAAGAGCTCAAAAAGGTTTTGAGAAGCAAGTAAAGGAAGTAGAGGAAAAACTGGGAAGAGAAATGAGAGTGGTGTAAGAAAATCAAGAAAAACAAGTCAACAGCTTGCTAAAGGAGACCCAAAAAATACTGAATGAAATAATACCTTAAAAAAATAGCCTAACCCAAATGGCAAAAAAGGTCAAAAAAGCCAATGAGGAGAAAAATGCCCTAAAAAGAAAAACTGGCCAAATGGAAAAGGAAGTCCAAAAGATTACCGAAGAAAAAGCTTCCTTAAAAATTAGAATAGAGCAATTGGAAGATAGTGACTTTATGAGAAATCAAGACACTATAAAACAAATCCAAAAGAATGGAAAAATTAGAAGACAATGTGAAATATCTCGTTGGAAAAATAACTGACCTGGAAAATAGATCCAGGAGAGAGAATTTAAAAATTATTCGACTATCTGAAAGCCATGATCAAAAAAAGAGCCTAGACATCATCTTTCAAGAAATTATCAAGGAAAACTGCCCTGATATATTAGAACCAGAGGGCAAAATAGAAATGGAAAGATTCCACAGATCTCCTCCTGAAAGAGATCCCCAAAGGAAAACTCCTAGGAATATTATAGCCAAATTCCAGAGTTCCCAGGTCAAGGAGAAAATACTACAAGCTGCCAGAAGGAAACAATTCAAGTACTGTGGAAACACAATCAGGATAACACAAGATTTAGCAGCTTCTACATTAAAGGACCGCAGGGCATGGAATATAATATTCTAGAGGGCAAAGGAGATAGGATTACAACCAAGAATCACCTACCCAGCAAAACTGAGTATAATCCTTCAGGGGAAAAAAATGGTCATTCAGTGAAATAGAGGACTTTCAAGCATTCTTGATGAAAAGACCAAAGCTGAATAGAAAATTTGACTTTCAAATACAGGACTCAAGTGGAACATGAAGATGTAAATAGGAAACAGAAATCATAAGAGACTTATGAAGATTGAACTGTTTACATTCGTGCATGGAAAGATGATATTTATAACTCATGAGACCTTTGTCAGTATAGGGTAGTTGGAAGAAAAAAATTATATGAATGTATATATAGATAGAGAGAGGGCACAGGGTAAGTTGAAGATTAAGGAGTCCTTTGTGGAGAATAAAATTAAAGGATGAGAGAGGATTATACGTGGAGAAGAAGAGAGGGAGAGGTAGAATGGGGTAAATTATCTCACAAAAAAAGAACAGAAAAGAAAAGTCTCTTACAGTGGAGGGGAAACGGGGGAAGGTGAGAGGGAATGAGTGAATCTTATTCTCATAGGATTTGGCTTAAGGAGGGAATAACAAACACATTCAATTGGGTGTGGAAATCTGTCTTATCCTACAGGAAAATAGGGGGAGAAGGGGACAAGAGAGCAGGGGGGATGATAGAGAGGAGGGCAGATTGGGAAAGGGAGTAATCAGAAGTAAATACTTCTGAGGAGGGATAGGGTCAAAAGAAAGAACAGAATAAATGGAAGGACAGGATAGGATTAAGGGAAATAGAGTTAGTTTTTCACAACATGTCTACTATGGAAGTATTTTGTATAACTGCACGTGTACAACCTATATTGAGTTGCTTGCCTTTTCAATGAGGGTGGGTGGGAGGGAGGAAGAGAGAAAATCTGAAACTTAAAGTTTTAAAAGCATATGTTTAAAAAAATGTTTTCACATGCTACTGGGAAATAAGAAATGCAGGAAATGGGGTACAGAAGTCTATCTTGCCCTACAGGAAAATAGAAGGGGAAGGGGATAAGAGAAAGGAACAGAGATAGAAGAGAGGTCAGAGTAGGGGAAGGGATATTCAGAATACATGCCATCTTGGGGTGGGGGGAGGGGTGAGATGGAACTCAAAAACTTATGGGAGTGAGTGTCGAAAACTAAAAATAATTAAATAAATAAACAAACAAACAAATAAATAAATGAATAAATGAATGGATAAACAAATAAATAAATAAATAAGTGAATGGGAAAAAAAGAAAAACCAACCCTTGCCTTTGAGGGCCTTATATTCTACTGGTAGAATACCACATAAAAATAAATAAGTATATTAGCCAGTCAACAAGCATTTTAGGTACTTACTATGTGATAAACAAGGGGCTAACTACTAGCGGTACAAAGAAAGGCAAAAACATGGTCTCTATTCTCAAGGAGTTATTATTCTAGCATGGAAGATAAGATGCAAAAACTTATACAGACAATATACATATGGTGTGAATAGAAGATAATTTCAGAAGGAAGACACTAGCAGCAGAAGGAATGAAATGAAGACAGAGACTGGAAAAGGCTTCCTGAAGAAAATGGGGTTTGAACTGAATCTGAAGAAACCAGAGAATCCTGGAGGCAGAGGTGAGGAGTAAAAGTATTCAAGATATGAGGAATAATCAGTGGCAATTCACAGACTACAGAGATGGAGCCTTGTGTGCTTGGAGCATCATGAAGACCAGTGTTGCCGGATCATAGAGTATGCGGACTGAATAAAGTATAAGAAGATTGCAAATGTAGGTAGCGGCCAGGTTGTGAAGGGCTTTAAAAGCCAAATGGAGTGTTTTATATTTGATCCTAGAGAAAATGGGGAGTCACTGGACTGTATGTACACATTAATTTGAGAAGGAGGGAGAGAGGACTTATAACCTAAGGGATTAGGAAAGACTTTCCAAAGAAGACACAAGCACACATGCTGATTCTTGAAAGAAACTATAGATTTTAAAAGATGGAGGTGAAGAGGAAGTACATCATAAGCATGGCAGACAGTGCAGGCAGAGGTATGGGAGTTGGGATATAATGAGCTGAGTCAAAAAAACAGAAGATAGATGAGGTTGGCTGGAATGTAAAGTGTGTGAAGGGGACTAGTGTGCATTAACCTTCAAGAGGTAGGCTGGAACCAATGTCTTCAAATGCCAACCTGAGGAGTTTGTACTTAATCTTAGAGGTAATTGGGAGACAGTAATGCTTCTTGAGCAGGGGAGAGACTTGGTCAGGGTTGTACTTTACGAAGATTAATTTGGCAATTACAGAAAGGAAAGGTTGGAGAGGGAATAAAATGGAAAGAGCAATAGGACAAAGGGGCAGGGGATTTGAGAGCTGAAGACAGTGTATTCTTGAACTGATTAAGTACAGTGTCAAGATAGGGGCGAAGGGAGGACGGTGAGCCAGAGAAGGAGTGATGGCTTGTGCAAATTAGTAGAGGGGGGAGAGATGGTGTTGGAGTGACTGGAGATTGTTGAGAGAATGAAGAGGTTTGGGATAACCAACTACTATTCCAGAGGATGGATGATGAAGCAAGCTATTTACCTCCTAAGAGAGAAGTGATTGACTTAGGATGCGAAATCAGACCTACATTATAGACATGGCCAATGCAGAAATTTTTTTTGTCTGATTAAGCATATTTATAACAAGGGTACTAGTTCTTTATTTTCTTTCTTTTTTTTTTTCCAACAGGGAGAGAGAAGGGAAAAAAATTCTTGTTAATTCTCCCCTGAAAAAAATTAAAAGAATAAGATTAGGAGGCTTGAGGCCCAAGAGAAAGATGGAAAGATAACAAGTTATAATTAGATACAGGAATTTTCAAACTCCACTTCCTGGATGATGGTAGTGGAATACTTTTGGATGATGACAAGATAAAGGGCATGACCACCCTGATGTATGACTGAAATGGAATGAAATGTAGGTCAAGGAATTTCAAGTTGAGAAACTGTGAAGCCAGATTGCTTTAGGGAACATCAAAGCAAAGCTGTACACCTCAGATTGTGTGTATACTTATAAATCACATGTGTGTGTATTTTTATCTTTGTATATTTGTGAGGAGGGGAAGCTACGTGGGGCAGTGAATAGAGTGCTGAGCCTGGAGTCAGAAAGATTTGAGTTCAAATCCAGCCTCAGACACTTCTAGCTGTGTGACTCAGGGCAAGTCACTTAATTCTGTTTGCCCTTGTTTTCTGATCTGTTAAATGAATTGGAGAAGGAAATGAGGAACTATTCCAGTATTGTTGCAAAGAAAATTCCAAATGAGATCACAGAGTGTAGGATATGACTGAAATAACTGAACAATAACAACAACAATATTTTTGTGTGATGATTTCTGTGTGTCTGGATGTAAATGCATGGATAAGAGCAAGAGAGTATATAAGGGAATGAGATTGTGTGTGCTTGCATATGCATAGTAGGGGATCAGAGGATTATAGAATTAGAGCTGGAAGGGACCTTAGAAGTCACTGAGTCCAACCCACTCATTTTGCAGATGAGGAAACAGGCATAATAAGATCAAGTGACTTGTTCATGATAACATAGCTAGTTAAGTGGCTCAGTGGAACTTGAACTCAGGTCTTTCTGACTCTAACTCGAATACTCTATCCTCTACTACATGCAGCCTCCAAATCATGTGAATTGATATTTTTAAGTATTTGCATACGATAATGAGGAATCTATATTCTATTGAGAGTCACCAACTCTTATAAAAAGACTAAACAAGAGTGTGTCTGAAATAAGATCCAAAGCTGTCTGTTTTGTTGTTATTTTTAAGTGGTCAAGCTAATATAATCTTGGGCTGCAATAAGAAACATAGTATTTGGAATAATGAAAAGATAATCCTGTTGTACTCTGCTATGGTCAGACCACTTAAAATGTTGTGTTTAGTTGTGGCATTTTAAGAATGGTGTTTGTTACAGGTGCACTAGTCAGGGGACATGCATACCTAGCAGAATGAACCTTTGTGAGGGACGACACAGGTGTGCAGGCCTTTAAGGTTGGGAGGGGAAAATGCAATCAGTCAGAGAAGTTTGCTTCTCTTTCTACCCCCCTGTCCTCTGGTATCTTCTTACCAGGTCAGTTGTTTTGGAAAGAACTCTAATAGTGGAGTACTTATATCATTTTCTGTGAGGGAGCCCGAAAGACTTCTCTTTAGTACTTAACAGGACAGAGTTAGAGGAAGAATACCAAAGCAAAGCTAGGTCTTGAAGGACAAGGATGATGTCAATGGGCAGAGATGTGGAAGGAGGACATTTCAGGTATTGGGGCCCACTTGTGTGAAGGCAACAGAAGGTGGGACAGGATGGAACAACAGATGTCTAGTTTGGCTGGAATGGAGAGTGTATAAAGGGATGAGTGCATAAGACTGGAAGGAAATTGAGACTCCCTCTGTTCATTGCAATCCTTTTCCTTTAAGAATCTCACTCAGGTTCCATATCTGCCATTTGTGTGTACTCCTGGTATGCACTCACTTGTGCAATCCAAGGTACAGTTGGGAGAGACTCTTAATGTTTCCCACACCGCATCAAAGGGAAGTCTGGCTGCCAGTTGTAAGTGAGAAAAACAAACAAAATCACTTTTATTCTGCTCCTGATTGGGAACAATGGAGAAGTGAACTTCTAGATTACCTCTGGTCCCTGAACTGGGGAAAAAAACATAGAAAGACAGATTTTAGTCATGGAAGGATTTCCACCCTTAGGAGAGTCTGCATCTAGGAGCTAGATGAATATGTAGTGTGCGTCTATGTCACCAATAAGTTGTTTTTAGCATGATGCTAACTTTGTAGTCAGAAGTCTTGACTTTCAATCCTGACTCAAATGTTTTTGTTGTTGTTGTTTGTCTTTCATTTGCAAAGAAGACCAGTGACATCATGAGTGATACCTTGACTTGCTTGTGGATTTGAGGGAGGCAGAGTAGTACAAAATCATCAGCCTCACTCTTTCTTCCTGAGTCATCAAAGTCCAGTGACAGGACAAAAGTCAAGATGACTGGTGATGGCCTAGGATGCAGTGGATGACTTTGGCATCTTCAACACTGACCAAGCCCTAAGTGTTCCACAGTGCTCCACCTTCATGGCTGTGAGAACAAATTATTCTCATCAGTCCATTCCACTGGGGGAAGTCTTCACATGCTCAACTAGTAATTGATTGTACAACCTTGGTCATGTTATTGAATTTGCACGGGTGTCAGTTTCTTCATGTATATGATGGAAAGAGGGTTGAACTATGTGATTTTTTATTCTTTTCCTACTCTAAATCTATTATTTTAGTATCTTTTAGTGAACTTAATTAAGTGCTTATATTTTAGCAATCTGGGAAAAAAAGGGAATTGATGAAGCACACAGTGGGGATGAAATGAAGGAAAGAAATTTCACTAAGTAGAATGGGGGCTGAGCCATGATGCAGTTGATGGAAGTACCTTCGATGATATGGTTCGTGGGAAAGAAACCCCACAATGTTGATAGACAAGTATAAGCGCATCTCATATAAGGGGTGGAGTGAAGGGTGGAATGCCAGTCAGTTGCTATGAGAACTGAACAAAAGCACAGGAACCCTGACAGTTAGGTTACCCAGAGCATCCTCTCATGCTGGGTGATGCACATCATGATTGAAACTGTGCATTTGATTGACAGTCACATGTCTGGATCCTAGATACTGGTCACAGTGCCCCTATACCACAGTGCCTTACACTGAAAAGCTGGAGAGAACCCATAGGAAGGCAACCAAGATATGGAAGAGCCTCAAGTTCGTGCATCTGAAGAAACTGGTAATATTTTGACCAGAGAGAAGACTTGGGCAGGATATGGTAGCTATCTTAAAGAATTTGAAGGGCAATCATGTAGGAAAGGGATTAAATTTCTTTTGCTTGGCCCCAAAGGGTACCTACAGATGTAATGTGCAGACAGAAATTGAGATTTAATGTAAGGAAAAATCTTTCTAACAATTGAACCCATCCCAAAACAGAATGGACTGCCTCTGGAGACAGCATGTTCCCTTTCATTGGTTGTCTTCAAGCAAAGGTTTAATGACCACTTGAATATGCTATAGGGAGGATTCTTTTACAAGTAAGTATTTTTTTTTAAGGGTCATCATGACGGTATTATTCGTCTATTTGCTGCCTGGGCCTCCTGCCACTTCTGTCCATCCGTCCCAGCCACTCCTGAGCGTTCCTCCCTATCACTTCTTCCTCACGTGGCCGCAGTCAAACATGCCCCGCACGACCTTGAGCTTGATGCCTGGCAGGTCCTGGGTGCAGCCTCCGTGCACCATGACTACGTGGTGTTCCTGTAAGCTGTGGCCGGCGCTCGGGATGAAGCAGATGGCCTCATGGCCAGTTTTCACGCACACGCGGCAGCACTTTCGGTTAGCGGAGCTGAACTTCCTGGGCTTTGGGATCATCGTCTTCAGCACCACGGCCTTGAGCTGGGGACAGCGGTTCCCGGAGCCAGGGCTGGCCGGGAGGCATTTGGGGCGGCCGCTGCGATGCATCTGGTTGAGAGTGGCCATGGGGCAGTGTTGGTTCTGCGGCATCTTCAGGACCAGGCAGAGAGCCTAGCTCAAAGAGGAGTTCAAACGGAGGAAGAGGTTGGAGTACGCCATCCTGATCTTGGACAGACATCATGTCTGATGCCTGGAGGAACTATGGAGAGCGAGGGAGAGGCTGACCCTGGCTAGGGGACCCAGGCTGCTCGGCCCACCCCGACCCTTCCCCACCAGGGAAGTCCCTCCTGCGGCCCCCCAAGTAAGTCTTAAACAATCAGAATACTGGTGTCCATTCAAACTCTAAAATTTTTGTGGTTTTTGCAAACTACGATGGGCAAAATCATTTGGGGACCACATAAGTTAGAAACAGCTTAATATGAAGGTTTGCTTTTTATTTCTTTAAGCAAACAATAGCATGCTGTGTGTGAGATAGAGGATGGAGGTAGGGAGTGAAGGGGATCAATGGAAGAGTTCATGGAAAATGTAACATTTGGCCATTTCCTCCAGGAAGTCATCTTTGCCCCTCTGTCCCACTCCACTCCCAATCCCACAATGGGAAGCCATCTCTCTTTTGAATTCTCTCAGCAAGTTGCCTTTAACTCTCCAATGACACTTACTACATTTTACCTTGTATTTTAGCTATTTTTATACATCTTCTAAGGGGCAGGATTCATATCTTATTTTTTAATCTTCCAGTCCTCAGTAACTTAAATAGTTATTTTTGTTTAATAAAATAAAACAAGTCAATAGAGTGAATACATCAATACAAGGGCCTACTCAGGCCTTTAGGTGCTCTCAACTTTTTTTCTGTTCAATAGAACTCTTCACCCAAACTTCTGGGTCTTATGTTTCATTGTCTCTGATGAAGTAATTGGTGTTAATGTACCAATGCATGCTTGAGATTGGGGTATTATTCCTCCATAAATTTGTATTTTTGCATGGGTTTTCTGATAACAATACCTTAAGCAAAGAAGATATTTCAATTGTGAATTTCTGATGTCATAATAAACATAGAATGAAACATCTGGGAGAATAAGACCATTTTCTTGCCCCCCCAATGATATCATTTAGGGCAGACCCTAAAGAGAAGTGTGGGTAGAAAGTGAATAACACTGTGTGTGGCATGTGGGTGGGTATTTGAAAGAAGTATTGCTTATCCTTCCCTGACATCTTTGGTTTAATACCAATGTAGAGGAAGGCTTCAGTTTATTTCCACCATTCCAGACTCATGGTTATCTATTATACTAGCTTTTTTCTCACCTAGTAAATGGTGAATTTTAGAACATTCTGTGCAGCAGAAGAGAGACACCCTGATCTATGCATATCTTGTCTTGGGAAAGACATCTTTGGTAAGAGGTCTATTGCATTTGACATTCTAACTTCTTTGACACTGGTCCAGAAGAAACTGCAACCATTCAATTATTTTCTACATTGAAGATTCAATAGGACAGAGGTAAAGCCTCAACAAGAATTTTTCCAGAGCAGTCCTTATTCTCCTTGTCCTCTTTTGTTTTCCATGAAAAATCTTCCTGACTATATTCTTCCCCCTGAAGACTCCTGAACACAGACAAGTCAATAAGCATGAACTAAGCAACTATCATTTACCAAACACTGTGCAAAGTACTGAAGATACAAAGAAAGGGAAAAAACAAAAAAACCCAAACAAACAAAGAAAACCAGCCCCTGCTCTCATAGAGGTCACAATCTAATGGAGGAGACAACATGTAAACAACTATATACAAACACAATATAAACAGGACAAATTGGGGATAATCCCAGAGAAAAATGATGTTCTAAACCTAATTGATATATCAGAAACAAGCAAATCATCAGTACAATATGTCCACTCCCTTTCTAGGAGATTTGAAGGGGCTAAAAGGAGAAGCTTTTAGAACTGCTAACTGACTCATATAACTTAAAACTTGTCATTACAAAAATACTGCCAGTGGACTAGCAGGTGGCCTATTACTCTCATCAGTAAAAATTGGGAGAGCACATATCAATAAAAGAGGGGACCCTAGAATTACTGGTATCCAATGAGTCTCACTTACATAGTTGGCAAGGTGGCATAATCTAGAACAAAGAGTAGGATCAATGATCAGATAAAGAAAAGGCAAAATGATTTCTCTTAAAATGGTGATGATTATTTTGGTGATAGGTTGGAGAGTGTATTAATAGAAGAATAGAAAGAAGTCAGCAATTAAGTAATTTTTTTACCAAGGACTTTAGATTTTAGTCTTTTTTCCAGAAAAAAAAAACCCAAAACAGTTTAGATCATGAGTTTCATTTTAGAATGATAAAGAGCATACTCAGGATAAAATGTTTATAGCCATTTTGGCATAGTTATTTCTTCTTCAAAATGTGTTCAATAGAAACATTTTTAAAAGTAAGTTATGCACACTACTGAGTCATCATAATTCATAAGAACAATTAAGGCAGCACAAGTCCCAAATGCAATGGAGCAAGAGAGATTTCTGCCTCTAAGCAGAGGGAGGGAGCACTGCCATTTTCACAGGAGAACCAGCAAGATTTCTGTTGTTGGTTTTTTTTTTTATCTCAAGGTTGGTGAAAGTTTCTATTTTCTTCTTTCAAGACCTGTGAGTGGAGTGGACATTAGAAATAATGTTCAAGTCTTCCTGTAGAAGTTCAGAACGAGTGACCTGTTTGTCCTACTGCTCAAAGGGCTCAAAAACAAAGGGGTGAAATGAAATGTGAGTTGAGAAGCAGTATGGTCATGTGGCATGGCGTAGGATGAAAGGTGGTTGCTTTGCAGTCAGAGACCTTGAGTTGAATTCTGACTTTCCCATTTGCATGACCTTAACCAAGTTACTTTACTACTGTGGGCCTCAGTTTCCTTATTAGATTGGTCCTTTTCATCTTTAAGTCTGAGTTTTATGTGAGAACATTGGAAAAGGGTTCTTGTGGTGCTACAATCTACAAAGAATATTTGTTAATTGAAGGGTAAGAATTCATAACATTAAATTGCATTTTGATGATATGAATATATTTTCTATGCAAATCCCAGGTGAAGTCCAATGTTCTGTGGCAAAATCATCTGTCTGATCTTAGTGATGAGGTGAGAACTGCTGGCTTGGGAAGCTGTTTATGGTAAACCCCCCAGGAGAAGCCATTACTAAATGTGTACCTGCTGTAACTTAGCATTTATATGCGAGCTAGACAGATAGTATTTTTTTCCCTCTCAACAAAATTATGAGATCAACTCTTAGCATTTATTCATGGCAAGTTATTCAGAAGAAGGAAGAAGAAAAAGACATGATTTATAAATAGTACCAAATAAAATATGTATTTTGAAATGCTCCCCCTCTTACTCTTACTGAAAAGCTTTCAGAAACATTGTATGTTCTCCAACACCTTTTGAAGTAGACAGGGCAAGCATTATTAATCACTCTTTATAGATGAAGAATCTGAGACTAACCACCATATATCAAAATAAAGTCAAAATGGGTTCATGACTTAGATATAAAGGCTGATACCATAAGTAAACTGGGAGAACAAGGAATAGTTTACCTATCAGATCTATGGAGAACAAAAGAATTCATGACCAAACAGGAGATAGAGAACATTATGAAAAGCAAAATGGATAATTTTGATTACATTAAATTGAAAAGTTTTTGCACAAACAAAGCCAATGCAACTAAGATTAGAAGGAAGGTAGAAAACTGGGAAAGAATTTTTACAACCAGTCTCTCTGATAAGGGCCTCATTTCTAAAATATATAGAGAATTAAGACAAATTTATAAGAACACAAGCCATTCCCCAATTGATAAATGGTCAAAGGATATGAACAGACAGTTCTCAGATGAAAAAATTAAAGCCATCTATAGTCATACGAAAAAATATTCTAAATCGTTATTGATTAGAGAAATGCAAATCAAAACAACTCTGAGGTACCACATCACAACTATCAGATTGGCCAACATGACAAAACAGGAAAATGATAAATGTTGGAGAAGATGTGGGAAAATTGGAACACTAATACATTGTTGGTGGAGTTGTGAAATGATCCAACCACATTTTGGAGAACAATTTGGAACTATGCCCAAAGGGCTACAAAAATGTGCATACCCTTTGACCCAGCAGTAGCACTTCTAGGGCTATATCCCAAAGAGATCAAACAAATGGGAAAAGGATCCACATGTACAAAAATATTCATAGCAGCTCTTTTTGTGGTGGCAAAGAATTGGAAATTGAGAGGATGCCCATCAATTGGTGAATGGCTGCGCAAGCTGCGGTATATGAATGTAATAGAATACTATTGTGCTATAAGAAATGATGAGCAGGCTGACTTCAGAAAAACCTGAAAAGACCTATATGGTCTGATACTGAGTGAAGTGAGCAGAACCAAGAGGACTTTGTACACAATAACAGCCACGTTATGCTATGACTAATATTGTTAAACTGAACCCTCCTCAGCATTACAAGGATCTAAGACATCTCCAGAGGCCTCAGGATGGAAAATGCTATCCACATCCAAAGAAAGAACTATGGAGGTTGAATCGCTATCACTTAATTTTTCCTTCTGTTGAGTTTTGTTTCATCTTTTTGATGGTTCCTCCTATTGGTTTTAATTTTTACTTTCAACTTCACTAATATGAAAACATGTTTAATAGGAATGTAAATGTAAAGCCTATATCGGATTGTGCACCATCTTGGGGAGGGTGGGGGGGAGGAAGGGGGAGAAAAATTTTCAACTCAAAAGCATATGAAAGTGATTGTTGATAAATCAAAATAAATTAATAAAATCAAATTTAAAAAAAGAATCTGAGACTAAAAGTGGGTAAGCAGCTAGTCTGGGCTCAGTCGTCCAACTTACACTCACACTGACAAGTTGAATGCCCAGAAATGCAATTTGCTACCTTGGGTTCTAGAAGTAATACTGTGGGTAAGTATAATATAACCCTGTAGCTCACGAGCCCACCAGTGTGCTTCTGATTCATGGACAGCTAATCCATTTAATTAACTTTTAGAAAGGTCATTTAGTGAATGAAATAGCAAGAACAGAAGTTACAAAACATTCCCCTGGAAACCCTGGGGGAACACTCTCCCACAAATATACTCAGAGTCTGTGGGATGTGGGAAAGTGGGCACAATTTGAAGTTCCATGGTGGAGAGTATATGTGTCCAAGGCAATTCAAAACTCTGGAACTACAGGGTCTCAATGTCCTTTCTCTCTGGAGAGTCCTCCAGAGAGCTATGGGGTGAGATGTCAATGCTGGATAGGTTGCTCTGCTGCTAGGCTCTTTGAGAGGCATAACATCTCTACTGGACAGGTTGATCTGCTGCTGAACTCTTGACCTTATGACTGGCTTCTCATGGAGCAGAACATCTATGGTGAATAAAGTGATCTGCTGAATTTAGACTCATTTTCTTATGGACATGTCTCAGACCTCTATTCACAAACTTGTCTGTATGCTACCATGTTCTTTTGGCTTAGATGTTACTAGCTCTTACAGAAAGCACAGAGACCCTTATCAGCTAAGCCTCTCTGGTGCTATTCCATCAGAGCCTTGGCCCTGAGGTTTGATACTTCCAGGCAAGCAGTAGGAAAGATACAGCCTTTTTTCTATGATAACTTTTCCTGGTTTCAAGCTAAATTCCCTTAGAGAACTTAGGTGGTATTAGGCCTAAAACTTAGGATTCTTATAAGAAGTCTCCCATGGGCACTAAAAATATTTCATTAGTGTAAATCAGTGGTAAACTCAAATAGAAATGGATTCTATTTTTACTTGTCTTGTTAAACATTTCCCAATTACAGTTTAGCCCAGTTCTAGCCATAGCCCTAGTGAGTTTGATACTTCTCATGTAAATGAAGAAGGCCACAATAAAAAAAAAAGAGAGAGAGAGAGAAGTGGCCCATTTTCTGAATTCTCCACTCAAAAGTCTTTTTTTTTAGGCAATTGGGGTTAAGTGACTTGCCCAAGGTCACACAGCTAGTAAGTGTCAGGTATTTGGTCTAAGGCCGGATTTGAACTCAGGTCCTCCTGACTCCAGGGCCGGTGCTCTACCCACTGTGCCACTTAGCTGCCCCTCACTAAAAAGTCTTGCTGTTACTTCTTTACCTTCAGAATCATCAGAAAAGGTTGTCTAATCAGTATCCTCAAGTAAGCAAATACTATTAAAAATTTTTAAAAACCTCAAACCTCTCAGTAGCTTTATTTATAGACCAGATGACACTCCCTGTCCAGTTGAGCTTTCACCTAATGTCTTCCAGAAGCAGGCCTCTATACTCCCTCCCAGCCATCTCCACACCTTGCTTCCTACATAACAGCCATCATGCTCATCTCTCCCTAGCCACCACCCTCTTCCCCCCAATTTTTAACTCCTCCTTTGAGACATTTGGCTTTGATGGGTGAGCTTTTGGCTTGTATAGAACCAAGGGTCCATACCACCACTTCCTGACCATCT
This sequence comes from Phascolarctos cinereus, assembly GCF_003287225.1. Lineage (NCBI taxonomy): Eukaryota > Metazoa > Chordata > Mammalia > Diprotodontia > Phascolarctidae > Phascolarctos > Phascolarctos cinereus. The sequence continues at coordinate 112,623,678 of NW_027556098.1, forward strand.
CCACACTGTGACACTAGAACACCTCCCTACCCCCTCCCTCTTCTAGCTCCCCTATATGAGCTGTCCTCCTCCATTTGAATGCAAAGTGCTTAAGGGCCAGGGCTATCATGGTTGCTTGTATTTTTATCCCCAGCCTTTAGCATAGTGCTGTACACATAGTGAGCACTTTATCTTTCTATAGAAGTAATTAGCCATACTTCCAAAAGAAGTACATGCTTCTGAATGCTAGTTTGAGTTTACACTAAAAATGCAGCCAAATAGAAAGTTTGAAAATAAATAGAAAAATACAAGCTCCTTGAGAGCAGGGACTATTTTGCTTTTGTCTTTATATTCCTGGCACTTAGCATAACAGCTGGCACTTAATAAGTGTTTATTGAATTCAATGAAAAGGAAATGAGAAATGAAAAGGATTGGTGGCACAATAGATAGAGCACTGAATCTGGAATCAGGAAGACCTGAGTTCAAATTCTGCCTCTAACACTTACTAACTGTGTGACCCTGAGTAAGTCACTTAACCTCTGTTTGCCTCAATTTCCTCAACATAGCACCTACCTTTCAGAGTTGTTGAGAGGATGAAATGAGATAACATTTGTTAAAGAGTTTAGCACAGGTACATAGTACATAGTACATGCTGTAAAAGTGCTTATTGCCTTCCCTCTGCTCCATCTTGCTCTTTGCCCAGTAGAGATTCTTTGATCACGTCTCTGAGACTCAAACTGATTGGGGATATATTCTGGGTGAGAAGGAATCAGTGCAGTACATTGTCTAACTGCTTATGGAAGGATGGACAAATGTGCAGGGAGGAGGAACCATGACCTCTGTAATAGTACCTGAACAAATTTTTTTTAATGAAGCATTGAAACAGGCAAAAGCTGTCACAGGACAGTAGTCACTCTAAAATACATGAAGTCTTGGAGAAGAAAGGATACAATTATTTATTTTGTTGATACAGCAAGAATATGATGAACCTGAAAGCAGTGCAAGAGAAATTAATGGAGATATTCCCACACATTACTACAATGAGATCTGCAGATATCATGGTCTAAAATTGTTTTGTAATAATATCATGAAGTTTGACCCTTCCCCAAAGACCTATGAAGATGCAAAATACCTTATAAAGCGTTGGAAAGCTACTCCTATTGCCTTTACAAAGAAATAATGCAAAAAAAAAAAAAGAAAGATGACCTTGAAATTTTGCAGAAAACCTCAATGGGCTGGAGTGTTGATATTTTCGAGGGTTTGTTAGAAAACAAAGAAGTTCATTCCAAGATGATAAGAGCTGAGGAAATTAGAGCACCCCAATGTGTAAGACACACTCTCATATGCCGAGGTCTTCTAGGTTCAACTGCAGAGCTCTCTGAAGACCAGCAACTTCCAGATCTGAATCAGACTTTGGCTAGATATTTCTTACCTGGAGAAAACCGATTTTCAAAGTCAAAATGCATGTTTACTTGCAAGTACAGAATAAAATAAACTGAAAAAAATTAAATAAGAAATAAGAAGGATTCTGTTAACTAATTCATGAGGCTCAAAATATAATAAATTATATGTTATTTATCATTTTATAGATGTGGGGAGCTCCAGATGGAGAAACTCCCTCTATCAATGCAGTAGTCTCCCTCTCTCTCTCTGTCTCTGTCTGTCTCTCTTTCTCACTCTCTCTCTCTGTCTCTTCTTCTCCCTATCTTCATCTCTCTGTGTCTTTCTCCCTCTCTCCCTTCCTTCCTCCATCCTCCTTCCTCTTATGCCCCTCTCCTGTCTCCCTTACACTCTAGTTGATATTTTGCTATCTTTAAAGGCAGAAATATCAGCAATACTAGCTGCATTTGATTCAATAACACCTTTCAAAATACTCTCAAATGCCTGTGACCTAGGCTGTAATCTTCTTGAAGAAGGAGATGATTTCTTATATGTATCTGCACCTTCTTCTAGTGACTTGCACATAGTAGGTACTTAATAAGTGATTATTGAATTTTAAAATAAACAGCACACCTTAGGATCTAGTGTTGGAAAGTACCGACTGATGTAACATTATACAGAACATCTTTAGGAGTCTGGGCCAGAAAGGGCACCTGGGATTCTGCCCAGTGGATCCATATATTGCAACATCATAGGAAGACTGTCCCATGGCACAGCTTCTGTTGCTCTTTGCTTTAAGCATACATTTTAAATGCCTTCCTCTTCTGCAGCATAGGAAGGAGATATTTGGAAATATTCACACCACCTCAGAAGTAAACCAACATGAAAAAGTAAAGAAGCTTGTTTCAGTTTGGGCAAAACTTCAGCTTCGCAAAGTCTGTGAAGATGATACAAATGAAATATCAGAAGCCAAGAGCTGAAATCTCATTAGATCAAATGGGAATTGTCGACATCATTTCAACTATTGATTTCTGTAAAGGTCGTTGGCAAATGGCCTGGGATAAGAGTCCAAGCCTCAAAAATTGCATTTGTAACTACAGATTGAGTGTATGAGTTCAGTACCTTGCCCTTTAAATTGGACTCACCAATTCCTTTCCAAAGATTGATTAATGGTTTGTTATGTTGACTAGAGGCATTTGCCTTCCTCACAAAGGTGACAAAGCTACGTTTGGGCAGAGAACATCATCTCAGGTTAGAACTAAGTGTAATGTAGAAGGCTTGTCTTAGAAAGAAGTTTAACAAATGCCCGTTTGAACTTCCAGAGGACACATATAGGGCACTATGTAGAAGATGGGAACATAATTCCTTTGTTTTATAAATTGGAATGCGTCTGAGCCACCATGGCATAAGCTCAGCTGAGGTAGCAGAGGAAGAGTTAGCATGCTGTTGTCATAAATGGATTCTTTCTCAGTTGAGGATTTTGCATGAAACAAACTAATTCTCTAATGCCTTCCAGTAAGAATGAAGATTTGTTCTGCCCTGATTATGCCAATAGTAGGGTAGCAAATCTTCTAAGATAATACTGAGATAACAAAGGAGAAATGGCAGTCCTCATCTGGATGGGTTTATATGTATGTAGATTTAGTAGGGTTTATTTGGTTCACTGGGGGAGTTTAGAACATTTACTCATGAGAGCAGTCCTTGGCAGCAGGAGGACTGAATAGTGGATCCCTGCACCATCCTTAGGTAAGGCCAGATATTATATAGAAATAGAACAGAGAAGGCATAGTACCAGGGATCACCCAGGGTCATGTGCAAGTTTTTCTCTTGGGATAGTTAGAACTTCTTTTGCTGTTTATGTTACTATATTAACTGTGGAGCTATAGGTCATGTTCTCCCACTCTGGCTCCCACTGTACACTTCCATAGCATCATCTCATTTTGAGATGATGTTATAATATCATAGAATTAGAGCTAGAACAAACCTTCTAGGTTATTAGCACATAAAATGCAAGGAGCAATGATTTAGATGTGGAAACCCTGGCTTGAATCCTGGCCCTGCCACTTGTGACCTTCCTTAAGTCGTTTACCTTCTCTTCAGTTTTCATCAGCTGTAAATTTAGGGCATTGGACTAAATGACCTCTTATGTCCTTTCCAGCTTTAAACCTAGAATCCTGCTATCCTTATCTATTCCAATAACTTAATTTTATTGGTGAGGAAACAGAGCAAGTTGACCTTTCTTCTCCTCAGATTTGGGCAACTATGACTCTTGCCTGGTTCTCTGGCTTTGTTTACTCAGGTGAATTATTTGTTGTTGGGCCTCAGCTCAACATTCCCAGTATCAGGGCTGTAACTATGGCAAAGCAACCAGAGTTTTGCCCTGGGATGCCAAATTCAGAAGGCATTAACAGAGTCCATTTTAGGTCATGTCTTTTCCTTTTAGTGACCACCCCTCCCAAACCTTCTGCTGTACCCCCACTCCTCTCTCCTCCCCAGCAATAACTAGTCCTTCAGTAATGTGACAATTTCTTGATATCCTAGGGCATGGTTTCTCTCCCTGTTGACCACATCCCTAGCTGAGCTTCCTCAAACCTCCCACACAAAAATTTCTACTAATAATTCTTCTATTTACTCTTTAAGGTCATACCTTAGACCATGCCCTTTTCTCCTCAGGCATGTCCTCTTTCTCTAAGCCAATTAATTTGGAATCTGTTGACTCCATCCTTCTAGTGAATAGGGACCTGACTAACAAAAATTTTCAGATTTTGGAGAACATTTACAATGAAAAACCAAGTTTGGTCATTTTGAGAACTGGCACATTGTCACAGAAGTTTGTACCTCATTTTGGGACCATAGCTACTCTGCTGACTGATACACAAAGGTAACACTGATAAAGTTATCTGGAATCCAAACTGTCAAGAATATTTTGAAAATTAGAAGTAGGAATCTAATTCCTTTACCAGTTTGGAGAGCCCCAGGCATTCCAAAACTCTTTGTGGTAGAAACTGTTATGACTGATAGTGGCTTACAGGTTTTTTAATTTTTGTATCATTACATCATCTTGTAATTTATCCTAGTAGAAAATATTTTCCGAAGAAAGAAATTATTTCTTCTATTTAAAAAAAAGAATGTTTAGCAGTTCTCTAACCATTATAGGAGATGGACTAGATATCCTCTTAGATTTCTTCTCATTCAAAATTCTGTGATTCTTTGAAACTTGGGCCTTATATTTTTGGACAAGAGTTCAAAGGTAGCTAGGTGGTTTGGTAGATAGAAGGTTGGACCTGGAGTCAGGAAGACTTGAGTTCAAGTCCAGCCACAGACACTTACTGTGTGACCCTGGGTAAATCACTTGATGACTGTCTGCCTCAGTTTCCTCAACTGTAAGAGGGGTATAATAATACCACCAACTTACAGGGTTGTTGTGAAGATCTAATAAGATAATATTTGTAAAGTGCTTATTGTGATTGGGACATAATAGGTGCTCAATAAATGGTTATTTCTTTCCTTCCTTTATAGACTAATATGACAGTCTCACTTAGATCATAGGATTAAAGATTTAGATCTACAAGGGACATGAGACACCATATAGTCCAACACTCTCATTTTAGAGATGAGAAAAGTGAGGTCCAGAGAGATTAAATAACTTTCTAGAGGTCACACAGTAAGTGGCAGAGCTGGTATATGAACCTGGGTCCTTTAAATCCAGAGTCAGCATTCTCCACTATACCCATGTTGCTCGGTGCAAGTTTTTCCAGGACAGAATCATAGGATCGGAAACCTTGATCCAGAAGGGACCTCAGAAGCCATCCAGACCAATGCTTTTTTTGTCATGGATGAGGAAATGTGGCCCAAGGCAGTACACTAGTTTGTCCAAGATCCCAAACAAGTAGTAAATATCAGCGGTGAGATTTGAACCCAGATCCTCTGGTCCCAAAGCCAGTGTTCTTCCCACAGTGCCCTACTTTTTTTCTACACTAATAACAAGCTGCAGAGATATGTTAAGATCTTTGGATGAGTAGTCCTATTACATTCTGTATAATATTCTATATTCTTAGCATTTATGTGACAGGGTATTCTTAACCTTTTATTGTTCAGTCATTTCAGTCATATCCAACTCTTTGTGACCTCATTTAGGATTTTCTTGGAAGATACTGGAGTGGTTTGTCATTTCCTTCTCTTGCTCATTTTACAGATGAGGAAACTGAGGCAAACAGGGTGAAGTGACTTGCCCAGGATCACATAGCTATTAAATGTCAGCAGCTGGATTTGAACTCAGGAAGATGAGTCTTCCTGACTCCAAGGCTGATGCTCTATCCACTGCACCATCCAGCTGCCCTATTCTTAACCTAGACCAATTAATTTGATTTTTAAAATATTTTGACAAGTATATTTCAATGTAGCTGGTTTCCTTTATAATTCTAAAAGTTTTATTTTATGCAATTAAAAATATCTCAAGAAAGAGATCCATAGGCTTCACCGGACTGCCAAACGTGTCTATGGCACCTGGTACTCCCAACCACTAAAAAAAAGTTAGAGAGCTCCCAATACCATGATCTAAGACAAGCATTTGATAGGTGCCTTCTCATTAAAAAGAAGACAGAGTCTGCAAGTTGCACCCCCTGGACTTTCCCTAACTAGATTACAATGGAATCCCTTTGTTAAATTTAACTGTTCTACTCTGAGGTGGGGCAGCTCTGGGCAAAGAAAGCCTGCTAACAATAGTCCCAATTTTACTACAGCCCTCTATCTGTTTCACTTAAAAGAAATTTTAACCACATTGTTTTTAACCAGAGTATTTAGCACTTGATTTTATTCTATTTTGTATTGTTTGCCATTTCCTGGGTGTTAACCTACTCTTCTCAAAGAGTTTGTTAAGTTCCTTGAGTTCAGAAACCACTTTGGAATGTTCTGTTGCAGTGCTGTCAAACTCAAATAGAAACAGACATTCCAGCAGGTGGCGTGTTGACTTAGAAAGCCACACATTAACATTATCTGTATTCTATTGTACTTTTATTTGTTTTGTTAAATACTTCACAAGTACATTTTAATCTGATTCCCCTAGAAGCGATGCAGGGTAGGATGGGGACTCTGGTCCACATGTTTGGCACTTCTGTTCTATAATACACACAGTGTGAGCATGCAGTAGCCCCTCAATGAATATTTCATTGTTTAATTGATTTTAGAATTCATTTCACAGGATCATAGATTTAAAACTGGGAAGGGACCCTAGAAGTCTTACAGAAGCAGGGGTAGACAAACTATAGCCCTACAAATCCGGCCCATACCTGCTGTAGAGCTAACAGTGAATTTTACATTTTAAGATAAAATTTTATTGCACCTAAAAATGTGAAGACCATTCTTAGTAGTTTCAAGCCGGTCAAAAACTGACAGGCAGCAGAGGGCTGGAGTTTACTAACTCCTAGCTAGGACAGCTAGGCAGCACAATAGACAGAGCACCAGGCTGGAGTCAAGAAGACTCATCTTCCTGAGTTCAAATCTGGCCTCAGACCTTTACTTAGCTGTGTGACCCTGGGCGAGTCATTTAACTTTGTTTGCCTCAGTTTCCTCATCTATAAAATGAGCTGGAGAAGGAAATGGTAAAACACTCCAATATCTTTCCCAAGAAAACCCCAAATGGGGTCCTGAAGAATCAGACAGGACTGAAAGGACTCAACTAAAAGCTAACCCAATACCCTCCCTCAATTTACAGGTAAGGAATTTGAGACCCTGATGCATTAAGAGACTTAGCCGCCCAGGTATTAAGTGGCCAAGTCTTGGTTTGAACTCAAGTCTAGGCGATATGACTGTGTTCTGGAGCAATTTTTATAAATTCATTGTTAGATATCTATAACAAGATATGATAGGACATTAAAGATATGTAGGCTAACCTTTGTAGACTGAAGTTAGAAGCATTAGCTCCAGAAACTAGGCTGCATGGTATAGATCTTACTAGCAAGACAATTCAATTTTTTTCCCCTAAGCCTAAGTTTTCCTTATGCCTTTTGTTTTTAAATCATAGTCATTTCTAGATATGCTCCTTCCCCAGGAACTGAATCTCTCCTTGTAAAAACACTACTCACAACAGCAGATAAGCCAAACCCATCAGCTCTGGTTACTAGGTTTGACAACTTAGGCAGCATTTTGCCCTTATGATCCCCAACCTCTATGACCATTATCTTTTCTTTAGGTTTTTCATTTACTCAAGAGCATAGCTCCTTTTTTGTGATCTTTTCATTTGCTGTTGTAGCCACATTTCTTATTCCTTCTGGTTCTGCTTATTCAATCACACATTAGTTCATATAAATATGCCCAAGTTTCTCTGAAGTTCCCACATTTCTCTTTTCTTACTGCATAAGAACATTGTATTATATGTGCATTTGCAAGGGAAATAGAAGCAGGATGGTGCAATGAAAGGAAGGTTGGATTTGAATCAAAGGACCTGGATTTGAATTTGACTGTCACTTATTCCCTTGTGACCTAGGGCAAGTCACTTAATTTCCCTTGACCTCAGTTTCCTTAACTGCAAAATGAGAGGGGATGGACTAGGTGACCTCAAAGGTCTCTTCCAGTTCTAAAATTTGTGGTTGCCCGAGTTCTAAACTTCTGACCCCGTTATTATCCTACATACAACATTTTGTTCAGTTATTCTCTAATTGGTAGAGCCACGCTTTGTTGCCAGTATCTACAAAGCAATTCTTTCAAAAAGTATAGCATCTGGTATTAAACAACTCTCATGGGTTACTGTTACTTGCAAATCACTCACTTATTGAATACTGTTTCACTGTGTAAAGCAAACAAATACAAAATCTCCTAACAAGAATAAGCCTTCCATATATAGATAACCTCAGTATTGTGGCTGTTCCCAGTTAACCTAAGTGGCATCTCACCAAATAAATATTGCCATCCTGGGTCAGCTAGGTGGCACAGTGGATAACGTATTGGGCCTTGAGTCAAGAAGACTCAACTTCCTGAGTTCAAATCTGGCCTCAGACAATTTCTAGATGTGTGACCCTGGGCAAGTCACTTAACCCTGTTTGCCTCAGTTTCTTTATCTGTCAAATGAGCTGGAGAAGGAAATGGCAAACCACTTAAGTAGCTTTGTGAAGAAAACCTCAAACGGGATCGTGGAGAGTCAGACACAACTGAGCAACAATTCTGCGGTGAACTTGGGGAACGGAGGCCCTTACCCCACCACTCTAGATATATATATTAGACTCCAAAAGTAAAGTAAAGGAATATTTTGGTGGCACGGTAATCTAAATGTAGATGATAGTCCAACCCTCTTCTTCCTCCAGAGTAAACTGAACAGTTTCTTTTCTTTCTCAGCTTTGTGAAGATTAAAATAAGACTACTTGGCAGAGGAAGCTGGCTATGGGAGTGGGAGGGTCCAACATCTGTTCTTCCCAAGAGCAAATCTTCCAGGATTCATCACAGCTCTGTCTCCCAGAATCCTTCTTTCATCTTGTTCGTCTGGAGGTTGTGACACTGCATATAAATGTATGTGTATATGCATATGCATATGTATAGATGCTCACAATACATGTATATGGATATACATACCTGCATATGAAATATGTATTACACATATGAATTATTTGGTGTCCCAAAAATCTTAGTGCAGCTTTAAGCTTTTAAGGCTTAAAACTTTTAAAACTAAAAAAAGTAGCTCTTAAGCTATTAAAGCTTAAAATTGCTTGTATGTATGTATGTGTACACATATACATGCATATATATACATATACACATATACTATAGACAAATATTTTACTTCCTACTATCATACATATTTTGTTATCTCTAGGTTCAGTTATCATAAGGTATATTTTCATAGAACTGGACCTAAAGATCACTGAATCCGTCTTAGCTAAGAAAGAAACATCTTGTTACAATGAATAAGGCTGATCCTGGACAAATTTGACTACCCTTGTGGTCTGAGAACTCACATGGCTACAGGTCTGCTCAGAGTCAGGGCAGTGGGAGCAGAAGCTAAATATAAATTCAAGATTCATACTGAAGGATTGATCTCCAAGATAGCCTGAGACAGTATGGTTGGAGGTAGGAAAGTTGGACTGCATAATAGTGTATTGGCCTGTCCTGGGTACAGATCTCCAACTTAACTCCAACAATCAACTCAAATGACTGTTGACTAGACTTAATGACTAGATCCATTCATGAAAATATATTTATTAGGCAAAATCACACATATAAAACCATATTTTCCTACAGGCCTACATTAACAAAATGGAGATATGTTCCTTGAGGTCAAGTCAAGTCAATATTTATTTATTAAGTGCTTGCTAGGTATTAGACGCTATTTTAAGTGATGGGAATACAAATATAAGCAGAAAGCCCCTGCCCTCAAGGAGCTTATATTCTAATAGAAGAAGATGACACATAACAGGAAGCTGAAAAGAGAAGGCATCTATACAGGGAAATAATGGATAAAGTCCAAAGAATCAGGACTGAAGCCTAAAGCGGAATGAAGATATAATTGTCCTGAACCCGCTTCTCAAAATATAGGTTTGGAGAAGAACCAACCAATCAGAAGAAGGAGCCACAGGGTCAGAGTGTACTTCCAGTATGAGAAGGTCAGAGGTGAAATAAACTTCCAGCTTGAGGACACTGCTGTGGCATGGCAGAGAGAGTCCAGGATTAGTTATGGTGGAGAGGGTTAGCAGTAGAACCTATGAAGGAATGAAGGTACCTTTAGAGAGAAAAAATGATTGGTTCTGCAATGTATAGTCCAGCAAGCTAACTTATTAGGAAACTACAGAAGTGACAATATACCGTTACGCTGCCTGATCTAAAAGCAATTTTCTTGGAAGGTGGTGGGTGTCATGCTCTGCTCAAATAATCGATTCATTTCAGATTACAGCATGCAAGTTTCTCAAGGGTAAGGACTATTCACCTTTCTATTTGTGTCCCCAACACCTAGTATGCTACCCAACCTATTGTTTGTTCTCAATAAATGCTTGTTGACTGATTCATAGGTTGGGACTTCTTGTGTCTGTACAGTATTGCTTTGGATGTGGTTTGCCTCATTACCCTCCTGTGAGGGATGGTGAGATAATACATTTTAATTTTCACTTCACCAAGAAGTAGCACATAAATGATGAGATTATGATTAAAAATAGGATTTTCCTTTAATACTTCACATATCTGGGATTTCATCAGCGTGGACGCTTTCTTTACTGACATAGATCACAACCTCTCAATGCCCAAGTGGGTGATTCTTTGTGAGTTGTCATGGACCACAAAAGGCGCGCATCATCAGGTGGCTGAGCACCAAGTTTTGGTGATGAGCCTGTCGTCACTTAACGAGGAAAGTAAAATTAAATAATGAGCCTCTCTTCTCTTGGCTAGAAACAGAGTCCCCAGAGTTTTTATAGCCCAGAGTTTCTTAATGATTTTTTTGTGTCATGGACCCTTTTGACAGTCTGGCGAACCCTATGGACCCCTTCACAAATAATGTTTTTATGTGCATAAAATAAATATGTAAGATTACAACAGAAACTAATTATATTAAAATATAGTGATAATTTTTTTTTAAGTTCATACACCCATGGACTATCCATCATGCTCCAACATGGGGACCTTCTCTTTTCAGTTTCCTTTTATGTGTCATCTTCCCCCATTAGCATATAAGCTCCCTGAAGGCAGGGACTATCTTTCTTTCCGCTTATATTCATATTTCTACCACTTAGCACAGTGTCTGGTACCTAACAAGCACTTAATAAATACGTGTTGACTTGACTCAAGAATGAGACAATGAAATAATACTTGTTCCTCCCTTATTTATTTATTTTGAATAATAATTTATTTCCCCCCAATTACATGTAAAGACAATTTTTAACATTCTGCTTTTAAAAATTGTGAGTTCCAAATTTTCTTCCTCCCTCCCTCACCTCTCCCATCCCTAAGACAGTAAGCAACTTAGTAGAGGTTATATATGTTCAACCATGCAAAACATATTAGCCTATCAGTCATATTGTGAAAGAAGACAGAGACCCAAAGAGAAAAAAAAAAGGGGGGGGGAAATAAAGTAAAAAATAGAATGCTTCAATCTGAATTCAGACTCCATCAGATTCCTACCCCGCCCCCACCCTCCAAGTGGATAGCATTTTTCACCATGAGTCCTTCGAAATTGTCTTGGATTATTGTATTGCTGAGAAAAGCTAAGTCATTCACAGTTTATTATTGTATACAGTATTGCTGTTACTGTGTACAATGTTCTCCTGGTTCTGCTCATTTCACTTTGCATCAGTTCATGTAAGTCTTTCCAGGTTTGAAATAATACTTGTAAAAGTACTTAGCACACTACCTGACACATAGTAGGTGCTGTATTCCCTCCTCCCTTCTCTTTCCCCTTCCCCAACTAAGTTAAGAACCCCTTTATTTAAGTTGTGTGGCCCTGCCCAAGCTTATGTTCTCTGGGTATAGCTTTGAAAAACTCAGATGAGGCATGAGAATAGGGCTTTAGTAGAGCAAATATTTTAATCATGCTAAATGTGTTCATAACAAATTATTTTTTAGGGGCAGCTAGGTGGTGCAGTGGATAGAACACCAGCCCTGGAGTCAGGAGGACCTGAGTTCAAATATGGCCTCAGACACATGATATTTATTAGCTGTATGACCCTGGGCTAGTCATATAACCTCGATTGCCTCACCAAAAAAATTTTATATATATATATTTAATTGTAGTTACAGATACCTTTAAGAGGCAATGTGGTATAATGGATAGAGAGAGAGATGACCTCAGAGTCAGGAAGACCTGGATTTGAGTGATGCCTCTGGCACTTCTGGATGTAACTGGGCATGAACCTTAATCTCTCAGGGCCCACAGACATTTTTGTAAGGGTTGCATGGGTGAAGAGATTTTCCTTACCAGGAGTCCCTTATATCAATGAGATCATAGGCCTGGTCCATAAAAACAACAACAACAAAAAAAAATACGTTAGAGGATTTGTTTGTTGTTTTTCTTTTAAGCCATGGTTTGGATCTATAAATGAGAAAACACGTTTTTAGGATTTATCCTGTTTGATAAAGTGTCTGGTTAGGTTTCTCAGTAGTGTTTTCTTTTCTTCCTACCTCTACTTAACATTCTCTTCACTTCCCTCATTGGGTAACTGCTCTGAACCTGAAAGTGAGGGCCTGGGCATGAATCATGAGGCTAGAAAGACAAAGTAGTCAACCAATCTTTCCAGATTTATCTTATCTTTCACTTTCTCACAAAGTAAAACCAATAGGATTACTCATAGTCCTTCAAGCATAACAGTCCTTTTCTACCTTCTCACTTTCGTTCTCATTGTTATCTGTGACTGGAGAGTCATCTTCCTATCTCTGCCTTTTGAGAGGCATTTTGATATGGTGGATTCTAAAGTCAAGAAGGTGAAGTCAGGAAGATTTGGGTTGAAATCTTCTTTGAGACCTTTATAATCTATGTGACCTTGGACAAGTCATTTAATATCTCTGCACTTCACTTACCTCTTCTATAAAAAGAGGAGGTTGGAACTGATTTCCTCTAAGGTCCTGTATGCCTCAGATCCTATGATTCTACCTCTATGGCTAAACACAAACACTACTTCTTTCAGGACGTCTTCCCTGATCCTCCCAACTGAAGGTGATTCCTCTCTTTTCTGATCTCACAGCACTTTATACTCCTGTCATGTGTGAACCATATGTTAATTTTTATTATATTTATGTTACTTTAGTACCCTAATGGACATGTGATTTTATTGGTATAGGTGCTCCTTTTACCATAGTCAACCTTTTACCCCATTTTATCCTATGCAATTGGTATGTAACATTCCCTTCAGTATGACTTCCTAAGCTTACACTCAAATTGTAAGGCCTGATCTCCAAGATGAGGCTATTATTTGCTCCCTTAGGGTTCTATCAAGCATCCTTGAAGGACTGGGATTCCTAGTACTGTTACTCATGAACCCCCACCTATGTGTTTCCCATTGATTTTTCATTCAGACTTAATTAGCTTTACAAAAGGTGTTTAAAAAGTACTTGTAGCAAGACCAATTGGTAGAAAACATTCCCTCCCAAATGGAGGCACAATTTCCCATGCCCGTTTCCACCCCCCCAAACACATGCATGTTTTTTTAGAAAAATGGGCTCAGAATCCAATGGTGGACCAAAGCACATTATTCCTCTCAAATTGATAAAGGGCCTGTTCATGGTTAGTTTACACTTGGATTGATTGAGCTCTGAGCCTTCTGTTACTGCATTGGTTGGGGTGGAAGCAGAAACCCCTAGCCTTACATATGTCCATATCGTTCCATGAAAACTCTCTAGAGGATCGAACAACCCTAGGAGGAAGATCTATTATTATCTCTATTTACAGCTTTGGAAACTGAGGCAAACAGAGGTTAAATGACTTGTCCAAGAGCACACAGCACACAGTAAGTATCTGAAGTTGGATTTGAACTCAAGTCTTCCTGACTCTAGGCCCAATGCTCTGTTCACTGAGCCACCTAGCTGCATCTCATCAGGAAGTCAATCCAAAACAGAACTAGTACAAGATGAACTATACTCTTGAAAAAAAGTGTACTTCAATGTATTGAGGATCTGGGATTGCTTTGATATGGATACTTCCTCGTCAGATGTACATCATAACCTCTCTGTACCTTCTTAGATAGTCTTCTAGAGCTGATGTAGCCAAAAGCTCCTGGTAGCCAACCTTCTTGTGATAAGTGGAAAAATAAAACATGAGCAAATAGTGTGGTAATAATAATAATAGTTAGCATTTACATAGCGTTTTGAGGTTTGCAAAAGTGATTTACAAATGTCATTTCATTTGATCTTCGTAACAATCTTTGGGAGGCAGGTGCTATTATTATCCCCATCTTACACAAATTGAGGAAATTTGAGACAGACACAGGTTAAGTGACGTGTCTAGGGTCTTATTGGTAAGTTTCTGAGTCTACTTATGAACTCAGGTCTTCCTGATTTCAGGCCCGATTCTCTATTCACTGCAACATTTAGTTGCCTCTATAACAAAACTCCTTGGGCTCAAAATAAGTAAAAATTACCAAAGAGAGCTATCCCCAAAATGAAATGGGTTGTCTTAGAGGTTATCATGAGTTATGACAGGCTGTCAGCGGAGATCTTAAAGCAGAAACTGGATGACCACTTCTTGGGGATATTTTAGATGGGATTTGGGAAGGGATTTGACAGGATGGCTTCTGTGCTCTCTTCTCAGACAGCCAGCAAGAATTCATTAAGGGCTTACTGGGTACCAGATATTATGCTAAGCACTGGAGAAAAATACATAAGAAAAGATAGTAGCTGTCCTTAAGAAGCTTACAATCTCATCAGGAAAGATAACATATAAATGTGCTAGTGGGGGATTCATGATCTTATCAATGTGGGTATTTCCTCCAAAGGTACAAATAGAACCCATTCATACTTTCTCATTCTTTGACATTCTTTGTCTGTGCCCATAGGAGATCAACCCAATACACTATAGGTCTTTTAATGCTCTGTGGTATTGGCGCAGTACTTGGGCTGTCTATCTGTTTCCCTTTGCTCTTGGTATGTGGTTGGCCCACCTTCTTTCCAGCCATACATTTAATTGTTGTCATTTGTCATTCCATTTTTTTTTTGGTAGAGGTGTTGTTTTTTAAATTTTATTTACTTTATTTTTAATTTATGGAATAAAACAAGCATTTCCATCACATAGTATAATAAAAAAAAAGATGATTGTACATGAAACTGCAAATCTATTATGTGCAAGTTGCTATTCCTTTTACATATATAATAGTTATTATGCAAATTTCTTTTTTTTCTTTTTTTCTTTCCTTCGTTTCTCCCTGCCCTAGAAATGTTATTATTGATAAGATTCTGCAGCTTCCTGGTGTCCACTCTGCATTTCTCCATTACCCATTACATAGGAATATGCTGGTAAATGTTTTACAACCAGTTCTTTAGGGGAAAAAAAGTAGGCACAGCACACTTTTAAGTTAAATTGGCATTATTAACATTTTCTCTATCACTTTCTTAAATCTAGACAATCAATAAAACAGTAAATCAAGCCCTTTTTTGGGAATGTTTGCTGATTTCTGAGATATAAAGGCTTACAAAGAAAATTTAATTATCCACAGGCCTGTTGGCTTCACCAAGTTCAAACACACCTCAACCTGTAATTTTGATTGTTTGGAAATCCCGATGTTTCATTTTTATTTTTTTCAGTCATATAACACCACTGGGAAAATATTCTTGTTTTGCAAAAGTGGGACATATATGTGAGAGGGAGGTTAGGGGGAGAAAGAGACAGAGAGGCAGAGAGATAAAGACAGAGACAGAGAGATAGAAATGCAGAGAGACAGACACAGAGAGACAGAGACAGAGAAGATGGGAAGAAAAGAGGGTAGAAAGAAAAAAATGAGTGACAGAGACAGACAGAGACAGAGACAGAAACAGACAGAAAGACAGACAGAGAGACGGAGAGAGAGACAGAGAGAGAAACAGAGACAGAGACAGAGACAGAGATAGAGAGAGACAGAGACAGAGAGACAAACAGAGAGACAGAGACAGAGAAAGAGCTCATTTTCTACCCAGGAAAAATGACATCACTTACAATAGAGTCAAATTTCAATGTCAGACTGTGGCTGATCAGACCAATACAAGCTTGGAATGGTCTACCACAGATCAGGCACAAGTAGTCCAAGTGAACATTTGGAATGGATTCTCTAAATTTACGCATCCTGTGTTTTCCTTTGAACTGTTTTAATTCTGCTTTGCTCATAGAGCACAGTACCTTCTCTGATGTGGGCACACCATGCTGAGCAGTACTGTGCCAATGTCTCCTATGTCACATAATCAATTCCAAAGTTCTTAACAGAGACCTTGAGAATGTCCTTGTATCTCTTCTTCTAACACTTGCCCTGTGTGAGTTTTCCATAAAATCATCTTTATGGGAAGCGTACATTTTGCATTCGAACAATGTGGACTGATGACCAGCTCGCTGGGTTGCCTATCCAATTGCATGTCCTATTTTGGGTAATAGGCATTACTCATTCATTTGATTTTTTTTTCTGTGTGAATTGTTAGACTGTTTTCTTTTGATTGGTCATGGATCTCACTTAGGAGTTTTGATAATATCTTGGGGCTTGATGCAATGTGGATGATATCATTCTGCAACATGGATATTCCCAGAGGTCAATGAATCTGTAGCTAATAAATACTGAAAAAGTTGTAAAGTAGTAAAGAAATGCATGCACTGCACACAGAAAAGAGATAGTAGAAAGGTCTGTTCTATTAGTAGACCAAGGATAATTCTCCGTAATCTCCCACAGTCACGGTGAAATCTCCCACAGGACCTTTCAGCTCCCTTAGTTCTGCTTTCATGCTCACCAAGCAACCTTCTAATGATTAATTCAGCTATCTAAGTGCCAAGTAGGTGGAGCTCTGGATTTGAAATGCAAATATTGACAGTCTCTAATTTTTAAAACTTCTTATTTATAAATTATCTGTATATTCTAACAGACACAGTGAAATATCTAACCTCTGGATACCTCTTTTTTTTCCTACCTTTTTCATTGTGGGGATATGTTTTCTGATTCACAGTACTTTGAAATAACTGACTTAAATTTGGAGACATTGGCTATTTACAATAGCTAAATCATGAACATTTGTCCGCAACTTGTTGAAGGGATAAATTGGACTAGCTCCAAGATTTTATGATTCTGTGATTCTATTGTGGAAATGCAAAGAATTTTCTCTTTTGCAAATGCTGAGAAACAAAAAAATTATGAGTATTCAGGAGGCACCATGCTATGCCCTGAGGATTTTTGTCAATGAGCCCATAAGAGTACTCCCAATAACCCCATCCTTTCTCCAATCTAACTTTCCCAGATACTTTTAGAGAAGTTACAGCATTCACGTCAGTGTTGAGAAATTTCCCAATTCCAATGATGGGGCTCCAATTTATGGTGTTACAAGGTGGAAGTCAGGATTTATTTTCCCAAAGAAACAATTCCCTATGAATGGCAGGGTCATTCCTAGGCCAATTATAAAACTCATTTAACTCTTAATGCCTCTTGGCAAATAGTCCTCTGTCTACTACATGTAACTACCATTTTGAATATGGTTTTGATGGAAAAATGCATTCTATAACATTAAAAAGTAAGTAATCAGTCTGATTTTTCCTAAACTATAGATTTCTTACTGGGAATATGTCACAAACTTGCAGAAATGCCATAATTTCAGGCAATTCACTTAAGGCTTTGAGGTGTTAGTGTGATAGTCCAAAAAAAAATTCTCTCTCATTTTTGGACTTTTCTGGCTTATAGCAGGTTGTGCTCTGAAAATAGTTCTTTTCTTTCTTCCCTTTTCTAGAAAATTACCTATCCCACACTAGAAACTTCATATTTGTGTTTAAGCAACTGAATCCTTCACTGGCTAGTCCCGAGTGTTGCCCTGGCTCTGACAGAAAGAGATAGGAAACCAGTAAGACATAATAAGATGAAAAGAGCACCAGATCTGTAGTCAGGAGACCTGGGGTTCAAATCCCACTTCTGACACTTATTTAATTCAATTGATCAAGCCATTTAACCTTATTAGTCCCAATTTATTTATTAGTCAAATTAAGGGATTTAACGAAGTCAGGGATTCTTAACCTGGAGTCTTTGAACTTAATTTTTTTTATTACTGTATTTCAATATAATTGGTTTCCTTTGTAATTTGATTTACTTTATTTTATGCATTTGATATGATTAATTCTGAGAAAGGGCCCAAATGTTTCACTAGCTAGCCAAAGGGGCCTATAACACAGAAAAAGTTAAGAATTCCTGGTCTAGGTAGTCTCTGAGGCCCCTTTCAGTCGTTAGATCTAAGATCCTAACAATCTATTCCACTCTAATAACTCTCAAGTCCTTCATCTTTCTTGTGGACCAAAGAGTGACAGAAAGGGGCCAAACTGGATTTGTCAGGTCCAATGGTAACCTTGACATAGTGTTCATCTGACTTCTGCTTCCTGTCATGGCATAAAAGAATAGCATGAAATCCAAGATCTGGCAAACTCCCTGGTTATGTCCTTCCTTTGACTTTCTTGTACGTTGTCCTGTTCCTATCCCTCCATGTCTCATTTTAAGCACTGAACCTTTGCTTAATGAGTTAAAATGTCCTGTGATACTGGCACATTGTCTCTTGTGAAAAGCTCTTTTTAAGTCCCCAAATGACAATAAGGGAATGGGACAGAAAGTCACAGTTTGAGGAAATGTAGCTCCAAGTGCTTATATTTATGTTGTTCAGTCATTTTTCAATCGTGTTTGATTTGTCATGACCCTTTTTGGAGTTTTCTTGGCAAAGATACTGGAGTGGTTTACCGTTTCCTTCTCCAGCTCATTTGACAGATGAGGAAACTGAGGCAGACAGGGTTAAGTGACTTGACCAGGGACACACAGCTAGTAAGTGCCTCAGGCCAGATTTGAACTCACAAAGAGGAGTCTTCCTGACTCTAGGCCCTACATTCTATCTAATATACCACCTAGCTGCCCCTATTTATATTTACAGATGCTGAGAATAGTATGAATGCATGAATGAATGAATACTCACTTATTAAGCACTTACTATGTGCAGAGAACAGTGCTTAACACTGGGAATACAAACAGGAAGACAAGTCAGTCCCTGCCCTCTTCAGCTACAGAGCAGACAGAAAGGCCTCAGGCGTCCTTAGGATACCGCATTTAAGTCAGATGATGATATTTCTTCTTTAGTGTCATTTAAATTGATAAAATCATGTTTGCTTCTAAGGGTGGACCTTTTGACAACACTAATGACTATGATGAGCAGAATTTACTTTTCTGAGTCTTTGGTAGCTATGGTTGCTGAGGAAATAGGGGCTTCAAAAGACCTTCAGCCTTATAAGGGCCGTTCCCCTGGGGGATAATTTCAAGGCTGGCATCCAGAGCCATCTCCATTTCTCCTGATCTATATCTCACTACTGGATCCAGATAATTCTGGAGGAGAAAGTGAGGCTGGTGACTTTGCATAGCCCTTCCTCACATAAATCCAATTCACTTGCATGTCATGGCATCACCTCTCTGATGTCATGGTCATCTTCGAGATCAAAGGACAAACAACAACAACAATTTCAAGGCTAGACTGGAAGCAGGGCAGGTGGGGGGAGGTGCTCTGCTCTACCTGGGTTCTTAGGCTTCCCTGCCCATGGATAGCAGTTGGTGACAATGATAGTGTCCCTCTCTCCACTGAGCATACATTCCTAGACCGTGGCTTTGAGAGTCAGGCTGGAAGCAGGGCTAGGGGTCTGGGGTGAATGAGGGCACTATTATTCCCAAGGAACTTATCTTTTACATTATTTTGATAGAATCATAGAATTCTATTAAAGTAGCTAGAATCATCTGTACAAAGGAGAAAACTGAGAATTATATCCAGGGAATCATAGATACAAGGTATCTTAAAATTCATATAAGAATATAATGTAGTCCAAATCCATACTTTTGATATTGCATTTCTCCTCTTATGAATGGTAGACTTGCAGTACACTTGCTTTGCCTGCTGAAGCAGCATGTAGGGGGATGGATGGGAACAAGAACGTGTTCCTCCATTGCAAAGTGTGGCCTTCCCAATCTTGCACACACGCTTAATCCATCTGTCTCCAAGGGCTAGGCATAGTCATCAGTAAAACTTTTCACAGGGTGTGCATAAAGAAAGCCCTGTTGCCAAATATTAATAAGTCTATTTATAACAGTGATTTTTTCCAAAATATAGAGAAGCAGGTGGTACTCATGAAGGACTAAATATAAGCCAGATTTCAAAGGTTAATTACTTAAGGGTGAATAAAATGGTGGAGGGAGAGGAGAGTGGGTGACATTCTCTCTTTACCTTTTTTACCTTTATATGTCCAAATCTGGATTTTCTTCCTAAATTTCCAAAATGATCATCTTTCAGTTTTTCCCTAAATAAGAAAAATCAGTTTTGGAGTTTTTAATATGGATGAACTAATATATTAAATGTAGCCCTTTCCTCTCTCTCACTTTTGAATGTTTTCATGAATCAACTTGACAAATGTTTATGAAGCATGTAATATGTGACTGCCACATGCACATGTAAATATTCACAAAGTTTGCCTTTTTTATTCTTCTTCACTCTATTCACTGCATCACCTATACTTGGAATGTATGTATGTGTGTATGTGTGTGTGTATAATTTTATACAAAAACATATATAAATACATATATATATATATATATATATATATATATATATATATATATATATATATATAACATATAGTGAACTGAATACTGGGGATATAAATAACAAGTAAAAAGAAAGATAGCCTTTGCCCTCAAGAAGCTTGCATTCTTTTTTTTTTACTCATTAATTTATTTTTGGTTTTCAACATTCACTTCCATAAGCTTTTGAGTTTAAAATTTTCTCCTCCTCCTTCTCTTCCCCCCTCCCCAAGACAGCATGCAGTCTGCTATAGGCTCTACATATACATTCATATTAAACATATTTTCACATTAGTCTTGTTGTAAAGAAGAATTAGGACCAATGGGAGGAACCATGAGAAAAAGAAACAAAACAAAACAACAATAAAAAAGAGAGCAAATAGAATGCTTCGATCTGCATTCAGACTCCAGAGTTCTTTCTCTGGATGTGGATAGCATTTTCCATCATGAGTCTTTTGGAGAAGTCTTAGGTCCTTGCATTGCTGAGAAAAGCCAAGTCCATGAAAATTAGTCATCACACAATGCGGCTGTTAACTGTGTGCAGTGTTCTCCTGGTTCTGCTCATTTTGCTCAGCATCAGTTCATATAAGTCTTTCCAGGTTTTTCTAAAGTCTGCCTGCTCATCATTTCTTATAGCACAATAGTATTCCATTACATTCATATACCACTTCCAATTCTTCGCCACTACAAAAAGAGCTGCTATAAATAATTTAGTACATGTGGGACCTTCTCCCATTTTTATGATCTCTTTGGGATACAGACCTAGAAGTGGTATTGCTGGGTTAGAGGGTATGCACAGTTTTATAGCCCTTTGGGCACAGTTCCAAATTGCTGTCCAGAATGGTTAGATCAGTTCACAACTCCACTAACAATGCATTAGTGTTCCAATTTTCCCATATCTTCTCCAACATTTATCATTTTCCTGTTTCGTCATGTTAACCAATCTGATAGGTATGATGGGGTAATTCAGAGTCGTTTTGATTTGCATTTCTCTAATCAATAGTGATTTAGAGCATTTTTTCATATTACTATAGATAGCTTCAATTTCTTCATCTGAAAACTGCCTGTTCATATCCTTTGACCATTTATCAATTGGGGAATGCCTTATATTCTTACAAATTTGACTCAGTTCTCTATATTTTAGAAATGAGGCCTTTATCAGAGACACTGGCTGTAAAAATTGTTTCCCAGCTTTCTGAAGAAGCTTATATTCTAATGAGGAAGATAATGCAATAAAAACGGACCTGAAAAGGTGAGGTGAAGGAAGGTATCTCCAAGAAAACAGTACCTGGAGGGGAATGAAGATTTGCCAACCTGGCTCCCTTCCAGAATGGAGTTCTCAGGAGGAACTTACCAGTGAGAGGAGGCTGGCAAGATGGCGTGATGTTCCTAGAAGAGAAGGTCACAAGAGCTGAGGGAAGTTCTAGAGTGAGATGGCAGTTGAGACTTGGTAGCAAAATCCAGAAAGTCAGAAGGGGTTGGATGGCATGATCTCTGAGGTCACACCCAATTAGATCAGATGATTCTAAGTCAGTTCTTCCTTAAAATACAGATATTCTTTGAAGAGGTCATACCTTAAGCTACTAACAGCTAATTAGCAGTTAATTATCACTTAATACCTTAACAGGAAATAGTTTGACAACTGACAAGAACAGTACATATCTATCTGATACAGAATCTTTTCAAAAATACTCCCTACTCCAGCCTGGACTCAAACAGGAATTCCCTTCAGAGAATTTTAGAGTTGGGAAAGTCCTCAGTGACCTTCCAAGTCAAATCCCCACATACAATATCTGACAAATGATCATCAATTCTCTCTGCTTCAAGACTTCTCAATTAAAGACCTACTACTTCTTGAGGTAACCCATTACCCTTTGGGTGACTCTAATCATTAAGAAGCTTTTTTTTTAAATAACACATGATCTAAATTTGCCTCCTTATAAGTCCTACTGATGGGGTGCTTGGACCCCAATTTCTCCCTAGCCTCAGAAACACTATCCCTGACAGTTTCTCCCCAGCCCAAGGACACTGTGCTTAGCAATTACTCATGAGTGGGCCCTAACAAGACCCTTATCTCTTTCCCTGGTGCAGTTACAAACAGCACCTGAAGGAATTATTAATTTGAACTGGTTTTGCACTGGGTCATAAAGACATTCTTACCCACTAGGCTATCTATTCTACTGCCCTACCTCATTATCTACATCCTGGACTCCACATTAACTGTATTCTAGATTTAAGACATATGTATACTCCCAACATCTATCTTGTCAAACAAGACATTGATTGGTGGCAGACTGGACAACTGTCAGTTACCCCTGAACTCTAGTTAACTTAGTGATATAGCAGACCTAAAACCACACCTCCATGTGGCCCCCCTTGTGGGCTTTTCCTAGTGAACTCTGGGTAAAACGCACTCCTTAACCACTCCCTAATCCCACCCTGAATCATCTAGTTAGCATATTTGGCACATGTTTTATTGTATTTTATCCTATATAAACTCTAACTGTACCCCTTTAAGATCGCAGGATCCTTAAGAATCCTTGCCCTCCGAAAAGCATAACAATAAACTCTTTGTCACCTTAACTTAAAGAATGCTTGAGTCTGTGAATTCATTCCAAACAACCCATCTATTGTGTACTCCAGTCTTTGAGGGGTCACAACCTCTCAGACCGCAACACTACCCATTGTTCCTGCTTCTGACTTCTGGGGCTAAGCAGAAGAAGTCAAATCCCCAAAGAAAATCAGTCTTAGAAGGAAAAAGGAAAGAGGAGAAAGGTAAGAAAGAAGGAAGAAACAAAGAAGAGAACAAGAAAGAAAAAACAGGAAAGAAAAGGAGACTGGAATAAAGAGGGAAACTCAAAGAATGATAATTAGCATAGAAGATAAGAGAAACAGTATACATGGAATAACGAAACCTAAAAGAATTTTTTGGAGCCAAAGGTTAGAGCTGTCTGTAGGAAGACTGATCCTGTCTTTGTGATATTAGGGTTCCACAAGAGTCTACCTGCTCTCAAATGCATACTTCCCCAGCTTTTCATGGAGCCTAATAATTTCTCCCTAATGGCCATACTCACTAGCATGAAATGAAATCATAATGTTTAGGTGAAGGAAATCATGCACCACCAGATGCAGAAGCACCCCTGGATGCTGGCTACTTCTCTTCCCACTCCCAACCCCCTAATTATCAGCAGCCTTGTTCCCTGTCTCTTCCCTGGGGAGGGGATTTAATACTTTACTTATTCAAGTTGGACTAAATAAACATTTACTGGGTAACAACTGTGTATATCAGGCCTGCACAACTTGCGGCTCATGGGTTGGTTATGGCCCTCAGCCTCTTGCAGAAAGGATTTGGGGCAGCCCAGAGAAAAATGTAGAGGAAAACATCCTTTGTATGTAGAGGAAATCCCGCAAGCAGCTGGAGGGCTGTAAGTGGCCTGTAGGCCACAAGTTGTGCAGGCCTGGTGTACATCATTAGCATTGCTAAAGACGAAAAGTTTAGGTAAGATGTCCCCATCTTCACAGAGGATTAGTTAGTTAAAATTTCAGCTCTGATGCTTAGTAGCTGAGTAACTTGGACACTCTGAATCTCTGAATTTCAGGGGTTTTTTTAACCTCTAAAATGAGATCTAAAAAACCTTAATATTTTTTTCTAACTTGAAATCCTACGATCATGGCACTTAAAGTACTAGTAAGGAGATTAAACATACAGATAACTAGAGCACATCATATTATATGGTATGTGCACTAGAGATATGCAGAAAGAAATATAGTGCTGCTTAGCTGCCTTTAGTCCGGAAGAGAAAGGAAGATAGGATGAAAATGGACCAACAGCCCAGTTTGGCTGCAAAGTAGAATGTGGGACTTGGAATAGAATGAAATAAAGATGGAAAAGTAGGCTGGAGCCAAGTTTTGGAGGGTCTTAAATAACACACTAAGAGGTTTATCCTATACAGAAGATGGGCATCCATGGAGGATTGTTGAGCAGACCAGTCACATGGTTACACCTGTGCATTTAGGATTATTTTAACCTCCACGAGTCCTTCCCTTCTCTGAATTCTTATAGCATGTATAGTCTGTAGCACACAATTTAGCAAAATTGGTTATATATTGTCTTGTAGTTGCCATTTCCATAAGGGTAAGTCTTACCTCCCTAAGCATGTTATAAACTTGAGGACAGGAAGCATGCAGCAGTCACTCAATAAATATTTGCTGATCATTTCTCTTTGAAGATGTTGTCTTTTGCCTTTTCATTTTGTTTAGACTGGAGTGCAGAGCACTGAAGGACCAGGATTTAGGCAAGAGAAAAATCACCATGGACACAAAGACACTTAAGGTTAATTCTTTCTCTCCAACTCTGCAGGGTATCACAACACATTTTCAGAGGCGTGAGGATGTATGTAGACAGAGGGAGATGGAGGGTGAGAAAGGAATGTATCATGTATCTCTTGGCTGTGAAGACTGGGCTGGAATCAGGAATGGTGGTCTGGGGGGTCCCACACCTAATAAACTTCTGACGGAGGATCAGAACCTGGTCTTCCTGACTCCAAGGCTCTCAGCTCATGTGCCACCTCCTGCATGAAACTCTCTCTGATTACTCTTTTTCTCCTCCTCACTTATTTAGATCTTAAAATGTGCAACACGCAATTTGTCACTTAATTATATACTATATTATATTGGTGCTCAGAGACCTGAATGTGCAAAAACCATAATTAAGATGCAGATCCCACTGGTTTCAATGCAATTTACCAGAAATAGGAATTTTTTAAAAAATTCACCTATACTAGCAGGCACTATGGAAGTACTAAAGAACAACAAAGATAGAATCATTTAGTACCTGGGGGGGAACCTCCCAACCGATACAGTGGGTAGCCCAGACAAGGCTAGCCCTGGTTCAAGGTTCCCTTTGGGTTTAAACTGCCTTAAATCCATAGCATATAAGTCTTCACTGATATGTTTACCTATACTGGTCAAAATTGGTTCAATGCAAAGGAAATAAATGAAATAGTGTCGTAAGAAAGGTAGTCATAAAACATTTCTCTCCTATCTGTAGGACACACTCTCCCACAAATCCACACACTAGCAATGGGGAAAGTAGCCATCTATGTTGAGAACACAAGTGAGAGCCACACACATCAGCAATCCAAGCCTCAGATGCTGCAGAGCTGCAGATGTTTTCTGGTGATGTCATCACCCTGCTCATGCCAGCCCTGCTCCTTTTTGGTCTCACTTGGCTGCTGCTCGGTGTTGCTTCACTGGTCCTGTGGTCACCGGCAGGAATGCAATGGACACGAGGTTTTCGAAGCTTCTCTCTGCTGTTAGCTCCAGCCAGAGTCCTTGGTTAGGGTGCCATCTGGTTCTCAAAGGTGGATGAGTGAGCTTTGCCATGCTCTCTTAGTTTAAAGCCCTGAGGCGTTACTTGCTACAGTATTAAAAAAAAAATAGAAAATAAAACCCTTAATACAATCTTTGTGGGGGTGGAAGTAGGGAGGACCTCCCTGGCTTTTTCTTTCTTTAAAAGAATAGCCTGTCAATTTCACAAGGTCTAGGCTAGTGGGGAAGCTCCTGTCCAGAAAACCAAAGCTGGACAGCTCCTACCTAGCTCGAGCTTAATTCTGTCTTTTGAACAGTATTTTCCAATCTCTGAGGCATACATTTCCAATGGACACCTGCTCTGGTTTAGGGCTAGAAAAATCTAAGAGGCTTCCCAATTAATGTCCATTAGGAAAACTATACTTAATCATCAACCATGTAAAAACTACTCTTCTACAAGCTTGCCAAGGGCTCTGGGGTAGGGTTGTAGTAGACCAAGGGCAAGCCTGTGCACATTACCTGTGTCGAGCAGGCCTTGTGACGTACGTAGGATTTCAGAGGCAAGGAGTAGAGAAGATTATAAACCACGTGGGAAGTAGGGAGTACTACCGGACAGTAGGCCCCTAAAATATAAGCAGCCAAAGCACAAAATATCTGTTGGTTTGTTTCCTGTATAACAAAAGGCTTTGTAATGTTGACATGGTCCCTGGTATCTCCCAAGAGTCTATAACAAGCACCCAGAATGAGTGCTCTGTACACCCTTCCCCCCTGCCAGCACCCCCAAAGAATCTGACGGATTCTTCACTCCCAGTGGGCTGAACTGCACCTGCCACAGCTCTGGGGGACAGAGCTACTCAGACAGAAGGTCAACTGTATCCTTGCCCTGTGTTACACAACTGTATTCTTTTTTTTTCTTTTTTTTTCTCAAGGCAGTTGGGATTAAGTGGCTTGCTCAGAGTCACACGGCTAGTGTTATGTGTTTGAGGCCAGATTTGGACTCAGGTCCTCCTGACTTCAGGGCCAGTGCTCTAACTGCTGTGCCACCTAGCTGTCCCAACACAACTGTATTCTTACCACCTAAGTAAATAGATTTTTATACTTTCTACTTGTATCTAGCTGGTCATTTACAGATCTCTAATATCTGAGATTAGGACAACTCTAAGCAGGTCCTCCTAAAACAGGAGCCCTCCAGTTTCTTAATTCCAAAATACTTTTTCTCTCATATGTAAAAGGAAGGGGTAAGGCACTACATTGAACTAAACCGGAGAGGCAAAGTCCTAACGTTTTCTGGCTCTACCCACATTCCTAGGTAGATGGATAGATAACTAAATAATGTTCCATAAATGTGTAAATCTGCATATGATCTGCATATGTAGATATGCACACATATACACGTGTGTATATACATATATATGCCAGCAAAACCTTTTCTCCCTTCATACCCATCTTACAGCAGGATCCTGGATTTATTGCTAGAAGGGACCTTAGATTTCATCCAGTCCATTTCCCTCATTTTGTTTGTTTGTTTATTTGTTTTTGGTGAAGCAATTGGGGTTAAGTTGCCCAGGGTCACACAGCTAGTGAGCCTCACTTTGTAGATAAGAAAATCCCAGAGAGTCCCAGAGAGGTTGAATCACTTATCCAAGATCACACAGGTAGAGTTAGTACTTGAACCCAGGTCTTATGACTCCAAATCTAGCTCTCTTGGCCATACCAGACTGAAAATAGACATATTACTACTACTACTACTACTACTACTACTACTACTACTACTACTACTACTACTACTACTACTATTACTACTACTACTGCTGCTGCTGCTGCTGCTGCTGCTGCTGCTGCTATCACCACTACTATTATCACTACTTCCAAAACCGCTACTATCACCATTACTGTTACTACTAGTACTGCTACTACTACTACCACCACCACCACTACTACTGTTACTACTAATACTACTAGCACTACTACCATAACTATTAATACTATTAGTGCCAATATCATTTATATTGTGCTTCTTATGTGCTAGGAACTATGCTAAGTGTTTTATAATTTGATAATTTGATCTTCACAACAATCCTGAGAGATAGGTGCTATTATTATCCTCATTTTACAGATGAGGAAACTGAGGCAAAGAGAAGTTAAATGATTTGCCCAGGGTCCCCTGGCTAGGGTCCCTCAAATATGAGGCCAGATTTGAACTCAGATGTTCCTGACTCCAGGCCTGTCACTCTATCTACTGCAATACATAGCTGCAAAATGTCTACCTTTCAGGAACTTAAAATCTAAAATAGACAAAGAAGATCAACATCTATGGTTCAATTCAACAGACATTAATTGAGCACCTACTAGGTTCAGGACAGTGTATTGGGCACTGAGAGAAACGAAAAGGTAATACAAAGATGCCTTCATACAACTGAAAATGATTTCATCTCCATTAAAATATTTTCAAGTACTTACTATATGCCAGGCATTTAAGGACATACAAGAAGAAATAAGACTTGGTAACAAGAACAGGTCATGCCTGACTGGTTTCATTTCTTTTATGACAAGTTTACTCTGTGAAGCATTGTGTAAATGACCTCGGAGTCAGGGAAACCAGAGTCCCACCTCCGATAGTGGCTGGACGACTTTGGGTAAGTCATTTCAAACTCTTGGTGCTCTAGGCAACTCTAAGACCATATGTTGCAAAGGAGGTAAGCATATGTTGTTAGAGGAAATGATCAGGAGTTCTCTGTACTGATAAAATCACAGGGTCCATCTTACCCCTATGCCTACTAAGTGGGTAGATGAGGAGAATGCTCTAGACATAGTATAGCTGGATTTTAGTGAAGCACTTGTGGAAGTCTCTCCGGCCACCTTTGTATACAAGATGAAGAGAGATGGGCTGGATGAGAGCACAGTTAGGGAGGCTGTGGATTGTAGTGGAAAGCATGCTGGATTCAGAGGCAGAAGAAGCACTTCTGTCATGAACTCCCTGTGAAATCTTGGGCAATTCACCTAGTCTCCGTTTCATCTTCAAAATGAGAAAGTTGAATTAGTTGACCCTTAAAATTCTTTGCAAATCTAAATCAACAGTCTTACAAGAAATAGCTATTTCTTGTCTTATATTCTTCAGTGCAGCGGGACACAAGCAAAACACACGAGGAAGAATCAGAACTGAAAGATTTACTAGATGCCTGGAGTTAGACATTGAGTGCAGAAAGTGAGTGATACATTTTTAGCTATTTGAGCAGATATCCAGAGGCAATGTCATGGCATACCTTCCTCTAGGAAGTGTGAACTGTGGGAGTTATAGCTATAGCACAGTGGAGGCCTTGTTACAGAGGTAGGATGTGTTGGTAAATGTTTAACAACCTGCTCTCTAAAAAAATGTGCATGCAACACACACTTTAAAATGTAATGTTTATTGTTAACATTTTCTCTATCACTTTCTTAGGTCTAGAGTGACAACACACACACACACACACACACACACACACACACACACAAACCCTCAATAAATTGAGCCCTGATTTGTAGCATTTGCTGATTTTTGTGGTGTAAATCTTTACACTGACAATTTAACAATCAGCTTTCTCAGAACTGGTACAAACTGGCTCCAGCACATCCCTGGATGGAGGCACTGAAAATCATATCACACCACAGTTTAACGAGGGAGGGACCCCAACTTTGCTCCAGAGCACCAAAATTTAGTGGCTGTTGACTACACATATACTGTCCTAAACAACTGAGCTTAGCTCCTTGTTAGCAAGAATAATTCACTAAAATTTACTACCAGATGGCCCTTGGGTTTCTTCCCCATCCATGCTCCACAAGCTAGTTCATTTCTGTCTTTCCTCCTAGTTCCTTCTCTGCCAGTAAGGAAGAGGGGTGGGGTGACCCCCAGTGCCCCAGGGTTTCTTTTTTTTTCCCATGGGACTTTGTGTCTTGAGATCCAAGATTAATTCCCAGGGTCTTCTCTCCTTCCCCCACTACATTCCATCCCCAACCCCTCCAGTTGAAATTGTTTGCTCCTGGGAAACAGAATTGTTAGCTATGATCATGCATCATACACACTAGCCAGACTTGTAAGCTACTTGAGGGCAAGGGTTATATATTAAATGTCTGCATCCCTTCTCCCAGCACCCAGATCCCTGCTGGGCCCACAGTAGAAAGTTAAGAAATATCTGTTGATGCATTGACAGAAATACACCACCCCCAAACAGACAAATTTGCAGATGCAAATAAACAGCACACGCATATACACACTTGCATGCATGCATGCATGTATGCAAATAAACACCAGATACAAAACTATCAAGCTGCATGCCTGTACACATACTAAGCCTACTCATGTGGTATTCTCCACATCTGCGGTGCTTAATTAATGTTTGAAGTGAATTAAGCCACTGAAACACATGGATTTTCTCATGTGTCTCCATTCCTAGTTACTGATCCTTTGGGTAGGTGAGCTGTTCTTTTTCTGATTCTGCTTTTTGAGTGCCCATGACATAGTTTTATTAGATTACATTATACATGGCATCACTAAGTCGAAATGATGCTATTAGCTTTCAAGGAGAAGCTTCTGAACCAGCTGCAAAAGCTTTTTTAACATACATTATGTTGTTAATGGGGCACGTGAATATGTGAGTAGGTGGTAGAGGATAGAAATTTAAACTAAATTAAAAATGTGAGAGAAAACAGCACGCAAGGAAGGAACACTCCTTTGCCAGTAGTCTCTGTTATTTCTCATTATTTTCAAGGTCAAGCTTGCAATCCTTCACAACTCCTACCCAAAAAACGTCCCTCCCAATTGATTAGTGCTTACAGCTAGACACTCTCCTTTCATGGAGGAGGCAATTTGGTTCCTTCATTGTGGAAAAAGAGGTAAGTGCCAAGGAAGAAAGGAGAAAAATAAAGAACACTGGGCTTGAGTTTACTCTTGTCAGAAAATCAAGGCCTCATTCAAACCTTCAGAAGATAGCAATTCATTTGGTATTAATTCAGGCCCGGCTTAGGAGTCCAAGTAATTTTCTTAAGTGTGCTAATAAAATCATTTTTATAAAGCCTCATCAATGGCCCTGTTATAGATGAATCAGCTGAG
The DNA here is from genome assembly GCF_003287225.1 of Phascolarctos cinereus. Lineage (NCBI taxonomy): Eukaryota > Metazoa > Chordata > Mammalia > Diprotodontia > Phascolarctidae > Phascolarctos > Phascolarctos cinereus. The sequence continues at coordinate 112,654,644 of NW_027556098.1, forward strand.
TTCTCCTCTTCTAGTTCCACAAGGCAAGCCCTCTGGGCTGGAAGAAGAAAAAGAATCTTCCTTGCTATGCTCCTGTTGCAAGAAAAATTCATTCTCTACCCTTCACTTTAACCTGCAAAAGTCCCTTCAGGGTAACTTTCCTTCCTACATGGGCTGGAAAATTAGTCACATAATCCTAATTGACTGCTGGGGGTTACTTCATTATTATATAGACCCATATTTTCATCCTTATTGTGGGTACTCCTCCATTGATATACAATGCAGTTCCTGTGGCCTTTAGGTCTTCCTGAGTTGCTGCTATGGTTGAAAAAGATTAGTAGCACCTGGTAGCCAACCTTCTTCAGACTTAGGGAGTCTGCTCTTTCAAGGATAGGCAAGTCTCTCCAGCTTTAGTGTGAGTCTCTTTAGAGTCAAATCCTGCTCTTTTGCAGTACTGAAGGACTTTTAGAATAAAAAAAAGTGTGGCTATTTTAAGAAGCTGATGAGTTGTTTGTAAGCTGATGGACCAAGTCCAGACATACCCCGAGGCACCTTCCTTTGCTGGGCTAAGCTTTGGGGACCCAAAATCACCTTCACACCACAATGAGGTATAGGAAAACTTTAGTAGGGACAATGTCCTTCCTAATTCCCATGGATAGAATACTGGTTTGCCTAAGATCAGAAAAGAACAAACAAGAAAGAAGGGCAAAAGTAGTATCCAGGGGCACAAACTGGCGTAGTCAATAGCATTTAGTGAGCACCTAATATGTTCCAGGGACTGTGCTAAGTTTTGGGCTAGCTGCCCCAAACCCCTCCAAATACCTGTAAAAAATGGCTCTAAAAAATTCTAAAGCAGCAGAACCCACAAAAGACAGAGTGAAACAAATTTCCAGACCAAGACAACCTGGATGGTTGATCGGTTAGGTCTATCAGCAGGCAGGGAGAGGAATTCAGTTCAGCATGGGCCCGCAGGCAAATTAGTCCTCAGTGAACCTGGAGCAGGCCTCAGGAGACTGAATCATGTGGTTTCCAGACTTCTCAACCCACAAATCCCAAAGACAACTTAGGTCAGTAGGAAAAGTCTGTGACTTCAGTGAGAGAGAAGCTCCATCTCAGCCCCAGGCCTCGAGCTGTGGCCCAGGGGCAGTGGCTGCTTCTGGAGCTTCCTGCCCACAGATGAAGGGGGATTACATGGATTTCTCTGCTGGTGCAGGGTTTTCTTGCTTTGCCTGTGCTTGAATCTGGGTCACAGTTCTGGGTGTCAATCCTGGGGCGAAGAGGAGTGCTGGCATGATGGAGCTTGTAGTGGTGGGAAAGAGAGAATTCTCCTCACAGTTCCAAGGCAGAAAAGAGTGCTTGTGGTCACTCATAGACCAGAGCACAGGCCAGGAAAGGAATAAACACCTTGTCCTTGATCAAATCACCTTGGAAGAACTGAAAATTTACGGGTCCCTAGAAGTATCTCTGAAAACAGCTACACAAAACCCCCAAAGCTTGGGACAGTACATTCTCCACACTGGAAGCAGACCCCTACCTTAACAAAGAGTTTAAAACTCAAGTAATTGGCTGGGATCATGAGAAAACCTTGCAAAAAAAAAAAAGGTCAGACCAAGTTTTGGGCTAGCTAAGTTCATGATTCCACATAGGGAGATAGGAGTTACCATAATCCTGGGGGTAGAGAAGAAACATCCTTCAACCTTAACGGGAACAATCTGATGCCAGCTGGAGAGCTGTTGCCTAGAGAGAGCCTAGGTAAGAAGGTATTGCCTCTTTCAAAATGTCCACTAAATCATTAGATCTTCTGGTTCAGCAGCCAGCGAGGGAGTTCTCTATCATCGCCCACTGACAGCCTCTTACTCATGAGTCATGGCCAGAAGCAGGTGCCTCTCCTCCCTACTACCATAGTCAGCTGGGACAAGGAAAGGTGACTGGCTTTGCTCCATTGGAAGGTGAGGGCCAGGCACACAGAGGTATACAGACTATACTTAAAAGTTCATTTGTGTACATAGGTGAGAGGGTATACAGTTAGATGGGGATGTGGATGCTGGTAATGCATAAATGTATGGGAGAAGGCAGAGGCAGGTCAAGACTTATGGATTGTGAGCTTATCATCAGTCCAGGGGTTCTTAATCCTGGGATCTGTATGTGTAAATATGTATATATATATACACACACACACACATACATACATATATATATATATATATATATATATATATATACATGTACATATGGACATACACATACCTTTCAATGTATATAGATATATATAGATATAAATAAATAAAACTATATTCCAATATAATTAGTTTCCTTTATAATATTATATACTTCATTTTATACATTTAAAAACATTATTCTGAGCAGAGGTCTATAGCCTTCACAAGACTGAGAAAGGAACCTGTGACACAAAAATGGTTAAGCACCCTTGCTCTCCAATCCCTCTTTTTTTTTTTTTAGGTGAGGAATATGAGGCCAGAGAGGTCAGGTAGCTATTGGAGTTTCAAGACATGAAGATAAATGACTGAATGATTTCCAAGGTCCTTTCTAGTTATAGTATTTTATGATTTTTAAGCGACCAGTTGAGAAAATTTCTCAAGCTAACATTCAGTTCCTAAATACCATTCGTTAGCTTACCCTGTCCTTTCTCTCTTCCATATTCCCTTTTCAGGGAGCTATATAAATGCACTTAGATGGAGGAGGGCAAAAATGGGCAGCAATGTGACCCTGCCTACACAGTAGGCAGCAGGTAGGCAGCAGGATTGGGGGATGGGAAGTTGCAGTTTTAGGGCTTCTATGAAAAATCTATGTGTCAAAGTCTTTAGCATTTTGCAATAGAAAAGGAAACTCTTTAGTGTGAATTCAGTTATTCAGAGGTGCTTCTTTAATGAGTCAAGTCCAGCCAGACCATTAAAGTAGAAGAAAGCATGGCTATTTTAGGAAGCTGATGAGTTGTTTGCCCAGTCCAGCACTCCCCACCCAACATCGTTAATTGGTCCTCTAAGAACATGACAGTGGATGACTCTTTTTTTTTAACAGAACCAAAGAACCAAGATGGCAGTGAGTTTCATAGGAACAAGGTTATAAATGGGAGATATGTTCCTAAGCTATGAGAATGTGGACTATAAAAGCTTAAAATAGATCTTTATAGAGACCTGATGCTGCCTCATCATTATAATGGCAATGTCGGTCAAGCATAAAATAAAAATTAGATTGGAAGTAAGAATTGTAGTAAGCTCATCAACACCATTTATTGGCATCTCAGGAAATAAGGTAAATAATGTTATCATGAGGTTTCCTTCAATTCAGTTAAAAGGCACCTACTATGCTCCAGGTACTGTATTAGGTGGTAGGGATTCAAAATCAAAAATGAAACCTTCTCTCTCTTCAAAAAGCTTATGTTTTACTGGAGCAATGCCTTGCAGAGGGAGGGGTGAGGATACAACATGCACACAGATAGGAAAAAATAAGTTATATGAAATAAATAGGAAGTGATTTCATGAGGGAGGAAGGAGAACACTGAAGACTGGGGGCATCAGTGTGTGCCATCACCTTGTGTGGGAGGAGGCATTGAGCTGAGCCTTAAAGGGAGTTAGGTATTCCAATATTAAGCTGAAGAGGGAGAGCACTGTTGGCATAACGAACAACTTTAGGAAAATCAGGGGATGGAATGTTGAGGTGCAGTGGATAGAGTGCTGGACCTGACGTCAGGAAGACATGATTTCAAATCTGGTCTCAGTCACTTACTAGCTGTGTGATCCTGGGCAAACCACTTATACCTCTGTTTGTCTCAGTTTCCCCATCTGTGAAATGGGGATAAAAATAGCATCTACCTCCCAGGGTTGTTGTGAGGATCAAATTGGAAAATATTTGTAGATTGCTTATCATAGTCTTTGACACGTCATATTTTGTTCAGTCATTTTTCAGTCATGTCCAACTTTTCTTGACCCCATTTGGGGTTTTCTGGCAAAGATGCTGGAGTAGTTTTTGCCATTTCCTTCTCCAGCTCCTTTTACAGGTAAGGAAATTGAGACAAACAGGATTAGATGACTTGCCCAGAGTCACACAGCTAATAAGTATGAGATTTGAATTCAGCAAGATGAGTCTCCCTGACCCCAGGCCTGGGTACTCTATCCACTATGCCACCTAGCTGCCGCCTGGCACATCATCAGCTCTTAATAAATATTTGCTCCCTTCTAGCCAGTTTGCCCAAAAGTGAAGAACATGATTGAGTAGAAGAATATGAGGAGAACAGTGATCTCATTGGTATAGGGACTTCCTCAATGAGGAAACTTCCTTTATCATTGAAGGTCAGTAACTTCTCTGCAGTTTGGCATTGCCTAGAACACTGAGGTTAAGTGTCTTGTCCAGGGTCACACAGCCAATAAGTGTCAGAGGTAACTGGTTCTCTATTTGCCTCTCATGATGGGGAGTAGTATGAAGCAGTATTGGAAAGTCAGTCTGAGGTCAGGTTGAAAAAGGTTTTGAAAGCTGAACAAAGGAGTTTGTATTTCATCCTAGAAATAAAATGGAGATATTGGTGTTTCTTGAGCAGGGAAATGACATGGTCAGACACGCTTCAGGAATGTCACTTTGGCAGCTGTGTAGAGGATGGCTCATGATGCTACAGATGGATTTGGTTGTTATATTACGTTAATAAATTTATTGATGGCCAACGATGATGCTAGCCAGGGCAATTTTGTGTAGGTTATGCCTGAAATAAGGTTTGTAGGGTGTTTTGTGTGTGTGTGTGTGTGTGTGTGTGTGTGTGTGTTTCCATTCATAAATCACCCAGACTGACCTTGAATTTTTTTCTGTAGATCACAACTATTCACCAAGTCTCAGCCTAATATTTGCTCACTTTCAGCCTATTTTTCATGATCCCAGGACTGACATGACCCATCCTACTTTTTATACAATTAGTGAATTGAACTAATCTGTGGAAGAGAAAGCAGGTGCTGAGCCAGCCAGGTATAACAACCTTGAAAAGGAGCTGAGCTTCCTCTGCTCTGAGGCTACCAGTAGGCAATAGGTTAAGTAATAAGAGCAATAGCTCTCATGTACATAAGTTTTAAGGTTTGTGTAGCACTAAAACATTATCTCATTTGATCCTCCCAACAACCTCCTGAGGTAGCATCCATTTAACAGATGCTTATGTGCTCATGATTATAGATTTGGAGCTAGAGGGGATCTTAGATGTCCCATTTTACAGATGAGGAAACTGGCTGAAAGTGATTAAATGACTTGCCCAGGGTCACACAGCTAGAGGAAGTGTGGTATGGAAAGAGCACTTGCTTTGGAATAAGAAGACCTGAGTTCAGATTCTGGCTATACTTCTGTCTATAGGATCTTGCACAAGGCATTTAATTGCTTTCAGTGTTGGTTTCCTCATCTGTGAAGTGAGAAGATTGAACTACATGACCTTTCCATGGATCCTTTCCAACTCAAACCCATGATCATAAGTATCTGAAGCAGGATTTGAACTTAGGTCTTGACTCTAATTTGAACTTTCTATCGACTCCAGTTACCCTCCCTTTCACTGGGTTTATGCATGTTTAGTATAGCTGGTCCATTTTTACCAGTGGTCTCCAAAGTAAGGACCATTTGGAGGGACATGAAATGAAGGGGCTGTGGCTTGGTACTGAGGCATATATGTGATCAACTAATGATAGGGCAAGAAAAATGGTCATATCCCATCCTTCCTCCTATAGCCAACCCTGGGCTTGTCTCAGATACAAATATATTATGCCCTTCAAAGCCTCTCGATTGTTTCCCCTTCTTACTGCCCCAGTATTCCCAAACTCTGCAACTTTCTTTTCCTCCTTACCCCAATTACCTCATGACTACCAGGGGCTGAGACAGTGGCCAGTGAGAAAGCTTCTCCTCCTACACCCCTTCCACTTTTAATTCAGTGGGAAAGAGTAATGCATAACAGGCATAGATGAGTTATGGTCTTTTCCCCAAATTAGCTATTCTTCCATATTCCCTTACTTCTACAGAAGATACCACTATTCTTCTAATCTCTCATGTTCTCAACCTCCTTGTTATCCTTAATTACTCACTCAACTGAAACTGTTGTCTACAAAGTCACCCATTAATAATATCTTAATGGCCAAACCCAATGACCCTGAATCAGTACTATCCTTTTTCACCTTTCTGAAGCATTTAACACTGTCAACCACCCTCTTTTTGTGGATATTTACTCTCTCTCCTTTGGGTTGTCATAAAACTGCTATCTCTTGGTTCTCTTCTTACCTGTTTGACTACTCCTCAATCTCCTTTGTTGGATCATCATTCATAGTTCACTCCCTAACTGTGGGTGGGCTCCAAAGCTCTATCCTGTGTGCTCTTCTCTCTGTACCCTCTTTTATTTGGTGTCTTCATCAACTCTTGGGTTTAATTATCATTTCTATGCAGATGACTACCATATTGATATATCCATCCATAATCAGTCTCCTAGTCTCTCTTCTATATTCCTGTCTATTGGACATTCCAAGCTTAATATCCCATAGGCATCTCAAACACATGTTCAAAGCACAATTCATTGCTTCTTCCCCCAATCTATCCCTCTCCTATTGGCAGCAAGAGAGAGAGTCCTTTTCTTACCCAAGTGGAAATTCCAGAAGTCTCTACCATGGCAAGATGGAAAGAGGCATGCTCAAGGTTCTGACTCTTATACCTGTAGGCTTCCTCCCAAAGTCTTTCTCTCTTTCTGAAAATATTTTCCTAAAGAGAACCTGGAACCACATGTTTCTTCTCTCAAAGTCAGAGACAAAAGAATTCCCCTCTCCCAAGATCTTACCAACCCTGCCCCTCATGAAGGGAGGTAATGTTGAGTAATCATTCCCTCCACCAATGAGGAGAGTTCCATGTGAATGCTTTAAGGTTATTTATGTTTATATATATATATATATAATCTGTTTCCAACTGGACCCTCACTGGTGCATAGAAATCCTTTTGGTCTTCCCTTAAACCCTCTATCAAAACCCTCACAGAAGCTGTTCTAAATCTTCTTTTCTTGTTGAGTCTCTTACACCACGCTTCCCCCTTCCCTCTTGGCAGCCTCCCACTTTACTGAGAAAATATGGGTCATCCATAATGAACTTTCTCTTTTCTCCAAGTTATACTTCTCTAAGCCCTTAAACATAATCTTCCACTCCCTCCTGCTTTGCTTCAGCTCCTGACAAAGAGATGACTTGTCTAGCCAGGATCAAGTTCTTATGTCACATATTCTAACCCTCCACCTCCTCAATCGGGAGGTTGCCCGATTGATTAATCTTTCTAACTCCAATCTTCAGTTTGTCCTTGTGTGATCCTTGGAGCATCCTCTATTCTTAGGAAAAACAAAAACAAACTAAAAAATTCTACCATCCCCTGAAGCTGTTATCCCATGTATCACCTCTTTCCCAGAGGCAACTAGGTCACATAGTGGATAAGGCCCAGGACCTCTAGTAAGAAAGAAAGACCTGAGTTAAAAATCTGACCTCAGATACTTACTAGGCAAGTCACTTAACCACTTCCTCAATGTCCTCAACTGCAAAATTGCAATAATAACATCGAACTCCCAAGGTTGTTGTAAGGGTCAAAGGAGACAATATTTGTAAAAGTGCCTAGCATAGCTGGCACTAGAAGGCACTTAATAAGTGTGTATTTCCTTCCTTCCTTCCTACATTCACAGCCAAACTCCTAGGAAAAAAAAAAGTCTTAAATACTTTACCTTTTCACTCATTTCTTAACCCCTTGCAATCTGGCTTCTGACCTCCTCAGTACTGAACTGCTTTTTCCAAAGTCACTGAAAGTTATTGATAATCTCTTAAATTTGTCTTTTCTCAATCTTCATATTTCTTGGCCTTTGCAGTTTTTTGTTTTTATTTTTTTGCATTGTTAACCAAGCAGCCATTCCTCCTATACCCTTTCCTCATCCTGGGCCTTTTGATTCTATTTGCTCCTGGCTTGCCTCCCACCCGTCTGACTACTCTTTTACAATCTCCTTTGCTGATCATTATTCATGTTCCACCCACTAAGTGTGGGTATACCTCAAGGCTATGTTCTGGACCTCCTCTTTTTTCCCTATGACTAGTAGTGATTTCATCAATTTCTGTGGATTTAATTATCATTCCTATGTAGATGACTCACCAATTTATATAACCAGCCCTCATCTTGAGCCAGAATTCCTGTCCCAAGAAAGCTAATTTCCTTCTGGACAATTGCACTCAGAGGTCTCACAGGCATCTCAAACTGCATATGTCCAATATGGAACTCGTTACCTTTAACCCTGAATCAGCCCTTTCTCCTAACTTCCTTTTTCAAGTTAGGGTGCTGTCATCCTTCCATATTAAAAACATCAGAGTCATCCTCAATTCTTTACTCTTCAGTATCCCTCATACCTAATTGATTTCCAAGTCTACATCTATAATATATCTCATAGAGATTATTTTTGAGTCCTTTTAGTTGTGTCCTAGTCTCTGTGTCCCCATTTGGGGCTTTCCTTGGCAAAGACAGTAGAGTGGTTTGCCATTTCTTTCTGCAGCTAAGTGAGGCAAGTGAGGTTAAGTGACTGGCTAAGGGTCACACAGGTAGTAAGTGTCTGAGGGTGGATATGAACTTAGGACCTCCTGGCTCTAGGGCTGGCACTCTTTCTGCTGCTCCACCAAGCTGGCTGTGTCATAGTGACATAATCATGTCACTACCCTGCTCAAGAAAACTTCAGGAGCTCTCCCTGTTGGCTCTGGTATAAAATACAGAATTTCTTTGCTTGGTGTTTAAAGCCCTTCATGTACTGGCTCCAGCCCACTTTTCCAGACTTATTTCACATTATTCCCACCTTAAGGACTCTCTATTTTAACTAAACTAGCTTAGTGACTATTTCCCAAACCTGTGACATTATTGGCCACCTCTGGCTTCTGCTTCCTTCTCTCCTCTATTTCATGGAATCCTCAACTCCCTTCAAAAGTCAGCTAAGGTACCATTTCCCACAGGAAACCTTTTCTTATTTCTCCACATTGTTAGTGTTCTCTCCTCTTTCCAGAACAATTTACTTCTTGGTGCACAAATTGTGACCTCTTGGTAGATTACAGGTTCCAGGAGATCAGCGTTCATTGAATTTTTTTCTTTCCCCTCCAGTTTCTAGTATCTGGCAGTGCACACAGTAGGTGCTTGGTTAACAAATGCCTATTTAATTGAATGGCACTGAGTCAGAAAAGATAAGCAGGGCCCCACGTAAAATTATCAAGTTTTTGTGCTATTCTCATGACTTCTAACTCTTCTTTTGCTACCTATATGCCAATGACCCTTATTCTGCTATCTGGGTGTCTGAAATCCCTCATTCCACACTATTCCAAGGATAAAACTTCTCAGCCTCTGACTACTCATCTCTAACTCTGTGTTGAGAAGCTAAGAGCAGGGATGAGGGCAGGGGCAAGGGAAGGTGGCTTTCTTCAGTTCTCTCTCTTCCAATTCAGCAGCCCCTGCTTTTAAGGACAACTACTCCTGTTTGCCTAGACTTCCATGGAGTAAAGACCAAGGAATCAGCAGTCCAATACCCATCCTGAATTCTTTACCCCTGAAAGAAAGGGTTCATCAAATCAAAGTGTGATGAGGAGAGAGGATGCAGTGGCCCAGGGAACTAGAAATATTGTAAATTATTCCATGAATTCAAGGACGCAGAGAACATTCTGTACATATCATGCATGATAAATCCAACACTTTAAGCAATTCCATTAAAACAAATGAACAGTGGATGAACATATAAACATATCAAAGAAATTGATTCCATTGAGCTCTATCTAACTACATGCTTAATAGAGCACCTTTGAGTTCTTCCCTGGAAGGCATGAATTCTGTTTGTAATTCTAACTTTGATTGTGTGTAGTGGATAGCACCATTACTCGGACATTTGGGGACTATCCTAATGACCTCCTGTGTTGATCTGAAACCCACAAATGCTGTGATGTTATTTAATTAACCCAATTTCCCCCTTTGCGGGCTCTAGAAAGTACCCACAGGACTAGAGCAAGCAGCACAGAGGTAAACAGAACTGCACAAATTGCATGCAAGTTGCTATTTTCCATTATTGCAGGCATATCATGAAAAGGATCTGAGAATTACCAACCAACGCCCTAGCTAAACGGTGGGTAAAAGGTCACAGAGTAATAGGGTGATAACATACGAAATGAAAGTCACTCAATGCTCTGCACTGAAATTGACAAATCAGCCAAAGAGGACCCAGGAGGAAGCTGGGTTTCCACCTGTGTTCTCTTAATGAGATGTTAGCTCCTGGAGGGCAAAGCTGACAATATTAAAAGAGTATTGCTTAAAATTGATAGAGTAGAAGGCAGTTGCTGACAGATTGAGTTGCTTAGCTCAGGGCCTTGGGTTGAAGAACATGGAGGATGAATGCTTTCGATATTCTAATTTAAATTAATTGTTAACCTTTATTTCTTTTTTTAAAATTTAGTAGCATTTTATTTTTTCCAATTACATGTAAAGATAATTTTCAGCACTCATTTTTTAAAGATTTCAAGTCCAAAGTTTTCTCCCTCCCTCCCCAAGACTCCAAGCAGTTTGATAGAGTTACACATGAGCAATCAAATCAAACATATTTCCACGTTAGTCATGTTGTGAAAGAAGAAACAAACAAAAGGGGAAAAAACCCACGAAAAACAAAAACAAAAAGTGAAAGTAGTGTGCTTTCATCTGCATTCAGAGTCCATCAGTTCTTTCTCTGGATGTGTATCACATTTTCCATCATGAGTCTTTTGGAATTGTCTTGGACCACTGCACTACTTAGAAGACCTAAGTCAATCATAGTTGATCATCCCACAATGTTGCTATTACTGTGTACAGCGTTCTCATTTCACTTTGCATCAGCTCATGTAAGTCTTTCTAGGTTTTTTGAAATCCACCTGCTAATCATTTCTTATAGCACAATAGTATTCCATTACCCCCAAAACCAACTTGCTCAGCCATTCCCCAATTGATGGGCATCCTCTCAATTTCCAATCCTTTGCCACCACAACAAGAGCTGCTAGAAATATTTTTGTACCTGTAGGTCCTTTCCCCTTTTCAATGATCTCTTTGGGATACAGACCCTAGCAGTGGTATTGCTAGATCAAAGGGTATGCAGTTTGATTGCCCTTTGGGCATAATTTCAAATTGTTCTCCAGAGTGGTTGGATCAGGTTAACCTTTATTTCTAACAATTTTGGGAGTAACTCCTAAATAATTTGTTCACCAGCCATTGTATCCTACATCCTCTGGATGACCAACCCTGAGCCAAATAAAGTACCTGTCTCCAGCCCCCCTCTTCACTCCTTTCCATTAGCTTATTAACTTTCCATCATCTTGTGGTAAAGTGAAAAGAGTTGTTGATTTGGAATCAAGAGGACCTGGATTTGGGTCCAAGCCTTACTGCTCACTATCTGTGTGACCTTGGACAAATTATTTGGTTTCAATTTCCCTATCTTTATAGTAGAGAGGTTAGCCTTAAATGACTTCTAAGCTCCCTTTCACCTCTTTTTGTCTGTGATCCTATATTCTACTCAGGCATTGTAGCCCTCTGGGACTTAGTTAACCTCTTTCTGATTACACCAAGATCTCTTTTGGAAATGGGAATATCACATCAAATACCTTGTCTTATCCACAGCATCCCGCCTACTCCTCATTCAGGAGGCACATTTCATGTACCCTTCTTTCCTCCAATAAAAAACATGCATATTTTTACATACTGAGAAATATATCAGTTTTTCAAAGCATTCAATATTGACTTCAAGTGCAGTTATTCTACTGTACAAAAAGAACAATATTTTCATTAAATAGATTGACTACTCAGGAGACGATGACTTGTAAAAGCAGGTACGTTCATAAGATCCTAAATTTAGAGCTATAAGGAACCTTATAGGCCATCTAATCCAACCCCCATTTTACAGATGAGGATACCCCAAGGTCCTCAAGGTCTTGTAGGTCATAAGTGATGGAAGAAGGATTTGAAACCAGTGTTCCTAGTTTCAAAGCCCCCATATCATCATATCTTTCTACCCTATCAGGTATCATACAGAAAGCTTCCTTAGTATCTCAGCAAAGCACAAAAGTTCTGTGAGTTTTCCTCCCTAGTTACTTGTGTTACTTAATGGATAGATTTATTTTCCCTTAACTGCATTTCCTTAGTTGTATTTCCCTAGTTGAAGTTAGGCTCCTTGAGTTATTGGGTTGTTGTTGTTGTTGTTGTTTTTCATATTCCCAGGATGTGGCTCAATGCTTCACATATAGTAGGCAGAGTAAAAATGTTCATTGAATTGAAGTCAAGACTTGACCCATTGGCTATCATTCTTCTAGCCCAAGACTTAGCTTTTTCTGCCAAAAGATATTTTTTTGCAAGGTAATGGTTGTCTTCCCTAACATTAACCTCAAAATAAATATTTAGAAAAATAGAGATTTACTCCAGAAGAACTTAGTTTCCAATAAAATATTATTCTAAATAAATCATTTATAATTTTATTTAACCTTTTCTGAATTGCATTTCTCTTACAGAGTTGATAAGCTTATTAGCTATTGAGGAAAGGAATGTTTCTCATTACTCGATCCTAAAAGAGATTTGTGTGTTAATTTTGTTGAACTGGTTTTTTCTGTTTTTTATTTTTTGTTATAAAGGATGGGATGGAGAGAAGATAGTGATATGCTTACAAATAAAAGTAATACAAAAAAAGATATCAATAAATGTTTTTAAATTTAAAAAACCCTAAAAATCAGACTAAACTGACCTTTTTTTTTTTTTGGAAGGCTTAAAGGAATGCCCTGTGGACCTGATATTGTTGGAATTTGATGGGTGAATCCCTATTCATTCTGTCTATTCCCTCTATTCTTTTATAAACTTAGATCATATTCCTTCTCAGACATCATTCTTCCAAACAAAAGAATCTCAGTACTTTTTATTTGTCCTCAAATGCTGATTGTTCTCACTCCAACAATTATTTTTTGCCCGCTTGTTTGGACCTTACTTCAAGTTCATGATGGCTTTCTTAAGGTGCGATAAGCTAAGTTATACATTTTTTCCAAATTTGTATGCACTGTGATTTTGTGCATTTTATTTTCAAAATTTCAATATCTTTCTTGACAATATCAAATATTTTGTTGGCTTTTTTACCTTCTACCCAGCCAACACATTGGTCTAACATTTTTAAGGAGGAGTCTACAGTGATCCCCATCCAGGAGTTTCTTTTTTAAAAAGAATTTTCTTTCTCTTATTTTTATTGCTTAAGCATTAATTGTCTTCCTCATCACCTATTAACAAACAAACATCCCCCCCCACACACACAATATGCATTGATTCCTACAATGGCCATGGCCAAAAAACTGAGTTTTCATTTTGTATTTGATTCTATTGCTTTTCTGTCAAGATGTACGCAGCATGTGTCATCTTCATCCTCCTGGAATCATGCTTTGTCATTAGATTGCTTAGAGTTTCAAAGCTGTTTTTCTTTGTAATCTTATTGGTTATTATATAAAGTATTCTCCTTGTTCTGCTTACTTTATTCTAGTGTTCTTTAGAACTCTCCATTTCATTGTTTCTAATGGTACAATAATATTCTGTTACATTCATATGTCAAAATTTGTTCAGACATTCTCCAATATGTAGGTAGCCACTTAGCTTTTAAACATTTTTGTATGTACAGCTCCTCTCCTTTCTTTCATCTCTTTTGTGTATGTTCCTGATAGTGTTGCCACTGAGTCAAAGGGTATGCACAGTTTGACTTTTTGGGAAGAGTGTTGAATTGCCTTCCAGAATACCTGGGCCAATCAGAGATCCTCCAATAGTGTACTAGTATGCCTGTTCTCCTGAAAACCATTCAGCATTTGTCATTTTCCTTTTTTTTTTTTTGTCATCCTTGCCAATCTGGTGGGTGTGAGGTAAAACCTCAAATTTGCCTTAATTTGTATTTCTCTATTAGTGATTTGGAGCATTCGTGGCTATTGATAGCTAGGACATCTTCTTTTGAAAACTGCCTATTCATATCCTTTGACTCATTATCTGTTGGGGGAATGACTCTCATTCTTATAAATGTGAACCAGGGGCAGCTAGGTAGCACAATGGATAGAGCACCAGCCCTGGAGTCAGGAGGACCTGAGTTCAAATCTGGCCTCAAACACTTGACACTTACTAGCTGTATGTCCCTGGGCAAGTCACTTAACTCCATTGCCTAGCCAAAATAAATAAATATGAAACAATTCCTAACATGTCTTGGATATGGAACCTTTATCAGAGAAAACTGTACAAAGACTCCCCCCTCCAAAGTCACCTGTTTCTCTTCAAATTTTAACTACATCAGTTTTATTTGTTCAAAGTCTTTCTAATTTTGTGTAATCAAGATAGAGCATTTTATCTTCTGTGATCCTATCTTTCCTTTGGCCAACATCTCTTCCCCAATCCACAGATTTGAAAGGTAATTTCTTTCTTGAACCTCAGATTTGCTTGTGAAGTAAACTTTTATGATAAATTATGTATCCACTTAGAGTTTATCTTGGTATATGATGTGAGATATTGGTCTATGCCTATTTCTGCCAGAATGCCCTCAAGTTCTCCCTGTAGTTTTCATGAAATAGTGAGCCCTTGCCCTGATGACTGAGGTCTTTGAGTTTATTTATCAAATGCTTTTGCTCATGTGTTCTTTTGATTCTGTGGGTACTTAATCTGTACTACTGATTAACTTCTCTTATTTTTTAACCAGTAATAATTTTGATGTTTACTATTTTGTAATACTAGTTTGAGATGTGGTACTGGTAAGGTTACTTCTTTCCCATTTTTTCATAATTTCTTAATATTCTTGGTGTTTTGTTCCTTCAAATGATTTTTTAACCCCATAAATAAATTTTGTAGTATTTTGAGTGGTATATCATTGTCTTCCTAATATTTTGCCTGTATGTCTGATAATTGACAGCAGATGATTATGGATAGTGATGCTTCCTTCTGATAGCTTAAGAGGCGAATGGCTTAGGCTTTCCTCATATGTCAAAAAACCTAAAAACCTAGGAATATCACTCCCCCCCAATCAAGTGTATTATATAAAGATATTTATTTGCAATAAAAAAGGAGTAAGTTGAATTTCCTTTTAAATATAATGCCTGTATAATACCAACTATTGCCTCAGATATAAAGATCCTTCTTGTCCTTGGTGGCTTGCATCTATTCTTCTGCTTCCTACACTTTACCTTTTCAATTAGTGCAGCTCTCGGGTTCCGGGTCATTTACCTGTTTACTACAGGAAAAGAAAAAGCTTTTCTGAAATAAATCATAATTTTCTCTTTTAAAACATGTAAGGATGTGCTTTACTCTTTTGGAGCTTTTATGTTTCTTGTTAAGGCACACTATCTGTTTGAATGATTTAAAAGAGAAAATCGTGGTTTGTTCATGAAAAACTTTTTCTTGTTCTAAACATAATAAATATGTTTCTGTGACCTTGATCCTATCACCACCCATGTCTTGTAGGACTTTGCTCCTGCAGTTATACCCTCTGTCTCATGCATCTTTAATCCCTTCCTCTCAACTGAGTTATCCCCATCTGTTTACAAACATGCTCACGTCTCCTCTTATCTTAAACACACATACACACACACACACACACACACACACACACACATACACATACACACACTAAAAACCTTACCTCAGCCCATCTATCCCAGCTTTCTTTCTCTTCTCCTTCATTGCTAATTTTTTTAGAGTTTTCTATATGTGACGCCTCTGTTTTGTTAGTACCCATTATTTCTTCAACACCTTAGAATGTCTCTTCAGTCCCCTCTGACACTGTTCTCTTGAGGGTCACCAGTGATCTTTTAATCACCTAATCCAATGGCCTCTTTGTAGCCTTCAATCTCCTTGATATTTTTTGCAGCATTTGATACCATTGGCAATCCCCTCCTATTGGGTGTTCTCGCCTTCATTCCAAAAAGTCTTAGGCAATTTTTAGCTGTTAAAGATCAAATGTTCTGTATAATTAAAAATGTACATAATTAAAGAACTATCCATTTCATATTTTGTGATCTCCTCTATTTCTTGTTTGCTTTTGAATTCTTCTGCTAACCATAAATCTGAAATATACTTCTTCTGATCTCTAATTTTTAAATGATTAACTTATCAATCAACATGTATTCATTAAGTGGCCACTATGTGCCTGGATTTATTCTAGATGTTAGGATTACAACTTATGTGATATGACCATCTACATTTAGATTGATAAATGGGACATATGATGTACAATACTGATGTAAGTCTATTTTCTTCCAAATCACTGTCCAATTTTCCTCAGAAGTTTTTACTGAATAGCGAGTCCTTCCTCCAGTAATTAATATTACTGGGTTTATCAATCACTGTTTGATTGCTTCTGGTTCTTGCTTGTGGAGAGAGATGGCATTTCTATGCTGGGTAGAGGTAAATAAAAGAAGACCAGTGAAGTTTTATTGCTGGCAGGAAAATTGGGGGCACTCATTATAATGACCACAATTAAGGCACCTTGAGTTTGTGGAATTTAAAAACAAGGAGACTTAATCAGATTTTCCTACCCAGTTTAATTTCTTCATTTGGTAGCTGATGCTTCTTTAAAAGGTTGATTATATGGCAACCCAAGCATTCACATGAGAACCGAGGGGACCAAAGACTTTTATTAAATGATCTTCTTTATAACTAACTGGTGATAAGAGAGGTATCTTGACTTTAGATTGGTACAATTGGGTTGGAGTGGTAGCTCCAAAGATGTCTTTCCAGTTTTCCCTTTTTGTATAAGAAAATTCTCATCTCTGACAATTGTTTAAGATGCTCTCTCTTTTTCAGAAGTTCCAGGATAGATAATGAACAATGAGGAGCAAGGTTTTATTTGCTACCTCTGCTTCCAGGTCTATGCTTTCGAATATTTTAAGTGTAGTAATTAGATTAAGGGAACAAAGAATGGGAATGTTAGTTGATTTACTCAAGATTGCTTGAGGGTCTTATCCATTATGCCAGTTCTATGGAGCTATCTGATCTTGGATAGACATTTTTTTCTACAAGGTTGTCATTAGAAAAAGAGGGGGTCATCTTCTCGACTGATGTTAAGGGTAAAAGCAAAAAGCAAAAAATAATTAACACTTATAGGATACATGTTCACTTATCTGGCAGGAGAATGGCCTCAAGATTTTTGCTTAAGTGAGGAATCAAAGGCCTTATAAAGGTGCTTATTTCCCCCCATAGGGATTTGAAACATGGATGCTAATTAGATTCCATAGCGGGTAAGTGGAACAAACTTTCAATACACAAAGATACCAATGAGACTTTACTTATTAACATAGCTATGTATATGTGTGTATTTATGAACATTCTATAGCAAGCAATATTTATCTATTTGTATCCTTAAGGATGAAGAAGGATAGCACTTGCAATTATAAATTTTTAAGATGTAAAACATCTATAATGATGGGTATAGAACTACAGAGACTCAACATTATGGAAAGCACTATAGCACTTAAGGTTTTGTTGTTCTTTCTTTACATGGAAGACACACTAAAGACAGGGATATAGACCAAGGAAGGCAGTGATGACCTTGTCTTTGCTTAGTTTTTGTTCTTATCCTGATTTCTTTTGCATTCCAATAAAAAAAGATCAACATTGTGGCTGACATCACCCTGGACTCCACTTGGGTCACCTGGTTTTTTATGCAGAATCCCTGAAAGAGGTTTTAGAGACACACAATCTCAATTTGGAATATAATAGGAGTGAAAAGGTGTTTTCTGACTTAAATTCAGATAGTTGTCTGGGACCATGGATGTTTTAATTGGTAGTATACACAGTCTTTTAAATATTAGTTTGGTGGCATTTAACTAATTTCTATTCACTTCTTAACTGAGTATAGTGGCTCATAGCCTTCAGCTTTGCAATAAAATAGACAGAGCTCTCCCTGTCAGTGAGAGATTTTCCAGCCACTGTACTTCACTAATTTAGATGGTAGCAGCTGACCCTGAAGAAGCTAGGTAGTTGGAGTTCAGTAGATATGGACAGAAAATACCTTGATAACCCTGAGATAAGTGGAGATACCCAGGAGAGATGACAAGAAGGAGAGTGGAGATGCAAGGTCCAGAAAAGATGGTACACTCAACCAAGAGTAATATAAAGCTGTGTGATGACCTCACCAGGGGTCATATAAGCAACTCTGTAGCATTGAAGACCTGAGTTGCCCTGGCCAGTGTGTATCTGGTCACACTGGTTTCAGATTTGTAGCACCACCTCCACCTCATACATGTCCTCTAGCCCCATAGGTTCCCTTTGGTACGTGTCCCCTGACCAAATATGTTCCATACATTTGTGCTCTTCATGCATGTTCCCTAGTCAAGCAAAATCTTTAAATATATGTCTTTTGTCCACTGGTGGTACAGTAACTTGTGGGAATGTACTACATATATACATTTTATTGTCACTTTATAATATCTATTATGTGTATACACACACATACATCAGGTATATAATTACATAGTTTTACACTTGTAAACATATATTATCTTATTTGAGTTCTATTTGCTATGGTATTTGATTAATGTATGTGGCTGGTTGAAGTACAAATATCAATCATGAACTATATTTTTGAGGGGATACTAATCCATAGAATACTTTGAACCTTGGGTTGTTCTTCTGGGGGTCCACAAAAGAAGGAGTGACCCAGGTACTACATTCATCTAATCTGTTCTATTGAGTGTTCTATTTTTAAACTAGTATTGCATATTTTGGATTGTTATTATTTTATAATATAATTTGGGGTCTGGAAATGGTAGGCTTCTTACTTTTTCCCCTACATTTTGCTTGAGAGTCTAGATTGCTTGGACCTTCAAATGAATTTTATTATTATTTTGTTTACTTCTATAAAATAAACTCATGGTAGTTTGATTGGTCTAGCACTAAATCTCTTGGTTAATCTAGGCAGAATTATAATTCTTATTGTATGAGTGTGGCTCATTCTATCCATGAACAACATGTCTCTCCAAATATTTGTTTCCCTTGATTTTGGTAAAGAATTTTGCATTTGTATAAATACTGAATGAGTCCTGGCAATAACAACACAAACAACAACCAACATTTAAATAGATCCTTAAAGTTTTCAAAGCACTTTATGTTAATTATATAATTTGAGACCTCTGATGGAGGTATTGTGAATGCTACTATTTCCATTTCATAGATGTTGAAACATGTTCAGAAAGATTAAATTATTTGCCTATGGTTATACAAGTAGTAAGGATAGGTTGACCCCTAAATATTTTATGCATTTTGTAGTTAATTTGGATGGAACTGTTTCCATACTCCATTAATCACTTTTGGGGAAAGGAATATATGTTTTATTATCTAAAGCTTTTAATTTAAAGAAGCTTGTTCCTTACCTTGAGAGTTTTCCTCACATTTAAAAAAATACACCCCCTGCTTCATCATATGCCTAGGATCTTGAGAGGGGTACAGGACTTCTTTGCACTGATTTCTCATACTCTTTTTCATTCCTTCATGTTCTGACAAGAATTTGCTCGTTCTGCATCCACCTCTGCCCAGTTTTTCAGCTTTTGACAAAATAATTTTGGCTATTACCAATACATGAATGGATAGTGATATATTTAACTTTGCATGTCAGCTTTCCTGTTCTCTTACACCTAAGTCCTGTCAATCTGTTCTCATTTTTTTTGGTAAGTATATTACCCAATGTATACCTAAAGAAATGTTTTTTGATTCTATTTTCTCACAATCCTATGCTCAATTCTAAGTCATTGATTTCTTGGCTCATTTTTTTTTTGTTGCTTTTGGCCTTAATCACCTTTCTTAAGATACAGTTGAAATCCCCTCACAGCACAACCCTTGTTCTTGTATACTGGAAGGGGCTCATCTCATTAAATCACTTTTCCCCTTCTTGTTCTTTTGGGAAGTACATACATTCTTGAAATTCATCACTTTTTTTAGGAACCAAGTGGGCAGAGTAAAGGCAGGGACTCACCTGAGCTCTCTCCGAAGTACCTCCAAATAACTTTTAAAAATGACTCTAAACTAATTCTAGAGTAGCATAACCCACAGAAATATAGAGTGAAATGAATTTACAGCCCAAGACAACTTGGAAGGTCAGCAGGAAAGGTCTGTTGCACCTGGGTCAGAGTGGAGCACATTCCAGTGCAGGCTGTGCCAGCACAGGCTGGGCTCCAACAAACCAGGAGCAGGCCTTGGGAGTGACTGAATCAGCAGCAGCAACTGTAGCAGCTGCCCACAGATGGTAAGGGGGTCAAACAACTGGTCAGAAGATTACAAGAGTCTTTTGCTAGCACTAAGGCAGGACTCTTATTTGCCCATACTCGAATCTGGGTCCCAGTCCTGTGGTGGCAGTTCCAGGGCAAGGAGGAGCACTAGCTCAGCAGAGCTTGTGGCCCCAATGGAGAGGAGACCCTCCTCACAGTTCCAGAGCAGAAAAGAGTGCCCTGTGGTCACTCACAGATCAGAGCACAGGTCAGGAGAGTACTAACACCTCGTTTTAGATCATACCACCTTAAAAGAATTGGGAACTTACAGGTCTCTAGAATATCTCTGAAAACAGCTGCACAAAACCCCTGAAGCTTGGGACAGTGTGCCTGCCAGGAAGCAGAGCCCTACTTTAACAAAGAGTTAAAAGTTAACTAATAGGCTGGGGAAATGAACAAACAATAGAAAAAAAAACTGTTGAAAGTTACTATGGTGACAAGGAAGATCAAAACATACACTCAGAAGAAGACAACAAAGTCAAAGCTCCTACATCCAGAGACTCCAAGAAAAATATGAATTGATCTTAGGCCATGGAAGAGGTCAAAAAGGATTTTGAAAATCGAGTAAGAGAGGTAGAGAAAAAATTGGGAAGAGAAATGAGAGTGATTCAAGAAAATCATGAAAAATGAGTCAATAACTTGGTAAAGGTGACACAAAAAAATACTGGTGAAAGTAACACCTTAAAAAACCAAGTAGGCCAGATGGGCCAAAAAACAAGTGAGGAGAAGAATGCCTTAAAAAGCAGAATTGGCCAAATGGAAAAAGAGGCACAAAAATTCACTGAAGAAAGTAATTCCTTAATGGGGCAAATGGAAGCTAATGACTTTATTAAAAATCAAGAAAAAATGAAATAAAACCAAAAGAATGAAAAAATAGAAGACAATGTAAACTATCTCATTTGAAAAACAATTGACCTAGAAGATAGATCCAGGAGACAGAATTTTAAAAGTATTGGACTTCCTGAAAGCTATGATCAAAAAAAGAGCCTAGACATGATCTTTCAAGAAATTATCAAGAAAAATTGCCCTGATATTCTAGAACCAGAGGGTAAAATGGAAATTGAAAGAATCCATCGATCACTTCCTAAAAAATATCATAAAATGAAAACTCTCAGAAATATTATACATATATATATATAATATGTATATATAGGCATATATACATACATATATACATACATACATACATACATACATACATATATGCCAATATTATAGCCAGAGTTCCCCAGGTCAAGGAGAAAATATTGCAAACAGCCAGAAAGAAGCAATTTAAGTATTGTGGAGCCACACTCAAGGTAGCACAAAATTTAGCATTTTCTACATTAAAGGGTTGGAGGACTTGGAATATGATATTCCAAAGGTCAAAGGAGCTAGGATTACAATCAAGAATCACCTACCCAGCAAAACTGAGTGTAATCCTTCAGGGGGAAAAAATTGATAGTCCATGAAAGAGAGGACTTTTAAGCATTTCTGATGAAAAGACCAGAGCTGAACAGAAAATTTGACTTTCAAATACAAGACCCAAGAGAAGCATAAAGAGGTAAACAGGAAAGTGAAATCATAAGGGACTTAATTTTAAATCGTTTACATTCCTACATGGGAAGATAATATTTGTAACTTACATGATCTTTCTCATTATTAGGATAGTTAGAAGGAGTATATATAGGCAGAGGGCACAGGTGTGAGTTGAATATGAAGGGATGATATCTAAAAAAATAAAATTAACCAGTGACAGAAGAATGTATTGGGAGAAAGACAAAGGGAGAAGTAGAATGAGATAAATTGTCTTACATAAAAGAGGCAAGGAAAATCTTTTACAGTGAAGGAGAAGAGGGAGGTGATGGGAAGTAAGTGAACTTCTCTATCATCAGAATCAGCTCAAAGAGGGAGTAACGTACATACTCAATTGGGTATATAAAAGGGTATCTTACCCTACAAGAAAGTAGGAGGGGAAGAAGATAAGAGAAGAGGAGGGGTGATAGAATGGAGGGCAGATTGAGGGAGGGGATAGTCAGAAGCAAAACACTTTTGAGGAGGGATAGGGTGAAAGGAGAGAGAGAAGAGAATAAATTGGGAGGAGGAATAGAATAGAGAGGAATACAGTTGGCAATAGTAACTGTGAAAAAAATTTTGAAACAGATTTTTCTGATAAAGGCCTTATTTCTCAAACATATAGAGAACTAAGTCAAATTTATAAAAATAAGAGCCATTCCCCAATTGATAAATAATCTAAATATGTGATCAGTTTTCAGATGAAATAATCAAACCTATCTATAGCTATATGAAAAAAATACTCTAACTCACTATTGATTGGGGAAATGCAAATTAAAACAATTCTAAGATATCACATCATACCTATTAGATTGACTAATAGGAAAGAAAAGGAAAATGAGAAATGTTGGAGAGATGTGGGAAAATGACATTTGTTTGTGGAGTTGTGAACTGATTCAACCATTCTGTAGCAGAATTTGGGACTATGCCCAAAGGGCTATAAAGCCATGCATACCTTTTGACCTAGCCATACCACTACTATGTCTGTATCTCAAAAGAGATAAAAAAACAAAAAGGAAAAGGACTTATATGTATGAAAATATTTATAGCAGCTCTTTTCTGGGGGTAAAGAATTAGAAGTTGAGGGCAAGTCCATCAACTGGGGAATGGCTGAACAAGTTACGATATGTGATTATGATGGAATACTGTTGTACTATAAGAAATGATGAGCAGGATGCTCTCAGAAAAACCTAGAAAGACTTGCCTGGACTAATGCAAAGTGAAATGTACTGTGTACAAAGTAACAGCAATATTGTAAGATGATCAGCTGTGAATGACTTAGCTATTCTCAGCAATACAACAATCCAGACAACTGTGAAGGACTTATGATGAAAAATGCTATCCATCCCCAGAGAAAGAACTTATGGTGTCTGAATACAGATTGAGGCATATTTTTTTACTTTCTTTATTTATCTTGAGGGTTTTTTTTAGTCTATGTTTTCTTTTACACCGTGACTATTATGGATATGTTTTGCATGACTACACATGTATAAGCTAAAATAAAAAAAAAATTTAAAAAGAATTCGTCATTCTCATCATTCATCAAAATTTAAAAAAAATTCATCATTTCTTCTCCCCAGTCCATCATCATACATAGAATAAAATCCATAAGGAGAATATGCCTGCTATGTCACATCTATCTTTGGATCCCTGGTGTCTTGAAGAGTGTCTTGCACATAGGAGGCACTTAATAAATGTTTATTGGATAGAAAGGTTTCATATATCTTTCAAAATTGACATTTTGTACATGAAACATAAATGTCCTAACTGTACAGCTATTAACCACTAACCAATTTGAAGGGTCCCAAGCCTAGACCCTTACATGTATAGCACATTTCTTTCCTCACATTTTGTCTTGTTTCTTCTACTAAAGTCATATTCCAAGTCTTCTTTTTTCTCAAATCCTTACGGATTTCATCTCTAGCTTTCCATGTCCTTGTGCTCCTTGTATTACATGTTCTATTTTAAGTTGTGCTTTGCCCATATCTGTGTAATTTAAATTTGTGCTTTAAGGCTTCCATTGAACTCACTCTTTTTCTTGTCCTTTTGATTCCTCTGGGACTCCAGTTTGTACTTATCTTAGGTTCTGTGCTACCTCCCCATCCTGTAGAACTATTCCTTCTGTGACTTAAATTCTCTCAACAATGAGCCTACTGTCTTCATTTTCTTTGCTTTTGACATGTTAGCTTCTGTCCGTTGCCCTTCCTTTCCTCCTCCATGGAAGTCAGATACAGTTGTATTTTCTGAAGCAAGGTTTTAAAATTCAACCCAGCTATGCCTTCATATGATATGCTCTTGGGCATTTTGTTGTTGAGTCATTTTTTCAGTCATGTCTGACTCTTCATGACTCCATTTGGGGTTTTCTTGTCAAAGACACTGGAGTGGTTTGCCATTTCCTTCTCCAGCTCATTTTACAGATGAGCAAATGGAGGCAAACAGGGTTAAGTCACTTGTCCAGGGTCACACAGTTAGCAAGTAAAACTCAGGTCATCCTGACTCCAGGCCCAGCACTCTATCCATTGCACCACCCAGCTGCCCTCTTGAGAATTTTACATTTCCCCAAATTCTATTTGTTCTTATAGTTTGAGTCTCCAGAGATGAGAATACTCTCAGGTTCTAAGTGGTGCAAGTCTATACTCTTACCACTATAGCTCATGAGCCCCTACTGTTATGCTTCCCATTAACAATGAACCAGTAGACACAATTAACTCTTAGCAAAGATATTTACTCAAATGGCATAGGAAGAACAGTAATTACAACCCATCCACCCTGTAAAGCTAAGGTTCATTCTACCACAAATGCACATAGTACTCAGGAGAAGAATAGGCTTAAACTTAGAGGACAATGATATTGAGGCACACATATGGGATATATGTGTGGCAAAGGCAATTCACAACTCACGGTACTGCAAGACCTAAAAATTCCTTTTTTTCTAATGAAGTAAGTCCTTCTCCTTTCCTTGAGAACTATGACTTAATTGCCATAAGTCACACTCTGAAGTTGCTCCATCCCTCAACTGACTGTCTCTTTGTATTTGTGTTTTTCTTGACATAGAACTTATGCAGAATATAGTTCCCTCCTGGATGCAGTGTGTCCTACTGGTCCAATAGTTCTGATGACATGGCCAATGGAGAAGTAGGGGAGAAAAACCACCTCCTCCCACTCCCCACTTTTCTATTATCTTGTATAGGCAAAAGTATATCTTCCACAAGTGGCTCCAACTTTGAAACTGTCCAGGGCCCAGCCATTAAAACCACTAGAAGAATGATTAGTGGTTTTCTTGCTCAGTTAATCACACTGCTAGCTTCTTGATCCAATCAGAAGAATATTCACACCTCATAGAAGTATCATGGAGTAAATAATCTTGCTTACCATGTCAAAAACTCATCATATATTTACAATGCCAAAAATTCATCATTAACTGCAATGGGGCGAAGAATCCCCTCTCTTAAATGTTACTCATTTTTCTTTGTCACAAAGGTTATTCCATCCACCCCCTCCCTTTTTTCACATGATCAATTGGCTTCCACATTGGAAGTGTTTTTCTCCACAATATGTTTTATTGAGATGATTTCTTGAGTCACATCTTTAGTACATCTTTGGCTTTCCCTTATACCAGCCATGACCTTTCTCTGCCCCTAAATGAAAAGCACCTCCCTTAGCATAGTTTTATTTCACACTTACAGTCCCTAATTCAAACCCCAAACCTATCTACTACTTTTACTGGAATTCTAATAAATTGCAATATCTTTAATCAAGTCATAATGTGTTCCATATCTATTCTTTCAATCCTGAAGAAAATAGATCAGTTCTTTAGCTTTAAATTGCTAAGTAGCATTGCCACAAAACTCTTTCATCAGTTCTGTCTCCTTTTCTTTTGATACATTCTCCAAAACAAATCTATTTTTTTCTGCTGATCTGAAATGTTCACCAAATTCCTCATACTCAAGAATTGGAACAAACCTTTGGCTTTGTGCCAAATGAATTAATAATCTGAGTCTCTACCACATAATCTTTCACTGGTCAGCCACTCTCTTCCTTTGAGAAATGGATTCCCACAATGAATTTTCTTTTAAAAGGGTCTTCCTGCTGCTTATGCTCCCCTCCCAAGAAGCTGATGAAGTTCTCTTTTCTCTCCTTTCTTTAGCCCTATTTTGCATTACCATCCCTTTTCAGTAGTACATAAGACACAAATAATTACAGCAGCAGTTCCTGCCTTCTTTACCCTTCTCCATTGAGTCTCTTCTTCTATTGAATTGCATTTTTTCCCTTCCCTCCCCACCATATTTTCCTCTCCTTTAAAGTCTTCATCTTCAGCAGAGAACTAATATCCGGCATACCTCTGCCTGAGGTCTGACGGAAAAAATCAGCATTGCACAATCAAATCCCCCAATTCTAGTCCCTTGCTACTTTTATTCTTGTGCTCTCTCCATCATGTGGAGCCTCTGGGTTAAAGAGAGTACATTCGATTTGTGCCAGACAAACTGAAATTACATGTGATTTACATGTGAAATTACATACAAATGGTATGTAATTCATATGCCTAAATTCTCTCTCATGAAATAAAATTCAGGTATTCTCATGAGCAGACTGCATATACTACACTACAGTGGAGTGAATGAAAAAGAGGAATTGGTAGACACTAAGAGATAGCAGGGGCAGCTAGGTGGCTCATTGTGGGCCTGGAGTCAGGAAGACAGTTCAGATCCAACCTCAGACATTTACTACCTTTGTAACCCTGGGCAAATCACTTACCCCTGTTTGCCTCAGTTTCCTCATCTGTAAAATGAGCTGAAGAAGGAAATGGCAAACCACTCCAGTATCTTTGCCCACAAGACGCTGAATGACTGAACAACAACAACAACAACAAGAGGCAGCAGATAATATCTGAAGACTAAGGGTGGAGGAGATGAAGGAAGATTCCCTACCTCACCCTATCACTTCTGTTGTTACGATAGTAAAGCATGAGCCTGAAATCTACCTTGGAAGGGATGAAGCATTATACATCTCAAAAGTCTCTGTAAACACGACTATAATGTAATGTTGGAGAACCATGGGCCATTAGATCTGGATAAGATTATATAATCTGACTCTTACCAATGAAAATACTGAGGCACAAAGATGTTAAGTTACTTTCTCAAAGTTGCAGAGCCAGAACTGTAGCCCAGATTGCTTCATCCAAAGTGTAGTGTTTTTTACACTGTGAGACCCTGCCTCTTTGTTGTTGATGTTGGTAATGATTACCTTCAGTCATTAAAAAAGAATTCAGTTATGTTCAGCACACTCTGTTTATTAAGGCAGGAAAATACTTAATGCATTTAAAATGTGTTTACATATGAAGTTAAAATCTTAAAAGTTTTGACAGTAATAAAAGTGTTAATGTTCTATTTTATCTAGAAACTATATTTTAAAAGAAAGACTAATTTCCCAATCATGAGGGGAGGTGTGGTCTTTAGGTGTAGAATTTTTGAAACAGCCAAAAATTCTTTAGCCAAGTTAGGTAATTTAGTGAGTGATCAAACTGGGAAATGCTCTTTGGGTAAGAAAAAAAAGTATGAGTATAAAGTAATGAGACTGTCTCTGAAGACCCACAAAAGGTAGAAAGTCAGAGATTTTCTGAGTATTGATAGCTTCATTGTAATAAGTGCATAGCTTCTTAAAGTGACTACTGAATTTGCAAAGATAGAAATGGAGACCCAGAAAAGAAAGTGGATTAGCCAAGGTCATACTGGTAGTAACAGTACTGGGATACACACACACACACACACACACACACACACACACACACACACACGCACACACACACGCACACACACACTCGCATGCACACCTATGTATGTATATGTATTTGCACATATGTATATATGTGTGTATATACACACACATTTGAACCCAGTATATATATGTATATGTGTGTATGTGTGTAGTGTGTGTGTGTGTGTGTGTGTGTGTATGTGTGTGTGTGTGTACATATTTCTATATATACATTTGAAGCCAGTGCTGCTACACTATGGGCTGCTATGCGGTGCAATGGATAGTGTACTGGGAATAGAGTTCAGTGTGACTGAATAAGTCACTTAACCTCTATTTGTCTCAGTTTCCTCATATGTAAAATGGGGATAACAGTACCTACTTTATTTCAAGATTGTTTGTGAAGATCAAATAAGATAATATATGTAAAATATTTCACAAAATTTAAAGCATTATTTAATGTTAGCTATCATTATCATCAAACTATGATGCCCAACTCCAGCTGAGATCCTTTGCCCCCAAACTCATTGCTAACACTTCTTGTTAACCTTTAGCGTCCAGCTCCAGATAAACTTCTCCACCATCATTCTTGTTACTAACAAAGTCAGATCACTGACCAGTTAGAGTAAAGCTCTAAGTAAATTCTAAATTAGAAGAAAGAACAAAGACAAGTGTGAGCAGAAGTTCCCAAACTTATTTGGCCCCTTTTCCAAAAAAAGCAATTAGTCAGTGCCCCCTTGGAATCTTTAACAGTTTTTTAAAAATTTGCATCATTTAAAAAATATAAAATACTTTTAAAAAATGATGCATCTTAAATTTAATAATTTATTGTAAATTTGTGGGGGTTTTTTCCTGCATTGAAATTTTGATGACACAATACTGCATCACATAACCATATAGTACTGTATTGTAAATAAGTCATTACATGTACATATTCCTGCTGATGCATGCTGGACTTCCTGACAATGTGTGACACACTTGCCTGCCAACACTTGCTTGTTAAGACCTGCCAGGGGACTTGACCACTGATTGGTTATAACTTGCATTTGGTATGTTTATTTGGAAAACAATGTAATCACTACAACTTTAACTCTATTACACAACAGATGAAACATGTACCAACGGTTTTTCAAAATTTTCTTATCTTCTTTCCTTTTGCTTCCATTGCCCCCTTATTTTAAACTCCCCTCAATTACACCTGGGACTACTACTGCCCCCCTGGACCATTCCAGTGCCCCCAGGGGGCAGTATCATACAATTTATGGGTGTAGAACACAATGAATGATTGGTGAGGTTCCAACACAACCTATTTAAACAAGTTGTAGGCTCTAAAATGTGAAATGGACAAAAGTAAAGACATTGACTGTCATCCACTGAAGTACATAAGATGCCCTATTGATTATGGGCAGGTGGTGAGGTATCAAATGGACAAAAAACCAAATCCAGAATGAAGTAGTAGGGAGAGATTGAACTAGAGTGAAATTAAGCATTGCTTTCAATGATACAAACTGTTTTTTGCTT
This sequence comes from Phascolarctos cinereus, assembly GCF_003287225.1. Classification (NCBI taxonomy): domain Eukaryota; kingdom Metazoa; phylum Chordata; class Mammalia; order Diprotodontia; family Phascolarctidae; genus Phascolarctos; species Phascolarctos cinereus. Next base: position 112,683,728 of record NW_027556098.1, read on the forward strand.
CAAAACCTCTTTTCAACACCAGTTTTCTCTTGATGCTGATGTAAATCATGGAACACTACAATCTCCAACAAATCACAATTGCAAGTGACCCAAAGGGCAGTGGAAAGATAGATGATGAGTATAAACAATCTGTAACTGATTATCCAAGATACTTGCATGGTGTTATAAAAGATACCACCAAGGACATCAAGACTTCATTATGGATGGATTGTCATCATCAAGATAAACAGTCCAAGTGTTACCTTGGTCTCCTTAAGGTATTAAAAGAAACAGAGAAAGGCTTCTGTCACTTTGAATGGATCTTTTAAAGTATGGATGGAAGCTGTACAGGATGAAAAGGTTTGAAAAGCTTGTGTTCCAAACCATTCCAGAAGAGGGATACCCACACAGATGAGCTATCCAGCTAAACATACATATACATGTATACATACATACATATACATAATATGTGACGAGGCAGAAGTAATTTCATATACACAGTCCTGGAAACTTCAAGCAAGTTTTTCTTTTCTTTGTTTCATGATGCCAACATCTCGTCATTTTATTATTAAATCCTGAGAAAAAAATTCCTTTCTCTCCTTTTTTTTTTTCTCATCTCCTCCCTCTCCATACTCTTTACTTTCCTAATTCTCTACCATGGCTCTAGTATAACCAGTGATATGATTTGAGGGTCTTTGAACAAGCATCTCTTAACCCCTCAATATTTCCCTACTAAGAGTTTCATAGGGCATAACATTTCACCTTTTGGAGACTGAGTTGGCCATGGTATGATTAGGATTCAGAAAGACCTGGGTTCTAATTAGGCTTCCCACCATTCATTCATTAGTTATGGGCAGTTAGAATGCTGGGTCTGGAGTCAGGAAGACCTAAGGTCAAATCTGGCATCAGATGCTTACTAGGTGTGGACCTTGGGCAAGCCACTTTTCACCTTTGCCTCAGTTTCCCCTGTAAAATGGGAGTAATAGAAGCATCCACCTCCCACGGTTGTTGTGAGCATCAAATGAGATAATACTTATTAAAGTGCTTAGCACAGTGCCTGGCATATAGTAAGTCCTATGTAAACATTAGCTGCATGTTGTAGTTCGGTCATTTCAGTCACATCCAATTCTTCCTGGCCTCATTTGAGGTTTTCTTGGCGAAGATAATGGAGTGGTTTGCCATTTCCTTCTGCATCTCATTTGGCTGTGAATTGTGTGACCTTGTATCTAAGGTCTCTTTCGGGCCTCAGTTTACTCATCAGGAAATGGGACTGGATTGTCTTTGAGGTCCTTTCTACTTCTGGTGTTATATTATTCTCTTAAAGAGCAAATATCTCTAGGAGGGGTAAGCCTTTAGTAATTCTTAGTTAAATACCTTCTTAGCAAGCAGGGATTAAGGGAGGGTGGAAGAGGGCCAGAGGGTCACCAGGGAGGTGGTAAACATTGATACTGTAGCACGACACTGCCTATGACGAGCTCCAGCACTAAGCATCTGTGCGGCATTGCTCCCTCACAGCTTAGCCCCGACGAGCGAGGACTCAATCAAGAGCTAACTAAGCGCTCCCACTCTCAAGCATTCTATTGATCCACGCTTCCGTCCCTCAACAGGTAGCACCAATTAAAAATCCTCAACGCCCTCTCCGGATAACCACCGGAGGGCTTGGCCGTCAATCAAACATTTAGCCCAATCGAAGTAGGCCGCCAAGCACTTTTCGGGGATATCTTCCCGCCCCATCTTTTCATTGGTTCTCATTTTCCGCCATTCCCCAAAGCGCCTAGGAGCCGGGCGACTTCGGTCCCCTTGGCCCAGCAGATTATCTGCTATTGGGCCGGAGGCCGATCCGCGGGCCCCTTCGCCTCCTCCGGGCAACTTCCCGCCTCCTCGTCGCAATGACGTCGGCGCCTCCTGGCGCGGGGCCGTGAGGGAGGGGCGGGGCCAGGGGCGGGGCTTACTTCACCTCCCACGGCGGGGAGGGCGGAGCTGTGGCTGCTGCTGTTTCTGTTAGTACCTCGGAGAGCGGCCGGCGCAGGGAAGGAGGGGAGGGAGGGACTGACAGAAGGACCAGACCCCGAAGCAGCCACCGGAGGGGGGTAGCCGGGACCTCACCGGACGCTCCCCGTCCCCTTACCCTCGGGGCGCCCCCTCCCTTCCCCCGAACCCCCAGGCTAGGCAGCGTCGTCCGAGGAAGGTGCTTGCCGGGCTTGATTGGGGGGTCGCTCCCGCTTCCCTTGTCTTCTCGCTCCCCCGCCCCGCGGGGCTCGCTGCACACCTGTCCGGGTGCGGGGGCGCGAGGCCCCACATCTCCCGGGAACGGGCGCGAGGCGGCGGCCCCCTGGGGACCCGCGAGGACCGGCGGCGGCGGCGGCGGCTGGGGAAGTGGGGGGGGGGCGCGCTGCGGCCGCCACCGAGGGCCTCGGGGGGCAGCCACTGCTGCTGGGGCAGCGAGCGCTCCGCACGGCCGGCCAGCGGCTGCGGGAGCAGAGGCGGGGGAGGCAGCGGCACGACCGGGGAGGGAAAGGGGGGTTAAGTGCTGCTGCTACTGGGGGGCTGCAGTTTGGGGGTTCTTTCTCTTGGAGGGGTGGGTAGGGAGAGATGGAAAGGTGATAGACGGGGCGGGGGCGTGGATACAATATACCCCTCTCCTCCGCCCCCCAAATAGATTTTTTTTTCTTGCAAATACAATAATCTGCCCGGGAGCCTTAAAAAAGCAACCCTGAGTCTTTTCTAGAGAGGCAGCAAGGACTCCCCTGCTCTGTTGGACTCTGATTTGATTGTATAATCCCGATGATATAATGCTAATGACGATGATGACACTGCCTTTTATTTTTACCTTGGCTCTTTTAAAAGCGTAGTTACAGCTCTGGGTAAAGCATTGGGGTGGTCAGATGTGAAAGGGTTTGCTACTGCAGCTCCGGGAGTTTTACTTTGCTTTTGTTTTTGAGGCCATTTTCGGGATTGAAATTGGACAAAATGAAGGCTTTGTATTTTTCAGCCAGTTATATCTCATGCTGACCAAAAAAAAAGGGGGGGGCACCGAATTGCTGCCTTGCTTAGGGAAAAGGAAGAGACTTTTTAGCCACATGTAATTAAGTGTGTTTTCACTTTATTCTCCCCTCCCCTTTCAAATTTTTGACAAGCAGTATCTAAAAATGAAGAAGTTTAATTTCCGCAAAGTTTTGGATGGTTTAACTGCCTCATCCCCTGGCAGTGGCAGCAGCAGTAGTGGTAACAGTGGCAGCGGGACTGGAGGTGGCTCTAACCAGCCTGGAGGGACTGCAGGGGTTCTCAGAGAAGAGATACAGGAAACCCTAACTTCGGACTACTTCCAAATTTGCAAGGTAAGGTTTTGCGGTTGGGTGCCACGTCTGTTTTCCTTTGTGTTCGGATTGTAAACAAACCAGAGTATTCATTAGGGATTAGGAGCCATTGAGATGCCAGCTTGAGGGAGTCTGGTGCAGAGCAGCACAGTGAATTAATGAGGATATTTGACGATATCAATATCAGCATCGACTAAAGTAACAGTGGTAGTTTGTGAGTAAGGAAAATCAGCAAACGGGAACAACATTTTAAAGATAACCTAGGAAAACATATTGGACAATTATTAAAAAAAAAAAGTAAAAGAGGGAGCCTGGAATAAAGGTAGTAAACTGAGGGGGAAAATAGTCCTACTAGTCTAGTAGTCGCATTTATGGAAGCTTGAGAACTTACTTGTTATTTTGATTTAATACTCTAAATAAGTGATTACATCTATTGAAACGCTGCTATTATTGATTTCATATTATCAGGATTGATACACTTAACTTAAAGGTTCTATTAGTCGTTTTAAAATTTTAATTTTTTTAAATGAATCATTTGCCTTCTAAAATAAGTGAGTATATGCCATCAGCTCAGTACTTATAAGTACTATACGATGCAAAATGTTATGGATTGATAGGGAGGCAGTTGAGATAACAATATTTTGTATCTGAACTCACAAAAAGGTTTAATAAGTAGCAGAAATGATTTAGGGGGGTGTAAAGAGGAATCGAAGCAACACATGTTTTTGCTATATTAAACATTATTTAAATTTTCCCAAACAAATTTATAATATACTTCGTAGCAATCTTTGAATAAGGATGATTCAGGAGCGATTAAAAAAAAACAACCTAATTTAGATGCACACAAACAAATGTCGTTTAAATGAAAAGTGATTTTATAAAGATATTTAACTCATAATAGAAAATGTTTTTAAAATAAACATGTATAATTTTAGTAATGAGATTCCATTTTGGTGGTATTTTTAGAAAAAATTACCAACTTTTAAATAGAAACTATTAAATGTTAGTACCACACAAGAGATTTTCAAAATTATTCATAGTAAATGAATATTATGAGTTTCAGGAACTGCCCTACTCTCCAGTTCCCAAAAGTAATATAACAATGGAATTAAATGTTTGGTTATTAAAACATCAAAATTTAACTTAAATTTATAATAGCAAGTACTTTCAAAATTAAGTAAAATTAAACACTTAGATTTAATTCTCTTTTTTCCCTATGGAATATGTATATTGTAATGCTCTTGTAGTTAACATGAAAGTATAGACAGGCTATCAGCACAGGGAAGGAGCTAATGGTGGTTGTTGCCAACGACACTGAGGAATTTTTTAGGGAGTTCTTGGAGGCCAGACTTGTATTTTTGAGCAATTGACTGATGCTCATGATTTCTGTTATCTGAAATACTAGTTCCTCGCAGAGGCTTCCAAAGTTTGAGTGGAAGAAGGAAGTAGGCTTAAGCTTCTTCAAGAATTTTAGGAACTTTTTTGTATAGGAAGGTTGGGTTATACTAAAATGCATTCAGGCTGTTGGCATTTAAAAGGTAGTAGAAAAGGCTTCAAATAAACACTCAGGGAAAGGTGGTGCATAAAGAAGGCAAGAGGGGGATGACAAAGTAATATGCCTGTCTGTTTGAACTTCTAACAAGTATGGAAAGTGGCCAAAAAGGAAGACTAAGACAATTCTTGTACATTAGTGATAGTTTAAAATAAAATGATGACTGAAAATACGTGACAGCAATTTATATAATTAGTATCTCAGTTTGCTGGAAGGAAGATAGCCAGTAGAGTGTAGTACTGTCACATTAAAAAAAATTCTAGTCAAAGTATTATAATGCAAGGAGATGTAAGCATCATATAAGGGTGATGTCAAAGTCTTACTGGACAAAGAAAGTACTACAGAACCTCTGGGTCAATACTTTCCCTACGTAAATGATAAAAATGTGGTGATAGGTGTATAATAGCCTGTATTGAAGTTGTTTTGAGCCAAGTCCTTTGGAACACTTACAGTGCCATGTAAATGTTAGATTATCTATTTTAATCCTCCCATTTTACAGATGAGAAAACTGAAGCCCAGAGAAGTTAAGTGACACAGTGATTTAGTAACAGAATAGGTAAGGACTAGAATCTAGATCATCTGCCTCAAACAAACAACTCCAATATGTCCAATTTATGTAAGAAGAAACTGAGGCTCAAAGAATTTAAGGGACCTACAGCTAGTATGTGTTAGAACTGGGATTTGAACCTAGGTCTCTCATCTCCAAGGCCAGGGCTTTTTCTACCATACCACTCTAAGGTCCCTTCTAGTGCTAATATTCTCTGATTTGATGAGATTAGAGAAGCTTTAAAATGAGGCCAGTTATTAATAAGGCAGACTTTACTTAGCCTAATTCTTTACTTATCTTGCCTTATGTTGGTAGAATACCAATTGAGAAGATAATAGGTTTTCTTCATAGAGCAAATGATCTATCCCTACCACAGATAACTTTAGGGAGCACAAGAAGGGAAAATATATTAGACCTATGCCCAAGGAGTGAAGAGGAACTAGTGCAGGAAGGGCTTTTGATGAAACAAGATACGTTCATGATCACAACACAATTAAATTTAGCGTTGTGATGGAGATGGCAAACCAAAGAATCCTCATGCAGCTGTTCACTTTTAATAGTAATACTTTACATCGGTATAGTGCTTTGTCATTTTCAAAGTGCTCTTACCTATATTATCTCATTAAATCCTCATAACAACCCTGTGAGGTAGGTAGGGAAGCGATTATTATTCCCACTTAAAAATGAGAAAACTGAAAGCTCAGATGGTGATTTGCCCAAGGTCATGTGCCTAGTGGCTGGGAAAGGAGTAAAATTCAAATGTTCAGTTCTCTGTCCACTATAATATACTATTTCCATAGAAATGGAGAATTAGAATATAGTATCAACATTACTTAGTAAAAATAGAAAGAATTTGAAGAGTATAAGACCTCTCGAAAGCCTGAAGGCTTACTTGAATGATATGTAAAGATTGTCAGATTTAGGACAAAGACAAGGAAGACCACAGAGTATGGCAGATTGGAAGCAAGCCACCAATTAATAAGACCAAAAGAATGTAAGTAATACTTGGGAAGGGACTACAAAAGTAATAACATGAAATTACTTTAATAACATGGAAAATAAAAAAGCTAGCTAGACTATCATTGGTACCACTTGCTGATTGTGGTATGTAAAAATTCAACGGGAAATTAAAAAGAGAAATTGCAGAAAGACTAACTTAGTTTCTTATTTTAGGCCTCAGATATTAGGAAGATTATTTCCAAATTATTTTTTGAAAAAAAAAGTTCAGAGATATCAGATCAATAGTGGTAAGCGTACAGGATGTTCTAGACATAATTGACAAACTGGACATAAATCACCAGAATCCAATGGCATCCTCCCAAAAGTTTTGAATAAACTGATGGGGTGAAATTGTAGAACTGTTAGCCAAAATGCATAAGCTGTTGTTACAAATAGTTATTATGCCAGGGGACTGGTGCAAAGCCAGCATGATTCCTATCTATAACAAAGGCTCCACAGAGATCCAGCAAACTACAACAGATTGACATGTCTGATCTCTGCACAAATAAGCTTATAGAGTCAAGGATAGATTCCATAAGGATAAAGACTTTATTTATTAGACTCCTTTGCAGAATTATGTTAGTAGATAAGGGGGAAGCAGTGATCATAACTTATTTACTCTTTCAAAACATTTTTGGCAATGTTCTATAGCAAAAGCTTTCTTCCCCTTTGAAGAAACTGAATTGCCACACAATGGGTGAGAATGTGGGTTTGTCATGGAAAGAGCACTGCCTTGTAGGCTGTTCCCTGTTGGCCCATGTGGGTCTGTGATCAAAAAGCCTGGCAAAATGTAAGACATTCTTAAGAAGGATTTTGGAAACAAAACAGAAATAATTATTCTCTCTCTATCAGGAGAGAAGCCCCCCATTACTGAAGGCTTTATTCTTCTAGGGAGCAATAAATTGCTCTTCAAACCTATGTGTAAGGTACCCATTTAGAGCCAGGGTTAAGAATTATCAGGGCTGTCCAAATTGAAATAATTTCTGGAACCAGAAGCCAAAGCCATATTGGACAGGATGTTTATTGGTTGTTAAATTTCTAGTCTCTTTGCCTAACTAACTGTTCTTATTGGTGGTGTTAGGTCAGAAGAACAGTATTGGTAGACCATGTTCTTAAATCAAGAAAGCCAGCCAGTCTTTAACAAGGCTTATAGAAAACCATGTTGTATTTGTAGCTGGAGAAGGGCATGCAGTTCTGATCAGTACACTTTATGAAAGATGTTTGTGATTGGGGTTGTCAAAAGAAGGGCAGTTAAAATGATCAAGGAAATAGAATTCTATATGAAAAAGCTTTAAAGCAGAGAATATGTCATTCTGGAATGGCTAGGGATGAGAGTGGAATTTAATTACACATAAAATCAATATCACTTAAAATAGTGGGTAGAAAATTTCATGAACTTTCTCATTTTAAGAGTAGTGTGGGCTAAAAAAATAAATAAGTTCAAAGTAGGGATTAAATGGAGGCAATGTTTAGAACCAGAAAACCAGGGCTTTACTCTAAACTGCTGCTTGTGTGGATTTGAATAAACCACTTACCTTTTTTTTTTGGTCTCAGTTTCCTTATCTGTAAAATAAGGGAGTTGGACTAGATGACCTGTAAGTTAATTCTCATCTCTAAATTCTATGATCATAAATAAATTCATAGATTATTATTCTATTCTGAGTTATTAAGGAAATCTAGGGAAGTTTTAGATTGTGACCTCCTTGTGAGTAGTGACTATGTTTAATCTCTCTTTGTATCTCCACTATGACACATAATAGGTGCTTAACAAGTATTTTTGACTGACTGATATTGTTAGACTTCTGTGGTTGCCAATGGATAGCAGTCACTCCACTGCAAAAGGCCATTGGGTGCCACTGTTAGGCAGATTTCTTGGCTGTATGTGTAATTGTTCTGTTACAACATAGAATTTCTTGGATTCTTAGATTCTTAATTTATATAATGTTATCTGTCATTTTTATTACCCTCAAAATGAGGCTGACTTAATCCTAATATAATCTTAATTCTGTCTGAATATAAACTATTTTCATTAGTGGTAAAGTCATTTTATTTCTTGATTCTGTGGTTTCATATCTAAAGACCTCTTGTGTCAGTTTGAAGATGTGGCTATCTGAAATTGTTGAACTGGGTCTGGAATTTTACTTCTGTATGGGCTAATTGCACTGCTTATAGTTTTGTAAAACCATCCAGATATTAGTATATTAGTAATAACTGAAGAACTCTATTTTTTAAAGGTCTCAAATAGCAGCATTGCTGTAAGCTTTAAAAAGAATACTTTGGATTTTTTCCAGAGAAAAAGAAAATGACACTGAAATGTCAAAATCAAGTAGCTATTTGCAAAAAGACTTTGGTAGCGGGAACCGTATCTTCTTGATTATTAATATTCAAGAAACAAAACTTAAAATGTGTGCAGCACACTGTTTCCATTATATTTTGAATAAAGTGCTGAATTTATATCTACACAGGTGGAGCTAATGTACATTTGTATTGCTTTCTGCTAAATCAGCTGGTACATTTTAGGAAACCAAAAATAGGAACCATCCTTAAAGAATTTACAGAAAACCAAAGAACACAAAATGCTCTTAAGTTTCAGTCAATTAACTCATTGGCATTTATTTGTAGATTTTTAGTGCAACTGAGTAATTTGTTGTGATCTGAAGAATAGAGCAGCCTTTTTACAAGTTTGTCTTTCAAAAGATATAATTATTGATTAACTTAAAACTATTTTTTCTCTTCAAGTCATAATTTAAGTGTAAACTATTCTCAGCCAACTCAGTAGAATCAAAGCAAAACATTTTTTTTGTTGCTCGTTCTTATCAGCAAAATTGCAGGTGACAAGACATTTACTTGTTAAGATTTTAGAGGAAAATGATTACTTGTTTTTATCATGTAGACATGCAAGTTTATATTTAAAAACAAGAATACTAGATTATCTAACAGATGTAAAATGATTTTGGACTATACAGAAATAGAGTTATAGATTTAGAGCTACTAGGGACCTCTGAGATCATCTAATTCAGCCCCCTCATTTTATAGATTAGGAATTTGAGCCCAGAGATGTTAAATGACTTGCCTATATTAAGTGAAAGTATTTAATGTCTTAGTTAATTGATTTTGTAATGCATTTAGGAAAGATAACTTTTAATTTGCTTCTGGTAAACTTTTTTTTTCTGTGCTGATAACGGATTATGTCATAGAAATCTGACAAGTGATGTGGAAGTCTAGTACCAAGACATGGAATCTTATCTAGTCTACTTGATCATTTCTGTTAATTTTAAAGTTGCTACAGTGTTCTTGTAAAATGAAAAGTTTTTGGAATAGTCAGGAATCATCTGGCTGTTTTAACCATAGAATAGAAAATGTAAATTTCTGATGGGGTTCAAAAAAGCTGTGGTATGTTTATTATATTGCGTAGAAGATAAAGACTAATCAACCTTTTATTTCTTTACTATAGAGAACTCCCAGATGAGGAAACTCCCTCTATCAATGCATGTTGATGTCTTCTGGTCTTATAGAGTTGCCTAGAGCATTGAGAGGTTAAGTGACATATTCCTGGTCATACAGCCAGTATGTGTCAAAGGCAAGATTTGAACCCAGGTTTCCTGGCTCTGTGACTTGTTCTCTATCCACTGTGCAGTACTGTCTCTCATACCATATAATTTTTTTTTCTTTTAAGTCTTATGACAGTTTGGAAAGAAATTCATGAGTTTCTGAGGAGTAGTTTGTTTTTATTGTGTTGTTACATTTAGGAAGATTTTAAATAGAAATAATGTATACTTTTTTAAAAAACATTTTTCCCCTTCATTCTCTTTATTATTTATCTGCCCTTTTTGTCTTTTGTAGACTTTTCTTCTTTGATTCATGCCCGTCTTTCTTTAGTTTGTTATCCTCATTAAAATAAAACTTATAAGGTACCTCTTTTGGGTTCCTTCATCTAAACAGTTTCCATGTTATTTTTCCCTTGCAGATCTTAACCCCTGATTCCTCACCCCCTTTTCCTTTTTTCTTTTTTTGCCTCATTTTAGAAATATTAATTCCTGTAAGTGATAGGATATTGCCCCATTGTAGGAGTTTTCCTTTGTCTTTGATAGAACAGTTCATTATTAACTATTGCTTTCCTCTTGGTCCTTTTCTTTCCATTTGCCATAACACCCCCCATTTCCTACCTCTCCTCACCCCTGTCCCTGCCCTTCCATTCTTGTGGTTGTTAGCTGCCTCCAGGAACTCTGATTATTCTTTTCCTGAGGTATCTTAAGTAGTCTCTCTAAGCACTAAATCATTCTATGTTATACCCATTGTAAAGTCTCCATCTATTTTTATAGAATATCTCTCTTTCTTCATGAGAGTGTTCTGCGGTGGGATACCCTATCACCACTGAAACAGGATTTCCCCTTTCCTGCTGTTTCAATCTTTTCCTTTATCTTCACACCCATTCTCTTGTAGACACACTTCTTCTGGAAAGATTACAGAACTTATTTTTCCTTTATTTCTAACCTTTTACTTGATTAAGGTATATTACATATTCCCTTCTATCTTTTTCCTTTACTCTTTCCTTTTATGGACTCTCTCATTATGTTGTTTACTCTCACAGAAACATTGATTCATCTGTAGTCAGGGTGGCATAAGGTTTAGTCCAAGCTGTTTCAGGTTTGTTTCTCTATCACCATTTCCATTTGCCTCCTGCAAATGGAAATGAAGGTAGAGAAGCTACTTAACAGTTTCTCTGCTGTTATTTTGTAGTCCTTGATTGCTGTATTTGTTTATATCATATTTCTGTTGTTTAGGGTGTTTGAAAGGCAAATCATTTGTTCTGATCTATTTTTTTCCCTGGGTGCTTCTTTTTATTGAACATCCATCTTTTGTTCATTAATGGTTTCAGCTTAGGTTTGTAGAGTATGTCACCTGGGTTGTATCTTGAGTTCCTTTGCCCTTCACAACAGGTTATTCCATTCCTTCCTGTGGTTTCTTGTGGGTGCAGAATAATCTTGTGTTATTTGAATGTCCTTTTCTTTATATTTGGAGGTCTTTTTCTTGGTTGCTTGCAGAATTTGTTATTTGTCATTGGAATTACTAAATTTCACCACCATGCGTCTTAGAGTTTGTAGAATAGGTTTGTGTATTTCTTTGTTTTCTTTCCTGAAGGCAGCTAGGTGGTGGCAAAGATAGTGGCACTGAGCCTGGAGTCAGAAAGACTTGAGTTCAAATTCAGCCTCAAACATTTATTAGCTGTGTGACCCTGGTAAAGTCACTTAACTGAATACCTCAGTTTCATCAACTCTTAAATGAGGATAAAAATAGCACCTACATTGAAGAGTTATTGTGAGGATCAAACGAGATAATATTTGTGAAGTACTTAGCATAGTGCCACGCACATAGTAAGCACTATATAAATGTTTATTCCCTTCCCTTCCCCTTAAAGGCAGTTTGTGGAGTCTTAATTGACACTTTATTTTTTGTATTCAGAATTTTCAGGCAGTTTTCTTGTATATTTTCTTGCATTATGGAATTCTTGTTTTTGATTTGTATTATTTGGGGAGACCTGCAATTCTTAAATTGTCTCTGTGCATCCTGTCTTTGAGATAAATATGGAGATAAATATTGCTCGTATGGAGATTATCTTTCCTTTTAGCATTATTGTTTTATGCTTCTCTTCTTCAAGATTATCCTTCATTTCTTTGTATTTCTGTTCCCAATAAGTTATTCTTTATTTTCTTTCTTTGGTGAGACTTGCCATTGTGGATTCAAAATTTTCTGTTAAGCCAATTATATCTGCTGTACAGACCATAAATTCTGCTTTCACTATTCCTGTCTCTCTTTTAAGCCATTCAGGAATCTCATGCTGTGGTTCCAATCTCTTAGGAATCCAGAGGGCCCTCTGCCTCATCAGGTACTGATACATTTTCCTTTGTGTTTTCCTTTGTGTAAATAAATCTATTTATTCATAGATTTCTGGACTCATTAGCTGATCCGGTAGCCATATTCCCTTCTGTTATTAGTATCTTTCCTGTTGGCTTATCTGCTTATGCCCAAGGTCTTAAAATGAATTTTCTTCCTCCTGAGATCTCTGGTAATTTTCATCTTTTTTTCCTCTGTATTTCCCAATTGCTCATTTTCTGATTTCTACTTTGATGGCAGTTTTCGTAGGGGCTGGACTTCAAAGTCATCTTGGCCTTCTTCCCTGCTGGGCATTTTACATTTCAACAGCCAGTCTTTTCCCCAGCTGACTTCTGGGGGGACAGACCTGGCTTCATCTGGATGCTAGGCTGTTTTCCTCAAGCTTAGTGTAGCCACACTAAGTGGCATCTTCTTCTTCTGTTCCTAAGTTCTCTGGTTAAGCACTGTGGCAGAGTGCCAGCCAGAGCAAGTTTTTGAGTTTTGGTTTTCTGAGGCACTAGGAAGAGTTGGGAGGGGATAGAGTTGAATTCTCATGCAAATCCATGGATTGACTATACAGTCTTGCTTTAGGAGAGTGTGAGAGGTATTTGAGGGGATTATGAGTGAGCTTGTCCTATTTTGGAAAGGTTTTAAAGGTCATAAGGATTGGATAAAATGTGTAGTCTTCTATCTTGTTGGCCATTTGCTGTTGTATACTTTTAAAGCTGCGAAGTGCCATATAAATGTTCTCTAGTATAAAATTATGCTACTTAATTTGTCTTAAGAGAATTTTTAGATAATGATCTCAACTAAATCTAGATGAAAGATTGCCTTTTATTTTGTAGGTTAGATATATTGCCTCATACATATCCATGAGTGTGTCTGTGGAGGTAGGGAATTACTTGTTTTCCTTTTCAAATCTTGCACTCGCAGCCTTATCTTCAACAAGGATCTGTGTACAGACATACAGTAAATGTTTATGAGTATTCCAGCAAATATTTATCACATGAATGAATCAAAATAACTTAAATTCTTTGTGGTGGTTTAAAAATTATATATTTTGACTAGAAGACTAATTTGGGCTGTAAAGTAAACTCATTTATTCTGATAAAAGCTACGTACAGAGATGTGATAGATTTAATGGGCTATGGAATAGAAAGAGTATTTTAGCATAATATTTTATTTTATTCCTTCTATTGTTCTACTTTGTTCAGAGAAGTTAAACTACAACCAGGTCTATGTGACTAAACATATTGCTTATAGGTAGGCTGCCAGCCAATTGATCAGATTGTTGAATATTATTTGGTCATTTGAATGTGCTCCAAAAGCAGACAAGGTCTGGTCATTTTGACTGTCTTAAATGAATGAATCAGACTGACTTTTAGTGATCTGATTGATTGCTTGAACCATTATGATAATTTTAAAAAAGGGCCATCTGGTAAAACCAAATACACTTAAAATACATTAGTAAAGTAAAATGCAGAATGGAGGAAAATCCAAGGTCCCTAGACATAGATTCACATTGTGTATATGTGTGCATATAAAATACTTTTATGAGGGATGTAACAGACTTGATTTTATTATTTCTGTTCTATCAAAAGTGAAAATGTGCCTACATATTTAACATGTGGCCAACTTTGATTATTCTCAGTAGTGAAATGAAACATTAGTATAGATAATACAACGTGATTTATTATCTTTCTATGACTTGCCTCGCCATTATAGCAACCTCTGCATCTTTATGACAAAGAACTCAAATAACAGAAGAGATCAAGAGCTGACTAGAAGTCTCTAGGAGGAATTAAAGGGGGAGGAGTGAATTCAGATACTTTTCTCTACCAATATAAATGCTGGCCCTCTGCTCTTTTTTCATTTCCTTGTCTTACACCAGTCAATAACAACATTGTTGGCAAGGTAAACATCAGTTACAGAATAGGACAAAAGAGAATTGATGACTGTGTATGCTGCTTTGCTTACCTCTCTCCCAAACTGTAAATGTTCAGACCAGGGGTTCTTCCTTTCAGAAGACACTCAGCATTGTGACTGGCTTTAAAAATATTGTCCGTGTGGCTATCAGCTCCACAAGTGAGTGCTTGCTGTGTGTAAAATGCACTGTACTAAGTTTATCTCCTGGTATGGCCATACTGTTGATGTAATTAGCACAGGATCTTTCATAAATAGAAGTTTCTGGAGAACTTTACCATTTATAAGAAAATCTCTCTTCCATTTGAACTCTATATAAATGCTCCATGACTATGGTGAACACAGTGTTATTCCTTAAGATTCATAATCAGAAGCTCATTGAACAGTTATTATAGTGGCATATCTCAAGAAATATTATGTCATATCAATATGTGCATGTGTATCTCAACACAGGAAATACTTTATTAGAGGAGAGCCTTTAAGGCAATAGTTTGTTCTACCTTAACAAATCATTTCTTATAATCAAGAAACAGTAAAGCCTTGTATTCTCTTTACCTCAGTTTTGTGATTGAGCTTGCAACCTGGGTTTAAAAAATAGTTTGCAAAAGCCTACCTATTCCTTTTTCAAATTTTCATCAAGGAGACCCTTTATGCATGTGTATCTCTTGAAGACCTATACAAGTGAGGAAATAGGCTTATGAGTCGGTAGTTACTGATGTACTCTTGATCACTTTTTTGTTAATACTATCTTTTAATTTTTCCTAGTTATTCTGAATCTTTTCTCCATTCAGAGATCTTGAAAATCAATCCTTCAAGTGTTTTGAAATTCTCTGACTTGTTCTAAAGGAACGAATGTTTTTGATTTAATCTCTTTAAGTTCCATAGAGTCCAAATGTGGTACTTTCATTGTAATCAGTGATGACAAGGAATCACTATAGAAACACTAGTGATATCTGTTCCATTTTCCATCTATTTTGTAGTCTTCCACCCAGTTTAATTTATAAGCATTCTTTGGATGATCCAGCAAAAATGGATCTAAGGCCAACATTTCTGTAAACTTCTTTCTCCTTCCACTGTGCTTCACTGTTTTGTGAGGCAGTACCACTCATGATCTTTTACCATCCTTTTTCATAACATTTAAAAATGAGTTTATATTAAATTAAATTATGTTACCATTGGCTACCACGTCTACTTGCTTGGCAAGAAGATAAAAATCTTTGGAGACTAAGATAGTTTTTCAGGTTTATTTGGCATCCTTCTGATCGTTAAATTGTATAGATATATTCAAATTCAATGGTTCTTCCTTGATCTAATCCCCATTTGTAGTTCTCAATAGCTTGTTTGCATAGGTCACCTTGGAACAGGTTGTAATTACATGCAGTACCTTATTGCCATCTTTATCCTTCCAGTTTGTTAATTTTACCTTTGCTCTGACTAGTTAGCAATTTGACTTTACTCAATCAGCTGAGTGAGAAATTGAATTCAACAAACATTTATTAAGCTCCTACTTTGTGCAAGGTACTGGGATAAAAAGACAAAGTGATGATATTCTCTGTCCTAGAGGATCTTATGTTATGCTAGAAGATATAATATATCAACAGATAAGTATGTACACAGTAATTTCAAAAGGAATAAGGCACAAAGAACTGAGGCAACCAGGGAAGACTTCAAGTAGAATATGGCACTTAAGCCTAGAAAGCAGGGATTTTTAGAGGTAAATATGAAGAAATAGTGTTTTCTAGGCATAGGAGAGAGCCTGAGCAAAGGCACTAGGATGGCGAATGGTATGTATGCCAAGTTTAGGCCAAGTAGTTAGGTCAGTTTAGCTAGAATGTAGAGTATGAGAAGGAGAGTAATTGGAAATAATTTGGAAAGATAGGTAGAAACAATAATGTGGAGGTCTTTAAATACCAAGCTGAAATGTTTATATTTTGTGCTAGAGGTAATAAAAAAAACAACATAGGAAAATGTTGACTAGCATAGTGACATGGTAAGACTGTCATCTTAGTGATTTTGATTTAGCAGCTGTAGGGAAAATAGATTAGAGAGGGAGGGCTGGAAATAGAAAATCAATTAAGAAGCTATTGCTTCAGGTAAAAAGTCAAGAGTGTGGTGGTTGTATGGGTGTGTGGAGATAGTTACAATAAATATGGTGGAGGTAAATCAACAACACTGTAAAATATGAGAGAGGGGGAAGAGTCA
Organism: Phascolarctos cinereus; assembly: GCF_003287225.1. NCBI lineage: Eukaryota > Metazoa > Chordata > Mammalia > Diprotodontia > Phascolarctidae > Phascolarctos > Phascolarctos cinereus. Next base: position 112,700,121 of record NW_027556098.1, read on the forward strand.
AGTATGATGCTGAGGTTCTAAGACTAAGAAACTAGATAAATGGTGGTGCCTTTGCTAGAAATCAGAAAGTTTGGAAACTTTCTTGAGGAAAATATAGTTTCCATTGTAGAACTTTTGAGTTTGAGGTGCTAATGGGACATTCTGATGAAGATGTTCAAATGTTAGCTGGCAATTCATACTAGAATTCAGAAGAGAGATTAGGACTAGATAGACAGAGGGGTCACCTGCATAAAGATGATAATTAACCCAGTTAGAGCTAATGAGTTTGTTAAAAATGCGTTTTTAAAAAGAGGGAACTGTGACAGAATCTTGAGAGATGCTCATATTTAATGATGGGAAATAGATGATGATCTAGCAAAGGAGGCAGAGAGGGAACAGTTAGATAGATAAGAGGAAAACCAAGATAGAGACATGTCACAGAAGCCAAAGGACAACCAAGTGGGTAGTCTGGTCAACATTAAAACAATTATTTTATTAAATTAAAAAACAATTCAGGGAGTCCACATAGAATGAAGAACAAAAAAAGCCATTGGATAGTTTCAATTGAGTGGTGGGACCAGAATCTAGATTTCAAGGGACTGAGAAGTAAGTGAGAAGAGAGTCTCTAGGAATTTGGTGGTGAAATGGGGAGGAGCTCAGATGATAACTTGAGAGGATGGATTATGGGGTCAGATGAAGGTTCTAAAGGGAAAACTTCCTGAAGGGGAAGACCTGAGCATATATGTAGGTGACATGGAAGTAACCAATGATGAGAAGGCAGGGAATAACTTAAGGGGAAAGCTGCTGGAGGAGACAAGAGGAAAGGATATCAAGGGTGCTAGTGGAGACTGGCCTTAGCAAGAAAAGTGTTCCCGGTACTAGCATACTATGTACTGCTCTCAGTACCCTGAGACTTGCAGGTCAGTGATGGATTTAAGTTTCCTTTAATACAGGCTTCTACTGCCTCTGACTCACTAAATCCAGATTTCTTATACTTTTGGGTCCCTAGTGGTGTCAGATGAGTCATCAGTGGCCAGTCCTTCCTTGTCCATTAAGGTACATGATCACTTTTTTTGGTTTGCCATTTTGTTTAATGCTTGCCAATTCTCCTGTTTAGGAAAGCATTCATCATAGTTTAATATGAAGCCACCAGCCTCCTTCATTTATTAATCACAAACCATATTTTCCAACCTGTTTTTCGTTGTCTTTTTCTGAGCACATATTCACAGCAAAATACAAAATTATGAATCATTGTTTATGTTGACTTGGTTTTGAGGATCCTGTCAAGTTCTTCATAGAGTCTTTCTATGGTGTCATCTCCTGTGATGAATGTTAGCATGGAATCTGTGATTATCTTTATGGTTGTCATTTTCCTTATGTGTTCATTGTAAGCATTTGAAATCTCCCTTGAAATGTTTCACTTCAATACACCAAATACTTGTTAAATTGCTACTATATAGAGAGTATTATGCTAGGCCCAAATTCCCCAAACTGATATCATCCCTGTCCTCAAGAAATTACATTTTACTAAAGGGATAGCATATATCCAGACAAAGTAAATGTAAGGTAGTTTGAAGTGAGAGAGACCACTAAGAAACATAGGGAGAGGGAGAGGCGGATCAGGGATCAGGAAAGACCTAATTCCTGTAGGGGACGATACCTTAAAGGAATCTAGAAAGAAGCAAAGGATTCTAAGAGGTAGGGGTAAAGAGGAAGTACATACACTCCAGGCATAAATGTCAGCTTATGGGGCAAAAGAGATGGAATTTGCACAGCAGGGAACAAAAGCTAGTAGGTTAATTTGTCTGGAACATAGAGTTCATGAAGGGGAGTGATGTGAAATAGGACTGGAAAGGCAAGCTGGGGCCAGACTAAGCAGAACCTTAAGTGTCTGCTCTTGGGATTTGCATTGTATCTTAGAGGCACATAAGAAGCCACTAGAGTTTTAAAGCAAAGGGGTGAGTGGAAGCTGGATCAGAGGGGGCGGGTAGAGGGTCTGGAAATGTGGAGGCTAATTAGGAGGTTACTAACAGTAGTGCCTACAGGCAAGAGGTAATGAAGGCATGGACTAGAGTTATGATTGTGTGAGTGGAGAGAAATGGAAGGATGCTAGGGATGTTGTAGAGGTAGAATCACTAAGGTTTGGCAACCAATTGGATATGGGGAGTGAAGGCGAAAAGAGCCAAGGTAGATTTTTTTTAAACAAACCCAAGTAACTGATAAAATGATGGTATTTCCTACTGTGTTTATTATTGTGCCTTGCACTGAGTAGGTGCTTTATAAATGCTTAAATAATCAAATAAGATTATAGAAGTTTATAGGTGGGATTGTTCATGGGTAGAAAATGAGTTCTGTTTTAGACACAATGAGTTTGAGGTCCTAATGAAATATGCAGGTAGCATATCCAGCACTTATCTGGTATGTGAAGCTAAAGTTCATGAGAGAGCTTGGGCTGAAATTAGATATAACAATTTTGGAGTTGTCAATAATAGCTAAATGGATATGATTTTATCAATGTGGGTATTACCTCCATTGGTACACATCGTAGCCCATCCATGCCTTCTCATTCTGTGTGATTCTTATCCATGTTCACCCACAGGTCTTCCATGGAATATCCACCCAATATGATAGATGTCTTTTGTAGGTAATTATATACTTCAAGAATATCAGTGTAGCATTTTGACTATATGTTTTCCCTTACTTGGACCACATGATCAACCTACCTCACCTTTTTCTTATTATACATGCCTTCAGTGATATCCCTTATGTATTTCTTGAGTGTAAGTCATTGTTGGAAAAATGATGCCGTTTACTTCTCTCCTAACTTCATGCATTTTTATTCACTGCGCTATTGGAGCATCTCTAAAGAGATGATAATTGAACTTGTGGGAGCAGATGAAATCACCAAGAAGGAGAATATAGACAAAGAAGTGAAGGGGGCCCAGGTCAGAGCCCTGGGGACAACAACACAGAGAGGGGGAGATCATAATCCAGCAAACATGATAAGAATGAGCAGTCTGATAGGTAGGAGAAGAGACAGCAAGCAACAGTGTTACAGAAGTTAAGGGAGGAAAAATTATACAGGACAGGGTAATCAGCAATTTCAAAAGGAAAATGATTACTGAAAAAGGTCTTTAGGTTTAACACTTTAACACTTCAGAGATTGTTGAAAACCTTGCAGAAAACAGTTTCAGCAAAGTCTGAAGCCAAATTGCAAGAGGTTCAGAAGTGAGTAGGAGGTGAGAAAGTAGAAACAATCAATGTGGATGTCTTTTCTAGGAGTTTGGCTGTGAAAGGGAGGAGAAAATGTAGAATGATAGCTTCAGGGAATGATGGCATCATGTAAAGGATTTTGTTGGGGATGGGAAAGACTAGGGTATGTTTGTAGGTCACTGGGAAGAAACCTAGAGGTTGAGAGAGACAGAAGATGAGAGAAAATGAATTGGAGGGGCAAGATCCCAGAAAGGTTGCTCTCGATAGTGAGGGACACTTTTCCTTAGAGAGTAAACAATAAGAGAAAAGGAGATTATACAGATCATTTTGACTTCTGGAGTGGGACAGAAAATAATTCTGTTCTGAAGTCCTCAATTTTCTCAGCAAGGTAGCAGACAGGGGCTTCTGCTAAGGGGTTGGGGTAGCTTACTTACAGGGTATAAGGTGAGAAAAGGTTGAGAACATTGTTGTTTGTCCTTCATTTTTGAAGAGGACCAATAACATCACTGGTGATGTGTTAACTTACACATGAATTGGATTTAAGTCAGGCTGAGTTGTACAAAGTAGCCTCTCTCTTCTTGAGTCATTGAAGTCCTGTGGTAAGACAAAAGTCAACATGACTGGTGATGGCCCAGGGTGTAGTGGATGACTTGGTGTCTGACCAAGCTCTAAGCATTCCACAGCACCTGCTTCAGTCACCTTTATAGCCATTGGAACAGATTGTTTTCATATGCCCACTTATTTGGGGAGAGGCTTCACATGCTTGGGGTAGACACCCCTCTAAATCACCCAGGGTTATGAAGCCTGTTGGTTACCCTCAACCTGGTTTAGCCCATCTGCTGAGATGGTTTACCAGGATGTGGTTACTATAGCTTCTTAGAGCTGCAGGTTAGAGTTGGGTGAAGGTGAACACCAAAGATGGATGAGCAGTCCTGAAAACAGCTTGACAAGCCCTCACACCAAAGGTGCTAATCCTTCTGAACACCCCCTACACACCAGATCAGACATTGCAGGAAATGTGATAGAGTCAATGGGGGAAAGTAACATAAATTTATAGTGGACCCAATAAGTATAGTTGTGTGACTTGCACCAATAGGAATGAATAGCATGGTAGGAAGAGTGGTGGTAGAACTGATGGTTTGTGGTATAACCTAGGGTAGGAATTTGGCAAGGGAGGGTGAAGAATTTAAAAATGGAGGACAGTGTATACTTAAGTGGGTCAAGACTGTGAGGAAAGAAAAGTAAGTCTGGAACAGAGATAATGAACTAGGAGAAAAGGGAAGGAAAATAGGTTTAGGAGCCATGTGGCAGAGTAATAAAGTTATGACCAACAAGGGAATTTCATAGTTTGAGATCATGGAGGTATCACAATAATGAGATGAATAAATGAATGAAGCATTTATTAAGTGTTTACTGTGTGCACTGTGCGTTCATACACACCATGATTGAGCCAAATTAGCCTTCATATTGTTCTTCATAGATAGCATTCCGTCTCCTATCTCTGTATCTTTATGTCTGTTGTGCCTGGAAAGTACTCATTTCTATTAGGTCAGCTAAATTGCCAACTTCTGCATAAAGCCATTATAGATCTCTTCTAGCTGTTAGTGCCTTCTCCTTAAAATGATCTGGGATCTATTTTGTATATACTTATATATGTACATGTTGTCTTCCCTAGCTAGACTGTAAGCTTTTTGAAGGCAGGAGTTATTTAAATTTTGCCTTTGTATCTTACTGGGTTTGGCCCATTGTAGATACTTATTGATTGGTAGATTGAAGAAAGAATGGTAGCCTGTATATATACAGAGTGAAGGTAAAAGGCTGGAGTAGAATATATTATGCTTCAGCTGAAGTAAAAATAAAGCAGAGGTAGCAACCCAGATCTCATACAAAGCAAAAGCAAAAATAGATCTAATTAAAAGAGATAAGGAAGGAAACTACATCCTGCTAAAAGGCACCATAGACAATGAAGTAATATCATTACTAACCATATATGCACCATGTGGTATAACATCCAGAATTTTAGAAGAAAAGTTAAGGGAGTTACAGGAAGAAATAGACAGCAAAACTATACTAGTGGGGGACCTCAACCTTCTCCTCTCTGAACTAGATAAATCTAGCCACAAAATAAATGAGAAAGAAGTTAAGGAGGTGAACAGAATTTAGAAAAGTTAGATATGATAGACCTCTGAAGAAAATTGAATGGGAATAGAAAGGAATATACCATTTTCTCAGTGGTACATAGCACCTACAGAAAAATTGACCATGTACTAGGGCAAAAAACCCTCACAATCCAATGCAGAAAAGCAGAAATATTAAATGCATCCTTTTCAGATCATGGTGCAATAAAAATTACATGTAATAAAGGGACATGGAAAGATAGACTAAAAAGTAATTGTAAATAATCTAATCCTAAAGAACTAGTGGGTCAAACAAAAAATCATAGAAACAATCAATAACTTTATCCAAAAGAATGACAATAATGAGACAACATACCAAAACTTATGGGATACAGCAAAAGCGGTTTCTTGTGGAAGTTTTATATCTTTAAATGCTTACATGAATAAAAGAGAAAGAGGCGATCAATGAATTGGGCATGCAACTAAAAAAGCTAGAAAAAGAACAAATTAAAAATCCTGAATTAAATACTAAATTAGAAATACTGAAAACCAAAGGAGAGATTAATAAAATTGAAATAAAGAATATTATTGAACTAATAAATAAAACTAAGAGCTGGTTTTATGAAAAAACAATAAAGTAGATAAACCTTTGGTTAATTTGATTAAAAAGAAAAGAAAGAAGAAAACCAAATTACCAGTATCAAAAATGAAAAGGGTAAATTTACCTGAAGAGGAAATCAAAACAATAATTAGGAGCTATTTTGCCCAACTGTATGCCAATAAATTTGACAATCTTAGTGAAGTAAATGAACATTTACAAAATTATAAATTGCTTGGATTAACAGAAGAGGAAATAAAATACTTAAATAGTCTAATTTCAGAAAAAAGAAATTGAACAAGCCATCAATGAACTTCCTAGGAAAAAATCCCCAGGGCCAGATGGATTTACAAGCAAATTTTATCAAACATTTAAAGCACAATTAATTCCAATCCTGTATAGATTATTTGGGAAAATAGGCGAAGAAGGAGTCCTACCAAATTCTTTTTATGATACAAATATAGTACTGATACCTAAACTAGGAAGAGCCAAAACAGAGAAAGAAAATTATAGACCAATTTCCCTAATGAATATAGATGCAAAAATTTTAAATAAAACATTAGCAAAAAGATAGCAGTAACATCACGAGAATAATGCACTATGACTAGGTAGAATTTATACCAAGAATTCAGGGCTGGTTCAGTGTTAGGAAAACTATCAGCATAATTGACCATATCAACAATAAAACTAACAAAAACCATATGATTATCTCAATAGATGCAGAAAAAGCTTTTGACAAAATACAACACCCATTCCTATTAAAAGTGCTAGAGAGCATAGGAATAAATGGAGTCTTCCTTAAAATGATAAGTAGCATCTACTTAAGACCATCAGCAAGCACTATATGTAATGAGGATAAACTGGAAGCATTTCCAATAAGATTAGGAGTGAAACAAGGATGTCCATTATCACCACTGTTATTCAATATGGTACTGGAAACGTTAGCTTTAGCAATAAAAGAAGAAAAAGAAATTGAAGGAATTAGAATAGGCAAAGAAGAAACAAAGCTATCACTCTTTGCAGATGAAATAGTAATATACTTAGAGAACTCTAGAGAATCAAGTAAAAAGCTATCTGAAATAATAAACAACTTTAGCAAAGTTGCAGGATATAAAATAAACCCACATAAATCATTGGCATTTCTATGTATTACCAACAAAGTTCAACAGCAAGAGATAGAAAGAAATGCCATTTAAAGTTACTATAGATGTTATAAAATATTTGGGAGTCTACCTGCCAAAACAAACCCAGGAACTATATGAACATAATTACAAAATACTTTTCACACAAATAAAGTCACATCTAAATAATTGGAAAAACATTAATTGCTTGTGGGTAGGCTGAGCTAATATAATAATAATGACAATTCCACCTAAATTAATTTACTTATTCAGTACTGTACTGATCAAACTACCAAATAATTATTTCATGGAGCTAGAAAAATTAATGAAAAAAATTCATCTGGAAAAACAAAAGGTCCAGAATATCTAGGGAATTAATTAAAAGAAATGCAAGGGAAGGTGGCCCTGCCATACCAGATCTTAAATTGTATTATAAAGCAGCAATCATCAAAACTACTTGGTACTCGCTATGAAATAGAGTGGTGGATCAGTGGAATAGGTTAGGTGCACAAGAGCCAGTAGTCAATGACTATAGTAATCTATTATTTGATAAATCCAAGGACTCCAGCTTCTGAGATAAGAACTCACCATTTGACAAAAACTGCTGGGAAAACTGGAAAATAGTATGGCAGAAACTAGGCATAGACAAACACCTTACACCGTATACCAAAATGAAGTCAAAATGGGTGCGTGATTTAGATATATAGGCTGATAATATAAGCAAACTGGGAGAGCAAGGAATAATTTGCCTATCATATTTATGGAGAATGGAAGAATTTATGACCAAACAAGAGACAGAGAATGTTATTAAATGCAGAATGGTAGCCTGGAGATACATAGATGATGGCAATGAGCAAGAGTAGAAGATAGTTTAAGTAAATGATGGAGACTTCAAAAGAGGAAGGATTAAGTAATGGTGATAGAGTAATGGTCTAGAATTGGCATTGGGAAAGAAAAGTGTATGTGGATCCCTCCCCCTAACCTGAATGGTCAGGGGTGGGGGTAGGGGGTAGGGGGTAGGGGGAAGGAATGGGACAAGAAAGTTGCCTTCATTGGAAAGGTTGCTAGAGAAGTGCTATTGTTGGGTTGGTCAGCCAAGTTTCAGTTAAGGTAAGGAGGTAGAAGGAATATTTGTGGAAAAACAGAAGGGTATAGGAAAATTTGCTCCCCAAAGTAAAGAATTTCTGTAAGACAGGAAATTCTGTGGTCAGGAGTAAAGAAAGGGTGGCTTGAACCTAGAGAGAGGAAAAGGTATGATAGATAAGAATGGGAATACTATAGGAGATAAAGGGAGAGGGGAATTAGGCTGAAGCAGATATATTAAAAAGAGAAGAGAGATAGTACTAAAGAAATTCTTTTGTTACTAGAGGACCTTGTAGAACTAACTAGCCTCAGAATTCTAGCTAAAATGAGATCCAAGTGCTGATGGTACCTTACAGCTTCCAGTAGAAAGTCCTGCATAAAACTTTGTGGGTTTTTTGCTCCCCCAAATTGCCAGATCAGTATGTGTGAGTTGGTTGCCCCAAAAGGTAACAGTTAGGACTAATGAGAAACTCAGTATGGTAGGTAAATGCTGGAGTTATAGTAGTCATTTGCAAAGAAGGGCTTATGTCGGGTTGAGGCAGAGGTGTATTGTTGTAGACGAACTCTTCAGTGACTAAGGATGGGAACCAGTTGTCCTCTTGGTGCTTCTCAGATATCTGGTTTATCTTTTTCATATCATCATCAAGTTTGAAGGCAGTAAGTAGTGAGCCAAGAATAGTAAGTGAGTACCAGCAGACAAAGTGTTATTCAGAAAATTATACTTAAATATTCAAATGGATCTGTTATCTCATAGATTCTGGAGTTTCCTCCAGGGATGCGGACTTCAGTCTATTCATGTCAGCTCATCCGGTGCAGTTCCTATTCCTGTCCTCCCAAAAGTTCAATGGGCACTTAGAAAACCATAATATACAGTGTAACTTGTCCTTATTCTTTCACTTTTCATTCCAAAATAAGATTCATTTATGCCTCAGGTGTATTGTTATTGCTGCAAGGAAGAAGGACTGCTTTCTTTGCTGGCTGTTTCTCTTTTCTGGCTTTACATCTAGAAATTAGTAGGTATGTGTCTGTTCTCCTGACCAGGGAGTAAAGTACTGGGATGTAGTGGACGTTGACTGATGTCAGAATGATGTTAAGTCATTCTGATGGAAATTAGATGCAAAAAGGATAGGAAAGAGATTGGTCAGCATTGAGAAACACAGCAAATAAGAAACAAACAGGTGGAAGTAGAGAAGCCTGTCTTAAAAATAAGCTACCTTTTAATTTTCAGATGATGCTTAGGATGGGAAAAATGAAGCCAGACAAATGGCTTTTAGTGATAGGTCAGAAAATGGGACTAATTAGACAAAGTTCTACATTATAAAAGTTATTTTCAGTGAGTTTGGGGTTTTGTGCTTTAGCCTTTAAAAATAGTGGGTTTTTGCAGCTATTTACCACAGGGGAGGACTCTAAATCTAGAAACAGTGATTCTTTATTTTTGCTGTTGATGATTTCTTCCATCATAAGCTAAGCTTCTTATTGCTCCATTTGTAATAAAAAATTTAAATATTTAAAAGTCAATTCAATTAGAGGATTCATAATTGTTATTATAATAAACTCCATTTAAAAATTTAATTTGACAAATATAATTTTATGTGCAAATAAATTATATATAGCATGGCATTTTATGTTGCTAAGCTAACAGAGTGACTTTATGTTTGCCTAAAAGACTTATTTTATGGAGAATTCACACAAGGCAGGCACTCACGCAGAGGTCAGAAGTGATACAGGAACACTCTCAAGATCTCTCTGAAGAACTTTGGTATCAATTATGAGGCATGGGAGACACTGGCATAGGATTGTCAAGGATGGCATTCCTGCATCAAAAAAGGCACTGTGCTCTATGAGCAAAGCAGAATTTCAGTAGCTCCACAGAAATGTGTGATGCACAAATTTAGAGACATCTCCACCCCAAATGTCCATATGGACTATTTGTGTCCAAACCATGGTAGAGCCTTCTGAGCTTATGTTAGTTTGATCAGCCACAGCCAAATACACCATACACAAACTCTCATTATCTCTCATTGGACTATTACACTGGTCTGCTAATTAGTCTTCTTGTCTCAAATATTTCTTCACGCCGAACTCTTCCTCTTCACACAGCTACCAAAGTGATTTTTCCCACCTAATTTCCAGACCTAATTGCAGATCTGGCCATGTGACCTCCCTATTCATTGAACTCTAGTGGCTGTATATTGGCTCCTGGATTTAATTTTTGTATCATTAGGCAGTTAGGTGGTACAGTGGATAGAGCACTGCACCTGGAGTCAGGGAGATTTGAGTTCAAGTCCAGTCTCATGTGCCCCTGGGCAAATCATTTAACTTCTGTTTGCTTCTGTTTCCTCAACTGTAAAAGGGGGATAATACATTATCTACCTCATGGGATTGTTGGGAGGATCAAATGAAATAATATTTGTGAAGCACTTAGCACAGTGCCTGGTATGTAGAAGGCACTGCATAAATGTTTAGCCCCTTCTGTCCTTCTCCCTTCATCCTTTAAAAACATCCTTTTTGTGTAAGTTTTACAATATACATAGTCTATACATATACAACTGTATGTATATTAAAACACATACATCTAAGTTTTTTGATATACAATACAAATGTGTGATGTACAGTTCTATGTTTAGCAAATTGAAAATGCATATCATATATAGTTCCATGTATATAATAAAACTTACATGGATGTATTATGATATATACATATATATAGTATATAATACATATATAAACTATGTATAATATATGCAATATACATAAGACTATGCCATAAAACATACATATATGTGTTATATATAATCATAATGCATGTGCATATGATATGACCATGTGTACATCATAAAATTTACATGTGTGTTATGATACAGTTATATATGTATAGAAATATATAATATTTGGGAGTAGGCTCAGAATTTTTATTGATGGAGTATATAGTCAAAAAAGTCTGGAGACCAGTGAGACAATTAATTGAATCCCTTGTGGCACACATAAAGAAGCCAAAAATGTTTGCTCTCTGCCCTCTTTTATACTTCCTGCTCTGTGTGGATGGGGGGAGGCTGAAGATCTTCCATTATAGGCAGCAGGTAAATTAGAGTTCCACAAGTATAGCATGTTCCTGATTAAGCAAAGGCGGAGGTGGTAGGTCTTCTGGGAGTTCCTACAGACTAACTGAAGTTTTCATTTAACTGAGATTTAAATTAATTTCAGCCTGTTTACAAAAACCCAGCATGGCTAAAATGGTCTTTGGCTGTTAGTCTTCTAAAAACATACAGGATGAATATGCTTCCGCAGGAAAACAACAAAATGAAATCCCACACCCATTCCTTTTCTAGAGCATGAAGTTAAATTTCTTTTCTTCAGTTAAAATCAGGAAAAGAAAGGAAGCTGTTAGTTTTTAGTATTTTCTGGCATTTTGCCCCCTAGGATTATTTCTTCCATTTCTTTCCCCCACCCCATCTCCTGGCAAAAAAAAAAAAGCATCAGAACATGAGATATATATATGTGTGTGTGTGTGTGTGTGTGTGTGTGTATGTACACATATATAAAATATGTATGTGTACATACACACACATACATATATATGTATGTGTGTGTGTACACATATATAAAATATGTATATATATATATATATGAATTTTCATGAATTTCATTCTAAGTTTCACACAGCCTTTCGAATTAAAGTTATGTGTGAAGCACTGTATGGAGTCTGGTGGAGAGTACAAATGTTAGTAAGATACATGTGATATCTTCAAGGTGGTTGCAGTCTAGTAGTAGAGAACAAAACAAATACATAGATAACTATGGTATGAGGAAGGAAGGCAAGAAAGAAGCATTTTTATTAGATTTATTTTATTTTTAATTAATTTATTTTTAGTTTTCAACATTCACTTCCATAAGCTTTTGAGTTTTAAATTTTCTCCCCCTCTCTTGATGCCTTCCTCTCCAAGAAGGCGTGCAATCTGATATAGGCTTTACATATACATTCCTATTAAACATATTTTCACATTAGTCATGTTGTAAAAAAGAATTAGAAACAATAGGAGGAACCACAAGAAAGAAGAAACAAAACAAAACAGAAGAGAAAAAACAAGAGCAAATAATATGCTTCAATATACATTCCAACTCCATAGTTCTTTCTCTGGATGTGGATAGTATTTTCTATAATGAAACTTTTGGAGATGTCTTAGATCCTTGCATTGATGAGAAGAACTAAGTCAATCCAAGTTAATCATTGCATAATGTGGCTGTTACTGTGTATAATTGTCTCCTGGTTCTGCTCACTTCACTCAGCATCAATCCATATAAGTCTTCCCAGGTTTTTCTGAAGTCTGCTGCTCATCATTTGAAAGAAGCATTTATTAAGCATTTACTATGTGTCAGGCACTGTACTAAGTACTGGAGATGAAAATATAAATGGAAAGAAAGATAAAATCCTTGCCCTCAAGGAGCTTACATTCTAACAGGAGATGACCACACACAAAAAGGAGCTGAAAAGGGTTGAGGAGGGAGGAGAATGATAGTACCCAGTGTGGTGGCGTGGTTATGAAGTCTGGCAAGTCAGGAGGGGAATGAAGGCAGAATATGATAGGAGCCATGAGAGGAGAAAACAAATTACTGTTGGAGCTTAGAGAAGAAAGGGACCACAATTCTAGGATTAGGAAAATGGTTAGTGAAAGAAATGGAATTTCTTATGGAGACAGACTTAGAGTCTTATAGTTGGGCGGGTCCTCAGAAATCATCTAGTCTAAATAGGAATAGGGATTTTCTTTACAACATCTTTGACAAATGGTTTTCCACCCTTCATTCAAAGAGTTTCAATGACAGGAAACCCAGTTCTTCCTGAGACAACCCATCTTACTTTTAGGCAGCTCTAATTATTAGAAAGATTCTCTTTCTACTAAGCTAGAACCAATTCTCTGAATCTTCCATCTCTAGGACTAAACAGAACACATCTAATCGCTTTTCAGTGTAACAACTCATCAAATATTTATAGGCTATTTTTCATGTAACCCCTAAATTTTCTATTCTAGAAGCTAAATATCCCTAGTTTCTTTAAGCATTCCTTATATGGCATGCTTCCCAGTCTAGTTAAGACTTATTATAGTACATAGTAATGAAATATGGATCCAACTCTTTCCTTTCCCCCCTTTTGTCCATGTAGCTATCCAGTTTTACTAAATTTTTAAAAATTGAATGATGTTGTATGTGTTTATTAAACCTTAATCTTATATACACTGAATTTTATTTCTTGTTTCTCTATTTTGTTCTGTCTTCTGCACTCCAGTTTGTAAGTGCCTTTTTAAAATGTGATTACCAGAACTTAGTATAATATTCCACCTGTGGGATAAAAAGAGATAGAGTAAAATGGGACTTTAACTTTCTTGGTTCTGGACACTGTGTCTTTCTTAATACAGGCTGAGAACATGAGCCTTTTTGACGGCTAAAGCACCTTGTTGACTAAGATTAGCTTGCAGTCCAGTAAAACATCTATCTCTTTTTCTAATGAATTGTTGTCTAGTCATGAGTCTCCCCACTTTTTTGAGCCACTTATTTTTTTGAATCCAAATGTAAGAGGAGAAAATGGAGTTAATCTGAAATGATCTAGTCTGAAACCATCTATTCTTGATGTACACAAACTAGGTCTTGACAATCACTTCTGTGTTTTTTCAATATTCATAAAACATCCCTCCAGTCATAAAGGTATAAAATATTTCCAGGAATCAAAGCCAAACTCACCAGCTTCTAATTTGTAGTATTCGCCTTCATTTTTAAAAAATGTTTCTTTCCTTTTCCTCAGTCCTACAGTATCTCCATGATTTCTCTTCCTAAAACTTGTAAATTACAAACTTTGAAGCCACAGATGATGACAAATAATCAAATAAATACACAGAATAAGGAATAAAGTCTTAATTTTACCCTAAACATTTAACAAAATAGATCCGTATGAATTAAGGGAGAATAAACAAAATGTCTCTCCTGTGTCTCTTTCTGAGTCCTTCTGAAGCAGCTCTACCTTTGACCTTGTTTTCTTTTAAAAACTATGTACTTATAGTCTGTGTGTGTGTGTGTGTGTGTGTGTGTGTGTATAGTTTTGATTCTACTGATCCACATCAAGATAATCATTTTATATAGGTTTCCATATTCCCCTGTCTGCTTCCATATTTATAATTTTTATGGTATCAGAGTAGTCTATTAGAATATTTGGATATATAACTTGTATTCAGATTTTTGTTTGCTTGCTTTGTTTTGTTTTTTGCTATTACCAGAAAAAAGCGGATATGAATGTAATTTTGTAGAGAAGGTTTTTATTTCTCCTTTTCAATGTTATTTTTTAGGCTAAAATGCTAGATTGGAATTTCTGATTTAAGATGCTTTGTGATTCTCATTATATCTTTGTAAAATTGTTTGTAAGTATTTTTATTGTTTGTAAAATATTTGTAACGATGCATAGCCTGCCAATAATGTATTGGAATATATTTCCCCCCATATTCCCATATTTTTTTCTCTTTTTTCCCCTTTGGTTTGGCTATTTTAGTGGATGTAATATAATATCTTAAGGTTGTCATGTATTTCTTTCATTTTTAGAGTATTTGGGCATTTTTATGTAATTTTTTTGGTAATTATTAATAATTTGTATTTCTTCCTTTGAAAATTGTCCATTTCATCACAACGTGGAACTATGCCCAAAGGGCTCTAAAACTGTGCATACCATTTGACTCAGCAATACCACTACTAAGTCTGTATCCCAGAGAGATCAAACAAGAGAGGAAAGGATACACACACACACACACACACACACACACACACACACACACACACACACACATACATTTATATCACTCTTTTAGTAATAGCAAAAAGTTAAAAATTGAAGAGATGCCCGTCATGGGGGAACAGCTGAACAAATTGTCATATATGATTGTGATGAAATACTAAAAGAAATGATAAGGGGGATGGTTTCTGAAAGAACTGAGAAGACTGTATGAACTGATGTAAAATGAGCTTAACCAGGAGAACATTGTGCACAGTAATAGCAATACTTTAATGACAATCAACTGGGTAAGACTTAGTTACTCTGATAAAGGTAATGGATCCAAGACAATTCCAAAGGATTCATGATGGAAAATGCTATCTACCCCTAGAGAGAGCTAATGAATTCTGAGTACAGATTGAAGCATACTTTTTTGTTTACTTTTTCTTGCCTTTTTTCCCCAACTTGGCCAATATGGGAATATGTTTGCATAACTTCACATGTATAATGAATGTCATATTGCTTGCCTTCTCACATGTATAATGGGTATCATATTGCTTTCCTTCTTAATGAGTGGGGGAGGGGCTGGAGGGAGAGAGCATTTGGAACTTAAAATTTTTAAAAAGAATGTTAAAATAAATAAATATACAAGAATGAAAAAAGAAAATCATCCATTTATATCCTTCATTGGGGAGTATATATATTTATTAGATGTTAGAAGGCATATTTTTCCCAATCTCTTCTTTTCATTTTAGAAGTATTGCTTTTTTATTGTGAAAAACATTTATCCTTATATCATCAAATTTATGATGCTTCCAATAATCACTTCCATTTGTTTGTAAACTCCATGGTTAAATCAGACATTGCTTTTTATCTCAATTTTTGTTATTTAATTTTTTAAATATTTAAATTCCTGATCTAGTGAGGACTTATGGTAGTATGTAGTAATGAGATATAGATTCAACCCTTTCCTTTACCCTTTTTTTGTCCATGTAGCTATCTAGTTTTGCTGACTTTTTATGGAATAATGTTGTATATGTTTATCAAACACTAATCTCATGTACTTTGGATTCCATTTCTAGTTTCCCTATTTTATTCTGTTTCTATATTCCTTAATACCAAAGAGTTTGCATAATTATTGCTTTTGAGTACATTTTAAAGTTGTCTTGTCTTAGTTCTTTACTGGTTTTCTTTTATATGATTCCTAAAATCCTCACCTTTTATATAAATTGTGTTGTGACTATCTAACTCTCTGAAATAGCCTATTGGTATATTAATATATAAATTATTTTTAAATATAGTGATGTTTTTACTATATTTGCTTAATTTGTCCACTTCATGTCTCATTTCTGTCATTCATTTTAAAATTGTCTTTGTATTGGTCTTGCATATCTTTCATTCAATAAGTATTTATTAAGCACACACTTAATGTATCTTATTTGTGTCTTAATAAGTCAATGTCCAAATATTTGATGTATTTTGTTATTATTTTACAGGATTTAATTTTTTTTCCTATCAGCATTCATTTATTCTTGTTGGTGGTGGTTTATAGAAACATCGATGATTTCTGTGTCTTTATCTTATATTTTGCTAATTTACTAAATTTGTTGCCTTTATTGGTTTTTGTTGACTGTGTTGGATTTTTTAGTTATGTAATCATGTGTTATGAAAATAGAGATTTAAAAAATTCTCCATCACTAGTGTACATTTCTTTAATTTCTTTTCATATTAATATAACCAAGATTTCTAAAACTATTTCAAATAGGAATGGAGAGGTCTCCATGATTTTTCGGAGATCCCCACAAGCATGCCTGCCTGTTTTTGCCAAAACCTTGGAAAGTAATTTATCTTGGGTTGGTGTGACATTAACTAATTAAGTGATCAGAGGGTGATGATACCCATAGGGAGCTTTGGATATTGTTTTGAAATGTAAGGAGTTTCTTCTGGAATATCTTCACTTGTAGTAGTGATCAAAAAAACAAAACAAAACAAAACAAAAAATTATCCATGACTCTATAAAGTTTTCAAGGTTTTTTTGTTTTTTGGGATTTTTTGCCTTGACCTTCACAATCCTTAGAAATGTTTGCTATGTTCATTCTGGCAATATAATTTGTCCTCATGTGAATAACCAGAAGTGGCTAGTGGTCATCAGGTTTGGTAAGTGTTCAAAAATTCTGTCAGGGTGGCAAATGGCCTCTGAAGGTACATCCTTCAGCAGGGAATCAGTCTATCACAACTTCTATCTTCTCTCTCTGATCAAAATTAGAGTGTCTTTCTTATGAATAACCAGGAGATAGAGAGATAGGCAGGATTTTGATGGAGATAATGGGAAAGTATCCTAAGGTAGAGGGGATAGACTGAGCAAAGATTCAGAGTTATAGGGTGTGTTGGGAAACAATAATTATGTTGGGCTGGAGGACCCAAGTGTAGGAGGTGAACCTGCGAAGATAAGCTGAGTCCATATTGTGAAAGGCCCGGAATGCTAGGCTAACAAGTTTGGCAGTGGGGAACCATCGAAAGTTTTTGAGAAGGAAATGACATGATAACATTGTGCTTTAGGAGTATTAATCCATCAGAGCTGTGTGGACTAGATTGGAAAAAGGAGAGACTGGAGTTGGGGGAAATAATTTCAAGACTAATTAAGGCCACGCAGGAGGGCCGAGATCCTGAATAAGGGTGGTAGCAGTAATAATAGAAAAGAAAGTATCTCATAATATAAGTAACTGACATTCATCTGGCACTTTAAAGTTTACAAAATGGTTCACGTTGAATATCTTTTAGAGACATTGCAGAGATAATAGAGTTGGGAAATTTGGAATGTGGGGAGGATTGGGTGTTAAAAGTAGTGAAATATGAAGTAGATCTGTTTATTTTAAGGTGGAAAATGTGCCCTGTAATTGAATGTTCATAGTAAGAAACATGAAAGTATGAGGTAAAAGCTAGAGATGTAGACTTGGGCAGGATTTGTATAGAAGAGGTACTTGGAACCATAAGAATGGGCAAACTTATAAAGAAAGCATGCTTCATAGAATAGTAGTGATTCATAACAACCCTCTAGTCTGGTTTTCTTGGATAGTTCAAGAAACCATCCTAAACTTATGATTAAGCTTTACTAGGAAATTTGAGGCCCTCCCACTCCCACCTCTTCCCTAATATCTTCCTTCCAACTTTCAGAAAAGGTGGCTTTCCTTCTTGCTCAGGCTAACCTGTCTACTTGTATGTTTCATTCCATTCCCTTCTGCCTCCTCATTATCAGTCATACCCTCTCTCTTCTTCATCTTCGGTCTCTTCCATTCTACTGGTTCCCTTTCCTAGCTTATGAGAATAGGTTGGGGTCTCCCTTAGCCTAAAATACCTTTCTCTGACAATGCCATCCTTTAAGATATCATCCTGTTTTTCTCCCCTCCTTCACTGCTAGGTACTATAATCTACATTTGTTGTCTGCACTTGCTCAACACCTTTGTTTTCAGTCCCTCTCACTCCTGTCTTGCAAACAACAAGAATTTATTTAGGGCCTACTATGTGCTAGACATTGAGTTAGGAACTAGAGATAGACAAAAGTGAAACATTCCCTGACCTCAAGGAACTTGTATTCTCTTGATGAAGACAACCTGTATATATATATATATATATATATATATAAGTATAGACAGATATCTACAAAATAAACTACAAAGTAATTTTGGGAGAAAGGACACTAGTAGCTTGAGAGGATGAGTAAAAACTTCATTTGGAGGGTGGTGTTTGAGCTGAAGGAAGGGGAGAATCTAAGAGGTGGAATTAAGGAGGGAGTACATGGAAAAGTGTTTATACAAAGGCAAAAAGACAGGAGATGGTGTATCATGTATGAGAAGCTGGAAGGGTTATAATATATAATGCACACTACTGAAATAGCTCTCTCCAATGTCTCTACACTAATGACTTATTGCCAACATCTCTTTAAAATATCTTCATTTTCTTTGATCTCTTCGAGATAGGTAACACAATGGACCACCTCCTACTACTTGATAACCCTTGTCTTCTGTAGTTCTTATGACATGACTTCTTCTTCTGGTTTTCTGATCTTCCTTTTCTATCTTTTCCTGGTTCCTTCTGTTTCTTGCTATCATTAAATTCGAGTTTTCTCCAGGTTTCTATCCCATGCCCTCTTTTCTTCTCTGTACATTTTTTCACTTTGTAAGCTTTATTTACTTGCACCACTTTAATTATCACTTCTGTAAAGATGACTCCAGAATCTGCCTCCATCCTTACATATCCCCAGAGTCCCAATCCCATGTTTTCAGTTAACTGCTATATTATCTCCACCTGGACATCCCACCAACACATCAAACTCAACATGTCTAAAACTGAATTCATTGTCTAACACTTCCCCAACTAAACTGGCTACCCAGTTTCTTTTTTCTGTTAATGGCACCACCGTCTTCCCAAGCATCTAGGTTTATAACCTTGGAATCATGTTTGACTCTCATTCCATGTATCCAATTTCTCTTGCATCTAGCCACTTATCTGCAGTTGTATCAACAGTGCCTGGCACATAGTAGGTGTTTAATAAATGTTTATTGACTAACTGACATCTCCATTCTCAGTGATACTACCTTAATCTGGGCACTTAACTTTTCTCAGCTTGCTCATTATAGAAGCATGCTAACTCTATTCCTGCTGCCATTATATCCCTTCTTCAATCCCTCCTTCATACTACTACCAGATTAATCTTCTAATGCACCATTTTTTATGTAATATTATACTTATTTTACATATGAGTAAATGGAAGATCAGATAAATTAGGAACTTGTCCATGATCACAAAACTAGTAAGTGCCAAAGTTGGGCTTCAAATACAGCTCTCTGTTAATTCTAAATCTAACATTTTTCTTCTTATACCATTTTGCCTGTTTTCAAGCCATTTGTTTATGGATGTTAAAGCCTTCTATATTCTTATGCTATTCATATTATGTAGAAACTTTGTTGTGTTTTACATTATATTATTTTCTATTTAATTAGTCATTCATAGATTTCTTTCAGCCAACATGGAATCACTCATACACATACACACACACACACACACACACACACACACACACACACGCATATTACTTGGCTTTCTGCCACATAGAATAAGCTAATATTGAGCTAGACTAGGTCCATGTTTTTAATACGATGGTTTGGGGACCTTAGCCTGTTGGTACATTGCCCTATCTCACATTGATAAGATTTTGGTAGCACGCTTTCTTCAGACCAGACTCAAAGAAACAGAGCCAAAATACTCCCTTCAGTGTTCATGTAACAACCAACACTGGAGTCCAGTGTCAGTGGAAGAAGGAAATTGCTGATTCCCCAAATGAGTGAACAAACAAGTTAATATTTTGTTGGTCTCAAGGGGAGAACAGCAAGGCTGTCATCTTAGGTGTGAAAAGGTGACCTCAAACGGATTAGAGCAAAGGTAATGGACTGATCAGGGAGTCTGAGGGTGTTTTTCAGTAGAACCTGGCAGCAATTTGGCAAGGAACAGGAAATTAAATGGGAATGCCCTGGAAGAAGTACAAGTGGAAGAGAAGAGGGATCAAGAATCATTCCAGCCTCCTTCCCTCCCCCCAAAAAAGGAACAGGTGCAAAAAGAATTGGAAGCCATTGAAAGAAAAGCAATTAAAGGCCAGAAGAAACAGGAGGATGATAGAGAAAGAAGATCAAGTGGAACACAAAAGCAAAGGGAAGAATCAAAGAAAGAACTGGAAACTGGAAAAGAGCTGACTTGCACAGTAGAGAGACACATCCTGTGAATGGGCAAAATAGGGGAAAATTTTTATTCTAGTCTGAGGCGCTATTCAAATTTTTTGAGATACATATGATGTATGGAAGAAGGTCCCAGTTCTGTGTGTCTCTCTGTGTGTGTATCTCTGTCTCTCTCTTTCCCTCCCTATCTCTGTCTCAGGGAACTCCTTCACTAAGAGGAAAGGCAAGAAGAAGAATGATATTGTTAGGGTTAAGAACCCCACAGAGAGAGGCTGGCAGTGGTTTAGGGAAGACTCAGGGTTCAGTCACACAGCTATCCACAATTGTTACTTCTAAGTTTATAAAAGAGGGCCAGCATGTTCTCTTGATGGTAGTAGCTGTGTAGCATCATGGTGTGAGATGTAGCTTCTGGGTTTGTTTTTGATGGAGCATGAAGAAACTATTGAGTGAATGTTGTCATCTCTGATTGCAATGCAAGTAGCCTGGTAGAGGAACCTGCCTGTGCCTCAGTCTAGAACCCATTCTCCCCATGCACCTACAACATAAGACCCACTTGCTCACTCTGAATACAGAATTGGTTTGCAGGGGCTAGTTGGTCATTGTTTTATTTAGAGCTCTTAAGTCTTGCAGATTTGTCTTTGCAATGTTGCTGTAATTGTATAAATTGTTTTCCAGATTCTTCTCATTTCATTCTTCAGTCAGTTCATCTGCATCTTCCATACACACAGTAACTTTACCCTGCACATTGTATCTTGATCTCCTTCCCTGTGATTCTCAGACAGGATTGCTTCCTCAGACACAGGCTGACCTTTTCTTGTTTCCTCAGCAGGAGGTACCTCTTTGCTATCTTCCTGTCCTTGTTAACTTGCACCACTTTGATTTCCTTCGTGCCCTTTTCTGCTCTACTCGGACCCAACATTTTATATCTTCTCTATTTTTTCCCTTTTCTCCAAGTCCTTTCTTGTTGTCTTCCTGTGTTGATACGGCAGTGACTGGCTTCTTGCAGGCTTGAGAAAGTAAGCACAAGCTCTAATATGTCTTACAAGCTTGAATACTTCGGAGCCTGTAATCTTAAGCTGGGGTCCATAGACCCCTCTCCCCAAGAGAACCATGCATGGATTTCAGGGAGTTTATAATTGTTTTAACTATTCCAAACAATTTTTAACTATTCCAATTTGATGGAATAACTGTTCCATCAAACTAGGTTTCCTTGGTAATCCCATGTATTTTATTTTATGCATTTAAAAGCATTATTTTGAGAAGGGGTCCATAGACATCACCAGACTGCTAAAGGGCAGGTTAAGAACCTCTGCTCTAGAGAACAGACTTAAATAATGTATTGTATGTCTGTTGTTTGAGGATCAGCCAAAATAAATTCAGAGAGTGATAGTAGTCTAGAGAATTCTGCTATTACCTGGACTCTTGGACTCAGGGTCCTGGGCTGTCTCATCAGTGTCTGGTTTTGCCTCCTGTATCTTCCTCAGGGTGTCTTGCTGCTTCAGTTAGATTGCCTTGCCTGCCTTGTGGATGGCAATCGTAGGGATGGTTGTCACCTTGTCTGCAGAGGATGTTTCCCTGGAGGGTAGACGAGCTGAGCTGGAAGCAAAGTGGTAGTTTTGGAGGGATGCAGGAGAGGCTACTATGATTACCTAGAGCTTTGGGGCTTACCTACCTGGCATTGGTGAAAGTTGAAATCTCATTGATTTAGAAAAATTCAATCAAGGCCAGTCTGAATTTGCCACCCTCTTTCGAAGTTCATTGTATTTATTGGGTATGTATTTTCTTTTTATTTAGATGTGTACACATTGTTTCCCTAGATAGATTGTAAGCTCCTTAAGGACAAGCACTATTTTGTTTTTGTCTTTGTATCCCTAGCACTTAGCACAGAGACTGGCACAAAGTAAGCACTTAATAAATTCTTGTTGATTAAATTCATGAAAATTCGGCATTATGGAAAATCTTGAAAAAAGCAGTTCTATTTATTTCAAGGTAACTTTAAAATATTATGTAATTTGCCAAGTGGGTTTGTGTGACAAAACTTACTTGGCTATTGATTTGACATAAAGTAATATATTGCTACATAATTATTGTATTAATTATTGATGTTTCTAAGTATGGTATGGAAAACCACTCTCTTGATTTGGCTAAAATTCTTCATGTTGTTTTACTTACACTGTTTTTGTATTTACACACATTTTCCTTCCAACCCTCAACCTTGTATGAGGTGCTTTTGTTTTCTTTCTATACGAAATTTCCCCTCTAGCCAGTTGCCATTTTCATCTACATCAGGCAAATGGAAGATTTGAAGTGACTCCTGTTTTCCAGGACCAGATTAACACAGAAAATCAATTTAGTGCTCCTGTGTACCTAGTTGAACACCTAAAATAGTTCCTTTTTTTCTTTTCTATAGAAAATTAGAATAATTTTCAAAAATTTTGCAGAAGGTTCTTATGTGAATATTCTAGTCTGAGGTAAACTGGTGTTGTCATATCCTGCTGTTCACCTGAGCTGTGGGGCATCAGCTAAACCAATCATTTAATGGCCTGCCAGGAGGGAAATTATGCCCTAGGCTTCATCACTTACAGCATTCTGCACTGTTGGAGCAATCTCACCCCATAATTTCAGCCCCCATCCCTCAACTTCCCCCTCTCCATCTCTATAAGACAGTAAAATCTCTGTGAAAAGGACATTGTGTGAAAAATATGGTAATTTGCTTTGCAGATTTTTTTCCTTCAGAGAGAGTGCAAAGGTACACTTTTAGGTTTTACTGTACATATTATTTATTTAGGTACTTTGTACAATGATTTGCACTGTATAAGTGTTCTCTGAATTTCAACTGGGGATAGATACTTTAACTGCTCTCCTATGATATAATACCTCCTACAATATAGATAGCATTTAAAAATGTATAGATGTAAATCTTATTTATTGTATCTTTGCCCTGGGTTTATAAAATTTTACTTTTTATGTTAAAAAAATAATGATGAGGAAGTTTAAATTATGATATGTGTATGTTTATTTTTTAACTTGGAATTGCAATTAGAATTTTGCATTGTAGCCCACCAGCTTCAGAAGCACTCTTGCCATGCAGTGTTTGAGATGTCCCCTCCTTGTTTAAGGTGATGGTCAACATTCCTTACAGAGAATTATGTAGCCTCAGATTGAATAGTTCAAGACCATTCCATTTTAGGGCAGGTATAAGACTTAAAAATTCTTCAGTTGACCTCAAGCCTATCTCCATGTAACTTTTTTGTTTCTGTGAGGCAATTGGGGTGAAGTGACTTGCCCAGGGTCACACAACTAGTCTCCATGTAACTTTTACCTGTGGATCCTAGTTCTGGCCTTTAAAGCTACACAGAATGAATTTAATTCACCTTCTCTGTGAAAATCCTTTTTTTTCCCTATGAGTGGAGTGGGATAGCTATTTAAAGATAACTACCAGGTCTGCCTTCTCTTGTTTTTCTAAGTCTTTTTTGCTCTAGGCTAACTATAATTCAACTCTTGTTCATGTGGCATCATTTCAAATCACTGTATTATCTTGATTCTCTTTCTGGTTGCCTCATTTTATCAGCCTGAACTTGGTATTCCTGAGGTGACCTAACCAATGCAGAACACATATAGTAAGGATACTTTTAGTAATATGCTCCATTATGGCATTGAGAAGCAGAGAGTACAGAGGGTTGGCTTTGGAGTCAATAAGACCTTCCTTGTAAACGAAGAGCAAGGCCAAATGACACATTGACTTCATGTGAAAGAGTATGCTATATTCTGTACTTGTAGGCCACTTCTCCTCTGAGACTGAGGTGCATTTCCTCATTACAGTTACTCATATCTGTCATATCCATTTTGGTATTCTTTCATTTAAATTATTGTAGTCATTGTATGTGCTGCCCTATTGGCCGTGTTTCTATGAATTCCCCATATTCATCAATTCTTTAGCATAATAATGCTCCATGACATTAATATGCCATAATCTGTTACCTATGGGTAACCACTTTGTTTTGATTGTATTGCTATCACAAAAAGTGACAGATGTTTTTACAGGTTCTTGGCTATTAGCAATCAATCTGCCTAAAAATGATGGTCTTTGGTTTAACATTTATTTACAGTAACTGTTTTCAAATATCTATATAAAGTTTAAAAAATTCTCGATAAGTGGGACTTCATTTTTCAAAGTACTCCTATGTTGACAACTTTTGTGGTTAAAATAGTTTGTATTTTTTTAAATAAAGATCAAAGCTGGTATCATCAGTACAGTGATGTCCCATTCTTTTATTGAATTCATAGAATTTTAGAGGTGGGGGACATTGTCACCTGCTATCACTCTTTTTACTGATTAGGAAACTGAGTCCTACAGAGGTGAGGTGACTTGCCTAAAGGCAAATCCCTAGTGGCAGACATAGTTGAGATTAGAACCTTGGTCTCTTGACTCTTTTTCCACAATGATATAGTTTAGTAGGCATCTAGTTTGTTTATGTCTCTACCATGGGGAATATTTGTTTTGATTTGATATTTTTGGAATTTAGGGAAGAGTTTGGTGCTACCAAATAGCTGGGGGACCTTAAACAAGTCACCTGCCTTCTGTGGGCATCTGTGAAATAAGGGGATTATCTTAGATGATCTAGTTCCTTTTTAGAACTGACATCTTATGGAATCCATAACTGTCTAGGGTACCATCATCTTTGTAGTCACCCAGGTTGACATCATCATCTTCACTCTCACCCTGCATCCAATCATTTGCCATATTTGTTATTTCCATCTCTACAACATTTCATGGACATCTCCTTTCCATTCATAAAGACTACCATAGCTTAGGCCCTCATCAACTTTTGCCTAGCCTGTCATAATAGCTTCCTTCCTATTTGGTTTCCCTGCTTCAAACCTTGCCACACTCTGATCTATCTTCCACACCACTGCTAAAGTAATTTTTCTTTTTTCTTACCTGGATGCACTACCTTGACTGACTTCTCCACCATGCCCCAGGAAGCTCAATATTGGGATAACCGCATCATCCTGTAAGATTTCATCAGTCTACCTCATCATTACCTTCTGCCACTCTGATTGAAGGGAGAGTGGGGCCATGAACTCCAAACCTCCATTGTAAGAGAGCTTTCAGCTGAGACATCTCATTTATCACCTGTCTGCACTACCTTGGGACTAGTCTGACTGATCTCTCTACTATGTCCCCACTCAGTAACATCTCCTCCTAACATTTAAAATTCCTTTTGTGTTTTGTCTTTCTCCCATTAGATTATAAGTCCTTAAGGGCTGGGACTGTCTTTTTTTCTTTATATTTGCAGATTTGTATCCTCAGAACTCAGCATAGTGTCTGGCACATTTTGTCATTGAGTCATTTCAGGCATGTCCAACTTTCTGTGACCCCATTTGGAGTTTTCTTGGCAAAGATACAGGGTGGTTTGCCATTACCTTGTCCAGCCTATTTTACAGATGAGGAAACTGAGGCAAGCAGGGTAAAGTGAGTAGCCCAGGGTCACACAGCTAGTAGGTATCTGAGGCTGGATTTGAACTCAGGTCCTCCTGACTCCAGGGCTGGTGCTCTAGTAGGCACTTAATAAATGTTTATTGATTATTGACTAATGTGCAGGTCTAACCATGTCACTTTCCTGTTCAGTAAATCCCAGTGGCTTCCCTATTGCTTGTAAGATCAAATATATACTCCTCTATTTGACATTTAAAGCTCTTCACAACCTGACCCCTTCACCTTTTCAATCTTTTTCTGTGTTACTCCTCACCTTGCATTCTTTAATTCAACCCTACCAGCCTATATGCTGTTCCCCACACACTCCAGCTCTCATTTCCCATCTCTTTTCTTTTCTTCTCGTTGTCCCCCTCCTCACTTCGACCTCTTGGAATCCTCAGTATCCTTCAACACTCAGCTCAAGGGTTGTCTTCTCTTTGAAGATTTTCTTAGTCTCTCCAATGTCTGTTTCCCTCCTTCACAAAACTACCCCTTCTGCATTTTGTATATATTAGGTACACATTTCTATGACATACTCATGGTATCTCTCCCATTCAGGGCAGAGAACACTTCATTTTTGTCTTTGTACCCCCAGCCCTTAGCATAGTAACTGGCTCGTGTGAAGGACTTAATAAATGCCTGTTAATTGATTTCTTGAGGTAGGGAATGATGAGAGGAGTTGAAGGATAAGTGCTGAAATAAATTTTAAGAGGTAAGCTATATCTCAGCTCTTCCTGTACTCATACTTTTAACTTTTACAGTGAATTAGCAAGGAATAATTAGTCTAAGAATAATTGCTGAATTTTATGTAGCATTTTAAGTTTTGCAAAAGCTCTTTGTATTTGTTCCTCATAAAATCCCTGGTAGTTAGGTACTAAGTATTATTGTCCTCATTTCATAAGTGAAGAAACTGAGACTAAAAAACATTAAGCGACTTAGATGTGTCCACACAGCTAGTAGTAGGATTTTAACCCTCCTTGACTCCTCCACTTATCCACTGTACCATGTTGTAGCTGTACAAACATATTAATTTAGAGCAGGCCTGTACAGCCTGTGGCCCGCCAACAGATTTCTGATGGCCCTCGAAAAATGTAGAGGAAATGTAGAGGAAGATGTGGAGGAAATCCTTTGGTAGGCTGCAGGTCGTGCAGGCCTGACTTAGAGCATAGGCTTTGGTGGTTGGAGCTAACTCAGAAGGGAGAAAAGAAAGTCCTCTCTTTTTCTTCTTCTTTCTCTTCTCATCCCCAGCTTCCTCAACAAATAAACGATAGGATTAAGAATTTAAGTGGTGTCTGTTGCCTCTTGGGGGGAGAGATCAGCTTTAAGGGAGTGAATGCTTATAGTGAGAAGTACAGTGGAAATATGATCTTCCATGAGCTGAAAGTAGTTAGGGCACATGAGAAGCAATGTCAGGAAGCTTTCTGTAGCTTCTGTGATTGTTAGGGAAACTCTGAAAGACTCTTTTCTACTCTTCTTTGCGTGGCTCCTTACAGAATTTGAACATAGCAGGGAGGCACTGAGGGAGAGGCAATGGGGCAATGGTGAAAGATGGCTATGTTGGAGAAGGATGGGAAATGCAAAAAACTTGAGGTGGATCCTAGATCACATGATGTGAGGGCTCTCAAAATCATTTAGCATATTTTAGTAATATGTTCTCCTGCTAGACTTCAGAGCTCTCCTTTAATTTTTCCTGTACCCTATCATTTTATAGCCCCTAAAATCTAAGAAAATAAGGCTCCAAAAGCCTCAAACACCACCAACACAATGCCTTTAAAAATATGTCAAACTTTATTGAGAATATTATAGATTACATTTAAATGTAGTTGCAGTAAAAGAGCAAAACAGAAACAATTTCTTTTCTGCAAGAACTCTGCATATATCTGATATTTGATTTATGTTTTTAAGAAATATCTACAAAAATAAATTCCATTTTAAGGATTTTTTAAAGTCTCTTCAAGTTCTTTAAGTGGCATTTCTAGCTTATTATGGAAAGGTATTAGTAGAGGCAGTATTGATCTAATAGGCTGTTTTTATTTATGTAACTGTGACATTTGTTTTATTTATGTGAGCATTTTGATTGGCCTGCACACTGCTTATGTAGCTTTGAGCAGGCCTTGTGGACTTCATTTCCTTCATCTGTAAAATAAAGGGGTTAGACTAGATGATCACTTGAGGCCCTTTCCAGCTCTGAATGCTGCAAACATGTCATAGACTTGGGACAAAAGTCATCATGGCCTCTCACCAGGAGAAGAAAGGAATAGGAAAAGAGCCACATTTAAGAATGAAGTAATAAATATAAATTGCAATGATCTAATCTCTTTCTGTTTTGAAAGATGAGAGGAGGTTAGAGATCAGGGTAACAGCCAAAACAGGGAGAGAGGCCAAAGAAAAGGGAGGATGGGAGTTGATGACAAATCACAATTTTTCCCAAGGTCAACTCCACTTCAACTGTACTTAATCTTTGGGTCTTATGCTAGAAATAGATGGGTCTGTAGGAGTAAAATAAGCCATCCTTCTTCTCCTCTTCTCTAATACAAACTCCTTTTGCTGTTATAAATTTAACATATGAATTCTATGTCAGATATTCGTCTTCACCACATAAGCCTCTTGTAACGACTAAATCTTGTTCCAAGTCTACTATATTCCTGTTCTTTCTAATCACTTCCTAATGAGACATACATTAGTCTAGTCTATGTTGGTGTGCATAACTTGTTTGAACATGTTGGCTTAAATCAGTTGAAGGCCTTGGGCATGTTTAGCTTGGAAAAGAGAGTACTCGGGGAAAAGAAGACAACTGTCTTTAAATATCTGAAGAGCTGTCATGTGGAGAAAGGATTAAATTTTACCTATTTGGATCCAGAAGGGAGAATGAGGACAACTAAGTAGAAGCTGCAAAGAGTCCAATTTAAGCTTGATGTCAGGAAAATCTTCCTAACAATTAAAACTGTCCAAAAGTAGAATGTGCTGCCTTGAGAAATGGATTCCCATTCCATGGATTCTTCAAGCAGAGACTGGATGCCCACTTGTTGGTTATCTTATAGTAGAGGTTCCTTTTGTGTGTGTTACTGATGAGTTCCCTTCCTCAAATTCTGCGCTTCTATCTACCATAAATTCTGGTCATGTCAGTAAGACTAGTTTGGCTGACTTTTAGAACCATAGGACTTAGAGCTGAAAAAGACCCTAGTGAACTTTCTTTTCCAACTTTCTCCTCTGACACTGCCATCACTTTAGTGCAGGTCCTTATCATCTCATGCCTTGATTACTACAATAGCCAGTTGTTGGGTCTGCCTGACTCAAGTCTTTCCTCCTTCCAAACCATTCCCCATTCAGCCACTAAAGTGATCTCCCTAAACTGCAAGTCTGATCATGTCATCCCTCTACTCAATAAACTCTGCTGTTTAAGTACAAAATGCTCTTTTTGGCATTCAATATCCTTCATAATCTAATCCACTTCTACTTTTCCTGTCTTTTTAATCCTTACTCTCTAACACATGCTCTTTGATCCAGTGACATGGCCTGCTGGCTGTTCGGTACATATGATACTCCCATCTCTCAGCTCAGGGCATTTTTCTGGTGGTGCCTCATGCCTGCCTCTCCCTCCTAAATTCCAACTACTAACCTTCTTGGCTTCCTTGAAGTCCCAACTAAAATCCCACCTTCCACAACCTCTCTTAATTCCAGGGCCTTCCCTCTATCAATTATTTCCTATTTATCCTATAGATAGCTGGCTTTGCATATATTTCTTTGCATGTTGTTTCCCTCATTAGGCTATAAACTCCTTGAGGGAAGGGCTTGTCTTTTGCTTCTTTTTTAAACAGTGACTGGCACATAGTAAGCACTTAATAAATGTTTATTGAATTGAATTAGGAAACTGAGGCCCTGAGATATTATTTCCACATTTACTATGGTAAATCAGTACTTTATTGTATTGATGATAGAGTAAGCCCAAAGACTCTTTTGTAATGTAGGTCTGTAGCTCACCAGGAAGTGAGGCTAAATCCACAGCAAGCGTTCTTTAATGTGCCAACAAGCCAAACCAGCCTTTAGTGAATAAAAATTAGGTCCTTTTCAATTGGGAAACAAAATATTAACTACAAGCTGTGGTGTTCGGTTTTGTAAACCTGGAATCTTAAAAAGGAAAATACCTTCTTGATAGAGAGAACTATAGATGAAAATATTTTTCTCTCATTAGGATCTTGTCCTGAGAGAAAGTTTCCAGGGCAGTATTTATATTTTGAACTTTATATTTAGTACTGTAAAGAATCATAGCACATTAGAGCCCAATGAAAGAAAAGTTAGAGATCACTGTCTCCAACCTCTTTGTTTTACAGATGAAGGTACTGAAGCTCAGATCTCAGATTTTTCATCTGTAAAATGAAGGGAATAGAATATGGTCTCTAAATTCTAGAATTCTATGATTTTATAATGTGACCTTTACTCAAGGTCACTAGTCAGTGGCACAGCCAGGACCATAACTAATGGCTCCTAGTGCCTAGCAGTAGAAATTTTTCTACTTTTTCCTCTATACTACATTGCCTCTACAATGTATTATGAAAAAAAAACATTGATTTTTTTCTTTAAATATGGGCTGTTAATTGTATAACTTTTTTTAAAAAATTACATCTCAGGGTTAAATTTTTTCTCTAAGAAGTTTATCTACATTTTAGAATGTAACAATGTACAAATATGATTCATCTCATAGAAATTTGTTTTATTGGATACACAAGCTTTTCTCTGGTTAAATCATTCTCTAAAGTGAGCTGCGCCTCAATGTGCAGGCATAAGAAAATGAGTAAGTTGCATTTTGAATGGCCACTCATCTTTTATTTTCTCTTTTCCCATTATTTTAGTTTTGCAATGTAAACAGATTTCATGTTGTGAAGTATTTTGAAATGAGGTAGGTATTACGTATGCTAAAGAATCAAATTAAAGAAGAAATAGAGAATTGAATAAAAACAATTAAGGCAAAAATATGTATGTTGGGAGGTTTAGGGAAGCTGACAGAAGATGAATAACTCCTCAACTTACAGCCTGGAAAGAGACTTCTTCTGAGGATCTTGAATAATGTGTAATGTTATGGATGTTAATTTTTATCAGAGATTATACTGGATAAGGAGCTCCATAAAAGTATTTGTGCCTTTGGAGATATAAGGGTGACCTCTACAGCAGGTTGTTCTTTTCTCTACCAGTTGCTTTGCAAAAGTTTCCAATTCTTAATTGCAGAAGCTGTCGGTTTGGTATTGATGACCAAAAGGAAAACAAGGGGCCACATTTTCACCCTTGAAACCTGAATTAGTAGCAACCATAAATAAAGTCCTAGCTATCTCTCATTCCAGAATCAGGATACAACCAAACAGTTCAAATTTTAATTCTAGACTGGGTGGATTTTTAAAGAAAAGAGGCAGGAAATCAACCTGAGGAGACACAGGAAGAGCTATATACTACAGAGCTATCCTCTAAGATAGAAGTTCTCCTTAAACATCTCTGTATCTTCTTAAACGTGTTTTGGCGATCTGGTGAAGCCTTGGTCTTCTTTATAAGAGCAACAACATTTTTAGATACATACATTAAAATACATAAGATCACAAAAGAAGCCAATTATGTTGAACAATTACAATTTTTCATATGCAATTACATGAGCCCCTTAAAATCTATCCACAGATTCCTGGTTAAGAAATCCTCTTCTAAGAAGAAAATGTAGTATATACCCAGAAGGTGTTCTTTTATCGATTCAATTAAATAGTCGTTTAGTGCTTGTATCCATATTACATTGTGTAAGTAAGGAGGATTTTGTCGTTCCTTCTTAGATAATAGGTCCCAGGATCCATGGCCAAAATAGATAATATTTCCCATGAATTATGGTTGAAAGCAACTTCTACTGTGCAGTCATGGTAGAGATATAGGGGTGACATAATGTGATGATTACTGTGCTTGTGCTGTGCCAGGTCATGACAGTATTGCTAAAGTTAACCTATGAGCTTAATGTTGGCAAATTGCCTTCTTTGTGTGCTTCTCTGTAAATCAAGAGAGCGCTGGTCAGTGAGTGGGGATTTGAGCAATGCATAAGGAAATTCATGTGTGTCTGCCTCAACGACTCCCATTGAGGCTTGAGGGGATGTAGGGGAGTGCACAAGCTGGAATGCTGTGCCTGTCTCAATTGACCTCATAGAGAAGTAGGGGTAGTTGCCCCACCCTTTTTGCCTGTCCCTGTGAGAAGGGTGATTAAGGGATCCTGTGGGAGTTGGTGCTCCCATTATCAGCAACCCATTGAGATAGAGTAGTAAGAATAAATTATTATTTAACCCCTATGAAGCTGTCTTCCTGTTCTTCTGGCTGCCCAGATCTAGTATGTATGTTGGGAGGTCCAGGGAAGCTGACAGAAGAGGAATAACTCCCTGACTTAGAGGCTGGAGCCTAAAAAAAACTCCACTGTCTGCTGTATTGTTACTTGTGTCACACATTGTTAGGTGATGTAGAGTCAAGAGCCAAAATGACTGATACAGCAACCATTAGAGGAAGAAGGTCAAAGAAGGAAAGGAGCAGGATAACTAGAAAGAAAAAAAGTAATGGAATAGATGGAACTTCACTGGAGCACAGGTAGGGTTAGGGTTTAAATGAGGGGAGAAGTGGGACAGCATTGAGATGTTCAACATTTCAAGCAGCAGCTGGAAAGTTTAGATTAAATCTTGGGTATGAGAGAGGTTAGAGCTGGAATTGTGCCCTAGGCAGTCAGGAGCACAAAGGTGACTTAAAGCTGTGAAGATCTCTTTCCAAGGAAGAGGGTACAGAGTGCTAATAAACCAACCAAGCACACCTGGAGTTAAAGGCCTGCGATAAGATGTGTCAGTGAAAGAGAAAGAGTATGTGGCTAAGTAAGATATACAAAGTTCATTTCTCACCATAACCCTGTGAGGTGAGTATCTAAATATTCTCCCTGTTTTACAGAGGAGGAAGTGTTATAGCTCAGAGAGATAAAGTGACCTACCTGCAGTTACAGAGCTAGTAAGTGTCAGAATTAATATTTAAACCTAGGTCTCCTGGCTGCAAGCCTAGCACACTTTCCAGTATATCACTGGCACATGGAAGCCAGTGGAGGAGAGAATTTCAAGGATGGGGTGTTTGACGGTGTCAAATGCTACAGAGGGATCAAAGAATAAGGACTAGAAAGTTGAAAAAGAACAAGGTACTAAATTTGGGGAAAAGATCATTCATGATTTTCTAGAGAGGAGTAAAATGGTGGGAATAGAAACCTAATTGGAGAGTTTTTAGAAGTGAATGAATGTTGTGGAACGAGGTACAACTATGGAAGCATCTTTAGAGGAGAGGAGGGATACCTCTCAATTTGAGAGAGAAAAATGAGAGGATAGATACAAAGACAGGTATTTTGAGGTCAAGACAAGGATAGAATAAGGAACTTATGCCAGATGGTCTTGATCTTGTCAGTAATAAGGTTATATTAGCACTTGAAGAGAGAAGAGGATTTGGATCAGCTGTTGTGGGTAGTCAGTAAGAGATGGGTAAAATGATTAGTGAGCAGCGTAGCACAGGTCAAACAGAACGTGGGTAGCATGAATTTATACTGGGCCAGTTGTCTTGGTTCTGCTCCTTCTCTATGGTCAAGAAACAATAGCATAAAAATCTGACAATGATTTAGGAATGGGAATTGAGTAAGAAGGTCAAAGGGGGTTAAGTGGTAGGATGGTATGAGGGCAACTGATCAGGTGGAACCTAGCCAGGACAGCATCTAGTTTAGCCAGAAGTGAACTAATCATCTGAATGATATGATATGGGTTAAGTCATGGAGACTCCCGTGAGGGCAGAAAACATGTTTAATGTGTGAAAGAAAGGAAACAGGTCACAAGGTTAGGTTGAAGAAAAGAAATATTGGAGGTGATTTGTATAGGAATATGTTTGATGTTTGAGTGTGTTACCTCTGTCTCTATGTGTGGCACGCGCATGTCTTTTAGGGTAATGGCGTGAGAAAAGTTGAAATTTTTATAACTTTAAGTTCAATTTGACAAGTAATATTCAAACGCAGTGTGTGTATATATAGTATAAGATAGAAGACTTTGACTCATTTTCCATGTGGGTGTTTACTTTGAACCTGATTGCTCCTGTTTTGAAGAGAAGATCCTCTGTTCATTTAATATGAAGCTTCTTGGGCAACTTAAAAAACATAATTTAAGTAGTAAACTATTTTGTCAAATATCATGTTATAGATACTCTCTGTATATGTTGTAATGTTGAGAAGCAAGTTAAGTTTTGAGTTCTTCTAGGGTGCTGGGGGTATGTATTGATTAACAAAAGAGCTGTAACTAGTGATTATCCCCTAGAGAACACAGTGGTGTCAAGGAGGAATAGGTTCACCTGGGATTTGACTTGATTGAAAGGAAGCAAGCCTTGGGACACCATGAGGCTTCTCTTCTGCTGAAAGACCAGGCCACAGCTAAAGAGGGAGGAACAGAGATATGACCACTGGAGGAGGCAATATGCCAACCCTTCCCCTGGGGGCCTGGGCAGGAGGAAAAGGTCACTACAGATACAGATACAAGAGAGACAGATGAGATAACACTGCCAGGAAAAGACTATGTTGTTTCTGAATTCCCAAACCTTGCTTTCAGCCTGAATAACAGGCATGGTCACTGCCTTCAAGCATTTTACTCTTAATAGGATAGTAAAGACATAAAATCAATAGAAAATTTGCTATGTGATGCAGATGTGGAAATATATTTATGTTTGCATTTATAGTATATACATACATATAGTATACATAATGACTCAAGTTACTCAGACCTAAAACATAATTATCTATATCAGAAGTCTTAAATGACATCATTAATTTTTTTACATTTTTTTTTTGGTAATAATCTTAGGCTAACATTAAAAGAGGCCTAGGATGTAGGAATAAAGAGATGATAGTATTCTACAAATAAAGAACCAAAGAAGTGGTATGCCCTGCTCCTTAAAGTATTGTGTTCTATTCTTAGCCACGTGTTCTGGGAAGGATGTTGATAAGCCGGAGAGTTCCAGGGAACAGCCAAGATAGTGAAGTTCATGCAATATGTGGATGGTCTGAAGGGATTAGGAATGTTTAACCTGGAGAAGGCTTAAAGGGGATATGATGGCTATCTTCAAGTATTTGTAGGGTTGTGGGGTAAAAGGGGAATTAGGCTTATTTTGCTTCAGAGTGAATTGTCTACCAGCTGTACTCCTTGGACTTGATTTCAGCATGGCTCCAGGAAATCTCATTACCAGGAAACTCATCATCATGTGAAACTGCATAAGCTTTAGTACTTATACCTCATTTATACCCTCGGTACCTCTAATTGGAGGGCTGGAAGACAGAGTGAAGAATTCTTCCCAAAGCCTCCATTTAAGAAGGGTGCCCAACCCAATCATCTTTTCATTTTCTACCGGGTTTTTCTCTTTTAGATTTCTCTATCATGCCTCCCAGAATACGTTCTCTTCTCCCTTACTCTCTCCCCCACCCCATTTCAGATTCCTTTTGTGTGTTGTTCCCCTTCTGTTAGATTGTAAGCTCCTTGAGGACAGGGACCATTTCTTTTTCATATTTGTATCCCTGGCACTTAGCACCATGCCTGGCACATAGGAGGCACTTAATAAATGTTTATTGATTGACTGAGTTGGAGCAATGGGTAAAAGTTGTCAGGAGGCAGATTTAGATTTGATAGAAGATGAAACTTGTTAACAAACAAAACAAAACAAAACAAAACAAAATTATAGCTTTCCCTAAGTGGAGTAGGCTATTCTAAGAGATTGTTGATTTTCTCTCCCTTGAGATCTTTAGGCAAAGATTAGAGGATCCCTTGTTGAACATGGTGTAAAAGAGCCTTATGGCTGGGGGGGGGACACTGTAATAGGTTCAATTCCATGGATTCAAAAGGCTTTTCCAACTCAGTGGCTGCTTGTGGATCTGTGGAATATCATAAATAGCTTAGGTGCTCTAAAGAGAAAGGATAAGAATGATGATTGTAAACATTTTCTATTTCAAATGTTGTTTTCTTACTGTTATAAGAGAAAAAATTCCAAGTATCACATATTATATAACATTATTTTCAGATTACTTTAGATAAAAGGCCTTATCTCAGGATTTATGTAATATAATCACCTATCTTTCCTAAAATATGAATTGGAGGTTTTGAAGAAAATACTGCAATAAACAACAAATTACATTTGTAAGGTTTAAAAAATATTTTACTTTCAATTTATAACATTTGCTTTTTAAAATTTTGAGTTCAAAATTCTCTCTCTCCCCCTACTCCATCCTTAAGAAGGTAAGCAATTTGATGTAGATTATACATGTAGAGTCATGCAAAACATTTTTACATTAGTCATGTTGTAAAAGAACACACAGACAAAAAAAACCCAACCAAACCCACCAAAAACCAAGAATAATGAAGAAAGTAAAAAAAAAGTATGCTTTAATCTCTATTCAGACTCAATTCTTTCTCTGGATGTGGATAGCATTTTTCATTATGAGTTCTTTGGAATTGTCTTGGATCATTATATTGCTGAGATTAAGTCATTTACAGTTGATCATTGTACGGTATTTTTTTACTTTGTACAGTGTTCTTCTGGTTCTGCTCACTTCATTTTGCATCAGTTTATATAAGTCTTTCCAGGTTTTTCTGAAAGCATCATACCTTTATAAACTTTTAAAGCAATTCTTTATCAATCATTTGAGTGTCTACCATGTTACCAAGCAGGATGCAAAATAAGACATGATTCTTGCCCTTAAGGAACTTAAAATATAGTTTAAGAGACCAAATGCACATAGATGAAATGAATAGAGAATGATATAGTGCTGCATGATGGGGTATTGGTTTCATGTAAGCCAGTGGTGTTGAATTCAAGTGTAAATGATCTCTATGATTGTATATTGACTTGGAAAACTACAAATTCACATTATCTCTGTTGTATTTGTATTTATTT
Source organism: Phascolarctos cinereus (assembly GCF_003287225.1). Taxonomy (NCBI): domain Eukaryota; kingdom Metazoa; phylum Chordata; class Mammalia; order Diprotodontia; family Phascolarctidae; genus Phascolarctos; species Phascolarctos cinereus. Next base: position 112,737,141 of record NW_027556098.1, read on the forward strand.
TGTTAGCCATTTCCCAGTTACATTTTAAGCTGGCTCAAGTGGTTGTTTTGTGGCTGTGAGTTTGACACCTCTGGTGTAGGCAATGTAGTTTGAAAATGGGAGAAATCAGCATGAGCTGGAATGGTCAAAACTTCATTGAGGTGATAGAAATTGAACTGGGCCTTAAGGGTAAGTAGGAAAATGAGATTCTTTGAAAAATGTGAACAGGATTCTGAAACATAATTTGTACCTAGAAATAGAAAGAAAATCTATTTGCATATATATAGTGCTAAGAATCTTGGTGCTATAGTCTCTAAAATGCACATATTTTTAGGTATGTCCCATACTTTGAAAGGACATAAATCAAATAATAAATTGCATTGTAGAGAAGTAATAAGGAAACCTATCACATTACATAAGCAAAAAGCATTGGTTCTTATAAACTGTCTGATGGGATTTTGTTGCTACAGCTAAAACTGCAATTCAAAACATTGTGTATAATTTTTAATGGAATTGCAGAGGTTATTACTATTACATCTACAACACTGAGAAATAAACACTGAAAAACTGGAAAATGGAACTATAACCCCAAGACAGGGATTACATTATGTAAATACATGCATATACATATGCATATGTATGTGTGTGTGTGTGTGTGTGTATATATGTGTGTATATATAATATATATATATATACACACACACACACACATATGTAATATAATATATATTGATTTGTTGCTCAAGACAGATAAATTACAACCTAGTGGAGACTTTCAACTTACTTTGTTTACTAGCAAATGATATAGTGAATATTCAAATTATATAATTAAACATTTTAAGAAATATTTTATAACTTTAAGTTCAATCTTATAAGTAAAATTTAACAGCAGTATGCATATATAATCAGAATAATGACATTGGATCATTAATATATTAGTTATTTCTACATAACACAATGATCCTAGTCTAGGGCTATACATTATTTGAGTGGTCTAGAGCCATCTTAATCCTTTTGATTTTTTCCACCCAGTAAGAATTTGTGGTTAGTATTTGATAACTACTAAATTTCCTTAATGGTTATAGACAGAGGGAGGGTCAATTTGTTTCTTTAGGTATTCAGAGAATCATTATGAAGATTTGGTCCAGAGTTTTCATTGATCTCAGTGACATTCAGATAACAACTTTCAAAATATGCATGCAATTCTTTTAATGGAATCTCTGTCTCCTCAATATCACTGATGTTATTATATTATTAGTGAAACTATTGAGAACTGACCCTGGAGTCTCATTTAAAGTCATGCCTCTGAGAGCAGCTCTCTAAGATTGTAAATTGCAGAGCAAGTGGTAATTTTCACTGAGATTGGGAGTTCCTACACCAGAGGTATGAAAGAGGCTGCTGACAGACCATATGCCTCCCTCAGCACTCCCCAGTACACCAGAATTAGACTAAAATGTAATGGAAAATAGTTAACAAAATGAATAAAAATACATAAAGTTAATATGTAGTTTTCCAAGTCAATACGTGACTTATCCTTATGTATGGTTTTGCAGCCTGTTTCTATGCGAGATAGACACCACTGCTGTATACAGGTCTAGCTCAAAATCCAAAAATTATATTAATATAATAGCCATTAAATTAATAAAATATTACTTTAGTGAAAGAGTTTAGTGAGCTAGTGGACAGACTACATGTATTTGGTCAAGGACAAGGTAGTTAAGTTTGAAGTGGCAAACTGCCAAGTTGGTTGCAGGTTAAAGAATTTTTCTACCATAGAAACTCTTTTTTTAAAAAAAATATTTTCCCTAACTGCATGTAAAAACAATTTTAAAATTCATTTAAATTTTTTGAGAAGGTAAGCAATTTGATATAGGTTATACATGTGCAGTCATGCAAAATATATTTCCATGTTAGTCATGTTGTAAAAGAAAACAGACCAAAAAACCCAAGAAAAATAAAGTAAAAAAAAAAGCATACTTAAATCTACATTCATACTCCATCAGTTCTTTCTCCGGAGATGGATAGCATTTTTCATTATAAGTCCTTTGGAATTGTCTTGGATCATTGTATTGCTGAGAATAACTAAGTCATTCACAGTTGATCGTCATATAATATTGCTGTTCCTGTATACCATGTCCTCCTGGTTTTGCTCATTTGACTTTGCATCAGTTCATGTAAATCTTCCCAGGTTTTTCTGAAAGCATTCTGCTTGTCAATTCTTATAGCACAATAATATTCCATCACAATCGTATACAACTTGTTCAGCCATTCCACAAATGATGAACATCCCCTCAATTTCCAATTCTTTGCCACCACTGAAAGAGCTGTTATAATTATTTTTGTCCATAGAAGTGATTTTCCTTTTGTTTTTTTTTATCTCTTTGGAATACAGAACTAGTAGTGATATCACTCAGTCAAAGGGTATGTGTGATTTTATAGCCCTTTGGGCACAGTTCCAAAATGATCTTACAGGTTGGTTGAATCAGTAAACCACTTCGCCAACAGTGTATTAGTCTCAATTTTTCCTATATCCTCTCTTAACATTTGTAATTTTCCTTTTCTGTCGTATTAGCCAATTTGATAGCTGTGGGGTGGTAGCTCAGTTGTTTTAATTTGCATTTCTCCAATAAATAGTGATTTAGAGCATTTTTATGTGATTATAGATAGCTTTGATTACTTTGTCTGAACACTGTTCATATCCTAGGATATCAATTGAGAAATGGCTCTTATTTCTATAAATTTGACTCAGTTCTCTATATATTTGAGAAATGAGGCCTTTATCAGAGATGCTTGCTATAAATTTTTCACAGTTATGATTACTATGCATTTCCCTTCATCCTATTTCCCCCTTTATCCTACTCTGTCCTTTCACCCTGTCCATTCTTAAAAATGTTTTGCTGTTGACTTTTACCTTCCCCCATCCACCTTCCCTTCTATCAGTCATCATCCCCTTCACTTATCCCCTTCCTTCTCTACTTTTGTGTATACCATAGCGGCCTTTGAAAATCATTTACAATGTCACAGATTGGTGTGATTTGTGCCAGTAGAGGGAATTACCTTTTATTGACAAAAATTTCCAATCTTCAGTGTATTACAGTATTTGGGGAAGGTTAAGAATTCCCTGCATTTTCCCCAATACATTGGGAAATATGCTGATGGAGAGAGAAGCCTCAAGAACTAGAGAAAACATTCCAGCCCAGAAATTGGATCTCCATGATACCAGCATCCCTTCTCCTTCTGGGCTTAATCAGGGACAGCCAGAGAAGGTGGATGGTCTTTTATTTTTAAAGACTACCTCCTGAAGCATGTTGTTCACTTGCCCTTGCCACTATTTGTCTCATAAGTTACTGAGATTAGTGCAGTCCATAGCCCTCCATACTTTGTTGGCTGAGGGACATGAATATCACTGTACCTTATCCCAATTTATCTTCTGACCCCATCCCTTTCTCAAATACCTGTTGTAGTCCTTTCCTAATTTCACTGAATTTAAAAAGAACCATATGTCAAAGTAAAAGTCACAAATTTAAATAATGCAAAAAATTACTTAAATTTACTATCCATTGTATTATAAAATTTTGGTAAAACTTTTAGAGTTATTGTTTAAATTTGTAAATATATAAATATTGGTTCATTCAAGGAAAACAGTTATTCTGAACTTAGTTCTGACAAACAAGTAAGTGAGGGTGTTCCAGATAGTGGGGAAAGAAAAAAAGCATTGTGTAGTTAGACAACCTGAGTTTCAAGAAAGCTGTTTTTCAAAAGTTCAGAGAAAAATAATTGGTTCTTATGCTAGAGATTCTGAAACAGGATATATCTGGTAGGGATGGGAGAGTTTGAAAAATGGAATTGAACTACAATCTTGAATAGTTCTAGGGAGAGATAAAGGTAAAAAACATCTAAATAAGAATATGTGAGTGCAAAAGAAGTTTTCTAATGGGCTCAAACTTAAAAAGAACAGGTATAAAAGGTGGAAAGGAGGACATATAACCAAAGAAAAAAACAGAAGATTGGCACAAAGCTATAGGTCTGGTGTCTGGAAGGCTGAAGGCTAAAATTAACTGAAGATCACATGTGATTTGGTGAAGACCCAAAAAAGGGAGTGGGATGGGACTTTAAAGCTCTGCTTCAAAACAAGAAAGACAAGGAAAGGATGAGACCACTGCTCAAGGAAGCTGGCTGTAGTGGTGTTTGTATTTGTCTTTTGTTCTCAAATAAGGCTGGTGACATCAGGAAGGTGATGTCTCGACTTGCAAGCGAATTGGGCTGTGCAGAGTCACCAGCCTTGCTGTCTCCTCCAGAGTCATCTTGGTCCAGTGGCAAGATGTAGATCAGGACAACTGGAGATGGCCCTAGAAACAATGGGAGACCTTGGCCTTTTTAAGCTAATGTCATCCCCAAGTCTCAGTTTGTCTGAGGCAATGCCCATTCAGTGATTAAGGCTAGGTAAGAAATGGGGCAAAAATGGCCTTTTTTACCTAGTCAAAAAAATCAATCTGGGAAGGGAAGACCCTCAAGATTTCTGACAAAACAGAAATAATTGCTTTTTACATTCAGTCTGAGCCACCAAAACCCAAACAGTAAAAAATGGAGGCTTGGGCTGGGACCTATTGTTGGCCAATAAATGGGAGTCAGAGTGATTAGCTCCATTTGAATCCCAATTGGCTTTATCAAAATCTGGGTTCCCAAGAACCCAGTTTGTGTTTCAAGAAAACGCAAATGAAACTACATGGGGCAAAAGAGTTAATTGTCCCAGTTTTTTTTTTAATGATAGAATAAATAGGTAGGAAAGAGAAAAAAATGAAATCTAGTCTGTAAACCCCAAGATATCTTGTGAGGTTTCAGTGATCAAAATTTATATTCCTTTAGGCAGAGCGCCCCCAGGTAAGGGTATGATTCCCTATGTAGACAGAAGAAGAGGAGGGGGAGAGAGGGAAAGAGAGGGAGAAGAGATGGAGAGGGAGGGAGAGGAAGAAAGGAAGGAAGGAAGGAAGGAAGGAAGGAAGGAAGAAGGAAGGAAGGAAGAAGAAAGAAAGAAAGAAAGAAAGAAAGAAAGAAAGAAAGAAAGAAAGAAAGAAAGAGAAAGAAAGAAAGAGAAAGAGGGAAGGAAGGAAGGAAAGAGCAAGCAAGCTAGAATTGTAGTGGCTGTAGTAGTAATGATGGAGAAAAGATGGAATTGTTCATTTGTTTTGTCTCTTCTATAACGGTGGTTATAGAATTGGGAAGGTCCTGGATATATATCTGGCACCTAGATCTTCTCTTGTTTGTCACCAGGCCCCTAGGAGTTACATTGCCTGCTGCTGAAGGAAGTTGCAGATGACTACCTCTATGCCAACTTTGTGAATAGGAAAGGTGCCACAAGACTAAAGTCAGGCTGTCGTTACCTTAATTTTAATAAATATGTTGTCTGAGGACAGGCTGGGGCATGAAGAGCTGCGGTAGGGGGAGTGAGGGGGCAGGTTGGTTAGTTGCCCCTGTTCAGCAACGATAGGGCTCAGATGCTGCTGGACTACGTGGCCATCAGTGAGCCCTAAGGTTGGTGGAGGCAGGGTTGCTGATAGAGTTGCTGATGGATCTATGGGCCCAGGACACATGACTGGGCTTTGGAGCTGATCAAACTGTGGGCCCAGGACACATAGCACCAGCCTCTACTGAGAAGCTGCAGTGCCTGGGCTCCAGTGGCCAGCTGAGTCCCATCCTTCCCCTGTCTGCTGACCTTTGGTCTCAAGGTTTGCTTTAGGGTCTCCTGAACTGCCCTGTGCCCCTGGCAGCACCTCCAGGGCAATGGCTCCCTGGCTGGGTATAATGGTAAGTGTACAGGGATCAAGGTGCTGAGTTGGAGGAGATGAGCATTGGTAGCCTGGATATGGGACAACAGCCTTTGCCTGGCACAGCCTGGTCCTGGGGCCTGGCTGGTAAATCCCTGGAACCCAGTATGGATACATGATGGTGGCCTTCCACCAGCCCTTAAGCCCCTTGAAGCTAACCAAAGCTGGAACTACCTCCAACTCTGGGCTTCCTCCTCATGACCACCAACATGGACCACAGATTTCCACTGTTGGGCAGAAACTTCATAGATGTCTAGCCCCAGTGGCAGAGATGAGAGCTCAGCAGCAGGCAGAGATACTGGGTCCACTCAGTGACCTCATGGTCCATTGTGTGGCCCCTGGAGTTTGACTTCAATCCTGACAGTGTTGTCATGGTAGGAGTGTTCCTTTTACTCCACTTTAATATCATTACCTGCAACTCCAGATCTATTCTGATAGTCAGCCTTGAAGCAGGGGAAGGGGCTGCTGAGTAGTAATGGCCTATAAATAGTTACTTTATGAAATGACTTGTTAGGGGTTGACTGTTCTACTTGACCCTGGATACTTTATGGGCTTCTATTTGGTGTGTTGGATTTCCTCCATTCCTTCATGGTGCATTGCAGTACAAGATAGCAGTGAGAATAAGCAAGTCATCTTGTAATGAATGGATTTCTTTTCCAAATGAATTTCTGCCATATTATTGACTTGTTAACCACAGTGAAGGTTCTGCAATATTTAATGGTACTTAACAAATTATGTATTTTTTAATATGGGACTTTACTTTTTAATAACTAAATAGTAATAACATTATATTTTATAACATCTATTCTCAAGGCCTGACAGAATACAGAATCTTAGTTCTGTTAGTATACTATTCTTTTCTTATTAGAAAGTGATGCTACTAATGGTGTTCACTTTTTCAGTGCATTTGAGAAATAGATATGTGACTTGCCATGGTGTATACATATAAAAATTGTCCTTTTTTTGTCAGGAGCAACTTCTTTCAGCCAATTAGTGATTACAACTTGACCTTATTTCACCTACATTTGAAAAGAAACAGCTTTTTTTTTCCAATTGCTATATATCAACCATTATGTCTGTTTCAGTTTTATAGCTATCCACAGGTAGACCAGTATATTTGAGTTGTCCTTAAAACATTTTTGTCCTTTGAGCTCACCACAGAGGAGCTATTTTGGTATATTGTTATCATCCAGTCTCTCCATGTGTAGTCCAATTGAGTTCAAATGCAGCAAGCATTGTATTAGCTCTTGTAAACTGGCCAAATTCTAGGATTTGGTATTCTGTAATTTGCTATTTAATGTTAAGATGTCTAAAAGGGAACATGATGAAACTGATCAAAACTCTAGATATGCTGTATATGTAAGATGTAGATTTTGTAAACAAAAGACTAAAAATGATTGCCTAGTAGTTTGACTTGGAACTTTATGCTTATATCCATACTATACCTTGAAAGTCTTTAAGCCTTTTAAAGGACATGCTAATCTTCCTGAGAAATCTTTAAATTCTTTGTTAACTATAATAAGACAGCTAGTTCCGGGGTATCATTAATTTAGTGGACCGCTTTTGGCTATATATTAACAATGAAAATCATTTCCTGTGTTTAGAGTTTCTTTGGGATGGGTATTATAAGACCTCACTTTCCATTACAGAAATAGAGCTTTATGATTCATGCTTTTTAGCAGGTTATCTGATAAGTGTATTTAAAAGGATGGAAAGGAGAGTACAAAGATTTCTGAATTTCTTAAATATTTTGAAAAATTATATGTATATATATTTATTTATTTAATCAGCAAAATCTGCTTTCTATCCCTCTTACCCCCACCCTATCCCCAAATTGAGAGAAAAACAAAGCCCCTGTTACAAATTTGTATAGTTAAGCAAAAGAAATTTCCGCAATGGCCATGTACAAAAAAAAAAAAGTGCTTGTTTTTTTTTTTCTGTACTCTTAAGTCCTTCACTTCAATTAGGAGATAGTTTGCATGTTTCATCATTAGGTCTTGGAATCATGATTGGTTATTATGCTGATCAGAGTCCTTAGTTCTTTCAAAGTTATTTGTCTTTACCATATTGTTATCATAGTACAAATTGTTCTCTTGGTTATATTCGCTTCACTTTGCATCGGTTCATATGATTTCCCAGGGTTCTCTGAAACCATCTCATTCATCCTTTCTTTTACAGCATTATAGTATTCCCTTATATTTATATAGAATAATTGTATCAGCCATTCCCTAATTCATGAGTACCCCCCTCAGATAACCATTCTTTGCCACCTCAAAAAGAGCTATGAGTATTTTTGCATATTCTTAGAATTTGTTTTGCTTAGAGATAACCCCTCCCTTAATTTATCCTCCCTCTATCTAATTTCCCCTTCTCCTCTTTCTCTCCCATTTCCCTGTTGAGTGAAATGTTTTTCTATATTCAGCTCTTGAACTGAGAGTGTGGTTCACGTGTCAGCCACCCAACCCTCCCACCCCTCGACCTCCTTCTTGTGTATATAGATATCTACTTGTGCACCCTGTTTATGTGATAACTTTTCTTTAAACTTTCTTTCCCACCTCCTTCTCTCCACAGTGTATTTCTCTTCTCCTCTCTTTTCTTTCTGTCTTAGGGTCATAAAGATGTAACAGAACCACTCCCAGGTCTTATCTAACTAGATTTCTTCCATGATCCCATATGATGATAATGTTTGAGGGAGCACATGCATTCGAATGTAAGCAGTTTGTCCTTGTTTAGTTCTTTATGATCTTATGATTGTTTATTCATGTTTACCTTTTTATGTTTCTCAACTCCAATTTGAACACTGCCTGCACACTGCTATCCATGTCTACATACCTGTCAGGTCAACATATCTGAACTCAAACTTCATGTTTGGCTTGTTCCAGTGTGGCCTGTTGTAATGGGTCCAGACCAAATATGAAGTTTGAGTTCAGATATGTAGACCTGGCAGTGTTCAAATTGGGTGAGTGGGAGCCATCAGAGGATGCAGTCTGGGCAGGGAGGTCAGTAATAGTATCTCAGGAGATGTTACAGGTAGATGGGTTCATAGAACAGCTCAGACAAAGTATGATTGTTGATCCTAAGACAGGTAAAGGTAATCCCAAGAAAGGTAAAATCCCTGACTTTAAACTCCCTTTTTGGTATGCGTGAGTAAAGATTGTGAGGCTTTAACAACACAAAATGGCCTAGATATTTGTATTGAATAGTTAAATATTTAATTAGGTTCTCAAGATTTTTTCTGCAAAAGTCAGCAAATAACAAATCCAGACTGTGTCAATAATACTTTAAGTCCAAACAAGACTTGATTGGCAAACTCTGGAGTATTAAGGGAAGGAATACTGATTACATTAAAAAAAAAGTTTTATTGATACCTTTCATTTTTGCTTCATATTCATTTCTACAGGCACTTCTTCCCCTCCCCCTCCTTGAAGTCTGTCTTGTAACAAAGAATAAGTTAAACAAAAATATTCAACAGAGTGACCATACTTAACAATGTATACACCATTTTTCCTTACCAGTTCTTTGCTTTTCTAAGAGGAAACAGCTGTGTTTCATTCTCTTTTCTCAAGGACCATTACTGGTTCTTCATTTGCTTGGACTTCAGCTTCCTTTTAGTGATCTTTTAAATTACATTGTTGTAGTCATTGTATATATTCTTTTGGTTCTGCTTACTTCACGGTATTCATAAGATATTCCCACATTTCTCTAAATTCTGCATATTCATCATTTCTTGCTTCTCAATAATGTTATACTGAATCCACACACTACAGTTTGTTCAGCCCTTCTGTGGGTTCCAATGTAAGCACTTGGCTCTACATTTTTTTATCTCTTCTCACAGCATGACCAGCTCCCTCCTTTTCTGATCATCATTTGCCTGGATGACCTTAAGGCTCAAAACATACAAGGCTTCCTCTTCAAAGTCCATGACCAATCAAAAGAGATTAGCCTAAAAATCCATATAGGAAAAGACAAATGGATAAAAAATAGTCCAGGCCTTTGTTATGCAGTTGAGTGGACAATCATGAGTCAATCCAACAGTATGTATGTCATGCAGAGACCTAGCTCATTGTTCCTAGAATTGAATAGGAAGAAGAGAATGGACTTTCTTGTATTTGGGAAATTATTCAGCGCTTTAAATGATCCCTAATTATTTTCTGACCTAAGACTCATCTTTTTAACTCTAATATTCTCTCTTTGAAACTGTGTAGCTGCAAATCTTGAAATGCCACAGTCCACTACCAGTAGCTTTGCAAGATTTTTGTTCCAAATCTTCTTTCTCGAAGTACTTTTCCCCCTTGAAACTGACATTCTCTTTGTGTATATGTGAATGAATATATTAATTTTTTGCCTCTTGTATTTGCCATCACTACTTTGGTAATACTTGTTGCTTCCCTTCCCCCAAATATGCTTCCAGTGGAAAAGTTTGAGAATTGGTAGGGGCAGTGACTTTTTTTAAATTGTCAGATGCAAGAAGAACTACTTTTTTAAAAAAAGGCAAATCATCAGGGTTTGACTCATGTGTTTTTTAATTTGGTAGAGGTAAAAATTAGATAATAGAATCTTATTTTTGATACGTATCAAGCCAGGTGCTCATGGTCATATAGCCTTTCAGAGCCTCAGTTTGCTCATCTGTAAAACAACCTCACAGGGTTATTTTAAGGAAAGCATTGTGCAAACCTTAAAGTACAACATAAATGTGAATTACAGTTGAATTAACAGCAAGTACTTATGAGCACCTCCAGTGTGGTACAGTAGAAATAAAGCTGAGTTTGGCATCAGAAGAACTGAGTTGAAATCCTATCTTTGCCACTTATTGTCTGTAATCTTGGACAAGTCATTTAATCTAGCTCAGCTTCCTCATCTGCAAAGTGAGGGAATCATGAGAGATGATTTCCAAGGTAACTTCCCAGCTCTACTTCTCTAACCTTCCAATGTATGGGACCCCATAGATGCTATGGAGATGATAAGAATTGTTAAATATGGTCCTTGCTTTGCCTTTTAGAAGTTTACATTATGATTGTATACTTTTTTAATGGTAGGGACCATGCTTTTTTATTTTTTATGATATTCCTCCATTTAATAAATGCTGAAGTGCTTATTGGCCAACTGTCTAAAGGAACTACACTTGATTTCCAGAAGTAGGCAAAAAAAAAGCTATTTCTCCTCCTCCCTCCCAATGAGCCATTCCTATAACAGAGTTTTTTTTAAGGAGAAAGAAAAAAAATCAGTAAAACCAACCTTCACGTCAAAAAAGTCTGACATTATATGAAGTGTTTTATACCCATGAACCCTTGCCCTTTGCAAAAGAGAAGAGGAAGGTGTGTTCTCACATATCTTCTTTGGAACCAAATTTGTTCATAAAAATTTTGTGACATTCAGTTTTGATATGTTGTCATTCTTTATATTTACATTGTTGAGGTCATTATGTACTTGCTTGCTTTATTTTGCACCACATAATATTAGTCTTTCTATGATGTTCTGTATTTATCATGTTCATCATAACTTATAGTACTATTCAATTCTATTAATTTACCATCATTTGTTTAGCCATTCCCTAATTGATAATGCCTTGCTTTAGCTATTTGCTATAGCAAAAAATGCTGTTGTAAATATTTTACCTTCTCAACCTGAAATATTTCATTGCCCTTGAAACTGCTTTCTCCGATTGGAGAGTTTCTTCTAGAACCCTCATATTTAGGAAGGGCCTCAGGCTAGCCTGGCTACATTTTTCATTCCTCTCTTGGCTCTGCCTCTGACTCTGTGGACTTTGCCACCCTGCCCTCATGTGGGTACCTCTCCATTCCCAACTTTTCACTTCTCCACTTTTCAGTTTCCTTTTATATGTTGTGTTCTCTCATAGAATGCAAGCTTCCTGAGAGCAGGGGCTTTCCTTCTTTTTCCTTGTATTTATATCCCCAGTGTTTAGCCCAGTGCCTGGCACAGAGTAAGTGCTTAATAAATGCTTGTTGACTGGTGTATATGGGATTTTTCTTTTTGTCATTGACTTACTTGGAGCATATGTCTGGAGTGGGATCTTTGACAAGCGCATGGACATTTTGGTTGCTCTCTGTATAATTTCAAATTGTATTCCAGAATGGTCAGACGAATGTACAGTTATACCAACATATACTAATGCGTATATCTTTCCACAACTCCTCCAACATTAACTAAACCCAACTTTTGTCATCTTTCCCTATTTGCTGGGTATATCCCCTTTCAGAGATGTGTAATACAATTTCTTTCCCCCAATTGACTACTTCTTTCTTATCCTATATGCATTAGGACCTACATTATTTTTATGTTTCAAGATGGATGCATAGAGATTTATACTAAATAAATTGCCAGCTTTTTGCTTTGAAATAGTATAGACTAAAAAACTTCTGTCAAATAGTTTTCAGAGTTGAAATACCATTATCTAGGATAGATTAGTTGATGTGTAGATAACCAAATACCCATTTCCACTACTTTTAGAGTTTGGTTTAATTGTAGTGATTAAAAATTAATTGTGAGTTGTGGATAGGTGGTAGGAAGTAAAGGTTGTTTGCAGGGATCAATTTCTTACAAACATAGAGCACTTATAAAACACTTTGTAAAATATCTGTGATGATTAAAGAGATTCTGAGATACATAGTTTCTGGGTTTTTAATCATTTTATTAATGAGGCCAGCAGTCTTTTAGTAAAAGGATGGTCGTTTGGCCTTCTCTCTGAGACCAAAGAACCCTACGGGTAGCAGAGTCGCAGTTTATATGCCCTTCAAGCAGGAGGTGTTCCTGAGGAATGCCTAATCACCTCTGATTGGCTAATCAAATGAGAGTTAAGCTATCCTGGAGTACATGACTTAGGTAACTCAGATCAAAAGAGACATCAATTCCCATGTCACCTGTCTTGATAATAGGGAGTATCAACATTTCCCCAGACCTGGCTGAGCAAATGCAATGAGCAGGAATACATCCATCAGCCTAAACTTAGAATTTCTTTTATTGTCTGATTAGATCTTGGCCTGGGTAAATCTCTAAGAGAGATTTCCCACACTGGTTGGTTTCTGTATGAGGAAGTAGAAGAAGGGAAAAACCTTGGTCCTAATACAATAATTAGTGATTAATATGAGAGAAATATTCATTTCTCACATCTATATCAAAAAAACTTGTTGGGGCACAGCCAAGATTTGAGAGAAAAGGCAGGGAGTTGCCTGAGCTGTCCTCCAAACCCCTCCAAACACCTTCAAATAACACCTCAAAAACAAATTCTGGGGTGACAGAACCCACAAAAGGATGAGGTAAAACAATTTTCCAGCCCAAGACAAGTTACAAGTTCAGCCGGAAAGGTCTGTTGCACCAGAATGAGAGTGAAGCACAGTCCAGCACAGGCAACCCAGCAAACCAGCAGTCTTGGAGGCTACTGAATCAATGGCAGTAACGGTAGTACGTGGTTTCTGGACCTCTCAGCCCACAGGTATAAGGGGATTAGATAGCTGGTCAGAAAGAGGTTATAGGGGTCTCTTTGCTAGCACCAGGGTCAGACTCTATTGCATTGCCCATACTTGGATCTGGGTTTTAGTCCTGGGTCTCAGTTCCAGGGCAATGAGGAGCACTAGCACACCAGAGCTTGTGGCCAAAGGGGAGCTGGAACCTTGGTCACAGTTGCAGGGTAGAAAAGATTGCTCGTGGCTGCTCACAGACCAGCACAGGCCAGGAGAGTAGTAAATACACCCCTCTCTAGATCATATCACCTAGGAAGAGCCCAAAACTTACAGCTCTCCAGAATTATCTGTGAAAATAGCTGCACAAAAAACCTGAAGCTTGGGACAGTGGCCCCTCCATTCCAGAAACAGAGCCTCACTTTAGCATAGAGTTAGGCTGGAAAAATGAGCAAATAGGAGAAAAAAGATGTGGCCTATAGAAAGATGATCAAAAAACAAACTCAGAAGAAGACAATAAAGTCAAAACTGCTATATCCAAAGCCTCAAAGAAAAATATGAATTGGTATGAGGCCATGGAAGATCTCAAAAAGGATTTTAAAAATCAAGTAAGAGAGGTAGAGGAAAAATTGGGAAGATAAATGAGAATGATGCAAGAAAATCATGAAAATAGAGTCAACATCTTAGTAAAGGTAGCACAAAAAATACTGAAGAAAATAACACCTTAAAAAAATAGGCCAAATGAGAAAAGAGGCACAAAAATCCAATGAAGAGGAGAGTGCCTTGAAAAGCAGAATTGGCCAAATGGAAAAGGATATATAAAAATTCACTGAAGAAAACTCCTTAAAAAGCAGAATTGGCCAAATGGAAAAGGGGATACAATACAGAAGCTCACTGAAGAAAAGAATTCCTTAAAAAGTAAAATAGGGCAAATGGAAGCTAATGACTTTATAAGACATCAAGAAACAATAAAACAAAACAAAAAAAATAATGGTGAGGGTAGGCAAGGGAAGGAGAATCTGGAACTCAAAAATTAAAAAAAAATACAAATATCAAAATTATTTTTACATATAATTGGAAAATAAAAATTAAATTACAAAACTAAAGAATGTAAATGCCCACATAAGTGGTTTTGAAGAGCTAGCTCATCAGCTCTAGAACATAATCAAGAAGTGTGACCCTGAGCAGGCTAGACTAGAGCCAATTATGGAGACGGGACCAAGACTTTGGAGAGTTCTGTACTATTCATTTTCTTTTCTTCCTCTGTCAGAGTAAATTTCTCTCTCCTCTCACCTCCCCTGTCCCCCATAAATATCCATGCCATCTTACAGCAGAAGTTCTTAACCACTTTGAAGCCACTCCACATAAGAAAGAGAAACAGAGACAAAAAAATAAAGAAAAGACAGAGGTAAAAAAAGAGATAAATAGAAGGAATGAGATAGAGATATGGGGACAAAGGCAGAGACCTAAGTATTGATTCAAGAAAAAAATCATCCCTGTCATTTTGGGGGTTGAACTGAAAAGAAGAGCAGGACTAGGATGCCCAGATGAAGTGATCTGTGCAACAAAGACAGCATGCTAAGGGGAGAGCAGCACAAGGGACTATGGAAAGAGTAGAGGCATTGTGGTCCTGCAACCTCAGATGTATTCACACTTGATTACATACACCTGCTATGTGTGTGCCTTAATGCTAGTGTATTTGACACGTGCCCACTTTTCCTACTTTTTCAATTATGATTTTGTAGAGGAGCGTCCATAGTATTGGGGGATATGTGTTATAGCTACCGTTCTTAATATGACATCTTAGGAAATGCCTTTGCTTTGAGATTTAAAAAAAAAAAGTTTCCCCAGCCCATGAGATTGCAGGAAAGCAATTGAAATTACAGTTCAGGTTTACAACTTTTCCAGAGACATGTAGATTTTCTTATGTGTAACCAATTAGTTAGAAAGACAGTTGGTAAGGTTGAAGTATTAGCTAAAGTTTAGGTTTATTCCTTTGTTTACAATGGTTTTGGAATGTCCTCTCATTATTTTTTGGATAAGACCACGGTAGTGTGGGCATGGCTCATTGGTATAACACCTGACACATAAGTTTTCTTTTTCGGGGTTGTCTCACGCAAATCCGCCTTCATTCCGGCAGTTAAGGAATTTTTCCCAAATTGGGGTGGCCAGTTTGATACAACTCTTTTGAAGGATCCTAGAGGTAGCTCTGTGTGGAGGGAGTTATGAGTCTACATCATTTACAACAATACCTCCTGAGCTCCTACCAATGGGCTTCCAACTTAAACTGTTCAGTCCCACTAACTTGTAACCATACTAAATAGAATGTAAAACAAGAATAATCATAACATAATCCACCAATAAACGTTTTTCCATCAGGACACACAGTTAATTGGGGAAAGTGGACACAAATTCACCAAAACCTAGCAAGGAAGTACATGAGTATTGAAATACGCATTCCCCGGGGTAACTCAGGACTCTGGACTGCAGGCCTTGACATCTTTGGCCTCCTTAGGGAACAGTCTGCATCACAAATCAATTACTGGGGGGTCAGGAAAGAGGGCATTGGCTCTTTTATTAGAACTGCTACTTGACTTGGACCTAGGGTAGGGGTGGGAACCTGTGGCTCTCTAGGTCCCCAAGGGCAGCCCTTTGACTGAATCCAAACTTCACAGAGCAAATCCCCCTAATAAAAGGATTTGTTCTATAAAACTTGGACTCAGTCAAAAGATGCCTCAGGTTCCCCACCCCTGGCCTAGGGCATTATTATGCTCTTTTAGCAAAAGCAGTTCCTTTAAACCTAGAATCTATTGGAACTATTCTTATCTGCACTACTTTCTGGGCTTTGAGGAGTTACCCCTTTTGTAGTTGGCTGTAAAGGGCAGATGGTTCCACCACCAGTTGTGTTGAGCACAAGAGGATTCTTCTTCCTTCAATCACTCCTTGTCACACAATGCTTTTCCTCTGATTAGTGTAGCTCCCAACAACAGATGTAAAACCTGTCTTCTTCCAATCAGTTCAGCAGGGGAGCAGTGAAAGCTCCAAGCTCTTCTCTCAACTCTCTCAGCTGAGTTTGGCTGCTTTTCAATGAATCATCCACTCCTCAGAGCTTGGCTGGCCTCAGCTGTTTTCAAGCAGCAGGGGGTCATATCAGTTCTGAAACTCTGAAGTTTGAATTTGGCTGAGCTTAACTCTCTTTAAGAAACAAGGCACTGCCTTAGTTCCTATTCCTTTGCTCTTCTTTACTCATCTTCAGTCTTTTTTTTTCCTCCACTGCTTTTGTTCTCTCACCCCTCAAAGCAGGATTTCCTTATGTTTCCTCTCCATCTGTGGGGAAGTAACCAAAATTCACGTTTTTTTCTCAGGCATGCTACACATAGGCTACATGCACTTATCCCATAGTGAAAAAAAAAAGTTCTAGTTATCAGGGCTTTCCAGCTATCAACCTCAAAGTCCTTATAATAGTTATATGTAAGCAGGGATATGCTGGTTCCAGCTCATGCTGACTCAGGAGAGCTGATTGTTAAATTTTCAGTGTGAGCATTGAAATCTTAGAAATTGGTGAATGCTAAAAATTAGGGCTTGATTTGTTGTTTTGTGGGTTATCTAGACTTAATAAAGTGATGGATTAAGCTTAAAAGCAAGTCATGCATTTTTGGGAGAACCAGTAATTAACAATTCCAGTGTGCTACTCTAAGTTAGTTGCTGAGAAACAAGACACTTTGGCCATCTTTGCCTTCAGTGAATACTTTTCTCTGAGCATTTCTTCCTCTTTGTTCCTCTTAGATTGTATTTTTCTCTAAGAATTTTTCTGTGAGGATCTGTCTGCTTTCTTAGAATTTCTCTCACAGTTCTCTGGTGATGCTGCTCCTTTCCACAAACAAACTTGCCCAAATCTGAAAGGGGCAGTACCTTATACCTAAACTCTACTCAGTCTTTGAGGAATTAGGTTTCAGGTGCCATTGTTCTTTACAGAGAATATAGAGGGTGGGCCAGAAGTCTTACTGCAGATTGAGCTTTAGTGGCTTAAGCTTTTGGAACATCCCATATGTTTCTTGGGGAGCAAGTGAGTTTCTGAAGCAGATATGACTAAGTTTATTGCAGTCCAACAAGTAGTAAGTATCTACTATACATTTATGCTATATTAGGTGGTGGGGATGTTAACACAAAAATGACATAGTCTCTGTTCTCCAGCAGCTTATTTTTAAATTTTTTGGTAAATTTTTGTTGTTTTTGATGAACAATCATTTAATTTCTCTCCTTTTCCCTCTCACCTCTCCACTGGGAAAAATAGAAGAAAAAATTCTTATAAATATACATGGTAAAGTAAAACAAATTCAATGTTGACCATATGCATTCCTTTGTCAGAAGGTGGATAGCCTTCTTTATCATCAGCAAGATTCTCAGCTGAAAGGTGGAGAGCGGGAGATCCATGGGAGGTTTGAGGAGGGAAGAAAAGATTTGGAAAAGTTGCTATGGTGAGTGCAATAGTAAGTCAGTTAGGGAGGCTTTGTAGTCATGGCCCATTTGACATTACATAATATGAATTTGTAAGGGGACCCAGGCAACATGTTGTTGGGTTTGTTTTTTTTTAATTTTTTTCCAGATTCATTTAACAACTGAGTAGATGTGAAAGCAGAGAATGGTGGAAATACTCCAAGGCTGATGCCTGGCAGTACAAGATTGATGATAGGAAAATGGTACGACAAACTTCAGTGAAGAGGACAGTATGGGGTTGAACTGGTTCACCAGGGTATCAAAATGAGGAAGGGAGGAGAGTAGAGTCAATGCAGTTGTGATGGTCTGGGAGAGACCAAGGGACTTGAGGGATTGGAGGGGTTGCAGAGTGGAGTGAGATGGAGGACTTTCAGAGTTTATGAACATGAACATGGAACATTTTTGGATGATGGCAAGATCATATGGTTGTTCTTTTGAGAACTGTTTGTTTTTAATTCCTTTGACCACTTTGATTGGGAATGGCTTTTGGTTTTAGATATTTCTCTCAATTTCCTATATATGTTGGATATCAGAGGTAATTGATATAAAGATTTTTTCCACTTACCTCGTTCACTTCTTACCCTGCTTCATCTAATTTTTTATATCCAAGCTTTTCAATTTCATATAACTAAAATTATTTTATTTTATAATTACCTTGTTCCTTTATTTGCTTAAGAATTCAAACTCTAACTGTAGTTGTGAAAGGTTTATGGTATTTTTTTCCAGTTTTTTCTATGTTATGGTCTTTAATCTTTAGGTCACATTTTGAGTTTGTTGTGTGTGGCGTAAGATGTTGGTCTAAATCTAATTTCTACCACATCGCATTCCAGTTTTACCAGCAATTTTTGTCAAATAGAGAATTTTTTCCTACATAATTATTCTTTGAAGTTTATTGAACACTGGGTTATTGAGGTCAATTATTTCGTATTCTTCTTTATTCAGTCTGTTCCATTGATTTACTTTTCTGTTTTTTTCTAACAAATACGAAAAGGTGCTGTTTTCCCTTTCATTCTTTTTTTAGAATTATTTCCCTTGATATTCTAGATCTTTTGTTCCTTCAAATGAATTTTTGTTATAATTTTGTCTAGCTCTGTAAAGTATCCCTTTGGTAGTTTGATTGGTATAGCACTAAATGTGTAAATTAATTTTGGTAGTATTTTCAATGTTATTATATTGGCACAGCACAGCCACATTCACTGTACAGAATATTCCTCCAGTTATTTCAGTTGTTCCTTATTTCTTTAAGGAGCATTTTGAATTTGTATCTATAAATATATTCTATGCACATTGATAGACTCCCAGATGTTTTATGCATTTCTATATAATAATCACACAATCAATGAAGTAATAATAGGAAAGGAAGTCCTATTAAAGAAAAAAACCCTACAAAATGCAGTGATATATTTTCAATTAAACATTAAATTAAAAAAATAAAATGTCCAAAAAGGCAGCAAGGTATAGCAGATCAATGGTTTACTTTGTATTCAGGATGACCTGGATTTAGGTCTTTTAGATGTGTGATCCCCCTCGAGCAAGTTACTTAACCTCTTCATGCCCCAGGGGACTCTTTAAATGTGTGAGTTATTGACCAGCTGCCTGGCTACAGGTAGTTGTCACACTGATGAAATTCTCAGTCAACCAGTAAGCCTTTATTAAGTCTGTTCAGTGTTCCAAATATTATTCTAGGAGCTGAAAAAAATACAGCCATCCCTACTTATGATGAGCTTACATTCTAATGCATTCATAAGTACAGACCAAAATAAAGAAAAAAATAATTAATATAAAGGAACAAAGAGCAGAAGCTAAAACTCAAATAAGAAATACTCAAAAACTTAAATTTTAATACAAGATTTTACCATGATAAAAATATTTGAGGAATAGAATAAGGTCCATAGTCCACACTAAAATGAAGCTATTTAGAACAATCTAAATATTCTAAGAGCATAAAAAATATTTTAAAAGGTTTTAAAAGCCGGAACAGTCAGAAACCAATAATAATGCTGAAATCCATTTAATACTAAGAGCAATACAGTGTAACAGTGATTTTCTAATACAGTGACAAAATTCTTTGAAGGCTGGCAACATGTGGAAAATCTGAGCTCATTATCTTTCCTTCCAAACCCTCTGCTCTTCCTAACGATTTTCCTTTTACTTTTGAGAGCACCTTCATCCTCCCAATTACCCAGGCTCACAAATTACGTGTCATCCTCTACTCCTTATTCTCTCTCACCCCTTCCAATCAAAGTCCTACTGATTCTCCCATCATGCCATCTTTTGTGTATGTCATCTTCTCTCTTCTGACAATGCCACCACCTTGGTTTATTTAGGCCCTCGTGACCTCATACCTAGAATGCAATGTGGTAGAAATTAGGTTTAGACCAACATCTTATGCCACACACAATAAACTCAAAATGTGACCTAAATATTAAAGACATACCATAGCATTAGCCATTTGGCTGGTCTCCCTGCTTCATATCTCCTCATACCAGTCCATGTTCCACTCAGCTGATTTTCCTAAATTGGAGGTAATGTTATAAAATGAGTACATAGGAAAGGTCAAATATAAGGACCAGTGAGATTCTCAGAGAAGAATGTCTTCTGGCTGAGGAGGGATCGGGGACGGTTTCATGGAGGTCCCATGGAGGGCATCTCAGTTGGTCCTTGAAAGAAAGGAAGGATGTCAATAGCTATAGAGGTAGTATGATGTAGTGGAAAGATACAGTGGAAAGTGCTGGATTTGGAATTCCTGGTTTTAAGTTCATTCTCCAGTGTTTACTTGTTATAGGGCCATGGGGAATTCTCAAGCCCTCAGAACGTCAGTTTCCCCTTCCATAAAATGAGGCCAATCTAGATTACATACCTCATGTTGTTGTTATACACATTGAGGTGATGTGTACAACACACACAGTACTGTTACCACTTTGAGATAATGTGTATAAATGCCTTGTAAATGTTAAAGCTTTATATGTCAGCTGTTATTAGGGTTGGGCGAAGCAGTGCATTCTAGATGTGGTGATTCTAGATTTAGAGGTGGAAGGGACCTTAGAGATCATTCTAGTCTAACCCTTTCATTTGTAGATAAGGAAACTGAGGCCCAATGAGTTTATAAGTTTATAATCCTAGAGCCAGAAGGGAGATCAGAGTCTGTCTAATTCAACCCCTCCATTTACAGATGAGGAATTCCAAATCCAGCATTGGAAAGATTCCTTTGAAAGCCAATGTGAAAAATGGATTGTAGAGAGGGCAGACTGAAATCAGGGAAATTAGATAATATTACAGGTGAGAGATGGTGAGATCATTCATCAATTGGCTTATATCTAATAGTTCTATTTTATTCTTCACAATGTTCAAAGTGCTGAGGAAATAACAAGGGCTTAAAAAGTGTATATATATGTATACATATACATATATACATAATTTCTTATTTATGGAACAAATAAGATTTCCATAACATAGTATAACAAAATGATTGCACATGAAACTACAAATCTATTATGTACAACTTGCTATTTCTTTTAAATATATAATAAAGCTATCATGTAAATTTCTTTTTAAAAAAGCATATATTGATTGATCAGCTGCCAAGTGGTAATTAGAGAAAGAAACATGGAGAAATATTTATTGAAGAAAAATAGTTTCTGTCCTATTGATCTTGGGTGTTGGGAGAGGTCGGGCTGGACAGATAAAACTGTGGATTGCCTGCATTAAGGCAGTAGATAAAGATTTGATGTGAGATTAACTCACAGAAGGGAGAAAAACAGAGGTCCCTGAACCATAGCCATCAGGTCTTTGTATGATGTAATAATAATAACTAACATTTGTGTAGCACCTACTATGTGGCAGGTACTATACTAAGTGCTTTCAATCATTGTATCATTTGATCCTTACAACAACTCTGTGAAGTACATGCTATAATTATCCCTATTTTACAGATGAGGAAACTGATGCAAGCAGTGGTTTGGGGACTTGCCCAGGGTCACACAGGTAGTAAGAGTCTGAGGCTGGATTTGAACTTAGGTCTTTCTAACACCAGACCCAGAGTTCTATCCATGCACCACCCAGCTACCTAAATCATCCTATTCGTTCCTGTGACTCTTTTTGAATTTCTTTCCAGTGCATTTGACATAGATACGTTATTATTATCATTTTCTTAAATTACATAGTTATAGTTAGTGTGAATAATGAGAGTTCTACAAACTAAAACTGCTTTGGATTCCATATTCTACTACTTTGATTGACAAAGATCATTAAAGGTGGAACAGGTTTCATTGCTGTTATGACTATGACAAAATAGGCCCAGGATTGGCAACTATGGCTCTGCTTTCTTCATGAAACTACATCACTTTGTATTAGTTCTTTAGGCTTTTAATATTCCATGGCACAGTAATATTACTTTACTGTCATAGGCCATAAATTGTTCAGATAGTTCCCAATCACTGAGGTCCTACTTTCTTTCCATTTTTGGATCTTTGTGCAGGTAGTTCATTTCTTCTGTCACTAGCCTTTTTAGGGTATAATCTTAAAAGCACTGAATTAAAGTATATTAATATTGTTTAATCCTTTGAGGCTTATAACAATCCTGGGAGTTAAGTAGTACCCCACTTTATTTCAGTCAGTTTGAAGAACTCCCAGTATGGAAAATTCCCCTACCAATTGCAGATAGGTAAATAATTTTTAACTGTTTACTTATAGTATTCAGGAGTTGACATGGGGATAATCCTCATTTTATTGAGCCATGCAGGTGAGTGACTTGCCTATGGTCACTTTACTAGTAAAAGTAAGAGGTGGGATTTGAACCTAAGTCCTTCTAACTCCAAATTTAGTATTTTATCCATTAGTCAGCATTGCTTTCTGAGGATCCTTTTAAGGTTTTTGAACAGAATGACAATAAGAACAATTATGATAGGAAGATTATTCTGGCATAAATCAAATAAGCATTTATTAATTGCTTACTATGTGCCAAGCAATGTGCTAGGATCTCTCTTTTTCATTTAATATTTTATTTTCCCCCATTACATGTAAAAACAATTTTAACATTCTTTTTTCAAATTCTGAATTCCAAATTCTCTCCTCTCCCTCCTCATTGAGAAGGCAAGCAGTTTGACATAGATTATACATGTATAGTAATGCAAAACATATTTCCATGTAAGTCATGCTGTGAAAGAAAACACAGACAAAAAAAACACAAGAAAAATAAAGACAGTAAAAAATGGGTTTTTCAATCTGTATTCAGACTTCATCACAGTTCTTTCTCTGGAGATGGACAGCACCCTTTCGTCATAATTCCTACAGAACTGTCTTAGATCATTGTATTGCTGAGAATAGCTAAGTTATTCACAGTAGATCATCATACAATATTGCTGTTACTGTGTACAATGTTCTCCTGGTTCTGCTCTTTTCACTTTGCATTAGTTCATGTAAATCTTCTCAGGTTTTTCTGTGAGCAACCTGCTTGTCATTTCTTATAGCATAATAGTATTCCATTACAATAATATACATCTTGTTCAGCCATAGATACCCCCTCAATTTCCAATTATTTGCCACCAAAAGAGCTACTATAAATATTTTTCTGCATACAGGTCTTTTTCCTTTTTGTTGTTTATCTCTTTGGGAAACAGACCTAATAGTGATATTTCTAGGTCAAAGTTTATACATGGTTTTATAGCCCTTTGGGCATAGTTCCAAATTACTCTACGGAATGATTAAATCAGTATACAACTTCACCACAAGTGCATTAGTGTTTTAATTTTCCCACATTCTCTAGGATCTCTTGATAAAAAAATAAAAATGAAGTAATACCTTTCCTCAGGGAGCAAATATTTTATCAGTATAAAGGATAGATAAAAGGATATTCATGTAGGAGGGAGACTGAAAACAAGGAGACCCGTTAGAAATTGATTACAACCAGAGGTTAGGAACCTGTGGCCCTTGATCCTCAAGTACAGCCCTTTGACTGAATCCAAAGTTTGTTCTGTGAAGTTTGGATTCAGTCAAAGGGCCACACTTAAGGACCTCAAGGGCCACATGTGGCCTCGAGGCCACAGGTTCCCCACCCCTAGACATAAATAACAGCTGAATAAAAGGGGTAGCAGTAGGGAGAGAAGAGATAGAAAGGGGTTAAGACATATAAGTGCATCAGCACCTTTACAAGTACATCACAGAGATACACAATATTGAACTTAGTATACTTGCTATGAGAATGGCGGTGTGTACTTCTCATAGGCATGTACTGCACTTTGCCTTGTGTCATCCCTATTTAATGCGTCTGTGTCCTCTCCATTATGGGAAGCATCTTGAAGGCAGGGACCTTGTCTTATTTATCTTTGTATCCTCTTCAGCATTTAGCACAGTGTCTTATACACAGTCACTCTATAAGTATTTGGTAAATGAATTAATAAACGATTGTTGGATTATATCGAATTAGGAAGGGTTTTGCTTTTCCTTTCTAAAATAGAGGAAACAAAGATGTTTATATGGAAGTTTTCAATAATAATAGAGAAGGGGAAGAGAAAGGAGAACAAGCACTCATTAAGTTCCTATTATGTGCCTGGCACTGTACTAAGTGTTTCACAAATATCATCTCATTTGATTCTCACAATTTGGGAAAGTGAGTGCGTTAGTGTCTCCATTTTGCAGTTAAAGACACCGAGGCAGGCACAGGTTAAGTAAGTTGTCTGCGGTCATACATCTAGTAAGTGCTTGAAGTCACATTTGAACTCAGATCTTCCTGATTCCAGGCCCTGCTCCCTCTCACACTCTCTACTATGTCACTTAGCTAAATTAACAATTATATAGCTAAAACTAACTTTTATAGGGGCAGCTAGGTGGTATAGTCAATAGAGCACTGGGCTTGGAATCAGGAAGACTCATCTTCATGAGTTCAAATCCAGCCTCAGACACATACTAGCTGTGACCCTGGGCAAGGTTACTGCTTGCCTCAGTTCCTCCTCTGTAAAATGAGCTGGAGAAGGAAATGGCAAACCACTCCAGTATCTTTGCCAGGAAAACCCCAAATGGAATCATGAAGAGTCAGACAAGACTGAAACTACTCAATAACAAAGCATTTGCATAGTCCTTAAAGTTTTGCATAACATAGCAATGTTATCTCACTAAATTTTCACAATTACCCTGTAAGGCAGTTTAACCTTATTTGACAGATGAGGAAAACCAAGGCAGGCAGCAGCCAAATAACTTGCCCAGCATCACACAGTGTTCTAAGGTGGGATTTGAACTCAGATCTTTCTGAATCTAAGTCTAGGGTTCTTACCTACTGCACCACAGTGAAGATAGAGGAATTAAGGATGGAGGAGGATAAAAGGATTATTGATGAAAGCAGATACTAGAGGAACAGTAGGGGAGGATGGGATTAGGAATATAGATGGAGGTGTTAGCCTTCAAAAGAAAAGCAGATGCAGCAGCCAGTTTTAGAGACTGGAGGAAGGGAACAAAGGGGAATGATGTAGCCATAGTTTATCTAGAATTTAGCAGGATAGAGACTTTAATGATATCTTTGTGGGCAAGATGTATATTGGAGGTACCCACCTAGGTGGATTGAGAAGTAATTAAACACTCTGCCAAAAGAGTGTACATTCATGGAGTCTGGAGGGAAATCTCCAATGTAGTGCTACAAGACCCTGAACCCAGGGCAAATCTGCCCCGTGTAACTTTTTGTCCATGAATTAGATGAAGGCATGGTTATCTAATTTGTACCTAACACAAATTTTGGAGGGAATATCTGGGACTATGGCCCTGAACAATATGAAATTGGAGATTACAGGCTTTCGACTTAGAAGGGGTATTTTAGAGTTTTTAGAGATCCATTTTAGAGACAAGGAAACGGGAGAGGAGGTGACTTGGCCCAGAGCTAGGATCTGAATCCAGGTGCTTTGGCTTTAAATCTAATGCTTTTTCCAAATACACGGATTTAAAACAAACAAACAGACAACAGAAAAACCCTCAAGTGTACAAGTGAAGGTTGGGTTAGAAGCAGCCGGCAGGAGTTCATGTGAAAAGGACGAGAGTTTAGTCCATTGCCCCTTCAGGACGAGGCAGCAGTGAAATGTGGCTGCCAAAAGAGCAGCTGTGTCAAGAGGAAGGAGGTGCTAGGCCTGCCGTGTTCTCCACTGAGTCATACCAACTTTGGAGTACCATGTTCAGTTCTGGGAACATTTTACAAGGGTCCTTAACAAACTTGAGTGACTTTCCTAATTATATTGGTTGGAAAATCTTAGAAGATGTTTGAGTTTATCTCACAGAGTAGGGATGAGCCTTATTCAGCTTATTTCCAAAGAACATAACTAAAACCACATGGTGAAAGTTATAGGAATTTTGATCAAAATATAAGTAAGTACTGTTTTCCACCAAAATCTATTCTGCATTTCTTCAGACCTGTCTGCAAAGGTGGTGGGCTGCCTTGTGAAGTTTCCTGTCACTAAGAGTGTTCAGAAGTTGGGTGACCACTTACCAGAGATTCTTGCATATGATGGGATATTAGACTAGATGACCCTAAAAAGTCCTTTCTAAATGTAATATTCTAATATAGGGAAGTTCTGAATTGGACAAGTTGAGGTAGCTCATTTTATTTGGAAAAAAACAGGTTATCTTCTGAGATATAGTTAGACCTAGATAGGGTGCAGTCTAATTAAACTCAAGAAATAGTCATTGATTTTTAACTGTGCAAGGGGTTGATGAATGTGGAAATAATTGGAACTATGTTGAGAATGTCATTTTTCAAGCAAATACTTTATTAATAAATCAAAGAACATTTATTGAGCACTTCTTATGTACAAGGCATTGTGATAAGTACTATCTGGTGTAGTTTTTTTCTCTAAGTAAATGATCCTATATTTTGCCTTATGCATATATCTATCATTCAATAAATATTTATTAAGCACTTACTATGTGCCAGGCACTGTGCTAAGTGATGAGGATACAAAAGGAGTAAAAAGACAATTCCTGCCCTGAAGGAGCTTACAATGTATACTCCTTGACCTGAGAATGATATTTTTGAATTCTCATGTATTTCAACTTCTTCTCTTTCATTGAAAATGTTGTTATATATTCTTTCTCTAACCCTATAATCGTTAACATATATATTAAAAGAATGTTGTACAAAGAACTAATCCTACTTTTAGTCTTCTTAATGTGTCATTCCTTGATATTCATCCTCAGAGCTTCAGCTGTTCTCTTTTAGGATCACTCTCAAATTTAGGTCTCTAAGCTGACCACTCTTTTTCATTTTTAACAGTTTGTTGGACAAGAATCCTAGAATTAGAAGGGATTTTAAAGGTAATCCAGCCCTAGCCCCTTTCTAATACATGGATCCCTTCTACTATATCACCAACAGATGGTCGTCTAGACTCTGCTTAAACACTTCAGTGACAATGAACTTCATAAAGCAGCAAATTCCCCTTTTTTGAGATTATCTCCAAAGCAACATTGTGAGAAAAGCATTTGTAAACCCTTAGAGTATTACAGAAATGTTATCTAGCTAATTAATAGACTTATATTGAGCTTAAATTTATATCCCTGCAATTTCCTCTCTCTGGTCATGGTATTGACCCCTGGAGCCATATAGAAATGTATTTCCTGCCAGCATCTCAAATGTAACATCTAAGACTAATGTCATCTTATATCAAAAAGAGACTCCTCTTTTAATGTAGCTATTTTCCTTTCATATACTTTGTAGCCAAGGATGGAGAAGCTCTATACAGTCAGTTAAAACAAGATCTACAGCTGACTGTGGGTTAGATCATGAGCTTTTTATTGCAAAATTCAGACTTAAATGGAAGAAAGTAGGGAAAACTATCAGACCATATAAGTATGATGTGGGCTGTTGGGGGCAGAGCCAAGATGGCGGAGTGAAAGCAGTGATTTGCTTGAGCTCTCCCCCAAACGCCTCCAAATACCTGTAAAAAAAAAAGGCTCTAAACAAATTCTAGAGCAGCAGAACCCACAAAAAGACAGAGTGAAACAAATTTCCAGCCCAAGACAACCTGGATGGTTGATGGGAAAGGTCTATTGTGTAAGGCTGGGAGAGGAGCACAGTTCAGCATGGACCATGCAGGCAAAGACAGGGCACCAGGAAACCTTGAGCAGGTCTCAGGCAAATGAATCACTGACAGCTGTGGCAGTTTCCAGACTTCACACCCCACAAACACCAAAGACATCTTGAAAGGTCAGTAGGAAAGTTCTTTTGGACCTGAGTGAGAGAGGAGTGTGGTCCAGCCCTGGCCCCGGGGCAGCAGCTACTTCCAGAGCTCTGAGCCCAGAAACAGTGGGCAGTTCGAGCAGCTGATCAGAAAGGGATTGCAGGAATGTCTTTGCTGGTGCTGAGGCAGGATTCTCTTGCTTTGCCTGTGCTCGGATCTGGGTTGCAGTTCTGAGTGGTGGTCGTGGTGTGAGGAGGAGCGTTGGTGTGGTGGAGCTTGTGGTGGTGGTGGAGAAGGAATGGTCTTCACAGTTCCAAGACACAAAAGAGGGCTTGTGGTCAATCATAGACCAGACGGGCCAGGAAAGGAGTAAACACCTCACTTTTCATCATCCCACCTTGGAAGAAATGAAAATTTACATGTCCCTAGAAGTATCTCTGAAAAAGCTGCACAAAACCCCCAAAGCTTGGGACAGTACATTCTCCACACTAGAAGCAGACCTCTACCTTAACAAAAAGTTTAAAAATCAAATAATTGGCTGGGAGCATGAGCAAACAGTGCAAAAAAAAATCAGACCATATAGGTATGACCAAAATAATATCCTTTATGAATATGAAGTGCAAGTGATGAATACATTTAAAGGATTAGATCTGAAAGAGTGCCTGAAGAACTGTGAACAGAGGTTGACAAATACTGTATAGGAGGCAGCAACAGAAGACATTCCAAAGAAAAAGAAGAGCAAGAAAGCAAAATGGCTATCAGATGAGGCCTTACAAATAGCTGAGGAAAGAAGAAAGGGAAAGGGAAAGTAAAAAAGAAATGCTATGCTAACCTGAATCCAGAATTTCAGAGAACAGCAAGGAGAGATAAGGTTTTCTTAAATGAGCAATGCAAAGAAATAGAAGAAAATGGTAAAATTGGAAAGACAAGATATTTCTTAATGAAAATTAGAGCTATCAAGTGAAAGTTTCATGGACACAAACAGACACAAGAAAAGACAAACATGGTAGGGACTTAACAGAAGTAGAAGAAATTAAGAAGAAATGGCAAGAATACACAGAACAATACAAGAAAGATATTAACACCACTAATATCCATGATGGTGTGGTTATTCATCTAAAGCTAGATATCCTGAAGAATGAAGTCAAGTGGCCCATTGGAATCCTTGCTAACAATAAAGTTTGTGGAAGTGATGGAATTTCAGCTGAGCTATTTGAAACCCTAAAAGATAATGCTGTTTAAGTGCTGCACTCAATATGTCAGCAAATTTGGAAAGCACAACAGTGGCCACTGGGTTGAAAAAGACCAGTTTACATCCCAATCCCAAAGAAGGGCAAAGCCAAAAAATGTTCAGATTACTGAACAATTGCACTCATTTCACATTCCAGCAATGTTATGCTTAAGATTTTGCAAAATAGACTTCAGTAATATGTGAACTGAGAATTACCAGAAGAATTGGGTGGTTTTTGATGAGGCAGAGGGGCTAAAAACCAAATGGCCAACATTTAGCTGGGTTATGGAGAAAACAAGGGAGTTCCAAAAAAGCATCTACTTCTGCTTCATTGACTACACTAAAGCTTTTGACTGTGTGGATCACAAGAAGTCCTCAAAGAGACAGGAGTACCATATCATCTTACTTGTCTCCTGAGGAATGTGTATGTGGGCCAAGAAGCAATAATTAGAACCTAATATAGAACAACTGATTGGTTTAAGTTTGGAAAAGGAGTATGACAAGACTATATATTGTCATCTTATTTATTTATGTGTAAAATGCATAATATAAAATGTCAGGCTGGATGAGTCAAAAGCTGGAATTAAGATTTCTGGGAGAAATATCAACAATCTCAGATATGCAGATGATACTACTGTGATGGCAGAAAGTGAAAAAGAATTAAGAAGCCACCTGATGAGGGTGAAAGAGGGGAGTGTAAAAGCTGGCATGAAGCTTAACATGATCTTGGTGACTGGACCCATCACTTTCTGGCAAATAGAGGGAGATGAAATGGAAGCAGTGTCTGATTTTATGTTCTTGGGATCAAAGATCACTGCAGATGGTGACTGCAGCCATGAAACTAAAAGATGCTTGCTCCTTGGAAGGAAAGCTATGACAAATCTGGATGGCGTACGAAAACACAGAGGCATCATTTTGCCAACAAAAGTCCATATTGTCCAAGCTATGGTTTTTCCAGTAGCAATGTATGACTGTGAGGGTTGGATGATAAGGAAAGCTGAGTGCTGCAGAATTAATGATTTCAAATTGTGGTGCTGAAGAATCCCTTGGACAGCAAGGAGATCAAATCAATACTTAAAGAAATTAATTTAGTTTTCTCACTGAAAGGTCAAATAATGAAGCTGAAGCTTAAATACTTTGGTTATATAATGAGAAGACAGGCCTCATTGGAAAGGGCCCTGATTTTGAGAAAGATTGAAAGCAAAAGAAAAAGGAGATGGCAGAGGATGAGATGGATAGGTAGTGTCATGGAAGCAATGAATATGAGCTTGGACAGACTTAGGGAGATAGAAGAACATAGAAGAGCCTGGCATGCTGCTGTCCATGAGGCCAAGAAGAGTCTGGCATAACTGAATGATTCAACATTTCCCCTTCAAGTCATTCTACATTCTGATGCCAATGTGTTCTTCAAATGTCACTTTAATTCTGTCACTCTTTTACTTAAAACTTAGTGGCCTTGTATTTGCTATGATATCATGTCTAAATTCTTCTAACTTAGCTTTTAATACCCTACCTAACCTTACCTGATCTCATTTCTAGTCTTCCCTTCTTCATCTCCCCAACATAAACCATCTATTGTAATCAGGTCAGTTTTCTCATTGTCCAAGATAATTTCTACCACTGTCACTTTGCTTATGCTCCTCCCCATAGTACCCTCTTCCTTCTGTCCACATAATACCCATTCTTTCAAACTTATCTCATCTTCACTTATTCTGGAAACCTCATTTTACTTTTACCTTATTATGTCTTTTCTGTCATGAACTCCTGAATTTCTCATCTGCATTGTGTTAGGAGGAAGAGGCTTGAGCCCTCCCTGTAGAGCCACTGTATCTAGTTTAGTTTCAATTAAGATATTATTTGGGGTCAGGAACGTCAAAACCAATCTGTCAAATAAAGAAGAAATCTAGAATTAGAGTGAGGTTAGCAGAGTGGATTCTGGAATCTGGAGGTAATGTTTAAATAAAAGCAGACAGAAGAAACAAGAAGTGAGATCAGGTATACCTGGGTCTGAGTTACTTGGTCATTAAGCCAAGGTCAAAAGTCACATGTCAGGATTCAGTGGGGAAATATGTTGACTATACATGCAGAGATTAACCTCTGTGCTAGATGACACAAGAAGCATCATCAAGTAAAACCAAGTACTCTTAACACTGAATTCCCTTTGTGGTGAGGGAGTATTGCATGATATATATGAGCCAAATAATATTATTGCTATTTCACAGCTAATCATGAAAACTCACCCTATAAAGTACTTCAAGACATACAAAGGACTTCCTTGCAACAGCCCTGTGAGGGGGATAGCTTAAGTATTATTAACTCTATTTTATAGGTGAGAAAAATGAGGCTCAGAAAGGTTCTGTGACTTGCTCAGGGTCACATAATTCCAGAGGCAGGACTCAAATCCAGTTCTTTCTGACCCCAAGTTTTTTCCAATTGCTTCTTCTTGACCGTCAGAACTTCAAATAGATACCAATCATTGGAATTGTCATCATTCAATTGAGTGTTGGTCTTTCCATGCTTTAAGGTTTTTAGAGCACTCACATATCCTATTTTATTTGAGCCTTTAATTCTAAGACCCATTCCCAGCTGAGCATCTTAGCAGATGTCCTATATTTTGTGAAGAGAGTCACAGGATTCATAATTGCTATTAGTTACTGTAGATTTGATCAGACGGCGCAATTACTATTAACTCATTTGACATAGTGGAATGAGTTGTAAAATCACAATGTATCTACTCTTTCAGCAGGACAGTGGCATCACATGCCTTCTATCAGGCTCCTTTGGAAGTCATTTAGGCATCATGTGCATGAGACTGGACACCTAGCAATACTTTCTATAAGTCTCTGATGAGGAAGGAAGTCTGAGACTTTGTGGACAGATGTACCATATGTGCATAGATTATAAAACCCAAATACTGGTTCTATGGCCCCAGTAGATTTTGCTGGCAGTATATCCCTGGCAACAAGTCTCACTGGACTGTGTAGTAGAATAATGCATTTGTCTCCCTCTGGGGAAGCACCATAATTCCACTAGTAGCTGTTTGCTTTACAAAGATAACATACTTTGTTATATGCACCAAAATGGCCAAAATACAAAATAGTTGGGCAGCTAGGTGGTGCAGTAGATAGAACATTGGCCCTGGATTCAGGAGGACCTGAATTCAAATGTGACCTCATACGCATAACACTTACTAGCTGTGTGATGCTAGGCAAGTCACTTAACTCCATTGCCTAGCCAAAAAAAAAAGAAAAAAGAAAGAAAGAAAACACAGAATAGTCTAGCTACTTTTAACCTGATTCAGTTTATAGCTTACTGCAAGAAATCATCTTCAAGAAAGATACACATTTTATCTCCAAGTTCTAGAAGTCACTTCTCTGTACTTCTCTTTTTGATTTCATCAGCCCCCATGGATTTTATTGTCTCGATGGAGATGAAATATATCTATCCCCCATCTGACTCTTGAGTTTCAAGATCATTTTATTAACTACCTCCTGGACATCTCTACATGTATATCATAGGCATTGCAAAGTCATTATGTCCCAAACAAAACTCATTATGTTTTCCTCTCCTCCTGTAACGTATCCCTCTTCCTAACTTTTCTATTTTTGTTGAGGGCACTACTATATTTCTAGTTACCAAGGCTAATGATTTTATATGTATATCTGTATATGTATGTATGTATAGATAGATAGATAGATAGATAGATAGATATAGATATATAGATGTAGATATCCTCCACTCTTCCCTCTCCCTCACTTCCTGTCAATTTTATTTTTATTATATTTCTCATACCCATACCCTTTTATCCACTGATACCACAGTCACCTTCACTCAGGCCTTCATCTCCTCAACAGTGTACCACTGCAATGGCTTCTATTTGGTTTCTCACTAATCCATTTCCCTGATCCATTTTCTACAGAGCTGCTAAATTGAAATTCCTAAAGCATAGGCCTGATCATAATACTCCTGATCGAGAAATTTCAGTGGTTCTCTAGTGTCCCTACTGACTGTAAATAAAATATAAACTTCTGTGTTTGGCCTCTAAATCTCTGTTTGGCATTTACAATCTGTCTGCAGTGTGTCTTTCCAATCTTATTACATGTTACCTTTCTTCACTCGCTCTACAGTTTAGCCAAAGGTCCACTTGCCATTCCTAATGTATGTAAAAGGTTTCAAACAAATGGCCTCCAGGCTGCATGCCTGAAATACTCCTGAGTGCAGCCTGAACCAGATTAAAATGTAATGGGGAAATATTTAACAAAATAAATAAAAAATACAATAAAACATAGAGGACATTACATTTGAAGATTAAGCCAATATGTAGTCTACAGAGATATTTATGTACGGATTTGTAGCCCCTGTTTCTATTTGACTTTGACATCGATGACGTGTGTGACATTCCAACTCTTGTATTTGTACATTTTGCACAAATACTTGAAATGCGCTTAGGATCCCCAAGGATTAGAATCCTGCAAGGCCAGTTCAAGTGCCACTCACTACACAAGACCTTTCCTGATGCTCCCAGTTCTTAGTAGCAGTAATAGGGTTAGGGATATTTCATTAACCCTCCTTTCTCTTTCTCCCATTTCCCCTTTCCCCCCCTTCCCCAACCCAATACTTTGTATATATTTTTAAAATCTAATTAACTGGGTACCTGTTATTTCCCCCCTATAATATATCAGCTCCTTGAGGACAGAGACTTTTGACTTTTGTCTTTTTATATGTAGTACCCAGCACATAGTAGATACTTAACAAATCCTTGTTGATTTGAACTGAATCCAAACGTCCTATTATTCTCAAGTTTTCCCTGACCTCACTTTCTTAGCCAATTGGAACCAGAGTGAAGTTAGTAACATTCTTGATTTCCAGTGCAGCTAATAATATTCTGATAGAGATAGTAGATTAGAAGAGTTATGGGCCATCAAGTGAGTTCAGGAAGCAGAATCATCAATATATGCCTCAGCTATCTCCCATGGATCTACAGCTTTGTACCTTGGCTAAGGAGTGCATTGTTTTCCTGGTGAATTTAAGCTTTCTTTACATCTTATACCAAATATCATATCTTCCAGGAAGAATATCTTTCCCTCTTCCCTCATAGACCTTACCTGTTTTATAACTCTCCAAATGGATTTACCACATATTATCGTGTATTATGGATAGCTATCCTGGTATCTTATTTCCCGACTACACCAAAAGCGGCTTAAAGGAGAGAACTGCATCTTGTCTGTAATCTTTGTCTTTCTCCCAATATCTAGTGTAGTGCTCAGCATGTGGGTGCTTAATAAATGTTTCCTGTATTATGCTATCATAATGTATCTCCCTCTAATTAGGTCTACCCCCATAGGTAAATTTTGTGAAAGGACACCATCAGGACCTGGTGTGGAAGCACATGGATTTATTAGGCATATGTTAGTCCATGAGGTTCATTCATATGCAGGGAGGCATTTAAGGGCCTCAGGTACTTATCTCTTGGCTGATAAACTGGCTTTTCCAGACCTACTCTGTTTCAGGGTAAGAGGACATACCATGTATTTCCCTGACTTCTTCTGATACTGACTTCTGGTATTATGACCTTGATTTAAAGACCTAATTCCACTCTTCTGTGTTCTTAATCTTACTTGGAATTTGTTGCAAGTATCTTCCGGTGATTCCTTATCTCCATGTTCCTCCTTCTCAGCCCGGTGACATGACCCTGATTGTTGATTATTTACATGGTTCTATGTTTTGGCTTTACATTCTTGATCTAAGACTGTATTCCATCCTGGTAACTCAGCCAGGATAGGCCTTCCTCTGTACTTCCACGGCATCAAAAGGTTTGAGTTGGATTTTTAAGACAAGATAAAGGACACAGAAGGTCAGAGTCAGGGATAGGGGCTCATAGGCTGGAACAGGGCTGACCTTGGAGAAGCAAATCACTATCCAGAAGACAGATTCCTGGCTACTTTAAATGGCTGTCTCTTCCTGGTAAGGGACCCTCCTTCATGTAATTAAGATTCACAAGGTGAACTTTAGCCTACCAAGCTCACCTACTTTTCATTCAGATTCTGACATATACCACTTGCTATCTCATGTCTCTCTTTATTTGGTGTGATAGTTTTATATCCTCAACTAGGTTATAAACTTCTTGAAAATAGTTAGCTATGCTCATATATCTCTTGAACTCCCAGTACATCTATTAGGCCATGAAAAAATACTTGATTGAATCAATCAATCAACTCTATTTAATGAAACAAACATTCATTAAGTGCTCTTATGTCCTAAACCCATATAGGCCCTGGGGATACAAAATAAAAAAAGAAAACTATTTGCCCTGCAGGAGCGTCTATGAGGCAGAGGAACAGCTAAAAGGTGCACTCAGATAAGTAAATACAAAGTAACTTGAGAGAGAGAATAGTACAGACACTAAATCTAATACAATATCTGCTGAGATTTTCAGGAGTGCTGATTGACAGTTTAACTGTTGTTGCCATTTCTCAACCCAAAGCTGATAATATATCAGATATTTCAAAGTTTTGAGAAAATCAAGATATTTCATATTATATACGCATATATACATTTATGTGTATGTATTATACCATTGTATATATTACATACAATATACAATATTGTAGCAAGATATTAACATGCAATTATCTTTTTAAAAAGATGAATTCCTCTCTCTGAGTCTCAAGGGGCAATTTGACAGGGCTGAAAGTTGGTCATGTCCCTAAAGGCTCTAAATAGCTAAATTGTGGATACACTTAAGCAACGTGAAAATCTAGGAGTTTGGGCTAGGAGTCAGAATAACCTGATCCTGAATGGAAATTACATGGGATGAAGAGGAGTTTCTCTCTACCCCTCCCATTAGTCATGTCAATTTGAAATAGAGCTTCTTGACCAGTAAGATACACTGCACCCAGTGGGGAATAGAAATACACACTCCAGATAGACACATACAGAAAGGTAGTGACTTGAAGCTGAAAGTAGCTTCAAGGAATGGGGCCTCTAGCAGTAGAAAAGAAAGCTATCTATGAATGCAAGGGAGAGGTATGCCTGGCAGAGAATCAAGCTCAGAAGAAGAGCTGACTCTGGGAGCCCACTTGAACAAACCATCCAGCAGAGATATTGCATATAAGAGGGAGGTTTGTGAGGACTCCATAGGAAAAAAAGCTGATGAAACCCTTTGATAACAGTTGTGAGTTTCCTTGACCACATGTGTTTCTTACATGTGCTTCACTGTCATGGTGCTTTTCAATTTGTACCTACTTTTCTCATGGATGCTATGTGTATTTGGGTATTGCCTCTGGTTGGAGTTGGGGAAGGGAATGTCTTACAGCTACTGTTCTTACTGTGACATTGCAATAAATACCACTGCTTTGAGTTAATTTTGATTACTGGTGGATCCTTAATGAGAAAAACAAAGCAAAATGCTGCAGAGTTTATAAGCTGTAGTTGTAGAAATACAGACCCACAGAGGATAGCCCTAGAATTTGAGGTAATAGCCACTTCTATGGGTACCCTGAGTGACAGTACATGTTTTAGGAATAACCTGGAGAAGATGCTACATGCACAAAAAATCTGCATGTTTGAATATTTCAGTTTTTATTTGAATGTTTGACATTGTATTAAGAGAGTTTTAGTAGATGTGGTCACATAAAAGAATTTGCCATTCAGGAAAGGTTGGTCTACTAATTTCACTTATTTGTTATTAATTCTAGATAGTATACTTTTTCTTTGCTCAGAGTCCAAGTGATAAAATCATTATTAAAATATTCAGTGCAGGTAGCACCAAAATTAAAAACAAACACTAAAAGATTAATAGTTTAGTATCTATTAAAATGGTGAGTCAGCAAGGATTTAAGTATTTACTGTGTGTCAGACACTGTGCTAAAGACTGGGGATTCAGAGAAAGGCAAAAAGCAGCACTGCTTTCAAGGAGCATGCTTTCTTCTGAGGGAGACAACATGGAAATAACCAGGTACATACAAGATCTATACAGAGCAAATGAAAGGCAATGTGGAATGGGAGTGGAAAATGTTAGGATCCTTGAAAGGTCTCCAAAAGGCAGTTTTTGATTTGGGTCTTGAAGGAACCCAGAGAAACCCAGAGGTGAAAGAGAAGGGGCCGAGCATTCCAGGGTGAAGCATAGGGAGGGCAGCCAGGGCAAAGGCATGAAAGTGAGAGATGGAATGTTATGTTTGAGGAATGGTAAGGAGGCCAATGTAGCTGCATCAAAGAGTGTATGGAGGGGAGTAAATGTAAAAAGACTGGAGAGATAAGGAAGAGACTATGTTATGAAGAGCTGTAAATGCCAAACAGAGGGTACCACTGGAGCTCATTAAGCAAGGAATGTCATGATCATACCTGTGTTTTAGAAAAATCACCTTGGCAGCTGATTAGATTAGAAGAGGGAGAAACTTGTGCTGGAAGACCAATTAGAGGGTTATTTCAATAGCCTAGGGGAGAGGGGATGAGGGCGTTAAAGTGAGTAGTTTTCTAAATTTTAGTAAAAAGGTAAGACTTTAATAATATTGTAAATGACTTAAAATTACATTAAAAGCAATTCTGATTAAATTGCCTAACGCATACATGGGGGCTTTAAATAATTTTTTTTTATTATTACAAATCAAATGTTTATATTATTTGCTATCTTTCAGACGGT
This sequence comes from Phascolarctos cinereus, assembly GCF_003287225.1. Taxonomy (NCBI): domain Eukaryota; kingdom Metazoa; phylum Chordata; class Mammalia; order Diprotodontia; family Phascolarctidae; genus Phascolarctos; species Phascolarctos cinereus. The sequence goes on from NW_027556098.1 coordinate 112,774,880, forward strand.
CCGGCATGGGTTTCCTTACCAGCCCACAGCCTTAGCCTTTGATCCAGTCCAGAAAATTTTGGCTATTGGGACAAGAACAGGTGCTATACGAATGTATCCTTTCTGTTAGGTTGATTCATAGGTATTTTTGTCATCAATTACAGTTCCATAAACACTTGGGTAAGTGGAATTTTCCTTATGATATTATAACTATGGATTCTTCATGAAGGGAAAAGGAAAAAGTAGTCTAATTTCCTGTGTTATTTTTATAATTTTCATTATTTATTGACTGAAGATGACAATTCAAGTGTGGGTTAAAAATGTAGTTACCCTTTTCAGTAAGTGCATTTTTACATAATGTGAAGGTTCAAAGGCAACTATATTAGTCATGTAAACTTATTATATACTTTTTAATCATCATGAGAGGTGGTAAAAGGGTAATGTGAGATTCAAATGCACTCCTGTTGGTGGGAACTTGGGGAATGGGGAGAGTGGAGTATGGGAGGAAAATGAAGTGGTAGAAGGAGTTATAGAATAAGCAAAGAGAGAAGAGTAATGAAAATAAGTTGCTAATCTAATTTTTTACTTTAATTTCTAATAGCTAGTCATGAGTAATACCTATTAGCAGCAAATGATCATAGTAAAATCTATGTCCAAAGATTTTTTTTAAATGGTCACTTTAGTATGCTGTGCTTTTATCCTTTAAATATTGGCTTAAAAATTAGAGGTCATTCTGGAAACGTGAACATTCAGATATTGTGCATTGCTTTCATGTTATAATTATTTCCATTACGTACATTTATTAAATATATAATCATATATTTTTTAGTTTCATGTGAGGCACACATGGAACAAGGTATTGTCGTGTTAGGTCAAACGTGGCAATAGAGAGGGGGAGTCAGGCAAGATATGAGGGGAAGTACTGGAGAAGCAGGGAAAACACTGGTTTCTGGACCATCATGAGTCAGAGGTAAACTCAGAAATGGAGAGTACATAAATATCATAGGGCTAAACCAGATGGGATATCCAAAGTCCATGCTTACTAGTAAGTAGAATTACAAACAGCTGGTTGGCTCCTTAGTGAAATACATTCATTGTTAGGAAGCAGATAAAATGCGTCCTCCTGACAATGTCATGAATCAAAGAATCCTAAGATTGGAAGGGACCTCAGAGATCATAGGTTCCTGAACTTAGAGCTAGAGGCCGTCAAGACCAATTCTGTCATGTTACAAATGAGAGGGAGTTGTTAGCTGACAAAGAGTCACACCAACAGTAAATGGCAAAGACAACATTTGAACCTGGGTCCTCTGACCAGGATTAAACTTCATAACTCTTTCCACCATGCCGCTAATTTGTAAATTATTTGAGAGTGAACACTCTATCTGATCTATATTTGTGTCATCCTTACTGCTAACATATATCCCTAAGCATGGGAAGAACTTTATAGAAGTTGGTTGAATGAAATTGTAACATTGAATAGAATGGCTTGTTTGGAGGATTGATAGGGTTGGAGAAGGAAGGAGTCATGTAAAGGAGTCATGAGATATAAGGTTGAAGAGGTATGTTGAGATTAGATAATGAAGAGCTTTGAGAGATAACGAAAGAATTTATTCTCTACAAACCAGTGAAGATTTTTGAGTTGGGGAGTGACATGCACAAAATAGAACTTTAGGAAGATTTATATGTAGCACAAATTAAGCTACTGTCTTTCTGAGAAATCCCCAGCCAAGAACTGTGAAGACTGAATAAACAAACTGATCTTTTAGTTATTTTATAGAGCCAGTAGTACAAGAGTGGTTGGTTAATCCTTGAAACTCTTAATTGTGTGCACTTGGGTAGAACTGACAGCCAGTGATCTCTAAAATATTGGGGTGAGTATCCTTGATCAGCAAGTTCAGTGATTAGGTTAGTAAGGGAGCATGATATAGAAGAGAGCGCTAGACTAGAAGTTTTAAGCTGGTGTTCTGGCCTAGGTTCTGCTGCTTACTAGTTGTGTTAGTTAGGGGAAAGTCTCAGAACTTCTTTGAGCTTCTTCCCTTCCTTCATCTTCTCTTTCTTTCATTGTGATGTGTGTTCTCTTTTCCTCACATGGTTATCTTGAAGATAGAATGAGATAATGGATATAATAGGGTGTTAAGATCTCTAAAGGCTGATTGATAATATATAAATGTAAATCCAAACTTTTGGGAGAAATCCAGAAAAAACAAAATGTTTGAAAGATAGAAGGAAAAATTTAGAAAGAAGCATAAGGAAATGGCAGCAGAAATCCAAAAAGAACCTTTTGGAGGCCACTAAAAGTATCTTAGATACCTGAGTCCCTCTCCAGACTAAAAGATGGCAAGTAACAACTGAAGCATCAAATGGAAAGGTAATATTTACGGTGGACATTTGTTCTACTGGGCTTGTTTCCTGCCAAGAGTTACTGGAACAGTCTCCATCATACCCTCATGAAAAACTTACAAGATAAAAGGCCATTGATGGCAATCTATTTCTTATTTGATGCTGAGAAAAGGAAAAACAATTATATATGAGTCCTATGTTCCTATGTGGAACTTATATATGGATTCCTATAACAAGAACCTTAGAAAACCTTAGAGTAATCTGGTTGGTAAGCAGTTTTCAAGGAAAGAGGTAGATAGTTAACAAGATTATTGGAGTGCTTATTATTGTTTGTGTTCTCAAAGAGGACTGATGCCATCAGGAGGGTGATGTCTTGACTTGCAAATGAATTGGATTACAGTGAGGGAGGGCTGTGCAAAATGACCAGCCTCACTTTCTCCTCCAGAACCGTTTGGGTCCAATGGCAAGATATAGATCAGGACAACTGAAGATGGCCCTCATTTACTATACTAGGTGCTACTGAATACTATAAAAAGAGATGCGAAATTAAAAAATTATTTCAGTTCTGAAGGAACTTTCATTAAAATAGAGGAAATACAATTTAGAAAAAACTAAGATTTACAAAGCAACATGTAAACCAGTACAAATTTTTAAAGTAGCAAACAGTAAGTCCATAGGAGTTACAGATTAAGAGTGACTTAAACAAGGTTAGTGAAGGAAAGCTTTTAGGAAGGATACATGTTTTAAGACAGATTTAAAAGGAAAGGAAGTATCTGGATTAACAGAAAAGATTAGAGAAGGGAATTTCAAATGGAAAGAAACAATTGTATGGATGTATGAAGGAGTAACCAATAAGTCGTATGTTTATTAATTGTAGCTTTCTCATTATAATACCACAGAATTTGAGAATTTAAGAGTTGCCCTCACTGGCCATCTAGTCCAACTAATATCTGGAAAAGAATCCCTATTATCACACACTTGACGACCCAATGAAAAGGAATCTGCTCCTCCCCAAAGCAGTCCATTCTGGTTTTGGATCATCCAAATTGCTGGGAAATTTCTCCTCCGTGAAGCCGAAATTTGTTTCTTCGCACATTCCATGTTGCTTCTAGTTCTGTTCACTTGGGCTAAGCTGAGCAAATCTGATCTCTCTTCCACTCAACAGCCTTTCAAATACTCGAAGATAATTGTAGTTTCCCCTCAACTCCAAGTCTTCTCTTTTGTAGATTAAACATTCCAAATTTCTTCATCTGATCCTCATATGGCATAAACCCAAGACTTTTTATCATCCTAGTGTCCTCTTTTTAACATACTCTACTGTATCAAATTCCTGCCTGAAATATGCCACCCAGAAGGCAACATAAAGCTTCAGAGGTGGTCTCCCCATGGCAGAAAGCAGTGGAACTCTTGCACATTATTTTCCCAATGTGCCATGCCTCTCTTAATACAGCTCAGGTGCACATTAGTCTTAAATACCATCATGGTGCCAAGGGATGCAACAGACACCTGCAACTCCCTTCATCACTTTTTCCCTACTGCCAAGCCACTACTGTTGGCTAAATTAAGCTGACAAACACACTCAAAGACCAACAGAGGTTGTTTACCTTTCCTTTGTCTCTACCTAGGGAATCTAATCATTTCCCTATCTCAGAGTCTTGAGTTACTGGCTCTATTTGGACCTTCAGAGGTAGATCTTGAGAAATGTATGTTAAATATTTAAGAAGAGCCACTGCCTATGGGTAAATGGTCAAAGATTATAAACAGGCAGTTCTCAAAAGAAGAAATGTAAGCTATTAACAACCATATAAAACTTCTCCAAATCACTTATAATGAAAGATATATAAATTAAACAGCCCTGAAGTTCCATCTCATTCTCATCAGAATGGCAGAGATGACAAAAAAAAAAAGATGAAATTGTGTGTAGGGCCTATGGGAGGACAGATGCACTATTATAAGGTTGATAGGGACTATCCCTCCAAAGTCAGTACTTAGTGCATACCCTTTGACCCAGCAATGCTACTATTAGTCATATACCAGAAAGAGTACAAAGACAGAGAAGACAGACTCATATGTACAAAAATATTTCTAGCAGAACCTTCTGAGTAGCAAACAACTGGAAAAAAGTGGGTATCCATCAGTTGGAAAGTAACTGAACAAATTTTGCTATTTGAATACAGTGGATTCTTATTGCACTGTAAGAAATGACAAAAGCAACTGATTCAGAGAAATATGGGAGGACTTTTTTGAACTAACATAGAGTGAAGTGAACAATTTATACTATGACTACAATAATGTAAATGAAAACACTTTTGAAAGGCTAAAGAATTCTGATTAATTAATGCAGCAACCAGTCATGACTCCAGAAGACTGATGAAGTTGACTGATGTTGAAACATGTTTCCTACCTTGATGCAGAAAGATAATAGAGAAGAGAGACAGAATGAGGCATGCATTTTCAGATGTGGCCGAAGTGTAAATTTGTTTGCTTGGCTGAACTTATTGTTTACAAGGCAGCTAAGTGTCAAAATGTACAGAGTGCTGACTCTGGAGTGAGGAAGAGTTGAGTTCAAATCCTGCCTCAGACAGTTATTAGCTGTGTGACCTGGGGCAAGTCACTCAACCTATCTACCTCAATTTCCTTATCTGTAAAATGGGATGATAATGACACCTAGCTCCCAGGGCTGTTGTGAGTATAAAATGAAATAATATTCAAGGCTTTGCAAACCTTAAAGCACTATATAATGCTATATTATCATAAAAGAGTACACTTTCCTTCTGAGGATTGAAGGAGAATTGTGGGGAGGGACTTGATGTGTAGTGATAATGATACAAAAGAAGGGAAAGAAGAAAGAGAAGAGCATCAATGAGACATTTTAAAAGACATATAGAAGAGAATGAAGTTCAGAAGGGAACACAGAGAAGCAGGACAACATTGGCTCTTTTGGGTTAAGGTTAATGTGTACTTAAAAAAAGTTGAATATTAACAGAAAATCACCATTTTATATATAATCTCAGTGTTTCTGTCTTTTATGTTAAATTTATTGTTTTTAACATTAAGTTCATAATTTTTAAAAAGAAAATAAAAAATAAATGTATGAATGGAAAGAGCTCAGCTCCTGAAATTAGAGGGCCTTGATTTGAATCTAACCTCTTATTCATTGTGAGACCCTGGGCAAGTCAGTTCACCTCCCCTGTGAAATGAGGATAATGATAAAAATACTGCCTGTCTCTTAGAGTTATTTTGAAGAAAGCTCTTTATAAACTGTACGTTGATTTTTTTTAAAGCCTTGCATATTCTTCTTATACTTATGAATAAAAATGCCTGGATATACTAGAATATCAACATATCCTTAGGCTTCACTGCCTCTGTTTCAAAATTTTTTTTCCTATAAGACCTGACTTACATGAAAACAGAGAGATTTCTTTTCCATGAAGACAATGTTGATTTTCAAAATGTAGATTTCATGCTACTAGGATCTAAATTTTAGAGTCATAAAAACTCTACGAATATCCCTATTGTGTGCAGAGGCAAGTGGAATGAACCTATGTTTTGAATACTCCCTCTCCTTCCATAATTTTGCATTTGTGAATTCAGGTTAAAATGAACATCAAAAATAGCCCCAAAAAAGGGAAAGAAATCCCTAAAGGGCAAAGATGCAATCTGAAGAATGTGAGTGAAGGTGAGAGGTTCAGGTTACCTCTTTCCTGGTGTGGTAGTAGAGGTATTTATAACCATAGTGTGTTCATATGAACCTCAATTTTTTTTTTAGCTAGGTGAACAACCTCTTTCCCTCTCCCACTATTTGCCTTCCTGAATCTTGTTCATCTGCCATAATAAGAGGGCCCCTAAAACACAGGAAAGGGAGAACTGCCTTGATTTGTGGTACTGTAAAAATAGTTTTTGTTGAAATAATACATCCAGCTCCTAAAATGACATAAAATAGAACTGAAACTGAATAGCCTTTCTTTGAAGAAGGCTGTAATAACAATAATATTATAGAAATAGTAGTTTTAAATCCTGAAAATAAGAGACTAAAATATTAATTATTCAGGTTCCATTCTTATAATATGTTACCATGCATAATGTAATATGTAAAATATATTATATATAATTCTTATATAATTAAAAGATATAAATCATGGTTTTTATATCTGATGTTTCATCAATAATTTATAACCCTGGTTTGTTGCTTAATATTAGATGAATCCATAGATAATTCAAGTAAGCTACAGCTTATAAACAGTATTGATTCATTTTTGTCTAGTTGTGTAAATAGGTTGTTTAGTTGTCTTGGGAGACTGGAGAACTATACGAGACGGTTTTGGAAAAAATGTTAATGACTGTTAAGGGATACTCAGCTCTATCATCATCATCATTAAAAGCATTTATTAAGTGCTATTGGTGTCTGACATTTTACTGGGATGTTCTCTGTGCTGAAAGATATTGCTACTGATGCTGATCAAAATGTGTTTATGTGACTGTGGCTGAAAATAGCAAAGTACAATCTGATGTTCTCTCCGGCACACAGTGAGCATGGATGCAGGCCCTTTTTTGATTTGTGAGTGCAGCTCTTGCTTACAGAGCCTTTAAAGTTACGGTCTGTCCAAGGACTTCTAGAAAAGACATTCCATTCCTGATTGATACAAGCCAGGCGTATGTGGTATTTATATTTCTTCCCAACTGTGCTGCATCTTCTGAAGCTCTTTTTTTCAGTGAATCTGTGAAGTATTTATTTTGTTTACTTCATATGCGTCTTTTGCTTCAGCTGGATATCCTTTCATTCATTCTAAAAGTATAGAATGTTAGAGTGGAATGGGGCCTTAGAAGTCATTCAGTGCTAATACACATTGCTCATGAATCCCTCTGCGCCAGCCCTGAGAAGTCTCTGGTTGAAAATCACTGGTAGCTCATTACTTTTTGAGGCAGATAATCATACTTCGGGCCAACACTAAGGGAAAATGTTTGTTTTGAAACGGAACTGAAATCTGCGCTTTTACAGCTGTACGTCTTGCTCTTGATTCTGCTCTGGAGCCAAGTAAAACAAATTGCTTACCTCTCCCCATGGTAGCCCTTCAAATACTCGAAAATAACTCTTGCATCCTTTGTAAGTCTTCTCTTCTACAGAATAGATGTCTCCATTTTTCTCAACTGATAGTCATATGACATGGTGCCCTGTCTCCTGACTCTACCATCCTGAGGATATGCCCTAGTTTGTCAGCGGATTCTTTAAAATCTGGTTCCTAGAACCAACACAGTGCTTCATGATCTGACCCGGAGCAGAGTACAAGAGAATTCTGATGTCCCTCTCTGTGGATGCTGTCTCTTCTGTTAGTACAGGCCACAACACCATTACCTTTTTTGGTTGCCTGCCATACTCTTGCATCATAATGGATTTCCAGCCCGCTAAAACCTCTCGGTTTTTCTCACATAAAATTTGGGGCCGTGTGTTCCCTCTTCTGTGCTCATGGAACTAACTTTTTAAACCTGTGGTGGATTCCACATTTATAATTAGCCCACTAGAATTGTTTTGAAAACTATCATTTTGATACAGGTAGTGTAGATAATTTTCTAGATCAGATTATAGGTGATACTGTTTCATCATTTAATGTCAAGTATAGATTTTTGCTGACATTATGTATTTTTTTCCATTTTTACCTTTGTATTTTCTGTGCCTAGATAGTGGCTTATACTTAGTAAGCAAAGTAGAGAAGTTGAATTAAATTATGTATAAGGCTAAATGATATTTTTGTAGCATAGCTATATAAAAAGTTATGTACATTTAATCTGGATCTTCATGTCACATTGTTGCCATTTTCTAGATAAGTTAGGAGTCTTAATTTTGTTTTCTATTTCTTCATCAGTTGGAACATTATTGGATGTTATTTTCACAGCAAAATTTAGTTTAAAACAATTCATCTATGAATTGTTGATAAAATGCTTTTCTGTGTGAGGGTACCTCTGTGATAAAGGTCATTATAGAACTCTGGTTATTACACACACTGTAGAAAATTTCATAATTATTTGTATGTCTTATTTTATATATATTTCATGATCATAGTCATCATCATAAGGAAATTCCTGGATTTAGTGTCCTTATGCTATTTTCAAACTATTTAATTGAAAGGAAAAAAATTATCTTTAGTTGGTTAGCTGGGGGTTTTTTTGTTTGTTTCTTTGTTTGAACACACAATGATATTGAGGTCAGTGCTACAGGATAAAAAGTTGGATAGTTTTCTTTTGTTGCTCTGCCACAGACTTTTCCATGACCCCATCCTGCCATCTTGTAAACAGATGCCAGTGGGCACAAAGGAAAAGGACCAAAATCTATAGACTGTTCCGAACAAATGCCCTCCTTATAGTGGGTCATTGGTGTAAATGTCATATATCAGTATATCACATTCATTTTTTATTGCAAGAGCTCCCCAGAAAGCATAGTGTCAAAACATATGCTGATGTCAGTTGTTTGATCCTGTCCTATATTTCCAATTATGACTCTAGAAGATAGATTGACTATAATTAGACAGACTGTGCAATAACATTTCACTTTATTAGAGATAGAGAAAGTCAGAAATATGGTAGTATCTGTTGTGAAGGAGTAATAGTGTGGTAAGATCATTAGTTCTGTCTGGAGTTAGAGGATCACTTGGTTCAGAGCTTACCTCTGATCTTTCCTGCATGACCCTTGGAAAGTCACTAAGCTTCCCTGAGCCTGAGTTTCCTTCTCTGTAAATTCAAGGATGAGACTAATGGCCTCCAAGGTCTCTTCCAGCTTTCAACCTATGATCCTTTGACAGTGCCAACTATGGAGCTGATATTATAGGATGTTGATAAACTTCTTGATAAGGTAGTGAAAACCTTTTTAATAAGTCCTGGAATCAAGTCTACTGTGCTATTGAATGTTTAGATAATATCAGTGTGTGTGTTTGCATGTGTGTGCCTGTGTGTGTGATGTTCCTGACAATTTGTATTTCCTTCTTGCTACCTAACATGCAGTTCCAGATTGTATTCTTTAAAAAAAAATAATTATACCTGTTTTTGTGTCACCCTCATTTCCAAGTATATTTGTCTTCTCTCCCCTCCCCAGAGAAATATCTCTTGTAAGAAAGAATAAAAAGGAAAGAAGAAAAAAACTTTACTTCTGCAACACTAACCAAAGCATCAACCAACTGTGACATTATATGCAACGGTCCACACCCACTATCCCCAGCCTCTGTAAAAAAGGGAGGGATTTCATTTTTTCCAGGACCAAACTTGATACCAGTTGGTCTGTTATTGTGGTTACTGGTATTCTTTCCAGTTATACAGTTTTGACCAATTTGCTCATTGTTCTCCTGCTGATTATTACTTAAATCTATCTTCTTATGCTTCTCTGAATTCTCCACACTCATCCTTTCTTACTCTGCAGTAGTATTCCATTACATTCATGTGCCACCATTTAGTTAGCCATTCTCAATCTAAGGGCATTTATTTTGTTTCCAGTTCTTTGCCACCATAAAAACCGCTTCTATAAACCTTTTGGTGTACATGATCCTGTTCCTTCCATCTTTGGACTCCTTGAGGTATATGTCTAGCAGTTGGATTTCTGACTTAGAGGATAGGGACATCATAGCCACTTTTGAAAAAGCATAATTTCCAATTGCATTTCAGAATGATTATGGACCAAATCACAGATCCATTATTTACATGGTGTTCTCCAACTTTATTGGGATCTAGAAACACTTGACTGATCATGTTGCCTAATGTTTGGTGCAGCTTAAACTAGGATGGTTCTAGTAGAGGAGAGAAATGATAGCCTACTACAGTTGTCATAGACAACTTTCTTGTCATCTCAGAAATAATGATGTTGGTATCTTAAAAATCATATGGACCTTTCCTTAATATTTCAAGTGTTTAGAAAAGACCAGGTAGATCGTTGGAATGGAATAAGTATTTATATAGTGGCTACTACATGCCAGCCAGCACTATGCAAAGTACTTTACGAATATTATCTTATTTATTGGATTTGGTTTTTAGTTAAGCAGTAGCCAGCACTCTTAAAGATCTCAGTAGATATACCATCACATTTAATGTCTTTACTATTTTTCACAACTTTGAAAGCATAACTAACATTTAAAAATTGAGCTATAGGTCAAAAAATTATTTATCAGTGGTAAAGTTGAAATGATATAGCATGATATCCAAATATCTTTTTTGAAAAGCAGTTTTTCATTAATGTTCTACTTACATTCAATTCAATTCAATAAACATTTTAAGTGCCTGTGATAAGCTAGGTATTATACTAGATCCTAGGGATATAAATGAAAAAGAAAGATAGTCTCTGCCCTCAAGGAGTTTACAATCTTAAGGGAAAAGACTACACACAAAAGGGAGTTGGACAAATAGGAGACACTGGGGGGAGACCCTGGCATAGGAATATCTTGGTCATGGAGTTGAAATGGAGCAGAGCTGCAGATGGAAAGTGAAATGCTCTGTAAAGTCCAGGTTCTGCTCTTTATAAAGGAAAAGCCCTCCACTCCAGTCAGAGGGGAAAGGAGGCTAAGGGAGGTGGAAAGGAGTTGAGTAGCCAATGCTGAGTTAGCAGCATGGTGCTCTTGTTGTTTTCTGATGCTTCTTTATCTCAGCATTTGACCACATATGCTGTTTTACTGAGACTGTGAACTGTCTCACCTTTCATGTGCCATGCCTCAAAATGTCCTTCTTGTTTCTAGTCTCAGAGGATGAGTTGCCCCCCTTGCATTTACAATCCTTCCACTTAAGTCTTTGATCCCATCTACTCCTACCTCCTGTAGTTTTTTCTTCTTTCTTTCTCTCTCTTTTTTTTTTTTGGTTAGGTAATGGGGTTAAATGACTTGCCCAGGGTCACACAGCTGGTAAGTGTTATGTGTCTGAGGCCAGATTTGAACTCAGGTCCTCCTGAATCCAGGTCTGGTGCTCTATCCACTGCGCCACCTAGCTGCCCCCTCAAGTTTTTTCTTATAAATTATTCTCTCATCGGAGCAGCTAGGTGGTGCAGTGGATAAAGCACCGGACCTGGATTCAGGAGGACCTGAGTTCAAATCTCAGCCTTAGACCAAACACTTGCCACTTACTAGCTGTGTATCCCTGGGCAAGTCACTTAACCCCAATTGCCTAAAAAATAAATGAATAAATAAAATTGTTCTCTCATCTTCAATAATCAGATTTTTCTTTTTGCAATTGACAAAGTATATTTTAACACAACAAAATGAAAAAACCCCACTAACAAAGTATATTTCCTGAAAAGTTAAACGTGATAATGCAAAAGAGTGAATATGACAGAGGATGATTCTGCTCTTTCATAATTTTCTCTTTGTTGAAAGAAAGGAAGGTTTTGTCCTCAACTTTTGCAAACTGGTACCAATGTTGTCCATTGTATTTATGTACTGTTGCCATTTAATGCTATCTGCTGTTTTGCATATTTGAAATTTTGTCATTTTGTAGTTATTTATCTCTTTGTACTATTTTTTTTAGTTTTGTTAGCATATAACTGGGTAGAATAGTTTCTGATAATGTTCTTAATTTCTGCTCCATTTGTTGTGATTCTCTCCTCATATGTCATTTCAGAATTTGATTTTCTTTCTGTTTTGTTATTAATTTGCTAATTGTTTATCAATTTTGTTGAACATTTTTTAAAAGAATTTTTTTTTTCATTTTAAAAGCTCATGGACCCCAAGAGATACTGTAATCAGAAGAGTTAGGATACTGTTACAGTAATTCAGGCCATTGGAAATGAGAATCTGGACTAGTATGGTAGCCATGTGAGTGGAAAGAAAAGGAAAGGTATTAAAGATGTCATGGAGGTAGAACTGACAAGACTTGGCAACAGTTTAGGTATGGGAAAGGGAGAGGGAAGAATTAAAGATGATTCTAAGATTATGAACCTGGGTGACTGGGAATATGGTGGTACCCTAAGAACCACAACAAGTCAGTTAACAAGCATTTAATAAGTGCCTACTCCGCATCAGGCACTGTGCTAAGCACTGAGGATACAAAGAAAGACAAAAAATGGTCCTAGCCCTCAAGGAGCTTACAGTCCAAATAACAAATTTTTTGTCTTATGGCAAGCAACACAAGTTTTGCTAGAAGGAGAACAAAATGAGAACTGGGGCAGTTGGGATAAAATTTGCCTTCAAATTAATTTCTAAGACAAACTCAACTGAAATGGAGAGAACATGGCCTCTGCCTTCATTAAAAGGAGGCTGATTCTAGGGAGGCTCTCATATTTGTGGGGCTGGGATAGAATAGCTCACCTGGGAGTACAACTGTGGGAGGAGCAGAGAGTGCCCAGAGAAGGCCTTATAAACTCTTATCAAATTGGGATTGTTTCGATTATTGTATTTGTGTCCTCCAGTGCCTAATACTGTGTCTGGTGCAAAGTAGGTAATTAAATACCTGATTGTTTCTTACTTTAACTACTTTTATTGCTAAGGAGGTGATAAGCTCAGCTTTTCCATACTGCTGAAGGACTGAAATGTGATCAGTGTCTTCTAAATTTCGATATCTGGGAGCAAAGCCCTATGACTCTATGCTATTTACAGACCTTCAACAAAAATAGCGAAATTTAGAAGAGGCAAGAGTTTTAGGGAGGAAGAGAGAGAAGATAATGAGTTCGAGGTACCAATGAGACGGATAGAATTATAGACGTCCAAGAGGCAGCTGGAAATGCAGAAGTTGAGTTCAGGGGAAATAATAGGGATGGTTATATATCGTTTTATTATTCTAATTATTATATTCTATATTTGTTAGTTATTTCCTATTATTGTATATGGCTTGTTTGTACGTATTTATTTGCTTGTGGTCTCTCCCATTAGAATGTGAGCTCCTTGAGATCAGGGACTATCTTTTGCATCTTTTTGTATCCCCAGCACTTAGCATAGTGTCTGAAACACAGCAGGCTCTTATTATACTTATTGCCTGATTTACTGAATATAGATTTGGCAAGCATTTCCCAAGAGGCAATAATTAAATTCATGGGGGTATGATATGATTACCAAAGCAGAGAATGTATAGGGAGAAGCTAGGGGACATCTCTGGCAGTTGGGCAATGGATGATGGTGCAGCAAAGAGCACTCAGGAAAGTACAGTTATGACAGGTAGCTGGTATAGTAGAAGCATGGGCAGGTTCCTGGGGATCTTGGAGCTGCAGTGATTTTCCTTCTAGCCCCTTATTTCAGCTCCACCCAGTGTTTTACACACCTGGCAGTCTGAACTCTGAAATTACCAACCTGGTGGCAAGCAATGTTGTCTTAAGTTTCATTTCCTTAAATTCCAGATTTAGCGACTGTTGTATTTTATATCCTTTTTATTCTTATAGTATGTGCTTTTAATCTCTAATTAATTATTTTAATTGGATTTTATGGTTCATGATTGCCTGTTGAATTTTATAAAAAGGAAAAATTTTTGAACCCTTTGCACTAAAACAAAGCAGTTGGCTCACAATAGGAGGACAGCCAGTAGAGAGCATTACCACAAAAAACAAGGGAAGAGAGTATATGCAGGAGAAGGGGTTAGAAGGAGTTAGAAGCCAGATTGTAAGGGGTTGAGAAGTAAGGGCCAATATAGATTACTCTTTCTGGGAATTTTACAGTGAAATGGAGCCAAGATATAGGCTAGCATGAGAAAGTAGCATGACCAGGAGGATATCTTTTAGGGGCATGTTTAAAGTAGTAGTAAAAACTCCAGTAGGTGGGGGGGTTCTCATGGCAAATGATACCCACGTTTAGCACAAATCTTGGCAAATAGTAGGTGCTTAGTAATTGTTTATTGACTGACTGATGACTGACACCAGTAATCTTGAAGGAGCTATCTTATTTTAGATAAAATCAGGCCCCAATATGACCAGGAGAGTTATATATCAAATATAAGGAACAGAACCTTAGAGTCACCCACCATAAATTAGAATGAACAATGTACAGAACACTGAGGGGACTGTTTGACAAATGAAGTTCTCTGCAAAAGATATAGAATGATTTGTACTGAAAGCAGTCTATTATGTGGCAGTAAGCAAGTTATTCATGAAGGATGATGAATAATAGATGAAGTGACCAACTAACGAATCAGATCCTGTAGGACCATAAAGGACTAATTGGGAGGCCAAAAACTCAGGGGTCTGAGGTGTTTGTCTGATGATTTAGGCAAAGATGGAAGCAGTGAGTTCAGGATCATTGATTTTGGTATTTAGCAGATCTGCATTCACATTTTGACAAGCAGTGACATATTGGAGTGTGAGCTTAATGTGTTTTTTATGCACTGCACAGAATTGGGTGGAGTGAAAATGTCACCTAGATTTCTCTTCTACAGTCTGAAACAGAGTGATAAATAGCTATGGGTTTCTTAGCATTTGGAAAAACAGTTCACCGTTTGACTATAAAGCCAGCTTTTTTATATTAACTGGGGATACAAGGAGATGTGTTAATGAAACCTATAAGTAAACACAAGCCTCATTATAATATATAATAATAATGCTATACTAATATGATTGCTATAAAGATACTTACATTTTAGCCAGATTCTATAATATCACTTCTAAAAATATCAAATGAGATAATATTTGTAAAGCACTTAGCACAGTGCCTGGCACACAGTTGGCACATAATAAATACTTGTTCCTTTCCCTTCTGCCTCCATCCTTATTCCCTAAAAAGTAAAAAAAAAAAAAGACATTGTTTATTTCCCTCTCTATGCCTTCCACTGGAACTAATGAGCAGTGGATTGACTAGAATTAAGAGAAAAAGAGAAAGATTCACTGGAAACATGGGTGACCCACAATTGAATATGTCCCTGAGTAAATAAGAGAATGTACACATAAATCATACTTGTGCTATAACACAACAGAGTAAGATGGTGCTCATGCTTTAAAGTTAATATGATTTTTAGTGATATAATAATGCCTGAGAAACCTATTCCTTCTTGGTTCCAGTATGCATTAATTCAAGGCAATTTTATTGCCAAAATGCCTTATGAATTGCTAACATGTATGACACATTTAGCCTCTTTATTGCTGATCTGTAATTACCCATCCCTTTCTGAAAATGGAATTTTCAGTGGGAAGACTATTAATGATGTAAAAGAATTACCAAATCCCTATGAGAATTTTCATAAAAGGCACAGCAATTTGCAAAATATATACATGTATATATCAGCAAATAATACCTTTTTTCCCTTGCAAAGTATTTTTCAGCTATGTTTAATTTATCCATGCTACATTGCACTGGGGAGAAAGGGGAAACAGTATTATCTTTAACCTCATTTAATATTAGGAAAATTGAGGCATAGAGAGGGGAGTTGTATTGCTCAAGGCAGAGGAGCAAAGAATAGTGTCTTCCTTCAGATTAAAAAAGCCAAGGAAGCTAAACTGAAGCTTTGGCTTGATGGTGATTTTCTGGATATTTGGACAAAGATTTTATACCTGAAGACTGGGCTTGGGAAAGTCAGTGGGAAAACTGCAGCTCCTTGGCACATTCTGGAAGTCTAATTTAAAAATTCATACTCCTTTGAGATGCCAGGCAATTTTGAGTATAAGAAAACGTTAAAAAACCTTGAATTTTCTACTTTTGTAAAAAGATGTAAGCAGTATACACTTTTAAGTTTAATCTGCATTATTACCTTTTGCTCCATCACTTTCTTAAGTCTAGACAGTCAACAAAGCAGTAATCCAGCCCTGATTCTTTCCTAGGTGTCAGTGCTCACACTGAAGATTGAATAATTCCTGGGCTGGCTAAAGCATTAGCTACCCTTGCCTACCAGGCTGTTTCCTTATCATAAATTGTTAGAATACAATTATGCTGTTAGGAGGGCAAACCTCACATATTTATTTAGTTTGGTATCACTCTCTTGTGAGTTTGGCTAGGCAGCAGAACTTACTCTCATACTTTCCAAGAATCATTAAATAACTTTGATGACTACATCAGTCTGAACAGATGAGATGATCTCACAGTAAATTGATTTTCTTTTCTTTTTTTCTTTAAAACTTTTAAATCTTAAAAAAAAGTCTCTTGTGGGGACAATCATTTGGATAGGAATTCTGCTGGAAAGAAATTGTCAGAAGCATTTACTGTGGTCCACTGAACAAAAGAAAGAAACAGAAAAAGAAAGGCCACTCAAAAAAAATTTTGAAGTATACTGAGAAGAAACTGGATTAGCATAACACTGATATAAAATTAATTGTTATTTAGAAGAAAAAACTGTATCTTGAGTTACAAATCAGGCAGAAAATGGAAGTTAAATACATTTTTACCTACTTGATAAGCAACTGAAAAGGCTGGAAGTTAGGGCTGGCTTTAAGGAAAAATATGATGTAGATAAAGTTTATCTTTGGCATCAACCCATTTTTGTTCACCATACCCTGCTCAGGACAGTCTTTTTTTGGTGCCAATCTGTCTGCACTTACTCCCTCTCATAAACCCTCTCTAGTTAATGTATTATGCTGTTTCTTTGGCACATTCTGATTGTGATACTTCCCATGTTCCATTTAAATTGACCTTCCTTATATCATATTCCTTTAAGTCTCCTCTGCCACCCTAGGTGACAATTAGCTATGATAAATAAATATCTTCTACTCTTCTTTTGATAGAAAACTCATATTGAAAGCACAGATGGTAGAGTGATGGGAAACAATGTAGAAGCAATGCTCATCTCCACAAACTCCTAACAGATATAGGAAATATACCAGACCAAGTCTTGATGGCAAAATCCAGAAAACATCACAGTGATTCCTTTATCTAGCCCTGCTCAGCATAGAGAGACAGACTGGGAGGTTTGTGGCCACTGGAGATGGGGATTGGTCCAGAAACAAGGTGTACACAAAGCATTCCAATGCACAGAGAGAGGCTGTACGCTAGGAGAAGGTGAGGTCTCAGACCTGTGCTGGGATACTGCAACAAGGACAGCTGGCAACTGCCAGCTTTGTCACCCACAACCTGGTGCCAAGTTGCTGATCCAGTGCAGAGTGAGAAGGGAGAGTACTTGGGAGAAGCTCAGAAGTCAGCAACAGCAACAATAGTGGTGTGGCTCAGACCTCAGGTGGAAAGTGGGGTCTCACTTTCAATGTCTAGCCCAGCCTGCGGAGGAATACCCAGGGTAGTAATCTCAGACCAAAGAGGAGTCTACTGTAATTCTGCTGCTCTGAACCAACAGAGCTTTCTAGTTGGCTGATAGAAGTGGATTCTAACAGCAATATACTCTTTTTTTGTTTTTTGGGGTTTTTTTTTTGGAAATAGTATTTTATTTTTCCAATTACTTGTAAAGATAGTTTTCAACATTCATTTTTAATAAGGTTTTGAGTTCTAATTTTTTTTCACTCTCTCCCTCCCCTCCCTGTGCCCCAAAATGGGAAGCAATCTGATACAGGTCATACATGTGCAATCATGTTAAAGTTATTTTCACATGTGAAAGAAGAAACAGAACAAAAGGGAAAAAACAGAAAAAAAAACAAAAAAGGGAAAATAATATGCTTCGATCTGCATTCAGACTTCATAGTTCTTTCTCTGGATGTGCATAGCATTTTCCATCATGAGCTTGGATCATTGTATTGCTGAGAAGAGCTAAGTCTATCATAGTTGGTCATCACACAGTGTGGCTGTTACTGTGTACAATGTTCTCCTGGTTCTGCTCACTTCGCTCAGCATCAGTGTATGTAAGTCTTTCAGGTTTTTTCTGAAATCCACCTAACAGTCTACTCTTAATCAGACCCAAACCCAGTTCAGGAACTTGAAGAGCTCAGATGGGGGTGGGGGGTCCCTAATGGGAGGGGTAAGAGGAAGAAGAGCAACATTAAGTACCTGGAAAAAAAGACATTCAAAAAATGAACCCATGTAATTAGCTGGGGGTTGGTGAGGGGCCAGCATGCAGGGTCCCTCAAGACACAAAAACAGAAAAAATTAACTCCAAAACATCTACAAGCATTGCCTCAGAGACAAACATAGCTTGTGCTCAAAACTCAAGTAGAATTCTTGGAATAAATGAAGCAAGAGTTTAAAAAAGAGAATTGAAAAGTTTTTTTTTTAATAAATGGAATATGAGTGCTTGTAGAAAAAAATTGGAAAGAAATGAGAACTATGGAAGAAAGAATTGGAAAGGAAATTAACGGTTTGACACAAGAGGTACAAAACCTTGCCCATGCAAGAAACCTAAAAATTAGAATGGACCAAATGGAAGCCAATGACTCCATGAGGCAGCAAGAAATATTAAAATCAAAAAGTTGAAAAAATAGAAGAAAATATAAAGGAATGTCATAGCAAAAACAGCTGACTTGAAAAACAGATCTAGAAGAAAAAATTTAAGAATCATTGGCCAAATCATGACCAAAAAAAAAAAATCTAGACCTCACATTCCAAGAAATCTTAAAAGAAAACTTTCCAGTTCTCTCATAACCAGAGGGCAGAATGGAAGTAAAAAGGATTCATTGGCCGCTTCCTAAAAGAAACTACAAAATGAAAACTCCCTCGATCATGATTGCCAAAATCCAGAACTTCCAGGTCAAAGAAAAAAACATAGTGCAAGCATCCAGAAAGATTCAAGTATCAAACAGTCACAATCAGGATTACTCATCATTTAGCAGCCACCACTCTAAAGAGATGGAGAACAAAAGGCAAAGGATATGAGCTTATAGCCAAGAATAATTTATCCAGCTAAAATGAGTATGGCAGCTAGGTGTTGCAGTGGATACAGTGTCTGGCCTGTAGGAGTCAGGGAGACCTGAGTTCAAATATGCCTCAGACACTTGCTAGCTGTGTGAGCCTGGGTGAGTCACTTGACCCTGTTTGCCCAGTTTTCTCATTTGTATTGAGCTGGAGAAGGAAATGACAAACCACTTAACATTTTTGCCAAGAAAATCTCAAATGAAATCACAAAGAGTTAGACAAGACTGAAATGATTGAACTTCAACCAAGTGTGTATAGTGCTACAAGGAAAAAATGGACCTATAATGAAATAGAGGATTTCCAAACATTCTTAATGAAAATCCCAGAGCTGTGGAGAAACTTACAAGTACAAACATAGTGAAGAGAGACATAAAAAGGTTGATATCAATAAATAACAATAAAGGACTAAACAAGGATAAACTACTTACATTCCAATCTGGAGTGATGATACAGGTGTCCTCTCTAAAGCCTATCATTCTCAGAGCTCATGGAAGGAGTCAAATTAAACAAGGACTTGTTTGTTATCTTGATGATCTTAAGAGAAAGAATGGAAAGGGAGGATAAGACAAATAGACTGGGAGGGGGGAAGGAAGGTTAGGGAAAATTGTCTCCCATAAGGAGGGTGAACAAGTAGATATCTATACAAAGAAGGAGGAAAGGGTGGAAGGAGTGACATGTACTTGAACCTCACTCTCTTTTGAACTGGACAAAAGGAAGGAAGAATACATACATATATAAACAGCTAGATATAGAAATACACCTTTGATCAAAGTTGTCAAGTCTTTCACAGTTGTTGTTATTGTTGTTGCTGTTTTACAATGTCCCTATACATATTGTTTTCCTAGTTCTGTTCACTTGCCCTCTGCTCTAGTTCCTGCCAAGTCTTCCCAGGTTTCTCTTCAATTGTGCCTTTCTTCATTTCTTATAGTGGATAGAGTACCAGGCCTGGAGTCAGGAAGACTCATCTTCCTGAGTTCAAATCTGGCCTCAAACATTTACTAGCTGTGTGACCCTGGGCAAGTCACTTAACTCTGTTTGCCTCAGTTTCCTCATCTGTAAAATGAGCTGGAGAAGGAAATGGAAAACCACTCCAGTATCTTTACCAAAAAATAAAACAACCAAAAAACAAAAAACCCAAATGAGGTCTTGAAGAATCAAAAATGACTGAAACAACTGAACAACAAAAATCACAACAAAGTGGGAAGGAAGGCAATGTAGACTCTTTTGTTCTTCTCCTCTTTCCCCCAGTGTTCCCTCTCAAGGTTTGTCTAGAGCTATTGCACCACCAGGCTGAGCAGCTATGAATCCCAGATGCTGAAACTGGCTTACTACTTTTATCCAAGACCCATAGAGCATGACGAAGTCTCTTCAATTAATCCTAATACACTTCCTGTGTAACATCATCTCATTTTATCCAATATCTCAGAGCACTTCACTCTTTCCAAATTGATTAAGGACTTTTTCACACCTCATTTATGCCTTTGATTGATTCAATAGAGGCAAATTGTTCACACATTTTCTACCTTTGATTGATGGGATAACTGCTTATCATTTTATTGCATTAATTGGAGAAACAGATGATTGATTCAGTTGAGAAATCAAGGTCTTCCATATTCAGATGGAGTGGAGTGAAACCCCATCACTATAGAAAAATAATAAAATTTGGATAAAACTGAATAACTTTTTTTGTATAACATTATATAGCCATTTCTTTTGAACGCAGTACAGCCCTGTATTTTCATTTCCCCCTTTTCCTTCTCCTTCCTCTTTTCTAAAATATGTTTTGTTTTATGGCTGGTTCTACTCTTGAACCTTTTGTACACTTCTAGGTTATCTTAATTTTCAAAAATGAGAAGAAGAGAGATTTTATAAACAGTAGACTATTAAGCTTTGTGTTTGGAGGCACTTAGAAAAGGACATGATAATCATTAGAATACAGGATTAATTCACTTAGAATGAGCTCTAGATCTGTGATCCTCAGTCATGCCAGATTAATTTCATTTTCTTCTTTAACAAAGGTACTAGATTCATAGATCAAGGGAATGCTTTAGACATCATCATATATCTAGATTACAATAAAGTGTTTAATAAAATCTCTCATGTCCTTATGTACAACATGTAGAAATGTGGGCTCCATTAGTGGTCTTTAAATTTTTAAATTGGGTACCTTTCAATAAAAATTATTTGGGCACCTCCAAAATGCATATTTTACCTACAGATAAATTATATATCTAATACTATACTGTTTTTGTCCTTCATTTTTGAAGAGGATCAATGATATCACTTGACTTGAATTGGATTTAAGTGAGGCAGAGCTGTGTGAAGCCATCAGCCTCACTCTCTCTTCCAGAGTCGTTGAAGTCCAGTGGTAAGACAAAAATCAAGACAACTGTCGATGGCCTGAGATATAGTGGATGACTATGGCGACTTTGATCTGAGCAAACTCTAAGTACTACACAGTGCCTGCTTCAGCTGCCTTCATGTCTATTGGAACAAATCTTTTTCATCTGCCCATTCTTCCAAAGGAAGTCTTCACGTGCTTGTGGTAGACACCTCGCTAACTCACCATAGCATGTGAGGCCCATTGGTTAGCTTCAACCTAGTTTAGCCAGGTGATTATGTATTATATATTATACTGATAATTATATGTACATTATAGAACTCAAAAAGTAAAAGATAAAAAAGATGAGATCAAAATGAAATATCCAAACTTAATAGAGAGGCCTTAGAATTTATTGAATGAGTGAATTATATCGGCAGACTTACATTTTAGGAATGTCATTTTGGCAGCGATGTGGAAGATGAATTTGGGGAGGAGAAATTGGAGTCAGGGAGACTGACGTGAAGCCTATTGTAATCATCCAGGAGAGAAGTGATGAGGGCCTGAATGAGGATGGTAGTCATGAAAGTAGAAAGAAGGAGATGGATGCAAGAAATATTATGGAGGGAGAATCAACAAGATTTGGCATCCAATTGAATATAAAGGGTGAAGAATTGGTAACGTCATTCAGGTTGCAAGTTTGAAAGACTAGAAGGATGCTTGTATCTTTGACAAAATTAAGGAAGTTTGAGAGAAGTGAGTTTGAGAGCAAAAGTGAGATTTCTGATGTAGATTGCAACTCATTCATATATGATCCTCCTATGTGAATCACTATGTGCCACTGAAAATGAAAAAGTTGGGGGATGGTGGAGGCTTAGAGGGCTTATTTTACTCATTGGCCATTACTTAGGAGTACAGACTCTGATGAAGGGGTGGAGAGGGCTTCTGTAGGTGATCTGAATGTCAAGATGTGTGTTATTGGGAGCTGGGAATTCCATCTTCCCTTTGTAGCTGCTGTATAGGTGGGTTTTAGTTAGGTTATAAATTCCTGGAAGGATCAGTTCTTTTTTTTTTAAATTTTATTAATTTCTTTTGATTTATCAACAATCACTTCCATATGCTTTTGAGTTGAAAATTTTTCTTCCCCCCTCCAAGACAGTGCACAATCTGATATAGGCTTTACATTTATATTCCTATTAAACATTTTCACATTAGTGAAGTTGTAAGTAAAAATTAAAACCAGTAGGAGGAACCATCAGAAAGATGAAACAAAACTCAACAGAAGGTAAAAATAAGTGATACCGATTCAACTTCCATAGTTCTTTCTTTGGATGTGGACAGCATTTTCCATCATGAGGCCTCTGAGATGTCTTAGATCCTTGTAATTCTGAGAAGGGTTCAGTTTAACAATATTAGTCATCTAGGGGCAGCTAGGTGGTGCAGTGGATAGAGCACCAGTCCTGGGGTCAGGAGGACCTGAGTTCAAATCTGGCCTCAGACACATAACACTTACTAGCTGTGTGACCCTGGGCAAGTCACTTAACCCCATTGCCTAGCAAAACAAAACAAACAGAAAAAACCAATATTAGTTATCACATAATGTGGCTGTTATTGTGTACAAAGTCCTCTTGGTTGTGCTCACTTCACTCAGCATCAGACCAGGTTTTTCTGAAGTCAGCCTGTTCATCATTTCTTATAGCACAATAGTATTCTATTACATTCATATACCACAACTTGCTCAGCCATTCCCCAATTGATGGGCATCCTCTCAATTTCCAATTCTTTGCCACCACAAAAAGAGCTGCTATGAATATTTTTGTACATGTGGATCCTTTTCCCATTTGTTTGATCTCTTTGGGATATAGCCCTAGAAGTGCTACTGCTGGGTCAAAGGGTATGCACATTTTTGTAGCCCTTTGGGCATAGTTCCAAATTGTTCTCCAAAAGGGTTGGATCACTTCACAACTCCACCAACAATGTATTAGTGTTCCAATTTTCCCACATCCTCTCCAACATTTATCATTTTCCTGTTTTGTCATGTTGGCCAATCTGATAGGTGTGATGTGGTACCTCAGAGTTGTTTTGATTTGCATTTCTCTAATCAATAGTGATTTAGAATATGTTTTCATATGACTATAGATGGCTTTAATTTCTTCATCTGAGAACTGACTGTTCATATCCTTTGACCATTTATCAATTGGGGAATGGCTTGTGTTCTTATAAATTTGTCTTAATTCTCTATATATTTTAGAAATGAGGCCTTTATCAGAGAGACTGGTTGTAAAACTTCTTTCCCAATTTTCTACCTTCCTTCTAATCTTAGTTGCATTGGCTTTGTTTGTGCAAAAACTTTTCAATTTAATGTAATCAAAATTATCCATTTTGCTTTTCATAATGTTCTCTATCTCCTGTTTGGTTATGAATTCTTCTGTTCTCCATAGATCTGATAGGTAAACTATTCCTTGTTCTCCCAGTTTACTTATGATATCAGCCTTTATATCTAAGTCATGAACCCATTTTGACTTTATTTTGGTATATGGTGTGAGATTTGGGTCTATGCCTACTTTCTGCCATACTCTTTTCCGGTTTTCCCAGCAGTTTTTTTCTTTTCTTTTTTTTTTGAGACTTTAATATAAATTTATTTATTTTTAGTTTTCAATATTCACTTCCACAAGTTTTTGAGTTCCAAATTTCTCACCCCTCCCCTCACCCCAAGATGGCATGCATCCTGATTACCCCTTCCCCTGATCTGCCTTCTCTTCTATCTCTCCCCCCTCCCTTCTCTTATCCCCTTCCCCTTCTATTTTCCTGTAGAGCAGGATAGACTTCTGTACCCCATTTCCTGTATTTCTTATTTCCCAGTTGCATGTGAAAACATTTTTTTTAAACATGTGCTTTTAAAACTTTGAGTTCCAAATTTTCTCCCTTCCTCACTCCCCACCCACCCTCACTGAAAAGGCAAGCAACTCAATATAGGTTGTACATGTGCAGTTATGCAAAACACTTCCTTAGTAGACATGTTGTGAAAAACTAACTCTATTTCCCTTAACCCTATCCTGCCCTCCCATTTATTCTATTCTTTCTTTTGACCCTGTCCCTCTTCAGAAGTATTTGCTTCTGATTACCCTCTTTCCCAATCTGCCCTCCTCTCTATCACCCCCCTGCTCTCTTGTCCCCTTCTCCCCCTATTTTCCTGTAGGGTAAGACAGATTTCAATACCCAATTGAATGTGTATGTTATTCTCTCCTTAAGCCAAATTCTATGAGAATGAGATTCCCTCATTCCCTCTCACCTTTCCCTGTTTCCCCTCTACTGTGAGAGACTTTTCTTTTGTTTTTTTTTTTGTGAGATTATTTACCCCATTCTACCTCTCCATTTCTTCTCCGAGTATCATGCTCTCTCATCCCTTAATTTTATTCTCCAGATATGACCCCTTAATCTTCAACTGACCCTGTGCCCTCTATCTATCTATCTATATATACATACATACATACAATTTTTTTCCTTCAACTACCCTAATACTGACAAAGGTCTCATGAGTTACAAATATCATCTTTCCATGCAGGAATGTAAACAGTTCAATCTTAATAAGTCTCTTATGATTTCTCTTTCCTGTTTACCTCTTCATGTTCCACTGGAGTCCTGTATTTGAAAGTCAGATTTTCTGTTTAGCTCTGGTCTTTTCATCAGGAATGCTTGAAAGTCCTCTATTTCACTGAATGACCATTTTCCCCCCTGAAGGATTATACTTAGTTTTGCTGGGTAGGTGATTCTTGGTTGTAATCCTATCTCCTTTGCCCTCCGGAATATTATATTCCATGCCCTGCAGTCCTTTAATGTAGAAGCTGCTAAATCTTGTGTTATCCTGATTGTGTTTCCACAGTACTTGAATTGTTTCCTTCTGGCAGCTTGTAATATTTGTTTTTCATGATTTTCTTGCATCACTCTCATTTCTCTTCCCAGTTTTTCCTCTACTTCCCTTACTTGCTTCTCAAAATCCCTTTGGAGCTCTTCCAAGGCCTGGGACTGATTCATATTTTTCTTGGAGGCTTTGGATGTAGGAGCTGTGATTTTGTTGTCTTCTTCTGGTTGTATATTTTGATCTTCTTTTTCACCAAAGTAAGATAATATACTCAGACTCTTTTTGCGCTGCTTGCTCATGATCCCAGCCAACTACTTGAGTTTTAAACTCTGTTAAGGTAAGAGTCTGCTTCTAATGTGGAGAATGTACTGTCCCAAGCTTCAGGGGTTTGTGTAGCTGTTTTCAGAGATACTTGTAGTGGCCTATAAATTTTCAGTTCTACCAAGGTGGTATGATAAGGGGCGAGGTGTTTACTCCTTTCCTGGCCTGTGACCACAAGTATTCCTTTCTGTCCTGTAACTGTGAGGAAGGGTTCCTCTCCACAGCCACTACAAGCTCCACTATGCCAGAGCTCCTCCTCACCCCACCACTGCCGCCCAGAACTGTGACCCAGATCCACACACGGGCAAAGCAAGAGATTCCTGCCTCAGCACTGGCAAAGAGATCCCTGCAGTCCTTCTCTGATCAGCCACTGGATTCCCCTTCAGTCTGTGGGCCAGAAGCTCTGGAAGCAGCTGCCCCCCTCCCCCAGGGCCATGCTCTTGGGGAATGGAGCTGAAACCCCGCCTTCCTCTCTGAGCACCGACAGAAACAGACTTTTCCCACTGACCTTCTAAGTTGTCTTTGGTATTCATGGATTGAGAAGTCTGGAAACCTCCACAGCTGCCCACAATTCAGTCCTCTGAGGCCTGCTCCAGGTTTGCTGCGGCCTGCACACCCACACTGAGCTCCCAGCCCGGCGTGATACACCTTTCTGATCAATCATCCAGGTTGTCTTGGGCTGGAAATTTGTTTCACTCTGTCTTTTTGTGGGTTCTGCTGCTTCAGAATTTGTTTAGAGCCATTTTTTATGAGTATTTAGAGGGGTTTGGGGGAGAGCTCAGGAAAGTCACTGCTTTTACTCTGCTATCTTGGCTCCACCCCCCCCAAGCAGTTTTTTTCAAAGAGTGGGTTCTTATCCCAGAAGCTGGGGTCTTTGGGTTTATCAAATAATAAATTACTATAGTCATTGACTACTGTGTCTTCCATATTTAACCTATTCCACTGATCCACCTCCCTATTTCTTAGCCAGTACCAAGCAGTTTTGATGATTGCTGCTTTATAATACAATTTAAGATCTGGAATTGCTAGGTCACCTTCCCCTGCATTTCTTTTCATTAGTTCCTTTGATATTCTGGACCTTTTGTTTTTCCAAGTGAATCTTGTTATTATTTTTTGTAACTCTATAAAATAATTTTTTGGTAGTTTGATTGGTATGGCACTGAATAAGTAAATTAGCTTAGGTAGAATTGTCATTTTTATTATATTAGCTTGGCCTGCCCATGAGCAACTGATGTTTTTCCAGTTATTTAGATCTGATTTTATTTGTGTGAAAAGTATTTTGTAATTGTGTTCATAGAGTTCCTGTGTTTGTTTTGGTAGGTAGACTCCTAAATATTTTATAATGTCCACAGTAAGTTTAAATGGGATTTTTCTTTCTATCTCTTGCTGTTAGGCTTTGTTGGTAGTACATAGAAATGCTGATGATTTATGTGGGTTTATTTTATAGCCTGCAACTTTGCTAAAGTTGTTTATTATTTCAAGTAGTTTTTTACTTGATTCTCCAGGATTTTTAAGTATATCATCATGTCGTCTGCAAAGAGTGATAGCTTTGTTTCTTCTTTGCCTATTCTAATGCCTGGAAGGATCAGTTCTTGGAGCTAAAATGGAGCTTTCATCACAAGGGAGGCCAGAGGTAGGAGGAGGAGAGATGGAAGAAAATTGGAAGATAATGGGTGAAGAGAGAAGGTAGGGTTATATTGGAGGAAACCCCAAGATTGGCTATTGTGGAGAGCCTTGGATTCAATCTTTGTTCTTACTCTTTGGTTGATTACTTCTTTAGTTTATGCCACAATTGACTTGGGTTCCTAGATTCCTATTCTGACAACCTCTGGACTAGATGATATTTCAAAATTAGGTAAATGTTTATGACCCAAATTATGACTACATTCCTTGCCTTGGCTGGCCTCATGCCTGGAAGGCTCTTGCTCTTCTTTTTTGTCTTTCAAACATGATTCAATTCAAATACTACCTCTTCAGGAGTGTTTTTCTGCTCCTTTCTAGAAAGAAGAAACTCTGAGGCTGCCTACCATCTATCTATTCTGTATCTATCTTTTATGGAGATAGAAACAAGACCTGTGATTTCAATGATATAGGGACCTCCCACATGAGGATATTCCCTCTTCCAATTCCCTCTCCAACTTAACACAATCTTAGAGTTACCCAGAGCACTGAGAAGTTAAGTGACTTTCCCAGAGGGTGGGAATTGAACCCAGATCTTTCTGGCTTCAAGACCAGCTCTCTGTGCACTATACCACTTGGCTTTTTGTATATCTTGTATGTGCCTATTTATTTATATCTTGTCTTCCCCTATTAGAATGTAAGCTTAAGAGCCTTTCTTTTGTACTCCCAGGATGTAGCACAGTTTCTGGAACACAGCAAATGCTTCATAAATGTTTATTGATTGATTGAAATAGCATTGAATATATTGATGTCCAGGAGATCTCTCGTAATACATGACAAGGTTCTGCCTTTAGCATTTCTTTGGAACACTGCCCCTCCCTCGAATTCATTGCTGTTATTCTTATCAGCTTTGAAAATGTCATAAGACTTAGTGGGATGACAGAACTAGGACCCCAAAGTACTTATAGAGTAGAACTTTGGAATAAAACTGAAAAGATACATTTGAATAGTGATAAATACAGAAGTCCTGTATTTAATTTGTTTTGTTTTGGTTTTCTCCTTAATATTTTTTATTTATTTCACTAAATATTTATCAATTACATGTAAACATTTTAATATTCATTTTTTCAATTTTGATTTCCAAATTTTCTTTCTCTCTCTTTCCTCTTTCCCCTCCTTGAGAAGACAAGCATGTTGATATAGATTATCATGTGAAGTCATGCAAAACATATATTCATATTAACTATTGTACTTAGATTTTTTTCTTTCTTTTTTTTTTTTTTGGTTGGACAATGGGAGTTAAGTGACTTGCCCAGGGTCACACAGCTAGTAAGTGTTATTTGTCTGAGGCCGGATTTGAACTCAAGTCCTCCGAATCAAGGGCTGGTGCTCTATCCACTATGCCACCCAACTGCCCCCATTGTACTTAGATTTTTAAAAATCAACTGAATAACTACAGGATGAGAAAGACTATTTAATTAAACATTTATTAAGCACCTACTGTATATAAGACAAGAACAAGGTTT
Source organism: Phascolarctos cinereus (assembly GCF_003287225.1). Classification (NCBI taxonomy): domain Eukaryota; kingdom Metazoa; phylum Chordata; class Mammalia; order Diprotodontia; family Phascolarctidae; genus Phascolarctos; species Phascolarctos cinereus. Next base: position 112,803,506 of record NW_027556098.1, read on the forward strand.
GAGGCAATGGATAAAAAGGTAGATTTAGAGTCAGGAAAATCTGGATTCAAGTCCTACTTCTATCATATCCTGGCTATGTAATCTGGGCAGATCACTTTCGCTTTCACTGCACCAAGCCAGAAGCAAAAGGGACTAACATGGAGGAAGAAATCACTCTACTAGACCCATTTTGTAGGACAAATTGTTCCTAATGCATAAATCAAGTAAGGAATAAAGACAGAAGGAAAACTGTAGACAAAATTCATTAATGAATATTGATTTATAAATTTTAAATTCAGTCAAACAGGCTGTAGCAGTTCATCCAAAAAATCACTCATTAGGACCAAGTTGGGTTTATACTAAGAATTCAGGAATGATTCAACATTAAGAGAATAATCAATATAATCACATGAAAAATGAAAAAAAATCCATAATCACATGATTACCTCAATAGATGCAGAAAAAAGCCTTTGACCAAGTACAATATATATTTAGCACATATTTACACTAAAACCTCTTCAAAATATAGCCATAAAAGAAACATATTAAATATCAACCAAAAAGCAAGTATACACTAGAAGCTTTACCAATAAATATAAATAAAGCAAGGAGGGTCACTCTCCCCACCACACACACACACACCCCTATGCATGTATGTATGTATGTATGTGTATAATAGTAATAAGATAACAAAATTAAAGGCACAAACATAAAGCTATTCCTATTTGCAGATCACAAGATACTTTATTTAGAAAATCTGATGGAATCAGCAAAGTTGGTAGTTTGAGCAAATTTGTAAGCTACAAAACAAACCCACAAAATATTTCTCACAATCCAAGAAGCAATCATAGAATGTAAAATCCCATTCAAAATTATTACAAAATGCATAAATTGCTGATGGGATCTATCTACCAAAGCACACAAAATGCATGTATAGATTTAGTTACAAAGTGCTTATTTAAAAAATTAATGCCATCTTAAATAACTAGAGGAGTATTTAGCGCTCATGACTGGGCCTTTTAAAAATAATAAAAGTGACAATACCATCAAAGTTAATTTCTAATTTTAATGCTATGTCAATCAAACTATTGAAGGAATACTTTACAGAAATCAATAAAATAGTAATAATTCGTTGGGAGAAATAAAAGAAATAGAATATCAAGGGAAATAATGAAAAAAGTAGGAATGAAGGGGAAATAATACATTTAGAACTCAAACTATCTTATGCAGCAATAGTGATCAAAATCATTTGATACTGGTTAAAAAATAGAGTAGATCAATGGAACATCTTAGACAATGGAGAATCAGAAGCAACTCCACCTACTTTCCAATAAAGCCCAAAATATTGATTACTTTGGAAACCACTTCCTGCTTTACAAGGTAAAACTGGAAAGCAGTGATACATAAATTAGGCTTAGACTAACATCTTATACCATATTCCACAGTAAATTCAAAATGGACACATGACCTTAATATTAAAGATCATAGCATAAAAAATTAGAAAATAAATAGATTATATACTTTTCACAACTATGTGTAGGTATGTTTATTGTTTTTTTTCTTTTTTTGCCAAGTAAGAGATAGAGGCAGTTAAAAAAGAAAATAGATAAATTTGATTACATGAAATTGAAAATCTTCTGCATAAAATTAATGCATCTAAAATTAAGAAGAGAAGCAGTCAAATGGAAAAATGTGTGTGTGTGTGTGTGTGTGTGTGTGTGTGTGTGTGTGTGTGTGTGTAACCAAAAGCCACTCCCCAATAGATAACAGGTCAAAGTATATAAATAAGCAGTTTTCAAAAGAATTGTTAACTACTGATTGCCATATGAAAGAATGCTACAAATCATTACTTATATGAGAAATATAAATCAAAACAAGCCTGAGGTTTCACCTTACATCCAACAAATTGGCAAAGATAACAAAAGATAGGAATAGTTAACATTGGTTGGATTATAGAAAAATAGTGCAATTGGTAGCAGTGTGAATCGGTACAACCATTTTGGAAAACAATTTGGAATTATGCAAATAAAGTAACTAAAATTTCTAGACTCTTTAATTCTACTACTAGGTATATATCCTAAGGATGTCATTGATAAGAAAAATGTCCTTATAAACCCAAAATATTTATAGCCATATTTTATGTGTTAACAAATAACTGGAAACAAAGTAGAAAAAAATTAGGCAACATAAAAACAAAAAATATCAATAAAATTTATTTTTTAAAAAAAGAACCTCTAGATCAGATGATCATCAAGGTTTTTACAACTCTCACTTTATATGCTTCTAAATGAGAGCTATTGGTTTTGTAAGGTTTTAGTGGGGGTTTTTTCAGTGCTAAATGGTTGCTCTCACTTGTGCAGGGATATCTGGTTATTTGTAGAGAGATCTAGATACGCCTGCTTCATATTTCTCAGATGTACAAATAAATGTAACATTAATATCACCATGCGTATGAGAGTGAGTCTGAATGTGTCTCTTCTGTCTGAGTGTGCTTTGTACCACTTTCCCTTCTCTTCTACTACCATCTTGAGTTTTCTAGTCCTATGCCTATGAAGAGGGTATTTTGGGGCAGCTAGGTGGCACAGTGGATAGAGTACAGGCTCTGGAGTCAGGAGGACCTGAGTTCAAATCTGGCCTCAGACACATAACACTTACTAGCTGTGTGACCCTGGGCAAGTCACTTACCCCCAATTGCCTCACAAAAAAAAAGAGGTTATTTGCTAGTCTCCAGACATTGTCTTCTTGCTTCTTCTTCCTCCACAATCTTATTAGTTTCTATTATTTTGCCTAAGTTCTTCCTAGCAATATCCAATAGATTGGTAGTTATGAGTTTGAAAGTAAAACTCTTACTGCTTAGCCAATAAAAAGCCTTGTACATAAGAGATTTTCAATAAATATTTGTTGAATGAATGAATGAAAATGTCAACTCAGAAATTTTCCTAATCAGTAGAACTTTATGTGTCATAGGTAGACAACTTAGCATGTTAAAAAAATATTACATGGTGTACATGTACATAGAGAATTTAATTAAAATTTGTATGATCTAGGTCAGGAGTGGGGAACCTGAGGCCTCTAGGCCACATGTGGCCCTCTAGCTCCTCAGATGTGGCCCTTTGACTGACTCCAAACTTGATTTGTTCTGTGAAGTTTGGATTCAGTCAAAGGACTGCACTTGAGGACCTAGAGGGGCACCTGTGGTCTCAAGACTACAGGTTTCCCGCCCCCTGATCTAGGTTAATTTGTATAAGACATATCTATATTGGATAACAATAAAACATTGTAATATGTGGTAGCTAAGCACTAAAAATTTACGTATTTAGATAACATGTAGCTAACATTGCTATTATCCTTTAAAGTTTAACTACTTCATATACATTATATTGTCTGATTTGACCTTTATGACAACCCTGTGAGGTAAATATTGTAAGGTATTATTAACCCCAATCTACAGATGAAGGAATTTGTCCTTAGAGGGATTAAATGATTTTCTCATGGTCACATAGCTAATAGGTGTCCAAAATGGGATTTGAACCCAGGTTCAGCTCTCCTTCTACCTCACATTCTGACTGTCACATACTGAATGAATAGGTTGTTTCTAACCTGAAGGACAATGACCTTGATAAGCAGGATGATTTAAAAATCATTGACTTATGCAGAAACATTAAATGGATTATTTGCCTGCCATGTACTACAAGGAATTATTAAATTGCTAAGAAGTAAAAGTGAAAACTTTCAGCATACTCTCAAAAGCCTATGCAGCATACCTCTTTTTCCTACTTGATGTTCTTATTAATGAAAAAAAATAGTGGATACCATACATCTTATTGTGGCAACATATAAATTATTGGCGTATCTTCAAAAATACAAAACTGTTTTCACTTTGATAGTCAATTCTAAGCAAACATTACTTTGTGACTTATTGTAATCATGCTAATATTCTCATCTTTCTGTGGAAAGTAAGTCTCTACTTTCTGTTGTTAAGTTGCTAACATCAGGAGCTATTAGTTACAGCAAAAGTATTACCATTAATTATAGCAATGTAGAAATGCATTCTACATTTTCCATACAAGTACTTGAGTAAAGCTATATAGAAGGGACCATAGAATTAATTTATTACCTTTCTTCCTTCTCTTTTTGTCATTTTCCCTTATTACTTTCTTCCCAGAATTACTTTTTTACGTATTCACTGTTAAAGGAAAAAATGTTAATACAGTACTTTGTTTTAGCACATTTGTCAGAAATAATTTTATTTAATTTAACAAACTATATCTAGCTGAGAGGAGTGGGGGCGGTCCAGACTGGCATAGTGGCCCCACATAGTCTGACATATTCCTCCCTAAGACAAATTGAAGTGATATTTAAAGGAATCTTGAACAAGGAAAAGATCAATATGCGTTAAAATAGAGATTTGGGTTAACATTTCAAAGCAAGAATCATTTAATCTACTGAAACTTCTTAAATTACTGGATTATTTGCTTTCCCACTACTCCTGATATCTTAATCTCTGAGTAGAAAAGAGAACATTGCCTTAGGTGTCGTGGCACAAATTATTTCAATTTGATGTCTATCCTGGATCATTTCTTGGGACCCTAGCCTTTGTTCTTTATCTTTTATATGTATCCAAACAAGAAAAAGTCAGGAAAAGATTTTTAGGTAAGAAAAAGATTATTTCTTCATATTGTCAGTTCAACTAAAAAGGTTTCTAATACATTTCCATAGCTATTTGTAGTAACATATACCTTAAAGTGATTTGGATTTAGTGGTAAAGAGCTAGTAACATTCATCTTTTATTCTCTTCTGTAGTTTATTTATTTATTTATATTTAACATTTTATCCAGGGCTTGCTATATGCAGGACATGGAGGCAGGTGTTGTGGAGTATTCAAAGATAAATCTCTATCCTCACAAAGTTTGTACTCTGGTAGTCTTAAAACAAGTGCACAAAGTAATTGGAACACAGAATAGAGTAAGTGCCTTAGTAGTAGTTTAGAGTCATATTGAAATTTAAAAGAGGGAGAGAGGGATCACTTTCACTTGGGGGAATCAGAAAAATCTTTATGGAAATAGTAGTGTTTGACTGGAACCTAGAAAAATTTATGAGGACACGGAAAGAAGGTGAAACATCATAGGCATAGACTATAGCATATGCAGAAGCAGAGAAAGCAGGCACTGAAAAAGGGGCATTTGAGAGGAATGTCAAGTAGTTCAATTGGCTGAAAGATAGATGATATAAAGGTTTATGTATACATGTATGAATGTGTATTTGTAAGGAGAAATACAACTATAAATGTAGATTGGGATCTTATTGTGAGGGTCTTAAGTACTACGATAAGGAGATTGGACTTTTATTTCGTAGGTAATGGGGAAATTTTTTTTTCCAAATAAGTATCATTTGTACCTGCTATTTTTGCAAGTCATTTCTAGGTACACCCTAATCCTGTTACCTCCAACAAAATGAGTGCTCTCTTGAAACAGAGAAAAACAGTTATGGAATATCAACTGACTCCTTCATTCTGTATGACAGAGTCTATAATATTCCACACCTGTAATTCCCCATCATGTGACCAGAAGTAGAAAGGTGCCTCCTAATCTCTTCCCCTAGTCTGATTGGTCATTACAATTGCCCAGCATTCAGTTTCATTTTAGTAATCTTTTCATTTATATTATTGCAGTCACTACATACATCATACTTTTCTGTCCTGCTTATTTTACCTTGCTTATGCAAGTGTAGCACTAGTGCAAAGTACCTGGTATGGACCCCTCCAATATAACCTTTTGTACAGGAGGTGTTACCTATTTGCCCTGTGGGTTGGTTCTCTCACTACAATCTGCCCTCATGCTAGCAGATCTAGATTCCCAGAAAAGGCCCATCACCGCATGGCCACAGTCAAACACTTCAGGGTCCTAGGGGAAATCCTGTTGTATATATGGGAAGGGAATACAATTTTTCTTCTTACCCATATATATCCTTTGCTGCCACTGGTATGACTTCCATTCATACCAAATGAGTCAAGAATAATGCTGATACTATTTTCTCTTTTTTAATTTAATATTTTATTTTCCCAATTACATGTAAAAATAATTTAAACATTTTTTTGAAATTTCAAGTTCCAAATTCTCTCACTCCCTTCCCTCTCTCATTGAGAAGGCAATCAATTTTATATAGTTTATACATGTATAATCATGAAAAATACATTTCCGTGTAGGTCATACTACAAAAGAAAACACAGACAAAAAATAAAGAAAAATAAAGAAATTAAAGAAAAATATATTTGATCTGTATTTAGGCTCTAGCAGTTCTTTCTCTGGAGATAGCACCTTTCCTCATAAGTCATTAAGAATTGTCTTAGATTGCTAGATATCATTTACTCTCAAAAATAAAACATAAAATGATAAAAACAAAAACAATAATAAGTAATATACCACAGTTACTTAATAAAAAGAAAATGAAGGAATCACCAATACATCACAGTATACACACTTTCCCCATAAATGCACACAATATCCATGGAGATATGGGCACCTACTTACAGCTATCATTTGAGACGATTTAAGATTCTGATGTTCCTTCTCCATCATCCAAGAAAAATTAAATAGATACATTAGTTTGAGGACAAATCATTCCCAATTCTAGACTATTCCCATCTCTGGACTACAAACCTCATTCCTTTCAAGAACAATCTGTCAGACCCTTCCTATCACTGTGCCCCTCACCCCATCTCAACTTACTGAGGTTTATCAGAGGTTAATCAGAACACAAGTCCTCAAATTCTCTGCTTTCACTCTACTTCTCCACTTCTATACTTCTTATGTTATAGCTTCTATTCTAAATATCCTTTTGCTTAAAAGGCACATGTGATAAGTCTTTCAATTTACAAAAAAAAAATGGAAAGGTGGCAGTCTTCTCTCTCCCCTTCCAGATCTGCAAGTTTCTAGAGAGGACTAATTTTTTTCAATTTGTATCATTGTGCTTAGCACATAGTAAATCTATAATAAATGTTTCATTCATTCATTCCTTCTCTAGGAACACATTCTTCTCAGTCTTTGCTAAATACACCCCAGACTGAGCCCATTTCTTATGTCATAAGCCCTAATTCAGAAATCTAAATTTTATTCTCCATCATTGTCTTTATTAATCATCTGAAGCCCCTGCCTTTAAATCTCCATGGTTATAAAAGCACCATCTGTTTCTCTAGATTTTTCCTAGGATTGTTGAAGACCAGCCACTCTGAGCCCCGATATGTAGCAGCAGTAAGAAAAAAGGCATTCAATGGGAGAAGCATTGTGGAGAGAGTTTGGACAGGAGCTGATGAGCAAGAGGGAGATATCAAAGTTAACTTCAAGTTTTCAAGCCTGGGTAACTAGAAAATGGTGGTAAAATGACCCAAAACAGTGAAGTTGGGAGGTATAACTTTGGGGTGGGGGGTAAGGTTAGGGGAAATGGTGAGTTCAGTTTTTTATAAGGCTGTTTGTGCTAATAGTGAAATATCCAAGAGGGAATTCAGATTAAGAGTTTAGCAGAGAGGATCACAGAATTATAGAGTGTTGGATGCAAAATCATAGAGCATGAAGAACTGAAAGGGACCTTCGCGGTCATCTGGTCCAGTGCTTTAATTTTACACACGAGGAGACTCTCAAAACGTATGCCTGCCTAGACCCTAGTGAATGGAGCTTCTACACCAGGTTGTGATAGTATTTGGGGAGGAGGGGGAGGTGAAAGGTGGGAAAAGGCAGGGCAAAATGAGTTATGGATAAATAGTGCCCAATCTGCTTGTGGATTCCTTCTCCAGTGTGGCAAATAGATATTAATGTAAGTGTTTGTAACTCAGTAAACTATATCAAATACTTAATTATATGACATTCTGTTAACCAGAATTTCTATTAAACAGCAAACTTAAATTTTACATCTGTTATACAATGACAAAGTCATGTCCATAATGATATCCTTAAGCTATCATTTGAGAAGATTTAAGATTCTGATGTTCCTTCTCCATCATCAAAGAAAAATTAAATTATGTGCATAATTAAATATATTTTATCATATTTAATTCCTTATAAATGGAAATTATATGGTAACCTGTTAACTGTAATGTTTAATTAACTACACTTGATTAATACACTATTTTTCCATCGTACTTGATAACAGAATTTACTTTGGCTCAAGCTATTAGAGTAATAGAAACTTCAAGAAATATTGGTCAACTCAGTGCTGCCTTATTGTCTATGTGTATATTTAGTTATACAACTTTTGAGCAAAGTCTGAGTTTTATACCTGTGTCTTTCATAACATCTAACAGACCTGCCTGGTTTTTATACTTATCTTCTCTTTTTTTTAGCACTTCCAGTCTTTCCCACTCCTCTGGACTTCATAACCCCTGCTTCTATGCACTCTAGGATAGTTTTTTTTCCCATTTAAAATACATTGACATTATCATTTAAACATTATCCTCATCATCTTCAGTGTTGTCATGAGTGGTGTCGAACACAGATAGAAACAGTGTCACTAAACCAGACAGAAGGATCTCTATGGCAGCATATTGACTTAGAAAACCACATAATAGCGTTGTATTCTATTGTAGTTTTAATTGCTTTGTTAAATATTTTCCAACTACATTTTGGTCTCATTCTGGCACTCAGGCATGTTGCAGATTCGTGTTTGATGCTTGTGATAATCATTATCTGCTTTACATAGATTTTCTCCTTTGATTGCAATAACAAAGATGGTGTGATACAGTGGAAAGTACTTAATAAATGCATTTTTATTGATTGATTGAGTGATAAAGAGAAGAGACAAAAGCTAAAGACAGTCAAGGGATTGGAGGAAGAGGGATTAGGGAAGTAACAGGAAGCTCCAGATAATGCAAGGAGTAATGAGGAAGAGGCTTATTGGTGATTAGAATTATTTCAGGGAGTATAGAGGTCTAGAAAAAGGTTATTTAATTCGGTGATTAGGAGAAGCATTAAGAGGTCAACATGGTTTTGCAAGAGGCCTGTCAGCATTGGGGTCTCTTTTTTTAGTAATGTCTGGCAGTGAGGGAATGTTGAAAAATTATATAGTGGATATTACCCAGAAGTGAGGGTTTGCAAGATGAGTATGACAGAGATCAAGGAGGCAAAGACCTAGGATACTACTGGGAGCATCATTAAAATTGTTGACCATGAGGGCTAAGGTGGATATAGAGACAAATGAAACAAGAAAGAGACCGAAGAATTGGGAAAATAAGGAGGGGCAAAAAAGATAAAAGGTAGCAGTTGTCCTATCTCTTCTGAAGCCCGAGGCCAATACACAACAGTGATTAGACAGATCTCCCTCATAGTCAGTATAGGGCAAAGGAGGTGTCTGCTGAGGGCCAAAATCCAAGAGGCTGAGATGAATAATAAAAAGACTGATTGATGGAGCAAGAATTCAGGGCTAAGAAATTCTGTACTAAAGCAAAAATGTAGATTATTCCCAGGAGTTGTTTATTTGCTTTACTCAAAATGATTTTCTAATGCTCCTGTCTCTTATTGAGGCTGTTTATGTTCCCCATTCCTTTCTAGTGCTTTTATGCTGGCATAGCCTTGGGCAGTATCCTGCAAACTTCCTTCTGAATCAGTTGTGCCCTCATCAGGCTGTGGACTCCTACCATGATGAGAGTGAAGAACAGATCCAGTTGAAATGAAGGAGTAGGAAAAAGTGGATGGATGGGGGTGGGGGAATAGTCTGAGAAGGGAATGCAGAGAATTCCAAATAATGACATTATCCAAGATATGTTTGGGTTATGAGCTAAAAGAAAGCTCAATCATAGTTGGTTTTGACTTGGTGAAAGTTTTTGCTGGGGGTGGTTATATTGGTTTGGGTTTGAAATCATCCCATATGAGCCTTAGTGGTGACCTCAGCACTGCTGGTAGAGAGATTAAGTCAAAATATTTCTTCTAAATTCTAAGCAGACTGCCTGCTGAATTTTCTTGGAATTAGGTACAGTGAAAGATTGCATGGCCTTTATTTAAAAACTTTTTGTCATTCGTTTTATCTGATCTTCCAAAAATGTTACCATTTGGGCTGATTTCCTTGGCTTTTACTTAAGGAATGAATAGAATAACCGCAAGGAATTTGCTTGCTTGGTTTTGGTGAAAATGTATAATAAATGTAAGTCCTCAGGACATAATGTTTATGGACTTATTTTTAGAAATAAGAAAACGGGAAAAGGTACAGCATACTTTACTATAAAAAATTAAGCAGATGCCAAGGAGCCTAACTGTACGTAATACAGTTTTTTAAGCTTAGCAAGAAAAGTAGGCACTGCTTTTATGCTTTAGCAGAAGCTTGGTACATATTCTTAGCCGATTCTGAAGTTGTGTTGGTTTGACTATACAGATCATTCTTTCTGTGCAATATTTTAATGATATTTAAAATGTACCAACAGAATTACAGATCTTTGATGTATTTAAAATAAAGTATCTTAGCCACTACTCTAGAAGAGTTTTTTTTAAGTTGTTTTCTCCTATCTGCCTCTCCTCCTCCCTGAAGTTTGTCTGACCATGTCAGGCTTCATTGTCTCTGTCTCCTCTGAACCTTCACCAGCATATTTACCATTATTAGATTTCAGAACTAGAAGGGACTTTAGAGAATATGCAGTGACTAGATTAAGTCTAACCTAGTGCTGAGGTGGGCATGACTCAGACCGGTGCCCTGCTAGCTCAGGTTGGATATCGGAAACAAAATGAGACATTTATATGTAATTGAATAATGAACAAAAAAGAGATTTGCTTAATTATGGTAGAAGAGAGATATTCAACAGGGATATGCATAGAAGACCCCTCAGGTTGATTCAGCTGAGTGAAGCTCATTTGCCTGAATTGCCCTCAGTGATCCACCCACTAATCATGAGAGCACATTGGAAGCTTCTTGTGGCTGCCTTGTTCTCAGCAGACCTGGAAGTGATGTCAGCAGCCTGAGCCTCTAGTCCCCTGAGTTGACCAAGTCTTAAAGGTGGTGTCAATATATTTTAAAGAAAAAACTATCCTAAATTGCATAGTAGCAAGGGTTAGGATGTTGTTTCTTTTGCAAACTCCCTCATTTTACATAATTTAACTGCTTAGGTTATAATCTGATTTTTGTTTCCTTATGTCTCATATGTGTTAATTTTGTCTTCGCAACTAGATTATAAGGCTATTACTGAGGAATGGGGCCATGCCAAAATTATTCCTGTATTCCCATAGCACCTAGCGTATTATTGATCACACAGTAGGTATTCAGTGAATACTTTTTGTTTGATTTAAAGTGTTCAATTATAACACTCTCTGCTAGATTTAGAGGACTCTAAAACAAGAAACTAAAAAATATTCTCCATCTCCCATTATGCTCCTCACTGTCGCATTTACTGAAATCCCTAAAGACAATGTGAACTGGGATTGAGGTAAGAAATGTATCTGCACCCCAATGTTGGTGGGGGTAGATGAAAATAATAGACTTAAGAAGTGGTAATTAGCTCAAAGTCCAGTAAGATATAGGAGGCCACTCATCCTTTTCCAGTGGATTTGGTTCAGAGAGATAAATTTCTAAGAATATCTACACACATTTTAAAAACTTATAACTCAAGTTGTAGGTGTGATGGGAATCCATAAATGGCATCTAAAAGCAAATTGAACAGGCTTCAATTAGTCACAAGACTTTGTTTATATCTATGATTGACTTAAAAATTTTATTTTAGCAAGATGTGAAATTAGAATCTATCATGTACAATAGTTAACTGATAAATATAGATAGATAGACAGACAGATAGATATAGGTAATATGCATGATTATATAACTAGGTATGTAATATGGTTACCCTAAAATTTAATGAAGAAAACTTTTAAATGCTATTTATAATTTTTTACCTTACTTATAACCTGAATTTCTAAAATTTAACAGTGCCTAAGGACTTTGTGAAGACCCTATAATAATCAAATGAAATTTTAAACAAAAAGTACTTTGATGAAGGGCCAATTAAACATGACTGATTTTTAGGAGAATCTGGGTCTCTCTTTGCCTAAAAGGTTGTTATTGGGTGTCACAAAGAAAAATACTAATACTCTGTATTTTGGCACAAATATGTCAGAGACAATTTTAATCAATTTAACATTATTCTAAATCTAAGTTATTTCTATTTTAGATAGAGAAATGTCCAAAATGTCATAGTCTTCCAGGCTGTTGGACGTGTCTCTATACTCCCACAACAATTTGAATGAGGAAAAGATCACAATATGATAAAATAAACTTTTGAGTTAACATTCCAGAATAGTAGTTACTATTCAATTCTATCCTTTTCCAATCCCTTTCAAGGACTAAAAGGGCCTCTTTCCTGAGATCAATGTCACATCGTTTCTGAGTAACCTTTCTTCATAGGCCAATCCCTTCAGAAGATAGAGAAGGCAAAGATCTAAACAAGAAAAGAAATGTTTGGTTGTCACTCTTAATTCATTTAAGGGGGAAGCCTTAGTTTTTGTTCTACTCACTTTCCTAAAGAGAAAGGTCTGGAAACAGAAAATATTTTCCTAAGATTTTCAATTAAACTAAAAAGGAAGTTTTTATATGTTTCCACAGTCAGGCAGATTAGTTCTTCTTCCTACACATTTTTTATCATGCCAAAAGCAATTTTCCCTTCTATGCCTAGAATTACCTGAATTGTCCTTATTTTGAAGTGACATAGATTGCCATTTTCCTCTGATTTATTTTCAATGGGCTATTCAATGAGCTAACTGAATTTTTAATTAAGTTTCATAAAATTAATGTTTTAATTGAAAAATTCAAATAATTTTAAAATTCTAAAATGCTTTTGTTAAAAAAAGATGTCTTTTACACACATATGTTTTTACCCTATTTCCCTCAAGAAATCTTGATTATATAGATATGGGTATCACTTTTCACTTTTTCAAATTGCATCTCTCTTATACCTTTGTAGACATTATTCTTGAATTTATAGAAACCACAAATATCACTTGGTGGTAAACTTACTGGTAAAGAACCTTTCCAAATTCATCTATGCTGATCTTTAGACAACAGATGTAATTGGAACCCTTGCTTTATACCTTTCCAACTTGGTAGAACATGCTAGAGCTTGCATTTTCTTTGGCATAACCATTGAGAACTCAGGTTCACCTCTATACTATTGGAGCAGGCCTTTCACATGACATACTTAAACATTATTTTAATTTATATTTAATTTTCCCAAAATGCCTTTTTCGTTATGTCATTTACTACACAAAAATCTCCATAAACTATTATAGGCTCTCAATGCCTATAATCCAAACTGCTTAGCCTGACATTTAAGGCAGTCCTTAATCTGGTCCAACCTTATCTCCCACTAGTCTCCAACTAAAGTCCTCTACTCTAGATCAGACTTGTTTCTTCATTATCTAATCCAAACTCCATATTCAGTTTTGACTACAATCCTTCACTCATGTCTTAATCTTGTCTCCAGATATTTACTTTTGTCCATACTCTGAGACTCAACAGATTATTCTAACCAGCATTAAGTCTCTATACAATTATTATCTGTACCATTCATTTGGGTATTTAATCATGGACAAGGTTACTATCTTGCATCAACTCTAAGGTCCCTTTCAGCTAAAAAGTTTCAGGAACCTCTGATACTATGATTTTTTTTAATTTATATTAATTATAAGCTTTTACTATGTGCGACATTCTGTTCTAGGAACTTAGGGATGCAAAGAAAAGGCCCCTGTCCTCAAGCAACATACAGTCTTGTGGGGGGGTTATAACTAGATACAAATGACTATAATACAAAATGAAATGTGATAAATGCACAGAAGAGGTACAAAGTACCATAAGATATTCAAAGAAAGAATAATTCTGGCAAGAAGGATCAAGGAAAGCTTTCTGAAGGAAGTAACCTTAGAGTTGGATTGTGACGCAAGTGAGTTGAATTTGTTAGGAGACTGCCTGCCTAGAAGACTAACCATCTTAGTGATGACTAGCGCTTTCAAATGGAGGGATTGTGGTGAGAAAATAATTTGCCTTGATACTCCTTGAAAAATAGAAGAGGCAGTACCTCTAGCCTTCAGATCTCATATAAATTTTGCAATGCAAAATGTGTAAGTCTTTCTCCAATTTTTAGAAGCTGAAGAGCAGACTGAGATTCAGCCAAGAAGGAACCTAACTAGACTAGTTATTCTAAAGACTGTTAAAGACTGAGGCCTTGTGGGGAATTTACCCTTTTCTTTCCTTCCTCTCCCCTCCCCTTCTTTTCCTTCTCCCTCTTGTGCCTTTTCCCCTTTACCTTTTCTCATTCCTTCTTCTACCTTTCCCCTCCTTTGTTCTTCCCCCTCCCCCTCTCTTCTTACTATCTACCTCCACTTTGTAACTAAATAGTTGTTATGTAAGTTGTTTTTCTGTAATAGAATAAGAACTTGAGTGGTAGAGTTTGGCAACAATATGTACACCCCCAATTTGATAAACAGCTACTAATAATGTATGTCCCTCAAATTTGTTAAATAGCTACTGATTGCGCATGTCCCATATGATGAATATTTACTCATGCCCTCTCTGGATCACGGCCTTGTCATGGTGAAGGGGCTTTCATGGCTCAATGAAACTATAAGCTGAGCTGTGCAGGGTTCTCCAAGACAGACAGGTCATAGTGGAGAGTTCTGACAAAAGGTGATCCACTGGGAAAGGAAATGGCAAACCACTCCAGTATCTTTGCCAAGAAAATCCCATGGAGAATAAACAACAACCACGAGCTTGGACAGATTTGAGTAGATAGTGGAAGGCAAGGGCCTGATGTGCTGTGGGGTTCACAAAGAGTCGGACATGACCAAGCAGCTGAACAACAACAACAAAAATTTACCAATGATGTCAGGAAACTAAAGCTTTGATTGATAATGTCCTTTCACCATAGACTTAGGTAATCGATCACCAATCAAACCATACATGAAATTTGTATACTCCGTCTGCTATAACTATAAAAGAAACCCCAGAGGCCCTCCTAATCATCTTGCTCCTACATTGCAATTAGAACAAATTTCTGTATTTCCCACACTTGGAAATTCATGTTCACTTGACAGTAGTGCTAATGTAGAGGGATTGCCAGAATGCCACCTCAGAGGAAGACATAGCCTCTTGAGGAACCCTGTCATGACCACCAATATGATAGAACCTTTAGGAATCAGATTTCAGAGTTTGTTCCTAGAGGAGCTGATGTTTTCATTGTTGAGTAGTGTTAAATAATCCTTGATTGCATGCATTCATGAGTGTAAGTCTTCTTCATGTTCCTTACCTGATGGTAAATTGGTATAGATACTTACTGTGTTCCTTTCCAACATGTGCATAGTTTGTTATAGTGTAGAGCGTCAGTTAAGATTGCTTATTTGGTGTGCAGAAGAGAACCTGGAGATAAACTTCTTTCTGGAGCAAGCTTCTGTACCTGGCCTGCCCCATTAACAAATGTCTGCTTGACTTGGAGCTAGGAAGCCTGTGTGTTCTTATGTCAAGGCAGACCTACCTGAGCCAGAAGAGGCAATGTATTAATCCTACCCTTTTGGAGGAAGTATTTTGTACATATTTAAGGTTATTGTTAAAAAACTATGTTCTCAATTTTTACCATAAGATCTCTATAATTCTAAGACTTTTTGTTTTTTACTCTAAAGCAGAGATAGTCAAACTTTGGCCCCTAGGCCACATTGGTCTCATTGAGGCTCAGAATGGGTTTAAAATTTAAAAATGTAAAAGCCGTTCTTAGCTCCAGGTCATACAAGAACAGACAGCTGGTTGGATTTGGCCCTTAGCCATAATTTGCCTCTGAAAGACCAACTGAGTGTGATCTCCCAGAAGATTCATTACTAAAAAGAGGTATTGAGAGAATCAGGGTCTTTTCCAAGATTGCATTATAAAGATGAAACTCCATTAAATTTCTTAGATGACAAGATAAATAGTGAAAGCAGGGGAGGGTGCTCTGTCTTTTGCATTTTGTTGCCCAGGGGAAGCACTGAAATATTTTTTGTGGGATTTTTATGTCTTAATATAGGAAGGTGGGCCGCTGAGAGAAAAATTTGAGAAACACTGAAAAACAGGCGATAATAAGATGAGTTATGTACACTTACAATGGATATTAATTCCTTTCAATTCTGTGGGAACCTGACTTTATCATTTTGATTCTGTCCATGTGGCTTCCTAGGGTTGGATATGTCCACAACTGCTCTTGCCATGGAGAAGACAAATTAATTCATTCCACATAGATTTACAGAGAACTTCTTTCCTAACAAAAACAACTTTTGACACAAAAATTGGAAAATCAGGTTGACAATAAATTAATTTTGTTTGTGTTCATTATGTTTAATTTTTATCACAGAAAAATATATCTATTTAGCATACTAACAAGTCCTTAATTATCACTCTTTAACTTAAGAGTTTAACTGTTAAACTTTTATATACCTAGGAGAACTTATCTAAAGAGCTGAAAGATAAATTATAGGCTTTTCCATCGAGTAGAACTCTTATACCTTAAGATTCACATGAACATTTCTTTAAAATAATTATTGAGACTGCACGCACCACTTTAAAGTATAAAGCACAAATTGTTAACACTTGAAAATATGTATTAAATTGATTAATAAATTGTTGCTTTACAAAATTGCTCTAAAGATCCTGAAATTATATTTTAAAAGCCTTTACAAAAACTATACTTTATCATAATTTTTTCTGTATTTAGTTAATTCTATTTAAGTCTTTTGGGATTATGGTGACTTATGTAGTGAGGAGACATGGGTCTTATATCCAATTGTAAATTCACTCTTTATTTTAAAATGCATTAGAAAAATTCCATGATCTACTTAAGTGACTGGCATAGGATGGATAATGAAATTTTGTCATCAGTGACAAAAAGACTTTCTATTAAGGTACAGAAAAATTGATTGTTACTAGATCATGACTAAGTGACACTGCCATCCTGTTTTCCATATATAAATGTCCTTCTAGATTAAGTTTCTCTGAAGAGTTAGACTCATCCCTTATAGGACTCATTGCTTAACAAATAGGGAGGCTTGTTTTTTCCTTATTTAGTATCATCATAACATCATAGGCTTAGTGTTGGAAGGGATATTAGAGGTTATCTGATCTAGCCTCTGATGTTGCAGATGAGAAAGCTGAGGCCAGAAGTGAGGTCACATGCTGAAGAGCACACAACAAAAAAGGTGGCAGAGCTAGGATTTGATCCTAGACCCTTTGGCTCCAGACAGTACCCTTGGAGATTCTTTTGGTTGCTGATATTAAAGTTTTCTGAGCCCTTTATGGGCATGCTACACATTCTTGCTTGGGGGATAACAAGTCCCCTGATTTCTTAACAAAGAAGTATTTTCTATTTGCTTTTCATGTAGGTGTCATTTTTCATCTCGAGTCTATCACCCTTCTGTCAAGAGACAGCATCCTTCATCAGTCCTCTAGAGTTGACGTTAGTCATTGCGTTGACCAGAGTTCTTAAGCCTTTAAAGTTGTTTGTCTTTACAAAAATGTTGTTACTATGTAAATTCTTCTGGATCTGTTTTCTTGCTCTGCAGCAGTTCTTACAAGTTTTCTGTTTCTCTGTTAATGTTGGCTTGTTTTTTTTTTTTGTGACACAATAGTATTCTATTACATTCACATACCATAGTTTGTACAGCAAATTCCTCAGTTGATAGCCACCCCACTTTAGTTCTCTGGCAGCACAAAAAGAGCTTCTATAAATATTTTTGTACAAAATGATTCTTTTACTCTTTCTTTGATCTCCTTGGTGTACAGGCCCAATAGTGATATCTCTGATATGCACAGTTTAGTGACATTTTGGGCATAGTTCAACATTGCTTTCCAGAATGGCTCAACCAATGTGGAGCTCCGCCCATATTGCACCAGTGTGCCTATTTTCCCTTCCAGCAATTGTTGTCTTCATCTTCTTCTTCTCCTCCTCCTCCTCCTCCTCCTCCTCTTCCTCCTCTTCCTCCTTCTTCTTCACAAATGTTTCTAATCTGATGATTGTGAGGTAAAATCTCAGAAGTATTTCACTTTGCAGTTCTCTAATTATTAGTGATTTGAAGCATTTTTAATATGGCTGTTGATCACTTGGATTTCTTCTGTTGAGAACTGCCTATTCACATCCTTTGACCATTTATCTACTAGATAAATGAGCATTTGGAATCCTTTTATATGTGAATCACTTCTTTATGTATCTTATAAATAAGACTTCAGTCAGAGATACTTGCTGCAAAGATTTCTTTCCAAGTTAATTGTTTCCTTTCTAATTTTTTTCTTAGGCAGTTGGGACTAAGTTACTTGCCCAGGGTCACACAGCTAGTAAGTGTCAAGTGTTTGGTCTGAGACTGGATTTGAACTCAGGTCTTCCTGACTTCAGGGCTGGTGCTCTATCCACTGCGCCACCTACCTGCCTTGTTTCCTTTCTAATTTTAATTGAATTGATTTTGTTTGTGTAAAATATTTTAAAATTTATGTCAGTAAAATTATCCATTTTATCTTTTGTGATCCTCTATCTTTGTCTTGTCATTCATTTTTCCTATTCAAAGATTCAAAAGGTAATTTCTTCCTTGTCTAATTTGTTTATGATGTGGCCTTTAAAATCAAGTTGTGTCAATATTTAGTACTTATTGTGGTATATTATATAAGATCATGGTATAAACCTAATTTTTGCTAGACTACTTTCCAATTTTCCCATTGATTTTTGGTAAATAGTAAGTCCTTACCTTGGTAATTGCAGTCTGTGGGTTGATTGAACATTACTATGTTCATATGCTTATTCATGTTATATAACTATTCTATTGCTCTGGTTACCCTTTCTATTTTTAGCTAGTACCAAATAATTTTGGTGTTTCCTATTTTGTAGTATAGTTTAAGATCTAGTACTGCTACTCCTTCCTACCCATTTAAAAAAAATTCTTTTAGATTCTTTAAGAATCTTGACCTTTGTTTTTTTAAGATGAATTCTATTACTTTTTTTCTTCGCTGTCTAAAATACTCCTTTGGGAGCTCAGTTGGTGTGGTACTGAATAAGTAAACTAATTTCAGTAATTTTGTAATTTTGATTATGTTGGCATAGCCCAACTATAAGTAACTTATCTTTCTACTTATTTAGATCTGCCTTTATTTCTGTGAAGAGTGGTACTGTATTTGTATAATTCCTGTATGTGTCATGGTTAGATGGATTCCTTAATATTTTATACATTCTGTAAGTGTTTTGAAATGAATTTCTCTATCTCTTCCTGTTGGATTTTGTTGGTAATATATGGAAATGCTGATTTGTGTGAGTTTATTTTGTGTCCTCTTCTTATGCTAGAGTTATTGTCAGTTAATTTATTTAGTTGACTTTTTAGAGTTCCCTACGTAGACTATATCCTCTGCAAAAAGCAATAATTTTGTTTCTTCTTTGCCTATGATTCTGTTGTGTTTATTTTTCTTATTGCTATGGCTAGTATTTCTACTTATCAAATAATAGCAGTGATTATTAATATCTTTGTTTTCCTCCTGATTTGATTGGAAAGGCCTCTAGTTTATCTCTGTTACATGTAATCCTGAGTCTTAGTTTTATATAGATAATGGTTTACAATATCAAAGAAATATCCATTTATTCCTATTCTTCTTAGTGCTTTTAACAGAAATGAGTATTGTATTGGAAGCTTTTTCTCTGTTTTGATATAATCATGTGATATTGATTTTTTATTACTCTAATCTATTGTGTTTATAGTTTTCCTAATACTAAACCTATTGTGTGCTACTAGTATAAATATTGTTGGGCATAGTGTATGATCTTTTCATATATCTCTGTAGCTTCTTTGTTAAAACTTCATTTAAAAATTTTTCATCAACATTCATTGTAGTTTTCTTTCTCTGATTTGTTTCTTCTTGGTTTAGATATTAAGACAGTACCATAGAAAGAATCTGGTAGGATTCCCTTTTCTGTTTTTGTAGTTTATGTAATATTATAATTTACTATTCTTTGAATATTTGATTTACTTGTAAATCCATCTGGTCTTATTTGTTTTTAAATTTTTCTTTGGGAGTTCATATAGGGGAAGTTCAATTTCATTTTCTGAAATTAGTGTTCATTTAAATTCTAATTGTATCATCTCTACCTTAAATTGAAATTCATTATAGGTTACCAGGATAAACGGAAATATTTTAAGGAGAAATTCACTAAAATAAAATTGAAGTAGACTGAGACTGTGCTACTCTAATCTCATTATTGTTAGTTCAAATCATGTGTGTAATTTAATTATAATGAATAAAAGTCAATGTTTTATTCTATTTTTAATACAAATTAGAATATTTTAAAAACAAAAATTAGTTATTAGATAGATTGGGTTTTTTTTTAAATTTTTACTGATCTCACTGATAAAAATTTTTCAAATCCTTAACTTTGACTATAAAAGATTGGGCAGGCCTGGTGTTGATTGTTATTGCCAGCATGAAAGTGGTGCAGCTGTACTGCAGCTTCAGTTCTTAATCAATGAGGTAAGGGTTTGTTGACAGTAAGTACATAATTTTGTCCAAGCTTACATCATCTAGTTAATTCTTAATGGATTTAAAGAAAAAGTTTTACCTAATGTTTTCAGGAATGTGCACTGTGCATAAAGCAAGGTGCCTTTGTATTAATTAATAAACTTTTTATACTTTAAGAGAAATAGAATCTAAATAACTAAAGTTTTTATTGTTGAACATTTAGCCTAATATTTAGAGGCAGGCGTTTAAGCAGTATACATAAGAAGCAGTTATGTTGGAGTTGGTTCACTTCTTGTCTCTCACCTATTGGCAGTTTGTTATCCAGCCCTCATATTCTCTTAGACTGTTTAATCCCTTATCTACCTAAGAAATCAATTACCTTTTCAATCTCCATAGCTTCCCTCTTTTGATTCTGTATATCCATGTATTTCTGGATCTGTGCATATCAATGTTCATATTTCCATAGATACCATAAAAATTGAATGTCCCTTCATTAATGGGCACAGGTTAGCACTACTAAACCAATGCCGGACAAGAAACAGAAATTCCTGACTTTCCCAAGCACTTCTTGATTCAGATGTGGCCTTTTAGGGTGGTTCTGGAGTCATCTAGAGTCCCTTGAAGGGGCAAGACGTCCACTCATGTAATTTCAGATCTGGAAGTGATTGTTAGAAATCTTCTCTTCAATTGCCTAAGGTAACTAAGACTCAATTAGGTCTTGACTAAGGTCACATATCTAGTTAGTTACAGAAGTGGGACTAAAACAAATGTGTACTGACTCACTCACCCGTGTTCCTTGGTAGCACCTTGGAAATTTGTCATGCTGCAATGAGAACCTAGTAGTTAGAGTCTTGTGTCATAGGGAAAAAAGATGGGCTATTGAGTGCCTTCTTGTGCATGTTCCATGTTCATTTCATGATATATATGTATGCAGTTATGTGTATATTCCATTTGTACATTGTGTGTGTATGTACACATATGTGCCTGTCTCTTTTCAAGATGAAGGAAAGGATAAGCCCATTGTTTTGGAGTCAGCATAAAAGATAAATTATCAGATGACAGAAAAAATCAAGACTGCATATTTTCTATTTTAAATATATTACGTGAAAGATAATTTTCTGCTGGGAAGGGCTGAACAAACAGCTAAGATGTAATTAAAGCCTAAGACAGATGAAGAGAAAATAAGAGAGAATGTTTAGGGAAGATGACCAAGGATGATGAGGGGTTTCAGAAACATCAAGAGTTGAAGAAAGTGGGGATACTTAGCCCTGAGAAGACTAAGAATGCCATCATGTACCATCTTTGAATATTTGAAAGGTTGTCATGTAGAAAATTGATAAAACATATTTTTATAACTCTAAAGGGCCCAAGTGGAACATATGATATGTCCAGAAGCAAACTTCATTGTAATGTAAGGAATAAATTTTGACTAGATAGAGCTAATAAAAATGGAATGAAATACTGAGTTTCCTATCATTGAAATTATTCAGTCAAACTTGATACTATAATGTGGAGTCTTCTCTGAGATAGGAAAATAGACTAATTGGTTTCCAAGGTCTCTTCCTAGTACCCATATCCTTTGATTCCATGATTTCTGTGTTGGATTCTCCTGCCTGCTGCATTGTTTTCCATTCTTATGAATTACCTTGAAATGGTTTCCTTAGTACCTTCCTCTGGTGCAATAGCTCTAATTTTGTCTGCTTATTCAATGAGTTCAGCAGTCACCCAGTGGTCACATAGTAATTTCATTCATTTTGGATATTAAAAGAAAGAAACTGCACATTCTCATTTAATCAATTATTTTAGCTCTGTCAGCAAGGACTATGCCTGAACACTTACATGACAAAGCAAGAGAGTTCTTCACTTGAGGCACATTCATGTTACCATGGAGGAGACAACCACCAAGCTGCAGGGTCCCTTATGTGTCTCTCAGAGACCCACATACTTTATAACTATATCTTTCCTGATTTGATTGGGAGCTCATTTTTACTAAGCCTGTACTCATTGTAACCCTTGTCTTATTCTAACTGTAAAGTGCTTCCTGCTAGTAATAGGAAGCTATTTTTGATTCTGAACAGGCCCAGTTTGTCTGGTAAGGAATTAATCAGTTTCTGGAAGGTTGTTCTGCCTATGAAATGCAGCATGATTTTTTGCTGGTCATATTGATGCTGCCTCCCTCAACCATCATCTTAGCATGCTCTTGGGGCCACTTATACAACCAAGACAAGTGCTGTTGATTATTTCCCATAGATGCAGATTGTTAGTGTCAGAGATAGGATTTGAACCCGTGTCATAAAAATGTGCCTCATCCTATCTGTGACTCAAACCTAGGAGTCACCTCCTTTGATGATATTCCACAGGCAAAATTACCTTAATGTTAGATATGTAGAAATTGTTTTCTTAAGAATTCTTTGATAAAACTATACTTAGGATCCAAAAGTCATAAATCTAGATCTGGGAGGTACCCAGAAAATATATAGTTCAACCTTCTAATTTTTACAGATGAACATATTAGGGCCCAAAGAATTTAAATGACCTGGCCAAGATCATAGAGGCAGTCAGTTTCAGAGGCAATATCTGAATCTGGGTTCTCTGGCTCTGGTGCCAGTGATCTTTCTACAGTCCTTTTGAAGGAGCCATTGGAAAAGGATAATGATTCTTTTAATCAATAAAGAAAAGAGAAAAAAAGTACTTTATGTTTTGAGACATAAATTCTTTTACTACATTTCCCGTAATGGACAGGAGTTCCTTGGATTGTAAAAACCGAGAGAATTGTGCTGAAGTTTTTTATGTTAAGAGTAAAAATACTTATCTCCTAAGTATGTAGGTAATAGTTTCTAATGAAGAGTTTAGTCTTATCTGTGTTGTTTCAGTCTTAAATTTTTTATTTAAGTTGTTATCTAAAATATAATAAAACTAAAAAATTAAAGATAAAACATTTTCTTTTTGAGAAGTAGCACAGTTAATAATCTTTTTTTTTTTTTTGAGACTAGCTCTTCCTATCTCATCCAGGCTATAAGTTCAGTGGCCCCTCATGGGCCTGATCCCACTATATTAATTGGTATAGAAACTTTGATCTGCTTCATTTCTGATGTGAACCAGTTCTCCCTTCCTTAGGCAGACTGGTGCTCACTCCCTTCTGCCACCACTCCCAGGGACTCACTGCATTGGTGCCAGACTTAGCGTGGAAACCAGATCATCTTTAGCCCCATTGCAGCTCAGAATCCCTGAGCTTTCATGAACCAGCAGCCTCAGCATCCCGAGTAGCAGGGATTACAGGCAGGTGTCACTATATCCAACAAGAATCTTAACAGAAACAAGGTTGCAGTCTTTTTTCCTCCTATTTATTAGTGTCTGGTCTTAGTTGGATTTAAACTGACTTATTGTCAGTTTATTGGGAGATACATTCAATCCTGTCCGCTGCCCAGTCACTGGCAGTTTATTTATGAGAATCTCAGCTTGACTCTCCGTGCTTATTTAAGTAAAGCAGAACCATTCCAGCTTGTCAATGGCCCTCTTCAAATATCGCCTTCCAGAACTGAATGTAATATCCCAGATATACTTCAAGCAGTGCAGAGTATAGCAGTTCTGCTTCCTCTGGTATTTGTACATGAAAATGAAACAGTAGAAAAATCTCTAGAGTAGAGGCCTGTGTTCAGATTCTGCCTTTGACACTATGTGACCTTGGGCAGATCATTCAGTCTTTCTGAGTCTCAGGTTCTTCAGCTGTAAAATGGGTATAATATCTGTAGTAATTTCGAGAACAAATGAAATGGTTTATATAAAGTACTTGGAAAACATCACAGCACCATGCTTATTATATTATACTTCATTATTTATTCGTCTATCTTTACTGTTAATAATTATCATAATTAGCTTTTATTTTTATCCTACTCCCTAAGTCTCAGAGGCCTTGTTGACAGAATGACATTACTGACTGAAAAGTGAAAAATTCAGTAAATCAACTGGTAGTTTGTGGTGTTTGATGAGCCCTAAATGTTAGTTGATTATTCACTCTGATTTTATATCTTCTCTTTTAATGCAGGGTGCTTTGGTCAGTGCAAGCTCAGATGAAACCCTTCATTTATGGAACCTTAGGCAAAAACGGCCAGCTATTCTACATTCTCTTAAATTTAACCGCGAACGGTAAGGACACATCAACAATTCCAAATATTTCTTAATCCATATCAAAAGTTATTTTACAAGAAAATTTCAGGTCAGCCTTTTTGTAGGTCTTCTGAAAAATGAAATGTGGGTACTGTCTTCAGTGGTTCGTATCTTGTTCATCTATTCCCGATTGTCCTGCATAACTTTCTTGTTCATGTCTTCCTCAAAATCCTCCACACAGATACACATTTGAGTTCATGTGAATCTCCTTGACTTTAGACTCTTCATCTGGTCACTATTTCAAATATTAGTCCTGTTAATGGGAATTCCCCAATTAGTGAACAGAGCTGTTTATAAGCTGGGGGTACTGGAGTGCTTCACAAGACTATTTTATGTAGGGATTATCTTAGTGTTGACCCAAAGTAGTTAGAACCAAAACTATTAGCTGAATTCAACTTTTTGGCAGGTGCCCTGAAATCTACACTAATATTAACATTGTTGGCCTAACTTTAAATATATTAAATATGTTGCCAAGATGGTAAGGGGGCACCTAACAAGGATTAGTTAGTAATTGTTAATTGTATTATTAGTAGTAACAACACAGAGGGGCTTTCCACTAGAACTCCACTAGAACAACATTATAGAATATCTGAGATTATTACTCTGTAAAATGATATCCAAAAAGTAGTAAAATGGAAACTCAAATTCAGGTCTCTTGAGACTTATTCTAGGATTCTTTCCATAATTCCCTGCTACCGTTTGGTAGAAATCACCCTGTTTTTAGCCCCCTTTGAGTATGGAAGTCATCTAGGAAGTAGAGAGTTAGAATGGTGCACTGGGAAAAGCTGTGGTCTTGAAGTAAACAGAATTGGGTTTGAGTCTTGGCTCATTCTGACGTGCTGTGTGACCTTGGGCAAGTCAGTTACCCTCTACAATCATCTTATTCCAAGTAGAGGTAAATATTATTATTTTTGTATTCTTTGCAAAATTGTTAGAAAAGCAATTTTTAATTAGAAAGTAACCATAAATGTGAACTATAATTATTATCATTATCATGATCATCATTATTATTAAAGTGATATGCATTATTTCATCATCAGAAACATCTAGGCAGTATCTTCAATTGTATTCCATTTGTTAGAGACAAACAACCTGCTTGTTGTGGGCTAGGTGATGGTATAGTTTGTTATTGTTGCTTTGTTGATTAGTTGAGTCTGATTCTTGGTGATACCATTTGGTTTTTTCTTGGCAAGATACTGGAGTGGTTTTGCCATTTCCTTCTCCAGATCATTTTACAGATAAGGAGGCTGAGGCATAATAGGGTTAAATGACTTGCCCAGGGTCACAAAGCTAATAAATGTCTAAGGATCTGAACTCAGGTCTTCTGGACTTCAGGGCTGGTACTCTATCCACTGAACCATCCAGCTGCCCCAATAATATAGTTAGGTGGATATAAATCTAGTTGAATGATTGCATCCATAGAGGGGTCATTAATCGGCTGATGTCACAATGGAGAGAGAGCTGTTCAGGGATGTGCCTTGGGGATCTGCCTTTGTCTTTTGAGTCACCTGAAATTTTAATTCTTCAGAGATTGTGATGTTCCATGATTCACAGACCTATAATACCACTGAAAGAATATTGATATTAAAAATCTGGACCAAGTTCAATGTCTTCTGCCTTTGTAAAAAATTATATATCTACACATATATCTCTGTATCTGTCCATTTATGTACTAATTTAGTAGGCTACTCATCCCACTCTATATCACAGGCAGGAATATTGTCTCCTGTAGATTCTTAGGCCAGGCTCTTTTGAGTCATTGTCAGACCCTATAGTATCCTTGGGCTCATGCAATTAGTATTAGTCATCCAAAAATAGGATCACATATAGGACTTTACTGTCTCTCAGGAATCTCTTTTCTATTTGAATTTTGTGTAGGACATCCTTTCTATAAGTGGAAAATACCTGTGACTAGCGTGTCTCTTTTATTGCTTAGGGCAGGCTTTTGTTAATCTTCACAGGATTGTTGAAAAAATATCTCTGTGATTGCATCTAGCCAGTAATATTACATTATCTTAACATATACAAGGAGATGCCATTTTTGCAGCTAGTTAAATCTATAATTTTCTCTTCAGAGTGAAATCCTTTTAAAAAAAATCATTACATAGTAAACACAGTGAGTAGATCTTGTGTTCCTTATGGTTTTCAATGACTTCTGTGACTGAAGATCTAGTCTACTTTAGAAAACCCTTCACAAAAGCTTTCTTGTTCCCTTCTCATGTTTGCATCAAAGTTACCCCAGATACATATGTAGATCATTCTCATAAAGATTTTATAGAGACAAAAAAAGTTAGATGGTCTGGTAGTTACTGATATTCCCTTGATCACCTTAAAAGCTGACTTTTCCTGTCTTTTGCTATCTTTTCCTCTTCCAGATATCTCAAAAATCATCCCTCCGTTATTTAAAGATTCCATTGTCTCCAGCACAGAATTCTTTTGTTTATGCTTGGTCTGGTCCCGCTGTTTTCCCTGACTTCAGTTTTCTTAAGTGCCATCAGAATTTAAGATTTTGGTGTCCAAATATATTAGTTCCACTCTTGCTGATAATGAAAATAGAAAGTAATAGAAGTGCTGGTAGAATTTTTCCATTTTGGCTAATAATTTAATGTAGGTAAAAAACACCATTTCATTCAGTATTGTTGTTGGTGTTTTTTTTAATTAATTCTGCAACTGTGCTCGGCTCAAGGTGGTACGTATCTAATAATATTTTCAATTGCTCTTCAACACATATCTTCCTCTCTAACTATAATGGTGTGCTCATTATATTGGTGCACATATTATTGTACTTTTTTCTTCCTACTTGAAATCCCTTCTCCTCTCCCCTCTGCCTCTTCAAATTATATTAATCCTTCAAAACTATGATGAAATGCCACATTTTCTGAATCTTCTCCAGCCCCTTCTCCCCATGCCTATTTTCCTTTTCTGTGAACTTATGTAAACTAGTAGAAATTCTACTAGCAGAATTCTAGTAGTGGAAACTAGTAGAATAAACTACCACATAGTTTAGGAAAAGGGTTCTTAATCTCTTTTTATGTCATGGACCCTTTTGGCAAGCTAATGAAGTCTATGACATCCTTCACAGAATAATGTTTTTAAATTAATAAAATAGAATACATCAGATTGCAAAGGAAACCGTATGTGTATATATACATACACAGTTATCAAAATATCTGTTTAAAAAACTAGTGTACAAATCCCAAGTTAAGAATCCTCAGTTTGGAAATTAATTGTTATATTGCATTTTTCTCTTTTTGCTTTTAATTCTCTCTCCCAAAGAAGTTGATAAATTCTTCAGGGGCAGCAACTGTGTTAAATTTCTCCTGTGTCTCCCCTCTCCACCCTGACAAAGTGCCTAGTACTGTTGGTATATGGGTTATGCTCGACAGAAATTTGATTGATTATCATAATTCCGTAGGGAAGGACTTTGGGCTATTATATATTTTTTCAATATGTGATTTCATAGATTTGTTTTCTCTTGTTTTCCCATTACTAGTGTGCTATATAGATGAATGAAGTGATTGCAATGTTACTATTATGCTGGGCTTTTTTTCTATTTCATCATAATAATGATTACAAGCAAGAGTGCCTCTAAGGTAACCTCCAGTTCTCTCTACACAATGTCCCACATCTGGATGGGATGTGAAAAATGTAGTTTCCAAAAACTGTGACTAAATATTGAGAGTGGGCTAGGAATCAGAAAGTTTTAATTTCATCCAAGTCTACCTTGATTTATTGTGTGGCCATCGACATGTTTATGCCTGAAGTTCTCCGTCTGCAAAATGGATGTAATAATCCCCTTTCCTATTCACTTCACAGTATGAGAAGTAATGAGATATTCAGCCCACTTCTTAAAACCCACAGAGAGAGGCCCTCTGTGAATTGAGATGAGGAGAGAACATTCATCTCCTTCCCTGCAGAATTATGAGGGGAAGAATTCTCTGCCTTTCCTGGGCTGTAGAGCATGCTGTAGTGTCCTGTGGAGCTGAAGGGAGAAAATTGGGATGATCATGTGTAAAATGCTTCTGATTCCTTTGGGAAGAGGTGTTGTATAAATTTGAATGGTTATGATTTTATTTTTAGAATGCCAATGAATATGGTCTTTATTCATTTATAATAATAGTAAAAACCCTATGGGTCTAACACATTTCAATGATCTGTTTACTAGGATGAAAAAGTGGTGATTTAGCTGGTACCTCAAATAATATGAATTTTTACCAGAGGATTGTTTAATCTTAGAGTTGGAAGGAGTTTTAGAAATGTTCTAGTCCAGTTTCCTATCCATTCAAGAATGTCCTCTGTCCTCCCTACTATCCTTGACAAGGCTTCAAGTCTCTGCTTAACCATTTGCTGTGATGTAAAGTTCACAAACTCACAAACCCAGACAGTTCTGTCTTTGAAAATGTATATTGTTTGAAAGTATTTGCTCATCTTGCCTAGAAATCTGCTTCCTGTATTGATTATAATCCTTCCCTTTGGAGTGCCATTCTGTAATCCTTTGTTTTCTTGGTCTCCCTTCAGATAATTCACAACAATGATCATATACTTCCCACAAATGTTTATGGAAATAAGGATACTTGGTTTCAAACTGATGATGCTCACGTGACATAGTCACTTGATCCTTCTCTATTTTGGTCACCTTTCTCTGAATGCCTATGCAGTGTGTCCAGGTGTGATCTAATTCGTACAACGTACACTGAGACTGTTCCTTCCCTTGTTCTGTTCATGAAACTGACTTATTCACAATTCTGATCCTTAATGCACATATAGTTAAATAAAACCTTCGGTTATTTTTTCACGGGGACTGTTAAGATATCATTTTGTATTTGTACAATTGATATCTTTAACTCAAGTGAAGGAATTTACATTTATCCCAGTTAAATTTTCTCTTGTCAGCTTAAACCCATCATTTCAGTTTATAGATATATTTGTGAATTCTCCTTCTGTCATTGTTCATTTATTAGCTTTACATCCTAGCTTTTTTATTAGCCAAAAATGATAAGCCCACCTTTACTCTTAATCTGATCCAACAATGCAACAAACAAGTCATTGATAAAAATGTTGAATAAGTCAAGAGCCAGGGACGGAGCTCTGCTGCACCCCTCTGTAGGCCACTCTCCAGGATAACATTCACTATTGAATAATCTCTATGTAAGCTTATTTAAACAATCATTAATCTACCTAATTGGCTTGTCATCTAGCCTACATTTCTATCTTGTATATAAGAGTAACATAAAATATTTTGTCAAATGCTCTGTTGAAATCCAGATGTATTATGTCTACAGCATTCTCCTCACTTACCAATCTAGTAACTCTGTGAACAAGGAAAAAGGATATGCCCATTGTTGGTGAATCCATTCTGGGTCCTAGTGATTCACTACTTGCTTTGCTAAGTATTCCCAAACCATCTGTTTAACAATCTGTTCCAGAATTTGCCAGGGAAAAATATCAAGCTTACCAGTATATATTTTCCAGAATCAACTTTTTTTTCTTTTTATTTTTTGAACATCTAATATTGGCTCCCTTGCTCAGGCTTCTAGGACTTCTCTCATTCTCCACATTTTGATCCAGTCCTAAATTTTCTCCATCGGTTGTGGCTGAGTTAAAACATCATTCTTGCAAGCACTCATAAGCCTAGAGGAGCATTGTTGTAATTTGTGTTGTAAGTGCAATCACCAAAGCAGGCATGCCCCGTAAGATGTGTATTTTATAATGTGTTTGGATTATGTAGCCACCTGAAAAGGGATAAGTTGGAAATCAGTCACTATTCTCTCTACTTATGGCCAAGACTTGCTAAACAAAATGGTACCTTGTTAAGAAAGGATGGGTTGTGTAAGGTGTGAGGAGACAATTGGGAATGGAGGCACTTTCCTCTTCAGTAATTGACTCAGTGTCAACAGAGGAATGGGTTCGAGCCATGAGACAGGCAGTCATTCAAACAGTATAACCTAAGGGGGAGCCTTTATACACAATTAAAGTGACTTTCAGTTGGTCATATCTACCTTGGGAGGAAGCCTTTGAGCTCTGCCTAGCATATGCCATAGAAACTTGGAAGGAAAAGCCACTGAAAGATACAGGAAAAACTCCGGTTATTACTGGAGAGCCCTAGGAAACCAGCCTTAGATATTCTATGCACTGTGATGATGCAGTGACCCAAGATTTATAGTATTTGAAAGCTTGTGGGTGCTGCATAGGCATGTTGTCATATCTGAGAGCACAGACGATATTTATATTAAATTCTAAATCCAAGAAGAGGGAGAGGTCTCCAGTTTTGTTCAGAGGTTGGTCTACTATAGAGAGTAGTGATCAAATGATCATCCCATAAACCATACTAATGTTGACTCTAATATTCAAAAGGATTCTTCATCATGACCCACTATTGTTGCGGCTCAGCCTGCCTGAGCAGCAGAAACAAGGGAGATTTCTTGTTCTAAGTTTGGTTACCATTCTTAATCCATTTCCCAGAGCTTTAACTTTTGTTCTTGACCTTTTGTACCTTCCTAAGAAAAAGAGGTTAGACCTGAGAGAAAAGGGAAATAGTCTATAAAGGAATTTAGACTGGAGAAATATTTATTTCTTAATATTTTCAGCTGAACTGAAAAGGAGATTTTTTAATATGTTTCTACAGTAACTAAATGTAAGAGGTCATATCATTTAAAAAAATAGAATAGGAGCTATGCTTCAGAACTATGGCTAGAAGAAGATCTTATAATCAAACAGTGGATAGAAATGATTACAAATGACAAGAGTCTATTTTAATTACACAAAATTTTAAAAAATGTATGAACAAAATCAGCACCAATAGAACAGAAACTTTTGAGTGGGAAAAATCTTTGCTTCAAATATCTCATATAAAAGCCTGCTATCCAAGATACATAGAGAACTAATAGATAAATGGTCAAAAGATAAAAACATAGAACTATCAAAAGAAGAGTTATAAGCAACCATATGAAAAATGCTTCACATCACTAATAGTAAGAGAAATGTAAAGTAAGTTTGCTCAAAGGTTTCACCTTATGCCCAACACACTGGCAGAGGCGATAAAAAAAAATAGTGTTGGAAAGGTTAGGTGAAGAAAGACCTACTCTGGCCTTGCTGGTGGAGCTGTGAATTGGTGCAGCTGTTCTGTAATTATTAGAGAAAAATCACTAAACTGTTCATACCATGTATCCCAGCAATTACAGTACTAGGCAGGTACCTCAAAGAGGTTACTGCCATCAAGAAAAACCTCATTTTTACCAAAATATTTATAGTAGCATCTACAGGCCAGGCAAGCCAGCCTTGCTGAAGCAACAAGGTATCCTGAAAGAGAGAGAGAGAAGCAAGAAGCAGTATGTACCAGGTGCCACCACTGCCACTTCAGATGCCCAGGGAGACTGTGCAGTACACTGAGCCCAAGATTCCTGAAAAGAGCAGGACCCTTAGACCACTGACCTTGCTTGCAGCCTGCCTCTGCTGGCATCCCTCAGACGATCATCCCTTGAGGGGTTGAGACTTGGCAGAGGCCTGTACAGGTGCTACTGTAGCCCTTGCTGCTTCATCAGCCACAGCTGCTGAAGAACCAGAAAACAAAGTTCTCATTACCAGAGTCCTTGGCCATGAAATGGTTCAATGGATGTGATTTTAATAAAGATAAATGACATTTAAAAAGATGAATTACTTTATGCTTTGCTACTGCACTCAAGGACCAATAGACCCTTCTATTTGACTTTCACATGAAATCTTCTATATGTGTTATCTCCCCCATTAGATTGTGACATCCTTGCATCCTTGAGAACAAAAATTGTTAGACTTTTCTCATTTTATCCTTGGCACTTAGCACTCAATCTTTTGTACACTGTAAGTGCTTAATAAATATTTTTTTTGTTCATTCATTCATTAATTTGTGATAACAAACAACTGAAAGCAAAATGGTTTTTCATTGAATGGAGAATGACTGAACACATTGTGACATATAAATCCAATGAAATATTATTGTGCCATCAGAAACAATAGATATGTGGATTCAGAGAAACCTGGGACTCTTTGTATGAATTGATATAGAACAAAGAAAGCAGAACCAGAAAGACACTATACACAATTGCTACAGTAATGTAAATGAAAATACTATCAAGAGACAACTGAACTCAGAAGAACTGCAATGTTCAATATCTCTTATTAGAGAGGTGGGAAAATAGAGCTGTTCAATGTTGCATGTCAGTTATGGTAGCTGGGTGGCATAATGGAAAGAGTTCTGAGGTCAGGAAGACTCATTTTTAAGAGTTCAAATCTGGCCTCAGACACTTACTAGTTGTGTGACCTTGGGCAAGTCACCTAACCCTGTTTGTCTCAGTTTTTCATATGTAAAATGAGCTAAAGAAGAAAATGGCAAAGCATTTCAGTGTCATTGCCAAGAAAACTCCAGATGGGGTCATGTAGAGCTGTATATGACTGAAACGATTGAACAGCAACATAGTAGCTGTGTAGGTTGGTTTTGTTTAAATCTTTCTCTTTGTTACAAGGGAGTATTCTATGGGCCAGTTAGTGGTGATATATATTTGTATATCCATATATATATGTGTGTATATGTGAGTATCATTTTGCCCTTCACCATGTCCTATAGTTATTTAAAAAACATAACTTTCCTTTGCCTATTTTTGAATGTCTTAGATAAAATCATATATTTTATACGTGTATATTCCACCTGCATATACTATATATGTATATGTATTGTACATACATGTATATGAGTATATATGTGTATATATATGTATATATACACATATATATATACATATATATCCAAACATAGTTGAGAGAGAGAGAGAGAGAGAGAGAGAGAGAGAGAGAGAGAGAGAGAGAGAGAGAGAGAGAGAGAGAGAGAGAAATGATTGGCATAAAACAAAAACAAAAAAGACACCAGAAATTTCAAGTTTACCCTTAACAAACCAAGATTTAATGTGGATTATGCAAGAAAATGGTAGAAATTGTGCAACACAAACAGTACAGTCTGTAAAAAAAAAATACATCTATTACATACTTACAAAGACATGATCTGGTGGCTAGAATGATACATAAGGTTTCTGTCTTTCATAGACTGACAGCTGACCAGTCCCCATATTACTAAGATAGACCTGAAATTATCTGGAAGAATTTAGCTCATTAATTGTACTAGAACCAGACCATTTCCAGACCCAGCCCACAGTCACCTAAACATAACACTGATCCACAAAAACTTAAGAACAATGCCTTAAAATAATTATTGTCACGCTAGATACTCCTGCTCTCCAAACTACCTGGAATAAATGCTGACACCTGCCAGGGCAGATCAAAATCCTGTTGGAAAGAGGATGAGGGATGAGGTACATATCATCTCTGTTGTCCTGTCTGCTAATAAGGAGCTACTGGGGTTTACATGGTGAGGCCTACTTTTTAGGAAAATGAATTTGGTGACTATAAGGAAGAAAGTTAAGGCATGGATATCAATGAGAAGACTAGACTAGCCCAACTGAGAAGTAATGAAGGCCTGAACTATGGTCAGTTGCTGCATGAGTGGAGAGAAGATGTAAGTGAGAGATGTTATGGTAACAGAAGTGCACCAATGATCCCCTCAGTGAGCTAGTGGTGAAGGTGCTTATGTTGTAAAACTTCCTAACCTCTCAGATGGACTAGTCTAGCTTTCTCATTGATAGCCATGCCTCTACTCTCTTTCCATTCCAGCCCATCTTCCTTAGAGTCACCAAATTGATTTTCCCAAAAAGTAGGCTTCACCATGTCCCTCCACTACCAAATAAACCCTAGTAGCTCCTTTTACATCTAGTATTGAATGTAAACTCCCTTATCTGGCATTTAAGGCTCTTTACAACCTGGCCTACTTTTTTCCTTTCCAGTCTTCTTATACATTATTCCCCTTCACGTACTCTGTGGTCTAGTCATTCCAGCGTACTTGCTATTCTTCACACATCTTTATCTCTATGCCTTTGTAGCAGCTGTCCTTTATGCCTGGAAAATTCTTATTACTTACCTCAGCCTCTTGTAATCCCTGGTTTCCTTCAAAACTCATCTCAGGCACCATGTTCTGCATGAAGACTTTCCCAATGTCCCCTAGTTGTTAAGGCCTTCTGTCTACTTGGTATTCATTTTTTAATTAATTAACTATATATTCTGTAAATGAGCATTTGTATGTATGTGAAAATGACAAAATATATGTTGTCTTCCTTGTTAGAATATAATTCCCTTGAGAGCAAAGACTTTCACTCTTGTCTTTGTCTTCTCAGGTTTTGGCACAGTGCCTTGAACATAGCAGACGATAAATGTTTGTTGATTAACCGATTAATGAATCAGCTTCAGGATTACATAGCATGTTAGTGAATGGGGCTGATTCTTAAACCTAGATCGTGAAACTAAATATCCCAATGAAAACTGAATATTTCAGTAATTTTGATAAGTAGTAGGACCACACTGGTTTATATGATGTTAGCCTGTTTGCCGACCATCAGCAATTAACCAAATTTAATCAAATTTTCTCTTATTACCTTCCAATCACTGGTCCGCTAAGACAGAAAATTAAATTCAAGTGGATTTTCTTTCATTTCTGTATTTGGCCTGTTTTCTTTTATCTCTTCATTTTGGCTCCCACTAAGTAACAAGCAGAATCAATGGATTTTTTTTCTTATTGATGCTCTATTTCTTCCTTTTTTATTTGCCATGGTTTTGTTTGGAATTACATTTCACCTCAAGGTTTGTTTTTATTATTGTTAAATCTCTATACTTCAGGCTTAAAGCAGTTTTCAAACATTATCCTACTTGGTCCTTTCAATAGTTTTGGGAAGTGGACTTTCATTTGTCTTATAACAGACTATGATTTCTTTGATGTAGGGAATTCCCAGTGAGGAAACTTCCTATACCAATCCAGATCAGTATTTGCTCTGAAATTTAGAGTTTCAGAGAGTTGCCTGGTCTGCAGAGAGACTAAGTACCTAGCCCAAGGTTATATAGCCAGTGCGTGTCAGAGAAAGGACCCAAGTCATCCTGATTCCAGCATTCTTTGCACTATATCATATTGCATTTTCAAATTGAAATCACAGAATTGCACTAGGATCCTAGCCATGGCATTCCCAAGGACCAGTGCTAAAGGAAATAGATTGACTGTCTGGGGTTGAAACAAGTTGGAACTTAAAAAGTCAAGCATGTATTAAATCATGTCAGGTTGGTTACTGTGACTTACCCAAGTACCTGCACATTTCCCATCTGTATATAGTTTGTAAATTTCTAAAATTTCTCATGTTATAGTAAATTAGATTTTATACTCTTAAATGGTTTAAAAAATGCAATGAATGGTTTTAGTAAGTTAGCATGGAGGAAGGATTACACCACAAAAGTGTGTTCAATGTTATTTTTCTAAATGTACAGTTTAAAAGGAAAAAAACTCCTCAATTGTTAAAGTGGTAAATTGATAAATTGGCCAATATGTAGAGTTATGTATTTTAGAGTGTTCTAACCAGAGTTATAAGGCCGTGAAACATGAAAGATCCTTATACTTAGGTCATAGATGATTAGGCTGTTAATTAATCCTGGAAGCACTCATCTATTAGCAGTGCTCTGCAACTCATGAGTGTAGGATTCAGAGTAGTTTGGTAAATGTACTTTATAACTCAGGTTAGAAAAATGGGATTGCTTAGTGAATCAACCAGAATGAGTGTGTAGTCGGGGCCAATCATTCAACCATACATTGCTTCAGTTCATTTGGATATTTGCAATCACATAATAGGGTGCAAAGAATTTAATTATGAATGAATTTTGTATTCAGTTGTAATCAGTGTCACGATGTCATCTGGTGTTGATATTTTTAGCTTATCTGATAATTTGCCAGTTCTAGGCATACCATTTGGGATAATGGTTTTCAGGAACTAGTTAATGTTAATACTAATAATCAGAATAATAATGATAGGTTGCATTTACTTGATGTTTTAAGATTTAAATAACATTCTGCATACATTATTTCATGTGATCTTCACAACTCTGTGAGGTAGCTATTACTATCCATTTTATAGATGAAGAAACTGAGACTTGGGTCATGATTTACCCATGATTATATGGAAAAATGAGATTCTACCCTAAACTAAGAAAGTAGAATGGTAGAATCTACAAAGTAGGGAGAGTAATAACTAATGCAAGCACATATGGCATTGTTCCAGGGCTTGACTGACATCTCCATGCCTAGCCTTCAGGTCCTTTGGAGATACAGTCCCCTCCTCCCATCACCAGGGTTCTGTTGTCATGATTCACTTATCCCTTGAGAGTAAGGGCCAGGATTCTGGGGTTGACTTACCCTGCTATGACTGAATCTGAGAATGATACCATCTCCTGGGCCACTGTCTTCCTTCCCATTGTACCCACAGCTACACTTCCCCGCCATACCACCATTACTCTGACAGGCTCCCCCTGTCCCTCATCACATCATATAATTTCCCCTCAATTTCAACTGAATTCAACTTAGATTTTAATTAGTTACAGCTATTTGTTGCTTGTTACAGGTGGATGCAAGTAAGTGTCAGGAATCATTCATTAATTCTACAAACATTTCATCCATTATATATGGTACTAAGGGATATAGTTTCAAATATCTGGAAATTTGGTATAATTAAGACATGGTGATAACCTCTTTGTGAATTCTGAAATTTACATATTTTACATGGATTTAATTTTGATTTGAAGTTAATACTATAAAAATCAAAACCTTTCCGTAATATTGTTGGAACATTGCTGTTATGTCTATGCCATGTAGTGATTTAATGTTAATATAGTATTAGCAAATGTCATTGTTGAGTTAGGGACTTTTACATTTCTGTTATAAAAATTTTAGACATTATTATATCAAATTCTAATATATTAAAATTAAACAATATCTTTCATCAATGAATAAGGTGTCCTAATAGATATTTTGATTTTTTAAAAATTAAATAATAGTTACCTGTATATAAACTGTGATATCAAAAAAAGTTAGAATTCAGATATTTCAACTGAAATTTTCTTTCTTTCAGAATTACTTACTGTCATCTACCTTTCCAGAGTAAATGGCTCTATGTTGGAACAGAAAGAGGAAATACACACATTGTAAATATTGAATCTTTCATTCTTTCTGGATATGTTATCATGTGGAACAAAGCAATTGAACTGTAAGTTGAATTTTAATATTGTTTTATTAACATGAGCATTTCTGTGCTTAGAGATTTAATTTACTTATATAACGTTGCATGGCTCTTTGAAACTTTTGTAGGCAGATTTTGGTTTGATCAAGGTAATAGAGGAAGCCCTCCAATAAAGTAAAACTCTGATGCCTCATTGTGGTATTGAAAAGATACTGGATTCTTCTGCAAGGTCATTCAATTAGAAGCAAACATTCTTGTAGATCTCACCAAGCTGGAAAGACTTTGAGGATGGGCCTTATGATGGACTTATATATTTGATATCAAAGACTGGCCTCACTAAATTCAGAGAGGCTCATTACCAAACATTTAGCTTTCAGCTAATTCATTATTTTTAGTCATTTGCAACCATTAAAGAAACACATACTAAAGGAGAACTTATAATCTCTATTGGTGAATGATGAGATGATGAAATTACAGATCTTTTTAAGTAAGATAGAGTAAATAGGTTCAGAAAAAAATAAAATTGTAAAATTACTATTAAAGTAATATAGATAAGCATTTAGAAAAAGAAAGTATATCAAACTAATCTCAGTTTCATTTTTGCCTTAAAAAAAAGCTCATCTTTTCGCATCCCTAACCACTATCCAACCTTCTCCTCCTCCCTATTTCCCTAGTTCTGTTCAGTGAATCACTATACAACAGATCACCCAGAATTGTAAACTTGGAGTCATCCCTTTTGTTCATTTACATGGCTGCCACTATTGTTTGGACCCTCAGAACTTCTTGATTGTAATAGCCTCCTCACTTCTAGTTTCCTCCTTATACATAGGTGGTCTCTCCTCTGTTCAAAGACCTTCAGTTGTCTCCTATCATTTATAGGAAAAAAAATCAGCTCCTCAGTCTGTCATTTAAGGCTCCCTACAGTTGGGATCTTTTACCTCTCCAGTTCTATTTCACATTATTCTTTATCATACACTCTGGTTTCCAGTATGACTCTCTGACAGTGGCTGTTTCCTGTGCTTCAAATGCATTCTGTTCTTGTCTCTGCCTTTAAAATCTTTCTCTTCCTTACGCTCTGGTGCCACCTCCTCCATGAAGCTTTCTCCAGTTTTTGTTAATGACCTCTCCTTCCTCAAATTATTTTATTTTTGACACTTGTCTCCTCTAAGCTCCTTTAATGGACCTGTAATACAACCATTCTTGAAAGAAACTTGGAATTAGGAAAATAAAAGGGCTAAAAAGTCCATTCCCTTTGAACCTAGAGAATCCACAGTTGGGCACATACCCCACAGATGTTATTGATAAATTACACAGAAATAGGTATAGCAGCACTCGTTGTGGTAGCAAAGAACTGGAAACAAAGAATATGCCCTTTGAAGCAATGGCATGCTTATCAAATTTGTGACTGACATGAAATTTAGAGGAATATTGAATTTATCTCTCCTCCTTTAGCCACACTCCTAGAAAAAAAATTGTCACTACTTAATGCCTCCATTTCTTCTCCTCCCACATACTTCTCAGTCCCTTGCATTCTGGTTTCCAAACTCAGCACTCAACTAAACTACTATCTCTAAGTTGGCCAACGATCTAACTGCCAAATTAAAAACTTTCCTCTGCCATCTTCCAGCTCCAAACCAGTAGGACCTAAGGCTTCTGGACCTTTTAAACTCACAAATCTCTTGCAAACCTGGATGTGTCTAGCTAGGGCTATTCATTTGTCTGATATCAGAGAAGAGAAAACACAAAAAGAAATAAAAGGCAGGCCGTGAAAGCTTGCCTATTTGCATCCTCCTTACAGTATCTGCCATGTGGTCAAAGTTACCATTACATAAGCCTGAACAAGGACTCGTCTTTCCCCACCCCTCACTAGAGTCACATGATGTCATCTGATGAGTCACAGACAAGAGAGTCCCAGACAAAAGTTGTCTCCTCTTTTAAGTGCTGAAGCGTTCAACCCCCCTGTCACTATCATGGGTCAGGGTGACAACAAAAACACCACTCTGGGTTTATTATATCATGTTAAAATTAAATCCTTTTAGCACTGGGCTGCCTCATGACTGAAAACAGCCAGAAAGTTCATCATTCTCCAGTGACCCAAGTGATAAGTTACTATATGTCCTTGGAGTTCCTAGATATTTCCAAGAGGATCTCTAGGCCTATTCAGGCTCTCTACATTACCAATTTTTACTCAGGGTAATTCCCCAGGTTCAAGGCCTTGAAGTCATCCTCAGTTCTTCCCTTCTGTCCATCCCTATATTTGTCCAATTGCCAGGTTGATTCTACCTCCACAACATCTCTTCCACTTATCCCCTTCTTACCTCTCACATAGCCATCAGCCTTAATTCAGGCTCTCATCATGTCTGAGATCATGAAATAGCTTCCTAATTAGACTCCTGGCTTCTAGGCTCTCACCTCTTCAAACCATTCATCAAAGAGCTACTTGAGTAATATAAGTTTGCTCATTTTCCTTCCTATTTTGTGACTTTTAAAGTTGAGCTCTGCTCCTGGGGTATAAGGGGGACTTTCCCAAGCTTCTTGCACTGGGGGCCAGAGACCTCGTCACCGGCTTTCTGTGTTGGGGCCTCCTGGGCTGTCAACTTGCCTCCTGAGCTAGGGGGCCCTGCCTAGTTGCACTTTCAGGGTTGGCAGTTTGCCTGCTATGTTGGCGCTGGAAGCCCCCCAACTGGCCTGCTCTGCCGTTGGCCTGCTGAGCCAGGACTGCTGGGCCTGGGTTGCTGCTCTGTTCTGTGGCTAAGAGCCTCTCACAGGCTTGCCTGAACACCTCCTGCACTGTGCT
Source organism: Phascolarctos cinereus (assembly GCF_003287225.1). Lineage (NCBI taxonomy): Eukaryota > Metazoa > Chordata > Mammalia > Diprotodontia > Phascolarctidae > Phascolarctos > Phascolarctos cinereus. The sequence goes on from NW_027556098.1 coordinate 112,844,039, forward strand.
GTGCTCACCTTTTACCCAAGTGAGACAGACTTTTCCTGAAGTCCTTTAAAATCATCTTGGGCTGGAAAAGTGTTTCACTCCATCTTTTTGTGAGTTCTGTCATTCCAGAATTCATTTAGAGGCTGGATTTAATGGTGTTTCAAGGATGACAAGGGAGAGCTTAAGCGACTTCCTGGCTTTTCTCTGCCATCTTGGCTCTATCTCCCCTACACCACATTTGACCAGATAATTTCCTGGCCAAGAATTCTCAGTGGCTTCTGTTATGTTTAGGATAAAAAGCTAAATTCCTCTGTTTGGCCCATTTAACATCTTTCATAATCTGGCTCCCGCTCTCCTTTCTAGGCTTTCTTCATCTTACTCCCCCTTCAAGCACTTTCAGCCAAACTGACTGACTTGCCGGTCCCCAGTCTTGGTACTCCATCTCCCTCTATAGTGCCTGTGTACTTTTCTTCCCCTCTACTCATGTCACCTCCTACAGGAAGCCTTCCTTATCCTACCCACTTAGTACTTCGTGTTCTCTCCTTCCTTGGATTATTGGATATGTACTTATATGTTCACGTTGCCTGTGTTCATATGTTACATCTGTGCAGATCATACATTCCTTTAGGGCAGGGACTGTTTATCTTTTTGTTTTTGAATTCCTAGCACTTAATGCAGTGCCTTCTAGGTGTTTAATAAATGATTGTTGGACTGGATTTTCAGTTGACCTGGAATAGATTTTGAGATTTTGAAAACCTAGGGTCACTTCTATATGTAGTGAAGCAATGGAGAAAGGCTTTTGTGGAAGGTCCTCTACTTATGACAAAAAAAAAATTAAGGCTTTATTATGTGCTATAGCTGCTAAGTAATAGGAATAGTTATACAAGTCACACATGAAAATCAATCTCATTACTTCATGTTACATTTAGCATAGCTACTTCCAATGTGAGTGCACTGTGAGCAATGATGGGAACCCACTTTTAGATATGTAAAGTAATCAAAAATACGTGATTCATTAGATCTTAATTGTTCACTTACCTTTTGATCCATTAGAAAGAGTATACCTGACTTGGAAAAGAGGGAACCATCAATATTTTCACTTTCACTGGGGATGTCTTTGCCCTAATGCTTAAACATGTGAACATATGGAGATCCTAAAATGTTTGTTTTTAAGGATATTTTTAATAACTAGTTTAAAATATATCCTGATGAATCTTCAAACCAGGAAAGTGTCCTCTGAATTTGAATTGACTTTCTCCTAATATATGGTGTTTGTAATGGCTACTATATTTTTTGTTAATTCTGTGAGTAGATGAATCTTAAGGCCAATGATATATCTTCAGGGTAAGTGTCTTCTGAATAAATATTTATTATCAGATTTTTTTATTGTATCAATGATAAAGTTACATACTTTTTAAAAAAAAGTATCTGATTAAAGTCATACCATGCAATGTGGGTGGAATAATGCATTTTAGGGAGTGATCATTCTTATGGATCTTTGGACATGGTATGAATAAAAACAAGTAGGGAGTTATCTAGATAAGAGTACCACTTCAATCCATTCCTTGCCCACATCTTTATATATACCTCCTTTATTCTTTTCACTTATCCTTATTATCTCTCCTCTCTAGGAAAAGTCCCACCTGGACTTTTCTCTTAATTCATAGCTATCATAGCTCTGGGGTTTGGCCTGCAAATGAGAGTGGGTAGAGAAATTTCAGATGAAAGTATGTCTCTGACATAGAAGGAATGGAATGGAATCAAGAATGAATTCTCCTTGATGCAATTTAATTTATAATCCTTATTTCTAATGCTGCATCCAATCAACTTCTATCTCTTTGCCCATACAGCCTAAAATATCACAGAAGTATGTCAGTTGGTCTTTTTCCTATCTTTTAGCTAGAATTTTAATGTCTGCTTGACATACTTCAAAGCCTTCTCTACTTCACAGGAGGCAGGTTGTTGTTTTGTTTTGTTTTTAATGTTGTCATTCTTCATTTTCGACAACTGATCAGGGGTCATCCAGGACAGATACTCAAAAAATATCCATGGATCCCCTTCACTTAATTCTAAATCCTTAACTATATCTGCATGGGGCAATTTATTTCTCTTGCTTTTTACTATCACTATTACATTCAGGGTTCTTCTGGGTTTTTTGTTTGTTTGTTTTTTGGTTTTTTTTGGGGGGGTTAGTGAGACAATCGGGGTTAAGTGACTTGCCCAAGGTCACACAGCTAGTACATGTCAAATGTTTGGTCGGTGGTCGGATTTGAACTCAGGTCCTCCTGACTTCAGGGCCGGTGCTCTATCCACTGTGCCACCTAGCTGCCCCTCAAGGTTCTTCTGTATTGAAGCTCTGTCTACTGAACTATGAGTAGCAACAGGTTGTAAATATTGGGTAACAGCTGGCAAAGCTAGAGCAAGGTTTATTGTATCTAGTGGGTATATAAAGTCAGAATAAGGCTGTGTTAAAACTAGGTAGAAAAGGTGGAAAAGGTCATACTAAAAGAACCAGTATAGAATCAAAAGTCTAGTTAATAGACAAGAAAAGGATACATACTGGAGGATAGAAGGTCCCAATTTTAGTAAGAATTTAAGCAAGGTATAAAAGTTGAAAGTTCAAGGAAAATAAGAATAATAGGAATAGTATTTATTTATAAAGTGATTTAAGGTTTACAAAGTTCTTTTCATATATTATTTTATTTTGTTCTCACAAAAACCCAGTGTAGTAGTTACTATTATCATCCCCATTTTAGAGATGAGGAAACAAAGGCTTAGAGAGGTTCTGAGTGACTTGCCCATGGTCACACACAGCTGGTGTCTGAAGCAGGATTTAAACTCAGGTCTTCCTTACTCCTAGTCTAGCACTGTAGTCACTGTGCCACCTCACAGCCTGAAAAACAAGCAAGAGAATGGATTCAAAGCAGCATTAATATAATTAATACATCAGTCAGGGAGCATTCATGCAATTTCTGTCAGGAGATATCAATTCCGACTTTATTTAGGACATGTAGGAGGAAGGACCTGGCCCAGATGGTCAGTGAAGGAGCAGGAGAAGATCAGAGGACTCAGAAGCAAACAGATTCTGCCTCCCCTCTAAGGATTTTAAATCTCTGCAATTTGTACACTTGATAAGTGTTCTCCTAATCTAGAAATTTTCAGTTGGCTATTCAGCATTTATGCCTGAGTATTTAGTGGAACATTTAAGAAACTTGGAGTTATAATGCCCACCTTACTTGATCCACAGAGTAATTCCAGTGTGTACGTGTATGTGTATCATGCATGCACACATATGTACATATACATAAACACATGTGTGTATGTATATATATATATAATATGTATGTATGTATGTATGTATGTATGTCCCAACAAAAGAAGACCCAACGAAAATATAACTTCTAAACATTAAAAACCTTGAAATTATACTTTTAAAAGCCAACAACAAAGTTCCTGGGAGTTTTGGAAGCACCTGCAAAATTGTTTGATTCAGATAAGACCATGGAGTTTTTTCTCAATGCAAATAATATTCCCCTGTTGAGTTTGACTTTTTGATGTGGTTAGTGCATATATCTGCTAAACTATGTCCTTACCCTTCTCCAAAATTCTGTTCAAATATTACCTTCTTAATGAAGCTTAGCTCATCATTGTAATAATCATGATAACATCTCCTGACCTGCACATATATATGGTAAGTGTGAGAAATCTGCTGCTAGTCATTTACTTATTCTTTAGATTCTATTTTTGGTGTTTGCTCTTATGTGTTCATAAATATCCTTTTCTTCACCAAAAGCTAAGCTTCCTCAGGGCACAAACTTATCTTCCATTTCCTCGTAGTCTTCCCACACTATCCATTTCAATGTTCAGTACACAGTGGGTACACAATAAATGTCATGGACTAACAAATTATTGATGCACCAGTATTATAATTAGCCATTACACAGTGAGCATATTTCTGAAATTATGTGCAAACTCTCTGGGCAAGTTGACAGCGTGCCTTTCTTTTTCCCAGGCAATTGCTGTCAACTGGTTTGTTTTTAGTTCTCATTTTCAGATAGCATTTTCTTTCTAGAGACCTTATTTTTGCCAGTATTTTATATTTTCATCTTTTTAAAACAGCTTTTTCTGTCCATCAGACAATTATATTTCCCCAAACAAATTATTTAGCATAGTGGATAGAATCGGTAAGGCTGTGTTTCAGACTTGTCTCTGACACAGTGTGACCATGGATAAGTCATATGACTCCTCTGAACCTTAATTTCTGTGTCTTTAAAATAGAGATAATTATACCCATAGTACCTACCCCACCACATTTCTTTGAAGATTGAATCAAATTGGAAACCCCATGGGGTAGGTATTATATGTTTGCATGTTTACAAATAATTACAATTAAACAATTTGAAGGCATAATACATAATTTTAATCAGAAGCAAATGCCAAAATTATAAACTGGGAACAGAGCCATATTTAGAAAGGTCTTTTGCATAGTTATTCATCTCTGAACTGTTCTATTGCTTCACTTCTCAATTTTGAAAATCATCTTTACCTTCCTTCCTGCATGAAATCTGATTTTTCAAACCGACTGGCACATTTCCCTAAAATTCTCTGATTACCACTCCTAGTACAGTGCCTGGGACATAGAAGGTACAATAAATGCTTATTCCATAAATTGAAGCATACTTTTTTTAACTTTATCTTCTTAAGTTTTTTTCTATGTTTTCTTTCACAACATGATTATTATGGAAATGTTTTGCATGACTACACATGTATAACCTATATCAAATTGTTTGCCTTTGCGTCGGAGGGGGTGGGAGTGGGAAGGAAGAGAGGGAGAGAATTTGGAATTCAAAGTTTTAAAAAACAAATGTTAAAATTGTTTTTACATGTAACTGGGGGAAAATAAAATACTAAATTAAAAAAAACCAAATGCTTATTCCATTATCCTATTCTACCACCCACTTTCTCCACTCCTATTCCCAACCTGCTAAACAATGCTGGAGGAAGCTGAACAATGATGTTGAGTGGTTCCACAACAAATTTGTTACCTAGTCTCAATTGTGTGGCAAACCTTTCACAGCTCCCTGCATGATTCTTCACCATATTCCCCAAAGTATCAATTTCAAATCTTTGCTTTTCTCCCAAGGCCATCCTGACCATTCCCCACTCCCCTTTTCCTTTCAGTGGAGACCTTATCCTCAATTTTCTTGGTAAAGTATGAGGCAATTTGTTATGAACTTTTCCCTCAATTTTAAATCTCAACATAATCTCTCATCTCCTCCTTTGCTCTTCTTGCCTTGGGAGAAATGACCCTCCTTCTTGCTAAGGATAATACTTCCACTTGTGTCCTTGATTACATCCCCTTCTATCTCTTCCAGGAATTCGTTCCTTCTATTGTCCCCCCTCTAATTGTCAATTTTTCATCATACATTCGTTATCCAGCTCCTTCTGTGCTACCTACAAAACATGCCTAGTTGTCTCTCATCCTTAAAACAACAACAACAACAACAACACCTTTAACTTGATCCTGACATCCTTTCAAGCTGTAATCTTATATCTCCCCTTCCTCTTAGAGCCAAAGTCCTAGAAGAAGCCATTCACACTCATCCTTCTACCTCTAATTCTGTTACATTCAGCAAAAGTGACCGAGAAGGAACAATTAGATGGTAGAGTCAGAACCAGGGAGAGAAGTGGCTGAAAAGCTGAGGGAGAAGAGAATCCAGGAGGGTATAGTCATCAGGATCAAATGTTACAGATCAGTTAAGAAGGAGGAGGACTGAGAGAAGACCATTGGGTTTGACATTTATGATTCTGTGATCCATTCATTTCTTAGCCACTTTCAATCTGGCTTCTGATTTCATTCCTCAACTGAAACTTATCTTTTCAAAGAAGTTAGCAATGGTCTTTTAATTGACTTTTCCAGTGACCTTTCCTCAGTCATCATCCTCCTTGTCCTTTATTCAGTACATGACACTAATGATTATTACCTGCTCCTTTTGGATTCTCTCCTCTCTCAGCTTTTCTGACTACTCTCTCCTGCTTTTTCTATCTATTACTTTTTCAGTCTTTTATTTTCTGGATCATCATTTATATCCCAACCTTCTGCTATAGGTATATGTGCCATGTACATATTCTGATTGTGTCCTGGGCTCTATTCTCTTTTTGATCTCCTCACGCTTTTAGTGATCTTACCAACTTCATGACTTTGTCATCTTTATGCAAATGTCATGCATATCTACATATCCAGCTGTTGTCTCCTAGCCTCCAGTATGACCCCCTACATACCACGATCATGATTTATCCTTTGTTTCACTATCAATTATAAAATACATTCCTACTTATAATATCTCCCTTCTTCTCTTTAAAAAGTAAGCAACTGGTGAAACAAAACCTGTTACAATGTAAATACACTAACTTAGGACCCGGAAACCTGGATTCTAATTCTATCCTGGTCACTAAGGAGGTTTGGAACCTTGAATATCATGTTACCTCTCTCTCTGTCCATCACAGTTTCCTTATCTATAAAATAAGACATTGGACTAGGCTACTTCTTAATGGTTCCTTCAGCTTCTAAGACACTTTGATCCTATAGCCTCATCTGCAGTTGCAATTTCTTCTCCTTTCCTCTCTAGCTTAAACAATAAAATGAACTGTCCTTCAGATTTCTATGAGTCTTAATTTTTTTAGAATGTTAAAAACTGAGGCAAACAGTGTAGCATATGGAATGCCAAGCAGCTTTGGCACCAGGAAAAGCTGGTTTCAAAACCTGCTTTGGATACCATCTTAACTTTGTAATCCATGGCAAGTTATTTAACTTTCTCTGTGTCCCAGGCAACTCCCTAAGAGTTGAGGAGATTAATGAAATAGGAGGCCAAGGTATTTGGAGGGGGAGAAGTGATAGACCAATTTGGATGCTGGTTGATAATTGCCGCCAGGATCTGGATAGGTTGATATCTCTAAATATAGTAAACCTCATAGGAGAAGAGGCTGTTGAGTGATAGTGACAATGGAAAGGGACTGGAAGTGGAAGAAGGGAGCAAGGAGGATACCTGTTCTCTCCCTTCATCTGGTGTTTTAGGGTAGATGGGACATGAGAGAAAGTGCACCTAGTACTGGACAAGGTAGCAAGTCTTTGGGGACTAAGGTTTCCATGCCTGCAGGAAAATGGAATGATTATGAAAGGAAGAAGTCCACTAGGAAGAACAATTTTTGATAATAGAATAGTGGATGCAGGGAACATAATGGAAGAGTCAGAAAGTTGAAATGGGACTTGGGAAGAGTTGTGATGAAATGGTAGAGATGAGGTAATGAGTTGAATCAGGGAGGGGAATTGTTTAAGCAGGCTTGGAGTTTGCATCACAGGGATTTGAGTAAGTAAGTAAACAAGTAAGTAAGAGAAGAGAGTCTGATAGTTATTGGACAATATATTGACAAACCTTTCCCTGTAACAAGGGGAGCTTTGCTCTAGGCCATAGGTAGGATGTTTATTTTCTCCCCTGGGTCTCTGGTCCTGGGCTTGTGAGGAGGCCAGGTGGCTTGGTAACCAGTTAATCCAGGAGACTAGATAGCAATAGGTTTTGTGTCTGGACTCTTGTTGGTTATGGCAAACATGGAAACTAATCTCCATTTATGACATTGTCAATAGAAAAGCTTGGTTGATAGGGCAGGTCATAGATATATGAGACCAAGAAACGAGACAGACCTGCAAGGGTAGGATGGGGAGAGGTCACAGTAGTGAGCTATTAGGGTATGGTAGCAAACAATAGAGAAAGATTCAGGCAGGTAGGTGATTGTAATAAGACAGTTCCAGATGTGGGAGCCTAGCCACAGGGGTGGCCACGGCTCCAGTGTCTGAGAGTGCCTGGCATAAACAAGTCATATCCCTTGTCCTAGAGGAATAAATATGTAGGGCAGAGCACAGGAGGAAAAAGAGCTCAGGAACTTAGTTACTAGAACTAGGGTACAAAGTAAGGTACCATGGTCACAGTAAATAGGAAGCAAGAACCCAGTTCCTAAAACTAGGATTGCAAGGTCAAAATAAGCTGCTAAGCCAGCTGGAATATAGATCCAGGGTATCCCTGGAATGTGAAAATTTTGGCAACTCTAATGGCTTCAGGATGAAAGTTGGTCCCCATCAGATTTCAAAGATGACTAATACAGTCTATTTCAACAACAGCTATTTTGAAAACAGAAATATATTTAGGAGTTGTCCAAAAGCTGTAGAAATTCTGGAAGCATGTCATTTGAAGACAGCAGTGAGACTATTCTGAAAGTATTGGTAAAGGCATGAAAAGAAAAGATTTTTGAAAATTCTTTTTCAAAATTGACACTACTAGTAATTTCCAAGGTCAGATCCCATGTCCTCTCCTCCCCTTTCACAACTCTTACAAAAGAGTAAGATGTAAAAGGTCACCTTACAGGGGCAAATCTAGCAATGAAAATGGAATGAGGAACTGAATATAGACAGATAAATAAGTCAAAGGAGATGTGCTAATACTGTGTCATAATTGTGATAAAATTGCATAGCAAATTTGATCCACTGAACCTTTCAGTCATATCTGAATCACCTGTACCTATTTGTACATAGTGGTTTATATGTTGTCTTTCCCATTAGACTGTGACTTCCTTGAGGTCCAAAACTTTTTGCCTTTTTTTGTGTCTCCAGGACCTCTCACAGTGCCTGGCACATAGTAGGTGCTTAACAAATGCTTATTGATTTTACTTACCTGGCCTATATAAAAAAATAGCATCATTAGTAAAAATTATGAAAGCAAAAATATGGAAAGGAAGAATATAAGGAAGAGATAAAAGAGACCATGGATACAAGGAACATTATGATATAATACTAGAATTCTTGGCCTTTTATGTCATGGATGCCTTTGGCAGATGGGTAAAGCCTATGAACCCTTTCTCAGAATAATGCATTTTAATTTATAAAATAAAATATAATTGGATCAAAAAGGAAATAGTTATGTAGTTATACAGTTACCAGTTTTTTAAAGGTCACAATCTTCTGGTTAAGAATCCCTGAACTAGTAGATCTCTAATGCTTTTATGACCCTCTCTAGTTTGTTCTGGAGATTGAATAGTAGTGGAAACTGGAGTTAGCAGTTCTTCAGCTCTTTAGACAATATTTCAAAAGGTCCATATTTTGCCATCAGGGTGTGTTTTTCACCTTGCCATGCCTTAGTAGATAGTTTTGTCACTTGCCAGAGCCAAAAAGAAACGTTCTTCAGAGGTCAGCCTTCTAGTGATGAGTTTCTCTGTGCTTAGCTGGATTAGTCCAAAGACATCATTAACACATTTATCACAGGGAAATATTCAAATTCTTTCCAACTCAGTAGGATCCATCAAAACTTATTGTCTATTGCTGTGGTCTTGGATACCAGAGAATCACCTCTTTTCCATGATTAGAGATTATAGGAATGTTATAGGGAATCTGTATATATAAGTAATCACTTATAAAAACAAATGGAACTAGTATGTTTTCTTTTATATCCACAATTGATTGAGAGTTCATGTCAAAGAAAATCCATCTTTAAAAGGACAATCCATCTTTAAAATGGGGTTCAAGTGGATGGATCCATCAAAATGGATCAAATTCATAATCAGCATTATAGGTGCAGGGCTCTCTGTTTTTTAAATTTAAGATTCATTTAAAATTTTGTACCCACATCTGCTAAGGTATTAATAAAGATTAACAGGGAAGATTGCTAGTCTCAAATGCATTTCGGGTTATGATCTAGAATTTTAGATATTTATTTTAACATAATATTTTTAGTTTCCCTCTGTACATAGTATTTCTTTTTATTTAAAAAAATGCAATATTTTGATTTGTTTTTCAGATCCACAAAGACTCACCCAGGTCCAGTTGTACATTTAAGTGATAGTCCAAGGGACGAAGGGAAAGTGAGTACAATAATAGCATAAAATGCCATAAAATCTTGGTGGTTTTGTTTTCCTCAGTTCCTAAAATTTTTTTAGGCCATTCAAAATAATGTTAGCACCAAATGCAGCCTTTGGTTTCTATCAGCGCCAAACCAAAATTCATATCTAGAACTTTTGTGAAGGTATATGTCATACCTGTCACCCAAGCTCCAGAAGACATTTTGGGTATCTGCCAGGCTCCTTTTGCCTCTCTCCTGGGCCCTCAGAGCAGCTGACTGATACCACTTGGCCTCACTCCTTCATGAGTGGTATCACTTTCTCGTGTTATTTTAGAGGTTATTTCTGTACAAGCCAATCAATTCTCACAGATCTTTCTCCTCTCCCACTGGCTCCTCTGTTCATTATGTCTCTAGTTGTGTGCCTAATTCAAGGTCATTTACAAAGACATACATGTGAGAAAGGCATTAATCAAAGTGGTAGCAGTAAATTAAGCAAGTTGATATCAGTGTGCCTATTGCAAGCCTTTCCATATTAGAATCCCCCATTCAGCCCTGGTCTAACCTCCCTAAATAGCAGGAAGGAAAAAAACTCTAGAAGTTAATTTCTCAGCTCAACCCCTAGGTAGGTACTGAGTAAAAGGATTTTTTACTACTGAACTGGGTGATGTTGAATACAGAAACTGCAGGGTACTTGGTATTTATGTTGAATGCCAAATCTATTGGTTACTGATGCCAGGGCAAATGGAGTAGGAAGCTGCTGGCTTCAGATATTTTGCTTTCTAGGATCTAAGACCTTTCTAGGCCATAAACCTATCCCTTCATAGTATCACCTCAGAAATGAGGTATAAATACAAATTGTCCAGAGGCTATACCCATGTTCCAAAGCCTGACAGTTGAATGAATGAATGAATGAATGAATGAATGAATGAATGAATGAATGAATGAATGAAAAAAAAGCATTTATCAAGCACCTGCTACATGCAAAGCACTGTTCTGACCACTGGGGATACGAACAGAAAAGAAGGACAGTCTCTGCTCTCAAGGAACTCACATTCTAATGGGGGAGGCAACACAGATGGAAGGTCCAGTGGTCCTTAGAGTGCAGCTGCCAGCCAGATGGAAATACCTCTTCTTCAACACAATTCCACTGATAGAATCGTCTAAGTTTCTGATGTTGACCCACCAGACAGTGCCAAGGACTTTGGTGATAAGAATTTTCTTTTCTGGGTTTTCAGTACCTGTGGCTGTAGCATCTTCAAAGGCAGTTGCCAGGATGCATATCCACAGGCCTTGCTTCTCAGAATAATGGCTGGGGGTCACTGTGTTGGAAGCATTGCTGTTCCTAAGCCTTTTGGGTTCAAGGTCTGTTTCCATCAGAATCTAAGGGGAGATGGTGGTCAAGATTGTTTTGTCTTGCCTGGCACATGCTGCTTATTATCTCTCTCTCAGGGTTCTTGCTACTTCAGCTAGGTTGGCTTGCCTGCCCCATGGAGATTGCTAGGCCCTTTTCTGCAAGAGCTGCTTCCCTATGTGATGGCTGGGCAGGAAGCAGGACAAAAGATCTAGGAGAATGGAGTGGGGTGCCTCCACACCAGTGCTCTTATGCTTAGCTGTATGTTGGTGACAGCTGGTCAGCGATCGTTGGTGATATTGGTGAGCCCCTTTTCCAAAATGATTCCTCCCCTCATTGACAGCTTCCGGTGCTAGGTTAAAAGCAAGTTGTTGGGAGTGGGGAGGGATTGCTATTTGCAAGGCTCTTCAGCTCAGATTTCTGAGCTGTTTCCATCAGAGTCTGAGGGAAGATCATGGTCAAGGTCATGGTGGTGGCTTGACTTGTATGGCTCATGCTGCTTCCTGTCAGTCCCTCAGGGTACTTGCTACTTCAGTTAGCCTTGTGTTCACACTGACTAGGGGAAATGATGTAGTCTTGGGTACCATTAAGTCCAGATTCTTTGTCCCATCTTTCACCTTCTAAACCTGGTACTATCCCCTGTCTAATGTTACATTTCTGTTTGCCATCTGCCTAGGTATAATGAATCTTGTTAGGCAAAGGAGGCAAATTATGTTGTGCCACAGCATCCTGGTCTTGGCAGCCCTGCTCTATAATACCATATTGAATTCAATTCAGTTGAATGTTTGTTAATCACCTGCTAGCTACAGAGCAATGTGATAGATTTGGGGACAATCACAAATTCAAATAAGATTGGTCCCTGCTCTCGTGGAGCTTGCAGACTAGTAGCATATACTACACCTATACAAAAACCTCTAATACAAAATAGAGAATGATAAATGAGAAGTATGAGGCAGTGTGATGTCGCAAAAAGAGGGCAGAACTGGGAGTCAGATCTTTGAATGCTGAGACCTGGGTTCAGAGAAGAAAACACCATATCGCCTGCCCTGGAGGAGTTGACATTTAGTTGAGGAAGATAACATATACACAGAAAGAAAGAAAGAAAGAAAGAAAGAAAGAAAGAAAGAAAGAAAGAAAGAAAGAAAGAAAGAAAGAAAGAAAGAAAGAAAGAAAGAAAGAAAGAAAGAAAGAGGAGGAGGGAGGAAAGGAAAGAAAGAAAGAAAGAAAGAAAGAAAAAGAAAGAAAGAAAGAAAGAAAGAAAGAAAGAAAGAAAGAAAGAAAGAAAGAAAGAAAGAAAGAAAGAAAGAGTACAGTATGGGAGAGTGGGGGTAGTCAGGTGAGACTAGTACCTGGAAGCCGAGGAAAGGAATAAATGAGAGATGGAACTTGAGCCAAGTTTGAAGAAAGTTCAGGATTCTAAAAGATGAATTTGAGAGGGGAAATATAGTTCAGGCATGGAGGGTGGAGTGCAATCACTGAACAAGCTGCAATGAAACAATCAGTCCCTGAAGAAGGGGAATGGCATGCATTAAGCCTGAAAAGATAGGCTGAAGTCAGATTGTGAAGGGTTTTAAAGCTACATGGAGGTGTCTGTATTTATTCTAGAAATAATAGGGAGCTACTAGAGCTTCTTGAATAGAGGAGTGACATGGTCAGACCTATCTTTTTGAAATATTAGTTTGACATTGTGTTGTAGATGAATGGGGAGGAGTAGTCAAGAAATTGAAGTTAATGAGGCCAATTAGAAGGCTATAAAACTTGTTCCCAGATAATAAGCAGAGGTTGAGCTCTAGAGTTCTGGCCTAAACTGATCATGTGTCTACACTAAGCCTTGCACCAATGTGGTAGGCCCCAAAGGAGAAGGCGGCCTCTCTGATGAGGGACAAATCTGACCAGGTCCAAACAGCAGGTCAAAGCGCCCATGCTCATCAGTAGTAGGATCAAGCCCATGAATGGCTACTGTGCTCCCAATCTGAATGAGATAGGGAGACCAAGTCTCAAAAAATATAAAAATAATGATATGAACTAGGGTGGTAGCTGTGTGAGTAGAAAAAAAGAGAATAGATTCAAGAGATATTGTGGAGATAGATTAAAAAAAGATTTGGCAATTAATTAGATTTGATAGAGGGAAGTGAGAGTGAAGAGTTGAAAATGACTTCTAGGTTGTGAAAAAGAGTGACTGGTAGGGTGGTACCTTCAAAACAAATACATAAGTTAGGAAGAGTTAGGTGAGTTTGGGGAAAAAAAACGATAATTTCCATTTTCAGTGTGTTATGTTTGAAATGCCTAGGGGCTAGTCAATTGAAAATATGTTATAGGCAGTTGGTAGTGTAGTGATGCATCTCTGGAGACACACTGGAGCTAGATAGTTCTCAGAATAATCTGTATAAAGATGATAATCGAACTCTTGGGAACTGATAAAGGTCACCAGCATTGTTTATGGAAAAAGAAGAGAAGAGCAAGGACAGAGCATCAGGACATTCTTATATGTTAGGCTGGTACATACATAATGATCCAGCAAAGGAAACTGAGAAGAGCAGCCAGACAGTTAGGCAGATAACCCAGAAAGAGAACAGGACCAGGAAAACCCAGAGAAGAGGTAATATGCACGGGAGAAGGTGGTCAACAGCTTCAAATTCTAGAGAGAAGTCAGAAGGGAAGAGAATTAAATAAGATGATTGCATTTGGCCATTAGGACAGTGCTGATTACCTTCAAGAGAGCAGTTTCAGCTGGGTGGGTAGGTAACTTTTTCTAGGATGGAAATGTGAAAGAGAGAAATAAAGGATGACAGCTTAAGGGATTATTCATGTCAAGTGGAAGCTGGTTTGTTTTTAAGAAATAGGGAGAGCTAGGTATGTTTTTAGGCAGTAGAGAGGTAACCAGTTGAGATGAGGAGCAGACAAGAGGTCATTGTGATTAAGATTACATGTAGATAAGCCACTTCATTAGAGACTAGTGCAAAAGAGAGGATAATTGTGGAAGATGGGGGTGGGGAAAGAGGAGTGATATTAAAGAGTTTTGAGATGTAGAATAGGGAATTCAGAGCAATAAACCCATCCTATATTTTCTCAATCTTTGGGACAAAGTCCTTTGCTGAGAAAGAATGGGGAAGAGGAGGTATTGGGAGGTTTGAAAAAAGAAGGCAGGCACTATGGGCAGTGTGAGAATGAGTTATTTAGGGAATAATAAAAGAAATGCTTGTAACTAGGGGAAAGGAGAGGCAGGCAACCAGGATTAAATAACAAATTTGTTGTGGACCTCGGTGGCTCAGTTGTATGTTTGGCAGCAGGTGGAGAGCATTGTAAGAGGTGCATAGTAAGAATAATCCAGGGTAGGGTTTGGCAGGACTAGAGTGGCAAAAATGAATAATAGGTTTAGTCATGAAACACAGGGGGAAAGAGGATAAGGTGTTTGGGTCAGATAGGAGTATTTTAGAACTCTGAACTGTGATGCCACCTTCCTTTCCCCACCCCCATCTTGTAACCCCTAAACCCTGTTCTTCATCCTCAATGTGACTTCAAATCCCTTAACCCTTCAGTTCTTTCCCAAACCATCACCCCTGCTCTGGCTGTACTTTTATCCTTTTCCCATTTCAACCCCTTGCTGAACCAGTACAGCTCTCTCTCAAATTTCTTGTCCCCTGTTCCTGTCTCCAATCTTGCTCTGCCAAGCCTCAGCCTCGTGTTAATCATTTGCTCCCTTTGCTCCTGCTAATTTACTACTAAAATTGTGCTAAGTGCACTACTTATTTAAGTTGCATAATTTCAACTGGGCCCTTATTATGTCAAGACAATCCTTTCACAACTTCCTAATCAAGTCACTATCCTACTCACCATAGTAGCTTTTCTGAACCTTTTCATCCTTCTTCAACCTTCACATAGTTCCTTCTCTCTCTACTCTCTCAATTAAGAACTTTGTTTCACATTTCATTGAAAAAATCTATCCCATTAGCTATGATCGCCTTCTTCTCCCCTTCTCCTTTTCTCATATCGCTAAGATGCTTGCTGCCACTATCTCTATCTTCACCCTGTCTTACATGAAGAGGTGGCCTTTCTCTTTGCCAGTGCCAATCCCTCGACATGTACAAGTAATCCCCTTCCATTCCATCTTCCCCAGCAGATTGCCTCACCCTGCCCCCACATCATCTCCACTCTCTCAATAATATTCTGGCTCTGCTTGCTCCAGCCTCTGCTGGCTCCAGTCATGTCCATGTCTCCCCTCTCCCCCAAAATGCCTTCATTCGATCCATCTATGGCTAACCTTCTTGAGAAGGCTGTGTATAGTAGGTGCCTCCATTTCCTTTTCTCTGACTTTCTCTTTTGATTCTCTGTACCCTGGCTTTTGACCTCATCATTCAACTTAAATAACTTCCCCAAAATTTGTCAATGATCTTTTAATTGTCAAATCTAATGGCCTTTTTCTCTACATTCATCCTTCTTGACCTTTCTGCAGCCCTTGACACTATTAATCACCCTCTTCTCCTTGATTCTCTCTTTTCTCTATGTTTCTGTGGCACTGCAGTGTCCCTAAACAATTTTGTATTTATTTTGTTTGTACATACATATGTGTGTGTCATCTCCCACCACTCAGCTGAAACTGCTCCCTTGAAGGTAATCGGCAATGTCCTAATGGCCAAATCCAATCATCTTATTTAATTCTCCTCCCTTCTGACTTCTCTTTACTATTTGATACCATTGACCACCTTCTCCCAGTGGATATTACCTCTTCTCTGGGTTTTCATGGTGCTGCTCTCCTTCTGGGTTAAAGACCTATATAAAACTATGAGTGTAGGGTGCAAATTTTTTAAAATTATCTTTATTTTTTCCATTTCTTTCATTTTCCACATATTTTCTCTACTGATCAAGCTATGCCTTATAACAAAGATTAGGAAAAAAGAGAGAAAAAAAGCTTCTGAACAAAACTAATCAGTACATCAAAGTCTAACAGTATATGCAATATTCCATATCCATAGTCCTGAACTTCTAGAAAGAGATACATCTTAATTTTTCTCTAGAACCACACTTACATGTCTTCTAGGCTTCTCTTAATTTTTCATTGTTTATTATATGGCATGCCATTTATTCCATTACATTTATTTACCAAAAACAATTTTAGCCATTGTTTAATTGATAGGCATCAACTTTGTTTCCAGTTCTCTTCAACTGCAAAAAAAGTATAGTTTGAGAATACAAGGGGACCTTTCTTTAATCTTGTTGGGGTATATGCCTGGCATTGATTTCTCTGGATCAAAGGGTATGGACACTTAATCATTTTTTAGTAGAATTCCAAAATTCTTTACAGGATGATTGGACCAATTTCTAATTCCACCATCAATGATCAGTGCCCAAGTTCTGATTCTGCATCTGGTGTAATAGATAACTAGAGCCTGAGGGTTCAAACAAATAGTCCTTTAGCATATATACATATATTCAACTCCTTATGGTCAAAGCAGTTCTGAGATGGTTAAAAAAAATTAAGAAGATTAAAGCAAATAAAAACCCCCAGTAAGGAGGTTCCCTGAGGTCTCAGGAGCTCTCTGCCAAAGTGCAAACATTTATATTCTTCTTTCTAAAATGACCTACAGCTCTATCCCAGATCAATCCACATAGGGCTAAAGTTAAGCCCAATTGCCTCATATTTGCCTCATTCCTTCCTTCCTCACAAAAGCCCTGGCTGATATGGAAGGGGGAAGTTAACCTATCTCTCCTTAGTTCCACCAGTATTCTGGCCCACAACAATTAGCATGTTTGTCTTTTCACAATTTCTCCAACATTAGAGAAGTTTATTGCATTTCCCAATTTTCTTGGTATGAGGGTAAACTTTAGAGCTATTTTTATTTTTCTTATTAATTATTTGAAACAATGTTTCACATAGATGTTAATAGTTTGTAATTTTTCTTTGGAGAAATTTTCTTAATATCCTTTGATAACATCCATTTAAGACTCACTCTCTTTCTTATAAATCTCTATTACTTCTCTATGTGTCTTGAATATCGTAATGTTATCAGAGATATCTGATGCAACTTTTTCTCTGATGACACTTTCCCTTATCCTGGCTGCACTGATTTTGTTCATATAAAAGCTTTTTAGTTTCATTGATCAAAATTATCAGCCTATCTTTTGTGGTTTCCTTTATCCCTTTTTGATTTCCTTTATCCTTTGGTATATAATTTTCTCCTTAGCCATAACCAAGAAGGTACCTGATCTATTGTCATTCTGATTTTTAAAAATATATCTATTTTGATGATAATCCACATCCAGAGAAAGAACTATAGAGTTTGAATGCATATTGAAGCATACTATTTGCTCTTTTTTTTTCTTGTTTTGTTTTGTTTCTTCTTTCTTGTGGTTCCTCCTCTTGGTTCTAATTCTTTACAACATGACTAATGTGAAAATATGTTTAATAGGAATGTATATGTACAGCCTATATCAGATTGTATGCCGTCTTGAGAAAGGAGGAGGGGGAGAAAATTTAAAACTCGAAAGCTTATGGAAGGAAATGTTGAAAACTAAAAATTAATTAATTAAAAAATGCAATCCTAGTATATTCTGCTTTGTAATGTAAGATGTTGATCTAAACCTAATTTTTGCCAAATTGCTTCCTTGCTCTCCCATATTCTTGTCAAATAAAGACTTGTTCCACAAGTGATATATCTTCTTAGGTTTTTAGTTTCCTCTTTAAAGAACACCAAAGCCTCACACATTGTCTGAGAGACAATTAGAAGACAAAGAGAACATCTGTGAAAGAAGAGGTTCTAAAAGAAATCTGATCAGAAATTGAGAAGGACAGATAGAAGGGAGATTTTCACTTACTCTCTCTACCTTTGGGGTTGTGGGAAACAAGGGATAGAATTTTGAGGCTTAAGTCACAAGGGAAAATCCAAGAGCACGGTCCCGCAAACACATCATTGAATGATTCCTCTAAGATGGGAGGTGGTTTTGCAGTGAACTCTGTTGGAATTGGGGTAGAAACTTAAGTCGAATAGGTATTCCAAAGAATGTTTATGCTTCATGGGAACTACTTCCCATTGGGAAGAGAAAGTAAATTAGCCTCTGGGGGTAAACAGCTTGGAGAGTGATGAACAAGGGGACAGGAATAAAGGGGACAAAATGTTTTAAAATCTGTAGCAGCAGATGATGGTGAGAAAGGCAAAAATAGAACTAGGCCTGTCAACTCAAGTTGTTGAGTTTCCCCCTATTGTACCCACTGCCTTTTTCATGAGTGAAGGTACATTCCTAAGAAAGAATTTCCTCAGAAGATACTTCACACAGGAAATAGAAGTGATAAAATATCTATTGAGCATCTATTAAGAAGAGCTTTAATTGTACTGTTAGTTCTATGAGCCAGGGAGATAAAAGAGCAAAGCTTATGTCCACCAGAAGCCCCAACTAATATGAGATTAAGGATCATGTAAGCACGAAGTCCTTGAGTAGGATATTAGATTCTGAGAAAGCTCTCTAGATATCCTAGAAAAGGAAAGGAGTTACAAATTAAAGTACCTGAAATGGAAGAAAAATGTAGAATAGATATGGGAAGAGTCAGCATGGAGTAACACAATATTATCTGAGCAGTAAGGAGGGATGGAGGAGGGAAGGAGAGAGTGAAGAAAGGGGATAAATTAAGGGATAATGTAAAAGAAGAAAGGGATAAATAAATATAGAAATTTAATGGAGAAAATCTTATCCACAAATTTAATATTTGCAAATATGAATGTGAATGGATTTGATTTCTTAAATAAAAGAGAATGGGGGAATGAGTTAAAAACAAAACACCAAATCTTAACAGTTTGTTGCATGGGGCAGCTAGGTGGTGCAGTGGATAGAGCACTGGCCCTGAAGTCAGGAGGACCTGAGTTCAAATCCATCCTCAGACCAAAACACTTGACACTTACTAGCTGTGTGACCCTGGGCAAGTCACTTAACCCCAATTACCTAAAAAAATAATTTTTTTAAAATTTGTTGCATGTATGAAACACATGTAAAGCATCTAGATAGAATTACATGATATAATAAAGCAAAACATATTATTATTCCAGACAACTCTAAGAGATTTACTAGCTATATAACCCTGGGCAAATCATTTAATCTCTTTCTGCCCCTTTCATCATCTTTGAATTGTGGATCATGACACCTACCTACTAAAGTTGCTATGAGGATGAGATGAGATATTTGTAAAGTACTTTGCAAACTTCAAAGTACTATAGAAATGGCATTTCTAGGCAATTAAGTGGTGCAGTACATAGAGTACTGCATGGAATCAAGAAAAATCTGAGTTTGAATCCAACTGTGTGACCCTGGGCAAGTCATTTAATAGCTATCTGCCTCAGTTTCCTAAACTGTAAAATGGGGATAATAGTAATAATAAACCTATCTCACAGGGTTGTTGTGAGAATCAAAATGAGATAATATTTGTAAAGCAATTAGCACAGTGTCTGGGACATATTAGATGTTTAATAAATACTTGTTCCCTTCCTCTCCTGCCCCTCCAACAAAGCAGTTGTGGCAATCATGATTTTAGATAAGGAAACAGAAATTAATAATATCAAGAGAAACAAACAGGTAAACTGTATTATGCTGAAGGGCTACACAGGCAATGAAAAAATACTCTCAAAAACCAACATATACATCTGTAATCAATCTATCAATTTGGGAGTTAGTGCTAAATATGCGAATCACAACCTTCCATGGCTATACATCCTGTGTGACTGTTATCTCTATCCCTCAGCAAGTGGATGATACATGTGTCAGTCCCTATGGAGCCAAAGCATATGATCTCTGGGATCATCCCTACTACACAGAAACATCATCTAAAACTGGGACATGAACTGGAATTCTTTATGGTTTCTTAGAGTCCATTGAGGTAGAAAACATGTCCACAGGCATTTTGGTAGTAGTCACTGGGGCAAAGGGAAACCCCTGGGACAAATTAAAGAATATGCTATTTTAAAATATATCTATTTCTTTAATACTTTAAAATGTATCTATTTCTTTAATACTTTTGATAGAAGTATGCTAGATCATACTTCTAAGATCTTATCGACATGAGTATTTCCTATAAACTATCCACACCTTCTCTGCAATTTTTATCCATGTCTTCTTGTAAATCAGTTTTATCCTGAAATGTCTTTAGAATGAGCTAGTGTAAAAGAATAGCTAACCAAACATTCTGTACACCTATTCTCCATTCAGTGCAGGTTATTGTTTTGTGAAGTGATGTTGCTCATAATCTCCTGCCATCCTCTCATACAGATTTTATAGCTTAACACAGGGGTAGAGAATCTGCAACCTCCAGGCCACACATGTCCTTCTAGGTCCTTAAGTGAGGCCCTTTGACTGAGTACAAGTTTTACAGAACAAATCCTTTTATGGGAGGATCTGTTCTGTGAAGTTTGGACTCAGTCAAAAGGCCGCACTTGAGGAACTAGACAGACACATATGGCCTTGAGGCTGCAGGTTCCTCACTCCTGGTTTGTCATTTCCAATTGATTTTGTCTGTGGATGCCATGTCTCCCTATTTTTCAATGAAATGGAGTGTTTGCTGGCTAAAGCAATCTCTACATTCTTTTGGCCTTTGTGCCAATTGATTTTCATTGGCTTGCGTTCCCAAATACACTGATATGAAAGCATTACCTGGATTTGAAGAAACTCGTTGGATATATAAAACTGATCCATATTAAATAAATAATCCCACTATTCTTGGATGTTGCATCTAATGGACCCTAAGTTCCCGGGAGAATGCAAATAATCATCAAACATGGTTCCAGCGTTGTTTGTATAGTTTAGATCAATGCACAAGGGTGGATTTTGTTATTGGTTTTTTGGTTTGACAAGAGGGCCATTAGAGGTGTAATGATCTGAGAAAATTCTCTAATTGAAAATTAATAAAAGTTGGTTAAGTTGAGGAATCATTAGCTTTCCTGTGTGACATATTCTTTTTCTCTCCTAGATCACTCACTTGAATGGTAAATAGTACTAAGACTTCAGAATTGCAAAACTCAAATGTGAACTTAGAAGTTGGCTAGCATGTGGCAAATTAACATCATAAGCCCTGCCTTCTGGCACGACTTGTTTCAAAGCTGCTTCTATTATCAACCTTCCACCCCCACCCCCCAACTTTTCATAGAAGCAAAGAAGTTCATAAGGGAAGTCTAATTTTTCAAAGTGTTCACAAAACACAAAGACCTCTAGGGGAAAAAATCAGGACAAATACACTCGCATGTGAGGATGTATAAGTTTTAGTCATCATGCAGAGTAAGTCAGGTTTTCCTGGATATGGATTCCTGCGAGAGCTCATTTGCCGCATTTTCACTTAGATTAACACTGAAAAAATTATCCCTGGAATGATACAAAAATCACCAAAGAAGTTGGCATCCCTCACTGTATAGAGCAGACAGTGTATTGTGCTACTTTCAGGATAAAAAAAAAATCCTCTGTTTGACTTTTAAAGCCCTTTACAACTTGGTCTTTTCTGATCTTTCCTGTCTTCTTACATTTTATTCTCTTCCATGGATGTTCTAGGAACCTTAGTCTTCTTGCTCATCCTTACACATGATACTCAATCTTCCAGCTCTCTGCCTTTTACTGACTATCCCCATGCCTGGAATGTTCTCTCTTTTCACTTTCACTTCTTTGCTTTCCTGGCTTCCTACCTGATTCACTTAAAATTCCACTTTCTGCAAGAGACCTTTCTTGGTTCTCCCTTTCCAGCCCTCCTTAACTGTTAGTTAGAATCTTCCTTATGAGGTTATCTCACATTTACATTGTATATATCCTGTGTGTGCATAGTTTTTTTTGCACGTTTTCTTCCTCATTAGAATGTGAGCTCCTTGAGGATGAGGACTGTGTGTTTCCCTTTCTTTGTATTGCCAAGACCTATTAGCACGGTGCCTGGCATATAGTAACTGTTTAATAAATGCTTGGGGTAGCTAGGTGGCACAGTGGATAGAGTGCCAGTCCAGGAGTCAGGAAGATTCTTCTGATAGGAGGCAGAAACTGAGCCAAGCCTTGAAGGGAGTCAGGGATGATGGAGGTGAGGTGAGGACAGGATGCATTCCAGGTATAAGAGAAGACAGACAAAGGAACAAAAATGAGAGGCAAAAATGTTACGTTATAAGAAGACCTAGTAGACTAGGTTGGCTGGAAAATAGAGCATATGAAGAGGAAGATCGTGCAATTCCTGGAAAGAAAAACTGAAACTCGATATTGAAGAGTTTCAAATTCCAAACAGGAAAAATGTATACTTTATATAAATATGGTATTATATGAATCCCAAACAGGGAGCCTGAAGCTTCTTGACCAGAGTGATGACATGGTCAGATGTGCTTCTGGAACATTAACCTCACATCAGTTTGGAAAGGGAGAGAAACTGAGACAGAATGGACATTTAGGAGGATATTGCAATAGTCAGGAAAAAAGGAGATGTGCTGGTAGAGAGGTTATAGTGGAGTTACAATTGAGTAGAGTTGACAACTGACTAGATATATCAACTGTTGTCATTTTAAATGTCTAGGAAAGCACCTTGGAATGTCCATTGCTCCAGTTGTGTTGTAGCACTTTTTAAATGAACTCCTTAGCCAGTACCAGATTGTTTTGATGATTACCACTTTGTAGTACAGTTTGAGATCTGGTACTGCTAGTACTTCTTTGACATTTTTTTTTCACTGATCTCCTTGATATTCTTAAGCTTTTGTTCTTCCAGATAAATTTTGTTATTATTTTTCTAGCTCTATAAAATAATTTTTGTTATTTGATTGGTATGACACTAAGTAAAAAAATTAATTTAGGTAGACTTGTCACTTTTATTATATTGGCTTAGCCTACCATTGATCAGTGAATATCTCCAATTGTTTGGATCTGATTTTATGTGTGTCAAAAGTGTCTTGTAATTGTGTTCATATAGGTCCTGAGTTTGTCATGGCAGGTAGACTCCAAGTATTTTATATTGTCTGCAGTTATTTTAAATGGAATTTCTCTTTCTAGCTCTTCTTGCTGGACTTTGTTGGTAATATATAGAAATACTGATGATTTATGTGGGTTTACTTTGTACCCTGCATCTTTGCTCAAGTTGTTAATTGTTTCAACTAGTTTTTCAGTTCATTCTCTAGGATTCCATAAATAAGATTCTAGGATTCTCTAAATATATCATCATATTATCTACAAAGAGTGATAGTTTTGTTTTCTCGTTGCCTATTCTAATTCCTTCAATTTCTTTTTCTTATCTTATTCTATAGCTAGCATTTCTGGAACAATAGTGAATAATACTGGAGACAGTAGGCACCCTTGCTTTACCCTGATCTTATTGGGAAGGCTTCTAGCTTACCTCCATTACAGATAATGCTTGCTGATGGTCTTAGATAGATACTATTTATCATTTTAAGGAAAATTCTTTTGTTCACATGTTTTCTAGTGTTTTTGTTTGTTTGTTTGTTTGTTTGTTTGTTTGTTTTGATGAGGCAGTTGGGGTTAAGTGGCTTGCCCAGAGTCACACAACTAGTAAGTGTTATGTGTCTGAGGCCAGATTTAAACTCAGGTCCTCCTGACTCCAGGGCCAGTGCTCTATCCATTGTGCCATCTAGTTGCCCCTTCTAATATTTTTTTTAAAACAGGAATGAGTGTTGTATTTTCTCAAAAACTTTTTCTGCATCTATTGAGATAATCATATGGTTTTTGTTGGGTTTTTTTTTTATTGGTATGGTCAATTATGCTGATAGTTTTCCTAATATTGAACCTGTCCTGCATTCCTGGTATAAATCCCACCCAGTCATAGTGTATGATCTTTGTGATACATTGCTGTAATCTTGTTGCTAGAAGTTTATTTAAATTTTTTCATCAATATGCATTGAGGAAATTGGTCTATAGTTTATTTTTTGTTTTTGCTCTTCTTGGTTTAGGTATCAGTACCCTATTTATGCCATAAAAGGAATTTGGTAGGACTCCTTTGACTATTTTTCCAAGTAGTTTATCTAGTATTGGAATTAATTGTTCTTTAAATATTTGGTAGAATTCCCTTGTGAATTCATCTGGTCTTGGGGATTTTTTTTAGGGAGTTCATTGATGACTTATTCAATTTCTTTTTCTAAGATGAGGTTATTTAAGTATTTTATTTCCTCTTCTATTAGTAGGAGCAATTTATATTTTTGTAAATAGTCATCCATTTCATTTAGATTGTCAGATTTATTGGCATATAGTTGGACAAAGTAACTCCTAATAATTACTTTACTTCATCTTTACTGGTAGTACATTCACTCTTTTCATTTTTGGTACTGGTAATTTGGTTTTCCTCTTTCTTTTTTTTTTTACATAAATCAACAAATGCTTTACTTTTTTCCCCACAAAACTAGTTCTTTTATTTATTAAATTTTTTTAATTTTCCATTTTATTCATCTCTCCTTTGATTTTCAGGATTTTCAAATTGGAGATTTTTATAGCTTCCTTAATTGCATGCACAATACATTGATCTGTTCTTTCTCTATTTTATTGCTGTAAGCATTTAGAGCTATAAATAAAAATAAAAGTAGACAGCAGAATGGATTATAAACCAGAATCCAATAATATGTTGTTTACAAGAAATATATTTGAAACAGAGAGACACACAGAGTAAAAACAAGGGGCTAGAGCAGAATCTATTATGCTTTGGCTGAGGTTAAAAAAAAGGGAGGTGTAGCTATCATGATCTCACACAAAGTAAAAGCAAAAACAGATCTCACTAAAAGAGATAAACAAGAAAACTACATTTGTCTAAAAGTATCACAAACAATGAAGTAATTACCAGTACTAAAGATAAACACACCAAATAGCATGGCATCCAAATTCTTAAAGGAAAATTTTAATGAATCACAGGAGGAAAGAGACAATCCAACTATGCTAGTAGGAGACCTCAACTTTCTCCTTTCAGAATAATAGATAAATAGATAATAAATAAATCTAACCAGAAAATAGATAACTCTAACCAGAAAATAAAGAAGTTAAGATTAATAGAATTTTAGAAAAGTTAGATATGATGGACTTCTGGAGAAAATCAAATGGGAATAGAAAGGAGTATGCCCTTTTCTCAAATGTATATGGCACCTTCACAAAAAAGTGATCATGCATTAGGGCATAAAAACTTCACAAAAAAATGCACAAAAGCAGAAATATTAAATGGATCCTTTTCAGAAAATATTGCAATAAAAATTGCATTCAATAAAGGGCCGTGGAAGCAAAGCTTAAAAATTAATTGGAAACTAAATAATCTAATCATAAAGAATAATTGGGTAAAAAAACAAATCATAGAAACAATAATTTCATTATACAGAATGACAACATGACAATATACCAAAATTCATAAGATGCAGCCAAAGCAGTTCTTAGGAGAAATTTTATCCTTTCTCTTCCCTCTTCTCTTGGTGCATCCCTCTTTCTTAACCCTTAATTTTTTTTTTTGAGATTGTCCTATTGTAGTCAACTAAAACTTTGCCCTCTCTCTGTGTTTACTCCTTTGTTTACTTCTTTGTTTACCCTCCTATGTTTACTACCTTAATAATGATCAAGTTCTTAGGACTTACAAGTATCATCCTCCCATAAAAGGAGGTAAACAGTTTAATCTTGTTGAGTCTCTTATGACTTCCCTTTCATGTTTACCTTTTTATGCTTCTCTTCAGTCAAATTTTCTATTCAGCTTCGCTATTTTCATCAAGAATGCTTGAAAATCCTCTGTTTTGTTAAACATCTTTTCCCCCTGTAGGATTATTTTATGTATCACATTATGTAGTATATGGTATATAGAATTGTATTATGTAGGAGTATTGTTGGGTAGGTTACTCTTGGTTGTAATCCTAGCTCATTTGCCTTCTAGAGTATCATATTCCAAGCTCTACACTTCTTTAATTTGGAAGCCTTCTAAATCTTGTGTGATCTTAACTGTGGCTCCATGATATTTGAATTATTTCTTTCTGGCTACTTGCAGTATTTTCTCCTTGACCTCAGCGCTCTGAAATTGGGCTATAATATTCATTGGAGTTTTCATTTTGGGATCTGTTTCAGATGTTTGGTGGATTCTTTCCATTTGTATTTTACTCTCTAGCTCTAGGATTTCAGGGCAGTTTTCCTTTATAATTTCTTGAAATATGATATCTAGGTTCTTATTTCGATCATGGCTTTCAGGTAGTCTAATAATTCTTAAATTATCTCTTCTCTATCAAATTTCCAGGTCAGTTGTTTTTCTGATGAGATATTTCACATTTCTTTTTTTTTTCATTCTTTTGACTTTTTTTAAATTGTTTCCTGATGTCTAAAGGAGTCGTTAGCTTCCACTTGCCCAATTCTAATTTTTTTTAGGCAATTGGGGTTAAGTGACTTGCCTAGGATCACACAGCTAGTAAGTGCCAAGTGTTTGGTCTGAGGCCAGATTTGAACTCAGGTCCTCCTGACTTCAGGGCTGGTGCTGTATCCACTGTGCCACCTAGCTGCCTCCCAATTCTAATTTACAAGGAATTTTTTTTAAGTGAGCTTTTGTACCTCTTTTTCCATTTGGACAACTCTGAAAAGACCTCTTTTCTTCAGTGAATTTTTGTGCCTCTTTTATCATTAGGCCAATTTTATTGGCATCTTCTCTCCCCTAAACCTCTCCTGGCAAGCTCCTAAGTTGTCTTGGGCTGGGAGGAAAAAAAAAGTCTTACCTTAACCTTTTGTCAACTCTGCCATTCAGAGGGGAGTGTTGGGAGATTTCGACTGAGTTGCTGCCTGTACTCTGCCACCTTGGCTCCCCCTTAGGAACTTTCTTTTCAAAAAATTCATCTTACTGTTTTTTTGGGGTAGATAAATGTGTCTGAGATTGAGGGTGGTGAATTTGCTCTGTATTATTTGTTTTAAGAGAGTAAAAGACATAAAGGAAAAGCAGGATACATTAGGAAATAAATAAGGAAGGAAAAAAAGTTAAGCACTTGAATAGAATTTTATAAAAGTTAGTTATCATAGACCCTGGTGATTAATAAATAGGACTCATAAGAAGTATACATATTACTCATCTTTGAATTGTACCCTTCCAAAATCAAACATGTTTTATGGAGTAAAAAAATCTCATGAACAAATGCAGAAAAACAGAAATATTAAGCAATATTTTATTGACTACAATACAATAAATGGTATAATCGCCAAGATGAATTTGAAGAAAAGGTTTAGACTTAAATGAGCACTAAATAATATAAGACTTCAGTAGGTCAACCACACCTTACACCACTATGCCAGGATTCGCTCCAAATGGGTACAAGACTTAGAAATTTTTTTTAAAAGCTTACATAATAAATTAGAGAAACAAGGGAAAAATTTTGTTCAGTACCAAGGATAGAGAAAGAATTCATGAACAAACAAGAGTGAAAGAAATATAGAAGATAACATGGAAAATTTCAATTACTTAAATGTGAGAGGTTTTGCATAAATAATACCAATACAATTAAAATTAGAAGGGAAATAGTTAATTGGGGGGGGATCTTTGCAGAAAGTTTCTCTAGAAAAAGGTCTAATTTTTAAAATATATAAGGAACTGATTCATGTTTATAAGAAAAAGATGGACCAATGTTCAAAGGATGTGAGCAGGCAGTTCTCAAAGGAAGATATAATCCAAGATGTAAACAGTCCTGTTTTTAAGAAGCTCCAAATCACTAATAATTAGAGAAATGCAGATTAGAGAAACTCTGAGGGTACACATTACACTCATCAGATTGGCTGAGATGACAAAAGATGAAAATGGCAAATACTGGAGGAACTGTGCTCAACTAAGAGCAGCTAGATGGTGTAGTGTATAAAGTGTTGGGCCTGATGATAGCAAGACCTGAACTCAAATTCAGCCTTAAATACTTACTAGCTGTATGACCTGGGCAAGTCATTTAATCTCTGTTTGCCTCAGTTTCTTCATCTTTAAAATAGGGATAATAATAGCATCTTCCTTCCAGGGTTATTTTTAGGGTCAAATGAGATAATAAGTGTAAAGGTACTTAGCAAAATGCCTAGCCAATAGTAAGCATTAAATACATTTTAGCTATTATGATTATTGTTGTTGTTAAAATAGGCATATTAATGAACCATTCATGGAGCTGTGAATTAGTCCATCTATTCTGGAAATCAATTTGAAACCATGCTGCACAAGTCACTTAACTGTATATGCACTTTGATACAGAAATACTTTTATTAGGCCTATACCTCAGCAAAATAAAAGAAAGTGGAAGAGGACCCCAAAATACAGAAACATTTATAGCACTCTTTTTGTAATTTCAAAGAACTGGAAATTAAAGAGTACTTATCAATTTGGGAATGACTGAACAAATGATGGTATATGAATTAATGGAATATTCTTTTGATGCAACAAGAGTGAAACAAGCAGAACCATAATAAAAATGTTGTTAACAAAAATAATGAGAATAACAATATTATAAAGACGACCAACATTGAAAGATTTCAGAATACAGATAACTACAATGACTAACCGTGTTCCCAGAAAAATTAAAGGAATCCTCATAGGTAAAGAAAAAAAAACCAAAATTATAATATGTAATCATTTACTTAAGAAATGCTAGAAATTCTCATAAAATTAATAAAGTAAAGCTGCATATTAAACAAGCTCATGAAAACCATTAGACTTTCTAAAGCTAAAAGAGTAAATTACTAAAAATACCCATCAAGAAGGAAAGAAAAAAGAATTCCATTCAAAATAACTAAAAAATGTGCAAAAAATCTGGAAATCAACTTATCAAAGTATACTCAAGATTTTTATGAGTACAATCACAAAACAACAAAAGAAGACTTCAAATAATGGAAGAGTTAGCAATTATTCATGATTCATTTGTATCAATATAACAAAAATAATGAAACTATCTGAATTAACTCACAAATTTAGTGCCATAACAATCAAATTAATGAAGGGTTACTCTCTAGAACTAATAATAATAAATAATAAAAATTTAAAAATTTAAAAAATAAATAAAAATAATAAAAATAAAAAATAAAAATAATAAAAATCATCTGTAGGAACAAAAGTTCATGAATCTTGAGGGAAATAATAGAAAAAACCCTAGGAATAAAGAGGATCTAACAATACTCAGTGATGACCAGAATTTTTTGGTATTGTTTAAAAAATACAAAAGTTGACCAGTGGAATAAATTAGGTCAAGAAAGTCCAGAAGCAAACAAACATAGTATCATAGTGTTTAATAAAGTCAAGTATAACAATTACTGGTGTAATAATTCCTTATTCAACTATTGGGAAAATTAGAAAGCAGTCTGGCACAAACTGGTTTAAATACACATTCTGTGCCATGTACCAATCTAACCTTCAGATGGACACATGACCTAAATTTTAAAATGTCGTATCATTTTGCAAAAATAGAAGAGATGGTAGGATATATCTTTACAGCAATGATTAGGTGAAGAATCCATACTTTTAAAAGGGTAGAGGTATCATAGAAAATAAAAATAAACAAATTGTATGAACTAGAATTAGTCAATAAAGATTTATAAAGTTCTCACTATGTTCTATACACTATGCTAACAGCAAGAGATACAAAGAAATGCAAAAGTACCCTTTCTTTCAAGGAGCTTACAGCCTAAAGGAGAATCAACAAAATGGGAGATAAAATCTTTGAAGTAAACTTTTTTGACAAAAATATCTAATATATGTAGAGAATTGATACAGTATGAAATGAACCATTGCATATATATGTGGTCAAATATATAAATGGTGTTCAAATGAAAAAAACTGACTTAACAATCGTGAAAAAAATGCTACAAATCACTTTAAAATAAGAAAGGTGAGCGTTAAAATGACTTTGCTGTTCTACCTTATCCATCAAATTGGCCAACAATGACAAAAAAGAAAAATCTCTATTAGTGGGAAGGATATTGGAAACTAATATAGTAATGCTTTGTTGTTGTAGCTATTAATTGGTCTAACCATTCTAGAAAGTAATTTAAAGCTATACTTTAGAAGAAATTAAACTACGACCCAGGCTTACCACTTCTAGGCATATACCCCAAAGAGGTTTTATCTGATATATACAAAAATATTTATAACACTTTTTGTTATAGCAAAGAATTGGAAATAAAGTGGGTATACATCATTTGTGGAATGACTGAAAAAATTAGTAGATGTATGTAATTGAATATTATTGTACTATAAGAAATGACAAGCAAAATGAATTCAGAGAAACCTGGGAAGAATTGTATGAACTGATAATGTAAATATGAGCAGACTAAAGTAATCAATGATCACAATAATATAAGGGGAATCAGCTTTGAAAGATTATGTAACTGATAAATGCAGTGACAAATCATGACTTCAAAGGTCTGATGGTAAAGCATGCCAACCACAACTTGGTGGAAAAGTGGTGAACTGGAAGTAGAGTGATAGATGCATTTTCACATAACCAGTATGTTAACCTGTCTTTCCTAAATGTGCAGAGGAGGCATTCCATGAGAGGTTGGGCAGGATGGGATGGATGAATTAGTGAGTAGTAATAAAGATGAAAAAAAGATCAATTAAACATTAAAATAATGGACAGAAGAAAACAAACCATAAAAATCCTCATGGTTTCACATCCTCCTCTTTTGTTCTGAAATGTTCTTGATTGTTGACAGTTCCTAGGTTCATCATCATCATCATAAGATTTTTGAGTAGTTGGAGTATTCCAATAGTAGGTAGAGTGTTATTATGGTAATCTGGTGGCAGGCTTTTGGCAGAAGCCTGTACAGAGTTGGTGAGGGATCTGACAGTGGTAGAAGGGGTAAGTCATCTTGAGGTTTAGGGGAAATAATTCAATTCAGATCAGTTCAGGAACTATCTATTAAGTCTACTAGCACTGTGCTAAGTATCCCTTTCCCCAGTGCCTCACACAGTGGTACTCACATAGTAGTCATGTAATAAATAAATCCTTAATATTGATGGGGATGCAAAGATTAAAAAACAATACCACATTTGGTGCTCTCCAGTTTATAAGTGAGTTACAACATAGAGTAAGAGTCATGGAAACATTCAAACAAGTGCTCACAGAAAATGAGGAGAGAGAAATCACTTTGACTTAGGGGTATCTGAGAAGGTTTCATGGAGTAATTGACACCTGAGTGGGTGTGAGAAGGTTTTCAGGCTGAAGTGAGGAGGATGGGACTTTTCACACATAAAGGTATGGTTTTCTGCATAGGTCTCTTTGCTTCCAGCCTCTTGTCTCTCATACCTCTCTTTCATGTAGCTTCCAAAATAATGTTGCTAGAGCATGTGTCATTTTCCTGCTCTTAGCATCTTCAGTAGTTCCCTGTTGCCTCTCAGATAAAATAACATCTGCTGACATTTACATACGGATTTAAGTTTTATAAAACACTTTATATATATATATATATATATATATATATGTATATATATATATATGTATATATATATATATATACGTATATATATATATATATATATATATATATATATATATATATATATACATATATATATACACATATATATATATATATATATATATTATATATATATATATATATATATAATTCTATCTGGACCTCACAACGACCTGATGAAACGAGCATTTTTATTATTCCTGTTTTTCAATTGTGGAAACAAAGATTGAAAGCACTTACTTGACTTCCTCAGGATCCCCAGCTGTTGGGTCCGAGACAAGATTTAAACCCAGATCCTCTTGAATCAAAGTCCAGGGGCCACTAGGTGGCATAGTGGATAGTGCACCAGCTTTGGAGTCAGGAGGACCTCAGTTCAAATCCGGCCTCAGACACATAGCACTCATTTGCTGTGTGACTCTGAGTGAGTCACTTAACCCCAAATGCTTCACCAAAAAAAAAAAAAAAGAATCTAAGTCCAGTGCTCTATCACCTACACAACATGGTCTCCCATTTGGGCACACAAACAGGTCTTGGCATTTAAAACACTGAACAATCTGGGTTCAGCCTAATTTACACCATTTATTTCATTTATTCCCTGTCACATACTCTATGTTAG
This sequence comes from Phascolarctos cinereus, assembly GCF_003287225.1. Lineage (NCBI taxonomy): Eukaryota > Metazoa > Chordata > Mammalia > Diprotodontia > Phascolarctidae > Phascolarctos > Phascolarctos cinereus. Next base: position 112,876,239 of record NW_027556098.1, read on the forward strand.
CCCAAATGGTCAATTTGCTGCTCCTAGAATTCAGAATTCCATCTTCTGTGTCAATGCATTTGCACAAAGGCTTTGATGATACTCCCAATGCCTGGATTACATTATTTCTTCTCTTCTACCTCTTAGAAACTCCAGCTTCATTCAAAACTCGACTCATGTGCCAGGTCTTATACAAAGCCTTTCCTGATCTCTCTAGTTGTTAGTGTATTCTCTTTCCTAAAATCATTTCATATTTACTTGTGTTTTCATTACAGTAGGACATGTCAGCTCTTTGAGGACAGAGATCAGGTGGGGGGGGGTTGTGGCTGTTGTTTGTTCTTTTTACCTCCAGATTTTGGAGGTAATGCCTTGCATGTAGGAGGCACATAGTAAGTGTTTATTGAATTGCATTAAATTAAGGATGGTCTTCACAATAATGAAGGCAGAAGAGGTTACAGAAAGCTAGTAGTCAGGGAAGGTAGGTGGTGCAGTGGATAGAGCACCAGCCTTAAAGTCAGAAGGACCTGTGTTCAAATCTGGCCTCAGACCAAGCACTTGACACGTATTAGCTGTGTGACCTTGGGCAAGTCACTTAACCCTGATTGCCTCACTTAAAAAAAAAAAAAGAAAGCTAGTAGTCTAGTTTGGTTGGAACAGATAGTGTGCATGAAGAGAAATGCAAGTAAAATAAGGCTCAAATAAATTTTCGAGAACCTTAATTGCTAAAGCAAAAGTTTATATTTTGTTTTAAAGATAATGGAGAGCCTCTTATAGTTTTTAGACAGGACTTGCTTAGACACATGCCTTATAATAATTATTTTGGCAACTGTGAGGAGGAGGAAAAGGAGAGAATGGAAGCAGGGAAACTATTATAAAGTAATTCAGGTGAGAGGGAACGTGAGCCTACTAAGGCTGTGGCAATGAGAATGAAAAGAAAGGGGATGGATTTGAGGATGGCTTATAAGTAAAATGAGCCAGTTCTTGACAACTGATTGAATAGGGAAAGAAAGGGAGAGGGAAGAATCAAGACTGATTCCAAGGTTATGAACTTGAGTGGCTGCAAAGACAGCGATGCTCTCAACAGAAATAGGGGAAACTTAAAGGAGGGATAGATAGCTTTAGGGGGTAACAGTTTCAGATATGTTGACTGTGAATCAATCAATATTTATTGAGCACCAACTCTTTGCCAGGCACTGTGCTGATCACTGAGGATACAAAAAGAGGCAAAAGACCGCCCTTACCCTAAAGGAACTTACAATCTAATGGAGTAGACAATATGCAAATAAATATATACCAAGCAAGCTATGTATAGGATAATTAGGAAATAATTAAGAGAGGGAAAACACTGGAATTAAGAGGGTTTAGGGAAGACTTCCCTTAGAAGGTGGGATTTTAGTTGAGACTTAAAGGAATGAATTAATTCCTTTCAGCTACTATCAAAATATTAAAATGTTACTTTATCTTCCTAAATTGTACATTTTAGTTATCCAATTTATATTATTTATATAGTTATTTGAAATATTTCTAAATTGGCATATATCTGCATGTTCACAATTAACCAATTTCATGTCACATTCATGTGGATTACCCACATTACAGACTACATGCTTAGCCTAGAATTGATTTAATTCTCACTATTCACCTGCCTCTTTAACTTGTCAGTTTTGGAGGATGTGGAATGTTGCTGGATGAAATATCCAGAAGGTAAGCAGTAGAAAAAAAGATTAAAATCAAAGAACTTCTTTTGTCACTAGAACCATCACTTTTTCTTTCTTTTATCTCCTAATTTAGTCATAACTTAAGGAAGGCTCTTTCTGTGGTTCTCTGTTTTTCTCTTTATATTCTCTCTCTCTCAAACATCTCATCCTTTCACATGGCTTCAACTGTCAGTTCTACATAGATGACTCTCAAGTCCACAGTTCTTTATTCATGTCCTTTTCATTAAAACTCCAAACCCATTCATTTGTTGGACATTTCCATTTGACTGTCCCATCACCACCTCAAACTATGTCTAAAACTGATTTTCCAATCTCCCATTCTTTCTCTACAAGCTCTCTTTGACTCCTACCTTTTTATTTTTGGCAGTGGTATATTTATTATCCTAGTCACATAAGGTCAAAACTTTACAGATATCTTTGACTTTTCTCCCTTCTGCCTCCCACATTCAATCATTGCTGAGTCTTATTGATTAATTTGTGCTGTTGCATTCAGTTCTACCCATCTATTCTCACTGCCCTAGATCAAGTTCTCATAACTACTGTCTAGACCAGAGGTGGGGAATCTGTGGCCTCAAGACCCCCTTTTTTAAGGGGATTTGTTCTGTGAAATTTGGATTCAGCCCAAGGGCCACACTTGAGGACCTAGAGGGCAACATGTGGCCTCGAGGCTTAGACTATTGTAATAATTTTCTAACTGGCCACTATATCAATGGTATCTTCTCACTCCAAGGCATTTTTTCACAACTCTGTCAGATTAATATTTCTAAAATATTATTTTGGTCATGTCATATCTTTGATCAAAATATTAAATAATAATACTTATGGCTCACTTTATATAGCACTTTAAGTTTTACAAAAGGGAAGCAAGTAGAGAAATATTATAATGTTCAGATCTGGAAATAGACATACAAAGGCTAAATGACTTGCTCAGTGTCTCACAACTAATAAGAGTTCTTCATCTGCTAGAATTCTGAACTCTTTTATCTGGTCCTTAAAGTCCATCCTACTCTTCTAAATTCTTCTCCTGCTTCTTGGCATGAAATAGAAAAGTTCAACTCTAGGCAGACTGATTTCTGTATTGTTTTTTCAATATGCTTTGCTTACTCTAGCATCTTTGCTTTTGTTCACATCATTCCCACCTCCTCTCTGACATTGAAATAACCCTTCCTTGTTCTAGATGACTTTCTGAATGCTAGCTTCAAAATACACCTAAAACCTTTGCCTTCTTGAGGATTTCTTCAATTCTCCCATAATAAATTTGTTGAACTCTTTTACTGAACATATTTTCTTGCAGAACTTGTCCAACTTATTTGGTATTGGTCATATGCCACTGAATTGCATTGTTACTTAGCTTTTTATATATCCATAAGTTTTCTTCTTCCCAGCTGTAAGTTTCTTTAGAGGAGGTACTGTGTACATATCCTACTTTGTCTCTTCCTTAGCAATTAATACAGTCTCCTGTACAGGATAGATACTCAATAAATATTAGTTGATTACTCTACAAAATAGATAATCCTCTCTAAAATAACTGATTTGGCTCATTATATGCAATATATTAGCATGTAGTAAAGATTTTGTAGTACATGGTCACTAAATAAAGGTTGAATCTTGTTATGTGAACTTCAAGAAGCTATCCATTGAAAACTATTTTAATCAAAATTTTATTTTATTAATTACTTATTGAATATTAGAAGTACTAGTAAGGTTTTTATTTGAATGGTATTTGTATTCAGATTATCTACAAGATTCTAACCTAAAGATAATTTACAATTTCAAATGTGCTTTAAAATCTTTAATACATTTTTAAAATAAACTGAGTTAAAAAATAAGTTTCTCCTGATATTTTTCAGCTCTTAATAGGCTATGAAAATGGAACCGTGGTACTCTGGGACTTGAAATCAAAAAGAGCAGAGCTGAGAGTTTATTATGATGAGGTAAGCAGTTTCCTGTTATTCCAAAAAATGACTATTGTATTATGTTGACCAATTTGAAGAAATGTATGTTACATTGAAAAATCCACACTTTTTATTGTGATATATGACTGTTTGGAAAGTATTACATATAGCAGTACTGAAATTTAGAAATATTTCTTCATAGAATCAGCACTAATTATCAATATTTATTGTTCAGATTTGAGTTTAATTGTATATATCTAAGTACTCTAGTACTTATAATACTTATGTACTATCTACTTATAGTACATAGGATCTGTGACACTCAAAGAGTTGGCATTCTAGTTCAAATGAAACTGATGAATGGATACCTCTGTAATATGTTATAGTTCTCTAATTATTCACAATAATTGAGAGGCATGTTACTTATCCCTAATTAGTAGCTAATCCCCAGACCATAGTGTTAAGGATTATAAAGTATCTTCGTATTTAAGTTTGAGTATGGTGATAACTGATCTAGAAATTTACACGACAAGCAGTTCTCAATTCATAAACAAAAAGTTATTTGTACTCAAATAACTCAGCTGTATTGGAACTCAATGCTGTATTTTCTCATTGACCCAATGGTTTAAATAGTTGTTAGGAGAGTCAATAAAAAGGATTTAGTCCATAATTCACTTGAAATATAATCATAGGACCATAGATTTAGAGCTAGAAGGAACCTTAGAGTACAGTCCCCTTCTTCTATAGATGGGGAAACTGAGGCATGGGAGAGGGTAGGTTATTTGCCTCGGGTCACACAGTTAGCAAATATTTGAAATGGGGTTTGAATCCAGATCTTCTTTACTCCAAGTCCAGTGCCCTATCCACTATTTTAGGCTTAGTACAATAGAACTTAATTACTTCATAAAACAATAATTCTGTGGTTCCCCTAAACTTCTGTTTAAAATTATAATCTGGTATCCCACTTTTTTGGTACCCCATTTATTCCTACTGCAGCAAATTGAATACTGTGTTTTTTTCTCACTGGATAGCAGTTAGAACTGGACTCCTTTAGTTCCAAACCAGTCATGGATGTTACTAAGGCTAAGTCCCAAAGACTGGCCCACTCACTTCCATCCCATTGTTACCACCTCTTTTCTCTGACTCGGATTTCTTTCTCTTTCCTGACTCACTGAACAATCAAGTGTAGTTTCATAAGGAGCCTTTAAAAATTATTTCGATGTGTTTAAATTATTAACAATTAAAATGTTTTGATGGATCAATATAGTCAGAACTCCTCTGTGTCTTGTATGCAACTCTTGTCCAGGTGTTCCCGTAAATCTTTCATAGGTATTCTGTGTAGGGGACCTTTTTCCATTTGTCTTGAAATGGATACCAATGGAACACATAGACCATCCATCACTTATCCCTAGTTCTTACTACATAACCAGCCCAGTCCTTTTTTAGATCACATGTCCCTCTAGTGATGTCCTTTATACCAATTCATTTGTACATTTCTTTGTTGGTAGTATATTGCAGCTTACTTACGCCCACCATATTTCACTTCATTGCCATTTGTGTGATACAAGTCTAGTTCTTCAGAGACTATGGTATTCCATGACTTGTAACATTAATGGAAAAATATTAGTACTAGAAAAATGGCCCTTTGTTTCACAGTGCAGTTCAACGTTGTTAAAAAGAAATGCACAATTTCCCCAAAGCAATCTGGCCAGATCTTTAACTTCTAATCAGTTCTTGACTCGGTCCATCATCTGTGCACAGTATCTGTCCAAGATGAACTAGGGGAATGGGTTATCTATCCAACTGCATGTCATAATTTGCACAGCAGAGATTCTTCATAAATTTTTTTTTCCTGTGTGGATAGTTAGAAAAAACTCTGAGTACTATGGAGTTCATTTGGGAGAATCTAGTATTTCAGGACTTGATATAATCAGCATAATATCATCCATCCACAAACAGCAGTTGGAGGACCTCTCAATCCAAGTGGAATTCTCCCATTTGGACTATTCTGTTTGTCTTCTATTCCCACAGCAAACACATTTACTGCCCATACATCTCCCTCTTTTGTGCCTTGCTGTTATATAATCAGAGGATCATCTTACAAAATTATCATTACTGTTACATCTTTCAAGGACTTTTACATGATTCCTTTCATATTTTGAAATCAAAATCAAATATTTTGAGTTTTGTTTTGACTTGTGCAGTGGCTTTTTGTTTTGGGTTTTGTTGTGTGTAGTGAGATTTTGTATTCTCCCAACCTTTCAACAAATTTTGTGACTACAAAAATATAGTGAGTGGTAAAACAAGCCTCTCTCTTCATTCCTCATATGTTTCACAGCAATACCATTCATGCATGTATAGACTGTTGCCATAGAAATCTTGTGTAAAGGGGAAAGTAGGCAAAACTGGATAGGGAGCCTACTAGTAGGCTGGTCCTTGGAAAACATACATAGTTTGTTAATGAGACAATGATCAAAGTGTTTCCATAACAGTAGAATCTGCCAAAGTCTGTGTTCTTTTGTCATAACCTTTGAGTTCTTCTATACCATGATGAAAGATTATAGTAATGACTGCGGAAGAACAAGTTCTTTAACCCTTTTCTGTCGAGCTAATGGTATACAAAATTTTTGTACAAAGAGGCCTGGAATAAAATTCACCCATATTTCAGAGGAAAATCAGATTTTGTTAATCTGAATCAGAGCAGTAATTCAGGGCAAGGAAAAAGACAATATCTGAGTGCAGAGGGAATGTTGTGGGACAGAGGCTAGGGATGCTGCTGCTCATACTTTTATTGAATTTGGAGAGCCAGTTGATGTGAATGTCAGGGATTAGTAGCTAATGGGGTTCACCATCCCCATTTTCCTCCTTTTTACCCCTTGTGAATACCAGTCCTCATAAGTGAACCTACCTGAACCTGCCCTGAGACAAAGTGAGAAGTAAATAACGATCTTATAATGTTAACGACAGAATTAATTGAGCATAGAAGGTTATAGTGTCGATAGGAATCCAAAGAAGACTATTGAGGATAAATAAGTGATGACTTCTTGTTGGTGCCCTAAGAAGAGTCTCTGAGATGGCATTTCACTGATTCTGACCTAATTTCTAGATTATTGTCTCCTTTAGATGTTGCCAAAGAGAAATCTCCACAGTTGGGGATAAAGAGAAAAACAAACCAATTATAGGTAGGGAAATAAAAGGAGAAAAAGGCATTGCTACCAAAACAGAAAACACAAAAACGATATGCTTGTACATTTAAAGGCTGCATATTTAGTGGAAAGACCACTGGAGATGAGTTCAAGTTCCTATTTTACCATTTCTCAGCTATGCCACCTTGGCCGAGCCATTCAAGCTCTTTGAGCTTCAGAGTTTTTTTTTAATTAAAAATACTATTGATACCATTTTTTAAAATATCACCTTCATTTCCAAATATATCTCTACCCCTCAGAGAGCCATCACTTATATGTGTGTAGAGGATGGGGAGGTGCTACTACACTTGTGATAAATAATAAAAAAGGGTCACCCCAACTACAAAGACATCAGCTGAGTCTCAGTGTACACGGTGTTCCATTCTCAAGGCTTCCCTCTCAGAAAAGAAAGGAGGGATGCATGTTTTCTCATCTCTTTTATTTTTTGGGAGGGAGGTAAGTTTGGCGTTTACAATTACAGTGTTCAGTTTCTTTTTGTTGTTGCTAATATTGATGTTCTTTCCATTTACTTGGTTGTAGTGATTGTTTATATCACATCAGTTTATCGAAGTCTTCCTATGCTTCTCCATATTTTTTATATTCATTATTTCTTATGGAACAGGAGTATTCCATTATATTCACATACCACAATTTATTTACCCATTCTGCAGTCAATGGGGGCTTGCTACCAATTCTTTGCTACTAGGAAAAAAATGCTGTTACAAATATTTTGGCATATAGCACCTTTCTATCTTTGTCTTCCTTGGAGAATATACCTAGCAGTAGGAACCCTAAAATTCAGTTTTATCATTTATAAGGTGGGAATAATAATAACTGTACTATGCATTTTATAGGATTGCTGTAATAAAATCCCTTTGTAAACTGTAAAATGCTATGTAAATGTGAATTGCTATTATTGCCTAGAAATGACTACTCTTTAAGGGACACATTGCCAGGAAAAGTATTTATGGGACAGAGGGAGGAGGGATTGAGGCTGTTTTAGCAATTGCTCTCCATTTCAACTCAAGACGGAGGGAATCTCAAAATAGCTCATATCTCAAAATAGTCTAGCTGACTTTCCAGAATGTCTTCCTAATCCTAAATACCTTTCTTGTAGACTTTGAACACGGAAGGGAATACACTGAAACTATTGAAAATAAAGTGAATTATTCTGAGCTGAAAACTTGAGAAAGTGCTAGTTTGCAAATAGCTATATTTTTAATTGCTCACAAATTCTAAGACCTCTTTCAAAACTTCACATAAGACTATTTCAAGAGTGGATGTAAGCAATATAAGAATCTTCTTCAGTGTTTCCTAGTTGCCTGTGCCTTTATTCTAGGATTTCTTCAATGCATTTTAGTGAGGAAACCTTTGTATCAAACTATATAATATGTATGGCTATGTTATTTTCAAATATGTTTAGAAGATTGATGGGGGGGAGGGAGTAAGCAAAGCACTTTCAAAAAGAAGGCTTGGCAAGGCTAAAAATTGGTAGTTTACTTAATGGGTGACTTTAAGCAATTATGTGTAAATTAATTTTCACCTTAATAGAGAAATTCAGAAATTATGAGATGTGGCTACTGGCATCAGTTGTTATGATAGTGAAGGTAACTTTATCCTAATTGGTGAAAAGGTGTCCGGTCACTGGCACTGGTTGGGTGTCATGTTCATTCTGTTAGGATTTGTAGGGCAGTTTTAGCCATAAAGAATAAAAGTGACCCAAAGCTGACACTGGTCTGTTCTGTCTGCCACAAAGAGAGTGTTGGGGCCTCATGAGGTTGATGCCTTACTTTGATGAGACAAGTGGCTAGATCAAAATCCCACCTGTGGGAGCCTTTTAGCCAAGAAACAGCTCTAGCAGCTGGAGAAGAGAGCTGGAGGAGGAAGCTAAAGCAGAATATTGTCATGATGCTCCTATCTCATCTCCCTGAAGAGCACAGCCTGGGAAGACCTCTGACCCTAGGAAATAAGAAAAAGTAAGTTAAAACTCAAGGCTTAATTAAGGATTAATAACAGTTTGTATTAGTCAGCAGGCTATTCTATGGTTATTACATGTTTTAAATTCCTTTAAATCTTACTTACATGGCTTCTCTATACATATATATATATATATATATATATTTCTTTAGTGAGGCATTGCATAAGTCATATTGTTATAATAATATAGATGTTTTTATTTTTAAATGAATATTCAACTGTAGAAGTTTTTTTATCTCTTTGATATCAGTTATTTGTACTTGGCATGAGAAAAATAAAATAACACTTGATTCAGGGGCATGCCTTACATATGCAAACAATTTTCTAATATCCAAGATTACATCCTTAATTTTTTATATAAATTAGGAAGTATCATAGAGAGTGATACTGGCAGCTAGAATCATTAATCTTAATTCTGAGGATTCCATGGGCCAAAGCAGGAGAGTTTCTTTAGTTGATCTTACCTATGCTTTGACCTAAGGATAGTTATCAACAGTTGAGCGTTCCTAATTGATTATCAGTTTAAAAAGTTGAATTTGTAAGCCTACTTCCTAGACTTTACAGAAGGAATTATTAACTTTTTGTGTGTCATAGGCCCCTTTGGCAGTCTGTGGATCCCTTCTCAGAATATTTTAAATGCATAAAATAAAATACATAGACTTGCAAAGGAAACTATTTCTATCAAAGCACAGTTCTCAACATATGTTTAAAAAATGTTAATAGACCCCAGGTGAAGAACCCCTGTTCTAGAGTCTGGTTAGTTTATCTTGGTGCTATGCTTACAATGTGGATGCCTGCTTCCAAGTTATAGAAATACCTATTAGGATAGCAAAGTCACAGTAACTAGAGAAGAGTGTTGTCATCTAGAACCCCATTTGCAATTGCCATTAGACAAAAAAAAATCACATCAATATAAGCCCACTAAACAGACATGCTTATTCTCACATACAGAAAATAATTTGACTACGACAAAAACCGAATATGAAATTTTAAATAAATGTGGATACCACCAAAATTAAATTTAAGTAACACTGCATTATTTAATTATTATGCTATTCGATATATGGTGCCCCCTTTGAAACATAAGTTTGGTGAGGGTGAGCAAGGCTTGTGGTACAAACCTGGGGGAGCAGCAATGGAAGTGAATAGATGTAGATCAGAGCAATTCTCTCAAATGTTCATTTTCAATCACTGAGGAAGCATTTCCCGGGGCTCTGTGCTGTCTCTAGGCATAGTTAACAAGGAGTAGATAGGCAGCCCAGGGTCCTGGGATCATGACACTGAGAACAGTGTAGGAAGAAAAGAAGAAGGGAAGGGTAAGAAAGAATGTGTACCTTTACTCTGGATATTCCTGCGAGGATAGCAGCAGTGTCAATGAACATATATCCCTGCTTTTCACCCTGAAGGAGCTGGGAGAAGATGAAGAACCCCTTCCTGGGCCCCTGCAGCCTAGTGGGGAGGTGTGGGGGTTGAGGGAGCTAAGAGGGGATGATGGGCAATGGAAAGCATCCTTCAAAGAGCTGCAAGGCCAGCCAGCCAGCACACAGTTTGTCCAGCATCTCATACAAGACACAGGGGGTTTTTTTTCAGTCTTTGTTAGGACTTATCAGTATAATATAATTTTTGTAATAAATAAATCAGAAGTCTTTAAAAACCAGTGATTACATATGAAAGAGCTACATGTGGTTTGAATGCTGTAATCATTGGATTAGACTCTCTCTATTGAATAAAAGAGGTAGAGATTTAAAGCGAATGATCTGAACATGTATGCTTTTTCTATTAAAAATATACATATTAAAATACCATTCATTAACAAACATTAAGCACTTACTATGTAGAGCGCACTCTGCTAAGGGATGGGCATTATTCCAAGTAATGTTAATTATTCTTTATAAGCCATGGATCACAGAAGTATAGATTTCGTATTGGAAGATATCCTCAAACTCTAATCCAACACCCTTATTTTACATGTGAGGAACTGAGACCCCAAGAGATTAAATGGCTTGACAAAGGTCACAGAAATGGTAAGGAGAAGACACGGAATTTGAATCTAGAACCTCTGGCTCAAACTCCAGTGGGTTTTTTTTTCCACTGCATACAATAACTTACTTGTTTATAATACTCTACAGTTTACAAAGCATTTTGACATACATCACCTCATTTTGTACTCAGCAGTCTTATGGAGTTATTAGAGGTTAAAGGCCAGCTCATCCAGCTTAGGCCAGTCATCACTCCAAGTTGCTGTGTTCCTGTGGGTTTAATAATTCCCAGATTCCGGTCCCCAACTCTGTGGGCCCCAAGTTAGTAAAGGAGGATCCTAGAGCCCCAGCTGACAGACCTGAATCTTGCCTTCTGAAAAGGCCTGCTAGGAAGTGAGATTTTTGGTCAGTCCCCTGCTTTGACCCCCAAAAAGGAAGCTTTTATATGAATTTAAAAGGAACTAAATCTTGCATCATGTGACAAACATCAGTTACCCAGATCTCAGTGACTGAACTCTAGGTAAATACTTCTAGCAATAGGAAGCTCACTATTTCAAAAGGAAGCACATTTCCTTTATCACATAGCTCTCGTTATTAGAAAGTTCTTTCTTATGTGAAGACCAGATCTGCTGCCTTGTAATTTTGACTCACTGATCTTTATTTCTCTGAAGCTACAAGAACCGAGGCCGATTCCTGTTTCACAAGACAGCCTTTCAGATATTTGAAAAAAAAAATTATCATGACTCCACTATGCCTTTTCTAGGATAAAAACAGAAATATAAGCTGTAGCAAGATTTAGAAAGAAATGCAATACCTAAGTAAAAACAGTAACTCTTTTCACTAACCTTTGCTTATAATCATTGACTGATTTTCTCCCAGGACTATGCCTGTTGGCTATGATACCTCTTTTAGGCTTGGTTTAGCCCATCTTTACATTGAAAGTTCCCTTTAAATGGATTTCTATCAAGCAAGACACATGTCCCTTATTAGAGCAAAAGTTTACCTCTCCAGCTCTTGTCATTAAAGCATGTAATTTAGTCATGGTTCTCTGTTTTCGACCTTTATGATCAGAACAGAAAAAACTTCTGCCTCCAAACCATCAGTAAGCACATATTAAGCATCTACTATGTCCCAGTCATTATGCTAAATGCTAAATATAAAAATACAAAGAACAAAATTCCTGTGCTCGAGGGGCTTATATTCTGAAGGAAAAAATACGTGTCAGTATGTGTAGAATACATCTAAAGACAATAAATACAAGGTAGTTAGGACAGGCACTAACAGTTATGGGACATCAAGAAGGTCTTCATGTAGACGGTGGTGCTTGAGTAGTTTATATATATAGTTACTTGTCTAAACAAAAAAAAAATAACAAGATGGAGGGGGATTATAAGCACCTACTCTGTGCCAGGCAAATATTACCTCATTTGATCTTCACAGCAACCTTGAAAAGTAGGTGTTATTATGATTGCTGTTTTACAGTTAAGGAAACTGAGGCAGGTAATGGTTAAGTGACTTGCCCAGTGTTGTACAACTAATAGGTGTCTGAAGCTGGATTTGAACTAAAGTCTTCTGGAGTCCAGGTCCAGCCTTCTATCTTTGCCACCTACCTGCCTCAAAACAATAACAAAAACAAAACCATGGAGTTTATGCAGGCTTTTTTTTCCCCACTGAAACTTCTGTAGATAGGGTTTACATGAATGACTAAATTACTAATGTAGTATATAACTCTCACTTCATTCTCTTAATTTGAAGTTTATTTTTTATTTTTTTAAACTTTTTTTAGACAATGGGTTAAGTGACCTGCCCAGGGTTACACAGCTAGTAAGTGTCAAGTGTTTGGTCTGAGGCCAAATTTGTAATTTGAAGTTTATTGCACATTGCAATTATTGCTACCATCCAACATCATCGTCTTCTTCCTCTTGCCTGAATCAGGTTCTTGAGCTCTGCTATAGAAGAAAGCAGTATAATAATTCTAATTTGACCTTCTGTAACAGAATTTTGAGACAAGAGACATTTGATATTAGACTATGATTCCCAATTATATTGCTGAATATGGGCATCAACAAGGCAGAACTGATTCAAGTAAAATCAAGACTAAAAAGACACTATAAATTTAAGAAATCATTTAGGGAGTCACGGCTAAGGAAGGTCAGCTAAGAAAGCACAGGTACAATCACTACAGGTAAGTAGATAAGATATAACAGTCTGAGAGATGAACAGATTGAGTGTTGATGAACTCTGATGCTTTCATGACTACAAGGAGGAAGAGACAATCTTTGACACGAACCTTTCTCCTGATTGAAGTATGAATGGATGACTAAATTTTCAGGGAAGATTTTATATACACACATGTACAGGATTATGAAAAAGTGGGAAGATGAAAAGTAAAAATAAGAGGTATAAAATGGGACACAGCAATGACAATTTTTCAGTCATTCTTTTGGAATTTTTATAGTACAATTCCCACAATGGATATTCCAAACCTATAAATCTCTCAATTCCCCAATCCTACAAGCTCACCCTTTATTTTCAATAGAGAGAATCATAGAATTTTGGATGGGACCTTCAGGGTCTTCTTGTCCAACATCTTCACTTTGCATATGAAATGTGCAGGTGATCAGATGACTAAGAGCAGACAGTGACTTATTGGTACCTTGGCATAGAACAGCCACGTCTCTTGATTTTCAGTTCAATGCATTTTCTACCTTTGTCTTCTTATCTAGCAGGCACCTTACTTAAGTCTATTTGTATTTCTGTTTCCATCTTGTCTTTTCCTTAAGTAATAAAAAAAAACCTCCTCTTTTAGGATTAATCCTTCCTCTTGTTCTCTCTCCTGACTGGTAACCAATCTTACCCATTTATCTCCTTCCTCCCCAGCATCCATCAATTTCTCCCTCTTTACTCCTAGTTCTTATATCCTCTGCCTTCAAACTAGTTAAGTCTCACCTCTATGGGGAAAAATAAACAAAAATCTTTTTACTTAACCAATGGCACATTCTATGTGCCACTGTATTTTTTTCCTCCCTTTCATGACCAAAGTTCTCAAGTCAGTGGTCTATACCCAATACCTTTGTTTCCAGTTGTTTCTTAATCTGTTTCAATTAGTCTTATTTCCCTAATTCCCTGAAAACTCCATCTTAAAAGCCACGTTATTGCGTAATCCATTGACCTTTTCCTCCATCTTGACTCTGTTAGTTTTTATATTTTTTTTCTTATGACTCACCATTTTCTTTATTTGTATAAAATAGTGAACAGTCATACCCTGGCTGGGAAAAAACAGTGGTTTAGGGTTTAAACAAGTTCTTCTGTCCTGAAGCATCTATTTTGAAGGCTTGGGACTAGTAGCTTTAGCCTCAGCATCTTTGGGTTTGGACTCGGCATCTTTACACCGCAGTCTGCGCTAACAGGCATTCCACCAACCAGAAGAGGCCAAAGCAAGAAAGAGAAAGCTATTTTTAACATTGTTGAATGTTCTCTTCCTTCAGTTCAGTGACTCTGTACTATTTTGAATCTCATTCTACTTATTCTTTCCCTGGTCTTTTTTTTCCTTCGTCTTCCTACTTCAAAGTTCAGTACTTAGCATTCTCCTTCCTGTTTTTTTTCCTATTCAAGTCCTACAGCTGCCAACAGATAAATACTCACAGTCTGTAGGATATAAAACAGAATAAAGTTCAAAGGTCTTTAATGAAACTGTATAAAGTAGATATACTACTTCAAGGCAAACAAATGCAATAGCTGTACAGGGAATATAATGAAAGCCAGGGTGAAGAATGATGACCTTAAAATGTAGATTTGCTAGGAATTCCAGCTTTTATCTTTGTCTATTCATTTCTTTTTTTACAACTGCATAAGTAGATTCAGCACCTGTGCTAGCCCTCAGATATTTGATATTTGTACCCAAATGTTCTCATGGCTTAAACGATTGAAGTCATTTTGTTGTTGTTCAGTCATGTCTGACTCTTCATGACCCCATTTGGGGTTTTCTTGGCAAAGATACTGGAGTCGTTTGCCATTTCTTTCTCTAGCTCATTTTGCAGATGAGGAAACTGAGACTTGCCCAATTAATTGACTTGCCCAAGGTCACACAGCTAGCAAGTGTCTGAGGACAGATTTGAACTCAGGAAAATGAGTCCCTGACCCCAGGCACAGCAGTCTATTCACTAAGTAACTTAGCTGCCTATTGAAGTCATTGGTAGCTCCCAAATCTATAAATCTAATTTTGATTTCTCACCCACCTGCCAATGCCATGTAAATATCCTACCCAAAATGGATCACATTATCATCTCTTAAAAATGAAGGCTTCCTTCTCAACTTCACTGACTGTTAGTGGCACTAACATTCTTCCAGTTACCTAGTGTTAGCAGCTACAGGTTCTCACATACTCAGAGGCTCAAGAGTTTAGGATATGCAAAATAGTTAATATGTTAACTATTAATGATATTTATGATATGATATTAATGATATATTAATAGTTTGGTCTTATAACTACCTATTCACAGCCATCATAGGTTCCAGACCTCTAGTTGACATGCCTTAGCAAAAACAGATCCCAGACCCTTGACAGCCTACACACGTGTTCCTTGTGATGTAGGAGTGCAAGGGCCTATAATCTTCTTTTGCTGAAGTATCTATGCTGAATGTCTGAAGCCCCTTAAAGCTGCTAATTGGCGATCATAGATCCAAACTGTTAACATTCTGCCCACTTCTGCACTCTTGAGCCCCAGATTAGCTCTATTTCTAAGCTATCATCTGTAAGAATTGCTAGATTCTGATGCCAGGTAACTGGAAGAACATCAGTGCCACTAATGGTCATTGTAAGTGGTTTGGGATGCTATTTTGGTCTTTGTAGTAAGCATCGAGAAAGGGTCTGAGTTTCTCAGTCCCCATTATCCTCCTTACTGGAAAGGCTTCTGACAGAGTACTCTTTTATATTACAACTAAAACACTTAGGCAAGATCCTAGAGCCCCTGTGTTTGTGTTCCACTGGGTCAGTCTTAGTCACTGTATAAACCTCAGAACTTGTTCTGTCCTTGTCTTCCTGGAGAGATTAGGTGAGTTTCTTAGTCAGTGATGAGTGATGTTGGATTAGAAAAAGCTGGGGAAAGTACCCTGAAAGCTGGTTAGTTGTAATGGGTCCCTGATATTGTATTGGTCTTTGCTTAGGAGTGACCCAAGACCAGGTTAATTAAGCTCTTTGAAAAGGTGATTCTTTTCTCTTTCTCTGCTAGTGAGATTTACCTCTCTTCTATTACTCATGTTATTTATTTCCTTTGTCTAGAGAGGGCCTCACTCTCTACTTAGGCAGATATGACCTACCCTTTAAGGACCAGCTCATATCCCATTCCTTTCATAAATCCTCTCCTGCTTCCTTATTCATCTTTGCCTTTCCTGGATTCCTTCAGCATTTAACATTTATATTACACAATTTAATTCCATCATGAACTGCATTTCTTTGCTATTGCATTTGTCTCACCAGCTAACCTTTATGTTTCTTGAAGAAAGGGTTAATGTTTTATATCCTATATTCCCCCCACACTACCTAAGATAGTGTTGAGCCCATAACAGGCACTCAATATGTATGTAACTGGCTATGTTGTTATTGAGGAACACTTAGGTTTCATCAACTACATAGCCACAGAGTGAACCTCTCAACAGATGCTGTAGGTTAAAGAAGAGTAGCTTTCCTCTAAAGTGTACTCAAATTTGGCGTGTTGGGATAGAAATAACAAGTACTTAGTAGTCCTTATGAATCTTAAAGAGACTCTAAATCTGGACCCACAAAACTCTAAATCTTATTTTAAGGGCTCTTACTTCTGAATAGCATGCCATCTATTTTTATAGGAATACATTTTTTTCTAGTATCAATGTTGTATAGTAGAAAGGACATTGGAGGAGGAGTGAAAACATCAGCAACTTGTTCAACATGGCAGTGAAAGAAGAGATTTGCCAACATAATGAAGAGAAGGGAAACTAGGCACAAAGAAAAGGAAAGAAGTCCCCAACAAATTATAGAAGGGTTGGGTCCTCAGCAGCAGGAAAGAAGGGAGAGGGAGAGGAAATCTACACCCAAGAGACAACCATTGTCTTCTGAGGAAATACGCTGAGAAAGAACAGTGCCTGTGATAATTGTGTAGCTACTATTTAAGAGCACCTTGAAGAACTCTGAAAACTTTTATGTCATTTGATGGGCTTGGTCCTCCTAGTGTTTTAACATAATAGGCCAATTGGATACATCTCCTATACATGGAGCCTCTCAGAAAGGAAGTAGCCAGACCCTGTAGTGGCTAATAAGCTACCAGGATCATCAAATCCAGATTGTATTTGTGTGTGTGTGTGTGTGTGTGTGTGTGTGTGTGTGTGTGTCTGTGTCTGTGTGTATATCTATGTCTGTGTCTCCAGATCTATAATTACATCAGTGTGGGGAGCTTCTCAGTATGGAAACTGATGCATCCAGTGGTGCATTTTGGCAACTCATCTCTAACTTAAAATTTCAGAGACTTGCCTAGAGGGAGTTAAGAGACCTCTCTATTCATAACTACTCCCCAATATTAGTTATTAGGAGTGAAGCTATTTGAGGCAGAGTAGGATCTATCCTGAATATTGGAGATATTTATACTAGTCTTATTTCAGAAGAATTCAGTGACATTGTAGTGTGCTATAATAGCAAGGCCTCTTGGGAGTCAGAGAGATACAATAGAAAAAAACCCACTCGAGTTGGATTAAGTGGGTCTTTATTCAAGCCCTGGCTTTACTATTCCACCTGGGTGACCTTGAGCAAGTCACAAGCCTTCTGGACCTAGTTTCCTCATATGAAAAGATCTAAATGACCTCTTAGGTCTCTCTCACCTCTAAATCTATGGTTTTTGGTTTAGGAGTTAAAGTCAACATAACACATCCCTGCTATGGCATGGTCTTAGAGTTCCATCCTTCTTCTTTATTCTCGTGTAAGCAGTAAAAACTTTTGGGCCAATGTCCTTCCATAGCGTTTGGAGACCAGAGAGATTGTCCTGTCTGTTCTTGTTGGGCATGATGAGAACCTCATCGGTGAAGGGACTGCTGTTGTTCAAATTATCTGTGGATTATAGGAGCAAGCTGGAATGTGGTAGGAGGTCCTCAAGTCACGTCTCTGAGCTCTAATTACTGGCATCTGCTTCACCGTATTGATTTGAGACTTTCCCTCGGGATTTACCTATGAAGGGAATTTGTGACACAAAAGACTTATGTTCCTGGTTCTGCCACTTACATTATTTTTACTGAAAGGAAAAGGGGGGGGGGAGAACCCTTTCACATTAATTTTTAACTCAGTAACTTTGTGTTATTTTTTCAGCAAACGTATTGATATATCTGGTCTTTTTTCCTTTCAAAGAGATCCCATCTGAAGGGTTTGGTCTTTATTTAGATCAAAATGGTACACTGACTGTCTGAAATCCTCAGGGATTAAGCCATTTTAGATAGCCAAATGGTCTGACTAGCAGAATGTTTACTCCTTTAATCACCAAAAATTTATTAGAACATTTTAAATGGAAATTTTTATAAGGAGTATTACATACTTCCCTGTTATTTTAAATGAAGTACACTAAACATAGTGTCAACTTTTCTCTATGATTCAGTATCATCTTTATGAACTTCATTTGTAATATGGTGGTTTTATACCTTGATACCCATTAAGCTATCCAGGTCTTTGGACCTACTCTAAATGCCTCCAATTGCCATATTTTTCAAGTATTTTTGTCTGTTTTGTGTACTTTCTTTTCTGTCTCCTTCCTTGTTTTCAAACTGCAAACTGTCACCCCCTATTGCTGTCAGAACACCTGCACATAACAGCCCCTCTACTCCCTTCTAATCTGCAATTTATTGCTTCTAATCAGCAATAGATTAAGACACTGGAAAAACTGATTTATGAGAATTAGTCATTCGGTCAGTTAATAAATACCTGTTGTACGCCAGGCATTGTGCCAAGCACTAGGGAAGCAAAGAAAGGTAAAAAACGAAGTACCTGTCATTAAGAATTTCATATTCCAATGGAGGAGATAGCATGCAAGCAACCATTTACTTATGAGATATATGTAGGGTTAATGGGAGGTACCTTTAGAGGGAAGAAAATATCAGCTTCTGGAGTGGGGCAGTGGTAGAGATGGGAAAAACCTCTTGCAGAAGGTAAGATTTGAGCTCAGTCTTGAAGGAAGCTAAGAGGTGGAGGCAAGGAAGAAGAGCATATCGAGCATGAGGGAAAACCAACAAAAAGACTAGGAGTGAGGACATAGAATTTTGTGTGCAAGAAACAAGGAAGTCCAGTGTCACTGAATTGTAGAATATGTGAGGGGAGTAAAGTATGAGAAGACTGGAAAGCTTTGAAGGTGCTGGGTTGTGAAGGACTTAAAAAGGCAAACAGAATATTTTATATTTGAAACTGGAGGCCAATGGAGTTCTGAGAGAAAGAGTATAAATGACTTCATCAGACCTACTCTTTAGGAAGATCACTTTGGCAGTGGAGTGAAAGATGGACTAATGTAGGAAGACCTGAGGCAATGAGATCAATGAACTAGAAGACTATTGCATTAGTCTAGGCATGAAAGGATGAGGACTTGCACCAGGATGACTGAGTTGTGAGGCGATATAGATATAGATATAGATATAGATATAGATGTAGATGTAGATGTAGATGTAGATGTAGATGTAGATGTAGATGTAGATGTAGATGTAGATGTAGATGTAGATAGAGATAGAGATATAGGTATAGGTGAGATGTATTCTGAAGGTAGAAGCAACAGCTTATATATGTGGGGTCATTGCCAGTGAGGAGTCAGTGATGAAACTGGGAATGCAAGCTTAGGCAAATGAGAAGCTAGTCATGCCCTCCACAGTGATAGAGGAGTTGGGAAGAGGGGAAGGTTTGAGAGGAAAGATAATGGATTCTATTTTGGACTTCTTGGGTTTAGGATATCCATGGGACATCCAATTTAAGGTATCTAATGGGCTCTTGGTGATATGAGATTGGAGGTCAAGAGAAAGGTTGTATAAATAGGTCTGAGAATCATCTAGATAGAAATGATGATTGAACCCATGGGAGCTGATGAGATCACCAAGTGAAATAGTATAGATAGAGAAAAAAGAGGGTCCAGAATAGTGAATAAGTTTCATAGTGACAGTCTGAAGCCATCTCTAGTGAATAAAGTCTAGGGAACTTATCTGGCACCTCAGAATCCATTTTTACTTAATTCCTAGTTCTCATCATTGTTCCATATAGATGAAGTTGCTGACTAGCTGAATTGCATATAGAGGAGGTACTACTTTGTACAGTGGTCCAAAAGTCTGAGTACAGTAGCTCGAAGTCTTTTGGGACACTCTGTATAACGTTTCATAGATGAATTCTATATGTTGTCACATCATTGTCTTGTCACCCCAGTTTTTCTTGTCTGCTCTATCAATTAGTAACTAGGTTTTAAGTTCCTAGAAGGCAAGAGTGGTTTTTAACCCGATTTGGTACAGTGCAACTGACACTCCATAAATATTTATTGATGAATATATATTCTCATATGATATAACATCCGAATTATGCTTCACACTGCAGTTTTTTTCAAACTTGTAAATTTGTTTTACAAATGAGATTATAAGCTGATATTGCCATCTAGCAGCTCCACAAAATACAACAGGCCTTTTATGATAACAGTACAAGCTGGTGTTTATTCAGTGTTTTTAATTTACACAAATCATTTTACAGATATTATCCCTTTTGATCCTCACTACAAACCTGTGATATAGGAAATACAGTTATTATCCCCATTTTACAGATGAGGTTCATAGACTCATAGACTTAGAGGTAGGTAACATCTACAGCCTCCTTACCTTAATTGAGATCAAAGAAGTTAAGTGATTTTCTCATGGTCATAAAGCTCAAGTGTCACAGGTGAGATTCAAAGCCAGGTTTCTTCTGTTTCCAAGTCCAGGATCCCTTTTACTATAGCAGGTTGCCTCCAAGAAGTACAAAGAAAACCCTTCTGCTGCTATTCCGATAGAAGAGGGAAATTGATTATCCTACTCCTTCATAAAAACATGAAGGACTTTTCCCTGAAGATTTCTGATAATCTGGCCTTAGACCTAAGGGTTAGAAAACCACAATACACATTTTTACATACTTTGTACAGTTTTTCCCCCCTCAGGATAATTTGCCTTTGTAACCTGTTTGTTTACTCTTAACTGTTATTTCATTAGGCTATTCATTCAATTGATTGGCATCATGAGGGCAAACAGTTCATGTGCAGCCATTCAGATGGCAGCTTGACTCTGTGGAACCTGAAAAGTCCAAGCCGTCCTTTCCAGACCACAATTCCACATGGTAAGATGATGCTTTCAAAGGGAATAAATGTTGATATTCACTGCTTAAGGTGGAGTGGAAAGAGGTGGTGTCAGTAGTTAAGGTTAAGGGAGTGACAAAGTTTTCCAAGTAACTTCCCCCTACCTCACTTCTAAGGACTCCAGGATTGCTCCCAAGTGTCAAGAGCATTTTTTTCAGTCTTCCTGTACTCTGTCTTCTCCCTCCTTCCTTTCCCACACCAGATGAACTTACTGCCTTTGTATGTAGTAGCTAAGCTTCCTCCACTGGGGAGGTTGATAGTGAGGTATTGTTAGTGCTGAATAAAACAGCACAGACTCAACCTGTAGTTAGTAGCTGGCTCTATCAGTGGGAAAACAATCTGGTTTTAAAGCCATTTGAAAATGTCTAATGTTACTTCTGCCATTGACCTAGTACCTCCTTTGTCCTGTTTTCTCTCTTTCTTTTCTCTCTTTATGTAATGTTCTCCAGATAGGCCCAATTGTGTCTTGTGAAGTTTATTAAGTACATTTTAATTACTGTCTCTCATGATTAAGAGCAGGTTGTCTCTATCTTTTAATGAGACCTCTAATAATATGTAGCATATACCACAGAGAAGGCCACAGAAAATTTTTGTGCAGATTGTGATATACCCATTCACAAGACCTGACTTTTCAATGAAACTGCATTAATGCCAATATGGACCCTATCCACTAATGCTACATTTCAGAAGCTTTGCTCTTTCTATATGCTTTAGCCATTGTTTATATGCTTATATGGGCAGTGTATTTGTAACGGATCCAGCTTCCATATATTCATTATATAGCTACCCATGAGAACCACATGTGAAACCTGTATTTTGATACTAATCTTAGTTCTCCAGTCTTAGGCCTGATCAGATTTTAGGAAAGACATTGGTAAGCTGAAACACATATACAAGAGAGAAATTTTGCAGGGCAGCTACTAAAAGAAAATAACAGAGAACTTCCAGTAGCTATGTGGAGCGGAAAGAATTTTGCTATAACCTGCGTGGAATACGTCAGAGGTTTTCAAACTCTGTGCTTTTAAAAATTATTGAGGACCCAAAGCTTTTGTTATGTGAGATATATCTGTTGATAGTTACCATATTAGAAATAAAAATATTTTAGTATTATATGAAAATACTTTTGACCTCATGGACCCCCTGTAAGGGTCTTAGGCTATCTCAGGATTCCTGGACCGTACTTTGAGAACCACTGGAATATATAATCATATCTCTGCATCAGCCAGGTGATCGTTATACATGTAAAAAGTGTGTAGACTGATTCTCCTACCTGGAAGAAAAGGTGAAGTGGTTTGAGGAATGCCTCTTCACTTTCCAGATCGTCAGGAAGAATAATGTGTTTCTTTAAAAAAAAATGGAAGGGATGTAACGTGCGAAAAAGAAGAAAAATGATCAGAAGAAACAGAAGGGGTTCCTGATATGCTTAGTAGTTTGGAGGGTGGGGTACAGTCAGAGAGGAGAAAGAAAAGAAGGATCGCTGGACATTGGGAACTAAGCCATAGTTACTTTTCCTCCAAGGTGTAATAAAGTAGATCCACAGGTGATGTTAGGTAAAAGATCTTGCATTAAAGTTAGAGGAAGAAAAGAGGAGTAATGATGTTTGATAACTCCTTGCTGAGAAAGACTGAGGTAGTTATTTGTAAACCTGATGACAGTAATAAGAGTGAGGTCTGACATCATTATAAGGCATGCATGTATCAAGGATGTGACAGAACACCTCCCAAGATTCATCAAACTTGATGAATACTACCAATTTATTGTGCTTCAGATGGGCACACATTATAGTGCTGGAAAACATCTGGAAAGTACTGCTCAAGACTGAAGTCTTGGCCAAGAAATGGAAGAACTTAGGGATAAGACTGGCATTTTCATCAGTATTGCCAGCCAAAAGCAAAGGGTTCAAAAGAGAAAAGCAGATTGAAGGATTGAATAGCTGGTTAATAAGATGGTGTTTGAGAATAGGATTTGGATTTCTGAACCACAGCTTAAAATATAGGAATGACAAGCTCCTTCTGGCTGGTGATGAAGTGATCCTAACAAGGGATGGAAACATATTTGCCTAGTGTTGTCTTATAATCAATTCAAAAGGACTTTAAGCTGCAAAAAGAGGGAGAAGAATAAAACTATATATGTATATCTACCAAGATAGTTATCATAGAGAATAGCTACAATGTAAGAAGAAGACTAGAAGTAAAGATATCTAGGAATTTAAGCAAACCAAAATCCAAGAAAGGAGCAAGCAATAAAATTCGTGGCCTCAGTTGTCTATACCTACACAAATGCACACCATGACAGCAACAAAAAGGTGAACAGAGAGATCCTAACACAAGAAGGAAAATTTGATCTCCTACATATCACTCAAACTTGATGGGACAAGTCTAGTGTCTAGAATATGTTTTGGATTTTTTGGTCCAGACCTGTGATTTTATTGCTGTGAAGAAGTATGGAAACTCCTCCCACTAATGCATATTTGTAATATTTCTATTACTTGTACTCTTAGAGAGTTGCTTGGGACACCAAGCAGTTAAGTGACTTGCCCATGCATAAGAAGCAAGATTTGAATCCAAGTATTTCTCATTTCAAGGCTAGCCCTCTGTCCACTGTACCATATTGTCTGTCATGTTAAAAAAAAGAAAAAGGGAAGGATAGTGAGTAGTGAATGGCATCACATATTAAGAAAATATGCTTATATGAGAAAATCAGGAACCAGAGGTAGGAAGGATTTGGGTAAAGATTAACAAAGGCACAAACAGAACAAGTATACCCATGCGCTACAGAGCCCTTGACTGAAACAAAACAGAAAGATAAGGAGTGTGACACAGAACCATGCTATAGTACTGGTGGAGAGGGGATTCAATTATCTTGACATCAGCTAGATTACTTTCTTTGCTACAGAAATGCAGCTGATAATTTCTTGACATGCCTTAATAATTTCATCCTTCAAAAGGCAGAAGAACCAATAAGAGACATTGCTATTCTGTACCAGAATTTTTAACAGTAAGGAGGACTGGTTGTTGGAGTATAAACAATGAGATGAAGTGACCAGTCCATTTTAAAACTGGTGATAGAGAAGGAGAGGAAAGATAGGAGTGATCCAACTTGAAGCCTAGATTTGGGTAGAACAGGACTTAAGGTATTAAAAAAAAGAAAGCATAGATAGGATGAACCATTATACCATGAGCTGAACTTCTATGAGGACAGTCAGCTTAGAAGGGATTAAAAGTTTTCAAGAATGAAAGTTTGAAAACAGATAAACTCTTCAGAGAGGCATCAAAGTCCAGGAAAGAGCACTGGTTTGGGAGTCACAGGACCTGGGTTCCAATTCTGCCTGTGTCTGTGCCTACATAACTGTAGACAATCACAAGAACCTTTCTGGGCTTCAGTTTCCTCACTTGTAAAAGAAGGTAGTTGGACTAGATCACCCCTAAGAGCCCTTCTGGTTCTAGGTCTATGATTCTGTGATGGAAAAGAGAAGGAGAGTTGTATAAAGAGATCAGTTGGATCACAAGGAATTTAACAGTCACTTTACATTTGATTGAGCTCTCAGCAGCCCACTGACTTGTGCTCTCTCAGTTTCCCTGCAAAGATTCTGAAAGATGGATATTCACAGTGCAGTTGAGTTGATGCTGGATGGCATCTCCATGGCAATACTGAGTTTCATACAGAATTTGGAAACGAGGTCAGGTAATAGAGTATGAGCCTAAGTATCTGGCACAAATCAATGATAATAGTATCAGGAATGCTAACCTTAAGACAGGTGCTAAAAAGAAGACTTGTGGGTAGAGCATGGTATATTATATCTCTACAAATATTTAAAAGTCTGTAATGTAAAAAAGAGAAAATCCTACTCATAGGAAGGACAGATTTTGGTTGAATGTAAAAAGAACCTTCAGTATTACTAAAGTGATCCCAAAGTGTAAATCAGATGACCATTTGTTAGGGCTATTATAAAGAGGATCCTTATTTCAGTATAGACTGGAAAGGATAACCTCTGAAATCCCAACTCTGGTTTCTATGATTCTAAATGTTTCATAATCCATTTAAAAGCAATGTTGACTTTCACCGGCTGAGCAGTGTTTCTTCTTCAGTGGTAGCATCGTGAGAAATGAGCTGCCATGATAATAAAATCCATGATTTTCAGTAGTGTGAGCATTTCAGGGTGACAGGTGCTATGTATGTTATCTGAGCAGCACTGTAGGCAGACCTCTGTCTTTATAGTTCTGACAGTCAGACCAAAGCAAAATGCGGCCTTTGCAAACTGGTTTGACAGCTGTTGTACATCATTCTAATTACAATCAACAAGTGTGCAGTCATCAAGTTATGGAGGATCCACAGCACTTGCTATTAGCATTTTGCTTTTGCTCCTGTGTGTCACAGAATGAGCCTAGTCTTATCTGACTCAGAATTCGATGTTAATATCCAAATCACAGTTCAGAACACAATGGTACATTGCTGAAAGTAGATAAATAGAAATCGTGCGAGAATGTTTCTTTTTGTGATGCTTTTTTTTTCACAGAAAAGGAATCTGATATCACTTCTATACATGCAGATTTTGCTATCATTCCTTTATGGAATGAAAAAATGTTTATAGACTTCTCTACACAATCTTTCACAATAATGTGCCAACTTGATTAACAGAACAAAATGCATTGATTATTTCTGTGAACATGATATATAAATCACAATATTATTCTTGGCACATCTCCTGAAACTAAGGAAGAATTTCATTTATGCCATTCTGTAACTGATAATACAGTCATACTGATCTTCCTTCAGATGAAGCACTTTTGTGAGAGATACACATAGCTAATTTGTTAAATAGGATGCTAGTATGTTTTGTTCTCACAGCAGTAAAGACTAATGTGCTAATGGTTATCACAGCATGCACAGTCCTTTTTATGAGCACTCAGTTGATTCCTCTTTGAAATTCTGTGATAATGCCAGTATTGGTTAGATAGATGCTAAAAATTTATAGAAATCTGGGGAACTGCCAACAATAGTAGGTATAAAACTGGGTTATAGTTACAGCAAAAAGACGGTATTGGTTGTGACATTAAGTGCTACACTCCTCATATTAGGGGATAATAGGGATAAAAAAGGAAAGTTAAGGGTTGATGATTAAGCAGGTCTTTTTTTATGATTTCTGAAGAATAAAGTACCCTCTTTAATAAATAGCAGTGTAATTTCTATAATAGTTGTATGAAGATCACTTTAAAGATGTCATAAAGGGACTTCCAACAAGCTAGTGATGTGATAGGACCTGAGCACAAATATTCCATTAGAGCTCTAAAAATGCACCAGGAAGAACAGTGATAAAGAAAGCAAAAGACAAATGCTATAAAATTCTCCATATAGACCAAAACTGTGCAATAAGACTTCCAAATACCTGCAAAGCATTGAGCAGAAACAAACCATAGTTGGCTTATGACACTATTATTAAATATACTAGGATCTCAGCAGTAGAGAGAGCCAGACCACCACCTAGTATCATGCCCATGCAGCCAGCACTGATGTCAGAGCAGAAGATAGGCCAACCAATACCTAAACAGCACAGTGCTCAGGTAGCCCATCCTTGAGCTATGGCCAACTCCTGGGCAGGCCATGCCCAACCTGCAGTGAGAGAAAGGGCCGGGACAGCACCTGCTGTCTTGAAAGAGGCCTACTACCAGTGCAATTGGCAACACTCAGGCCTGTCAGAGACAAAGCAAGGGACAGAGCCACACTTTGGTATTATGAAAAGAGAAGACAGAAACAGAAGGGGCTAAGAACAAATCATGTCAACCCACTAGAAGACTGAGTCAGAATCTGGGGATTCCTGCAAAAGGTAAAGCTTAGTTTTAGCCATCCTTTCCAGGAATAAGCAAGACCCATCTACTCTATCCAAGAATATGGAAGGGAGTAGATTCTTACCCAATGACAAAATCCCAATCCAGAAACTGAGCCTCAAGATACAGGAAACAGAAGAAAGCACCATGAAGAAATAATATTGATTAAGAAAAGCCCCAGAGGTAAATCCAGAAGAAAAGAGTAACTCCACCGAAAGTCCAAATAGATCCTCAAAGAAAAGATATCTTTATCCTCAAGGTCTCGAAGAGCCAAGAGCTCCTGGTTGAAATGAAGCAAGAGGGGCAAAATGTAATCTTAGACTAAATGAGTGCTATGGAGGAAAGAATGGGAAGGAGAATTAGTAGACTTGAAAGTAGTAAACCTTACTCAAAAATAAAGTCCTTAAAAATTAGAATGAATCAAGCAGAAAATATTGATTTCATAAAACAAGATATATTGAAAACAAAAAAAAAAGCTTGGGAAAAAACAGAACAAAGTGTAAAATATGTTTTCAAAAACAATTATTGGGTGACCTGGAAAAGAAGCCAAGAAGAAATAATTAAGAATCATTAGACTCTACCTGCAAACCATGAACTCACAAAAAAAAAATCCTGGATACTGTATTTCAAGAAATCATTAATAAAAACTGCCCAGATCGATTAAAACTGTAGGGAATTATGAAAATAGGAAAAATCTAGCTATCACCTTCTGAAAGAAATTTTCAAATGAACATTCACAGGAATGTCATATCTAAAAATCCAGAGATTCCAGGTCAAATAAAAGATATTACAAGTAGCCAGGGGAAAAAAAGAACTCAAGTACAAAGAAACCAAAGACACAGTGATGCAAGTCTTGACAATTACCATGATAAAGGAGAGATGGTGGAATATGATATTTCAGAAAAACAAAAGATAAAGTTTTACAACCTAGAATAATTTACCCTGAAAAAGTGAGAACAATTCTAGAAAGGTGAAATATGAATTTTTAATGAAATAGAGGGCTTTAAAGCATTTCTGATGAAGAGATCAGAGATCAGTGGAAACTTTGAAATGCTAACACTATATGACAACATGTTTATGTTTTAATATGGGAAGAAGAAGCAAGTGTCCCCTCAGAACTTTCATGTTGTCAAAACTCAAAGGAGTTAAATAAGACAAATAGAGAACTTGGGGAGTGGCTTCATTTTGTTTTGAGGTCTTAAGAGAATAAATAAAAGGAAAAGAATAGAAAGTATACAGTGGGAGAAGAGGAGAGAACTTAATATATAATCAGGGTGCCCAAAATGAAGAGGATCTAAATATGGAGTATAAGCAGTGGAAGGAGCATCCCATCCCATCCCCTCTGCGCACCAACTACACTGCTTTTACTTCTTTGGACCTCTCCATCATGCCTTCCTTCTTCAGGAAACTCATTATTGGTAAATTGCATCCTGCAAGATTAAATCTGTTTGGTATTCATGTCTCATCAGTACCCTCTGCCCCTCTGATGGGACCCTCTGACTGGAGGGCAGAGGTGCAGCTTCCAGGCTTTCTGTTTAAGGAGAAGGCTCAGCACAATCTTCTCCCCATTTCATACCAGCTATACTGCTTTTGGACTTACCCATCATGTCCCCCCCCTCACCTCTTGCACTTCTCGGCTTCCATTCGTGTATTGTCTTCTCCCGTTAGGTTGTAAGTTCCTTGAGGGCAGGTATTGCCTTTGCTTTTATTTTTATTTGTATCCCCAGTGCTTAGCACAGTACCTAGAACACAGTTAGGGTTTAATAAATGTTTATTGAGTGACTGACTGATGACATGAATCACACTTTCTTCTGAGCCATGCAAAGGAAGGTTGAATACACACACACACACACACACACACACACACACACACACACACACACACACACACACATGCACATACATGCATATATATACATGCATATACATACAAAGAGATTACTTCAGAAATACACCTATTTCAGCTGAGAAATAGGGAGGGACAGGCAGAAATGGTATGATCAGTGAAGAATTCATCATAAGTAAAGGAAACTAGCATGAGAGAGTTTATTGTGAAAGAAAATTAATAAGAAAAAAATAAAAATGTGGGATCGGGCATGTCAAGAAGAGAAGAGAGCTACTGGAAAGGAAATGGATCATTTTAATTATTGATTGCTAGTGTTAAGCCCACTCTTCTAACACACTTTCTTTATAAATAGGAATAGTGGGAACAAGGAGAAGAAAAAATATAACAAGATAGGGAGGAAGGAAATAACACAATTAGCAATCATACCAATGAGCATAAATGGAAAAAAAAGACAAGGATCACAGAATATATTAGAAACCAGAGTCCAACACTGTCATTTACAAGAAAAAAATTTCACAAAGAGTTAAAATACATGGCTGGAGCAAAACTTATTTTGCATCATCTGAACTCAAAAAAGCAAAGGGTGCTTGTCATGATCCCAAATAAGGCAACAGTAAATATAGACATGATTAAAGGAGATAAACAGGGAAACTAAAATATGCTTAAAAGCACCACAGGTAATGAATCAATAGCAGTACTTAACATACATGCTCCAAATGGCATAGCATCTAAATACATAAAGGAAAAGTTAATCAAACTATAAGAACTATATTAACAAGGGACTTTAATTTACCTCTTTCCAACTTAGACACAACTATAAAAACATGAACAAGTTAAGGACCTGAGTTGAATTTTTAAAAAGTAAAATATGCTATATCTCCAGCTATTTTGGCATCTTTGCAAAATTTGAACATAGATTGGAGGGTAATCTCAACAGATGCAGAAAAGCAGAAATATTAAATACTCCTTAACTGAGTGTAATGAAATAAAAGTTATTGTTATTAGAGGCCTTTGAATAAAGAATTAAAAACTAATGAGAGCCAACTAATTTAATCCTAAAGAATTATTGAAAAAAGAACACATACTATAAACAATAGACAATTTCACCAACAAAAATTATAACAATACAACAACATCACAAAACTTTTGAGATGTGGCTAAAGTAGTCCTGAGGAGAAATTTATATTTCTAAATTTCATCAACAAAAGAGAGAAAGAACAGAAAAATGAACTGGGCATATAACTAAAAAAAGCAACAGATCAAAAACCTTCAACTAAACACCACATTAGAAATTCCAAAAATCATAAAATAAAAGATGAACAAAATTGGAAGTCAAAAAACCCCACCCCAAATCCTATTGAATTGATAAATAAAAGTGGGATCTGGTATTTTGAAGGGAAAAAAAACTAATAAAAATAGGTAAATCATTAGCTAGTCTGATGAAAAAAAGAGAGAGGAAAATCAAGTTGTCAGCATAAAAAGTAAAAAATTGAAAATGAAATAAAGGAAATTTGTATAGGAACCAGTTTCTATATGTCTTTTATAACTAAATGTTTTAGGTGCATATTGATTTTGTTCTTTTCCTCCTGCTTAAGCATTGCAGGAATTCTCACTTATAAGAACAGTATTTGGCATTCCTTGAAGATTTCTGCATAGAGAATCATACAATTTCAAAAGTAGAAGGGACCTCAGATGTAATCTACTCAAATTCAAATATAAAAAAGTTAGTACCTCCTAATGTGGCCCATTCTACTTTCAATAGCTCTAATATTAGGAATCTTTTCCCTCATATCAAATCTAATCCTGCCTGAAGCTTTCATTCATTGTTCCTAAGTATGCCTTCTGGGGCAAAGCAGAACAAATTTAATCCCACTTCTGCTTGGCAGTTCTTCAACTACTGGAAGATAGCTAATCTGCCTCTACCTAGTCTTCCCAAGGCTAAACCTGAGTCATTCAGAAACTCATATGGCACTGACTCGGGTTTTTCACCATTCTAGTTGTCTTCCTCTGGATGATCTGCAGCTTATTGCTGTCTTTCCCAAAATATTAGTGTTAATATTAACTGTGGTCTAGCCAAGGCAAAGTACAGAAGGACTATCATCTCCTTAGTCTTGTGTGTCAGTGTGTTGTAATCTTTTGTTAGCTTTCTTAGCTGCTCTGTTGACTTATATCAAACTTGCAATTCACTGAAACTCTCAGATATTTTTAATAAGAACTATTAACTAGTCTTACCTCTGCCATCTTGTCCATCAATTAACAAGTATTTATTTAGCACCCACTATGTGCCAGTCACTGGTCTGGAATTAAAGATACAGAGAGAAAAGTAGAACAGTTGAGAGGCGGAGCCAAGATGGCAGAGTGAAAGCAGTGACTTTCTTGAGCTCTCCTTCAAACCCCTCCAAATACTCATAAAAAATGGCTCTAAACAAATTCTGAAGCAGCAGAACCCACAAAAGACAGAGTGAAACAAATTTCCAGCCCAAGACAACCTGGATGATTGTTCAGAAAGGTGTATGACGCCAGGCTGGGCTGGAGTGCAGTGCGGCGCAGGCCGCAGTGAACATGGAGCAGGCCTCAGAGGACTGAATCGCGGGCAGCTGTGGCAGTTTCCAGACTCCTCAATCCACCAATGCCAAAGACAACTTAGAAGGTCAGTGGGAAAAGTCTGTTTCTGTCAGTGCTGAGACAGGAAGGTTGGGTTTCAGCTCCATTCCCCAAGAGCGTGGCCCCGGGGGGAGGGGGGGAGCAGCTGCTTCCCAAGCTTCCAGCCCGCAAACTGAGGAGGAATCCAGTGGCTGATCAGAGAGGGACTGCAGGGATCACTTTGCTGGTACTGAGGCAGGAATCTCTTGCTTTGCCCCTGTTTGGATCTGGGTCACAGTTCTGGGCCACGGTGCTGGGGTGAGGAGGAACGCTGGCGTGGTAGAGCTTGGACTGGCTGTGGAGAGAAACCCTTCCTCAGAGTTACAGGACAGAAAGGAATACTTGTGGTCACAGGCCAGGAAAGCAGTAAACACCTGGCCCCTTATCATAGCACCTTGGAAGAACTGAAAATTTACAGGCCACTACAAGTATCTCTGAAAACAGCTATACAAACCCCTGAAGCTTGGGACAATACATTCTCCACATTGGAAGCAGACTCTTACCTTAACAAAGAGTTTAAAACTCAAGTAATTGACTGGGATCATGAGCAAGCAGCACAAAAAGAGTCAGACCATAGAATCTTACTTTGGTGAAAAAGAAGATCAAAATATACAACCAGAAGAAGACAACAAAGTCAAAGCTCCTACATCCAAAGCCTCCAAGGAATGTATGAATCAGTCCCAGGCCTTGGAAGAGCTCAAAAGGGATTTTGAGAAGCAAGTAAGGGAAGTAGAGGAAAAACTGAGAGTGATGCAAGAAAATCACGAAAAACAAGTCAACAGCTTGCTAAAGGAGACCCAAAAAATACTGAAGAAAATAACACCTTAAAAAATAGCCTAACCCAAATGGCAAAAGAGGTCCAAAAAGCCAATGAGGAGAAAATGCCCTAAAAAGAAAAATTGGCCAAATGGAAAAGGAAGTCCAAAAGATTACTGAAGAAAATACTTCCTTAAAAATTAGAATAGAGCAATTGGAAGATAGTGACTTTATGAGAAATCAAGACACAGTGTAAACAAATCCAAAAGAATGAAAAATTAGAAAACAATGTGAAATATCTCATTGGAAAAACAACTGACCTGGAAAATAGATCCAGGAGAGGAATTTAAAAATTATTGGACTATCTGAAAGCCATGATCAAAAAAAGAGCCTAGACATCATCTTTCAAGAAATTATCAAGGAAAACTGCCCTGATATATTAGAACCAGAGGGCAAAATAGAAATTGAAAGAATCCACAGATCTCCTCCTGAAAGAGATCCCAAAGGAAAACTCCTAGGAATATTGTAGCCAAATTCCAGAGTTCCCAGGTCAAGGAGAAAATATTACAAGCTGCCAGAAGGAAACAATTCAAGTACTGTGGAAACACAATCAGGATAACACAAGATTTAGCAGCTTCTACATTAAAGGACCACAGGGCATGGAATATAATATTCCGGAGGGCAAAGGAGATAGGATTACAACCAAGAATCACCTACCCAGCAAAACTGAGTATAATCCTTCAGGGGAAAAAATGGTCATTCAGTGAAATAGAGGACTTTCAAGCATTCTTGATGAAAAGACCAGAGCTGAATAGAAAATTTGACTTTCAAATACAGGACTCAAGTGGAACATGAAGAGGTAAACAGGAAAGAGAAATCATAAGAGACTTATTAAGATTGAACTGTTTACATTCCTGCATGGAAAGATGATATTTATAACTCATGAGACCTTTGTCAGTATTAGGGTAGTTGGAGGAAAAAAATTATATGTATGTATATGTAGATAGATAGATAGAGGGCACAGGGTGAGTTGAAGATTAAGGGGTCATATCTGGAGAATAAAATTAAGGGATGAGAGAGGATTATACTCGGAGAAGAAGAAAGGGAGAGGTAGAATGGGGTAAATTATCACAAAAAAAACAGAAAAGAAAAGTCTCTTACAGTGGAGGGGAAACGGGAAGGTGAGAGGGAATGAGTGAATCTTATTCTCATAGGATTTGGCTTAAGGAGGGAATAACATACACATTCAATTGGGTATGGAAATCTGTCTTACCCTACAGGAAAATAGGGGGAGAAGGGGACAAGAGAGCAGGGGGATGATAGAGAGGAGGGCAGATTGGGAAAGGGGTAATCAGAAGTAAATACTTCTGAGGAGGGACAGGGTCAAAAGAAAGAAAGAATAAATGGGAGGCAGGATAGGATTAAGGGAAATAGAGTTAGTTTTTCACAACATGTCTACTAAGGAAGTGTTTTGCATAACTGCACATGTACAACCTATATTGAGTTGCTTGCCTTTTCAGTGAGGGTGAGTGGGAAGGGAGGAAGAGAGAAAATTTGAAACCTAAAGTTTTAAAAACGCATGTTTAAAAAAAATGTTTTCACATGCTACTGGGAAATAAGAAATACAGGAAATGGGGTACAGAAGTCTATCCTGCCCTACAGGAAAATAGAAGGGGAGGGGAATAAGAGAAGGGGAGAGAGAAGAGAGGACAGACTAGGGGAAGGGATATTCAGAATGCATGCCATCTTGGGGTAGGAGGAGGGGGGAGATGGGGTTTAAATTTGGAATTCAAAAACTTGTGGGAGTGAATGTTGAAAGCTAAAAATAAATAAATTTATATTAAAAAAAGAAAAGAAAAGAAAAGAAAAGAAATGTAGAACAGTTTCTGCCTTCAATGAAATTTAATTAACTGGGCTAGGCAACATGTGTATACAGAGCAAATGCCCTATTCATGTGGGAGCAGTTTGGTTCTTGGAGAGGACAGAAAATGAACTTTTATGTAAAGAATAATGAATGGAATCAGCATATGAATAACATGAAGTAATCTTTATTTTGTATATGAACATATGTGCTTCCTGAAAGAAGAAGCAAAGGAACTTGTGTGCACAAAATGATGACAAAATACATAGGGGATATAGTTTGCTGATTAAAATGTGAGGAGAAAGACTTATTCGGAAGAGCATTTCAGATGAACGGATTTCCCTTTTGCAGGTGAAGAAATGACCAAGGCTACAGGCCCCTGTGGCTCTTCAGGTCATCTGCATATGACTTTTTCAGCATTTGAGATTTTAAAGTTACAATATGGCAGTAAATCAGGTAACAGTTTGGAGACTCTATGAAGATTAAATAAGGACTATTGGTTTCATAACTGAATTGGCAAAAAAGTGGATTTCAGGAGTTTTACCTCAAAAAGAAACTAGTCACTCATTGCCCAGAGGCTTTGACTTGATCCTTTACAAGCTGCCCAGAGGAGAGGACTTAAGGAGACTATAGGAGTTAAAGAGCCAGGAGGAGCCTAGAGTGAAGATGCCAAGGTCTGTATCAGCCAAGCAAAGCCAACTGATTGGAAGAGAGATGAATTCTCTGTGACTTGTAGGTGGCCAGAAGAAAATGCTGAACTTAGAGGCAGAAAAGGCCTGAGTTCAAATTCTGCCTCAGATGCTTGTTAGTGGTATGACCTTGTAGAAGTCACATATCCTCTCTCAGTCTCATTGTATTCATCTGTGAACCAGGGATGATAGCACCCATTTCACAGGGTTGTTGCGAGGATAGATAGATAGATAGATAGATAGATAGATAGATAGATAGATAGATAAGAGATAGATATAGATATATACATATACATATACATATATATACACACACATATACACATACACAGATATATACACATATGTGTGTATGCATGTGTATGTGTGTACACATACACACACACACACACACACACACATATATATGTAAAGTGCTTTGTAAAAGCTAAAGCATTATGTAAACTCTGGCTATTATTTATATCATTGTTGTTACCTCCACTCGCCTGAGAGGGAGGAAAAGGATGAAAGATAGGCTTGGCTATAAGAAGAAACTTGTATCTGTTTGAACAAAGAATCCTTTTGAGAAGTTGGCTTGGCTTGTTTACTTTACCCAAAAAAAGCAAATCAGAGGAGTTATTCAGTTCTCTGATGTAAGGGAACTGCTTGTCACTATAATAGCCAAATATTCTCTCAGTGCCCTCTTAAGAGTGATTGTGAGTTAAAAGAGCTTGTCACTGTTTCATCAGTTTGAGAGCAGAAGAGTAGATCTGCCCAGCAGAAGAGCAGTGATGAGCAGGAGAATAGTGGGAAAACAACTTTGTATGGTACAGATTTTTCCTCAAGTAATCAAGTATATCAAAGCATGCTTCCCTGCTAGATTTCTCCAAGTGTGTGCATACTCTCCCCTATGGAAACTATTATGACCCAGGTTTATGTATGTATTATGGTTTTTTTGTATTATTACTACATTGGATTGATATTGAGTAACTATGATGGTATAATTATTCCTGCATTTGCCACATTGTTAAATGCTGTCTGCATAAGAGTTAATGATAACTTATATTAATGAAAAGTACACCAGTGGACCTCAGAACTACATTAGTAGATAGCATGATTGCATCCTCTCCACCCAAACACACAGATATGCACAACCAGAATTACCCTTAGGATCCTGAGAGTTTGGATTGTAGCCACATAAAGGTAATCCATCTCTGAGAACACAGACCTGCAGGTGTGAGAGAAGGTAGGGGTAAGTAGGCCAGTCTAGATATAGAGAAGATGCCTCCCCCCCCCCACACACACAAAGGGAATGGTTTTATATATAAATATACACAAAATAGATACAAGATAATTTGGGAGGAGAGAGGGTAGTTCCTGGATTTCCTTAAGTCTCAGCTCAAACCTTATCTTCTAAAGGAGACATTCCCAGTCCCCCAGCTGCTAATGCCTTCCCCTTACAGATTACCTTCACCTGCTTTGTATTTTTCTTACATGTACCTAATTATTCACATGTTGTCGTTCACATTAGAATCTGAGCCCCTTGAAGGCCAAATGACTGCTTTTACTTTTCTTTGTGTCCCTGGTACCTGATGTGTCATAAGTGCTTAATAAGTGTTTTTGGAATAATTCTGACAAAAATTGAACAGCTTTGTCTTCTCTGTGTTATTGGCGATCATTATTCCATTTACTCTAAACAAGTATCCTTTTGTCGACCTTGACTTTTTTCCCCAAAGTTTCAACAGCAGAATTGTGACATTCTGAGCATGTATTGGACAATTCATTCCTTTTCCTCCATCACATGGAGATATATATACACACACATAAACATACACACACACGTACTCATTTATGAGATATAGTGATGTTTCATAAAATGGTTGCTTTGTCATCTTAGTGATATATGAAACCACTCATTAATCCATTTCAATAAATAAACAATTGTCTTTGCTAAATTGCTTTTGTGCACGTTTCTGAGAGTGTTTAGCCATGTCGTTTCTCTGTGTTTTTGACCACTGTTTCATCTGTGTCTTCTAACTCGGGCCTGACTCAATCCAATTTGGTGGCTCAGGTTCAGGCTCAGGATTGGAAGGAGATGAAACTATTATAGACCATATAACATTCAGCCAACAAAAAATTTAACCTAACAATAGCCCAGGAAGGATATTTATCAAAGATACAACCTGATTCAGGTAAACAGGTCCTTTCCTCTCCAAGCAGAAATGTGTATGATAGAAAGAGTGTGCCAGCCATGAGTCAAGTCTGAAGGGCCCCATCCCCTCATGGACTGGGCTTTTTATGCCCAAGCTGCATCAACCTCTCAGGATCTAGCTTCTGAATCAGTAAAATCTTGAAAGTGGCTTCTCTGCTTTATAGGGAAAAACAAACACAGCTTGCATGGCAAGGACCCTAATAGATGTTGTTTTCATCATAACTCATGTGCAGAGTTATCTAGTACATATTTATTGTATGTATGTATATCATCACAAACACATGGCTTTAGGAAGTTTGATATCCTCAGTGCTGGAACACTAGATGCTAAGCATAAACAACCTTGGTGTCATCTTTTCTCTCTCTCAATTACCTCATATCTAATCAACTACAAAAATGTTAGGATTTATTTTTCTATAACATATCTCTCATATGCCCCCTTCTCTCTATTCTCACAGCTACTAACTTCATTTAGGCCTTCATCACCTCTTGTGTATCTTATTACAATACCCTTCTAAGTATATGGCCTCCCTCAAGTCTCTTCCCCTTGCCAGCTCATCCTCCACATAGCTGATAAAGTTATTTACTTAACTATAGGTCTGGTCATGTCCCCTCCATCCCACCCCACTTAACACACTCCAGTGGCTTCCCATTATTTCTAGGATCAAATATAAACTCCTTTACTTGGTATTTAGAGTTCGTCACAAATAACCCCTTTCAGTCTTTCCTTTCTTTTAAGGTATCAGTCCCCTCCACACAAAGCCACAATGGTCTATTTGTTGTTCCTCATCCATGACACCCCATCTCCCATCTCCATGCCTTTACGTTTGATGACATCCCCCCCCCACATACACACACACACTTGGAATCCTCTTCCTCCCAACCTCTACCTCTTAGAAGAGTATACCTTGTAGATTTGGCTCCTGTCACATTTTACTGGAAGCTTTTATTGCCTCTTCATCCCCCAGCTGTAACTGCCATTTCTTCTAAAGCTACTTTCCATCTTCTCTGTATTTATCTTATATGAACTGATATGCATAATATGTAGTATACATGTATGTATTCATGTGTATGTCTATATGTAATATATACACATAATGTATACATATACATACATATAAATATGTGGAGAAAGAGAGAGAAAAAAAACATTCCCCATTTGAATGCAAGCTTCTTCAGAAGTGGGGACTATGTTTGCTTTTTCTTTGTATCCCCAGTGCTCGTGACAGCGTAAATGCTTAATAAATGCTCGTTGTCTGATTTTTATTAGGCATTACATCCAGTCTTGCTATTCTTATGGTTAATTATTTCTCTTTTATGAGCTTCTACTTAGAGTTATTGTAGAATTATTCTCTTCTGGAGTTTTATCCTGGGATTCTTTTAACCTATAGTACTTCTTCATTATATTATAAATCTTCCTTTGCTTTCTCATTTCTTTGGTCTTTTTGCTAATATATTTTTCCCCTATTGAATCTTAACTTATAAACTCACCCATTTTAAGCATTGGAGGGCTCTGAATTATTGGCACAGAGCAACTGCTTTAGAGATGCTGGTGAACATCTACTTTACTTTAAATTTCTCTTGACTAGCTCTGGAGTCACTATAACAAAATCTATAGCCTAGGATATGGAGTGGAAATAAGGATCCAACAGCAGTAATGGATGCCTAGGAAATGGTTGATGGAACCTGGTTGCTGTTCATCCCTCCTCTGTTACATCTAAATGTCTCTTGTCAGGGAGCTTATAGTCTTACAGAACCTTTAGCAGAAGGTCTGAGTGAAGATACAAGAAGGATATCAAAAGCAGCTACATGAAGACATCCCTCAATGTGAGTTCTGGAGTAGGAGTGATGAGCATGATAGGCGTGATGAGGAGTGATATCAGTGAAAAAGAATGGCAGAGAGCAGGTGAATTGGAAGCCATAATGTATTTTTTCCTGTGTTTTTTTTTTTTAACGAGGATTGCATCGCAGAAATTTTTAAAAAATCTTTTTTGGTCAATGAAAATCTACATTCTCTTCTTGCCACCTCCTTCCTCTCTCCCTCACTAAGAAAGAAAGAAAAAAAGATCCTGGTTCCAAACATGTATAGTCAAATAAAACAAATTGCTGCATAGGCCATATTTTTTTAAGTCTCAGTCTATACTCTGAATCCATCACCTCTCTGTCAGGAGGTGCGTAGCATGTGGTCATCATGGTGATGAAAGTTCATAATTCTTTCAAATTGTTTCTTCTTATCATATTGTTGTTATTGTAAAAAAATTTTCATGTTCTGCTTACATCACTCTGCATTAGTTCATACCTGAAACATCTCCTTCAACATTTCTTATAGTACAATAGTATTCCACCACATTCTTACACCATAACTTCTTTAGTCATTCCCCAAATAATAAATGATCCCTCAATTTCCAATTATTTGTTGCTACAAAAATCTGCTATCAATATTTTTCTACATGTAGGTCAGAGAATAGGAAACTAAGGGGGTGCTAATCAACTGGGAAGTCGCTTGAACAAATTATGGTGTATGAATGTAATAAAATGTTACAGTCCCATAACAAATCATGAAAGGGTTGGATTCAGAGAATTCAACAAATCTGAGACAGACTTGTAAAAACTGATTCAGAGTAAAGTGAGCAGAGCCAGGACAACTGCTTTATACAGTGACCACAGTGTCTTAAATGCAAACAAAGACTTAAGAACTCCAATCAGTGCAATGACCAATCATGACTCCAGGTGAGGAAGAATTCTTTCCACCTCTTCATTTAAGTATGATGGACTGTATGTACAGAATGAGATATAAATTTTCCGACACAGCCAACATAATATAAATTTGTTAGGCTTGACTAAACTTATTTGTTATGAGGTAGGGCTTTCATTTGAGAGAGAAGAGAGAAAGGGGAAAGAGTGATAGTGATGAAAAAGCGGAAAAGAATGTCAGTGAAACATTTAAAAATACATGGAAGAGAGTAGAACAAAATTCACGAGGTAATATATACAAGTAGGTAATGTTGGTATATCTGTATTAAATTCAATATATATTTTTGAAGCTGTATGTAAATGACTCATGGTTCTTTTACAATTTTTTCTTCCCTTCTTTTTATATGTTACCATTTGTGTTTATTGATGATTTTTCTTCATAACTTAAAAAAGATGAAGGAATAAAGGAAATATAAGAGGCTAGGAAATTATGACAAGTGAGAGGAATTTTCAAGTACAAGATGTAGGTTTATGTCTTTTGATGATATAAGGTATACGGTATGATCATTTCTGTAGCTAGCTGATAGAGTAGAGATGGATAGGTTACAGTAATTAAGAACAATGATGAAGTGAGAGGCCAGTGTTCAAAAGGTCATTGATTTGAATATTGAAATCACCAAGCATGAGGGCAGGGGTTGGGGAAAGGAAGAAGGCCGATGCAGGTATTGAATTTATTGAAAAAGGAAGGAGAATGAACTTAAAGTTTGTAGATGATAGCAGCAAGGATCTAAACAGGGAGATATAGCTTGATGGAGTGAATCTCAAAGGAAAGAGAGATGGCAGCAGGGTAAAGGACTGCATGTTGAAGACTGAAGTAAAGAATAAGGGATCTACCAGCTCTTCTTGGCCCATTTTGTCAGAGGGCATGAAAGAAGAAGGTGCTAACACTTACAAGAGGGTAGCTAGGAATGAAGTATATTTCATATTGTATGATGACCAACTGTGAATGACTTAGCTGTTCTCAGCAATACAATGATCCAAGACAATTCCAAAGGACTCATGATAAAAAAAAAAAAGACTATCCACCTCCAGAGAAAGAACTGATGGAATCTGAACACAGATTGCAGTATACCTTTTTCGCTTTCTTTATTTTGGGATTTGGTTTTTTTTGGTCTGTATTTTGTTTCACAACATGACTAGTATGGAAATATGTTTTGCCTAATTGCACCTGTATAATCTATATCAAATTGCTTACCATCTTAAAGAGATGGTAGGGGAGAGAGAATTTGGAACTCAAAATTTTTTAAAAATGAATGTTAAAAATTGTTTTTACAAGTAATTGGGAAAAGTATTATTTAAAAAAATAAAATAAAAGTAATAAAGTCTAATCCAGAAAAACCAGATTTCCACAAAAACAAAATGGAATGAGTATGCGAGAGAGGACTCTAGGATGAAGGAGACTTTCATAGAGTGAATGTTTCAGGGGGAACAATTTGGTGAAGAAGGCAAAGAAGGCCATTGATTGGGGAGACATAAGCATGAGATGAATATAGATGAGACTAGGGATGAGGAACATAGTAGGGGAAAGGAGTATTTAGTTCATCAGATGAATGATAATTCAATTATATAGATTAGGGGAGGAGGAAATAAGAATTTGGTAGTCATCGGCTAGCAGCAGTACTAAAAATGGAGAAGTTTACATGCCAAATTAAACTCAAAGTTCGAATTAGAAATCTGGTATGAAGATGCCTCTCAAGTGCAGCCTCAGAGCTGAAAAGAGTCGGGGGCAGGAACAGCAACGATAATGACAGATGGAAAGGTTATGTAGTAAAGAAGCCCTCTTATTTTGAATAGGATGCATCAGGAGATAAACATTTCACTCTTCTGTGTCTCTCTGTCCCACAGTCCCAGAGAAAGACTGAATCCAGGACTAGGGTGGTGGTGGCAATGGGTGTTCCTCCTTCTTTATTGGCAATGATCTTTTCCCTCCTGAACTGTGTAGCAAAGGAGGATGGAGGAAGTTCTAGTTCCACATTTTCCATCTCCAAGTAGAACTCCTTAGTTGACCAGAACAGGATATGGATTGATGGCATTTGCATCCAAGAACATTGTGAGGTGGAGGCCTATAATCCTGGGTACATATAACAAGGGCAGCCACCTCACTATTCTGTTTTCTTCCACATTTTGATAGGTAAAGCAGGAATTGCAAAAAATCAATGGCCATAGTGGCCAGGAGGTTCATGTAGTGAAGGAACTTTTGTGATGAAGATTCTGGCAAGAATTTTTCTGAATCTTATACAAAACAACATGGTCAGTCACACTCTTCCTGAATCATATTGCAATTTTATATTTAATATGATGTACAGTGGTATTGGTTGAATTACACAAAGAATTCTGTTGTCTAGGCTGTGATATGCAGTTGGAAAGACAACTCATAGAGCTAGTGCACGTGTCTTGGACAAACGTTTCATTAGTAAAGTGAAACAAGTCTACAATCAAATAAGAAGATCATAACTGTGTTGCATTTGAGAAATTATGCAGTGCTTTAAATGACCCCAAGCTTTTTTCATGAAACAAAGGCCATCCATTTTCACATCAGTTGTTTTCCACTAATATTATTTGGCTGTGAATTAAAGAATACCATAGTCTCCTAATTATTAAAGTTGTGGACTCCTCATATACAGTAAATGTGAGTAGAGTAGGCTGCACAGTATTACCAACAAAACTGGACAGGAAAAGCAGCATAAAGGATATGAGACATATAGATGACCAAAAAGGGATACTGGTCTGTCATGGAGTGAGAGTGAAGGATGACCAGGGGATAGTCTGCATGCTGTGCATTTTTACCATTACTGTATGTATCATGCAGCATCAAGATATCTAGAGAAAGGCATCCACTGTGTTCAGTGTTACTCCCTGTGGAGGAGTTAAGAAAGGATATGAATAAGTGAAGCATAGATGACTTGTAATCTGTACTTTTGGAAAGCATATCCACATCAGTAAGATCCCAGATCCATGGAAATATCAAAGTAGAATAGTAGACATGCTCTACACAATTTGTATTCCTTCCTTCACCATCCTCTATAACAGTTGTTGGTGCTTATAGGCTGGCCTATCTTTATGACACTCTTTTTGTTTGTGTTCATGATGAATGCTGCAAAGTAAAATGACCAACTGTCTATGGTGTCTCTTGTCTTTGTATGATGAAACCAATTTCACCAACTCCTTTATTCATTCCTGTAAGCAGAGCCTTAGGGCTTAATTTCCATTTAGCCATCTTTCTATTTCTTTATCCTGTAGTTTCATTTGTAGTAAAAATGACTGTACTGATGTGGTTTTCTTAGTAAGGAAATGTCCCTGGATTCTCAAAGGCAATGTCAGCAGAGGGTGAGCTCTGACAGGTTCTAGTATTCTGAGTGCAGCCTGGCAATAGACTACCTACTGTCCAAGGACCAGCCTAGATAGGTACAGAGAAGCTCATCACTAGCAAGTTGTCCACTCAGTGACTATCTGACCTTGGGAACAGATGAAATAAAAGGAAAATGATCCTCAGTCTCTTCTTCTCCTACATTGACTGTGTCACTGACATCAATGGTATCAGAGGCTGCTAAGAATAATACGGTTGGGGAGAGGAGCGAGTGTCTATAAACATTAATTTAATTGTTTTTACATTAAAAGTGAGATTTTTACCCAATGATCAGCAAAATGAAGATGAGAAGACACTGTAAACAGTTATAATATTTCCAACCGAATCTTTTTAACAAATTGTTGATGCTGAAGAATGGGGAAATGGATTAAAGGTAAAACAGTGTCATTTTTTGAGGAATTTAAATGAAGGCCTCAGTGAAGAAGTCCAGATCATCCAGAAACTACTTCAGCTAGCAGATTCTTAATCTCCTTGCTAAGTAGAGAGACATAACAGCCAAGAGAAACATTAAG
Organism: Phascolarctos cinereus; assembly: GCF_003287225.1. Taxonomy (NCBI): domain Eukaryota; kingdom Metazoa; phylum Chordata; class Mammalia; order Diprotodontia; family Phascolarctidae; genus Phascolarctos; species Phascolarctos cinereus. The sequence goes on from NW_027556098.1 coordinate 112,919,773, forward strand.
AATTTGTAAAACGTTATGGAGTAGGGTGGTGGAAAATTAGCAGCAGCATCACCTTAACAACACAGCAGAAAGTAGAAGAGGGTAAAATGAGGCCATAGAAATCTTGGCATGAAGCTCAACTAAGTTGGGTCATCCTTATTATGAAATTGTCATGCAAGAAAATGGAGGTATTCTGATCCAGAGAGGTAATTCTAAGCTGTAAACACTATTGGGCAAGACAGATATTCCAGAGTGGTTTTTCTTTATGAATCACAATAGAGAGCTAGTCCCTAAGAAAAGGGAAGGATTGCCACCTTCCCTTTGAGGAGAGCAGTAGGAAGCAGGGTTTCAGAGGACTGCCAATAAATGGATCCTGCAATGAATGATCGTATCTTATGGAAACTAAAGAGAGTTGCAGTGGGTATTCCCTCCACCAGTGCAAAACCAATGCAAATAACTTGTTTTGCCTAGGTGATATATAAATAGATAGACAGATAGATAGATAGATAGATAGATAGATAGATAGATAGATAGATAGATAGATAGATGGATGGATGGATGGATGGATGGATGGATGGATGGATGGATGGATGGATGGATGGATGGATGGATGGATAGATAGATAGATAGATAGATAGATAGATAGATAGATAAGTTAATTAGTTAAATTATTCACATACTGACCAGCTTTTTGGTGATGATCCTTTACAAACTCAGTTAAATTAATCCTCATATGGTAAACACAGTCCACTGCTGGGCCTGTATTTAATGCCATTCTTTCTCGTTAGGGCTGGCCAGAGTTTGCACTCCAATGTTATAGCCTTTGAAAAGGACCCAGAATTACCTCCAGACTGTGATGAGAGAAAGATTAAGACATTAGCAAAGGTTATGTAAAGGGACTTATTAAGAAATAAATGAAGTCAAGAGTTTGAAAACTTGCTCCAAATTTGACTGACCACCATATGTTTCGTTCAAATATAGTTATGGTAAAAGGAATAAATCCAAATAAAGCAACATCACTCCCCCTCTGATGTTGTCAATGGTTTTGAATTACATTTCCTTACATGTCACGGAACCCGTTCCATATTTTCTTTTTACCCCTAAGAAGCCGTTCTTTTCTGCGAATACAGATTGCATCAAACTTTTGTTTATGTTTAAACTAACAGTATAATATACCCCTTCTGCTCACTTTAAGAAATAGGTTTACATTTTAATGAAGATTCAGTATAAGGTAGTGGCTTAGTTGTCCCATGAAATTCTTTAAAATTGGATTCCTTTTGTAGACCAAAATTTTTCAAGGAGTTGATGATATCAATATTTTATATAATGTAATTACTTTGGAAAGTTTATTTTGATTCCAGGTATGCCTATGGATAGTCAAAATTCCCAATTCTGTAGTTGCTATCTTTGCCTTGACACTTAAGATGATATAGCCTGAAAGGTGAGATTAGTAATAACTGTTATAGCTAACATTTATATATAGTGCTTATTATGTTCCAGGCACTATGCTAAGCACTTTACAATTATTATCTCATTTGATCCTCACTACAACTTTGGGAGGTAGGTTCTTTCCCCATTTTACAGATGAAGAAACTGAGGCAAACAGAAGTTAAGTGACTGAACCCAAGGTCACACAGCTAGCAAATGTTTGAGGTCTTCCTGACTCCAGTCCCAGTGTTCAATCTACTGTACCACTTAGCTATCCTGATAATTATATATATATATATATATATATATATATATATATATATATATATATACACACACACACACACACACACACATACACATATATAATATATAATTATATTATAATTGATTAGATACCCTAACTAGTAAAATTTCCCTTAGATGAAAAGCATGATTAGATGTACTACACAGCTGATTTGTTTGATTCTTAAGACAGTTTTTTTTAAAGTCAACCAATAATTAGTTGGTTCAGAAGCTATACACATATTTAGCCTGTTATGTAGGTAGTTACTGTTATGTTTTAAGTTCCTTTTCAGATCCAAAATCCTCTGATTCTATATCAAATATTTAACTACATTATTACCTTTTCATTATATACCTTTAGTTGCTTATTTTCTATTCACTGGTAAGCAGAATTTTTAATGTTTAATAAAATTATTTTCTTTCTTTAGGAAAAAGTCAGAGAGATGGAAGAAAACCTGAATCTTGTAAACCAATTCTTAAAGTTGAGTACAAGACCTGTAGGAACAGGTAGGTATTTTTACATCTGTGTTTGTGTTGAGGGGGGAAAGGAAGATGGGTTGAGAATTGTATATAAGATATAAAGATATAAAAGACAACAGGAGTGAGGCCTTCATTGTTGTCTATGCGCTTTAAAAATACTTACATAAGTAAATAAATTACAAATGTGTTTTTTTATATTTAAGTATAATTTCCCAGCATGTTAGTTATGTGGTTACACTATAACTGACTACATAAATCTGATTCTCATTGAATGATTGCTAATAGAACACTGATTATTGATTATATTGTGATTATTTCATCAATACTAGTAAATTATTTTAAGTTTAAGTAAGTGAGGTAAATTAATTGTAGAAATCAAACAACACATGCCAGACATAGTGCTAGGTGACAATGTGTTAGTGACAGGTAGATTATAGGAATCAGTTAATCAATAGATACGTATTGAATACTTTGTGCCTAACATTATTCTAGGTACTAATGGGTAAAAGGAAGTAAGTTGCTATCCCCAAGGATTTTGCAATATATTTGGAAAGACATGACCTATGATAAGAAGACAAGAGACTGTGATTGAGATAATTTTATGTAAATCAGTAGTTTCTCTTAAAATGCTAAAAATGTGTGACTAAGATAATGAACACAAAATAAATAAAGATCAAAATATCACTATTAAGACAGAGATCAAGAAAAAAGTTCACTAAGATTTGGGACCTGAACCGGATCTTGAAGGATGAAGATTTGAATTGTCCAAGGGAGATAGGATGTTTTGGGCAGGATTGCCATCATGATCAAAGGCACCAGAAAGACAGGAGTATGAAAAACGTGTATAAGAAAGTGATTGCTAAGCTATCATCAGTGATCTTTTGAAAAAAATGTAGAGAAAGAGAGTAGTTCCGTGTGACAGGAAGACAAATGTCCCAATTTTCAAGAAGGTAAGGAAGTAGACAACTGTAGGTTAGTGACGTTGATATTGATTCCTGGAAAAATTCTAGAAAGTACTAATAGCTTATTTACTGAAAATCTAGAAAAGGAAGAAGGGACAACAAGAAGCATCATGACCTCATCAAGAATAGATTATGCCAAACTAACTCCATTTCCATTTTTGTCAGCATTGCTAGACTGGTAGATCAGGGGAATTTTGTAGTTTTCATAGACAGAGTTCACCTAGATTGTAGCAAAGTCTTTCAAGCTGTCTTTTCAGAAAACAGCCTAAGATCTGGACTGGATAATAGTATAGTTAGGTGAATTCAGAACTGATTGAATGACCTAGATCCAAAGAGCAGTCATTAATGGTTCAAAGTCACCATGGAGAAATGTCTCTTTGCTAAAATGCTCTTTTAAGTCATTGCATCACTAGTCATTAGTGGTCTATGAAGGATATGTCTCTTATATACCAAGATTCTTACAGCAGCATTTGTGTGTGTTAGACAAAAATTGTAAAAACAATCCAACAAAAAACCCTAGGTGGCCATTGATTGGAAGCTGAACAAATTGTGCTAAATGAAGGTAGATGGAATGTTATTGTACCTCATTCATGAATATGAGGAATCATGTGGGGAGACTAATGTTAACGGATGGAGTGTGAGAAAAGCAGAACTAAAATAATACACATAATTATTATAATAACATGAATATAAAAAACCAAAGATCTAAATAAAACATTAAGATAGATAAATGTCATGCACAATAATACATAAATCAACATTCAGGTACTTGCAGCCTGTTTTTATTGGAAAAAAAGCCCCAAGAACTTTTCCCATTTTCTATCCTCTCATAATACCCCCTTTGCCCTGCCCCATTCCAGATCCTTGACTGTGTCTTTTCTCTTCTCTTTTATTTCTTGCTTCTTCTCTCTCCCTTCCTGCCTTCTTTCCTTCCTTCCCCTCTTCTTTTGCCCCTTTCCTTTCTCTTCATCTTCCATCTTTCCTTCCCTTCTTCTTTGCTGCCTTCCTTCTCTTTCTTGCATCCTTTCTCTGTCTTACCTTCTGGATGCCAACTTCCTCACCTTACCTCTTTTTTTGAACTGCCTTCATCTGAGGTACCTCATTCTAAGAAATACTTATTCCCTTTTCCCCCTTTCTCATGCCTTTCCTCCTCTGAGATAATTCTATTTGTTCTTTCTTCATAGTCTTCACCCATAAATGCTCTCTCTTTATTTTGGCAGTGACCCTACAGAAGATGAGACTTCTAAAGCAGTAACTTTATTTCCTCCTTGTAACATATAAATACTGGTGTCATGCAATATTTCATCTTATAGCATGTAACTTTTTTATTATATTTCTTTTTTTTATTAATTTGCATATGCAATTCCCTCACCTCTGATTTCTTTAATAGGAATGATTCAAATTTCTCCCTTTGTTGAAAAATCTTTTTTTTCCATCAAGTTTTTCAGAGTCACCTGAGTGACAGAAACAGTCTCTAGACTAGGGTTGGGGAACCTATGGCCTTCTAGGTCCGTAAGTGTGGCACTTTGACTGAGTCCAGACTTCTCAGAACATTGTGTTTAGATTCACTTTGGATTCAATCAAAGGACCACACTTGAGGACCTAGAGCCACATGTGACCTTGAGGCCACAGGTTCCCCACCCCTGCTCTACAGTGTTTCCACCACCTCTGTATTTTAGATCAGAGGCAAAAGAGTGGACCAGAACCAGATTAAGATTTGATTGGGAAATGTTTAACAAAATAAATAAAAATACAATCTAGATAATGTTAATTTGTGGTTTTCTAAGTCAATATGGGGTCCAAATGGATCTGTTTCTGTTTGAGTTTGACAACACTATTTAAGATTATTTGGACTATAGCTACCTCAGCCTTATAGTCTTTAAATTTTGATGTTATTTTATTTTGTTCTGCTATTCTTTGTCCCTTCTCTGCATTTTCAGTTCCGTATTTGCCACGATTTTTCAGAGTACTGTTTTAATGAGATTTTCTGTTATTTCTTCTAGACAGCTGATATTCATGTCTTTTTTGAATTCTTCTATGACAGCCATCATTTATATCTTCATTCCATCTTTATTTCTTGCTTTAATTCTTCTACTGAACTTCTAAACCACTCTGTGAAGGCTCTTACTGTTGTTCTAGTCTCATTTCTGGGTGACTGGCATTTATAGTATTGTAGTCTCTTGTTTTTGGACCTGACCTATGATTTCTTTGGGTAAGGAAACTCTCTTTTCTAGGGCAAATCAGTGCCTGCTTTCCAATTTATAGTCTCAGAGAATTGTTTGAAAAGTTAAGTGACCCGCCAGTTGTATTTTGTCAATGCATGAAAGAGGCAAGACTTGAAACCAAGTTTTCCTGCCTTTTTAAAACTGTGAATTGTTTGTCTAAACAAAAACCTTCAGAAAATCATCATCTTTATTCTTAATTTAGTGTTTCAAAAATCCATCAGTTGGCTAAGCAGCTTCCACTGTAATATTATATTACTACAAAATTTAAGCAGAGTAAATTAGAAGAATTCTTTCTCTTACTTAAATTAAATACTTAAGCTGGCACCAGTAGTATGATGGACATATAAGGGACATAGATAGTTTACCTGATGCTGTAACAAGATCTTAATAAAGGCTTTTTACTTGTTAGAAATTTAATAGGAGTAGCAACTATTCCTGTTAGTATTGGTATGGCAATGCCTACATCATGAAATAGATTGAAAAAAATTCTGCAGAGTGAAATTAACCTATTGCTAATTACTATAGTCTCCAGAGGTAAGTGAATACTCAAGTTGAATAAGTGGGATGGAATGAAATTCTTTAGAGAATTGCTAAAAATATCATGGAAGCTGATATATCTCACAGACAAAAATAGGTACTGAAAAAAGCCAGCTTTCCAAAAAAGAAATTGAGGTCACAATGTCAGCCAAAAAAAAGTTGCTATTTGATGTTCAGCTTATTTTTCACTTTTTATTGTTGTGTGTGTGTACAAAAATGCATATATATAATATATATACATGTATATACATATACAATCTTGTATTAACATTGTATGGAAAAAGAGAAATGGGAAATCATAAACTGTTGTACAAATTATGAATGATCTCTGACATCCTGTTTACATCGTTTGGCTGTGTCAATATAATATCTAGCAACTTAATGGAAATTTGAAGACTTAGTTGAATCAGTTAAATCGATGGAGTAGATATAAGTCTAAACAAAACTGTGAATTAAGATAAATTTGCTTTTCCCTTCTCATTTCTCACCCTTCTAGGATCAGTGCTGCTATTAGCTTTGTTGACCTACTTATTTGTAACGCCAGTTGTAGAAATTTCAGTTTCAATCCAGGTGGGAGGAGAAGGAAGCACCAGAGCAGGCTTGGGGGAAAATACTACTGAGCCAGAGAGTATTTTGGTACCCAGTAGGCTTTCCTTTATCTTCCTGTAGGGCTGGCACCATGACTGAGTATCATCTTAAAAGTATCTTCTTAAAAGACTCTCCAGTCTCACTGACTGACCCCTTTTTTTCCTATGCAGTGAACCATTCATCATCTTTTCTGGTGGATTGGCCTATGACAAAGCTTGTAGAAGACCAAGTTTGACCATTATGCATGGAAAATCAATCACAGTTCTTGAAATGGATCACCCTATTGTTGAGTTTCTAACTCTCTGTGAAACACCCTACCCAAATGGTAAGCTGTTGAAACAGTACTATTAATATTGAAAATATCATTTCATTGTGGATATCACTTGACCTATTGCCAACACAATAAAGCTTAAATATTTTCAGTTTTGGCAGCTGACATCACTGTGAGTGCAATGCTGTGAGCTGCCGATGCTGGAGCAGGGCCTGCAACTGTGTCTAATTGCCCAGCTAGAAGTGAGATAGATTCGGCTACAGCACTCCTGGAGCTCCAAAGTGCTAACATCAGGTAAGTGCTTGAAACTTTGATAGGGATGGTGGAAGCTGAGCTGGGAGAGTCTGGTAGGGGTCCTGAAGCAAAATCACTTGGGGGAATTGAGGCCTTATAGCAGCCCTTCCCAGTCCACCTCCACCTGCCCAGTCTCAGGGCCAGTCAAAGTTTAAAGCACTTACCAGGTGTCAGGACTCCGGAACTGTTGTGGTGCTACAGTCACATCTCCCTCACTTCTGGATTTCCAACAGATGTGGCTGCAGCACCTCTAGCTAGTTTTGTGTTTTTTTTGGTTACTGATACATAGTCATGACCTGGATGTATAGATTTATCATACAACCCTTCAGATTCACATTAAAAAGGAAGTAAATTAATTCAGATTCACATTAAAAAGGAAGTAAGTTAATACAGAAAAATTGGGTTGTGTTCTTCAGAGTTTCCATGAAATAAGGAGGGTACACACCCACAAAATAATTATGATGCTAATGTCTAATCAGTCAGCAGTTATTTACTGAGTGCTTGCTATGGGCTCAGAAACATGCTAGGTACACATTTTATAAAACACCAAAATATAAGAAATGGTCTTTGCCCTCAAAGAGCTTTCAGTCCACTTAGGGAGACAAGACAAACATGAGAAATACTAACCTGACACCATATGCTATGTAACTGTGTAATACAAAGTGTAAGTGTAATAGGAATTCCTAGAACAAGGAGGTAAATGAATGTTTTATGGAGAAAGTGGGGTATGAGCCTGGGCCTTTAAGAATAGGTAGGATTTAAATGGCAGAAAGGAGACATTCAATGTGAGCAAAGACACAGGTAGGAAGTAGGATGTGTGTTCCTTGTACTGTCCTGATCAAAGTAGAGAGTGTGGATTAATTGGATGTGTACAGTTTAATTAAGTAGGTTGAAGCCAGGTTACAGAAGACTTAGGCAGTGGAGTTATGTGGCACAGTGGATAGAGCATTACCCTTTGAGTGAGGACCAACTTCCTTCAAATCCTTCCTCACACATTTAGGAGCTCTGTGACCATGGGCAAGTCACTTAACCCCAATTGCCTAAAAAAAAAAAAAAAGAAAACAAATAAGCAATACAAAAGAAACAGTTTAAGGTAACATTTTTACTCCAAGTTTTAGGTCAGTATTATGATAATTTAATCATAAAATAATAGTCTTATGAGTTTATATTGCCTCAACTGATAAATTGTTCCCAAATCAATGATCTTATTGAACAAAAGAAGAAAAAGGGGCAGCTAGGTGGCGCAGTGGATAGAGTTCCAGCTTTAGAGTCAGGAGGACCCGAGTTCAAATTTGGCCTTAGACACTTGACACTTACTAGCTATGTGACCCTGGGCAAGTCACTTAACCCTGATTGCCTCACCAAAAAGCAAAAGAAGAAGAAGGAGGAGGAGGAGGAGGAGAGGAGGAAAATGCTTAGCTTGTACTCTAAAAATTTTGGGGGAGAAAGGGGTAGGGAACATAATTAAGGTGGTGTTTCTCCCTATCAGAGTGCTTTCTATCTACTCTATGTATCTTATATGTACCTATTAAGAGTACTTAACCTGGGTTCAGTGAACTTTTTTTGTGACTATTTCAATAAAATTGGGTTCCTTTATAATCCTATGTATTTTATCTTATAAATTTAAAGACCTTATTTTGAGAAGGGCTCCATAAACCAAAAACAGTCCGGTCTAGTTATTTACATGTCATCTCTCCCATTATAATGTAAGCTCCTTTAGGGCACATAGTAGGCACTTAACTTATGCTTACTGACTGAGTGACAATTCAGTCACATGGTTCCAAATTTCATTTACATAGCATTTTAGAACTAGGAAGAACCTAAAAATAATTTAAAGCAAACTTCTTGCTTTACAAGTGAGAAAGCTGATGTCTACATGGGCTAAAGTGGCTTTCCCAAGGGCCTACAAAGATCTAGTGGCAGAAGTAGAACCAGAACCCAAGTCACTTCACTCCAAGACTAGTGGTCATTCCACTAGAATATGTTTTATTTCCATATGCTTTGTGTCAGGTAAATAGACTTCTAATGATGGAAAGAATTTTTCAGTTTTCATCAGAATATGTTGTATCATGTAGACCCAGGCATAGTATGCTCACACATTTGTGCATAGTGATATATGTACTCACAGATACCCTTAGATACTAAGGAAAAAAATTCTAGCCAGGCAGGGCGAAGGAGTCAAAAGCTACTTTTATATCCTTAGAATATTCTTAAGGGTATTCAACAGTACATGCATTTTCTTTGCAGCAGTCCACTGTGTCATCCTTAAAATGAGTGCCCAAGGATTACTTCATGGCAGGACTTACCCAGTTCACACCTTTGAATTCTAAGATTACACCAAGGGTCCCAGGATTTCTTTGGACAAAAATAAGGAAAACTTTGTAGAATTTGTATTTTGAAAGCCTTTATGATTCTTGGGGGTTCCCGGACCAAGTTACAATTACAATACAGACAAAGATACTTTACTTTCTTCCTACAGCTGGAATTTGGGATGCCATAGGTATTTTAATTTTAGAGTATCTTTCCAGGCTATGGTTCTACTCTAGAATTGATCCATGGTATCCACAAATATACAGGCATATGAATTATTGTTTATATAGGAGAGATGTATAAGATGTTGTATGGTAAAGAAATTAAATGAATGAATTAATCCATTCATCAAATGAATAAAGGTAGAAACCGGGAAAAAGACAGGATACCCCATACTAGTGTCTGGGTAACAAAGAAGACAGAGAGAAATAGGCAATCATGAAACACCAGATGTTAGTTTATTTTCTTAGACTTCTAAATCTAATATTGAGATTGTATAATATTCCTAATATTCTCAATGTTTTCTTTAAGGAATAACGATTGCTTTGATATATAAAATCTGCAACTGACTTTTTTTAAAGGCTCAGCTAAATGAGAGATTTACTTTAAATGTTGACTTCTGATTATAGACTTGGGGAGTTTCAGAGAGTGTTATAAAGGTATATACACAATGGTAAAAATCCAATAATTATTTTGAATCCCTTTTTCAAATAAAATCTTTTTGGGGGAGAGAGGCAATAGTTAAGGAAATATGAGTCAGTGCTAGTCAGGATAATATAGAGTGGTACTCAAGCAAAACTCAATGAAAAAATTTCAAACATAGTTATCAGAGATGTTTGTAATTATGTAGTTAATTCATGTTATTTATTAGCTGTGAAAGATACAGATGCTTAAATCTTAATGAAATCGCAAAACCTTAACATATTAAAATACCTAATAAACAAGTGATGGCTTAATTAATGAACTATGATAATACTGTACATTGTAAAACAGAGGCTTTTATGTGCTTCACTCTACTTTTACAGATGTAAAGAGCAACTTCAGCATCCCAAATCTTCAATAAACTCTGCTTCTCTTAGCTGTAGGTACTAAGCAGTAGTAGGTACTCAGAAAATACTTGTTAAATCCTAGTGAATTAAGTTGGATGTGAGATCATGAAAGTTAGCAGTACCATCTTAGCCAAGTGGACATATCACATTTCATACAAATAAGACACTTCTCAGTTTACCCCTTTCTTTGGCATGGCAAAAGTTCAAATGCTAAGAGGAAGGTAAGATGAGAATATAGGTGGTGACTGTCTCATCCTTTCATGTTACTAATGATTCACCTCTAACACCACCCAGTGTTTATGGAGAAATCTGCAACCATGAGCTGTGAAACCATCCTCAAAATGCCGAAACCACAGTGGCAATCTTAATCCTCAGTATGACAGACTAATTTAAAAGAAGGAATTATGCTGCCCAAATTTTCTTGGGTCATCATTCTGACTTTAATGTAAAATATATTAAGGGACTGAAACTTTAGTGGTAATAATAAAAAAATACTAATATGAAAGCTTGCCATTTTTGTTTGTGTATTTATTTTTAGAATTTCAAGAACCTTATGCTGTAGTAGTGCTTCTGGAGAAAGATCTAATTGTAGTTGACCTGACACAAAGCAAGTAAGTTCCAAATGTGCAGATTACTTCTAACATGATTTTCATTATAATGTAAAATTTAAAGTAGTCAAAGACTTTTAACAAGAATCATCTTTCTTTAGATGTTCAAGAAGCTTTTTATTAACATGTTTTACTCAAAATATTAGAAATAGGTCCAATTTTTTTAGAAATGAAAAACCCCAGTATGTTTTGAGGAGCCCTTAACTACTAGAGAGGCAGCTAAAAGATGACCTCCCACATGTAGAGAAAAGATTTCATTTGAAGATTGAGAACACAGGAGTTAAGCCATGTCTCTGCCACTGCACACATTTTATTAGTGATGCACATCTCTTATTGGTATGATGACAGAAAAATTGTTGTATCTACCGATAGAAGTATTCTTTAAGCAGAAAATTAACAATGAGGAGGAGTTGAGCTTGGGGGACTGGAGAGAAAAGAAGCTTTTTTTTCTCCAGGTATTTCCTTTGTAGACACTAATGGATTCAAAATAGATGAAAGTGTTGGTGCCAGAGGTCTAGCACTTCTCCTATTCTTTATATCAGTAGTGGTGAACTTCAAATTGACAAATACTCTCCCTGCAACATATTTTCATTTTAAGTGGCAGTGGATTTGAAACTTATGAATCTTTGTACCCTGCACCATAGAGTAGTATAGTTCTATTTTCTAAACATACTAGATTTTACTGAAGTCCACATGTGAATCTAACTCCTTACCTGTGGTGAAGAATTCAATCTGAGTTCTCAGTATGTGCTAATTTGTAGCACATGTCTCAATGAAGTTTTGTATTTATAGGTTTAGGCCAGAGCAGCATTATACCTATGTTGTTATATTGATAGATATAACTCTATCTCAACCCAGTTCCCTCCAGTTCTTTCTCTATCACTTTTTTCAAAAACTGATTTTCATATGTATCTTCTTATCTAATTATTTATGCCTTTTTCTTAATATTCTTTGTTCCATTGGTTTCCATTATGCTTTTCTGATTTTCCTCACTTAAAATGATCTTTCTGTGCCTCTTTTGGAAACTCCTCTTCAGTAATCTAATGATCTATTAACATCATCAAAAACCTACACTATATTAACTCTCTGTATTTACCCTCTACCTGAATACCTCATATTCAGAAAGCTCATCTATCCACATGCTTTCAACTACCATGTGTAGACAAGTAAATTACAAATTTGGTTCTTAAGCAATTATCATAGCCTTCTACTTTTTCTCATGTTTTCAGATCTATAGGATTGCTATCCTTCAGTGGCATAACAGCTGAAATATAACTTTCAAGAACTGGTTTATCATAACCCTCCCTCCAATTAATCACCCTTTTCCAATTTTGATGGCATTATGCTTTTCCTACCCAATTCACCTGGAACCATTTTCGATAACAGTATATCCTTAAGCACTCCATATAAACAAATCACTCTCTAGGTACTGCCAGTTCTTTCTTTCCAGAGTTTGAATGTACCTCTCATTTCCATTTTTAAGCCATCAACTTAGTCCAGGCATTCATCACTTTTTATCTGCACATCTACAATATTACCTCCCAGTGTTTGTTTCTCTATTCAGTGATTCCCCTCCCCTTCAAATGCTAGAATAAACCTCGCTGTCATTATGTCATTGTCCTTTTGATTGCTTACATTAAACCAAATCTCTTATGTTTTATCTTTAAGGCAATCCATTTACCATCATCCTATCCTTTTTATCTCACCACCATTAACACTTGTTCTCCCTCAACGTGGAGTTTATCTAGCCAACCTAGCTAATCTGTTTGCTATTCTCTGAATACAACTTTGCCGTTTCCTCCTCTGTCTTTGCACATGATACTGTTCCCATTTGGGATATGCTTCTGCTGTTTCCATTTTATTTTTCTCCCATGCTTTAAAACCCTGTTCAAAGTTTAATTCCTGCAAGAAGCCTCCCTTAGTCCTCCTCTGCCAACACTACTTTATTTACAAACTCATTTATGCTTTTCTACTTATACTTAAGATATTTAAATGCTGCTTGAAATTCTTCAGTCATTTTCCTATGTGTATTTAGTGTTTTTGTTAGAGTGCAAGCTCCTTGAGAGGAGGGACTGCATCTTTTATTTCTTTTGTATTTCCTCTACTTTCTGGTCTTGTGAGACCTTAGGAGATGTTGGTTAAGGAACAGAGGCATACAAATTAGTATGAGTCTTTAGACCTGTAATCTGAATTATACTAGGGCTAAGGGAGGAGGAGAAAGGATGAGGGGACTGAGCCTATGATTTTTCATCATTGAGGGAACTTCCAACCTCCATTGATGCCTCTCAGCAACCTGTCTGTAAAATAATGTCTTTGAAGAGGTCACTGAAAAAGTTAAATGGCTGATGATCATACAACTAATATGTGTCAGAGCCAGGACTTGAACCCAGGTCTTCCTGACTCCAGTGCTGGCCTTTCTACTGTACCAGGCTATCTCTGGGAAATCAATAGGCCTAAGAGAAATCGAATAGTGGGCAAGTAGGAATTTTTATAATAAATAACAATGAAATAACTAGATTACCCTTATTCATAGTATTCTAGTTATTGATATTAGCTCCACACTCTTACATTCGTTGCCTAAATGATTTTGGCAAATATGATTATTTACAACTTAACGTTTTTGAATGCAAACACTCATAGAATCTCTTCACCCAAGTGTTGTCTGTAAATGTTCTCTTCCTGCTTGTGTGGGCATGTCTTTAGTGTACATCAATCTTTTTATGTTGCTACTATTCCAAAGACTTAATATAGACAAAGAAAGCATTTGTAAAATGATAGCGTTGGAAGAGACCTCAAGCAGTTTAGGTCTTGCCATCATGCAAATGAACGATTAAAGCAATCTGGACAGATCCTAGGCTTAGACCTGGAAGGGACCTTAAAAGTCATGTAGTCCAATCCATTACTCACATAGGTAAATCTAAGACTCAGAAAGTTTAAGTATTTTGCCCAGGGTCACGCAGGTAATAAGTGACCAGGCTGGAATTTGAACCCACTTCTTTGACTCTAAAACCAATGTTCTTCTCAATGCCTCTGACTGATTTTTTTGTTTAGTTTTCTTTAAAAAGAAAACTAAACAAAATATCAGCTATTCAATAGCCCCTCTAATCACTTCCAGTATTTTTCACCCTCATGGTTAAAAAATAGCACCTTGCAACCAACTGAAATTTCTCTGCCCTGAATTCCATTTACTTTTTAAACCATAGAATCCTGATACTACATCTAAAAGGAACTCCAGTAATCATTCACTCAGTCCAATGCATGAATTCCCTCTATAGCATCCCTGACAGGGAGTCATATAAGCTTTCTTTAAATAAGACATTTCTAGTGACAAGGGATTCCTCTAACTTACAAAGAAATCTATTCCATTGTAAAATTGCTCCTATTGTTCAAAAGTTCTTTTTATTGAAGCAAAATTTATTTCCCTGTAACTTCCATCTACTGATGTTAGTTACATCCACTGGAGTGATGCTGAATAAATGTATTTTTTCTTCCAGATGACAACCCTTTTTATATTTGAAGACACCTATCATTCCCTACCTCCCTCCTCTCCCAAAGCTTCTCTTTTCCAGGCCAAGCATTTCCAGCAGCAAGGTAGCATATAAAGATATCCCTTGGGATCCCACTGCTTTTGAAAACATTTTGTGAATGCTAAATATATATCCTGACAACACCAAAATTTCCAAAAGTTTATTTTAGTCTTTTTTTATAAAGGACATCTTGAAAATAGTTAAATCTGGCTAAAATTAGGAAGCTCCAAAATTACCTTATTCCAGATTTTTTTGTCTAGATGAGAGAAGAATCATGGGACATTTTTTTTTCCTCTTTGAAGGGCTATAAAGTAAATTTACTACTGAAAGCATGTAGGATTATTTTGTTCAAGTTGTCATCCAGCAATTAAAACAAAGATTGCTTTGTTTTGAGGATGCTACAATAAGACCAAGTGAAATCAATATTTTATAGGCCAGCTCATTATACTAAGTATAAGAAATATTTAATAATGCAAGTAGAATACCATTTTAATGAACCTGACAGGATAACTTTGCTATCATATAAAACATCGTCAAAATAAAAGGGAAAGAAATAGTGTATCATTTAACTTTTTCTTTAATTAAGGAAAATTTTTCATACACATTATGTTTGCAAGCGGTAATTGCTTTTTTGAGTATGTTTTTATGGTTACGCACAGAATAAAATATTTTGAAAAATATGTAAAGTTTTTAAAGAACATCTAAAATTTCACTGGTACTCAAGTCATTGTTCATATAAACACAACACATTTAACAAATTAACTAAGAAGATATGAGCTTGTGATAATATCTGTTATACAGGACTGTTTGATAAATAGAATTCATTTTGTTAACTCTAGAAAATCAATGTTAGTATGGGACGTTGGTTGAGATATAGAAATAGCCTCATAAGTAGAAGTATATAATCATGTTTATTAGAACAAAATTCTACCCATATGTCATGTTAAGTTGTAAAGATTGCTTTTCTAAAGAAACTATTGCTAATAAAATACATGCCTTATAGAACTTATAAAACGATATTTAGGAATTCATTGGCAATGTAATTTATAATTTAGAAAATTTTCTTGGTCACTGTTGATATGCTGCTTGATTTTGCCTAATTGTACTTTTCCTCTTTTTTTGTCTTTTATAAGGGATGGTTCATTGAATAGGGGAGAGGGGGGGATATATTCACAAATAAGAGTGATGTAAAAGAATGTTAAAAATAAGAGAAGGTAAAGTATAAAAAAAATAAGCTACCAAAAATAGAACTTTCTAGGTATTTTTTTTATCATGTCATAATGGAACTAATATATTGTCTTCATCTATTAGTTTTCCGATCTTTGAAAATCCTTATCCCATGGACATTCATGAATCACCAGTTACCTGCACAGCGTATTTTGCTGACTGTCCTCCGGATTTGATTCTAGTACTCTATTCAATAGGAGTTAAGCATAAAAAGCAAGGATACAGCAATAAGGTAAAAGAGACATACAAAGGACTATTTACTTTTTTATTTTATTTATGTCCATATTTTATTGCATTATGTATTTCTTAAAGTCTTTGAAGTAGAATAACATATTAAGAGTTGCATCATGAAGTATTACTTTATTTCTAATGACAATAGTTGGCCTATAGAATCTCCCAAATGGCACTGTTAAGGGCATCTTAGATGCTTACTGTGTGTAGTCTTATGCTAAGCAATGGGAGAGATACAGAATTTAGAAAATATGTAGCCTCTCATGGAGTTGGTATATGTGAAGAGTTACCATACAAAATAATACATGAAGACTTAGGAGAGGTGTAAACAAAGTACTACACAAGCTTTAAGAAGGAAAAGATCATTATTGATTGGGAAGATCAGGGCCAACTTCATGAAATAACTGACATTTGTAGTGAGTTTTAAGGAATGTAATAGCAGTTGAAAAGATGGGACTGGGAGAAAGCATAGGGAGCAAAAAAGTCACAGAAGCAGGACAACGGTGTTTGTGGGACAACAAGCAATGCAATTTGGCTGAAGTATGAAATACATGGAGGGAAGTAGCATGAGATGAGACTGAAATCAGATTGTAAAATAGCTTATATGTCAGAGTCAAGAGGTTGAAATTTCTCAGGTAGGTACTAGGAAATCATTGAAAGATGTTGAGTAGAGGGGAGATGTGACCAGACTGAGATGTCAGAGTTCTGCAACAAATGTGCAGACTCAATTCTTGGGTGCCCCTACTGACAATTGGAAAGCCTGGGATTTAAGGCAATCTATGGATCATCCCTATGGATTACCCTATAGTAAGTAGGGTCAGCAATGGTCTAGAATAAGCCTCCTGCCAGAATACATCTTTTGGGAACACTTTCATCCAGACCAACTTGATCTAAGTAACAGAAGCAATTCTGAAATCAACTGGATTCTAGAGTCATGGCCTTGAGTGACTCTAGGACTTGCCATGAGTAGTCTTGAGATTAGAAATATTAAATAGTTTTGGAAGTCTATGAGAAGAATTTATATCAGGCACTGAATGGGAGACAAAGAGATAAGGTTTGTATTGGCAGCAATTTATGTAGACCACTCTCTATCATGTGTTTTTCTTTCAATAGTCCCCCTAAGACACTGAGAGTCTACCACATGGAGAAATAATCATCTCAGGGGGAAATACCCCCATACAAAAAGGTTATTGGCTAGTACTAATGATTTCCTGATTGTCAAATCTAATGGCCTTTTCTCAATCCTTATCTAACTTGTTATATCTTTGGCATTTGACACTATTTATCATCTTTTCATCCTGGGTGCGTTTTTCTTTCTTGGCCTTCCTCCTACAATATTGACTATTCCTTCTTGATTTCTTTTGCTGCATCTTCCTGTATGTCATACCTACTAACAGTGGGTGTCCCCCAAGACTCTGTTCTGTGCCCTCTTCTCTTCTTGCTCCAGATGATTTCTTTTGGTAAGTTCATCAGCTGCCATGACTTTCATTATCATCTCTCTGTGATCATTGCTCTCTCTTGAGCTCCCGTTTCACATCACCAACTATTTCTTAGACATCTTGAACCAAATGTACTATAAGACATCAAACTTAACATTTCCAAAATAGAACTCCTTATCTTTCTCCCCATATCCTCCTATGCAACTTCTGGATTTTCCTGTTACTGTCTAAGGCACCACCATCTTTCTGGTCATCCAGGCTCACAAGTTTGGTGTTATCCTCAATTCTTCACTCACGTGCACCCAAAATATCCAATCTGTTGTCAAGTGTTGCTGTTTCTACTGTTACAGCATCTCTCATTCTAATATATGTATGTATGTCCTTTTCTCTCCATTTGTAGTCAACTCTGCAGTTCAGACATTCATCACCTCTCACCTAGGATTATTTAATAAGCTTCATAATTGTTCTCATGTCCTCAAGTTTGTCTCCACTCCAATCTGTTGCCAAAGTGATTTTCCTTAAGCGTGGGTCTGGCAATGTCATCCCTCTCCCTTCTTAATAAACTCTAGTGTTGTACCCTATTACTTGCAAGATAAAATATAAAGTCTTTTCTTTAACATTTAAATCTCTTTACGACATAGCCCCCTTTTACCAGTCTTCTTACACTTTACTACAGTCCATCTGTGATCCAGTTATACTGGTCTACTTGCTGCTTCTTGCAAGGTATTCCCTCTGTATTCATGTCGCATCTTTCTTAACCTTTCTGTAGCTTTCAACACTGGCAATCACCTTCTCATTTATACTCTCTCCTCTCTAGGTTTTTGTAACACTACTCTCTTCTAATTCTCCTCCTACATATCTGATCACTCCTTCTCAATTGCCTTTGCTAGATCTTCATCTAGGTTGTGCATGCTAATCATGGGTGTCCCCCAGGGCTCTGTCCCAGGTCCCCTTCTCTTCAGCTTATGTACTATTTCACTTAATGATCTCAACAGCTCCCAAGGATTCAATTATCATCTCTTTGCTAATAATTCTCAAATCTACTTATCCAGCCCTAACCTCTCAGCTGACCTCGAGTCTCACATACTCAACTACCAACAGATATCTTGAACTGGATTCCCTTAGACATCTCTAACTCAACATGTCAACACCTGAACTTTCTTTCTCCAAAAACCTTCCTGTCTTCCTAACATCCATATCACTGCTGAGGACAACACCATCCTCCCAGTCACCCAGGCTTACAACCTAGATGTCATGGTCAGCTCTTCACTCTTTCTCATCCCTTTCCCATATCCAATCTTTTGCCAAGACCTGTTGATTTTACCTTCTTAACATCACTCAAATACACTCCCTTCTCTCCTTTGACACTGCCAACAACCTGGCATTACTTCATTCCTGGACTATTGCAATGCTCTATTCATTTGTCTGTCTTCCACACATCTCTCCCTACCAGTCCATCTCCACTCAGCTGTCAAAGTGATCTTCCTGAAGCTTAGGTCTGACCATGTCACCCCATCCCCACTTCCACTCTTAATAAATTCTAATGCCTCTCTGTAACCTCCAGGACCAAGTATAAAATACTCTTTTTGGCGTTCAAAACCATTCATAACTGGTCCCGCCCTTTCCATTCTTCTTTCACTTTATCCCTCCCTCACCTTCTCCTTCCCCCCGCCCCCTTGCTCCATCTCAGTGGAACAGTGGATAGAGTGTGAGCCCTGGAGTCAGGAAGACCTGAGTTCAAATCTGGCCTCAGACCTTTACTAGCTGTGGGACCCTGGGCAAGTTACTTAACCTCTTTGCCTCAGTTTCTTCACTGTAAAATGAAGATAATAATAGTACCTACCTAATAATACCTACCTCCTAGAGTTGTTGTGAGGATCAAATGAAATAATAATTATAAAGTACATAGCATAGTGCCTGGCACATAGTAAGCACCATATAAATATTAGCTATTATTATTATTATCATTATCATTATGTGATCCAATGATACTGGCCTTCTTGCTGTTCTGCCAACAAGGTATTCCATCTCCAGACACAGGGCATTGTCACTGGCTGTCCCCCATTCCTCGAATACTCTTGCTCTTCTTCTGGCTTGCCTGGCTTTCTTCAAATCCTGACTAAAATCCCACCTTCTGTGGAAAGCCTTTTGTGATCTCCTTAATTCTAGGGCCTTCCCTCTGTGGATTAATTCTTATCTCATATATAGCTTATTTATACCCAGTGGTTTGCATTTTTGTCTCCACCATTGGTCTGTGAGCTCCTGGTCTTTCTTTGTCTCCCCAGCACTTAGCACAGTCCCTGGTACATAGAAGGCATTTAATAAACATTTATTCACTGACTGAGCAACTGGTTGAATGTCTTTTTCTCCTAAAATGCTTGGCCTCTGCATTGTTACCTCTTAGTTTGCCTGGCTTCTTTCAAGATTCAGCTCACATTCCATCTTCTACAGGAGGCCTTTCCCAGTACTCTTTAATCAGCAGCAGCTAGCACCTTCTCCTCTAGGATTACCTGTAATCTTCCATGTGTCTGTCCTGTATGTACCTATTATGGTACATATTGTCTTCCTTTCACCCCCCAGTGCTTAGCACAGTGACTGGTACATAAGTAAGTGCTTAATATATGTTTGTTGACTTACTGGCTGACTGCCTATATGCTGAGGCATTTTTCTCATCTTAGCCTTCTGGCATATTTTTAGCTTATGCTAGAGATAAGGCTAGGCAAAGTTAATTTTTAAAACTCCTTTTATATACAAAATATATACATATGTGTATGTATATGGTTTATTTTGTGCTTTTCCTGAAACATTGTTCAGATATAAGTAGCGAATCCAGCTTTTTTGCGTCTTTTCACTGTAGAACAAATAGGGTAAGGAGGAGAAAATGAAGCGTGTCTGCTCCACCACTCCAGAAATGTAATGCCACTGCAAGAAGTGGCACTGAGAAGTCCTGACCCCCAAATATTCCTTAGTTTGAATACTGCCCAGATTCTGATTTCCTACCTACAGAACAAATCAGAGCTCACAATGCTAACAAGTACCTTTTCCAGGGTCAAGTCTATGCTTTGGAGCACTGAGAGGGAGGTGGGACCGGGGATCAGTGCACCAAGCTGTTGCTACAACGTTAAGCAATTTTAATTATAATCATTTGTAATGTCATTAATGAGAAATTGCTTTTCCTTTTAACAATTAATCAAAACTGGCCACCTCTGTAAACATGTTTCATGTTAGCCTTCCTGCATACATGCTCCATTCCAAGCAAGCTGAACTACTTCATGAACTTGGTACTTCATCCCCCACTTCTCTTCATATATGTACAGGCCAGCCTCCATGCCTACATGCATTCCTTCCTCATCTCCAGCTGTCAGAATCCTTCTCTTTCTTCAGAGATGAGATGTTACCTTCTCTGTTGAGCCTGCCTTGATCTCCCTAATCCAAAAGTGTTCCCTTACTCTTCAGATTTTCTGAGATCACTTTGGATTTCTCATTTGCTCTCATCACGCTTTAATTAACCTGTGCTATTGCTTGACCTCTCTGAAGAGAGTTGGGGTGTGTACTGTACCACCTAGCTGCCCTCTGTCGGGTGAGAACACTTCTATTGAATCAAATCAATCAAAGGCATTAATTTAGGTGTAAAAGTCCTTAATCTTTGGAATAAGCAAAATGCTTCCAGCCATTGGATGATGAGATGCTGCTACACGGGAAGTATATTGGGATTGTTGAGGAGTCGGCCGCACCTTCTCTTCTCTACTCTGCCCCATTCCCCTACATTATCTCTTCCATGATCCCTGTCAGCAGAGAAATCTTACCTCGCCTCCTTCTTTAATAGAGAAAATCAAGGCTATCTGTCAGGATCTCCTTCTTCTTCTCTATGCCATGCCTCAAAACCTCTCTATATCAGATTTCTATTCTCTTACCTTTTGTGCTAGTTTCTGACACTTAGCTGGCCTTTATCCTTGCCAAGCTCAATTCCTTTGTTTGTGCCCTTGAACCCATCCCTTCCCAAATTCCTTTGCAACTTGTCCTCTTCACTCTCTTTTTCTAAAACACAGTCTGTCATTTCTACTGGCTTCTTCCCTTTTGTCTATGAACATGATCAGGTCTCCCTCATCCTTAAAAAAAAATAAAATAAATAAATCTTCACTTAATCCCCTCAAACTATTGTCTTACATCTCTTTTTTCAACCAAACTAGAAAAATTCATGTTTGATTCCAATCCTTTATCCTTCTACTTTTCAACCTGGTTCTCCTAACTATCTGACTGCTCCTTCTGATTCTCTTTTTCTGGATTCTCATTCAGATCATGCCCTCTAACCATGCCTGTCCCTCAGGGTGTGGTCCTGGGCTTTCTTTTCTTCTCCTTCTACATTATTTCATTTGGTCATCACCACAGCTTCCATATATTTAATTACCATCTCTATGCTAACAATTCTCTGATCTACCTATCCTAAACTCTGGCTCTCAGAACTGAACATGATATATTAGATGTGTCATGAGTAGGTTAGAGAACAAAGGAGTTATTACCTTCTCATTCCTGAAAGTTATACCTCACCACTTTCGTTTGCATTCACTATTTTGGCTGCCACTTTTTGGAGCTTGGAGTCTACTGAAACTGATTTTTTTTTTCAGACAGGATGTAACCTTACCTCCTCCATCTTATGTTTGTGAAATTGATATTTTAAACTCAAGTGTAAGATTTTACAATTGTCCCTATTGAAATTTATCTTCTTAGATTCAGTCTAATGCTTTAGTCTATCAGGATCCTCCTGGATCCTGACTCTTGCATTCAATGTGCTGACCATATCTCTTAGCTTTGTGTCATCTGAAAAAATTTGTAAGGATACCATCTATTCCTTCATCCAATACAATTACAAAATGTTAAATAGTAAAAAGCCAAGCACACAAATCCCTGGGATACTCAACTAGAGGTTTCTTGAGAAAGTTGACATTGAACCATTAATGCCTACACTTAAGTTCTGGCATTTAAACAGTTCTAAATCCATCTTATTGTACTTTCAGTTAGTACTTACTTCTCTGTCTTCCTTTAAGAGTACTAAGAGGTACCTTATAGGTAAACTATAATGACAACATTGTCCGAAGCTAACAGTATAGTAATCTTCTCAAAAAAGGAAGAAAGATTACTTGGCCCTTTGTAATCATCTCTTCCCTTGCTAGATGTTCATTAGCCATCTCTTTAATGATTCATTTTAAATTTTCCCAGAAGACAAAGTCGAGCTCATGGATCCACAGCTGCAGAACCTATACTTTTCCCTTTTTTTGAAAATCAGGGCAACATTTGCTCTTTTCTAGTAATATAGTACATTAGCTATTTACTTCTCATATATGCATATTTAAATAAGTTTTTAAACATAAATAGCAGGTGATTTAAAATGTTTTAATGCATTCAGACTTCAAAATTAATGCTTTCATGTACTATTTCTGATTATTCTGTTTAGGAATGGCCAGTCAGTGGAGGGACCTGGAACATTGGGGCACAAACATATCCAGAAATTATTATTACAGGGTAAGTAAGTAGATTATTGGTGAATTAATCATGAATTTATTGACTATCTACTGTGTCTAGATTTGTGCTAAGTGTTTGAGGATACAAGACAAGCAAAAGACAACAAGTCCTTTCCATTAAAGAGCTTACAATCTCATTGGCAATAAAGGACAAACACACATCAAACGATTTTGAAGGCAGGCTGATATCTTCTTCCTTCCCAGCTTACCGAGTTATTTCTCTTTGAAGAAAAGTACCTGAACCAAGCTCAAGTGATGCAATTCAGATAACTAATACTCAACTACAGATAATCTCATAGCTTTCATAATTGATTACTTCTATATCCCATTAGATGAAGAAACTTGAATAACCAAGTCCTGAATGCCCATGAATACCTATGCATTCATGCACACACACAGACACACACACACACACACACACACACACACACACACACACACACAGTTTGTGTATATGCAAATATGTATGGAATATCTATATCTATATCTGCTATTATGTATATATGTGAGTATGTACTACGTAGAGGAAGAGAAGTGAGAGAGACATTACCTCCAACTTCACTGCTCCAGGTTCAACATAATCATTATTATAGGGATATGGCTCTAATACATCCAAGATATTCTCTACCAGTGCACAAAGAACTATAAAGCTAGTGGACAGACTAACAAAGTGAACAGCAAGAGAAGGTCCACCCTGCCTCCAAAACACAAAGGGCGGGTCTTTCCGTTTGCCTTTAGGCTCAGCCCCTTTCTTTCATCAACCAGCTGTCCCTCGCTGCCTCTGAAGATTCCGTTACTTCCTCTCATGAGGCTGCCTTGCAGAACTGCTGTCAGCTGCTGCCACCTACTGGAGGGATCCTCTGCTGCTGGGGTTTCTTCCTCAAAGGGAAAATTATCATTCTTTTATTAAACTCCCCATATCTGAGGCCATTTGATGCGGTTTAGCTCTTTTCTTAGGCCCAAACTATTCCCAGATAGCACAGAAAAGAACCTCTTAGCTCGCAAGCTTTTCCCCCAATAATCTTGCTTCCTCTTATTGGGAATTACCTGGGTCTTCTTGGTATTTAGGATAGGGCAAGTAAATTATTCTCATCTCTTATTGTTTCTTTGGTATCTAGCATACTACTTCAAAGCTTTGACAAGTTTCAATGAGGCCTTTAGTAACACTGAAGTGGGAACCCTTGTTGCGCTGTATCTGTATCACATGTACATAGTACATGTGTATATTGGGGGGGGGTTATCTGCATAAAGATGATAATGGGATCCATGAGATCAGATATTACCAAAGGAGAAACCTTAAAGATAAAAGAGAAGAAATCCTAGGCTACATCCTTGAGGGGAACACTCATACTTAAAGGGTAGAAGATATGTGATGTTTCAGCAAAGAAAATTGAAACAAATGGTCAGACAAGAAGGAGGAGATCTGGAGTGAGCTGTGTTTCTCATACGGTGTAATCCTGAGAACTTTTACCATCCTAACTGCCTCTTTAGGACACATTCCAGCTTATCAATGTCCAATATTCCATATTTAGTCTTTCATGAGCATAGCAAAAGGTACTATCGCCTCCCTTCTTCTTCATGCTGTGCCTCTCTTAATGTAACCTAAAATCACTTCAGCTGCCATATTTCATTCATGACTCCTAAGACACAAGTCTGACTGTCACCCTCCTGTTAAAAATCTATTGCCTCTAAAGTAATTCTCCTCAACCTGGTGCTTAAACAAACTCCTCCATCTGGCATTTTAAAAATTCACCAATCTTGTCCCTATCTTTTTTTTTTTAAGAATCTCACTTCTTTGTTGATGATTAAATGATTAAAATTCCTGATTCCCACCAAAATAACAAAAACAAAAATAAAGACATTGTCCATCTTCACATCTACTTTTTGCATAAAGAGAATTGATCATTGGAGAACACCATCGAAAAAATGGTCTAGAATGTCAAATGTTATATCCATCATGCCCGTGAAAGATCCCAGGTATTCTACCAACTGGATTTAATATTCCTCCCCTGTATTGACTCTA
Source organism: Phascolarctos cinereus (assembly GCF_003287225.1). Taxonomy (NCBI): domain Eukaryota; kingdom Metazoa; phylum Chordata; class Mammalia; order Diprotodontia; family Phascolarctidae; genus Phascolarctos; species Phascolarctos cinereus. Next base: position 112,944,755 of record NW_027556098.1, read on the forward strand.
TATTCTAGCCAAACTACCCTATTGGCTATCCCATAAACTTGGCCTTTTAACTCTCATCTCTTATGCCTTTGCAGAGGCTGTCCCGCATCCCTCCATTCTTTCTTGCCTCATATAAAATGTCCTCTACTGTGTAAAACCCTTCTGGATCACCTGGATTGTTCTCACTGTTTGATCAAACTATCCTATCTATATGTAGTAAACTCTCTGAAGGCAAGAATAGCATCCTTTTTATCTTTGTATACCTAGTACATAGAGCAGAGCCTTGTAACTGATGGAAGCTTAATAAATGCTATTGATCCTGTACTCTGTTACAGCTCTGAGGTCTTTATGAGATGATGAACTCCTGCCTAGCCAATACCTTTCTCCAAATTTCAACAATCAGGCTGAAAAAAATGCCAGACTGGAAGTCAGGAGACATGAGATCTAGTCCCTACTCTGATACTAACATTTGGCTTATGTTTTCCACTTTGTAAAAATGAAGGAGGTAGAAAGATGGTCTCAAAGGTCCCTTTTAACTCTAAATCAGGAGATTTGGGCTCCATTTAAACTTTACCTCATCTCAACGTCAATTTCAGTAGAGTTTTATAAGGCTTCCCCTGTGACCTTGGGCAAATTGCTTCCCTCTCTTGGGCCTCATTTTCTGCCTCTGTAAAATGAAATTATACTAGATGACCATTGAGGCCTTTCCCAGGTTTAACATTATACTCTGGTGGCTTTTTTGTTTCTTTTGGAGAGAAGTGACTTCAAGTCTTCTTTCAGCCCTCTCCTCAAAGCATCTCATTGAATAAAGGTTACCATGCCACCATCACCTTACCCCAGCTACCCACCCTGGTAATCAGCCTTTTTCCATGCCAAATGTAAAAAAGCAATGTCCCAGTTATTGAGAATTATTAGTTAAAATAAGAAGCTACCAGATGGCCTGCTTCCTTGGGGAGAGAAGGGTTCGGCAGCCTCCCCAGTAGCAGCCTTGTGGTATCCTGTGCTCTCTGTCTATGGGTCTGGAGCACTGAGGATAATGTCTCTCCTATGGGCCAATGCTCCCCACCCCCAATTTAGGTTGCTTTCTGTGCTTATTTTGACCTGGTTGGCGTCTGTGATGCTTGCCTTTAGGCAAGCATCTATCCAGGCTTTACATTTTCCCTAATAAATTTCATTATATATTTAGACTAGATAATTTCTAAAGTACCATCCTAGACCTAGTATTCTAGCTTGTATAGATCATTTAGGTTCCTGCCTTTATTGTTCAGAGTATTAATTATCTCTATTCCTTTGTTTCATCTGCATATTTGATAAACATGTCACCTATACTCTTGTCCAAGTCATTTATAAGAATTTGTAAAGTGCACAAGACCAAATACAAATCCCTGGAACTTTCTATTAGAGCCTCCCTGCCTTTTCATGATAGTAAATTTATATTTTCCATACCAAACTCTAAGTACCTTTGGGTTATTTGACAGTTCCCATTGTATTTCAAGTACTAGGTTATGATCCACATTCAAAATTGGCTTGCTTCTTAAAGTCTGTCAACAAAAGCAAAAGACTTCTCCAGTCTATCGGAAGGTTTTTTAAAATGCGCATTTTTAGGAATTGGCAGCTATGAAAACTATCAGCTTATAAAGTCTTATTTTTCCAAGGATATCAATGCAATTACCCTTTGCTGTCAACTCCTGACATTTGGAGACATACTCATATGGATTTGCCCTTCTCAACCTTTTTATTTTTTTAAATAATATTAGTTGCATTATTGAGAGGCAATGTAGAGCAGTAGATAGAGTACTGGTTGTGGGGGTAGCTCCCCTCTTGAATACTGGTCAACAACTCCCTGGAGTTCAGTTCAGTCTTGGTACTTCCTTTGGGTCTTCATTCCTCATTTGCCATGTTTGTTATCATGTGGGGTTAAATACTTAACACAAACAAGGCCTTGGCATGATATGGAGAAAGCATGGGGCTGACAGAGGATGCACACTTGGGGTTTGGCTCTAGTATGTACCATTCTCGTGACCATGACCAAGTAGTTTTACCTCTCTGGATCTTCATTTCTTCACCTAAAAAAATTAAGATATTTGCACATAAATCAGTGAGTTTAAATGATGCAATGCATAAAAAAAGGCTTTGTAAATCCCAAAGCACGATATAAATGTGTGTCATAATCCAAATCATCAAGTATTTAATTAATAACTACAGCATGCAAGATATCGTTGGCTACCTTGTTCACAAAAAAAGAACTGTCAAGTTAATTTCTTAGGTGCCTTTGGAACTCAAAAGAAAAGAGAACAGAGGAGAAATACAACCTTGAAATTGAGCAAACTTTTTTTTCATCCTCCAGTTTCAGCAAACTCAAAGTCACACTCCCATTATTTGCCCTACTTTATGATTCTCAGAGTAGTAGAAGCTCATGAAAATGTATCCCTTAAAGCTCCAGGTACTTGTTCTTCTCAGTTATGTACTCCCCTTTTGTATGTTCCCCTAGGGTACGTATAGTACTTTTGCACTATTCTATTCCTCTAGGGAGAGGGATTGAATATCTCCCAGGTGTAGATAAGAATTTTTTGTTGTGATGTCTTCAGATAAAATGTCCAAAATCATCTTTAGCTAAATTTTAAATTAGGGGATGAGGAATTCCTAAGCCCTCTCTCAAACTTGTTTCCAAGATTTTTATGAGATTTTTTTCATCCTCTAACTTCCATTTCCTTCCCCGCTATCTGCCAATTATCAGCCATAATCCTCACAAATCTCTTTGATGTCACTTGCTCTTTCAAATTCCTATACTATGGGTCTGGTAGGATATCCAAAAAACCCTGTTTTGCCCAGTTCAGTCTCTTATACATCCAGATCTCTGTAAAAATTTATTTTAAGCCTTTATTACCTGAATTTTGATTGTTTAGTGATCTATTTTCTACAAACAACAGCATTGCTTTCAAGCTTATCATGCTTTAGAATGTTTTTTTCAACTGAAATTATTTTTAAGTAACCAGTAAACGATGTTAGATAGAGTATATTCTCTTTTAGCTAGCTAGCTACTAATTTTTGTATGTTCAGGCCAATATGTTGGTAATTGAACATTGACTACATTGCTGATGTACAGACCTTTTACTTGATATGTTGGTATGTTTTTCACTGAATAGTTGAGGTTTCTTTTGTTCAGCTATATTTATACTTCTCTTTAGTTAAATGATTAATCAGCAAGTAATTGAGAACTGGTAAAGTACTGTCCTAGATGTTGTGGGAGATGTTAATGAAAGAGAATACATTTTCTTTGTGTTTAAGGAACTTATGTTATAGTTGGGGACGTAGTACTCACATGCATAAATCAATAAAAGAACTTATAGCTGAATATTAAGTAGTGTGGTACAGACACTACTGATACAGAGTGATATAGAGTGCAGAGAAGGGAGTCTTCTAGATAGATAAGCACTTAAGTTAGACTTCATTGAGGTTGTCACAGTTGAGCTAGTCCTGAAAGAATGATTTAGAATTTGCATGGATGAAAAGACAGAAAGAAGTCATTTTTGATGAGAACAATCTAAGCAAAAGCATGGAAGTAGTAATTTTCTTAATGTATTCAAGAGATACTGAAGAGACCAGTCTGGCTGAAAAGAACTATTCAAGTGAAAAGGCATGGGAGAGGAATATGGAAAGGAATATCAAAATCAGACTATGGAAGACCTTGAATTCCAGTTCGGTTGTGATCTTAGGGGTGATAAAGAGCCATGAAAATTTTTGAATATAGGAATGATGTGATTAGGGAAACTAATTTAGCAGTTAAGTACAGAATTAATTGGAATAGGAAGAGATTGGAAGGAGAGAAACTAATTAGGTGAGTGGTTGTTGCAATAATCCAGACATGAGGTGATGAAAATCTAGACAAGGAGGTAAGGGGCATTATGAAGCAAGAAGACGGAAGTTTGGCACTGTTTAGGTACAGCCTTACAATTTACATTTCTTCACATTTATATTTGGTAAGAAACTACATATAAACACTTAGACTCCGTTCCCTGGAAGATTCTCTAATAAGCCATGTGGCTGCAGGAAAAGAGGAACCACATGATCCCAAAGTAAGAAGAAACCATGTGACTCTAGAGAGGACCAGTGTTTAGCACAATGCCTTGTACCCAGTAGTACACTTTTTTGTTTTAGTCGAACTGGTTTTGTTTCATGACATGGCAAAGTCAAATGGTTGATTCAATGAATTACATTTTGGATCATTTGGAAGTACATAGATATGGCCTATATAGGGTGTCCCAAAAGTCTTAGAATGTATATAGTTTCCTCTCCTTATATAAGTAGTAGATTAACATTTCAGATAACATGAAAATCTTTTTTATAAATTGAGTCTTAAGTTTATTCCAGATATTATGCTTAAGTATTATAACGATCAAAAGTTTACACCAGTTCATTTGATGTATTTTATACTAAACATCGAGACAATTTTGAAAAAAGTGCTAAAATACTGTTATTGCATCGTATCATTCTCACTGATCACGTAGCCATTTATTTCAATAAATGGTAACAATTGAACATTAATCATGTGATAAGACATTTCTTTTACTCTCAGATAAAGGAATGTGTCTACGTATTGGTCTTTACTGTAGATCAAAGCCCATTGCAGTTGATGAAAATTTTCCTACAGTAAACTTAAGGAATTTTTCTAATTCTCTGTATCTATTAAAGTGTATAGTATAGTTTGAAATAAGTAGGATATTAGGGATGGATGAACTTCAGGCAGGCTGAAAGGGAATGCTAAAAAAGAATATTTTTTAGATTTATTAATTTGTTTGGTTTTACCTTGTCAAAGTCAAAGGGTGTATGGTAGGATTTTGTTCCTTTTTCCTATGTTCATTTGATTGTTTGCTTTTGTTGATGGTTATAAGTTTATTTTAAATTTATAGCAAAAAAAATTAGAAAATAAGTGGGCTCTTGAGAAGACTTGTATGAACTAAGGGCAAGTGAAGGGAGAACGTGGACAATTTGGATAATAACAACAACATTAGAAATACAAACAACTTCAAAAGATATAGGAACTCTAGGGGTACCTAGGTGGTGCACTGGATAGAGCACCAGCCCTGGAGTCAGGAGGACCTGAGTTCAAATCTACCCTCAGACACTCACTAGCTGTGTGACCCTGAGCAAGTCACTTAACCCTGATTGGGTCTCCCAAAAAAAGATATAGTAACTCTGATCAACATAGTGACCAACCATGATCCTAGAAGACTCATTAGAAAACATGCCCGCTACCTCTTCACAGAGATGATGGGCTCAAAGTACTGATAGAGACAATTTTTTTTGGACATGGCCAAAATGAGAATTTGTTCTGTTTAGCTATGTATGTTTGTAACAGAGATTTTGCTTTTCTTTATTTCTCAACAAGGAAAAGGAAAAGGTGGGAGGTAGAGAAGGTAAATTCTGATTTACTGGAAAAATATGATTTAATTTTACAAATAAAGTAAAGAAAAGAAGCGGGTTATAATTTGAAGCTTGGATTTTTTTTTTTGCTCTAAAGAGTTTTTCATCATAATGGTATTTCTATAACAGGATCTGACCAATAATAAATCAGATTTTTGGATTTTCAGCAATGATTAGGCATTTTAATTTGATCATGTTTTAATTGATGTTTAATTTTTCTCTCTAGTCATGCAGATGGATCAATAAAGTTTTGGGATGCTTCTGCAAGTAAGTTTTAAGCTTTTTTATAGCATAAAAATTAGATTATAGCATTTTTATGTGCAATTTAACCTCCCATTTCATGGATTTTTTGCTACAGTTTCTAGAATTGAATACATTATGGGAAGTGATTTGACTTAATGTTTTTGAAAGTGCCATGTATTTTCATATTTTATGTGCAAAGGGCATACTGAATTGTCATCTTATCTCTACCTCCTTCCTCATTTCTATCCAAGCTTTAAAAAACAAATTTTTTTTTACCATTTTCTTTTCTTCCAAATAAATTGAACTAAATCAGCAAACAAATTGCAGTCAAGAGATATTTATTGCATTCAACTTCAACAAACTTTTACTAAGCATGTACTATGCATAAGACATTGTGCACCCTGTAAAGCAACAGGGATTTTTAAAAATCAAATCCATGAGTTTATTGGTATAAGGAGTTCTCAAGAAGGAAACTGTCGTTGATGCAGAGCCACAACTTTGTGATGATTAATTCTAGTTTAACTTCATTTTCATTAGTAGTCTTTATGCATGTCTCTTATTCCACCTTTTTTCCCTTTGCTACCTGACTATTTCATAGGGAACATTTTTGTTTCTCTGACTCCCAACTTTCCTACTTCTTTTGAAACCCATTTCTTTATTGAGTCTTCATCTAGCCCTTGGAAATTTTCCTTATGTCCTTATACTTAACTTTTAAAACCTTTTTAAAACTTTTTTCATGGGAACCCATGTGATTATAATAGCAACCTGTTTAAATAATATTTCCACCCTCTACAACTGCTAGACAGACATAAGTTTTGTGAACATGTAATAATTAGGAGGTGGTGGTGGTATACTTCTAATCATAATGAATTGACCACTTTCAAGATGTTTGTGAAATTGATCAGCACCTACAAGTGGCATCTTCAAAGGAATGAAAATAAAGGAACAAGTTGTGGGTGGTCATAGTTTCAAGAAGAAATTACATTAGCACTGTGGTTGGATAAAGGAGATTGGAGCAGCTGGTAGAAAACTTTTGACAATCAAGTAAAGGTGTTTGAATTTGATATAACAAGAAATATGGCTCCATTGTGCATTCTTGAATAAGGGAGTAACAAGAAAATTATTTTTCAGGAATTCTACTTTAGCTGCTATGTTTAAGATGAATTAGATCAGACTAAAAACATTAATGGGTGCAAAGTAGGTTGATGACTTTCCACATGGAGTAGAAAAGATGGGTCTAAGAGATTCTGCAGATAAAGAATTAATAGGACTTGGTGATGGATTGAATGTAGGAATCAAAGGAGTTAATAATAATTCCAGGGTTTCAAACTTGTAGAACCAGGAAGAATATGTTACCATTGGCAGGTGTATGGAAACTGGAAGGAGTATTTTTTCACATCAAGTGTGGAGTAGATGTCCTATAGAAATGTTTAGCAACTGGCAATGACACATTTTTAAGCTTAATCTACATTATTAACATTTTTCCATCACTCTATTAAGTCTAGACAATCGATAAAACAATGAATCAAGCCATTATTTGTAGCATTTGCTGGTTCCTGAGGTGTGAATATTCCTGCAGAAAATTTAAGTCTTCTCTTGAGCTAATCGGAGCTAACTCCATCACACCCTGATTCCAGGACAGCCTCTCCAACACTGGCCATACTTTCTCTAAAAGTCACAGATAACTGGTCCTGGAGGCCAAGTACCCCTTGCTCCCTCTGGTCACTTCAGTACTCTCTCATTACCCCCATCACTCACCTCTATTCATTTTAAATCCACCCCATTGAGATTTTCCACCTCATACAAATACTGGCCACTGTAGCATACCAAATCTGAAGTCATTCCCTTCTTTCTCAAGGAGTTCACCACGTGACTTGACATATTCTTCTCCCACCTGTCTCCTGCCATCATACTAGATGTATTCACTGTATTCACTGATGCTCCCTCAAACTCACTAATCCCCTAATTCCTCAGACTCCTTAGATCTTTTTCACTCTTTCGCTTCATCTCAGCCACACATAAGAATGGTCCCACAGTGGATCTCACACTTAACCCAGAAGGAATCCTCTTCCTTCTTTAGAAAATCTGATACTCCTCTACCTGATGTAATACCTAGCCATGCCACCTCTCTGTGTGTCTCATCCCTCCTAAACTCATTCTTTTCCCTCGTCAAAATCCCCAGTCCCTCTATCTCTCTGCCTCTCCTTATGCCATTACCTCTTTTCTGACTTCTCTATAATTCCTTTCCAATCTTGAACCAATAATCAGGCATTTCAAGCCTATACCATCCTCTCCTTTTGAATCCCTTACCCCCTTGTTCTATTTGCCATTCATCTCTTGACAAACTTCAGCACTGGATTACTCCTACCTTCTGCTGCTTCTACTCCTATTCATGGAATCTTGATCAGAACTGGAGAAAGTTTCACCACCATGCAGACTGGGTGACCTTCTTTTCTTCCTTATCTTAGTTTTTTGCAACACTGTTATTAGCTTGCCTCTTTTCCCATCCACTTCCCCCAAGTGGAAAAAAAAGATAAATTATATCAATCTTGACACTATAAATGAAACCAGAAGACCAAAAGAATTTGAAGCTGTGGAAGGATGACCTTACAGGTTCTCTCTGAAGAAGCAAATAAAGGAGTAGAGTTGGTTTTAGTAGGGGTCCAAAAAAATCACATATCATGGGATTTTTGACTATCTCATATTGCAGTGCTCTTGATAAGTATTATCAAAAGATCACAATGGGAAGAATTGAATATTATATACCAAGATGTATTGCCAAGCATGTGGTGGTAGAAATTCAGTTTCTTTTATGAGAAAATCAAAATTAAATCAAAATATAATTATATTTGGTGATGTCCAAGAAAAATTGGGACTAGGCTAGAATGGCAAATATATATATTTGTAGGTGTGTTTCAGGTATAAGGAATGAGACAGGCCAAAGTTTTGTAGAACACACAGAAATCTCATACCTGTATATCAGAAATACTTTTTTTGGAGAAAAGTAATTGGAAAGTAGTAGACATGGCAAGTGCCAAATAGTATCATGCAAAAAAAAAAAAGGGCCAGTAAGGGATCGTTTCTCAGGGCATATCAGAAAAAATATGATTTCAACGGTATGAAAAAAATATCAAATCTCATCATTACAAAAAATATACAACAAAAGAATTTTAATACTGACTAAATTATATGCCTACTTTCTCATCTGTATAATTTTTAAAGTATTATTTATATATTCATTGAGGGTATCCTTGCTTTGTAGTATTTGAATAGACCAGGGCAGACTCCTAAAATCAATATTTTATAGTAGACTGCCTCTTTACAATCACATAGTTGTCTGAAATGTGTAAAGAATATAAGATTCCACTGTGCTTATTGTTTGTTAAATATTTTTAAAAGTACTTGATCTGTTAAAGCAAAATGTCATCCTAAAGGCACTTTTCTACAGCAAGATGTATAGTCCATAAATATATCAAAACTATACCAGATATCTTAAAAAGAGAGATAACTGTGTTCAGGTACCCTCTGATCATTATTATTATCAAAGGATGAAAAACAGTGAAATATATGCTTACCAAAGGTGCTTGCCATTGTCATGAGGGAGGTCTAGTACAAGAATCCAAGTGAAAGCTAGTGGGGTCTTTTGATTATTCTTGGAGAAGGCCATGTGTTTTATAGGGGAGAGACAGGGGCTTGCTTAATTGTATTTAACTGGTTTCCTTCCTCTGATGTAACAGGCATAGGATGCTTGTTAGGTAGCTTTCATAAAACATAAATAGTTCTATCCAATACTGTTGGAGGTTTCAGAAAAGGCAGAAAGGGAAGAAAGAGCAAGTTTAGAGCAGATGAATTCAGTGAGCTGCCCAAGGTCACATAGTTGCTAAGTAATAAAGCCAGCATTTGAATTTGGGTCTTCTGATTCTCAGTCCTGTGCCCTTTCTATCAAACTGCAGCTCACTCTCCTACAATGGCTGCCAGGTGCTCTGGGCCACCTTATGGTCACCAAAATTCTCTAGCTAACTAAGATGTTGTTAAACTACATTACTCTGTGTGGCCCTCAGTGTTACAGAAAAATTGATGAGGAAGCTGGTGTCTTCTAGGGGATAACTTGACGATGTGTCCTTTAATATTCTCCTTAAGCCAGAAACTAAAGAGTAGGGTAAGAAAAAGAATTAACCAGCAGTGGTTTTCCAGCATGCCCAGGTGCTGCATTGATAGTGTTCATTCCAAAGGTCAGAATCAAAGTATTTTCCACTGAATTGTATCTATATAAAATCATGCAGGGTAATTTGCAAAAACTCATATGTCGTGGAACCTTTACAGAATGGTGATAAGGCTATTAAAATAGTTTGGTTTTTAAGCATGTTGAAAGTGGCTGTCTTAAATACAGGTTTTAAGCTACACTTCAATATTTTACAGTAACTCTACAAATGCTGTACAAGTTAAAAACATCAAAAGTATTTGAAAAACAGAAGATAGGAGATGGAAAACAAACATCTGAAATTGTAGAGGAGGACCCTTATGCTGTCCAGATGATTTATTGGTGTCCTGAGAGCAGAATATTCTGTGTAGCTGGAGTCTCTGCGTATGTCATTGTTTACAAATTCAGCAGGCATGAAATTACTACTGAAATAGTGGTAAGTCATTAAGAATGGGACTTTTACAGCCACAATGATTGAAAAAAACAAATGCAATAGACTATCGTATTTTAAGCTAGCGTTCAGTGTGGTTTTAAAATATCAAGATAGTCGCACTTTATTATGAGTTTTGTTCAGTAGGTGTTGAATTTGTTCAAAAAAGATGTAATGTCAAAATCATTAAATCTGGAGTAATAATAGTAATAGTTAACACTTATATAGCACTTTAACTTTTGAAAAGCACTATATAAATATTATTTCATTTTATCCTCACAAAAACGCAGGAAGGCAGGTGCTATTATCCCATTTTATTGCTGAAGAAGCTGAGGTAGACAGCCATTAAGTGACTGGTCTAGTGTTACAGAGCTAGCAAGAGTCTGAGACTAGAAATGAGCTCAAGGTTTCCTGGATTCAGATACCAGCTAGGTAACTACTAATAACTGAGGACAAGTCGTCACCTCTTTGGGCCTCAGTTTCTTATGTGCAAAATTAACATAGATTCTCTGCTTATCACGTCAGATTAGCGTGACCTAAGATGGTGAAGAAAAGCTCACTATATCCTACTTAAGGATTACTGAATGATATAGTTGTAATTTAAATATTTTGATGGAAATAACTCTAATAGCAAGTTTCCATTTTCCACAAATCATGTAATAAAAATGGCAATTTACATGCTACTTTTGAAAGTACTCTAAACTGTTAAGTTTGTGGAACAAAAATGCAAACAAAATTCTACAGAAGGAAAAAGCACTTAATTTTTTAATTATTGATAGATTGAAATAATCCATTTGATAAGCTATATAGTTGATTTGGGTTATTACTCAGCTGAATTCCTTATTGAGTTCCCAAATGCTGAATCATGAATATATTCTATTAAATATAGGATTTGTTACCAATAATGTCAAACATAACTGAATTAAAATGTTTTAAAATAAGATTTTTATTAAATTATAACATGTGTTTATTTACTTAAGTCATTAGAGGTACGACTTCAATATGATGTTGAAGATATCATTACTCCTGAACCAGAAACAATTCCTCCGTTTCCAGATCCCTCTTCCCAGCTCCCTTCTTCGAAGAGTCTTTCAGGGAGTACCAGTACTGTAGCAAGTGAAGGAGCAACAAAAGACAGTATCCCTTGCCTCAGGTGAGACTCTCTTTTGAAGTTTTAAAATATTATATAATATTTCTAATAAAATTCTTGGAGATTGGGCAATAAACACACTATATATTAAGCTACATTACGGTTACTATACTTCATGATAATAAGGCATGAAGTAATTCAGCAGCTAGTAGCTAGGTGGTGCAGTGGATAGAGCTCTGGGCCTGAAGTCAGAAAGACTTATCTTCCTGAGTTCTAATCCACTGGTGTTTGGTGTGATTTTAAGATATCAAGACAGTAGCATTTGATTATTAGTTTCATTCAGTAAGTATTGAATTTGTTCAAAAAAGATGTAATGTAAACATCATTAAATCTGGAGAAATAATAATAGTAGTTAACACTTATATAGCACTTTAACTTTTGAAAAGCACTATACAAACTCAGACACTTACCAGATTGTGTGACCCTGGGCAAGTCGATTAACCCTGTTTGCCTCAGTTTCCTCATCTGTCAAATGAGCTGGAGAAGGAAATGGCAAACCACTCCAGCATCTTTGTCAAGAAAACCCAAATGGGGTTACAAAGAGTCAGACGTGATTGAAACTACTGAGCAACAACAATAATTAATGTAAAATACTATTACTTTAACAGTCGAACTGTGCATTTCTGAATTCTCATAAAGGAGAGCAAAGGAAAAAATATGGTAGAATAGGAAACTGTTCTGAACCCCTTCTGGAGAAGCAACCCGGTCTTCTACTTCTCAATTAAAATTTACTCATAGATATATAGAGATGTTTCTCAGGAACTGATTTTAATATCACATTCTCTTTAATTCTTGTCTCTGATACCACCATCTTCTTCTCAACCCTCTTCTTTAAATACAGAATAATTTTTTAGGCAGTGAGGCATTACAGGTAGAGAATCTACAAGAAAATTCTGTGGGAATAGTTGTTCACACTCTATTATCACATTGCAAGATGATATAGATAATAGAAAAACATAAATATTCACAGAGTTTCAGCTAATGAAGAGAATTAAAATTCTCATTGTGGTAATATATTAAACATATTACTTGTCTAAATCTCACAATCCTTTGTTTTTATGTACCTATTTAACTGATACATCTTTCTGCTTTGAATTATTTTGCTTCATTTAATTGATTTCCATTTAAATAATAACATGAAGAAAAAGAAGGAAGTGACAACCATATTAGAGACTTTTCTTGGAAACACCGCTTGTCATCAGTCACCAAGCATTTATTAAGCACTCAACATGTTCCGGGTCCTGTACTAAGCACTACTGTACTTGTCAATATTACACCTGTGCAAATTATGAGAATTACAGAATTTTAATGTTTAAAGGGACTTTTGAAGCCACCAAGTCCAACCTTTCACCAAATCAAGGGACCCCTCTTCAACAACCATGGCAAGTTGAACACTTCCAATGACAAAACTCATAATACAGCTCATTTCAATTTGGGAAACATTTTAGTTAGAAAATTGTTTGAGTTAAGCTGAAATATCTCTGTTTGTAACTTTCAATCACTGATCCTGGCTGGCTGCCCACTGGGCCACAGAATTGTGAGACCCAGTGCCCAGCAATTGGGGAATGACCCAATACAGTGGTTCATGAATGTAACGGAATGTTATTGTGCCATAAGAAACAACAAATATGAAAATTCACAGAAATATGGAAAGATTTATGAACTGATTCACAGTACAATAACCAGAACCAGGAAAGCAGCATATATAATGCCTACAACAATGTAAAAAGAAAGAACAATAAATTGAAGCTAATTCTATGTAATCATAACCAAGACTGGAAAAAATGCAATTCCCTCCCTTAGTCACAGAGTGAATTGGGGAGGTGAGGGTGGGTAAGAGAAGGACTGTGGATGTGAAATGCTACATGTATTGTCAGATATGGTCAACATAATAGTTAGTTTTTCTGAACTTTTTTTTTCTTTTTCAATTTTTTGTTCTTGGAAAGTTTGCTAGGCAGAGGCAGAAAGTGTGTGTGTGTGTGTGTGTGTGTGTGTGTGTGTGTGTATGTGTGTGTGTGTGTGTGTAAAATCCAGGAACTGAATACAACACATCAAGTATGGTCTGAGGAGCCTAAGGTAGTGTGGAAGAACACAAGTTTTCTCCCTGCCCCCCCTCCATTCCTCAGTAGAGATTTTCATGAATAATGACAAAAATAAATAAATTGCACAACAGCCAAACTTCCGGTGATGAGGGTCTCTGAACATAGCACTATGGACAGTAGTTTTTTTCATTGGTTCAGAGCTTAAGATATGTTAGAGTTTATACTCCACGGACTTAACTTTAGCACTGTAAGGTAACCTCCATGCTATGATGTAGCATTTGAATAGGACATCAGTAGAAGAGTTCAGCTACAAGGGTGATATGTGTATGTCCTTTTGTGGGTTTGCCTGGGAACCTACCATTAATTTTATTTTGGTTTTTGTGTGTGTGGCAGTGGGGAGGAATGTATTCTGGAATGCTCAGTGAGAAAGGAATACATAGGCACGTGAAACATATCTTCTTCCTTTGAACAGCTGCTATGAGGAGGGTGAAGAAAGGGATTAAAAGGACTAAGATTAAAGAGGATGAAGGACTAAAAGACATATCTGAAGAGGGAGAGGGAATGAACTAGGAATTAGCAAAATCTGAGGAAAGTGGGTGCTCTTGTGGTGACTGGGTAGATGATAGATAGACTTAATGGCCACTTACTAACCCTTCTCCACTCCTTTTCCACCACCACTCCAAGACAGGATTCCTATCAATAAAGTCCTAGTCTATACACTTGTAATCTACTGTACACATTTTAAACCACATTTATCAAGAGGAGAACTTAGTGGCTCAGAGAACTCTTCTCATTCTCATGGGGCCTGGAGGGAAGTTTTTCCTATCTCAGTTCAGTCATTCATATGTCTGAATCATTTTATTCAGGTGTCTGTAAGTCAAAATGTCTGATTTATGACTTTTGTAGGAGGCACTACTATAATCTGAGGCCCTACCCTATGGCAGAAAAAAAGAGATGATCTAGGAAAGCCTGTCTCTTTAATGTCCCCCTCAAAAATAGCAATAGAAAGCCCCCCAAAGCAAAACTACCATAAACCCTCAAAAGAATTTTTTTAATTCACCCAAAGAAATGAGAAAACAAAAATCTAACATAATGGGAAAAATAGATTTTTAAAACCAAAGCAAAAACACCAGAAGAATATCAGTTTTTCAGAATACACTAAAACGGATGCTTAACACAATGAACGAATTAAAGGAAAATTTGAAATGAACAAAATCATAGTGAAATAAAGAAGGAACTAAATACAAATAGGATATTTCTGGAAAAAAAATAAAGATGAAACTCAACAGTTTAAAAAAGTCCATGGAAAGTACAAATAGTCTACTCAGTGAATAGTAGCATTCATTTACAGAACTACATAATGCCACATACAATAGGAGAATCCAAAAAAAGAACCCAGAAAAATGACTTAATTAGAAAATTACTTAAATTTAATGTCATCTAAGGTGACAAATATGAAATACAGAGCAAGGAAATAAAATTTAAGAATTAAAAGGCTTTCTGAAAATTGTTGGTAAGGAAGGAATCTGATCATACTTTATTTCGGGAAATTCTTTAGGAAAATTTCTCAAAGATTTTGGGAAAGAGAAAGAAAAAGAGATTGAAAATTCAGGGAATTCATAGGACAACATCAAAAGTGAACCCCAGATGCAACTTACCCAGATATATGATCAATATTTTATCACTCAGAATAACTATTGACTATCTCAAAGCAATCACCAATAGGGGAATTTAAAACAGTAATAGTATTGTTTTGTTAATATTCGGATGCTTCATATGGTCTTAAGAGAGAAAATAAGGGGAGGAAAAATTCATTTAGAGCATCAGGATGAAAAATTAGGGAGAAAAAAAGTGCGGGGTATTGAGGGGAATTATAGGTCGGGACAACACCGAAGTGACACACCTATCTCAAATACCTCGTGAGTTCCTTGAGGGCAGCGACTGATTATGTCTTCCTTTGTATTCCCAGCATTTAACACAATGTCTGGCACATACTAGGCACTTAATAAATGCTTATTGACTTGACTTGACTTTTAAAAATGTATAGAGTTGGAGAGACTACAATAGCAGCCAGAACCCAGAAAGAGTGCACACCATGGCCAGCATTACCATTAAGACAGTGAGAAACAAAATTACATTCAGCAGCAGAGGGCAGTGACACTGAGAAGTAGGCTGAGCTCTCCAGTAGGAGGGGGAAAGTGGAAAGGGGACCATGCTTTGGCTGAGGGTAGCTTCCTTGCACAGTCGGATGCAACTGATTGGGCAGCTAGACTGTGTTCAGGAACAGCTGGCAATCTATTGCCTTGCAGAAGCTAAAACAAGCAAAGAAGGCAGTTGATGAGAGTGGAAGAGATGGGAAGGTCATTGAAAAGCAGTCCTAAATATAGAGGTATTTTCATTTTGAATTATAAACTTAACTACCAACAAAGACAAATAACCAGATAGATAGAATAAAGAAGACTTTGCATTCAACAGAGTCAAACCAAAGAAAAGAACAGATAACTAACACAGTCTGTCTTTGTCCATGTCTATCTTGACCTTAGTCTTTTTTTGTGTTCAGTTATAGTCAATATGCATATAGTTCTAATGCTATTGACTTTGCTGTAATTTTTCATTAATGTTTTTATCTTGCCTTGGATTAATATTCATCATTTTTATGATACCATATTATTTTATTTCATTAAAACAACACAATTTATTCAGCAATTCTCCAATCATTGGACATGTGGTATTTCCTACTTTTTCCTATTACAAATAAATATATATGGATAGTTAGGAAAATTTTTGTAAAATAAGACCATTTCCCCCTTTTATTAGATATTTAGGATAAAATCTTTTTAAAAGAATTCAAAAGGTTCAGTCTATTCTGTGACTCATATGTTGCCAAGTTTTTCTCCAAAATGTTTGTGTCAATCTATAGTCCCAGTAGAATTGAATTCACAGAATTTTGGAGTTGGAAGGGAGTTCATCAGTCATCAATTCTAACCCATGCCCTAAAGGAATTCTTCCTACAAAAAAGCTAACAAGCACTTATCCATCCCTTACTTGGAGACCTCCAGTAAGGTGGAACTTGATAATCTTGAGAGAGCCCATTCCACTTTTAGATAGTTCCAATCATTGTCAAGTTTTTCTTAATATCACACTTAGATTTCACTCTTTACGATTTCCACTCATTGCTTCCAGTTCTGCCATCTAGGGGCTAACAGAAGAAATATAATCCTTCTTTTCACATATCTTTAAATATGTGAAGGTGACTATCATATTTCCTTCCCTAAGTCTTCTCCAGGCTAAAAATCTCCATTTTCATCAACTGATCCACATGAGGCACATACTTAAGGTTCTTCACCATCCTACTAACATTCTTCCAAATACTCTCCAGGTTATCAATATCTTTTATAAACTCTGGCCTTCAGAACTGAACACATGAACGAAGCAGAGAACAAAAGTACTATCTCTTCCATATTCCTGAAAGCTATGTGTGTTTTGATGCAAGTGTAGATAAAATTGACTTTTTGATGTCTAAATAATACTGTCAACTCAAATTGAGCTTGAAGCCCATTAAATCCCCCAAAATCTTTGTAGACATTCTTATTATTTTGCCTTTTTTTCCTCTTTGATCTATGATATCCCAAATCAATTTTTGTCAAGTGTTTAACTTAAGTGTAAGATTTTACATTTATCTCTATTGAATATCAAATTACTAAATTTGGTACAGTTTTCTAACCCAGGAGTCAGCAAACTATAGCCAGTGGGCCAAATCCAGCCTGCAATCTGTTTTTGTGCAGCCTGCACAAAACCAAACAGTGGACCAGATTTGGCCCATGGACGTAGTTTGCTGACCCCTATCCTAGTATGTCAAGATCTTTTGGGATTATGATTCCATATTCCAGTGTTTTAGCTATCCCTCCAATCCTTATCTCCTCATCTGCAAATCTGAGAGGCATACATTCTATGCTTTTATACAAGGTATTGATAAAGATGTTAAACAGCATTGGGCCAAATATAGATCCCTGGAGTATTTCACTGGAGACTGCTCACCTAGTTAACATTGAATATATTAGTGGCTGTTGTTTGAGTTCAGTCATTTAATCAAGTTCAGATTTGTCTAATTGTACTTTTACCTATCTCACATCTCTCCATCTTTTTACAAGCATAGCATAACATATTTTATCAAGTCCTTTGTTCAAGTCTAGGCAGACTATATCTCCAGCATTTCTGTGATCTACTTAATAGTAACACAGACATAAAAGAGTAGCTCCCCTTCTCAGCCACCACCCCCAATTCAGCATTGGCAGATTGGGTCCCCTGGAGTATTACTTTCCCAAGCTTGACATAGTTTATGGGTTCACACTCCTAAAATTTTAGCTCACTTGTCCCGACCAATGCATTTACCTTCAATAGTCAGCCAGAGAATACAATTAGCTCAAAACTAAGGCATTTTCTGAGATGGCATAGTATGGATAGCCTTAATAAAATATTCCCCCCAGAAGCCTGGGGAACTTTCTCCCAACAATGCATAGTTATCAATGGGAAGAATGGGAACACCCATGGCCAAATAAACACAACCTCTGGCAACGCAGTGCCCTGATGCCCTTTCTCTTCTTGTGGCATCTTCATGCTGCTCTCCCTGGGCATTGCTTCTTTAGTGGCATTATTTTTGAGCTGAATTCTGTGGCCCTTCTTCTTTTGGGCACTGCATGCACTAGGTTGAGTTGATCTACTTTAAGGTACCACTGCTAATGGTAAAGGGTAGAGAGGGAGAGAATTCCGTAGCTGCCCCTGCTGGACTCTATAAGAGATGTAAGTGAAAAGCCATTCACTCTCTAGAGCCAAATTCTTCCCCTAGAGCTGACTTTCTTTTCAACTACTCCAGGACAATTCCCCCAACTGCCCCTCTTACTTCCACTGACTTCTTAGAGATAGATTTCTTGGAGAAATTGACAGATAAGCAAAACCTTGAGGGGAAAAGAATTTAAAGAAGTAGGATTGAAAATGGAATACATTTCAGGAATGGGGAATTGGCTATATGGATGTACAAAGGAGGCATATGAGATGTTGGGTTGACAGAGAAAATTGGCTAAAATGTAGAACAGCCAACAGTGATTTATAATGCATGAAGGTAAGCAATATGAAAATAAGGTGGGAAGGATAACTTGAAGCCACAGTATATAGAATCTTAAATGTTAAGGCGAGAATTTTAGATTTTATCCTAGTGATGTCAGGGAATCATGATGACTTTTGAGTAATAGAATGACATAATCAGGATTATATCTTAACTACCATAACAAGGAGACAAAAAACACCAAGACAGAGAAAACACCTTAGTCAACAAATGGAGAGAGACGGCTGCAAAAAAAAAAAAAAGCAACATTGGGTTAGACTATAAACTCAATTGTAAAATCTTACAGAGTACAGTAGATAATAATGATAATGAAAAGTATCATCTCATAAAGCTAAGAAAAGTAATGGAAGATAAAACCAGTTTAAAGAAAGCTTGGCAAGATATTCAGGTATATAAAGTCATCTCATGGACATTTAAGGATGAAAATGGAAAGACCAAAAGGAAAAACCAAAAGAAAAAAAAAGTTTGCAGATATAAACTTTGTAGGATTCAGAATGTCCATTTTCAGCCCTACATGGATGAAGAGGGACACATTAGGTGCCAATTACATTTATGGAGAGAGAAAATGGAGATGCCGGTCAGGGACTGTCCTTAATGGTAAAAACAATTTGCTACAATAATTTTGACAATTTTCCTAGCTGATTGGCATCTTGCTTATGACTTAATAGATGAGGAATAAATCAATCTCAGTTAAGCAGGACACCCCTACCCCTCATCCTTCTGTATAAAAGGTCTGAGCTACTTTTATAACCTAACTCCTAGCATAGTGACTGGCACACAAAAGGGGATATAACTACTTGTTGATCAAGTGGAGTTTTTTTTCCTGATTTCTCTAGTTGTTAGTAACCTCCCATCTTCAATACTGTGTGTATATATTTTGCATTTATCTGTGAATATGTTCTCTCCCGGCAGAATACAAGATCCTTGAGGTTAGGATCTATTTGAGTTTTGTCCTTGTATCCCCAGTACTTTAGTCTATATAATAAATGCTTGTCAAACTCAATTTTAGATAATGTCATACTCTGACTTACCTTGAGAGATTCTGGATATTCCAAACATATTGCAAATCATCTCCCACAGTGGAATTGTTTACGCATTCCATGAACATTTATTAATCCCTCTTCTTTTAAGTGGTGTTAGGTGGACAAAATAGGAAGCATTGTCCTGGTCTCAAGATGGTTACAATTTATTTAAGGATATAAATAAACATGTAAAACTTTAGAGAACTTTAGTAGAAGACTCTGTAAGCTGCCCCAGATGTACCCTTATTTGATCACATGCAGTGTCTTGCTTTTCATTTAAATGATTCTCATTGTTATTCAGTCATTTTCAGTCATGTCCTACTCTTCATGACCCCATATGGGGTTTTCTTGGCAAAGATACCGGAGTGTTTTGCCATTTCCTTCTCCAGCTCATTTTACAGATGAGGAAACTGAGGCAAACAGCATTAAGTGACTTGCCCAGGGTCACATAGCTAGTAAGTGTCTGAGGCCAGATTTGAACTCAGGAAGATGAGTCCCTGACTGCAGGCCCACCACTCTATCTGCTGTGCCACCTAGCTGCCCAAAATGATTTTCATAAGCCTGATAAGTAAGTATAAACTAGTTTCTTTTTGTTCTACTCGAATACTTATGTTTTTCTTTATCTTACTCTTTCCTGAAGTGTTAAGACACGACCTGTTCGGATGCCTCCAGGTTATCAAGCAGAACTCGTTGTTCAGTTGGTGTGGGTAGATGGTGAACCTCCACAACAGATCACTAGTCTCACTGTAAGCTCTGCCTACGGCATGTAAGTAACCTATTCTTTCTGCTTTACCTTATCAGATCTTAAAAATGAGTTGCTCTAACCTAAAATGTTTGGTTAGATTGGATTAAGAGAAGGATTTTTAATCTTCTTATTGAGAACAGAATGCCTAGTGCTCCAGAAACAACCTCTGAGCTGACATTTATAGATTATTTCTAAACCATTGATAGCTTGTCACTTTGGATGTTGTTGTAATGAAGTTGGTATCATGGAGGATAGTAGAGAGAGGGGGAAAAAGTATTCTTCTTATAGCTAGAGAATCAGGGCTCCTTATGTGAAGGAAAGGAAGGAAGGAAGGAAGGAAGGAAGGAAGGAAGGAAGGAAGGAAGGAAGGAAGGAAGGAAGGAAGGAAGGAAGGAAGGAAGGAAGGAAGGAAGGAAGGGAGGAAGGGAGGAAGGGAGGAAGGGAGGAGGGAAGGAGGGAGGGAGGGAGGGAAGGAGGGAAGGAAGGAAGGAAGGAAGGAAGGAAGGAAGGAGGGAAGGAGGGAAGGAGGGAAGGAAGGAAGGAAGGGAGGAAGGAGGAGGGAAGGAAGGAAGGAAGGAAGGAAGGAAGGGAAGGAGGAAGGAGGGAAGGAGGGAAGGAGGGAAGGAAGGGAGGAAGGGAGGAAGGGAGGAAGGAAGGAAGGAAGGAAGGAAGGAAGGAAGGAAGGAAGGAAGGAAGGGAGGGAGGGAGGAAGGGAGGGAGGGAGGGAGGGAGGAAGGGAGGGAGGGAGGGAGGAGGGAGGGAGGGAGGGAAGGAAGGAAGGAAGGGAGGAAGATGAGTTACCTAGAAGGTCACAGTTATTGTGTGAATGACACCTGGAGAAAAAAAATAGGATACTCAAGAACAATACATACTCTCAAATAGATCCTTCATGTAGGTATGAAGATATCTACAATGAGAAAATAATTAAAGGCTTATAATTACAGTGGTATTCTGGTAAATGTTTAACAATTGGCTTTCCTCCCCCTCAAAATGTGCTCACAACACATTTTTAAGCTCAATCTGCATTATTAGCATTTTCTTCATCACTTTCTTAATTCTAAATAATCAACAAAACAGTGAGTCAAACCCTGATTTGTAGTTTGCTTGTTTCCTGGGTCTCCCGAGGTATAAATGCTAACACTGAAAACTTTAAATCAGCTCTCAGAGACCCAAGACCTAGTTCCAGCTATATCCAAAAATGTCAGTGTTTCATTGAAAGAAAATTGGTTGAATTCCTTAGCTGATGTTTTGTAGAGAAAATACCAGTTGAATTAGCTTAATATTTCTATCTTCAGCTATTTGTTTTAGAATGTACTATAGAGTACGCCTGTGGTTCGTAGCTTTTTCTCATAGCTAGAGCCACAGATTGGTGACTATCAGTTTTGGTTTGGGAGCTATCTCTTTTAAGCACAGCATAATTACCTGTAGCGTTTCTTTACTGTTGTGCCCTCTGAGCTGGCCTCTAGAGCCTAGGATCATTCTATGACTTACTGAAATCCCAGCAGGGCCACAGTCTGAATAAGGGCAGCTTTTACAGAAGCTTCTCCCTCTCTGGCCTGAAGTTCAGTTTTGCAAGTCAAATGCGTCTTTTGGCCACTTTGTACCCTTTGTCCTAGGCTATAAATAAACTTCATAGCCATGTAATATATGATAAT
Source organism: Phascolarctos cinereus (assembly GCF_003287225.1). NCBI lineage: Eukaryota > Metazoa > Chordata > Mammalia > Diprotodontia > Phascolarctidae > Phascolarctos > Phascolarctos cinereus. The sequence goes on from NW_027556098.1 coordinate 112,966,768, forward strand.
TAATCTATAAACTACTACAACAGATGTCTTCCCTCCTTCTTAGAGGAATTTTGTTACAAGTGTACAAAAATACAATATAACAAAAATAAATATAAAGTTATGTACCTACAGATACAGGTATATATATAAAATCCCAAATCATGGCAATGGGTAGTTTGAGAATAATTTCCAATCTCCTATCTCCTTTCTCCATCTACGGTCCCCTTTTCCTCTGATTCTTTAGCTGTGTTTCTCTCAGACTTCCCTTTTATAAAAAGTTTCATAAAGTATATTAGATAAAATTTAAATGTGTGAATTTGCTACAATGTAAGAATACCTAGTGGTACAGTTGATAGAGTGCTTGGCCTGGAGTTAGGAAGACTCATCTTCCTGAGTTCAAATTTGGTCTCAGATGCTAACTAGCTGTGTGACCTTGGGCAAGTCACTTAACCCCGTTTGTCTCAGTTCCTCCAAAATGAGCTGGAGGAGTAAGGATCTTTTCCAAGAAAACATCAAATGGGGTCATGAAGAGTTGGACATGACTAAAAACAACTCAACAACAAAAGGATAGGGACTGAGATTTCATTGGCATGGGAAATTCCCAGTGAGGAAATTCCTCTCTCAATCAAAGCCTGCACCTATTCTGCCCTTTATAGTCTTAGAGTGTTAGCTATAGTTAATGCTAACTTAAATCCTAATTAAACATTAAGGTTTTTGACAAGAAAATCAACCAATTTATTTGACCTGTTACACACTTTATAACATATCCATCGTCTCAATTATTTCTCAAGGAGTAAAGAAGAGAAGATATTTATTGACCTCAAAATAATATTGAAAAGCTAAATGACTCGCCCAGGGTCACCTAGCCAGGATATGTCAGATATAGGACTTAAACTCAACCCTTCCTGAGTCTAAAGTTGACTATCCTTTAAGCCATGTTGCTACATTAGAAGCCACTGTTTCCTCATTGATCTGTATGTGTGTGTGCATATGAAAGCACATTTATTTATTTATAAAGGTGTACAACACTATGTAAAAGCACAATGGGGATAGAACCGTGGGAGTATTTTTTTTTCTAGAGGAAATGTCTGAAGACAAATTTTTAGGGGAGTTCTAGGAATTTCTCTTCTGGCTCTTAACACTAAATTTTACAAGCATCTGCAGATTTTGTAAAGTATAAATCTATAAGGCATCAGACTTAGGTAATGAGAAAAAATATGTAGGCTAGGAAACTAAGTTGCCTACACAAAATGAGAAAGCCCAAATTTATAGGGGATACTTGGCTAAGAAAGAGATGAGATTTTTTTCCCCACAATCACAGGTTTATTAGCAATCTTAAACAAAGCATGTTAAATGTGGAGAGAAAGGGAGGCTAGAAAACGGAATGGTTTTAGTATGTTTAATAGGAAACCAAGATATTGCTCAGCTAAGCTTTGTGCCACCACCTGTCAGAGCACATGAAAACTGTACCCTTTAATAAAACTGAACCCAGCTGAGGAGCAGACAAGGGAGTCAAGTCAAGCATTTAGTGTAAATGAGAAATGGTTTTGCTCACTGTGTCTCTGACTTTCTATTCAGTGCCAAAACCATAAATATTTCAAACGGCGCTTTTGTACTTATCATCCAAAAGTCCTATATCAAATATATATATATGGTCTCTGAGGGACAATTTGAATGATGCTCAGCTAGCAAGTAAGCATTTAGGTTTTATATTGAATAAAAGGCACCTAATCATTATTGCCATAAACAATCAATATCTATTAAAGACAAGGTACTTTTCTGACATTAATTGAAACACTGCCTACTTGAATGACTATAGGCAAAACCATTTGAACATTGGTGTAAATGACAGGACTATGGCTCATATGTAACTGTAGACCACACTCCAGTTTTGAAGTGGGTAATCAGAGCAGTTCACAGTCCCAACAGGCTAGTGTTCAGTGCCTAAGAGAAATTAAATTCTACGATACTTATCGACAAATGAAAAGATCTCTTTACTCCTCCTCCCTTTCCATATAAAACCCAGGCATCCTTCCTTCATTTTTCTACAACCCACTTTCCTTTTAATGATAGAAAAAGAGGAATCACCTCATATTCATGTTTAGATATCATTCATTCAATTACACCTTTTTTACTTATATTATAAAATAGTCCTATGTAATAGTTTCATTTTCTTTATTGTCACCTACAACATATTAGAGCCAAACTTTTCTTTTTCTTTTTTTTTTTCAGTGTTGCATTTGGGAACTGCAATGGATTGGCTGTTGTGGATTTTATGCAGAAGACAGTATTGCTAAGCATGGGAACCATTGACCTATACAGATCAAGTGATCCATACCAAAGACAGCCAAGGTCTCCTCGAAAGAACAAGCAGTTCATTGCAGGTAGGAGATAAGACATAACGATTGTGGGTTTGATTCACTTGTTTTTTTTTTTCTTTCTTGCCTTTGGTGCTTTTGAAATGCATGACAACTTATCAATCAACATAATGTATATAATTTCAATAACTAAAAGTAGGAAAAATCATTGTCATAGCTAAGGTTTTATATTTCAATATTATTTTGAGGTCAATAAATACCTTCTATCCTTTAGTCCTTGAGAAATAATTGAGACCATGGATATCTTATAAAGTGTGTTACAGGTCAAATAAATTGGTTGATTTTCTTGTCAAAAACCTTAATGTTTAATTAGGATTTAAGTTGTTAAAACTGAAGCCACACAATGTTAAACTTCTAAATTATTTAAAAATATCCTCATGTTTGACTGAATTTTTCAAACTTCATCCAAGTATCTCACATTGCATGAACACAGTTGGAAGTTTTAAGTATACTTTGCCAAATGACAAGAATTTTCTGCAAACTGGCAGTTTTTAAAGGGAAAAGTTCTGAAGAGCTGGCAAATGGAATACATCCCAATGTATCCTGTTGGTGAAACAACAAATCAACTAGTGTTGCATTTTTGTATTTAAAAAAAAATCTCTGCCCTGCTTTCTGTAAAATTCCAGTTAACTTTTGGAGCCCTTGCTCCAATGTCTGCCTGTTCAGGTTGCTGTGTTAAAAATATCATTACCATTGGATATGTGTATTATTTTGCCATGGCATACGTGCCATAGTAACATCTAGAAGTGTTATCAGAGAAGATAATTCTCTTGAAAGAGAAAAGAATCCAAACATTTCCAAATTCCTTCTCCTTGCAAACCTTCCCCAACATTCTTCAAAGAATAGATTTAGGCCCTTTTTAATGCCTACAAAAATCCCTTTGGGTCTTCCATGTCCCTTGTGCTATTCAGTTACACTGGGGCAGTGTGGAGACCACCAGACTACTGGGGAATCAGTTTTCTACTTTAGTTTCTCAAGAGAATATGAAAGATTCTGAACAGCTGCAGAGGCAGGATCAGACTCTGCCCTTATCTTTCAGAAGAAGAGAAGAGAGGCCTTGCCTTCAGTACCATGAACTTACAAAAGTCACCATCATATTAAAAAAGCAGAGAACTGACTTTCTGAAAATTTGATTGGCATTTTAAAAAATCGTTAGACAAAGTGAAGTCAAGAATACAAGGAACCGGGGAATCCATGAATTCCACAAGGATCCCTGTAGGTCCCATACAGTTGTTGGAAGTATCAAGTTAACTGAAAATATTAAACTAAGCAATGGCCTGAAAAATTGCCCACAGTCCTTAGTCCTAAGATCATATTAAATAAAACATAACTATTCTGAAGATAAATAATAATAATTTAATTTAACATTTGAAAATTTAAGAATTGACCTTTGTGATTAGAATAAAACCTTTTGGTAATAATAAATCTTTTGTTGCAATTATAAAATATTGACTAGAGCTATAACTTTGGAGAAAATTTTGAATGAAATTATAAAAATCCTATTAAACAGGCCACTTATAGAGAATATATTCTTTTAAAAAAACAATAAAAACTGAAATCCCCAAGTTTTTTATTTTAACTTCTGTAAAGATTAACTTAGAGTCACTTTTACATCAGGAAAAGGGCTTTTTTATTTGTTTGGGTTTTTACATATAGATTATAATCTAAACAATGTACCATGCAGAAATACATACTGAAGGGCTTTGATTTTTTTCTGCATTAAAATTATTCAGCTGAGCAATATTTCAACTGCTTTCTTACCATCCATCACCTCTTAATTTTTTAAATTAATTTAATTTTTTAAATATCTCTTCTGTGACCTGATTACCAAACTTGCTGCAGTGTCTTCACCTTGGCTGTTGTAGATGCTGGTTATGACATCACTTAATTTCCACTTTAGATTGTTTCTCTCTCTTTTCTCTGCCTGCTGCTGATGCTGGTGTTCTGGCATGTTCCAAAGACAACTTTTGCATGCGTGGCCTGTCTAACTTTTATCCAGATTTAACGAAACGGATCCGTACTTCCTATCAGAGTAAGTTCTATAAAGGTTAGGCAAACCGCTTTCATAACGCTCATATTGTGCTCGAGTTAAAACTGTACATCTGTGCTTAATGATGTGTTTCTTTAAACACATTCAGCGTGCTTGCATATTTTTTGTTTTCTTATGGAAGTGTAAAATGCTTATTTTGATAATAAAGTTATTCCACAAGTACTTTAAAAACATTAATGTTATGTGCCTGGTGATTCTTATCCATTATTTCAGTGTTTGTTCTGAAACATACAATTCGTACTATCCCTATTCCACTAAGGCTGTGTCAGTATCTTTTGTTTTAAGAGAGAGAGCTCTTACAAATAATAGACTAGTTATGTCAGCAATAACAGTAATTGACTAGCCTCTTATACCTTGAGTTGGCAATTTGTTTTATAAAAGTGGTAACAACGCAGCAGAGAGGAATAATGGAAAAGCCGTTGGCTGGGAATAAGAAAACTGATGATATTTGCCCTGGCACTAATTAGCTGTGTAATTTTGGGAAAGCCATTTATCCTATCCAAACCTCTCACTTTTTAAGTAAAAGAATTAGACTAGATGATCTCTAAAGTACCTTCTAGCTCTGAAATTCTCTGATTCTAAAGGAATCAATTTTTTAAATGAATTTGATCCTTTTAATTTGTGTTTCTGGCTATTTAGCTTCCATGAGTTTTTAATTATCATATGCAAATGACTCACAGATGTATATATCAAGCCCTAGCCTTTCTCTTGAGCTCCAGTCCTGCAGTATCAGGTACCTTTTGGACATTTCAGACTGAATGTCTAGGAGATATCTCCAACTCAACAGATGCAAAACAGATTCACTATCTTTCCCCCAAAATCCACCCCTTTAATGAACATTCCTTTTTCTATTGAGGACATGTCCATTCTTCCAGCCTCCTGAACTTACATAACCTAAACTTTATCCTCAGTTCCTCACCTCACATTTGCCAAATCTTATAATTTCTACCTCTACAACATCTCCCAAATCTAACCTCTTTTCTCAACTTAGCTTCCCCCTTGTTCAGGACCTCTTCTCTTCTCACTCAGACTATTGCAATGACCTTCTAATTTATCACCCTGTTTAAGTGCTCTTGATTGCATTATCCCTCAGTTAATTATCTTGACTCAAGTCATTCTAATTCATCCTCCACACAGCTTTTTCCTCCATGATAAAAACTAAACTCTGGGGGTTTTTTAAGCCCTCTACAAACTACTCCTAACCTATCATTCTAGCCTCATTGTACAGAACTCCCCTTCCCACCTTAAATACTATCAAACTGTTCTTTCCATTCCTTACACATAGCAACCCATCTCTCAATTCCATGCCTTTGTGCAGATTGTCCCCCACGCCTAGAATTCATTTCCTCTTTACCTTCACCTCACAGAATCTCTTCACCCCTTGCAAGACTTAGCTAAACCATGACTTCTTTACCACATCTTTTCTGGTCCTTCCCTCCCCCTACCATTAGCCTCCCTCCATAAAGACCATGTATTTAGATTCTTCGCATTTATTTTTGTATTTTTTTTGTATATATATATATATATATATATATATAATATATATATATACACACACACACACACACACACACACACACACACACACACACACACACATTGCCCCTCTCACCTCATCAAATCTACACTACTTGAGAGCTGGAATTATTTAGGGGTTTTTTTTATCTTTATGTCTCTAGTGTCTAGCACCGTGCCCAGTACATAGTAGATGTTTAATAAATGCTTATTGGTTGGTTAATTTTAAAATATATTTCTATATCCTTCTTAAGCCAATATTACCATTCAACACCTTGAACTGTGTGAATTACAGTTTTAAAAAAAAGGTATGGAGTAATTTTAACATAGAAAAGCATATGCATACCCAAGGCCTGAATTGCATTAAGCTCTTCTAGAGCTTGGAGAATCTTCAACATCTGGGGACCCTGTATTCCATCAGTAGGAAATATCAATTAAAACATTGGATTATCAATCAAATATAATGAATGTTATTGTTGTTACAAGCCCTAATGCCGGCTCTTCGGGGCAGGGAGCCCAGATCTCCATTAATGCCCTTGAGAAGTAGTACAACTATATAGAATCTGTATTTTATTGCCATTGGTGAGGTCTAGTCTAGCCTACTGTATAAAGAGAAACCACTGAAAGAAAAGGTGTCCTGAATATAGTAGATGTGTAGGCACTTGGATGACGAGGGAGAGTCCCTCCCTTTTCTCTAGAGTATAGCAGGAATAACAAGAAGGTGACCAGAAGGCCATTGCAGTAGACCAAGTGAGAGGTAATGGGGCCCTGAACTAAGGTAGCAGCACCTATGCAAGTAGAGAAGAGGAGGAGCTGCATTTAAGAGATGCTGTACAGGTAAAAATTGCAAAGTAGCCATTGCCTAAAGGCAAAGAAGGCAACAGGATGGCTACTTTAGTCCTGGTCTAGAAACCAAAACTACTGAAGATGTAGATGTAAGCATTAGGGTCTAGTTTTACCTCTGAAATGAAGTGCTGGGTTTGAAGTCACCACCATTAGGAAGCTAGGAGATGGTGAACCTCCTTTTTATAGAACAGCCTAGTGTGGTCCCATGCTATTGGGAAATGGGAAGGAAAATGGTTGGAGACTCTTGAATTTTAAGTAGTGAGGTATTCACTAAAAATAGCATGAAGAAAAGTAGAACATTCTTCCTAGAAATCTGGAGCACAGGCGTAGGGAATCTATGTAGTTAGAGCACATACTTGGAAAAGAAACACATCTCTAAGGCAGCAGCCTAGCCACCCTCATCTTCTGGTGGAGCCATCAAGATACTTTGCTGGGCCTGCTCCACACTGACTAGAATATCTGTGCTAGGTATCTTATTTCTGTGCTGGGCATAGCATCTCCACTGGATACATTGTGTTTGCTGAATGACTGTTCATCTTGTGGTCAGTGAGCATCTCTCTGCAATCAGCCTCTGAGATTCATTTATTCAGGACCACTTGCTGGTCATTGAGGCTTCCCTCTACTAAGGCCTCTACAAGGCCTCTTTCCTCATTATAGAAGGCTCACTATTTCTCAGTCATCATACTGAGGCTATGGGCCACCATACTCAGCTTGGCAGCTTATCAAAAGCCAGACAGAGGGGTCTTCAAGTTAAGATTGTCTCTTTGCTTTCAACCTTCTTTGCCTGGTGCTAAACTGAAGTCCATTGCCCAGATAATTAACTGACTTGGGGTTTGAAATTTCCATTTCTCTCTTGGAGATATTGTGTATCCTCCAAACATCATTTCTTTGCCAAAGAAACCACACAGTACCTGTGTGGAAGCTGAGAATACACTCAGGATCCTCACAGAATTGTCATATGAATGAATCTGAGCAAGCACAAAAGTTAAACTAAGAGTACAAGGGTACAGTGTTCTTGTATGCCCCTTATACATCTGTTAGCAGCAAGAGTAGACAAAACAAAAACTCTTCCTCTTATGCTACAATTTGCCTCTACAGAATTTAGCCTTTAATTTCATCCTACAAACAAACCTACCTTATTGAAAATGTTAATTAGAAAGTGCTTTGGGTATAATACTTGAATATTATATAAATATGAACTATTTGTTACTTAATGTGCTTATTAAGCACTCTCCCCCGTTAAGTCTCCATATTCTGGCAGAGACACACAAACTGAACAGCCTGACCCAGTAGCTTATGTCTGGGATGCACACAAGAGTTCCTTTCCTGACCCAAAGACTTTTCTTGGCATATCTCCACCCCTGCTCATCCTTCCCCTTGTGGCAACAAACAGTGGTGACTGATTCTGCCCACACATTCAAGCTGGAAGGGAGTTGAGATAAAATCAGGCTGCCTTCTGGCTGGAAAATCCTCTAGGTTAGAGACCCCAAGGCTGAAGAAACTGTCCAGGCCACCTATATATCCCTCCCTCAAACCTGCAACAAGGAACAGAAGATAATTCTTCTTATCTATAGAAAAATAAAGGCCAAGGGGGAAATGGAGGCAGGAAACCAATGGGATGGCTCCCGTGGCCCTGAAGGAGAAGGGATTGAAACCTGTCCCTTAAGAAGGTATTCATAACAGATTCAAAGGCCAGGGAAAATTAAATTTCCCAATATGGGGGGAGGTTAAGGCAGGTTAACAGTCCAGCCTCAAAGGTATGCCACTAAGAAGTCAGAAAGTAAGTAATGCAGGGATATTAAATATATAAAAAGGCTGAAACACCAGAAGTTTCAGAGAGAAAAAATTTAATGAAGAACCTAGAATATAAGTAGATAAATCATCTATATGAGGAGGAAGAATGAGTAATAAATCCCCAAAGTGAATGCAAAGCTCTTCTAATAAATATTGCAAGAGAAAGGAAATTGAACCAATGCCTGTTGAAACACAGAACTCTATTGAATCTTAAAAGATCATAAAACAAAAAGATACTACAGAATGGTTCAACAGAGAAATAGAAGCAATAAGAAAAAAACTCCAAAAGAAAGAAATATGAGAACTCTGAGCTTTCAAAACAAAAATAATTAGCAGATTAGAAAAACATGAATCCATAATGGCTAATTTCTCCAAGGACATAAAATAGTGAACCATATGTTTGGAAAAAATATTGAAGTGAAGGGAAATGGCAGAAAAAAAAAGCAAAAGTCGAACACATGAGCTCTATGTAACACATACTATGGGGTAACTGTCTTAACTTACACTCACACTGATGTCAAATCCCCAAAGTTTGACTATTGTGTTCTCTCAGGGTTCTGGCATGTAGCCCTGTGGGGGGTAACCCTAGAGAATCTGGGGGTATTATTCTAATACTGTATAGCTCCTGAACTCCACTAGTGTGCTTCCCCTCATGATTATTAGCTGATATCAATTAGTCAGTGAAACAACTTTTAGAAATGAGTATTTACTATGGCAGTACAATGAGTACAAACCATTCCCCCCACCAAAAGTTTGCAACTTTCATCTGCCCCAGTTCATCTAGTCAGGCAAAAATGACCCCATTTTTTTAAAGGTCCAACTCACAGCTTCTAGAAGTCTTTTTGTCAGAGTTCTCCAGGTGCCCCTCTTAGGTAATATAATGTAGCTTTTCTGTTGGACTTTTTGTGCAACATTAAATTTGTGTGTAGTCTGTCCTCGTTTCCTGTACATAAATTGCTTCCAGCAGCTGCTGTTCTAGGGATGCTGGTAGGACATCATTGAAAAGTTCCAATCCTCTGACCTTCCAGAGTTCCCAGGTCCTCCTCTCAGGACTGAAGGGTAAGTGGTTGGAGGAAGAAGAGTTATTTTCCTTTTCTCCCAAGTGATTACTTCTCAGGGAATTTGCTAGAATGCTCTTTCCTTTGCTGCTAGGCATTCAAATATCTCAGACCTAAACTGATATAATTGTGTATATAATTCCCAGAACCCCAGGCCTTCAGTCAATCTGAACAAACCTGCTATTGAAACTGGAGGTATGTAGGCCTTGCTCATATCTCATGATCAATGTGTAATTTCACCTGATGAATGTATCAGGGCACTACATCTTATCGTTTGCTGTAAATGACTTACTCAGTTGACAATTGCTTTTACATTTCTACAAAGAAAAGCCATTGACCTTGAAGACAAGATTCACAGAGACAATTAAGGATGACAGGTCTCTCAGAAGCACATGACAAATAAAAAATTGATATTTTACTGCAGAAAATAATACAAGAAAAAAAATAACCGAAACTGAATACAAAAAACAAAGTACCTATCAAAAGAAGTGACAGAACAACTCCAAGAAAGAAAAGCCTTCTTTAAATTCCAAGGCAAAAGTGGTCTGATACAATGATTCCATTGGCAAATAACAAATTCTGTGAAGAGCAAGGAGAAATACTACCAAGTATTAAGAAACAGAAATCCAAATAACAAGACTATTCCATACTCACTTTAAACCACAAAAGGGAATGGAATAATATATTCTTAAAAGCAAAGGAGTGAGCTCAAGATGCAACCCAAAATGATATACCATGCAAACCTAAGCCTAATTGGAAAAAATTAATATTTAGTAAGAGCAAAGCATTTGAGGCATTCCTAGAAGGGGAGAGGTGTTTAAAATATGAGTATTAGATTTGACTTGTGAACACCCCCAACATTAGAAACCCAAGAAAAGAAAATAAATTCTACCAAGAAAAGAATAAGCAATGAAATAAATTGCCCTATTTTAGAGATTCTAAGAGAAAGAATATGTTGGGTTAAAAAAGGGGAATCATCAATGTTTTTTTTTAATTACACGTGGTGATAAAGAAGAAATCAGAACTTAAAGAAACAGGAAAATTGAGGTTAAAGGAACAGAACTAAAACACCATGGGCCAAAACCCACAATCTACTTACATTGGAGAAGAGAATAGTACATTAATGGGTAGAAGGGAGATAGAGAACAAAGAGGAGATGTTATGAACCCTTTTAAGTCCATGGGTAGACAGCAAAGGGTTGATGACCCTAGTAGTCTTTTAGCAAGAAGAGGGGCTTCTTCTAAGAGAATGGGAGATGTGTCACAAGGGAGGGATTGAAAGTGATGAAAAGTAGGTTAATAGTACACAAGAAAATCACTTCCTCTGAGAGAATGCTGTGCCTCTATGAACAGCATCCTGCCTTTGGAGAAGGGAAATCAGAGCTTCTAGAAGTAACTGGCACTCTCAGAAGGGTGGGAAAATATGAACCTAGAGATGAGGTCATGTGGCCATTTTGAAGGAGAATGATCATGGAGAAGGTAGTGGATAGAATTTGAATGTACAATTGGTAACTTAAGGCAGTTTAAAGAAGGACTAAAGATATAGGCCAAGAATTCAGAGAATAAAAGTTCACAATAAGCAAGAAGGAAAGAGAATTAACGAAAAGAACAAGATAAAACAATCTTCTTTGATAAAGGTATAAAAGAAACTAACAAATAATTTAGTGGGATAAAGAACAGAAAGGATTTTGAACCAATTACTTAACTGAGAGGGAGGATATAAAACAGAAAATAGGGGAAGAGTGAAATAACTAAGAAGAAGAGAAAAATAATTTTAAAAATTAAATAATTTAGGTAAAGCCTCTAAATCAGGAGAAATATTGAAAAAAGGAGAATGGTGATGATGGTAGTCATGGTGGTAGTGGGGATAGTAGCAAAGAGAACTTGTGGAAATAGGCTCACATCAAAATAGTTTAAGCAAAACTGATTGTAGGAATAAGGCACTAATGTAAAAAAAAAAAGGCAGGGCAAGGGGAAACAAAACTAACCTTTAAAAGAAGGCACTACCAGAAACAAATGGAGGAAAATATAAGCCTAAATGTCATAACCTTAGGTGTCAATAGATTAAACAATCCAATAAAAAGATTGGAACTATGGATAAGAAAACAAAACTCCACAATCTCTTGCTTAAAAAAAAAACCAACACATCTAAAAAGCAAAGATATAGATGGAATCAAAATGAGAGAATAGAACAAAATTTGCTATACAGATAAATCAGTTAAAATAGGAATTGAAATCATGCTATCAGACAAGGCAAAAATTAAAGGTCACTACATAAACAGATAAACAAAAATTATATTATGCTTAGAGAAACCATACACAACAAAATAATATCAATATTAAACCTATGTGTTAAAACATCTAAATTCACAAAGGAAAAACTAACTGAATTACAAAAAAGACATAAAAATAATAATGGGATACCTTAATGTAACTCTCTGAGTTGGACAAATCATATGAAAAAAAAATTTAAACAATAATATAGAATTGAACAAATTATCATAGAATTAAGAGCTAAAAGATTTGTAACATGTTCTGACTAGGACTACTAGATAATATACTTTTTTTGTACATGTGGCACTTTTACAGAAATATATTGTTATTAAAGTAAAATTATAAATAAATGTAAAAAGTAAAAATAATAAATATAATTTGTAGATCACAGTGAAATACAAAAGTAATCAATTCAGGGAACCCAAAAAATACACAGACTTAAATGGAGGCTTAATAATTAAATTCTAGATAATACATAGGCCAAAAAACAAATCACATAAACAATTAAAATAATGTGAAGGAATCACAATCATGAGGTGAGATGCAGCTAAATCAGTCCTTGGGGAGAAAAATTATCCCTATATGCATACATGAATAAAAATGGAAAAAGATGATTCATAAACTTATTATGCATTTTAAAAATTGAACCAACAAATAAACCCAAAATGAACATGGAGGAGGAAATCTTGAAAATTAAAGGAGAAATGAATCAGAAGACAAAAATGCTCTAGAATTGATAAACAAAGCTTCTTCTTTAAAGACTAAAAAAATTGATGTCTAGATAACTCAATTAAAAAGAAGGCAGGAAATCAAATTAACAAAATAAAGAAGTGAGCAAAGTAAAATCATACAAACCCAAAAGAAATTAAAAATAAGTATTAGACTATATACAATTATAGTCTAACAAAACTAAGAACTTAAAGGAAATGGAAGAGTAAATTTGAAAAAATATGTTAAGATAAAAAAAAGAAAAAATATGTAAGATAGTCAAACTAACAGAGCAGCATTTAGAGCTCTTAATTTAATCTCATAGAAAGAAGTTGAACTAACTAGAGACAATTTACCTCCTTTACCATCAAGACATTCTTGATCTGGATGGATTTTACAGAAAATTCCATCAAACATTCAAAGAGCAATTAATATTTATGCTATACAACTTATTCAAAAATTGAGAAAAAAATCTCTACCAATCTCTTTTTTTTCAGACAAATATAGTCCTAATAACTGAAACAGGAAGAATAAACAAAAATAATTATAGACAATATTATTAATGAATAACATTCCTTAATTTTTAAATAAAATCCTGGCAAAAATACCACAGAAATCTATCCAAAAAAAAAATCACTTCTTATGTTCATGTTGGATTTATTCCAGGGATATAGTGATAGTTCAACAATAGGAAAACAATTAACAAAATCATATTAAAACAAAAACATCCAAAACTATATTATTATGACAATAGATGAGGAAAAAGCCTTTGAAAAAGTGTTACTCATTTATACTTTTAAAAACCTCTACAAAATACAGTTCCAGAGGGATCATTTTTAATGTATTAAAAGTATCTATCCAAAAAGAAAAGCTAACATTATGTGCAATTGGGGGGAAAGCAAGAATGTTCATTATTATTCCAGTTAGTCAGTCAACAAACATTCACTAAGCACCTACTATGTGTCAGGCACTGTGCTAAGCACTGGGAATACAAAGACAAAAAAGAAAGACCATTCCAGACCTTAAGGAGCTTACAATCTAATGAGGGAAGGCAACACACAAAAAGGAAGCTGAAAAATAGGCAATGAGAAGAGATGGCACCTCACAAAATAAAACAGCTGGGAGGTAATTAAGGGATAGTTGACCTGTGGACCCTTCTTCAGTGTAGGTTTGGGGAGTAGCTCCCCTTTCTGCTCTCTAATCGGGGAGGTCTCAGAGGCAGAGGGTACTGAAGAGTGTGATCACCAAGGCTGATGGGACCTTGAAGGATGATGAGGTTCCTGGTGGCATGATGAAGTCCAAAGGAGTGCAGCAGATGGTGAGATCCCTACATTGGGTAGGCCCTGGTGTCTTCACGTCTAGATGGAAGATGAGGGATTCTCTGAAGTTGGATACGTTTCAGCTTTTCAATATCCTTCCTGAAATGTGACACCCAGTATTTCTAGTGTGGTCTGGCCAGGGCCAAGTACAATAAGCCTAACTGTGTCTCTTATTCTGAATAACAACAACAAAAACACGATCATATAAATGGATACTGAAAAGCCATGAGCAAAATTCATTATGCATTAGAAGATTTTCTTAATGTGCTCAAAAGTAGTTGAATGACTTAAAAGCAACTATTATTTATAATGGAATAATATGGAAAGGTTTTTTGGTAAGTTCAGGGACAAACCAAGCATACCCACTATCTCCACTGTAATGTGGCAATAATACAAGAAAGAGAAATCAAAGGGATAAGCACTGGTAAAGAAGAGGCAAATTATCCCTATTTATAGGTATTATATTGGTTTCATTGGAAAAATCCATGACAATTAATGAAAAGAAAGCAACTGAGGTAATTAATAGGTTCAGCAAATTAGCAGAATACAAGATAAGTCCACAAAACTGATAAACATTTCTATGCATTACTAACAAAAGCAAGAAGGAAAAAAATCAATTTCAGATACCTACAAAATTCATTAAATATCTGGGAATAAAACCTATCAAGATACATCTAGGACTTAAATCTATAAAATTATAGTAATAGAAATAAAATAAAAGTTAAAAATCTACACTAATCTATAGATTTACCAGTGCTAAATGGTACTTTATAAAATTAGACAAAATAGCAACAAAATGCATTCTTCTGATCCTGAACGTTGTTCTTTACTTAACGTAGCCTAAAATCATATTAGCTATTTTGATTTTCTTTCCATATCATTGGTTCATATGGAACTTGCAGTCCACTTAACCTCCCACATATTTTTCACACACAAAATAAACTACTATGTAGCCACGTATCTACCATCCTGTGCTTTTAACATTTATTTGTTTTGGGAACTAAAGTATAATACTCTATCCCTCCTGAATCAGCAAAGGCATTTATTCTTAGTATTGAAGAAAAGTGGGGGAAAAAAAGAGAGAGAGACAGAGAGTTTAGACATTATGCCTTCCCTTTTTGTCTATTATCATCATTGTTCTGTTCATCCTGAATAGATATCTAATCCCTCCACCTCCAGCAGAACCACAGCTCTGGTTTCATATGAACTGGGCTGCTTCTTAAGGGCTTGCCAATAAATTTCTTTTATTTGTGCGCCTAACTTAGGAACATTAGAATTTGGTTCATTTTGTCCAATTGCAGAGTTTCTGTTTTGAAATTTTATCTTTTGAAGTCTCCTACAGTTTTTCTACCTATATCACCTCAGCAGATGACCTCTTTATCTCTTCTAAGAAAATCAAGACCATCTATCATGAGCTCACTCATGTACCCTACTATGTGCCTTAAAACCCCTACATATATTTTACTTATCCTCTCCTCCATTGCTAATCTCTGAAGAAGAGGTAACCCTTCTCTTTGTCAAAGCTAATTGCTCTATTAATCGGGTTTTTTATTATTTATAAGAATTTTTTCTTTCTGTCATACTCCCCCATTGAACATTTTTAAAAGAAAAAATAACCTTCAACAAATAAGCATAGACTAGCAAAGTAAATACCCATTCACCATATCCAAAAAATATGTGTGTCATTCTGCATTTTGAGTCTATCTCCTCTCTGCAAGAGGTGCATAGTGTGCTTCATCTTCAGTCTTCTGAAACTGTGGTTTAACATTGCATTGATTAGAGTTCTAAATAGTCTTTCAAAGTTGTTTTTCTTTATAATGTTGTCATTGTACAAATTCTCCTTTTCTTCTCACTTCACTCTATGTCATCATTTTTTATGGTTCAATAATATTCTATTACATTAATATGCCATAATTTGTTTAGCTATTTCCCAAGAAGAGGTCACCTGCTTTGTTTCCAATGTTTTGATGTTATAAAAAGAGCTGAACATATTGGGTCCTTTTCTTCTTTCTTTTATCTCTTTGGGGCATAGGCCCGCTATTGGTATTGCGGGGGCATAGTTCCAAATTGTTTTCTAGAATGACTGGACAAATTCACAGCTTTACCAATAGTGCATTAGTGTGCCTGTTTTCCCACAGTCTCTCCAACGTTTGCCACTTTCTCCTTTTATCATCTTTGCCAACCCAGTACCTACCCCTTCTGCTTGTGCCCTTGGTCTCATCCTACTATTTTTCCTCCAGTAGCTTATTCTGTTTTTCATCCCTCTCTTTTTCTTTCCTCTTCAATCTCTCTTTTTCTATTGTCCCCTTCCTTGATGCTTACAAACATGCTCAGGTCTTCTCCATTTTCTAATAAAAACTTTGCTTAATCATAACATTACATTCCTTCAACCAAATGTCCTGTATCTTTTCTACTTTTCAGTGTCAGGATCTTAGAAATAGATGTCTTACTGCTTCCACTTCCTCAATATTTACTCTCTTCTCAACCCTATAGAAACAGACTTCTGATATCACCACAGTTCTGAAACCGCTTTCTCCAAATGTAGCAATGAGCTCAACTACTAAATGGTCCTTTTCTTAGCTCTTAATCTTCCTTTGACTTCTCTGTATCTTTTGACCCTGTTGACTGCCCCCTCCTCCTAGATACTCTTTCCTCCCTTCATTTACCTAGCAAGTCTCTCCTGGTTCTTCTACCTGTCTGACTGCTCCTGTGCAGCCTTTTTTGTTGATTCATTGTCTACCTACCACCCCCTAAATATGTGTGTCTTTCAAGACTCCATCTTATACCCTGCTATAATCACTCTTAGTGAATTTTTCAAATCTAATGGCTTCAAGTATAACCATATATAGATGACTATCAGATACATATAGCCAGCCCAAATCTTTAACTTCTGAATTCCATACCCACAGTGCTAGCTGCCTGCTAGAAATTCACCCCTGGATGTCCTGCTGAAACTCTCCATGTCCAAATTGAAATACATTATCTTCCCTACCCACCCCCAAAAAAACCCCCATCTCTTTTGATCTTAACTATGCCATCATCCTTCTGGCCACCCAATTTTTATAACTTGTTACCCTGGCTTTCCCCTTTCCTTAAAACCTATTTTCTATCAGGGGATACAACTTATGGATATATACATGCGTGCATGCATGCATGCATGCATGTGTGCGTGCATGTGTGTGTGTGTGTATATGTATGTGTGTATGTGTGTGTGTAAAGATGAAAAAATTTTGCTAGGGAGACATTAGCAGCTAGGGGATGAGGAAAAGCCTTATGCAGAAGATGTCATTTAAGCTGAGTTTGGAAAGAGACTGGGGATTCTCAGAGGCAAAAGTGAGAAAGTAGCCACTAGCCACAGGGACAGCCAGTACAAAGGCTCCAAGAAGGAAGACTGAATGTCACGTATGAGGAAAAACAAGAAGACCAGTTTGGCTTCATAGTGAGTACATGAAGAAGAGTAATGTGTAATAAGCCTAGAACACATCTCTCAGATAATTTCAGAACCAGTCCTTCATCACCCTTGAAATTGTGTTGGTTCTTGGTCTAACTCAGCTGCTTTTTTATCTCTGTCTTCTTCAGTGTTATTTTCACTTTCTAATTCAGCAAATTAAGTACTGTAATGTTAAAGATCTAACGTGGTGATTCTGCTGCCTTTGATAGTGAAGGTTTTGTTATAAAAGTCATTACAGATCTTTTTTCCACTTTTCATCTGTCTGATATCCTTCTCCCAGTTTCATCCTTTGGGATGATATTGCTTGGTTGGGTTTCTTGCTGAGCTTTCTTTAAACATGTTTTTCTCTCCACTGTTTCTTATTGTTTTATGAGGTAGTATTACTCATAATCTTTCACTGTTCTAGATTTTACAGCAAATGAGTTTATATTATAAATCAGTGTTGACTTTGGCCGTCATCTTTCTCTGTTTGGCAAGATCACTGAGGTTGTTTCTAGGTTCCTTTGCTTTCTCCCTTATTGCAATGGATTTTCATGGGTTTAACTTCTGTGAAATCATTATAATCAATGTCGTTTTCTAATTTTAAAAATCGTTAAATTTTTAGATAGCTCAAGTTGCAGTTCTTTTAATTATATGCCACATCTTTTTCCTCATTTTATGCTTTTTTTCTAGTTTTAAACTTACTTTCATCTTTCCTTTCATAGGCCAGTGTTTTAACTGCATACAGATGGCTGAGTCAACAGATTGTTTCCTATTTAAATATAAAAAATTTCTTCCCTTTTTTGGATGATGTTATTTGATGCTTGGGTCTCAATTCTTCTGAAGAAGGCAATGCTGATGGTTGAGGCATGAGACTTTTATGGGGTTTGCAAGCCTTTAGCCTCTTTCATTCCTTACTTCTGAACAATATTTCCCAATTTTTTTTTCGTCCTCCTTATTTCTACCTTTTAACTGAAGTCACTGAGTATCAAAAGAGATTTTTTAACTTAATTTGGAAGTTCTTATTAAGTTCATTATTAAGTTTTTTACCTCTTCACTTTCTGCAACTCATGTTAGCACACAAACCACAGTTATTTTCATGGGGATCTTTTTGTAAATACTTACCATGAACAATTCAGTATAAAAGGACCAAGTGAAATGGTGTCTCTTGTTGCCTTTGTATGCATGATCAACCCAACTTGCCGAACTCCTTTATCTGACTTTCCAAGGAAAACCTGAGCCATCCTTTCATTCAGTGCAATTTCTTTTTGTCTTCTGGTTTCATTTATAATGAATAATAACAATATTAAGATTGATATGACTTTGTTCCTTTAGTAGCATATCTACTTATTAGTCATTGGATAATAACCTCATATTTAGAGGACTAATAGATAAATTAATGTTTATATATGGTACATATCTATATCTAAGTATCTACATATATATATATTCATAGGTATACAAGGTATCCTAAAGGTCTTAGTGTGGTTCTAAGCTAATAACTTGATTA
The DNA here is from genome assembly GCF_003287225.1 of Phascolarctos cinereus. Classification (NCBI taxonomy): domain Eukaryota; kingdom Metazoa; phylum Chordata; class Mammalia; order Diprotodontia; family Phascolarctidae; genus Phascolarctos; species Phascolarctos cinereus. The sequence goes on from NW_027556098.1 coordinate 112,985,628, forward strand.
TTATCCATTTAAAAGCTTAAAATTTCACTAAGACTTTTGGTATACGCTGCATATGTATATATAGATATACATTGTTTGTAGCACTAAAACTGTGTTATTCTTAGCATCCTAGCTCCCACTTTTCCACCATTTTTCCACTGTCACCACAGGAGCAGAAGGAAACCCACAAGTCTGAGTTTCATTTTACTAGTTTATCCTGTTTTCGTCAGCTGTCAGAACCAAAAACTTCATCATCACCTCATAATCGGTCTACCAGTCTTTGAGTTTCTCTCTGCTTAGCTAGTCTGATTCTCAGAAAGCAGACATAATCTATTGTTGTTGTGTAGTCATTTCAGTCATGTCTGACTCTTTGTGACTCTGTGAACTTTGCCCATGGGTTTTTCTTGGCAAAAATGCAAGAGTATCTCGCCATTTTCTTCTCCAGTGACAAACAGAATTTAAGTGACTTGCCCAAGATCACACAGCTAGAAGTTTCTGAGGCTGGATTTGAACCCAAGTCTTCCTGGCTATAAGACCCGCTCTCTCCATTGCACCACCTACTCATAAGCTATCACAGAAGCCATATTCAAAGTCATTATAGCATGGCAGACTCTGACAAAGCTTGTGCTCCACTGGCATTGCCCTTGATAATCCAGTACCCTTCAGCATCATGATGAAGCATCAGAATAGACTTATATATAGCTGCCAAAAATCCATTCTAAAAAACAGGTCTATCCATGTCATTCCATTATGCAAAAACTTTCAGTTGTTCCTTATTACCTTTGAGATTATACACAAATGTCCTGGCCTATGGTTTATCAATATACATCCTTTTCTGTCAGCACCTCTATTTTTTTTCCTCTTAAGAATCATGTGTGTTTGTCAAACCTAAAATAGGCTTGCTTAGGTTGCTTAGATTGAAAGACTGCTGTGGGGAGGGAACACATTTCAAAAAAGAGAAGACATTAATGTGACCAAATAAAGATCAGGGCAGAAAAAAAAAAAGAGAGAGAGAAAGATGCCACTAACTTTCAGACCATCCAGGAAATCAGGGTTTCCCAATCTAAAAACAGTTCTTTCTCCCACACTTTCCTACATAGTCAATTAGCACACAAAAGCTAAGGGCCCAGTCAGGCCCCAAGACAGGGTATGGCACGTGCTGAGAAGGAAAAAAAAATCACAAAAGCCATTCTCAGCAGGATTCAAAAGCAGAAAATTGCAACAGGCAGACAGAGGCATCAAGGTGGGGGAGGCGCACAGCTGGGTTAATAAAAGAACAAGCTGGATAAAAATTCAGAAGAGGAAGTGGGGGGAGAATATTCCAAGCAAGGAAAAAAAAAACACGAGTAAAGGCACAAACACAGGAAAGCTCAGGTAAAGAGTACGCAGTCCAATTTGCCTGGAATATAGATCTCACAGAGGAAATTAACATGAAATTAGAATGGAGGGATATAATGACATTAGGTTATGAAGACGACCCTTGAAATCCAGCCAAGATATTTCACTCAGTAAGCAATAGGAAGCCTTTGAAGATGTTTGAGTTGAGGAGTAACATAATCAGATGTATATGTATACGGAATGAGGTCTAGAGGCAACTGGATGGCTCAGTGGATAAAGCACTGGGGCTGGAGTCAGGAACATCTGAGTTCAAATCTAGTATTGGATACTTACTACTTACTTAATCTTTGTCTACCTGAGTTTCTTCAACTGTAAAATGGGATGCTAATACCACCTATATTCCAGACTTATTGTGAGGATCAAATGAAATAATAATTGAAACTTAGCACAATGCCTGGCGTATAGTAGGCACTTAATAAATCCTTGTTCACTTCCCTTCTCCGTCCCTTCTACAGAAGTGTATTTTCCAGATAATTGAAGCTATTAACCCATTTAAGTACCAAAACCTTTTTGATTTTAAATAATTTTTGTAGAAAATTTCTAGAATGTATTACATTTTCTAAACTTTATTTTTTGACTTGTTAAACAGAGCATGGTGAACACATTTTAACCTTTTCTTGATGACTCAGGGTCAACATTATGAACAATGATCATTGTACTGTGCTGTAAGAAAGTGATGCTCTTCGGCTCCTCATATTGGGTGTACAGTGCTTTTTGCTTTTCTACCTGCCATAGGTAATGATGGCCCTATAGTTCTTCTGCTTGCTTTTTATATTTCTTCTGTCTTCTCTTTCACTGTCAGATGTCGTGTCTTGCTGCTGTCAGTATATCTGTCTCTAGCACCCCTTGTTAACCAACTGCTGCTTTTAATCTTCTAATAAATGAAGAAAAAAAGAACATATGTGAGGGAACAGATTACAAATCTTGTTAAATCATTTAAAACCCTTATCTACTTATTTTATCTTATTTGCTTGGTAACCTTATTTTGTTCATGAGTCTAATGCAGTAAGTAATGAATAAGGACATGAGCAGTTCCATGTCTCAACTCCATAGTAAAGTACGTGACCTTTGCGACATTATTTTCCTCACTATTTTTAACTTCCAGGTTTCTAGGCATTCAAGATGCTTAAAGTCATCACAAGTCTTATAACTGGCTAAGTGGGGCATTACTATATAAGGAGATTATACTATAAAAATACAAGTATAAAATAGAAAGTAAAGGGATCATTGATAATTGAAATTAAATTTTTAAAAGTTTATATGAAATAAAATTATAATAAAACAAAGATATACAATATATATGTGTGTATATATGTACATATACATATATATGTATAATTAAGATTATTGAGCCTTGCCTAAGGGAAATCTATGGTGAGGGAGAGATTTGGTCAACTGACACAAAAACTACTTTTTTGTTTTCAGCATTGGGGACGAGGTACATTCTTGTGTAAGTAGTTAAATGAAGAAGAAAAAAAATAGGAAATTATACTCCTCAACAAAAAAGCATGTGACACCCTCCCCAAAAGGAAGGGAGAAGATATGGTAAAGCACTGATTGTAAACATAGTGGTGATTTTTTTCAGATATTAGGAAGGAAATATGGTGCCAAACCATTAAAGACTAATAACCAACTAAATATTTATTAAACGCCTACTATGTGTCTGGGATTTTGCTATTCAGGAAAGTAAAGTGAGTAATAAATAGTAAAAGAACAAAAAGGGGGGAAGAAAATTTATCCTTGTAAAGGAAAATGGGCATTAGTAACAAAATCTGGTTTATGTAAACATAAATATTCTATTCAGTATAAGGAAAAAGAAGCATCAACACACAGCAAATACCTCTTTGTAAATCAGTATAATTTTTAAAATTGTAATGCATAAAACCTGTGGAAGTTTTATCCCTGGAGATCTTGAACAACAGATAACTGTCTGTTCTGGATGCCTCAGCTATTCACTTGCCTGAAGAAAAAGGGCTAGGCCAGAAGACTTAAGGAATCAAGCTCTTATTTCAGAACTCTGTACAGATAAGATCAATATCACCGATATAATTACTAGATTTTCCCCATTATTGTATGAAAATTAAAAGCATGACATTTTATTTCTTTCCATCAGCTGTGTCCAATTTCCCCTCATTTGTCAATTAATTATTCTGTATATCTTCCTTCTACATCAGTTATTGTCTTAAAAATGATGACGTCAACTTATGTACTAGCTGGATCAGGATGGGAAATTTTATTTCACAAATAACTATTTTTATTATTCATACAATTAGTCTATAACTTGAAGTCTTCCTAGAGCTTTAAAGCATTAGGACTTTATCTCAGGTTTTTTTTTTAAATTTCTTATTTCTAGGTATGACTGAGCTCACGGATGGTCCTGTGCCCCTGGAACTTGAGCGCTGCAAGTCTCCCACCTCAGGTAAACTACACGAGGTCTGGGGGCTTTCTACTGAATCTGCTTCAAGGATTTATTGTTTTGTTTTAACCATATTTGTGATATGAGATACCTAGCATATGACAAAATTGACATGCACTTTTCACTTAAAATGTGTTTTTATAATTTGAGAGTAATCTAATTTCATTTAGCTATAAAGTCTGATAGGAATTCATTAGTATAGAATATATTTTTGATGCTAAGATGGAATTAAAATTAAAATTTATAATTTTAAAATCACATTGTAAAAGAAAAAATGATGGTTTTATGAGGCATTTGGTGGTACTCCATATAGTATCAAAATATAGATGTTATAATGAATGAATTCTGTATTTGTGATTTTAAGTCATTATGTATGCATGAGGTCGGGGGAAGAATCATTAAATGTTGTTCTATTCATTTTATGACTTAGGGATCTTTTCACAAATGAGTCAGACATGCCAATGATGCCTAAATTCTGATGTATTTTGATTCAAATGGGAAATTTTAAGGCCAAACGGGAAACATCCATGGGGAACGCAGGAGGGCATAGGGAGCCAGAGCTAGGGAAGTAGGATAGGAACAAAGAAAGAAGGGCTCAGGGCATAGAATACCACCATCTCAGTTAATAGAGATACTTCTGGACCTCAGGGACTATGGTCAGCAAGCCATAACAGAAAGAGGAAGGGGCATCAGTGATGGTACTGCTAGAGCCCACCCTCTGGACTTGTTGCAATTAACTTCCACCAAATTCTTGTCACCACCTGTAGTTGATATACAGGAAGCCTGAGTCCTTTGTGACCTCTTAGAGAAGCACTACATCTGAGAGCAGTCCATGCAGTAGGGCAACATGGAAGCAGGAAAGGCCTGTAGATTTTGTAGGAAGAGATGGGATCTCATTCAGACACATTTGACTGATTTCCCATCTCTGATGTCATAAGTGAAGAGTCACTAGGTACTAGAGACTGGCCATCAAGACCCTCCACTCTACAACTGAAAACATTTAAAGAGAGGTGAGCTGGTAAATGTTTAAAAACTGCCACTCAAAAACAATGTATGCATTTATAAATTCAGTCTGCATTGTTAACATTTTCTCCCTCTCTTAAGTCTAGAAAATAACAAAACAAAAAATCAAGTCTTGATTTATAGCATTTGCTACTTTCTGAGGTGCAATTCTCACACTGAAAAAATTAACAGTTTCCTCTTGTGAGCTTGTATGAGCCAGCTCCAGCATACTACTGCATTTAAGTATCCAACATGGAAAATTCCAGCAAAAAAACCCAAATCACAGATGCCAAGGAGGAGTGTATAGAGTTCAAAAGCCTGTCACATGCAAGGCTAGACTATCAAAAACCAGAGAGGTTTTCCAGACTTTCCCAAATATCCACATATGTGTGTTTCTCAGGGGATGGAGCTGTGATGTTTAAAAAGGTTCAAGAGGCATAGTTTCCAGGTAATTTAGTCATTTTATTAATAAAGCCAGCAGATTACTAATAAAAGGATGGTCATTTGGCTGTCTCTCTTAGTCCAAAGACCACTAATCGGGTGGGGTCAGAATTTATGTGCCCTTCAAAGAAGAGGTGTTCCTGAGGGATGCCTAATCATCTCTGATAGGTTAATCGAATGGGAGATGGGCTATCTTGGGGTACATGTCTTAGGTCACTCAAATCTTGGTCAAAGAGACATCAATTTCCCTATCACCTGTCTTAATAATAGAGAGAATCAACATTTTCCCAGGTCCTGTCTAAGCAAACACAAGAGCAGAAATACTCCCATTAGCTTAAACTTGGAATTTGTCTGATTAGATCTTTATGAGTAAATTCTTATGAGAGACTGCCCAGTTGATTTCTGGGTAAAGAAGTAGAAAAGGGGGAAATTTTGGGTCCCAATACAAAAATTGGTTATGAAGTATGAGAGAAATATTCATTTCTCACAGAGCCATGTAAAAGGGAAATGAGTACTGTGAATTGAGTTTATAGCTACACTCTAATTTAAATATTCAAATAGATCTTTGATGTCACGTATTTGAAAGTTCTCTCCAATAATGCAGATTGCAATCTATCCACACATGCCCATTGTCTGCAGCTATTGTCCAACAACTCTTGTCTTGTGCAACATTATGCACAGGAAATCCACCTAACATACTGGAGGTCTTCCTTATTTTCTCCCGGCATTGAAAAGATACCAGTAAAGCACTATAGTTGTTGGTCTGTCATCCTTCACTCTTGCCATACAACCAGCCCTTTCTCCTAACATACACTTCATTTCAGACATTTTTTAATGCTGGTATTCTTTGGAGTTCCTCATTTATTACCAGGTGCTGCCTGATCATACTCACCATTGCCTCTCCATTGCCCTCTGTGTGATGCTCGTTTTTAAGTTTGGGAGGAAAGTCATATCCCATGCCACACTATCATGTAGCAATACTGATAGAATCTTGATATTAAAAAATTTTTGCTTTTATAGAGAACTTGGGGGAAAATTTTTTTCAATACTTATTTGGATGGACTACCTGTATAACTTATCCATCAGTATGTTTCTCTGGGACAGACAGTACCGATAGACAATGAATTGCACTTAGAGTTGAACAGGAGAAGGGGAGTGGGCTGGATAACCGTCAGAAAATTTCAGAGCTCCAAATTAGATGTTCCCTTTTCTTTAAAAGCCTGAAATTTCAATTAATTTGTTTAAAGGGGGTTTTTCTTGCTCTCTGTCAAAGGCCCTAATCATTTACTTGTATAATAGAATTGGTTAGGGTTCCTAAATGATCCAACTATGCTTGGTATCCCTTTAAAAGTTCTTGGTAGCAATCAACAATAAAAAGCTTTTACATAATTTATTACTTTCATAAATACTAATTTCCATCTTAGTTATTTCACTTTAAAAAGATATCCTAGAACTTTCTATAATACAACCTGCTATACAATGGAATTCTCTAAAATGCAGGAACATTTTAAACCTATCCAGTGGGGTTCATTTATAAAAGTACTAAAAGGACTTCATTTTAATATCATCTTACGTTTGACATAGTTATGCAGAGGAAGTTGTCAACAAAGCACAAATGTTATAGATATAAAAGAAATATTCTGTATTTGAAACAAAATAAGCTTCCTTGTAAGGCATAAGTTAAAAATTAGAGGAACATCTCTCTCATTCTTAATTCTTTACCCATTATTAATGCTAACATATTGATAATTACTAATAATTAATTGATTAATGTTGTTAATATTACATTTTAATAAGATTTTTAATGAAGCAAAAATACAAGTAGGAAAATGCCTTACAAAATTTCCTTGAATTGACTATGGACAATTGTTATTTTAAATAGTTTTTGTAACATGTTAGTGAAAACTTTTTATTTGAGAAGTTTGGGTTTGATAATTCATTTGCTATTATTCAAAGAAAATTTCCTAGGTAGTTTAAAATTCACCTGAGGATACCATATGGTGACATTTTATATTCCTTTTCATGTTTGTCTTTGCCCTTATTCTATTGGGATTGCCTTGCTTCACATTTTTTCTTTTTTTCTAATTTAAGGACTTTGTTTTCATTTCTTCACTAGATTCTCTTCTAGATAGATAGGTAGATAAAGCATTAATTAAGTGCTTTCTATTTGCCAAGCAATATACTAAGTGCCAGCTTTCAATCTGGCCTGTAAAAATCTATTTGTTTTTCTCTACAGCTTCTATCCCATTGGCATGCTTCCTGTGCCTATTTCTATATTTCTTTACCCTTTATTTAAACCAATATGTCTGTGTCGATTTCATTTTTTTCAGATACTTATATTGGTGCCCATTTGGCTTCATCCTTTACTTCAGTATTTCTTATTCTATGACATGCAATTAGATACACAACCTACAGAGCTCCTCCATCAGTAACTAACATCTTAGACCAGACACTGCAAACGGTCAATGAGTTATACCCTGAATTAGAGCACTCAGTGGAGCTGAAGGAGCAGAATCACCTCAGGGAATTTGTGAGGATTCTTTAATGAGCACAAACTTCTTCCTGAAACAAAGGCCCATCTTTTGAATACCAGTATCCTACTGGTATTGTTCTGTGACTGCAAGCCTTCTAGTCTCTGAGGAAATAAAAATAAGTAATTCAGAGGGCAGTGGAGAAGCACATGGTGGGTATGAGCAGATTAAAATACAGAGCTTTAACAAACTACAAAGAACTTGACTAAATTTCCTACCTGTGTTATAAATAGTTTTAAATCATCTGCTCTAAAGAAGATAATAAATCAAGTGAATTATGTTAATATAAAAATCATTCATAATTGGCTCTGGACTATTGTCATGCTATTTACACTTGAATAGGTGGCGGAGGTGCTCTATTTTATTTTCAGTTCTAAATTCTGGCCTCCCACCTCTCCCTTCCCCACTATTCAGAAAGCAAGAAAAAAAACCTCATTATACATATGTACAGTCAAGTAAAATAAATTTTCAAATTAGTCTTGCCAAAAAGATATATACTTCATTCTGTACTTTGAGTGCATCGTCTTTCTGTGTGGAATTGGATAGCATGTTTCATCGAGAGTCCTCTGAACTGGTTGGTTGTTGGTTCTATTGTGTTGATAAGAATTCCTAAGTCTTTCAAAGTTGTTTCAAAAAAAATTAAGGGTTTTATTATTTTAATATTGACCTACATTAGCCTCTGCTAACTAATCACTACTTCAGTCACTGTCATGTGTACCTTTGAATTTGAAATGTAGGAGACCTCTTTCCATTATGCTTTTAAATTCTGATGAGTACTCTAGAAGTTTATTTTTTAAATATATGTGTTCCTTTTGTGCTGTTTCAGCACTTTTAGCACTATAGACACCTATGCTGAAAAAAAAAATTACTGGGCAGCTAGGTGGCACAAATGGATAGAGTTCCAGGCCTGGAGTCAGGAAGATTCACCTTCCTGAATTCAAATCTGGACTCAAACACTTACTAGCTGTGTGACCTTGAGCAAGTCACATAATTAAGCTTGTTTGCTTCAGTTCCTCATCTATAAAATGACCTGGAGAAGAAAATGGAAAACCACTCTAATATCTTTAGCAAGAACCCAAATGGGATCACAAGAAGTCAAACATGACTGAAATAACTCAATAACAACAACTGTTAAAAAAAAAAAAGCTTCAGTGGCAACAGCATCCAGATTACAGCGAGGAAAAGACCAAACAGTGCTTGCTTTCTCTGTCCAAGAGTGCAAGAAAGGCAATGCCTGGCCGTAGTACAAAAAAATCCAGATGGGCAGCTAGGGGGTACAGTGGATAGACCACTGGACATGAAGTCAAGTCAGACCAGACACTTGACACTCACTAGCTATGTGACCCTGGGCAAGTCATTTAACCCCAATTGCCTCACAAAAAAAAAATCCAGAAACAGGAGATAAGAGCAAACAGAAGAAAAACTGAAAACAATGAAGATATGCTATTGCTTAATAAAAACCCAAGAGGTTAACCCAGAAGAAACTAACTCCACAAAATGATACAAGTAAAACCTCAGGAAAAAAAGAATGTCTTGCCCTCAAGCTCTATAATAGTAGCTGGGGAGAAATGAAGTGAGATATATATATATATACACTGTAATTAGAGCTCTTGAAAAAAAAGAAAAAGGAAGGAAAACAAATTGTTTAAAAAGAAGGTAGAGATACTTTTAGATAAGATGCTGACATGAAAGGAGAAAGAGGAGCCCTGTTCTTTCAAATATACACCAGAAAAGATTTAGTAAAGGTATCAGATTGAATGATGATCAAGAAATCTAAAGAAAATATCAGTAAGCACCTTCATCCAGTCTAGTCTACATACAAAAAGACAACCAGAAGCCTAGGATCATTGGGTGAGTGATCCTGCCAAGGAATCACAAGCACAGACCAGATGCCTTCTAGCACTCTGACTTGGGATACTCCACAGGCACTTGCAATCTTCAACACTCTTTTATTCCAGTAGTTGAAAAACTCAGAGAGCCATGCTGAGGAAGCTCCCAAGAAGCCAGCAGTATTGCTGCCTCTGCTGCTGCAAAGGCAAGGCAAAAGCCAGGAGCTTTTTGACTGGTGTGTCCTGGGGAAAGAGGAGAAGAGGGTAGAAAGTCAATGGCATTCTGAAGCTGGTACATGGAATCCTGAAAACCTCAGTATTATAATGTCTGATGATGATCCCAAGAGTCCTGCAGAGGAAAAAATAGAAGGGAAAAACTCTCCAATATTCATGAGTGAAAAGACCAGAACCAAGTAGGACCTTTCATAGCCAAACACTTTAATCAAGACAAACTTAGAAAAGCAAATTCATTTGAGCAGTAGGAAGGGACCAAATGAGAATGAAGTGTTTACATCTACAGTTATATTTACAAGCATCCCTTCAGAATTCTAATGTTTTCCAGGGTCACAGAGATGTTTTGTATTTAGCATTTCTTTTGTCTGTAGGAAATAGATACCTTTTCCATTCCTGATTCATATTGTACAATGAATAATGTGGAAACTGTCCGTGTTATTCATGCCATCAATCAAAACCAAGTTTGGTGCTGGGAGGATATCGACCTCTAATGAGAGGGGTTAGGTTCCTCCTCTACATATTCCCTACCTATTGTTTGGGGAAAATTGCTTAAGGCTTTGATTTTTATTCATATCTATGGTCTTCCCAAAGTTGGATATAAAAAATTATTCATTGTACAATATGAATCAGGAACAGAAAAGGTATTTATTTCCTACAGACAAAAGAAATGCTAAATACAAAACATATGTGTATTGACTGAAAGACTTAAAATAGGATCAGTAACTCAGCATGTAACTATTACTTTACTTTCCTGAGAAGTTAAGATTTAAACCTCATCAGAATGTACAGCAGTTTGCAAGATTGATAAATAGGCATTTGACAGCCCCCCCTGTACTCTCACCTCATCAGGCCTAAGTGTCATCACAATTTAAGCAGGATATTGATAAGCTAGAGGGTGTCTGGAGGAGGGCAGCCAGGATTGTGCATGGCCTTGAATCCATGTCACATGAGGATCAGTTGAAGGAACTGGGCAGGTTTAGCCTGTAGAAGAGAAGAGACTAAGGGAGGAGGGGAGGAGAAAGGGAAGGTTTGAGGAGAGTTATCACGTATTTGAAGTGTGAAGGTCTGTCATGTGCAGAAGGGATTAGACTTGTTCTGTTTGACCTCAGAGGGCAAAACCAGGAACAATGGGTGAAAAAGGCAAGGAGGTAAATTTGGACTCGATAGCAGGAAGAACTTCCTAACACTTAGAGCCTCACAGAAGTGGAATGGGCTACTTAAAGTGGGAAGAGGCAGGCTGCATGACCACTGTGGAGAACGTTTTAGTGGGGATTCCTTTTATGCATGGGTTGGACTAGATCGGGGGTTCTTAAATTGTGGTACATGGGTCCATGGATAGATTTCAAATTTGGATGGGGTTGGAAGGTGAGGGTGGGATTAAATCTCTATTTCCACTAACCTCTAACTAAAATTTAACATTTCTTTTGATGATTTTAAAACGTATTCTGAGAAGAAAACCATAGGCTTAACCATATTGTCAAGGGGGTCTGTGACATACAAAAACAGTAAAAAACCCCTTTCTGAGAAATCCAGCTATAAAGGGCAGAAGACAGCATGATAGGAAGATGGTCAGCAAGGATGAAAGGATCGAGTAAGGTCTTTTTCAGGATGGGGGAGACATGGGTGTATGTGTAGGCAGTAGGGAATGGGCCAGTGGACAAGGAAAGTAAGTAAAAGAGTGGGGATGATAGAGGGAGTAGTCTGTTGTTGGAAGAGATGGAATGGAATGGAATGGAATCTCTTGAGTGGGCTGAGGGGTTAGCCTAGATAAGGAGTAAGCCCACCTCATCATGTGAGACAGGGGTGAAGAAGAAGTTAGTGCCAGAATACATCTGAATTATAGGAGATAAGGAAGAGGGGAGAAGAGGAGGCTCACAGAAAATGGCCTCAATTTTTTTCAGCAAAATATGAGGCAAGGATCTCAGCTGAGAGGGTTGGGGAAGGGGTAACCAAGAGAAGTTTGAGAAGGAATGAAAAGGTTTAGAAGAGGAAAGGGACCTATATGTACAAAAACATGTATAGCAGCTCATTTCTGAGAGCAAAGAATTAGAAATTGATGATGCCCATCAATTGAGGAATGGCTAAACAAGTTGTGATATGTGATTATGATAGAATACTATTGTACTATAAGAAATGATGAGCAGCATGCTCTCAGAAAACCCTGGAAAGACTTGCATGGGCTGATGGAAAGTGAAATGTATTGTGTACAAGGTAACAGCAATGTTGTGTGATGATTGGCTGTGAATGACTTAACTATTCTCAGCAATACAGTGATTCAAGACGACTCTGAAGGACTTATGATGAAAAATGCTGTCCATCCTCAGAGAAGGAACTGATGGTGTCTGAATACAGATTGAAGCATACTCTTTTTACTTTCTTTATTTTTCTTGAGTTTTTTGTCTGTGTTTTCTTTCATAACATGACTATTACGGATGTGTTTTGCATGACTACACATGTATAACCTATATCAAACTGTTTGTCTTCTCATTGAGGGGGGTGGGTTGGAGGAGGGGGAGAGAATTTGGAACTCAAAGTTTGAAATGTTGAAAGTTGTTTTACATGTAATGGGAAAAATGAAAAATAAAATATTTTTAAAAGGTTTAGAAGAGCAGCTATGGAGAGTGAGACAGTGAGTTGATAAGGAAGGTATAGTAGGATTGCCTAGCAGCGTTGAGGGCCTGCTTGAAGTCGTATAAAATAAATCTGTAGTGGATCCAGTCAGAACATGTATGTGATTTTCTCCATCTTCATTCAGCAGCACATGTGTAGGAGTGAAGGCAGCAAATGATGGAAATGATCCAGGGCTGCAGCTTGTCTAGGTGTTAGTGGTGTTATGATAAGCTTTTGACACTGTTGATTTCATTTTCCTATGTATTCTGTCCTTGTTCTTTTACACATCTGACCTCTGTTTTTGTTTCCTTTCATAGTTCTCCCTTGGTCTCACACATTAACTGTGGGCACCCTTCAGGTCTCTGTCCTGGGCCCTCTTCTCTTTTCATTCCATTCTCTCTCACTCCATGATATCATCAGTTCAAAAGGGTTCAATTATCATCTCAATTATCATATATCTAGATTTAGCCTCTCTCCTGAGCAACAATCATACATCTTCAACTGCCTCTTGAGCATTTCAAATTATAGGCATTTCATGCTCAACACACCCAAAAGTAATTTTATCATCTTTCTGCCCCAAACCCTCTACTCTTCTAAACTTCCCTATCAAGGTTCAGGGCTTTCAACCTTAGTGTCGTTCTCAACTCCTCATAGACATCCAACATATCCAGCCTACTTTAATACCTTATCATTTCTACCTCACTATATTTCTCATATAGTGACACAGAAATTTCCTTCTTTCCACTCACACAGCTACAGCCCTAGTTTATCACCTATCTGGTGGACTACTTTGATACCCTTCTACCTGGCCTCCTTGCCTGGAATCTCTCCCCAGTCCAATCTATCCTCCACTAAGTTACCAAAGTAACTAAGAACCACCTCCTACCTTTCTAGTATTCTTAGCTTTTATTCCCCTCCACGAACTCTTATGACCCAGCTCCACTGCTATGCTGGCAGTTACTCAGACACAACACTGTATCTCCTGTCTTCCTGCCTTTGCATTGCCTATCTATCCCACACAGCTGGAAAGCCCTGCCCTGTCCTGTCCTCTCTGCCTCCTTCACTCAGCTCAAGGCCCACCCTCTGTAAGAGTGCTGTCCTGGTCCTACCAGTTACAAATGCTTCCACTTTCAGATTATGTTCCACCTTTTCTGTATACATCTTATATATATTTACTTATTTACATCTCATTTCCCTAATTAGAATGTCAACTCCTTGAGAACAAGAATTGGCTTATTTTTTAAATTAATTTTTTTGCCATTTTTTTTGTATTCCCAACTTAATAAAGGCCTATGATTTCATTGGTATAAGGAAATCTAGGTGAGGAAGCTGCCACATACCAAAGCAAGTTGGTACCTTCTTTGTCCCCTCCATTAATTTAAGTTCACAACTTCTCTGACACTTGCAGTCTTAGAAAATTGCCTAGAGCATCCAGAGGTTAAATGACTTATTGAAAGTCACACAGCTTTTATATGTCAGATGCAACATCTGATACCTGGGTCTGAAGCTAGCTCTTCCTGGCTGTGAGGCCAGCTCTGTGCTGCCCTGTCTCTGAAGTTTTTATTATTAGATTTTATCCAGAGACTATCATGAGAAGTTTTTTAAACATGTGAAATATTTGGGGAAATGATACCTGGGAATAACTAAAATGCAAAAGTAAATAAAAATGAAATAGACTGAACATTGGATTGCCTAGGGAGTGGCTCATTGTTTCCCAAAATATTGGGACACATCAGTGTGTCACAGAGATTTTGCTGATAGATGGCCACAAGTAATCTACTTTCTGTCCTTCCCACTCTTTCCTTTCTACTCTGTCATAGTGGTGTATATAGATATACATATCAATATACACACACATGTATATATATATACATATATATACACACACACATGTGTGTACATATGTGTGTGTATGTATGCATGTATATCCTCTTTGTCATTGAGATTATGCTAGGATCCTGTGTGTGGTATAACTAATCCTCTATATTCAATCTATAAAATCATGAAGCTGTGGCAAACACACATGCTTGGTCAGTCACCAAATCAAAAATGCAGGAAGCAGGGAATAAGCCCTTAAAATTAAAAGGATTAAATTTAATACAAATAAAATTAAGTACTGCCTCTGTTGATTGAGGGAGAAGGGAACTATTTACTGAACCAGATGAGCTCTGAGAGCATTTTCAGCCATGCACTAGAGGCCTTATTATGTATTCTCTGTACCTAGGCACTTCCATCCCAAGACTTTTGTTAAGTGTAAACTTCTATAAAGGTTGTTATAACCACTAACTATTGATATCACATTTCTGGTCATATCTAAACCAGCCAAAAAGAACATGGTACTTACTGAAATTCCATCATCTTGCTCTTGCAGTGCCATACTTTTGAACAATATTTAGACACCATGATAAAACAAGACAGCTGTTAGATCAGTTTTGAAACAATTCAAAATGTGCCATTAAATGCTTACATTATTTAAAGCCAATTTGTGAAGGGATTTGAAACTGATGTTAGTTATCCTTAAAAACAATAGTCTGATAAATCTTTTCACTTTTTTCAAAATAATGAGGAATCTGAGATAAAGAAATTATTTTGTTGACTGCATGATTTCTTACAAAACAGTAGCTAAGCCTGTTAGAATTTCATTGCATAAGTGACTAGCCTGCTAAAAAGTGCTAGCTTTACCTTTAATTACTTGGCTTAGTGTCAACATTGATTTAAGACCTGGTTCTATTCTAGAAACAGAAGGGAGAAAAGGTTGCATGGTGCCTTCTGTTCATTTGGCTCTTGCTCTCTAGAGAACTTGTTAGTCATAACATTAATTCCTTTTTATGAACTTAAAGTATCTGGTTATTCCCTAAAAGTACATCTTTTAAAAAAAAAATTTAAGAAAATGAAAATTTTATTAAAACAAAACAAAACAATTGCACAGCCTAAGTGGTCATCTGGCCATAGTACCTGGAGCTATAAATGTACTGCTTCTATTAAAAACTGAAATGAAAAGAAATCAAATGCTTCATCTTCAATAAGAGAAAATATGAGTCCAGAGGTCAACTTGAACCAGATCATATTGGTCAAACCCTTAAAATCTATTATTTGCTATTGAGATTATTTGAACACTATCTATTGAGATTATTCTTAAGAGTGCCTGGCTTGGAATGAGGAAGATTCATCTTCTTGAGTTCAAATCTGGCCACAGACACTTACTAGCTCTGTGACCCTGGGCAAGCCACTTAACCCTGTTTGCCTCAATTTCTTCATCTGTAAAATGAGCTGGAGAAGGAAATAGCAAACCATTCTAGTGTCTTTGCCAAGAAAACCCCAAATGGGGTCATGAAGAGTTGAACACAACTGAAAAATGACTGAAGAACAACAAACAAAATTCATCTTCAGATGGATTTCTGTGATTATTTGAATGATTCTGTATCTCAGAAGTGGGTCTGTTGCTCCTTCAGTCATCTGTTCATGAAAACAAAAAGCCCCCACCTGTTGTGTTTCTATTATAATTTTAAAGTGAAAATTCTTGGTTTCACCAGTCCAAGAAGTTTCATTTCAATAGTTTCACATTTCTTTCCTTCAGGATTTGCTACCAGAACTCCAGAGGCAGCACCAGGCTTTTATAGGAATGAATTACCGGCTGTGAGACAGAGAAATCAAGTCCATCATTTACCAGGTGAAAATAAACATCACTGTTGACCACAAAAGTAACCCTAACCATATCTCCACTATCACTTATTCTCCATCTGATCTCTTTACCTTAAAAGTTTTGTCAGTATTTATTCTCTAGGAAACTTAGGACTCTAATGTTAGTTAAGGTAAATTTTCCTTATGCAACCGCTAGAACAGTAGATCATGATTTTAAGTAGACTTCTGACAATCCATGAAATCTACTTAAAGTCAAGATCTATTGTTCCAGTAATTGCCTCAGGAAAATTTACTCTAACTTATTTGAATATGAAATATGAACACAAAGAATTATGTGGAATGTTTAGAGATTTCCATGAATTTTAATTGGGGTGTTTTTCTGCCCTCTTCTCCATCTGCACAAGCCAATAAGAAAACAGAGTTCAATAGAGTAAAAGGCCTGAAAAACTGAGTAAGGTTTTCTTGTTTTTTCTGAGGTGGATATACCTTGCAAAATTCTGTCCTGACTTCACAGTGCAATAAAATAGCCTCTGTGAACCAAAACAGTGGTAATAACCTACTGCAAGTTTTTTGGCCTTTCTAGAAATGAGGTGATGAAATGTCTTAGTAAATACCATTCAGAAGAGTAGGAGTAAGAGGTGTGCCAGCTCCCTCTGGGTCTCAATCTGGTTCAAGTACATTTTGGGCATCTGTACCAACCACAGGAATCAAAAGAACCAAAAAGGATTTAAAAAAATATCTGAGACTGAGAACTCGATAGCCAAGGCTGTATGTAGCTTGATAAATTGTAATTTAATTAGAGTATAATGCTGTGGACCCTCAAATTAAAGTTATTAGCCAAAGAAATAATCATATTTCCTAATGATTATGAATACATCGATACCAATTTATTATTAAAAACTTAGAAATGTGCAAATAGAAGAGAATTGAAATCAGTGGTAAGCTGTGCCAAAGCTGTGAGAAATAGGTTCAGATACCACTGTATAAGAATTTAACAATTTCATCACAGCCACATTTAATGAATTTCAGAAACAATATTGGACATGAAGTTAGAGGAAGAATTGTCCATATAACTAGTTAATTAAAAGTACTGATTGTTTACATAATCCTTATGACCACACTGAATTTACTAAGTCTTTATTACTCTTTGATACTATGTTAAATGCTATATGAAATGATTTCTTAGACATTATCCTTGCGTCCTAGTAGCTTACAACCTGAGGCTAACAACACTAACATGTGTAGAAATAAAGGCCACTAAACAACTTCACAAATATTGGACAGGTACAGGAATTTAATATATTAATGATTTATTAACATTGTACCCATACAGATAAGTGTGAGTGTATGTATGTGTGTACATTTATTTATACAAATACATGTGTGTATATATAAATATATACATATATATGCACTCATATACATATGGGTATACACATATATAGACACACAGATGAGTTATGACAGTTGCACAGAGGGATTCATCTTATATACAAAAATTTTAAGAGACAGCATTGTGCTAGAGCAAATTCCATCAACTGTGCCTTCTCTCGCTACCTTCTCAGCCACTCCTTGTCCAGTGGGAATGGGGCTTCCCTGAGGAAGGCTAGAGGGTAGGGAAGAGCACAGCACCTCAGGGACTTCAGCACCCAGTGCTGGGACCATTATCTAATTGCCTGTTTATTCACTCAGCACCCCCCCTTTTATGCCCAGGGCAGTTGTTTTGCTTGTCCTGTTCCAGTTCTATTATTATAAGCTTTATATGAAGACAAAGTGGAAGCAGGAAGAATTCACTATCTTTTTCCAAAATAGTCAGGAAGTCAGAGCTTTACAATAGATTTTGTTAATCCGCATAATTCTCATTTTCTATTGAGTGATATGTTTTCATTGGATAACAAAATAAACTTAAGCATACAGTGAATACCTAGGTCCAAATCCTACCTTAGTCACTATACCTTTGTAACTCTGGGCAAGTCATTTAAGCTCCTTGTGCCTTTGTTTTCTCATCTATAAAATGAGGGTTTGGGCTAGATCACCTCTAAGGCCCCTTCCACATCCAATTCTAATTTTCTATACGATTCTATGCCATGGGGCAAGACCCATAGCCAAAGGAAAGCTTGATGATTCATCTAACTCTACCTATAACTCACAGACACTGGCAGTAGTAGCTAGATTTATGTTTCAAGTAAGGCCTCAAACTTTTCTCTGCTTTGACTGCTGAAAGGCTAATTCAAGTATAGAATCAAGAAAATTACTAAGTACCAAGTTGGAACTTAGACATCCTTTAGCTGTGCCAGGAAGTCCCACTTACCAACTTCTAAGTTGATTAATTAGCCTTCTAGCTGAACCAGAAATATAAAGGGACTTAATTTCATTTGACCAGGATTGAAGAAGGTATTTCCCACATAGATTAAGATGGCATCCTAGTTCTACTCAAGAATCAAGCTGCAGTCTTTTCCAGTGCATTCATTCAAAAATTTATTAAGTAATTACAAAGTGCAAAACATTATAGGAAATACAAAAATGAGAAAGACATAGTCTTGGCCTTCAAGGAACTCGTGAACTATATTTTGGAATGTAGCCTCATTCATTATGGCATGAGTCACTTTAGCTCACTAGACTGCCTCCTTCCCAGCCTTCTGTTTGAAGATAGGGTAGTCTAGAAGTAGAAGGGGGATACATAATTACATAGCAGATTCATGATCTCACTCTGACTTGGAACCTCAGCACCACCTGATTCAGGCCTTAATTTCCAGGCAAGTCTCAAATTAGGCGTGTCATTTTCATTCCTTTATATTAATATATGTCAGTTTTGGTTCCTCAAACTATCTTGTCAATCAGTTTCCAAGTGGGTCATAAGCTAACCAGGTGCAGCTGTTCCCTTAGCCCCCTTAGACTCAATCCAAATAAGGGAACTCTGCCTCTGTGGCAAAACGATTGTCCCTTCCTGTTTTAGATCAGTACTGTTCAAGCAGTATTCCGTAGCTCCTTTGTATTACACAGAGTTCCCTAGAAACCCACCCAATCTAACCACACCAGAATGGTAGGGAACCTTGCTGCTGAGAATAGCAATCCCAGAACAAGTTTTGTAGTCTCCAATTGAGATAGGTTTATAGTACCTCTTTCTAGTCAAGGGGTTAGTCAAGGGTGTGATGAATGAAATTTCCCAGCATAACTTCTTTATCCCTGCTCACTTTGGGCAGAGTTTTGAGAAAGTACACTGCCCAGTGAGTTGGAAGGAATTGCTGTTCCAATTTGCATGGCCAGAACCATACTTAGCAATTTTATTACTTGGAATAATTGGCTGTAAGTATGTCCTCAAATCAGCCTTTGTGGAGGAGCCCCCAACACTGGTCCAGTGTGCAAGATTCCAGCCTATTGCAAGGCTACTGAGGAAGGCAGCAAGGCCACTGCCCAGAGATGGGCAGAGTGAAGCTGGGGGGTTGCCTGGTATAAATTTTAAGCCCCCTAAATTTTAGTGGCCTGGGGAAAAGAACTAGTTATCCTGCCAGTGTCTTCAATCTGACTCAACAGGGCAGAAAGTAAAAATGATGTAAATATTCTGGCCCAGGAAAATAAAACAAGTTTAGAAAAGTGATCTTTGGCATAACCAAGGTTGCTAAGTTACATCCATATGGAAAACAAAGAAATAAATAGTTTTCTTTCTGAGCATCTCCTGTCTACCTTTCTTCTCTAATTTATCTTTCTGTCTGGCCACTTACCACATTCTTTTCTCATCCCCTTCTATCCCCTAACTACTTAATCACCCTTTTCTAACCTGTTCCCTAATCATTATATACATTCCTAGCAGCTCACTTATGGGTGCATCACCACTTTCATCTGCCTTGCTTCACCATTTGAAAGTAGAACCCCCATTGGCTATCACAACTTTGTTCTTCTCCCCCAGAGAACACTTCTAGTCATAGAGCTGCAGAATTGGCCCTGGGGAGAACAGAAGCAGGAATGTGGCATATTTTTAGGAGAAATTTAGTCAGTAAACTTTATAGATTAACAGACAGAAAGTCAAAAAAGAACAGCTGGGAAAATAGGAATTCAGAGTCAGGAGAGAAACAGGTTAATTTATTAGTAGGAATGAAGTGTGGGTTCCAAGGAAGATGAAAGAATGCTCATCACTTCAATGTATGTGTACATTTGTTGGTACCAGGTTTAGAGGCTGGGATTTGTCCTTGTATGTTCTATGCGCTCCTCTAATTAAAATCTTCAGTTTATCTTTGAGATGGTCAAAAATAAGATAAGCTACAAAAGGATACTATTCTGGGAATTAATGCTATATATTATGTCCTACTGATATGTGTATGTGTATAGAAATCCAAAGTTATGAAATAGATAGATTAGGGGACAATTCTTTCCCTTACAAAATAATTATTTGCTTTATAAAAGAATTCATTGAAGGATTACTTTAAGTAGCAAGCTGTCTAGTAATCTAAAATATAGTTCAATTTATAAAAATTTACTGTATATAATATTTTCGGGGTCATGCCTATTGAATATATATATAAGCACACTAAATATCTATTTGGCTTCATTATATTTTGATAGAGAATTTTTTTTCTTTCCTGCATTTGGCACTTAATATAAACCAAAGTGTTGGCTTCCTCATAATCTTAGTAGAATTCTTCTATATTTGTTCATCCCCCTAGGGACAACTGCCTACCTGATAATATCTCAGTAAATGCTGGTAAGAAAAGTATTTTATTTGATTTTATACAACTGGTTTAGCATATAAAAGCATTACATCAGAGAGTTAGAAAGGTTTTTTTAGAAATTATCCAGTCCATTACCTTACTAAAATGAAGAGGCTCAGTTTAATCTACCTTGACATATAAGCATATGTGCTATTTGAAGGCTCTCTGGAACATATAATTCTCCAACCACCCTTGGTAACCCGTACTCTTCTTTAGCAATTTGCACTGTCAGGAATCCTTTCTTATGTTTAATCAAGTTTCTTTTTTTATTCTTGTTCTGTCTTCACTGGTGATGGAAAACTATTATCAGCTTCTGTATATTAACTTAGATTTGATACTGAAGTGAGGTGATGGGTTAGGCTTCTCTTTCCCAGTTTAAATATGATTCATTTTACTGAACACCTTCATTTTCATTTATTCATACCCTCTCTATTGCCCACATCACTATCTTCTGTTTCTCACTTAGCCATTACTTTTCCGTCTGTTTATTTAATCTCCTGATTTCTTTCCCACACATCAAGCCATAAAGACTATATCATACTCTAAAGTCAGGTTGGATTAGACAGAAATGACTTGAAGCTTGAGTAGTTACTTTCAACAAAGTAATTGTGAGGTACTTGTGGCTTAGTGGAAAATGGAAAGATTTGGAGTCAAAGATCTGAATTCAAATCTAGGCTCTGCCATATCTCTGCAACTTTGGGCAAATCATGTAACCCTTCTGGTCTCAGTTTCCTCTTCTGTAAGAGGAAGAGGTTGAACTAGGTGAATTCTCAGCTCCCTTCTAACTCTAAATCTCTGATCCATCGCTTTTTATGTCTGGGGGAAAGTAGAGAATATACATATACCTAGTGATGATATTGTTATCAAATTAAGACTTCTGAAGATAGGTGGTAGGCTACAAATGGTGAAAAAATCCAGTACTATTCAAATCAAAGAGATGATTAATATTTTTGAATTAAATGTACTATTATTATTGGTGAATTGTACAATTTCTTTTTCATCTTTATCACCAAGAGAAAATACTAAGAAGATGGAAGTGGTAATGTGGAATATAAAGTATGCTTTTCAACTAACAGTTGAGGTTCTATTAGGCATTGATAATCTGAAAAAAAAATTTAAAAGCTCTTCATCCTAAACTTTGAGGAAATTGGTATCTTAGTGATCAAGTGCCAGGTTTTATATAACATATTCTGTGTGATGTTTTTCCCATAAGAAAGAGGTGTGGGAACAGATTTTTTAGACTTTTCTTAATAAATTACCCAAAACATTCATGTAGAATTTGTCAACCAAATTAAATCTGCCAAAGATACATATATGTAGAACATGTAGGCATCAACAACTAATGGGGAATGAATCCACAAGGGTAGCATGAGGTATGGTAATGCTCCAAATGGGTGGTAGGTTTTAACTATGAAGGAAGGATAGGAGTAACAAAGAAATTATGAGATTGCTGGTCAGGTTGGGTAAAATGATGATAACTGACAATGGAAAGAAGGAAGAACTTTTCGCCTCTTCTTTTTCTTCTGATTTCTCTGCCAAAGGAGAGTGATCATTGGACTAGAAAAGATATGTAGAATGGCTAATAGGAAATTAAAAGAATAAAATAAGAAAGGTGATAGTAAGAGAATATCTATGCCCCCTAGGTAGTTTATATCTCTAGGCCTCAACAGACTACATCCCAGGTTACTGAAGAATCTGGCAAGTGTGATTGCTGTGCCATTGTGATCATGGAAAGATCATAGAAAACAGGAGAGGTTCCATGGGATTGGAGAAGAGAAAATGTCCCAATTTTCAAAAATAGGAAGGACAGAGGAGTCTATAAACTATGAACTTCATTTCTATTCTTAGCAAAAATGTAAGACATATCATTAAAGGAATGGTTTGTAGATATCTAGAAAGGAAAGTAATCATCAGTAAGAGCCAGAATGACATCACAAAGAATATAGGTCATGCCAAACTAAACTAATTTCCTATATTGATCCAGTTGGACCAAGTAGTAGACAAATTTTTATTCATTTCATCAAAGCATTTTTCAAAGATACTCATGCTATCTTTGTGGGTGAGAGAGAGAACTGTGTTAGATGATAATACAGTTAGATAGATTCAGAATGTATTGAATGATTACATCCAAATAGGTCTTCATTTGCTTTATGTCACATTGGAGAGAGCATCATAGTGGAATATCACAGGAATCTGCCCTTGTCCCTGTGCTGTAATAAAAAAATAATAATAGTAATAATAATAATAACTAGCATTTATATAAGCTTTACAAAATATTTTACAAGGATTATACTTATAGCAACCTTGGGAGTAGATACTAATATTATCCCTATTTTACAGATGAGAAAACTGAGGCAAATAAATTAAGTGACTTGCCCAGGGTCACACTAGTAGGTAAATGTCTAAGACTGCATTTGAATTCAGGTCTTCCCAATTCCCCAGGTCTAGCACTCCAGTAACATGATAGCATTGATATATATATATATATATATATATATATATATATATAAGAATAGCATTTATATAGAGCTTTCCAAAGCATTGTACATATATTACATCATCTGATACTCGTAATAGCCGATAAGTTCTTTGAGGGCAGAGACTGTTTTTGTTGTTATCTTCCTAGTGTGTAGCACATAATAAATACTTAATAGATGCTTGTTGAATTGAATTAAATTCAAAAATAAGCTTGAGAAATCTAACTATAGTGATTATTTTATATCATAGCTCTCCTTTGCTAGTAAAATTTTATAAAGGTGTTTTTAAGCACCAACTTGGTCAAAAATGAGTTATAGAAATTGCAACATGACTTTAGTCCAGAAATCAATACAATTTGATCTTCCGTATACAACAGGTAAAAGTAAACTACTGGGGGGGGGGGCAGCTAGGTGGCACAGTGGATAGAGCACCGGCCCTGAAGTCAGGAGGACCTGACTTCAAATCCGGCCTCAGACCAAACACTTGATACTTGCTAGCTGCGTGACCCTGGGCAAGTCACTTAACCCCAATTTCCTAAAAAAAAAAAAAAGTAAACTACTGGGCCACCAATAACTTTAATCTATGCTTATGGGCCTTATTAAAAAAATAAAATTTATACCATCAAGCTGAGCTCTGGCTTCTGTAAATTAGAAGGTATCCCTGTAGTAAATTGTTAGTCCAGCTTTTTCCAAAGGAATAGAAGTGCTTGGTATGTTAATAGTTATACAATATTAACTGTTCTCTAGGACTTGTAACCAAATCAACAAAGGATTTTTGTCTGCTGAGATATGTATTATCATTATACAGAATCCTTCCTAATAATATAATTTTACTTTATATATGTATAGTTTTATGAGAAAGAAAGAGAAAGAAAGACAGAAAGACAGAAAGAAAGAAAGAAAGAAAGAAAGAAAGAAAGAAAGAAAGAAAGAAAGAAAGAAAGAAAGAAAGAAAGAAAGAAAGAAAGAAAGAAAGAAAGAAAGAAAGAAAGAAGAGACTCTCCCCCCTGAGTTATAGATACATGAACTGGTAGCAGTCACTAGGAATCATTAGCTTTGCCATTCTTTCTCCCTATCATCAGTTTGGGAGATCTTTGAAGAAGCATCCTAGAGAAATTTATATAACCCATCCCTGATGACCTGGAGGAAGAGGGCAGATTTTAAAACAAACAAAGAGGAAGAACACCTTTCTGAATGCCAAAAACACTCTTGGGAAGTTCCATATTATCGCAGGTACAGTTCTAAGTGCTAGAAAATAAAGAGGAAAAATAATTATGTTCTTGCTGTGAGCCCTTTCAAAACGGGAAGCAGAGATCTGTTGAGCCATATAGGAAAAGCCATCTGAAGATGTGGGTTGTGGGAACAAGATGCCATTCTGCCCCCAGGGTTGTAAAAGAGCTATAACATTGTCAGCTAAGATTCCAGTGTAACCTGTCCCTCTCAAGGAGCTGAATCATCTTCTGAGGAGGATAACTGAACAATGGGAAACAGGAAACAAAACTGAGCATCAATGAGAAATGATCAATGCACAGCAGTGTGAATGCCGCCCACATCATTGCTTGGAACAGAGATAGTGACTGCATTGTAGCAAGGACACAGGATGCCTGCCAAGAATGGAGGGCAGGGATAGTGGAACACTGAGACACTGACAGGAGAGAGTCTAGTGAATAAGCAAAGCATCAGAAAGAAGGAGCGTAAATGCTCCCAGCCAAAAACAAAAAAGCAATAAGGCACCGAGTTATTAGAAAAGAATTAAGGCCAGCCTCCCTCCCTTTTGCTGGATGTCCACCCATGGCAGTATTGCAAGTTATAGAGACCATGGAATATCCTGTTAGAAAGTAGAGCACTCAAGGAGAAAGTGGGGGTTCCTTTGACTCACTATGGGGATGGATATTAGTCATTTCTGTGTAAATAAAATGGTTGTATGATTTGAAACCCTGTAAGCCTGAGTATTGGTAAGAT
The DNA here is from genome assembly GCF_003287225.1 of Phascolarctos cinereus. Taxonomy (NCBI): domain Eukaryota; kingdom Metazoa; phylum Chordata; class Mammalia; order Diprotodontia; family Phascolarctidae; genus Phascolarctos; species Phascolarctos cinereus. The sequence goes on from NW_027556098.1 coordinate 113,010,855, forward strand.
TGTACCACCCTTGAGGAGAGTACCAAATATTAAAATTCCCAGGTTCTACTTGAGTGGTGGTAACAAGCCAGATGAGTCCCCAAAGTATGATGTGTCAAGAAGAAGTCTCTAATGTGCTTCTGTAACTAAAGTTTCCCAAGGCCAGGCCATCACTGGATTTTCACAAGCTGAATGGGCCTCCAAGAGCTCTACAGGGTTCTATTATCAAAATGCACAAGTGCCATCTAGTGGAGAAATACGCAAAAGGGCGAGCACACATTAAAATTGTTGCATTACAATCATTAGCATTCATTTATTTAATCAACAAATATTTATTGAGCTCTTGTTACGAACAAAGCAATATCCCAGATCATATATGAGACACCTCTTTTACTAGATGACCTCTAAATTTCATTCTAGACCTAAATCTGTGATCCTGTAATCCTATGAGTAGATCTCTCAAGTCCTATCTAGCATTAAAATTTAAAGAATCTAAAATACCAGCATCCTTCATCTCAGTTATTTTCACTAGCATTATCATTTGTGGTCACTGACACCTGCTTCTCTTGGCCACATTACTTTTTCCTAGCATAGCCCTAACTCAGTCCCTTTCAGTGTTTCTCTTTATCATTCCTTCTTGAATGTTCCGTTCTACTCCCTCTTGGTACATCTTTACTATTCTCTCCACTGACAATTTACCAGGCAATGAGAAGAAAATTGATTAGTACTCAGCCTGGTAGTCTCGAACCCCATCTTTACTCTTTAGTCGACGTAGTGTTAAAGGTATCTCAGCTCTTACATCAACATTTGGAAGATGGTAAAAGTTATTTTTAGTCCCAAGAAATTCTGGAATGATTGAGTTGGGTCTGGAGACAGAAGTAAAAATCCATTTGGTTCACTTGAGTTGAGTAATGTTTTATATTTGAAAGCTAATGTTCAAAATTTTACCCAGTCTCAAAAAATGTTATTTTTATCCAGTTCTTAGGGTTTTCATAACACATCTATTTTATCACTGCAAAGAGTGTCTAGACTTGTAAGTCTTACTCATCACTCCAGTCTAATAGTTCTGGTATACAATTGTATTCTCTGATGGGATTCCTGTGGCAATAGGGGGTACTGAGATAAGATATTATCCTTACAGTTATCTCTTTCTTAAGGAATTTCATATTTAATAATTTAACTAGTTTAGATAATCTTTGCAAAACCTCATATTTCTAGCCAGAGTTTGAAATATTTTGTCCAGTGGCCTATCCAGTATGTCATGCTCAAAGCTATAGTAATTTGAATATCCTTCAGGTTCTAACATTGAATGCTATAAATTAATGAGATGCTAAGGCTTAGATACTGAGGGAATCCATCAACCTAAGATGTTTTTCTCATGTTTGGTAAATGCAAAGTGATGTTAGTTATATAATATATAGTTTTTGAATTAGTGGTTGCCTCGTTAACAACCAAATCGAAATCACTTGCCATTAGCTTCTAGTACTATATTTTCAAATGATACACTAAAAAATTCCAAACTCAAAGCAATATAATCAAACTAATAGGGATACAATAAAAATATAAATTCAAATTTTCAACATTTTAGAATGAGCTGGAATATTTCCACTTTATTAGTGATATTTAACATTTTTATACTGAAGTCAAAGAATGTCTTGAAAAACAGCCTCATCCTTCTTGTCACACCCAACAAGGGCTTCAGAAACTTATTTAGCTCTTAACTTATTCCTTGTTTCCTGTATGACCTCAGGCAAATTCTTTAAACTCTCTGACCCTCATCTGCAAAAATGAAACGCTTGGATTTGATTCCTTCTAAGGTCCCTTCCAGTTCTAATCCACTCAACAGCTCCCAAAATGATTATTGGAATCTTATTCCAATACTTCATTAAATCTGTAATGCGTCCTTCCCCATCTGGGCAACCACTCCATACTTTCTCATTTGGTTTGATTCTTATCCTTGTCTTTCCATAAATCCTCCATAGAAAGGATACCCAACATGGTGAAGAGCTTTCTTTGGTGCTTTTGATATTTGAGGCAGAGAGTGGGACACAAGTGTAGCGCTCAAAAGGTCTGTCTCTAACCTCTCACTCCCATGATGTGGCCAGAGTCCACTTCCTTTTTCTTGATTATGTTCTTGATTATGTCTTTTATGCCACTTCTCATGCTTTAGTAACAAACTACAGACTACTTACACCTACCATGCATACTTTTATTTTCCTTTAGGTCACCTGCCATCTTAAGTCTTCTAAGATTGTAATATTTCCATGCTTTACAATCAAAGAGCAGCCCCAAAAGACTATTGGTGTTTAAAAGATGGGCCTTTGTATGAGCAGATGACTTGAAATCATTGGAAGGACAGCATAATTTCCTCAACTATCCAACTTGATTTATTGCAGGCCTGTTTTATTATCCACAAGCAGTACTGTCCATATTTCCTATGCATTTCATGTACATAAAGATAAATTAATTAAAAGAACTGCCTGGCAAACTGCATGCCATAAAGTGGAAAATAATGTTTTTCATCAATTTTATTTTGCCATTGTGAGTGCTCAGATTACTGTCTTTCAAGTGACTATGGATTTCACTGAGGAGACTTTGTAGTATTCTGAAATTCAGGTGGAATTGGAAAAATAGTATTTGTGAATAGAAGATTTTGGAAAACCTAACTATAAGGAGGGAATGTTTCTGTTCAGATTTTCTATAAGGCTTCTGTATCACACTAGTAAATATCTTAGTTAAACACATGACTGCCTATTTTATATCTTGTCTGGTGTCTATACTGAATGGCTCATTGAAGAAAGTTGACTATGTGGTTACAGCTATCACAAAATCTTGTATGATTTTAAACATAAGCATGTGAGATACTAGGATTGAACAGAGGCTTTAAAGCAAAATTCTTTTCAACCAAATAAAAGTATTTTAAAAAATCAACAAATAAGCACAGTGGGATCTAATACTCTATATTTCTCATTCAGTTATGTGACATTGAAATGTGATCTACTATAGAAAAATCATGTGCAAAAGCCTGCATGTTCAGTTTTCATGTTCTCATTAAGGAAACTCTCATTGTGTGTACTGATGCCTTACAAAGAATTTATAGAGAGAGGAAGTAGATAGATTGGTTGGTAAGTGCTAATGCCTTCACCTTCTTTTGATTCTATCTATGATCTTTCCCATTCTCATGGAATCTTATCTTCTGTGTGTTATCTTGAAAACCAATAATGAATGCCTTTAAAATCTTGTCATCTAAAGCATCTAGTTCTTCTTTATGTATTTAATCAGGTTCTCCTCTTCTTCCTACTATAGTTGAGTCTTACCTCAAGCTTGTTGACTTGATTTGACTTCACCAAGCTCCCTGTACATTCATTTCTTCAGAAACTGCTTTTCAACTATTTTGTAATTGTGATCTTTAGTTATCCTCTGTAATGTTTTATAAATGAACTTGTACTCCAGACTGCTGTTTCCCTAGGCTGCTGTGTCTCTCTGCTTAACAAAGTGATCAAATATTTATTGATAAATAATTTTGGGGTCATTTCAACCTCCTCGTTGTTTTCATTGGCTAAATTTGTTTAAGAAATGTCAAGGAAATCTTTACTTTTTTCTTTACTGTCTTTACTTCTAAAAAAATCAACAGCTTGTTTATATACATCAGGATAGAGCTACTATAATTATGTATAGTGTCTTCTTTTTCCCTTTGTCCTTCTCATTTGTCACTTAATGATCCTAGTACGTATAGACAGCTGATTTTGAAATGTCAACAATGCCAATAACCAGCTTGTTAAGCTATAATAGCATCTATAACCTATAATGTAATATATGATAGCATCTATGAGCTATAATTTTACCTGTTAAGTTATAATAGCATCTTCTAATTCTCTTTTAATGAACATATTCATGTTATATAGGCATAAAGCTTTTGAGTAACCAAAAAGTCTTTGAGTTCTTCATTTCTTAGTCCAAAATCATATTTTTCAACATAATTTTTTATTCTCCTTCCCTTTTCTCACCTTTACATTGAAATCATCCAGATATATGTTGACTGTCAAGAGGGGCAGCATGGTATAGTAGAAAGAATTCTCTGTTTGGCGTCAAATGTCCTGGGTTCAGATTCCAACTGTGCCACTTATTACTTGAATGACCTTGGACAAGTCAATTAACATCTCTGTGCCTCAGTTTTATCATCTATAAAATTCAGGCATTGGACTAGGCATCTTCTAAGGTTAATTCAAATTCTATATCTATGATAACAATGGTCTTAAGTTCTTCATAAAATTTCTCCATTCTCTACAACAGATATTGGCGTGTAAGCTGAAATTATCCTCATGATAGTAAAGCCTTCTAGAACTTGCTTTCCATCATGATTAGATCTTTCATCAAGGAGTGCACCCCTATGTTATAATGAAGAATCAGTTTTAAGAATCTTATGGTGTATAGTTGGATTCTAATCATCATAATTCCCATCTTTTCTTTTTTAAATCAGCAAATAGCATAGATGTATCATTAACATGCTACCAAGATAGTTTCATAGAATCATAGAATGTTATAGTTGGGATGGCTTGAAGGATCACTGTCCAAACCCTTCATTTTCTAGATGGGGAAGCAGGCCTACAGAGACTGTGACTTGCCCAAGGCCATATAGCTGAGTAGTAGTAGAGAACTAGAATTCAGCTCTCCAAACTGCCAGTTCAGTACTCTTTATAGGTCATTTTATCTCTAAATAGTAAAATGAATCCCAAATTGTTTTTTAAAGTACTTGCTAGAAAAAGTAGAGTTTCAATGAAAAAATTAATCCATAGCCTTAAAAAAGCATAGAATATAAAGTATAAATATTAAATATTAATAAAACATTAAATATGAAATACTTCTAAATTGTTCCCCTTTAGTGCCTTTCTTTATGCCACAAATGAACATTCCATCTGAATTGTTTATGTGTTTCTCATAAACTCTTTATGCCAATTACTAATAAGAGGAAAGTTTTTAAGTAAAAGGTGGGATTTGTGTGGCTTCATATGAACCTTTGAGTGTTCATCAACTGTAATACATTTGCAAACATCAATTGCAATACATCTAGTAAGGTTTATTAATTCTTTTCAAACTAATTATATGCTTTCAAATTTTTAGAATATATATTTAAATAATATGTAGTTAATAATTGTTAATTAAATATTTGGCTAATATTTAATATGGCTATAATCTGCCATTTCATCTGCTGTAAGTATGAGGAATTTTCTCTGCCTATATCATACCTATTAAACTTTTTTTTTCAATTCAGGATTATATAGTTTATCATGTCAGAAATGAGGACATTTTGACCTTATCCTAAAAATTATTTGGAATGCAGGAATTGTGCTTTTGTGCAAGATCCTTTGATGTTACATTTGTCTGAAATTCCCTTTATTTTTCTCCTAACAAAATGAGAGCCTGCTTTTATTGCTATACATGAGAAAAAAAGAGACACTTGATTATTTAACACAAAACTAAAAAACAAAATTGCTCTTCAAATATTTGTTTGCAAATGAGCACCTAAAATTAGATAGTTTTGAGCCAACTCTTTGAACAATATTTCTGCAGTTATACATATTAAGTATATATATACTCAAGAGGATTATAATTCTTATACCTTAGGACATATGTTCTCCCTCACTCCTCTTTACTTTTTATATAATTAACAACTGCCTTTCTCCTTTTTCTGTTGTTTCAGTTAAAGGATCAAGAAAGTTAAGTCTGCCAACAGATCTTAAGACTGATCTTGGTACGGTAGGCGAAAGCCAACAATTTTAAGTTTCCTTACATCCATTTGGCTAAACATTTTTACCAATCAATCCATAAAATAGCACAAATGTCCTGAGTACCTTCTAAAGCCTTCTTCAAAAGCTTTCTTAAAAACCACCATACAGTTCTGTTGGCAGCATTCAACATTTTGCTTGTTAACAATCATTTTTTTTGTAAACACATTTTCTAAATCATTGCACAGCAAGATTTTTATTTTAAAAGTGTTTTTGAGCTTTGAACAGCCATACTGATTGATCATGTTTTTAAACATGGTATAGTCTGGTATCATTTTCTTTGTGTATCATTTTCATATATGTTTCATTTAGCAATAAGGACTATTTAATAGCCACCAAATTAAAAAACAAACCTGGGTCATCAAGGGAAGTAAGACTTTAACTGTACTTTTTCAAAGGGTTAAGAAAATTTTATTTTCAGTTATATTGTTGTTTTATCAGTAATTATGTCAATGAAGTAAATATTTCCTAAGTTGACATTAGAAATTTTCTTTTCAGACATCTTAACTGCTTGTGCTAACATGATTATTTGGAAATGGAATTCTTATTAAAATTGAATTTCCTTTCATTTCCTTTACCATAGTTTAAAGGCATATCTTTCCATATATCAACATTGTTGCAGTATTAGTGGCAGTTTCTAGTATTTTTTAAATGCAATTGTATATTAGTTTCTGTACTTGATTCCCTAAATATAAATGTTAAAATGATATTAGTAAAATGTGTTACCATGTTATATTGCAGTTTTATTAATATAATGGATGCCATAGAAAGAAATAATGCTGTCAATTGCATACCATATGCTCTCCATATGAAAGAAATGAAATGGATCATACTTATAAAATAACTTTAATGTTCATTTCTCTGTAAGATAGATGGTAATCATATTTTCTGTTACCATTTCCCCACTGAACATTTTTCCTTCTTCCAAGTGTAAAAAGGAAATTATTTTTCCCTGTATAATTTTGATATCTTTATTGGAGGAAGTAAAAAAAGTAGTACCATTCTAGAATGGAGATGAAAAAGCCATGACTATTGTCAATCAAGCTTTTCTGTATGAAACTATCTGTCCCAAAGATGGAGCAACCTGGTCAACAGCTTTCTTCCCACTATTTGCAAGTACTGCCCTGCTGTAAGCAAATTTGGTACATAAAATTGTGTGTTTACAATATGCATTTGATACAAATGGCAAATTAGAGGATAACACTCCATTAAAGGATTTTTTTTGCCCTACAAAAGCCCTTGCAGTGATTCCCTTAAGCTAATAGCTTTCAAGTGGATGTAAAATTACAATGAACAATTTAAAAAACTTACATTTACCTATGAAATTTTAGTAATTTATCTACTGCTTTAAAGAATGCATACATGGCATAAACATATAAACACCACTGCTCTTCAGTATTGTGCTCTTTTTAGCAGGACCTTAAGATCTCCAAAGAATCCCAGACAACAATTTCATTTACTCTTTTGTATCAGCTGGGATTTCTTATGCATGACTTCATTTAATGCTTCCTTTCTTTTTTTTCCACTTATTTTTTTTTCCATATGCTTTTGAGTTGAAAATTTTTCTCCCTTTTCCTCCCCCCCACCCTCCCCAAGATGGCACACAATCTGATATAGGCTTTACATTTACATACCCATTAAACATATTTTCACATCAGTGAAGTTGTGAGTACAAATTAAAATCAATAGGAGGAACCATCAGAAAGATGAAACAAAACTCAACAGAAGGTAAAAATAAGTGATGGCGATGTGACTTCCATAGTTCTTTCTTTGGATGTGGACAGCGTTTTCCATCCTGAGGCCTCTGGAGATGTCTTAGATACTCGTAATGCTGAGAAGGGTTCAGTTTAACAATCTTAGTCATTGCATAACGTGGCTGTTATTGTGTACAAAGTCCTCTTGGTTCTGCTCTCAGCATCAGACCATATAAGTCTTTCCAGGTTTTTCTGAAGTCAGCCTGTTCATCATTTCTTATAGCACGGTAGTATTCCATTACATTCATATACCACAACTTGCTCAGCCATTCCCCAATTGATGGGCATCCTCTCAATTTCCAATTCTTTGCCACCACAAAAAGAGCTGCTATGAATATTTTTGTACATGTGGGTCCTTTTCCCATTTGTTTGATCTCTTTGGGATATAGCCCTAGAAGTGCTATTGCTGGATCAAAGGGTATGCACATTTTTGTAGCCCTTTGGGCATAGTTCCAAATTGTTCTCCAAAATGGTTGGATCATTTCACAACTCCACCAACAATGTATTAGTGTTCCAATTTTCCCACATCTTCTCCAACATTTATCATTTTCCTGTTTTGTCATGTTGGCCAATCTGATAGGTATGATGTGGTACCTCAGAGTTGTTTTGATTTGCATTTCTCTAATCAATGATTTAGAGCATTTTTTCATATGACTATAGATGGCTTTAATTTCTTCATATGAGAACTGTCTGTTCACATCCTTTGACCATTTATCAATTTGTCTTAATTCTCTATATATTTTAGAAATGAGGCCTTTATCAGAGAGACTGGTTGTAAAAATTCTTTCCCAATTTTCTACCTTCCTTCTAATCTTAGTTGCATTGGCTTTGTTTGTGCAAAAACTTTTCAATTTAATGTAATCAAAATTATCCATTTTGCTTTTCATAATGTTCTCTATCTCCTGTTTGGTCATGAATTCTTCTGTTCTCCATAGATCTGATAGGTAAACTATTCCTTGTTCTCCCAGTTTACTTATGGTATCAGCCGTTATATCTAAGTCCTGAACCCATTTTGACTTTATTTTGGTATATGGTGTGAGATTTGGGTCTATGCCTAGTTTCTGCCATACTTTTTTCCAGTTTTCCCAGCAGTTTTTTTCGAAGAGTGGGTTCTTATCCCAGAAGCTGGGGTCTCTGGGTTTATCAAATAATACATTACTATAGTCATTGACTACTGTGTCTTACATGTTTAACCTATTCCACTGATCCACCTCCCTATTTCTTAGCCAGTACCAAGCAGTTTTGATGATTGCTGCTTTATAATACAATTTAAGATCTGGAATTTACTGCTTCCTTTCTTAACCATTGAACAGCAATGTGAAGCTTTAAGAACTACCCACCCTCTCCTAGATTACACCATCTGCACTCCACATTTCTCCTCTATCAGCCTTGTTGAGGCACAGCTAGACACCTTGGAGAACTGTTTTATAACCACACTTCAGTGAAAAGTTATCCCCATGATTTCCCCCATTTAGAGTTAAAATGTCAAAGAATAATGTAAGTTGGTTATGTGAGGGGCTGTAGAGAATACAGTGCTCAATTTGCAGTTAAAAAGACATGGGTTCAAATTTGGTCTCTATCTCTGTGATCATGAGCAAGTGATAAGTAAGCATCAATGGTTTGAATTATGAGGGAGGGAGCTTCCACACTGATGAAATCAAGGACTTTGATATAATAGGCTATACTTACATCTACATAGTGGTCAAACCCCTTATTGTTTCAATTCATGTCAATGTTGGTTTTAAAAAATTTAGTCATCAAACTTTCCATCCAATCTGAGTTTTAATATGGATAAACCAGTCCTACCTCAAATGACTAATCATTTCAGTGTAAAAGTCAAACTTTTTAGACTCAGTTTATCAGACAGCTTTTTTACTTAATTGACTAGTCGATTTTGTCAAAAGCATTGATTAGTATTCCTTTGTAGATCAGCTTAGTTTTCTTTAATGTCATCCAATTTGTTAATGATCTCTCCCAGTTTTGTGCCATCTGCGGATGATATAATCCCATTCGTACCATTATCTAAGTCATTAATAAAAACACTTAAAAACACAAGGACAAGTGCAGATCCCTGGGGCATTCTACTAGAAACCTCCTGCCACATTTCCATTGAACCATTAATGACTACTCTTTTAGTCTGGTTAGCCAATCATTTTTGAATCCATCTAATCCACACGAAACCTATCACTTTAATGACTCATGATAGAATTTTCCCAGAAATTGAAGTCAAGCTTTCTAACTTATAGTTTATGGATTTTCTTCTCTTCCCTTGTTGAAAATTAGATATTTGTCCTTCTCTAATCTTGTTGTGGCTCTCTTGTTCTCCATAGCCTTCCAGATATCACTGAAAGTGGCTCTAGAATCATTTCCACCACTTCTTTTAGAACCAGATCATATAGTTCAGGGCCAGGTGACTTGAACTCATCAAGAGCAACTAGGTGCCCTCTTATTCGCTCCTTACTTATTTTGAATGGCAATTCCAACATTAGACATTAGACAATAGACCATGTTCAAGTGTTTCCGAAGCAACGATAATACATTCCCTTTATTTTTTTTTACTTTTTTTTTTATTATGTTTTGGCAATTGGGGTTAAGTGACTTGCCCAGGGTTACACGACTAGTAAGTGTCAAGTGTTTGGTCTGAGACCAGATTTGAACTCAGGTCCTCCTGACTTCAGGGCTGGTGTTTTATCCATTGTGCCACCTAGCTGCCCCAATACATTTTCTTCAGCAGGAAAAACAAACCAAAAACAAAATAAGAGGTAAGCAATTCTGCTTCTAGGTCTTGTGAGCTATTATCATGCCATCTGCCCCAAAAGAGAGGCTCTCTTTCTTCTTTTATTATCCTTTTTCTACCTGTATAGCTTTTTAAAAACCCCTTTTTTCTCCTTAGCTTCCCTCAGTACTTTCAACTCATCCTGAACTTTAGCACTCCTGACATCGTTTTTATAATAGTAGATCATGCAACTCTTTTATAGTCATCTTCTGTTACTTCCCATGCTTCCATCTTCTATAAATTTATTTCAAAAATTAAAAACAATTGGTGAGTTCCCTGTATATTCATATTGATGTACTAAGCAAAACAGAATATTATATTTGCCCCTAGATTAATGCCTTATATACTGTACCAGGACATATCCAGTGTGGGCCAATGAGCTGGAATGCCCATCTTCTCCCCATAAAAAGGATCCTTAATTCTGATTCTGTATATATGGACAGGGTTCAGTCCTTGGGGAACTTGGATCTTAAAGAGGAAGCAAGGTGGCATACTGGATAAAGTGCTGTTTTTGGAGTTAGGAACATTTGAATTCAAATTCTATCTCAGATACTTATGGGCCATATGATCCTGAGCAAGTCACTTAACCTTTGTCAATCATCAGTTTACTCACCTCTAAGTAGGTCTATTAATGGTACCTACATCATAGGGATATAAGAATCAAGTGAGATTTTATATATGCATATAAATTTGCATATGTGAGTGTGTGTGTATATATATATATATGAACATACATATTTGTTTACACATGTATATTATGCATATACATATGTGTGCATGTGTGGATATATAACATCTCATTTGATATCTATAGTTACATAGTGCTTTGCAAACCTCAAAGCACTGTATAAATGTTATTATTATCATTATTATCATATGGGTTGGCCTCTTTTTCTTATACTCTCTGGCTCTTTACACTCCAACTCCAGAGCCCTGGGAGAAGTTACTTAAAGATTAAGTTCTACTTATGTCTAGAGTCTCTCCAAAAGGATATCAAACAGTACAATGTAGAATGTAAATCTAGCATGACGGCTATTTATTTCTTCCACGTGAAAGAAATGCTTAACACAAAAGACTCAAGCGTGAATTGACAAAGACTTAAACAAGCAGCACTTACTTATAACCACTCTTATAATCTCCCAGGGGTGTATGGAGTGTTCAGGGAGAACTAGCACCTCTAGTGTGAGGACTTGTCAAGCCTTTTTCAGGGCTCCTTATCCACCTTTGGTGTCTGCCTTCCACCCAACTCTTACCTGTGGCTCTAAGAAGCTATAGCATGTGCAGCAGTAAAACTATCTAGACAGACAGACTAAACCAGGTTGAGGGTAACCAGTGAACCTCAAACTCTTCATGAGTTAGGGGGATGTGTAGCCAAGCATATGAAGACATCCTCTGGCAGAATGAGTGGATGAGAACAATTTGTTCCAATGGCCATGAAGGCGGCTGAAGCAGACACTGTGGGTACTTAGATCTTGGTCAGACATCAAAGACACCAAGGTCAGACATCAAAGACACCAAGGTTATCCTCTGCATCCTGGGCTATCACCAATCAGTCATCCTGAAGTCCTAACTTTTGTCTTGCCACTGGGCTTTGATGACTCTGGAAGAGAGAGGCTGACCTTGTGATGTCATTGCTTCTCTTTGAAATAAAGGACAAAACAACATAATCTCCCAGGAGGTTGATACTTAAAATAGCAAAAACATGAAGCATTTTTTCATATTTTCTGGCAAGCCAGGCCAGAGATTGGGCACTTCGTCCTATTTGTGTTTGTCTTTTCTTCTGCAAAGTGCTGTAGTAGCCATAGGAAACACCTCCTGTAGTGTAGCCAGCTCTGACTAAGGGACTCTGGAGCTTTCAGATTTATAAGGTTGTCTCCTATGCTGGAAATGTCCATCTCAGATATAATGTTCATTCATCTATGCTCAGAAAAGAAACACAAAGGGGAAATCTAGATCTTTGAAATCCAGTCTCAGTCTCACCTAGCCTAACATATGTGCTGATTGCCTCATGTGAAGTCAATTCTTCTGGGACACAAGAAGGCACCCCTTTACAGCCCTTCATGAGAAGTTCAATGAGTTTGAAACACCCTTGAAAGAAATGTAAGGCCAATAGTAAGATGTTCTTCAAGGAGGAGTAGAATTACTGTCCCAAATAAATGGGGGGAAAAAATAGATACTAAAGAATCATTTGCCTCATTTTCTACTGAAGAAGGTATTAAGAGAGATTCTCACTCCCCCTTTGTCACCTCAAGTAGATGGATCAAAAGTCTAGATCAAATATTCATGAATTCCCTGGTTGTTATAGCCCTAGTCAACCAATGTAGATAAATCACCAAGACTAAATAGCATTTATCCAAGTTTTGAATAAATGTAAGTGAAACTCTGGAACCAAAATGTCTAATCATTCAACTTATCACAAAGACTCTGTACTTCACTTGCTTAAACTACTATATCTACTTGCTCCTTCTTACTTTACATACCTTCCTTACAAGCCACTTTTTGTATTCCCAACCTACCTTTCTTCTTGACCCCTTATTTGCCAAAGTAAGGTCTCAGGATAGTTGCACATTTTCATTATCAGTATTCACAGATTTTCCATATCTGCCCCAGCCTTTCTCATATAAATATAATCAAATAGGTTTTATCCAGAAACCATTGTTGGGCAATAATCTCTCCTAGACTTTCCCACTCCTCAAAATTAAGAACCTTATACTATATGAGGTAGATTTGCTAATTGATTCTCAGAGCACAACTTGTTTGAACCTCTTGCAACTGATCAAAAGGAACAATATTGAAGAGGTAACCTAGGCCTTCAAAACATGGCTGCATCCTTAAGGGTTGATTGCTTCTAACAACTCCTTCTTTGGCATCCTGGACCAGACTGCTCTGCGCTTGTTTCTGATCTACCAATCTAATTATCTCCTTTTCCTCATGGTTTCATCTCCCAGCATCAGATGAATGACTTTTGTCTCCCACACTCCATTTGGTTTGCCCATAATCAGTTCCCTCTTCATTGCCAAAGGTAGCTAAAAGGAATAATGATGAGTGAGAGATTTAGACTACAGTCCCAGACAGTGGCAAGGCTGAGCTACAGCATCAACTACCTATTCTCTATATGGATTTTCTGGGGCAAGCCTGAACAACCTGCAGCCCGCAGGCCATAAGTGGCCCACAGGCACAGGATTTCAGGGGGCCCATGAAAAATGGAGAGGATGTTTTCCTCTATGTTGTTCCCGGGTCACCCGGAATCATTGGCAGGCTGCAGGTTGTGCAGACCTATTCTAGGGTATATTGGAGGAAAAATGGAAGTACCACAACATACTCATCAGAGACTTACACGAATATTCAAACAACAGCATGAATCACATTCAGATGTAGTTATTCTTTGTCATGACTTGAGTTAGAAACTGCTCACATAACTGGTGTAAAACTCTCCGAGGGATTCATGTATTCCATTTTTTCCCCTCTGTGGAAGTCCATCTTACCAAAAAATATAGGTGGATTGTGCCTCTACGTACATTACCACACAATAAATCAATTACAATTAAAAATAGATATCCACTCCTCATTTAGGAGCTCTTTGAATGGTCTTGAGGTTTCTGGTGCTGTACAAAAGGGGATCTCTAAGAAGCCTTTAGTCTAATTTGAGTAATCAAAAGAAATAAATGTTTAAGTGCCTACTTGTACAGAGCACCATGAAAAGCCCTGGGGAAGGTACAAAATTTATGCAAGACATTAGCTCTAGCTTCAAGTAATTTAATTTAGTAGGGGTATAATATATGAACACAGATAATTATAATCAATTGATCAAACCAGCATTTAAGTGTCTAATATGTGCCAGGTGCTAGGCTAGGTGCTTTGGATAATACATAATATTACATGGTAATTGGACTAAAACCATTGCTGAGCCATCACTCAGTCAATAAGCATTTTATTAACCAGTTATTAAGTATCAGATACTGTGCTAAGTGCTAGGAATACAAAGATAGTCAAAAAACAATCCGTGCCCAGGAGGAATTCACAAGCTAATGAAGAAGACAACACATAAATAACTAAGTACATGCAAGACATATACACAATAGGTAATAGGACCATAATCTAAGAAGGGAAAGCACTCACAGCTGGAGAAATACTGAAAGGCTCCCTGCAGAAGATGGGACTTGAGCTGAATCTTGAAGGAAGCCAGAGAAGCCAAGAGGTAGAGATGAGGGGACAGGGCATTCCAGGGATGGCTGTCTGGGCCAGTACAAAGATTCAGATGAGAGGTGGAGGTGTTGCGGTCATGGAAATGAGCCAATGTAGCCAGCTCATGGAATTTATGAGGGTAGTAAATTGAAAGACTAGAAATGTAGGAAGTAGGGTAAGGAAGATTATGAAGAGCTGTAAATGCCAAACAGAGGAGTTTATATTTGATAGTGTAGACAATGGGCAGCCCCTGGAGTTTGGGGTGGTAGGGAAAGAGGAAGAGGGATGACATGGTTAGACCTATACTTTAGGAAAATCACCTTGGCAGCTGAGTGGATTTTAGGTTAGAATAGGGAGGAGGCAGTAAGTAAGTAAGTAAGTAAGACTAATTAGAAGAAGACTTATAATAGTCCAGGTGAGAGATAAAGGTCTAAACTAGAGTGGTGGCTGTGTGAGTGGAGAGAAGAGATAGATAGAGATGACACCCAGGTGAACCTGGGTTAACTAGGAAGATAGTGGTGCACTTGACCATAACTGGAAAGTTAGGAAGAGAGAAGGGTTAGGGGGGAAAGATAAGTATTGTTTTGGACTTGTTGAATTTGAGATACCTACAGAACTTTGAGACGTACAAAACAAAAGCAGTTGTTAGTATGTAACTATAGCTCAGCAGAGGGATTGGGACTGGATATATAGATCTAGGAATCATTTGCATAGAGGTGATAATTGAACTTATGGGACTTGACAACATCACCATTTATAGAGGAAAAAGGGAAGACCTAGGGCAGAGCTTTGGGTGACAACTGTGGTGAATTGGCCTAACATGGATATGGAACCAGCAAAGGAAACAGAGAAGGAGCAGTTGAACTGATATGAGGAAACCCAATAGAGAACAACATCACAAAAACCCAGAGAAGAGAGAGTATCCAGGAGGAGAATATTCAAGAAGAGAGTGACCAACAGTGTCTAATGCTGAAGAGGTCAAGAAGGATAAGGATTGAGAAGATTTGGCAATTAAGAGATTATTAGTAACTTTGGAAAGAGCAGTTGAATGATGACAAAATCCAGATTAGAAAGGATTTAGAAGAGAATGAGAGAAGGAAATGTGGGCACCAAATATAGATGGCTTTCTCAAGAAGTTTAGCTAAGAAGGGAGGGACAAATGCAGAATGATAGCTAGTGAGGACGGGAGGATTGAAGTGGTTATTTTAAGGAAGAGGGAGACATAAGTATATTTGTAGGCAACAAGCAAGGAACAAGTAGATAAGGGAAGATGGAAGGGGAGAGTAGATCTAGAGTGAGACATAGTTGGGGGGAGGGGTCAGTTGAGAATGAAAAATGGGGTTGGTACATTAGCAGCTATATGTTCATAATCACTGAGATTGGTAGAGTACAAGGGGATGGGAATATGCTAGGCCTTGTAGATCTATTGAGAGGAAGAGAAATCCATTGATGGAATCATAAAATTGGGCTTTTGAGGTCCTTCCTTGAGGATGGTCAGAGGAAAAAATAGGTAAAGCTTATGGAGGAGGTAGCATTTGAGTTGATCTTTATATGGTAGAAATTCAACAGGCAAAAGGAAGCAGGAATTTCAGGCTTAGCAAACAGTGTAAGCAAAGGTGGAGAGGTGAATTCTATTTTTGGAGGTCAAATACAGACAGTTCCTGTTTTACATAAGTGGACTATTCCACAGACCTGTTCATAAAGTGATTTTTATGTAATGCGAATTTGCCCATGGGCATGGGGAAGGGAGGGAAGGATGGAGGAAAACAGAAAGTGGCCTGGCAGAAAGCTGGCACATGATTCAAGGACACTTAGGAATGAGGGACAGAGAAGTGAGAGCAGCAGGAGAAACACATGGGGGCCAAGGCCAGCCATGTGGGGGCCAGGCCAGAACCAAGAGGAAGAGCGTGTGGGGGCCAGAAACAGACACAGACAGGAAAGAACAAGTAACACATGGGAGCCAGGACAGACACATGGTACCTGAGTGCAGATGGACATAAGACAGACACATTGGGGTCAGACACTCTGTTCTTCTGTTTTCACTTAAGAGTATTTTTAGGTTTTTTTCAGGGAGTTGGGAGACTATGGAACACTGAGCTGAGGAGCAGGAGCACAGAGAGAGAGAGAGAGAGAGAGAGAGAGAGAGAGAGAGAGAGAGAGAGAGATCACAGTACTGTACAGTAACGTTAACATAGGTGTTTAGAATGTGAATTTCTTTCAGGATTCTTTATACAAAGTTGAATTTGTGTAATGTGGATTTATGTAAAGCAAGAACTATTGCAGTCTAGTTTAGCAAAAGCACAGAGTTCATAAATGAAGGGAATACAAGATAAAGTTAGACTGGTAGAATGACACCAAGTTCTAGAAGACTTTGAATAACATTGCAAAGATTTTGAAGTTTCCTGAAAAATCAATAGGAAGAACTTGGAGATGTTTGCACAGAGGAGTGACATAACAAGATTCATAAAGAAGGGAGATTATTTTGACAACAATGTGAAAGATGGATTGAAAGGAGGAAGGAATAGATTCTAGGAAACCTATAAGGAGACTGATGCAATACTAACTACGAATGGAAATAGGAACCTACATTAGGATAGTGACAGAAGCAAAAGAGGGGGGTGATGATTGGAGAGATTATTATAGAAGGGAAGTTAATAGGACTTGATAACTATAAAGGAGATGGGAGAGAGAGGACAGTCAAAGAAAACCCCAAAGTTGTGAACATGGGAAGCCACAGAATGAAAGTTAGAAGGAGAAATTGTTTTAGAAGCAAAAATAATGGGTTTGGTTTTGGACATGTTGAACTTGACATTGCCTTGGACCATTGAGGTGGAGATGTCTTGTAGGCAATTGGAGATGTGGGTCAAGACTGTGTTAATAGACTGACCTGAAACATTTATATTCCATCTGATCATTTGTTTATCATGTAAGTAAGATTTTTGAAGTGTCATCATTCAGGTAGCAGGGCATCATGGCTATTGGTTTTGCTCTCTCAGTGTGTGCCCATGTACCCAATTCAACAAACAGTTGTTAAATACATATGTACAAAGCACAGTGCTATCCATTGGGAGAGCTACAAAGCTGATGTTGAAAATGTGACATGTTTATGAATATGTATGATACAAGGTACAATGGAAGGTTCTAGACAAGAAATAGGAAGAACAGATCACTTTCTTCAAATGTCACATAACTACAAATTATGCATTGATAACTTCCGTGTGACAGACATGTAGGTCCTATGGCCTCATTAGTTCTTATTTGCAGGCTATTGTAATAAATTCTGTAAATCCTAGCTACTAACTTGATAATGAGGCCTAAAATTAGGGAGAAAAGGAAAACACAGATTTTATCTCACTAGGAAACTGTAGATGCTAACAAGACAACATAAAAAGGAAGGAGCTGCAGGCTGTTGCACTGACAAATAAACATGGTAGCAGCTCTGTGCAATTAACAGTATTTTAGCAGTTGTTGAGTAAAAGTTACAACTGAGATTTTGTAGCTGAATTTACCAAGGAATATTCTTTCACTATTTCAGAAGCTGAGCTACCAGTTTGCAGCTGGGATTTGGGGAGAAATAGGTGAGACTGCTGGGACAATAATAATAACTAATATTCATATAGCACGTTAAAGGTTTTTGTTCAGTCATTTTTCAGTCATGTCTGACTCTGTAACCTCATTTGGGATTTTCTTGGCAGAGATACTGGAGTAGTTTGCCATTTCCTTCTCCAGCTCATTTTACAGATGAGGAAACAGAGGCAAACAAGGTTAAGTGACTTGCCCAGAGTCACACAACTGGTAGGTGTCTGAGGCCGGATTTGAACTCACAAAGATGAGTCTTCCTGACTTCAGTCCTGGCACACAGAGGCTTGTGCCACCTAGCTGCCCCTAGAGTCTCTTCCAATTCTAAGATCAGTGGTAATTCACTTATACTCATTCTTTTTTGTCCTTCCCCTCTAACTTAGAGAATTTATTGTACAGTGGCTACATAATGGATTAAGTTCAAGTTACCCTGTGGATCCCAGGACCTACAGCTATTCCCAGTCCATGCATTCCCCTTTTTTTGGGGGAGGGGGGAATGTGTTTATTTCATATAACATTTCTGAATTTCACCCCCTTCCAGCTTTTAAGCAGACAGTTCTAAACTCTAGCAATCTCCCAGCTCACTTTTAAACTTGCTTCTAAATTTTAGAGGTTCTTTGCCCTTTTGCCTGAACATCTTAAATGAAATTTATGCTATTTTTGAAAACTAATCAACAAATAAATGGATTTCTTTCAAGGTTTTTTTTTTTGCAAGTAACAAGGATTTAAATTAGTCAGATTTTGGAGTGGCCTTTCCCCTCATTACATGGTACAATTTGCACTGAATTTTGTAGTACCCTTTCTAAGTGTTTTTCTGAGTTGCCTTGAAACTAAATTGTGATAAGATATAAACTTAGGATTCCTGCTGATTTGCTGAAAATTGGATAGGTGACTTTTCTGTTGAAATGGAAATTAAATTCAAGAATGTCCTTTACCTTAAAATTCAAAGGCAAATTACCAATTTTATGGGAAATTGCAAGCTTTACAGATCTTGATGGTAGTAATTGATGCACGCAAAGTCATTCTAGGGGAGAGGGTAGTGTCTTCTCTAGGAATTATCCTTTAAGAGACAGAGGGAGCCTTAGGAAGACTCCTCAGGGAGTCTCAGAAACAATCCTGGTTAGTTAGTCTAGGGATAAATTCTCTGCAGCTGCCATCACTCTCTAATAATGTGATCAGCTCAAGTCTATGTTCAGGTTCTGCCTTGCTATCTAGAATCCAACACAGACAAACTCAGGATTAGTTTGCCCAGGGATCCCTCATCTCCAAGGAACACAAAGACATATTTCTTCCCTATGCCAATGACAAATGGACTGACCCAGAGGCAGAATGGTCAAATGAAAGAGCAATGGAGGAGGGATTTTAAACCCTAGAAATTCCCTAGAATACATGGTTCTATACTGGCATTTGTATTTCTGTATGTGATATTGCTCATAAATCTTGTTCTGTAATAACCTCTTTCAGCAAGCAAATCAATCAGTGTCAAAGACATCTTCAACAGCGCTAAACATAGGCCAAGGCTAACCAGCTTCCAGTGGAGACAGCAGCAGATAAAAACCTAGTTTTCCCATATTGTCTGTGTGTATGCTTTTCCACTGCCATACATATGTCCCCAGTTTCCCTCTTGTCCTAGCCTATAATTATAGAAAGAACATGACCTTAATAAGTGTGTATGGGCTTCTTTACTTCTTTCCTTGAGTCCCAAGATACATCTCTGCAAATTTATGGTAATGACAATATTTCCCCACTCAAGCTTCCCTTGCTTTCATCCCCTTATCAAATAGAGTAGGGGTAAGAGGCCATGGGCAAATAAAGTATGTGTGACATGGAGTGTCTTATTTCATCTGATGCTCATTTAAAGACACCCTTGATACCACCCTGGAGGTGTTTTTTACTACATCAAACAGGAAATTTGGCTCAAGTTACTAAAGAAACAAGGCAGAGATAAAGGTCCATTTTAGTGCCTAGAAAGCTGTTACTGTTCTGGCTTCCAACCATATATAACTTGTTTTTTATTCAGGAATCAGGTCAAAGGGTCTTTCAGCTATGTATAAGTAGGCATAAATTTATGATAAATAATTTGCCATTCCTAGAAATCACTGAAGGACCCTAACTCCCCAAAACAGAAACCATTAATGGATGACCTTGATATAATAGGCTGGATCCATCTAAAGAACTGCTGATCTCAATATAAGCTACATCTAGTAGTTCTCCTTTTTCCCAGGTTTACAATAAAAACAATTTGTCCATAACTGTAGGTGCACCTCTCACAGTTAGTGTGTTCTTTTGGTTGATACGAGAAAATTAAAATGTTATAATTATAGGTGATAACACAGTGTTCCAGCAGGTCTACTAACATTGCAATAGTAAAATATTGAATGGTAGAAGAAGTTGTTGTTACAACTAGATGACATCCATAATGATTATGCTTAGCACTAAATGCTGCTGTCTGATCATTCCCAGGACAAACATAAGTTGAGTTATATGTGTCATGAAGACCTAGTCTTTAAATGCATTATGGTCCCTTAGACCTTCCCCTGGATGTAATGGCTCAGCAATGGCATTTCCATTTTATAGGATATTTGCATTTAACATCTATGTTCAAACTACTTTGATAATGTGTATTGTATCCCTTTGGCGACACAAGAAAGAAAAAAGTTTCTGTGGATAATCAGGAGGGGTAAGTGAAGTCTTTTTCAAGTTTTCCTATAAATATTCCCAAAATTCCTATCACTTTTTCTTATTCAAAGCAAAGATCCACCTTACCAGATGGATCCTTGTCCTGGAGAGATCATTTAGCCAAGCATGGGATCCATGTAGCAGAGGGCTTTTGATATCCACAACTTAAAGATTTCAAAAATGAATATTGTATTCTCAAGGCACTTTAGAAAGACTACTCAAGCAAAGTGACTGCTGATCATTGTCATTCAGAAATTGCTCCTGTAAGCAGCCCCAGTCAGGCATGGAATGAGGGAAGTAAAAGTTTCTGTTGTCCATTCCAATACTGTATTATGTTGCCAAAATCACTCTAGTCCAATTACTAACACTAAATGCCCTCGGTGGTGTGTTGCCCAACATGTAAAGATAGTTTTTCTTTAGACTATATTCCTGGAAAATATAAATGAAGTAGAGCCGAGATGGTGCAGTGAGGCAGGAACTCCCTTGAGCTCTCCCAAATTCCCCTCCAAACTTAACACCACAAAAATTTAAAATAACATCACAAAATGAATTCTGGAGTGGCAGAGCCAACAAAAGGATGGGGTGAAATAATTTTCCATCCCAAGACAACTTGGAAGGTCAATAGGAAAAGTCTATCTCATTGGGGTGACAGTGGAATGCAGTCTAAGTGACCTGGGCAAGCCAGCAGGAGGCAAGGCTCTGTGCCCCTGCACAAGCCAACAGTGAGGTCAGGCCCCACCCCCACAAGCCAGTGCAGGCTTTGGAGCAACTGAATCAGCAGCAGTGATTCCCAGAGCTCTCAGACTACAGAGGGTAAGGGGGCCAGACAGGTGGTTAGAAGAAGATTACAGGGGATACTTTGTTGGCACAGGGGGAAGGATTCTGTTGCATTGACCAAACAGGGATCAACTTCACAAACCTAGGTCACAGAAGAAGCACTAGCATACTAGAGCATGCAGCCACAGGGGAGTGGGGATCTGGGTCACAGGTACAGGATGGAAAAGAGTGCTTTTGGTTGCTCACAGAACAGAGCACAAGCCAGGAGAGCAGTGACCACACTTCTCCTTAAATCATACCACCTTGGAAGAATCAAAAACTTACTGGTCTCCAGATGAAACCGCATGAAAACCACAGCATGAAAAACTTGAAGTTTGGGACAGTGCCCCTTTCATCCCAGAAACAGAGCACATAACATAACATAAAGTTAAAAGTCAAGAAATAGGCTAGAAAATGAACACAAAAACAAAAAAACCCGACCATAGAAAGTTAGTATGGTGACAGGGAAGATCAAAACACAAACTCAGAAGAGCACAACAATGTCAAAACAGCTACATGTGTGTGAGCTGGTTTCAGGCCCCAAAAGAGTTCCCAAAGAATTTTAAAAATGAAATGAGAGAGATATAAGAAAAATTGTGAAAAGGCATGAATGATGCAAAGGAACCATGAAAAAAAAAAAATCAACAGCTTGGTAAAGAAAGCACAAAAATGGGAAAAGATGTATGAAAATTTTGAAGAAAACAAATTCTGAAAAGGGAAAATGGCCAAATAAAAAGGAGGTACAAAAGCTCACTGAAGAAAATAATTCCTTAAAATTTTGATTTGGGCAAGTAGAAGCTAATGACTTCCTGCGACATTAAGAAACAATAAAACAAAATCAAAAAAATAAAAAATATAAGAAAATGTGAAATATTTAATTGGAAAAAGAATTGAGCTGGAAAATAGATTGAGGAGAGATCATGTAAGAATGGTTGGACTGCCTGAAAACAATCATCAAAAAAGAGCCTAGGCATCTTCTTTCAAGAAATTATCAAGGAAAACTGCCTTGATATCCTAGAACCAGAGGAAAAATAGAAATTAAAAGAATCCACTGATCAACTCCTGAAAGATATCTCAAAATGAAAACTCCCAAGAATATTATAGCCAAATTCCAGAGCTCCTCAGCCAAGGAGAAAATACTGCAAGCAGCCAGAAAGAAATAATCCAAATATCATGAAGACATGATCAGGATTACACGGGATTTAGCAGCTTCTACATTAAAGTACTGGAGGGCTTGGAAGATGATATTCCAGAAAGCAAAGGAGTTAGGATTACAACCAAGAATCACCTACCCAGTGAAACAGAATATAATCATTGCTGGGGGCAGGAGGAGGATGAGGAATGGACATTTAATAAAATAGAGGACTTTCAAACATTCCTGATGAAAAGACAAGACTGAACAGAAAATTTGATTTTTCAAATATGAGACTCAAGAAAAGTATAAAAAGGTAAATAAGAAAAAACATAAGGGATTCAAAAAGGTTAAACTTTACATTCTTACATGGGAAGATAATATTTGTAACTCTTAAGAACTTAGTCACTATTACAGCAGTTAAAAGAAGTATACATAGACAGAAGGTGTGGGTATGAATTAACTATAATGAGATGATATAAAAAAAATTAAGGGATGAGAAAGAGGGATGCACTGGGAGAAGGGGGAAGGGAGAGGTAGGATGAGGTAAATTATCTCACATGAAAGAGGTACCAAAGAGCTATTGCAGTGGAGTGGAGGGGATGATGGGGGCGGTGGCAGCCAATGCTTGAACCTTACTCTCTTTGGAATTGGCTCAAATAAGGAATAACACATGCATTCAGTTGGGTATAGAAATCTATCTTACACTAGAGGGAAGTAGGAGAGAAGGAGGATAAGAGAGAGAGCAGGAACTAATAGAAGGGAGGGTGGTCAGAAGCAAAACACTTGTGAGGTTGGACAATGTGAAAAGAAAGAAAATAAGCAGGAAAAACAAGGGGGAAAGAGGATGGAAAGTAATACACAGTAATAATAATTGTGAATTAGAACAGGATGAATTCACCTGTAAAATGGAAGTGGATAGCAGAGTGGATTAAAAAACGGAATCCTACATTATGTTGTTCATAAGATACACATTTGAAGCAGAGACACACATGGAGTAAAGATAAGGGGATGGAGCATAATCTATTATGCTTCAGATAAAGTAAAAAAAAAAAAGCAGGCGTAGCAATCATGATCTCAAAGCCAAAGCAAAAATAAGTCTAATTAAAGCTGTGCAACCCTAGGCAAGTCACTTAACCCCAACTGCCAAAAAAAAAAAAAGAGAGATAAGGAAGGAAACTACATCTTTCTAAAAGGTACCATAGACAATGAAGTAACATCAATACTAAACATATATATATATAATTATACATATGTATATCTATATATATAATATTATATATAATATATAAACTATATACCAAATGGCATAGCATCCAAATTTTTAAAGAAGTTAAATGAGTTACAGGAGGAAATAGTAAAACTATGCTAGTGCGGGACCTTAACTTTCCTCTCTCAGCACTAAATAAATCTAACCAAAAAATAAACAAGACATTAAGGAGGTGAATAGAATTTTAGAAGTTAGATATCACACACCTTTGGAAAAAATTGAACAGGAATAGAAAGGAATATATCATTTTTTAGGAGTACATGTCACCAACACAAAAATTGACCATGTATTAGGGCATAAAAACCTCATAACCAAATGCAGAAAAGCAGACATATTAAATGCATCCTTTTTGGATCATAATACAATAAAAATTACTTTCAATAAAGAGCCATGGGAAGACAGATTAAAAATTAATTGAAAACTAAATGATCGAATCCTAAAGAATGAGGGGGTCAAAGAACAAATCATAGAAACAATCAATAATGTCATTAAAGAGAATGACAACAATGAGACAACATACCAAAATTTATGGGATGCAGCTAAAGCAGTACTTATCGGGAAATTGATCTCTAAACACTTATGTCAATTGAAATACAGAAAGAAGAGATCAATAAATTGGGCATACAACTAAAAAATAAACTAGAAAAAGAACAAATTAAAAATCCCCAAATAAACACCAAATTGGACATCCTGAAAATCAAAGGAAAGAGTAATAAAATTGAAAGAAAACTATTGAACTAACTAGGAGCAGGTTTTATGAAAAAAATAATAATAAAATAGTTAACAATTGGTCAATTTGATTTAAAAAGAAAGAAAAAAATTATCAATATCAAAAATGAAAATGTGAATTCACGACAATGAAGAGGAAATTAAAGCGATTTGGGGGAGTTATTTTCCCAATTGTGTGCTAATAAATCTAACAATCTAAGTTAAAATACATGAATATTTATAAAAATATGAATTGCCCAGATTAACAGAAAAGGAAATAGAATACTTAATTAAGCCCATCTTAGAAAAAGAAATTCAACAAGCCATCAAGGAACTCCCTAAGAAAAAATCTTGAGGGCCAGGTGGATTCACAAGTGAATTCTACCAACAGTTACTAAACAATTCATTCCAATACTATATAAACTACTTGGGAAAATATGCAAAGAAGGAGTCCTACCAAATTGCTTTTATGACACAAATGTGGTGCTTATACCTAAACACAGGAAGAGCAAAAACAGAAAAAGAAACCTATAGAACAATTTCCCTATGGAATGTTGATGAAAAAAAATTTGATATAGTGCTAGCAAAAAGATTATAGCAATATATCATGAGAATTATTAACTATGACTAGGTGGGATTGATTCTAGAAATGCAGGGCTGGTTCAATATTA
The DNA here is from genome assembly GCF_003287225.1 of Phascolarctos cinereus. Taxonomy (NCBI): domain Eukaryota; kingdom Metazoa; phylum Chordata; class Mammalia; order Diprotodontia; family Phascolarctidae; genus Phascolarctos; species Phascolarctos cinereus. The sequence goes on from NW_027556098.1 coordinate 113,036,190, forward strand.
GGAAAACTATCAGCATAATTGACCATTCAATAACAAAACCAACAAATCTTATGATTATCTCAATGGATGCAGAAAAAGCTTTTGGTGAAATACAACACCTATTCCTATGAAAAATTGTAAAGGACATAGTGAGAAAAAGAACATAATGAGACAACATATCAAAAATTATGGGATACAGCAAAAACAGTGATCAGGCAAAAATTTATATCTCTAAATGCTTATATCAATAATAGAGAAAGAGCAGACAAATGAATTGGGTATGCAATTTAAAAAAACTTGAAAAAGAATAAACTAAAAATCCCCAATTAAACACTAACTTGGAAATCCTAAAAATTAAAGATGAGATTAATAAAATTTAATGTAAAAAACCATTGAATTAATAAATAAAACTAGAAGTTGGTTTTATGAAAGAAAACAATAAAATAGAGCATTGGTTAATTTAATTTTTAAAAAGAGAGAAAACCAAATCACTGGAAATAAAAATGAAAAAGGTGAATACACCACTAATGAAGATAAAATTAAAGCAATTATAAGGAGTCATTTTGCCCAATTATATGCCAACAAATTTAACAATGTAAGTGAAATGGAAGAATATTTACAAAAATATAAATTGCCTAGATTAGCAGAAGAGAAATAGAATATCTAAATAAACCTATTTTAGAAAAAGAAATTGTACAGGCCATAAATGAACTTCCTAATCAACTAATTCCAATATTAGATAAATTATTTGGAATAATAGGCAAAGAATGGATCCTACCAGACTCCTTTTATGAAATAAATATGATACTGATACCTAAACCAAAAAGAGTGAAAACAGAGAAAGAAAATTATGGACCAATTTCATTAATGAATATGCATACAAAAATCTTAAATAAAATACTAACTAAAAGATTACAACAATATATTACAAAGATCATACATTGTGACCAATTGAGATTTATATCAGAAATGCAGGGATGGTTTAACATAAGGAAAACCATTAACATAATTTATTATATCCATAATAAAAGTTGTTTTTTAAATCATATGATTATATGCAGAAAAGCTTTTGATAAGGTACAACACTCATTTCTATTTTTAAAAAAACACTTTAAAGTATGGGTATAAATGGATTTTTCCTTAAATGGATTTTTTTTATAAAGCATGTATCTAAAATCATCAGCAAGCATTATTTTTAATGATGATAAACTAGAGATTTTCCCAGTAAGATCAAGTGTGAAACAAGGATGTCTACTGTCACCAATATTATTCAATATTGTATCAGAAATCCCAGCAATATCAATAAGAGAAGGAAGAGAAATAGAAGGACTCAGATTAGGGAATGAGGTAATAAAACTACCTCTTTTTGCATATGATATAATGATATACTTGGAAAATCCCAAAGATTCAACTAAAAAGTTAATTGCAACAATTAATAATTTTAGCAAAGTAGTAGTATATAAAGTAAATCCACATAAATCATCAGCATTCAGATAGATAGATAGATCACAAACAAGAACCTGAAAGAAGAGATAGTAAGAGATACTGCATTTAAAATAACTCCAGACAATATAAATAAAATACTTTGGAGTACACCTGTCAAAACAAACCCAGGAACTATATAAACAAAATTATTTTTTAAAAAAGCTTTTTATACAAATAAAATCAGACTTATATAATTGGGAAAACATTAATTGTTCATGGGTAGCCAGGGTCAATATAATAAAAATGGCAATTTTATCTAAACTAATTTATATATTTAATGCCATCCCAATTAAATTACAAAAAAAAATTATTTTACTGAATTAGAAACAAATAATAACAAAAATTCATTTGGAAGCACAAAAAGTCAAGAATGTCAAAGGAAATAATGAAAAAAAAATTGTAAAGGAAAGAGGTTTAGCAGTACCAGATCTTAAACTATAAGACAGTAATTCTCAAAACTATCTGGTACTGCCTAAGTAAAAAGGTAGAACAATAAAACAGAGTAGACATACAATTTACAGCAGCAAATAAATATAGTAACTTTATATTTGACAAATGTAAAGACTTAAAATTTTGGGATAAAAATTCGTTATCTGGCAAAAAATTGTTGGGAAAACTGGAAGCAGTATGGCAAAAATTGGGCATAGACCAACATCTTACACCATTTACCAAAATAAGGTCAAAATGGATACATGACCTAGATATAAAGAGAGATGTTACAAGAAAATTTGAAGAACATGGGGCATATTACTTATCAGACTTATGGATAGGCAAACAATTTGTAAATAAATAAGAGATAAAGAGCAAAGTGAGGTGTACAATGGATAATTCTGATTACATTAAATTAAAAATGTTTTGTACAAATAAATGTAGGCAAGATTAGAAGGAAAGCAGAAAACTGGGAGGGGGAATTTTTATAAACAGTTTCTCAGATAAAGGTCTCATCCCAAATATGTGAAGAACTTTGTCAAATCTTTAAGAATACAAGTTATTGCCCAATTGATAAATGGTCACAGGACAGGAATAGGCAGTTTTGAAATGAAGAAATCAAAGCAATTTATAGTCATATGAGAAATGCTCTAAAAAATCATTAATGATTAGAGAAATGGAAATTAAAACAACCTTGAGATATCATTTTGTACCTTTCAGGTTGGCTAAAATGACTGAAGGGGAAAGCAATATATATTGGAGGGAATATGGAAAAATTGGGATACCAATTCATTATTGGTGGAATTGTAACCTGATCCAACCATTTTGGAGGGCAATCTGGAATTATGTCCAAAGAGTTATTGGGTATATAAGCCCTTTGACCCAGCAATATCACTGCTTTCCAAAAATGATTGGGGAAAAGGAAAAGAACCTGTATGTTCTAAAATATTTATAGCAATGTTCTTTGTGGTGGCAAAGAACTGGAGAGTGCAGAGATGCCCATCAATTGGGGAATGGCTGAATTGTGATGGAATATGATTGTGATGGAATATTACTATGCTATAAGAAATGATGAGTTTGATGATCTTAGTAAAATATGGATAGTCTTACATGAAATAATGAAAACTTAAATGAGCAGAACCAAGAGAACATGGTATACAGTAACAGGAATGTTTTTTAAGAACAACTTTGAGCCAATAATTTTGACTAGTATAAATACCGAAATTAGCTACAAAGGACATATAAAAGGAAGACTTGATATCTGTATCCAGAAAAAGAACTGATAAATAGAAGCATGTATATAATGATTTTATATACATATGGGTATTTGTGTCTAATGGTAGCCATATCTAGGGTGAGGTAGGGAAAGAAGAAATTTATATGATAACTTTATTATATATTTAAGAAAAATAGCAAGATATACACAATAGATTTGTGGTTTCATGTGTAATCATCTTTTTTATTATACTATGTAATGGAAATGCTTCTTTTGTTCCATAAATTAAAATAATTTTTTAAATTTTTAAAAAGAACATAGGAATAAATGGAGCTTACCTTAATGTGATAAGTAGCATTTATCTAAAACCATCAGGGAAGCTTTATCTGCAATAGGTATAAGCTAGAAGCTTTCCCAGGAAGTTCAGAAGTGAAGCAAACTTATCCGTTTCTGCAACTATTATTCAATATTGTATTAGAAGTGTCAGCTACAACAATAAGAGAAGAAAAAGAAATTGAAGTAATTAGAATAGGCCATGAGGAAATAAAACTATCAGTCTTTGCAGCTGATGTGATTATATACTTAGAGAATCAACTAAAAAACTAGTTGAAATAATTAACAACTTTAGCAAAGTTGAAGCATGTAGCAGTAAGAGATAGAAAGAGAAATCCCATTTAAAATAATAGTAGGCAATACAAAATACATAGGAGTCTATCTGTGAAGACAAACCCAGGAACTATAAACACAATTACAAAACACTTTTCACACAAATAAAGTCAGGTCTAACCAAATGGAAAAAAATATTAATTGCTCATAGATAAGTTGATCCAATACAATAAAAAGGACAATTCTGCTTAAATTGATTTACTTATTCAGTGCCGTACCAACCAAACTACCAAAAATTTATTTTGTAGAATTAGAAAAAATAATAACAAAATTCACCTGAAAGAAGAAGGTCAAGAATATAAAGGGAATTAATTTTTTAAAAATGTGAAGGAAGGTGGCCTAGCTGTATCAGATCTCAAACTGTATTACAAATCAGTGATCATCAAAATAATCTGGTACTGGATAAGAAACACAGTGGTGGATCAGTGGAATAGGTACACAATACACAGTAGTGTATCACCATAGTAATCTATTGTTCAATAAACCCGAAGATCCAAGCCTTTGGGACAAGAACTCAATATTTGAAAAACACTGCTGGGAAAACTGGAAAACTGTTCGGCAGAAACTAGGTAGCATCTTACACCATAATTTACATGATTTGGACATAAAGGATGATACTATGGGCAAATTAAGGGAGCATGGAATATCATACTTGTCAGATATAAGGATAAGGGAAGAATTTATGACCAAACAAGAGATAGAGAGGATTACAGGAAGTAAAATGAATAATTTTGATTACATTAAATTAAAAAGGGTTCGAACAAACAAAATCAATGCAGCCAAGATTAGAAGGAAGGCAGAAAGCTGGGGGGAGAGGGATTGTCTCTGATAAAATGTCTCTGATAAATGCCTCATTTCTCAAATATATAGAGAACTGAGTCAAATTTATAAGGATATAAGTCATTCCCCAATTGATACATGGTCAAAGGATATGAACAGGCAGTTCTCAGGTGAAGGAATCAAAGCTATCTATAGTCATATAAAAAAAATGCTATAAATCACTACTGATTAGAAAAATGCAAATTAAAACAACTCTGAGGTACCACTTCACATCTATCAGGTTAGCTAATATGACAGAAAAGAAAAATGAGAAATTTTGGAGAGGATGTGGGAAAATCAGAACAGTAATGCACTGTTGGTGGAATTGTGAATGGATCCAATCATTCTGGAGAGCAATTTGGAACTATGCCGAAAGAGCTATAAAACTGTCCATACCTTTTGACCCAGAATTAGCATTACTAAGTCTGCATCCCAAAGAGATTTTTTAAAAGGGAAGAAGACTTATTTGTACAAAAATATTTATAACAGCTGTTTTAATGTTAGCAAAGAATTGGAAGTTGAGGAGATGCCCATCAATTGGGGAATGGCTGAACAATTTGTAATATATGATTGTAATGGAATAGTATTGTTCTACAAAAAATGCTGAGGGGAGGCGGAGCCAAGATGGTGGAGTGAAAGCAGTGACTTGCTTGAGCTCTCCTCCAAACCCCTCCAAATACTCATAAAAAATGACTCTAAACAAATTCTGAAGCGGCAGTACCCACAAAAAGACAGAGTGAAACAAATTTCCAGCCCAAGACAAACTGGATGATTGATCAGAAAGGTGTATCGTGCTGGTCTGGGAGCGCAGCGCAGCGCAGCATGGGCGCACAGGCCACAACGAATCTGGAGCAGGGCTCAGAGGACTGAATCTCTGGCAGCTGTGGCGGTTTCCAGACTCCTCAATCCACCAATGCCAAAGACAACTTAGAAGGTCAGTGGGAAAAGTCTGTTTCTGTCGGTGCTGAGAAAGGAAGGCGGGGTTTCAGCTCCATTCCCCAAGAGAGTGGCCCTGTGGGGGGGCAGCTGCTTCCCAAGCTTCCGGCCCACAGACTGAGGGAGAATCCAGTGGCTGATCAGAGAGGGATTACAGGGATCTCTTTGCCAGTGCTGAGGCAGGGATCACTTGCTTTGCCCCTGTTTGGATCTGGGCCACAGTTCGGGCAGTGCTGCTGAGGAGGAGGTGCTGCTGGGTGTGAGCTTGGACTGGCTGTGGAGAGGAGCCCCTCCTCACAGTTACAGGACAGAAAGAAGTACTTGCAGTCACAGGCCAGGAAAGGAGTAAACACCACACCCCTTATCATACCACCCTGCCCCTTATCATACCACCTTGGAAGAACTGAAAATTTACAGGTCCCTACAAGTATCTCTGAAAACAGCTGTACAAACCCCCAAAGCTTGGGACAGTACATTCTCCACATTGGAAGCAGATTCATACCTTAACAAAGAGTTTAAAACTCAAGTAATTGGCCGGGATCATGAGCAAGCAGCGCAAAAAGAGTCAGACTATATTATCTTACTTTGGTGAAAAAGAAGACCAAAATATACAACCAGAAGAAGACAACAAAGTCAAAGCCCCTACATCCAAAGCCTCCAAGAAAAATATGAATTGGTCCCAGGCCATGGAAGAGCTCAAAAATGATTTTGAGAAGCAAGTAAGGGAAGTAGAGAAAAACTGAGAGTGATGCTAAAGGAGACCCAAAAAATTACTGAAGAAAATAACACCTTAAAAAATAGCCTAACCCAAATGGCAAAAGAGGTCCAAAAAGCCAATGAGGAGAAAAATGCCCTAAAAAGAAAAATTGGCCAGATGGAAAAGGAAGTCCAAAAGATTACTGAAGAAAATACTTCCTTAAAAATTAGAATAGAGCAATTGGAAGATAGTGACTTTATGAGAAATCACGACACAGTAGAACAAATCCAAAAGAATGAAAAATTAAAAAACTATGAAATATCTCATTGGAAAAACAACTGACCTGGAAAATAGATCCAGGAGAGAGAATTTAAAAATTATTGGACTATCTGAAAGCCATGATCAAAAAAAGAGCCTAGACATCATCTTTCAAGAAATTATCAAGGAAAACTACCCTGATATATGAGAACCAGAGGGCAAAATAGAAATGAAAGAATCCACAGATCTCCTCCTGAAAGAGATCCCCAAAGGAAAACTCCTAGGAATATTGTAGCCAAATTCCAGAGTTCCCAGGTCAAGAGAAAATATTACAAGCTGCCAGAAGGAAACAGTTCAAGTACTGGGAACACAATCAGGATAACACAAGATTTAGCAGCTTCTACATTAAAGGACCGCAGGGCATGGAATATAATATTCCAGAGGCAAAGGAGATAGGATTACAACCAAGAATCACCTACCCAGCAAAACTGAGTATAATCCTTCAGGGGAAAAAAATGGTCATTCAGTGAAATAGAGGACTTTCAAGCATTCTTGATGAAAAGACCAGAGATGAATAGAAAATCTGACTTTCAAATACAGGACTCAAGTGGAACATGAAGAGGTAAACAGGAAAGAGAAATCATAAGAGACTTATTAAGATTGAACTGTTTACATTCCTGCATGGAAAGATGATATTTATAACTCATGAGACCTTTGTCAGTATAGGGTAATGTAAATAGATAGATAGATAGATAGATAGATAGATAGATAGATAGATAGATAGATAGATAGATAGAAAGAAGGCACAGGGTGAGTTGAAGATTAAGGGGTCCTTTGTGGAGAATAAAATTAAGGGATGAAAGAGGATTATACTCGGAGAAGAAGAAAGGGAGAGGTAGAATGGGGTAAATTATCTCACAAAAAAACAGAAAAGAAAAGTCTCTTACAGTGGAAGGGGAAATGGGGGAAGATGAGAGGGAATGAGTGAATCTTATTCTCATAGGATTTGGCTTAAGGAGGGAATAACAAACACATTCAATTGGGTGTGGAAATCTGTCTTATCCTACAGGAAAATAGGGGGAGAAGGGGACAAGAGAGCAGGGGGATGATAGAGAGGAGGGCAGATTGGGAAAGGGAATAATCAGAAGTAAATACTTCTGAGGAGGGACAGGGTCAAAAGAAAGAAAAGAATAAATGGGAGAGCAAGATAGGATTAAGGGAAATAGAGTTAGTTTTTCACAACATGTCTACTAAGGAAGTGTTTTGCATAACAGCACATGTACAACCTATATTGAGTTGCTTGCCTTTTCAGTAAGGGTGAGTGGGAAGGGAGGAAGAGAGAAAATTTGAAACCTAAAGTTTTAAAAATGCATGTTTAAAAAAAATGTTTTCACATGCTACTGGGAAATAAGAAATACAGGAAATGGGGTACAGAAGTCTATCCTGCCCTACAGGAAAATAGAAGTGGAAGGGGATAAGAGAAGGGGAGAGAGATAGAAGAGAGTTCAGAGTAGGGGAAGGGATATTCAGAATGCATGCCATCTTGGGGTGGGGGGAGAGGGGAGATGGGGTGAAAATTTGGAACTCAAAAACTTGTGGAAGTGAATGTTGAAAACTAAAAATAAATAAATAAATATATATATATATATAAAGAAATGATGAGCATGATGCTTTCAGAAAAACCTGGAAAGACTTACATGAACTGAGGCAAAGTGAAGTAAGCCAACCAGGATAACATTGTACATAGTAACAGCAATATTGTATGATAATCAACTGTGAATGACTTAGCTGTTCTCACCAATACACTGATCCAAGACAATTCAAAAGGGCTCGTGGTTAAGAATCCTATCCACCTCCACAGAAAGAATTAGTGGAGTCTGAATGCAGATCAAAGCATGCTATCTTTTTCACTTGTTTACTCGAGTTTTTTGTTGTTGTTGTTGTTTGTGTTTTATTTTACAACATGACTATTATGGAAATATGGTTTGAATGTGTACATGTGTAACCTATATCAAATTGCTACCATCTCAAAGAGGGGGGAGGGAGGAGGGTTAGAAGGGACAAAGAGAATTTGGTACTCAAATTTTTTAAAAAAACAAATGTTAAAAATTGTTTTTACATGCAATTGGGAAAAAATAAAATATTGTTTAAAAATAGACCATATTCCTTGTTAACTGCTTCCTTTCTATTCATATAAGTTCTAAAGTCTTTCTGGCTAAGCAGACTAATCCATCTGGCTGTCTGCCCCTCTTTAATCCAGTTCATGGATGCACTGTAATGAGAAAATGCCCCCACCAAAATCTACCTAATGAAGCAATTTATAACTTGTAAACTTGCCCATTTTTCTCTGTTTTGCTTTGTATGCTTCATTCACAGTACTTTTTTTCAAGTAGTAAATCTCTTTTAAAACACCAAGAAGGGTGATGTGATGATGTGTTGCTTTCAGGGAACCATAGTGTTAGCACTGCAACCTTTAGCTGTGGTGAACTGGGTGGTTCAGCAGTGGTATAATGGACAGCGCTAAACTGCTTGAAGTCTAAAGTTAATTGTACAGCATATTTATAAGGGTGGCATTTCCAGGATTATTTAAGGAGGAGTAAAAGCAGTAACTAGGTAGATTGATTTAGAATGGCCCATCTTTATGAGTCTAATTGATCTGGATTATTCACAGGGAACATTGAAAAGATTTTGCCAATTGTTTGGATTTCCTAAGGAGATGTATGTGTATATGTGTGTATATATGATGTCTATTATATAGACATATAATTATATACATAATTATATACATAATGACTGCTATATAGACTGTTATATAACATAATTACTGTTAAATAGATATATAATTGTGTACATAATATCTGTAGAGAAACATGGATACATTAAATATCCTATAAATATATATAGCCATGTGGTTTTCTGCTACATAGATAAAATGCTTGGTCAAGAGAATATGTTGAGGAAGCTAGGTGGTACAGTGGGTAGAGCACCGGCCCTGAAGTCAGGAGGACCTGAGTTCAAATCTGGCCTCAGACCAAACACTTGACACTTACTAACTGTGTAACCCAGAGCAAGTCACTTAACCCCAATTGCCTAAAGAAAGAGAGAGAGAGAGAGAAAGAGAGAGAGAGAATATGTTACAGGAATTTTACAAATAGTTATAAAAAAGCCTAAAAAATGTTTTACTTGCCCCTCCTGATCACCACAGGAATTTTTCTTTCTTATGTCCCCAAAGGAATATAGTTTGTGAAACTCATTTGAATATAGATGTTTAAATGAGGGGGGAAGGGATCCTACATAATGGATATGCCCCTGCTGCTGCTGAGCCATGATATTCACAGGAAGTTCCAAGAGGCCAAAATGTATCTGAAACTGGGTCTCCATAATACATACAATTTAATTTGTGTCTATCCTGGGAACGATCAGAAAATATCAATTTGTGCTCTCTATAATCATTATGGAATAAATCATTACATGAATTATTATATGCATGATGAACCATTATATCCATAATGTGTGTATATAGACCTATATAGAGTCCTATAGAGAGGGGGACTATATGTGTATATATGTATGTATACACATGCATATAGACTTAGATCCTCTGTGCATTCATTCATTCCCCCCCCCCAAATGCTGATTATTTGAAGATTCTGGTGAATTAATTGCCAACTAATCAAAGTTTTACTATATTGTAATTTTCTTGTCAAGGTTAAATAATTCTCATAACTTAAAATTTAATTTAACATGAATCTTTTCATAATGTTAAATTTTGGGCTATGTTTTCTTTGAAAAATCAAGCACACAGTGAAAAATAATAATTAGTAAGGTTTTCAAATAATTTTAACAATTACTTTATTCACCTTCTAAGGTTTGTACTTTGCTCTCTTACTTTTCTCTACATTCTCTGTTGGCAATCCCATTAATTCCATGACTTCAAGTGCTACCTCTAAGCAGATGACTCACAAGTATGTGTTTTTAGTCCTGACCTCTGGTGTGAGCTTCAAAAATGCATTTCCAATAGCCTTCAAGAATCATTGCATGGATGTTCCACCTATATCAAAAACTTAACAAGTGCGAAGCTGCCTCTCTTCCTCTGATACCACCTAATGTAGATAAGTTCACGTACCTTGGTAAGTATACTTGCCAGGGATAAGGTTGACACACATATTGCCAGAGCTATAATTTGTTTGAGAAGATCCAAAGGAAAGTGTGGGAGAGAAGAGGTATTAGACTACCAAAATGAAGTTCTATAGAACAGTTGTGCTGACCTCATTGTTGTGAAACGGAACAGTATACCAGCGTCAAGCCAGGAAACTGAATTGTTTCCATTTGAATTGCCTTAGGAAGATTCTGGAGATCACCTTGGCAAGATGAAGCACAAGACAGCGGGGTCATTTCTTATATTAAAGTGCCAAGCCTTCAAGCTCCACTGCAGAGAGCACAACTCTGATGGGCTGGCCACATTGTTCAAATGTCAAACATGTTTGCCTAAAAGAATATTCTGTGGAGGACTTACACATGACAAGTGTTTACATGGAGGTCAGAAGAAGCAATGCAAGAACACTTTCTAGGTTTCTCTGAAAAGCTTTGGAGTTGATTGTGAGACATGGGAGACCCTGGCACAGGACCGCATGGCATATTTGCATCAAAGAAGGCACTGTGCTCTATGAGTGAAGCAAAATCGCAGTAGCACAAAGGAAATATAAGATGTGCAAATTTAGAGACATCTCCACTCCATATATTCATATGGACTATTTGTGCCCAACCTGTGGTAGAGCCTTCTGAGCCCATATTAGTCTGATCAGCCAGTAAGATACACTGTACCTTGACTCCAACAGAAGGATGTCATTTTGCTTCTCTTCGAGAATGAAGGACAACAACCATAATCTCCCATGCTGAGAACTTTTGGATTATCTTTGACTTTTCTCTCTTACATCTCATATTCAGCCAGCTAGCATATTCTACAAACTCCATCTTTGCAACATCACTTGATTTTTTTCCTTCCTACCCCTCTTTCATTTCCATTGCTACCACCTTAGTATCAGCTATCATAAGATTACAGATCTATAGTTGGATAGGACCCTCAGAGGCCATCTGTTCCAACCCCTCCATATCATATATGAGGAAACCGAGACCTAAGCAAGTGACTTTCTTGAGGTTATACAGGCAAGAGGAAGGATTACATTGTCATTTGTATGGACTGACTCTTCCTACCTTTAATCAGTCCTTTGTTCCAATGCCAGAATATTTGAGGTTTTTGTGCATAGGTCTGATCATATTCCTTCTCTGCTCAAAAGTCATTGAATATCCTATCGTATACCATGTAAAGGTCAAAGTTCTCTGCATGACAGTTAAGGCCTTCCATAATTTTGTTCCATCCTACCTTTCTAGCTATATCTCATATTATTTTTCCCTATACACTTTAAACTCCAAGAAAACTGAACAATTCCCTATCCCCTTTACATGTATTGTTATCTCACATATCAGTTATTTTGCTCAAGCTCTGTGCCTAGAATGTCCTTCCTCCCCCTCCTCCTTTGCTGGATTCCTGTCCATCTGTTAATAATTTAAATGCCACCTGCGCCGCCCTCAAAAATGTTCAGGTAACTCTCCTGTAACTTCTTACCCCCACTTCTGGTGCTAAAATCAGTCCTGTCCTAAAGCTCATTGCAATAACAGGACCAGCTAAAAATAACACCTGGAGTGACAATTAATAACCTCCCTGGATGTATTAAAGAAAATTTTTTAAGTGACAAACTATTTTTATTTCAAATGTTGTTGGACATAGGGGCTACAGCAACAGCACCATGGGAATCCTGACAAGCCCATTGTGACATAGGCTTAAATCCTATCAACCTTCCTTACTGAACATTTTCAATTCAGTGCATTAGCATTTTACTTCTGACTTCTTTTTAAATTTTATAATATAACTCAATGGGAAAACATGATTTGATATGAGAAATTTTATCTTATGCTTAATTTTATTGAGATTAAAATGTTTCATAAATCAAAATATAGTGATATTTAAAGATTTTAACTATCATATTCCTCAAGTTAAATTATTATAGGATCTTAAGATTTAATGCTGGAAGGAAGTTTAAAATCCTCAAGCTTTAAGACTAAGCTTAAGGTTGTATTTCTGAGTCAAACCTTTTTTAAATAGTTAGTGAAGTTGGTTCCAAAGGATTCTCAAACATTCATCTAGTATATTAAGGCTCACACAGACAGACAGACACAGATACAGATAGAGATCAGCTTGTGTAAACAAGCTTGTAGAATGAGTAGCTGAGTAGACTGAATAAAATCAGTGGGAAGCTTCTCTTTGAAATTTAAAGTTTCAAAGAGTAACCAGCAGACCTAATGGATGGAAGCCTTGATTCCTTCAAAGTCAAAACAAATACATCCAAGAACAAATAAAACTTTTTTCCATTAAAGAACCACACTAAAACAAAAAAGGAAATTAAGCTGACTTCAAAGAAAAGCCTGTTTACCAGCCTCTGAAGCTTTAGCTCAAAAAAAAAAAAAGGCAAGAAATAAAAGCTTGTTTTTCAAAATCAGAAGCAAATAAGTACAGAGGAAAAGAAAATGGCCTGCATATTGTTGGATGATCAAAGACACCAAAATCAAAACAAGCTAAAAATGATGCCAACGTCAAGGAAAATAACCTGTCCATCAACCAGGGACAATTAGATGGCATGCAGGATAGAACAGAGGCTCTCCAAAACCCATTACTCAGTGGTCAAAATGCTTTGGTTTGTTTGTTTTTTCAATCAGTTGACTTGTGCCGTCTCAAACAGAAGTTGAAAGCAAATGTTCGCATTAGTTTGGTTATTGTCTTCCCACAGTATATTGAAGTTTATTTTGTCTTGGTATTTTTATATTTTTGTTAAAACTATTGTTATTTTAAAACTATTCAGCATATATTTAATTATAAGAATTATCCCTTGTGGCAGAGAGATATTAAATACTTCATTTTTGTATGCATTATTCTTTATTCTGTATTAAAAGGTTTGGTCTCATGGCAGGACTATAAATTTTGCCAAGTATTGAGTAAGAATATTATTCTTGTTCTTATTTAGTAAAACTTTGGCAAGAGTGGCTATGTTAAAAATTAATTTCAATTGGATTGAGATAGTCACTATTTTTGGTAAATGTAGGTATACCTCACTTCAGACAATAAGATGTGATCCCAGATAAAATCACAAAAATTTCATCTTATTCCAAGTATACTGCCAGAAACCACCTAATTTATAGGAAACTAGAATTTTGGCAATCGGGGTTAAGTGACTTGCCCAAGGTCACAGAGCTAGTAAGTGTTAAATGTCTGAGGTCACATTTGAACTCAGATCCTCCTGACTCCAGAGCCTGTGCTCTATCCACTGCGCCATCTAGCTGCCCCCTCCAAATTTTTCTTTTAAAAAAGTTCTCATAAGTTTTTTTTTCTTAGGAACATAGATTTAGAACTGGGAAAGGGTCCCTGGAGGTCATGTATTCCAGTCATTCCCGAATTTTAAGATGAGGAAACAAAAGCACAGTGAGATTAAGCCACTTGGTTAAGGTCAAGTGGCAGAACTGAAATTCAAAGCCAAGTTCTTTGACAACAAATCCCTCATTCTTTCCATTATACCAGGCATTTCATGTTGGTATACCTTTAAATGAATATGGTATACTTGTATAGAGCTTCAGGCTCACTTTAAGAAACCAATGGATTTCAATTTAAAATGTTTTCCAAAGTCTATAATGGACAGTACATATTCTGTGAAGTCAGAAACCTATAATAAACTGATTTTAAAAGCGAGATAAGGGATTTGTTACACCTGAGGAAAAAAAGAGAACATAGTTTTTATGAATCTTTACATATTTAAAGTTACATCAAAACAGAATTGAGTGCTAATGTTTAGTTCTAGCTAGGTATCTTATGATTAACATTGGTGACTCTATTATCACAGGAACAAATATATTTTAATTTTCTATTTCTAGAGAATATTTATATGTTTAATTATGAATATTGCATCACAGTGTAGTAGTAGAATATACAAAGAGTCTAGGCTAAATTAAACTTTAATACACACAATGTATATCATAATATCAATGGTTTATAAATTTTCTTATGACATACTGAATTTTAACCAAATCTTGAAAAGATAAGGATTTAGTAATTTTTGGATGGTTAAGTAAAGTGATGTTCTATGCAGAAAGCATATTGACATGGCGTTTCTCTTCATTTAATTTTTTTATGGGACACCTTCATACTCCTAGCCTCTTCAGAAATAGTCTTTCTGCTCATGTTAATATTCTATAGTTAAATTATGCTTCCCTGATGCTTCTTGTGAGCATCCAATTTACCATTCTTGTTACAGATCACGTAAATGGACACTGCACCAGTCCTACTTCTCAGAGTTGTAGTTCTGGAAAACGTCTTTCTAGTGCTGATGTTTCAAAAGTAAATCGCTGGGGTCCTGGACGACCACCATTCCGAAAGGCACAGTCAGCCGCTTGCATGGAGGTTTCTCTACCAGTCACAACAGAGGGTAAGTTATAGATAAGAATTTGGTGGAAATAAGAATGTTTTTCTAGCACATACCTAGGCTTAATCCAGAACCACAACTAGGGCAAAATGACTACGGTTTTGCTCCAAAGTGCTGAAATTTAGAGGGAACCAATAATACCACCCTAGGGAATAGTTGGTTCCTGCATATGTCCATACCCCAAGTGAGCTCCCTTAAATCTTCCTCCTTGCCCCAGGTATAAAACTTAATAATTATAGTTCTGCCTTGGTCACTTAAAAATTAGCATATCAGTTGCTAAATTGTCCAGGCTTATGTCTGTGCTATGGTAATAAAAATAATGACGGTAATAATTATAGCTTACATTTTCATAGAACTTTATATATTACAAAAAGCTTTCCTTGCAACAGTCCTATGATATAAGTTTCACAAGTGAGAGGCAGAAAAGCATGGTAGCGAGCTGGCCTCAGAGTCAAAAAACCTGGGTTGAAGTTTTGCCTGTGACACATACTAACTGTGTGGCCCTGGGGAGGCCACTTAACCATTTCATGCCCCAGGCTGTTCTCTAAGTCGAAGGGAAGGTGCTGATCTCAACTTCATGGTTGCTTTATTCCATTGTTATTGATTGGGATCCTAACCATAGGATATTTATCCCTTTTTACCTATATGTCTGGTTGTGTTGAGCAGTAGTGTCAAACTCAAATAGAAACAAATCCTTGTGGGCCACATATTGACTTAAAAAGCAAAAATAACACTATTTGTGTTTTATCATTTCTCTTCTGAAATTATAATTTATTATATCATTATCTTTTCAGACAACGCAGAGTTTTAAAGTCTTTCAAAATTGTTTTTTCTTTACAATGTTGTCATCATCATATTAGTAATTCTCATTCCACTCATTTTATGTGAACTCATACAAGTCAATCCTGCTGTCACTTAAATAGATTCACTCAATATTTAAGCACCCATCATGTGCAAATACACTGTTAGGTGTTATGAGGGATACAAAAATTAATAATATGCAAAGATATAGACATTATTTCAGTTCATTTGTATAGTATGATTGAAGAAACATGGGTTTTGATACTGAATCTACTGCCAACCAGCTGTGAGACCATGGACTCCACAACCGTGGGCAAGTCATCTCATCTCCATGGGTCTCAGATTTTTTACATATGAAATAAATGGGTTGAAGTAGAAAATCCTAATTGTTATATTATAAAAGTCTACTTTTCACTCATAATTAAAGTTATATATTTTTATGCCTTGCAACAGAAATGCATTAACACTTAATGTGTTTATTTTCTAAATCTACATAGAAAGCCGAGAAAACTCCTATAATCGTTCTAGAAGTTCTAGTATCTCCAGCATTGACAAAGAGTCTAAGGAAGCAATTACAGCTTTGTACTTCATGGAATCCTTTGCACGGAAAAATGACATGACAATCTCCCCATGTCTGTGGGTTGGAACTAGTCTGGGTATGGTGTTAATGATCTCCTTTAACCTGCCTTCAACAGATGAACAAAGGTATACAGAGCCAGTCCTGGTATCTCCAAGTGGTAAGAAGCATTATTCCTTCTGTCTTTACTTATTTTTCTGACTTAGTGATGCTAACCTGTAAAATGTGTCTATTTTAGGCAATGATGATGAGTGTAAAGTTATCTGTACAATGGGAAATGGCATTAAGATCATTCTAGATATCCTCCAGCATCACAAGATGCATTGTATTGTAACATTCCTCCCTTTGCTTACATTGCCATGTTGATATAGATGATACTGCACCATGAAACTGATGACATCAATATACTCTAGCAAATAAGTTGCTGGAAAACTCTGGAATTTTATCTGTTATTTAGAGGGCTAGAAAAATGATGACTTAAATAAAACATTTCTCCAAAGCTCCATGCCAGATCACCACCTATGGGTGCTTTAGGCCATCCCAGAAGAAGCTGAAACTCTGAAGCTTGGAGCTTCCTGAGCTAGGGTGACTTCCCAGATTTTTTAAAAATATTCCAGGCTCGTCCCTCAGGGATGCTTTGCAATCTTCCTTATTCTTTTTCCCTCAATTCCTTCTTATCAATGTAGTGAAAGAAAATAGAATTGACTTTCAGCTTCTGAGAGAATCTATCCAGGCCTTTGAATATCACTGTGAAGTCGTAAGTTTTGTTCTCTTCCTAGTTAGCTCCTCTTAATTTCTTTCTGCCTAAAAAAAATTATAGTTTCTCTTCTGAGGAAGGAATGAGTATAGTTCTTATTGTTCCCCTGTGGGGATTTTTTGGTTTATTTTTTATTACTAACTCTCTTCTTATATACACACACACACACAAATACTTTTTTTCCCCCTCAAATAGCTTATAATGATAAGAGGAATAGCATTAGTAAATTGGGTCAGGCATATATTTTAAAGATATAGAAAAATCTGATTTCTATATGAGGGAATGGTTTCTATATGAGGGAATCAATTCTTATAGAGGGGGGTGGTCCTATATGTTGGTAGAATAAGCATCAACTTGAGAAAAGCCACAAGACCCCACCTCCTCCAAATATTTCCCTAACCAGAAAGCCCTGATACTATCTTCTCATCCTTTTTGTTCAAAAAATGCTAACTTCTAGAGTTTCTCCTTTGAATTAAAGCATTATTGTTTTTTTAAAAATTAAGTACACATGTCATCATGGAAGAGATTATAGATAAGGGGCAGTGGATAGCTCCAGCCTTGGAGTCAGGAGGATCTGAGTTCAAATCTGGCCTCAGACACTTGACACTTACTAGCTGTGTGACCCCAGGCAAGTCACTTAACCCTGATTGCTTCACCAAAAAGAAAAATAAAAGATATTATAGAGAAACTAGATATCACTTTGGAAAACAGAATTAGACCCTAAGACCTACATAGGTTAAGCATGGGGACAAGTTTCAAGAACAGAATTGAGCTTGGTACTAAAAGAAGAGGCATTGTCCTCCAAATCCCAACAGTCCTTCTTACTAGTTGGTCCTATATCCTGTAATTGGATCCTTAATTGTTTATAGAGGCTTTTCTTATACATATGACTATCCATCAGAGCTGGAACCTCATTATACCTAGGTTGTCACTTAGAGCCAGAGCCAGCCTGGATTGTGATTTGGAACTGCTATTCCAAATGCCAAATACCTATTTATAGTTGCACAAGAGATAGAGCAGAGGAAGTTCTCTGTCCCATTTGCTGTCAGACTGGTGGCTTAGAGATTCTGCTTAATAAACTCACTTCCTCAAAAGGAAATCATTGAAACTCACATTATTGAATAAAAACATTTCCAAGTGCATCTGTTCTTCTGATCCATTTCTGAATGCATATTGACTCCTTCTGTTTTAGTCTGGTCTATATTCAGCATCTATCAGATTATATTTGGCTACAGTTTCAGTGTTTTGTAAGCAGTTTCAGAGTAAATCCCTAATTTCTGGTATCCAGATTGGTAAGAGACCTCACAGGAATTAATCTCTCTTGTTAAAGAAACCTCTGGTGTTACCAAGCCTCAATGTGGTTCCTGCCATTTAAGATACCATAATAGCATCTCCCTCAGTAAAACCTTGGAATGAATGCCATCCAACAGCATTAAAGTATTTTAATTTTAAAATGGCATGGGTTGGCTACCTCCACCTTACTTCGTACTATGCTAGGCAACATAGGAAATATGAAGAAAGTATAAAACAGCATTGAGAAGACAAAACTTAGACATGAAATAATATGAGAAAATTCATAGTAACTTAGAATTTAGAACTGGAAGAGACCCCAGAAAATATCTAGTCCAGGAAACAGGCCTAGAGAGGGGAAGAGATTTGCCACAGTCACTAACCTAATAAATCACAGACCCGGTTTTTAAAACAACAATTCAATGAATTCTAGAATTTGTTTATTTTTTCTCATATTAATTGTAGTTTATTTTCACTCCAAATTCTCTCCTTTCCTTTCCCCTTCTACCACTCATTGAGAAGGCAAGAAAAACAAAGCCCATTACAAATATGTATAGTTGTGCAAAACAAAGTCCCACATTAGCAATGTCCAGTAAGAAAGAAAGGAGGAAGGGAGGGAGAGAGGGAGGAAGGGAGGGAAGAAGGAAGGAAGGAAGGAAGGAAGGAAGGAAGGAAGGAAGGAAGGAAGGAAGGAAGGAAGGAAGGAAGGAAGGAAGGAAGGAGGAAGGAGAGTAGGAGAAAAAGATATACTTCGTCTGTACTCTAAAACCATCAGTTCTCTATCTAGAGGTGGATCTCATGTTTCATCGTGAGTTCTTTGGATTTGTGGTGGGTCATTGTGTTGATCAGAGTTCCTAAGTATTTCAGAGTTGATTATCTTTACAATATTGATTTTACTGTTTAAATTGTTCTCCTGGTTCTGCTCACTTCACTCTACATCAGTCTTCCCAGGTTTTTCTAAAACCCTCCCCTTCATCATTTCTTACAGCACAATAGTATTCTATCATATTCATATGCCATAACTTGTTCAGCCATTTCCCAATTGATGAGATCCCTTTAGTTTCTAATTTTTGCTACTACAAAAAGCTGCCATAAATATTTTTGAAAATGTGGGTCCTTTTCCTCTTTCTTTGATCTCTGGGGTATAAACCTAGTAGTGGTATCACTGGGTCAAAGAGTGTGCAAAGTTTAATAGCCTTTGGGGCATAGCTCCAAATTGCTTTTCAGAATGGTTGGACCAATTCACCGCTCCAGCAGCAATTCATTGTTGTGCCTGTTTTCCCATAGCTCCTCCAAGGAGATAGAAATGGAAAGATTGGGAGGGATGGTTAATTTCAGGATGATGTCTTTGATCTAGGACATAATTTGAAGTGAGAACAGGTTATATGCTACAGGTTACCCTATGAAAACAGGTGTACTGAAGAATAAAGTAAAAATATAGGCAACTTAAAAGTGAAATTTCTAAAGGTTGTTACCTTCCAAGTGGCAATAAATTGGATAAAAGTATTTTGTGGCCTAATCTCAAAAGTGAATAAGTGGTTTTTATTTTGTTTTATCTTTTTTAGCGAGGCAATTGGGGTTAAGTGACTTGACCAGAGTCACACAGCTAGGAAGTATTATGTGTTTGAGGCTGAATTTGAAATCAGGTCCTCCTGACTCCAAGGCCAGTGCTCTATCCACTGCACCACCTAGCTGCCCCAGTAAGTGTTTTTTTAATAAATTAAACAAGAAAGAAAACTAACATAGGTAGGCCCTTATAATGTATGGTAATGATAATGATGGACAGAATACAGTGTAATTCAACAGGCTGGAAAGACTCGATTACTTAATGTAGTTTCACTGTGATGTTAACCAAGAATTTGAGTTTGAAAAACCTCTTCCTTGATTTTATCAACCTATGCAGAGTGAAGAAAAAGGGCCTAAAGAGTTCAGTGGCAGGACTTTTTGATTTGTCTTTGACATCCCAAAGAATAAAGGCACATATAGAACATGACTATATCCTTCCTCTTCCTTGGAAAAGGACTCTGAGCTGATAGAAATCCAAACTTTCTACTAGTCCCACTGGGCAGAGTTAAGCACATTCAACTGAACCCAGACTTATTAAACATATACAATATGCAGGACACCAGAAGTAGGCATTGTGGATATAAAGATGAAAAACAACACATTCTCTGCTAACAAGTAGTTTAAAAACTAATTCAAACTCTGACCCAATCTGGAGTCACCCTACCTTTCCAACTTTATCTAATGTTACTTCCCTCCTTGTATTCTATGCTGGAGCCAAACCAGACCACTGTGTCCCTAGAATACACATAGTTTTATTAACTACATGCCTTTCCCACACTTTTCTCATTGCCCATAATTTGCTCCCTACCTAGTCTTTAAAACTCAACTCAGAAACTCTTCTTTCATGAATCATTCCCTGATCTCCTCTATTGGCCCAATTCAAATGCCACCTTCTCTAAAAAAATTATAATCAATTCCCTTCTATACCCCAAGGCTGCTGGTCTGTAATAAGCTTTTCTTCTCCCCAAAATGATCATAAATATTCATTAAATTTCAGGATAAATGGGGAGTATCGTGTAGGGAAAGGAGCCCTGGTTTTTGAAGCATAAGATCTGAATACAAATCTCAGCTCATCTGTGTGTCTTTGAGCAAGTTATTTCTTTCTTTTGGGCCTTGGTTTCCTCATCTTTTGAATGAGGAGATTTAGATGATTATTAAGGTCTCTCCTTCCAACTTTAAATTCCATGATTCTCTAATAGGGAAGACAAGACATGTTCACAAGTAATATGCTACAAGAAAGATGTGATGAGGACAGAATGCTACTAGAAATCGGAGTGAGCAGAGATCACTCTCGGCTGGGGCCACAGAGAAAGCTCCATGGGGTTTGTGGCACCTAACCTGGTCCCTGAAGAAGTTCAACAGGCAAAGATGTGAAATAAATGCATTCCAGGTATGGAGGCCAGCCTGTGTGAATGCATGAGGTTAGGGTGGAGGAAGGAAGTATGAGATGAAATCAGAAAGAAAGAAGGGAAAGCACATGAATGGAAATAGTGTGACATAAGGCTGAAAAGGAAGAGTAGACCCAGATTGTGAAGTGTCTTAAGTGCAAGGTTACAGAGTTTAGATTTTATCTTATAGACAGTGGCCAGACACTGAAAGGCCTTGAGAAGTGCCCTGGTCAGGCATGTGCTTTCATTGGATGGTAGGGGTATGAAGGGTTGAGAGAGAGAGAAAATACAAAGATCCCTTTGGCTTTGATCTCATGTGAATGATGGTGCCATTTATAGCAATAGTAAAGTTAGAAAATGAGGCAGGTTGGAAAGTGAGGAGAAGATGAGGAGTTCAGTTTTAGACATTCTGAGTTCTAGATGCCAGTGGGATGTCAAGAGGAGATGTCCTACAGGCAGGTGGAAAAGCAGGACTCAAGAGAGACATCAGGCATATGTCTATATTGACTTGGAAGTTGTCTGCTTATGTGAATTGCTTTTCTATAGGTTCACAGTAAAAAGTGAAATTCTACCAAATTGTGTTGGGAGTTCTTTTCCAACTATATTTTATTTGATGAAATCTATGTTAGGGTAGAAGAAATTGTGTGGTACTACTGCTGAGGCCATGGGGTCATATTAGTGACAGCTTTAATTATTTCTCCCTAATGAAATGGTGTTTTGTGGGGAGATGCTTGGTATTCCCAGGCCTTAGTCCTTGGAAAGAAACCATTTAAGTCCTTTTGGAGAGTGGCATATGGGGAGCTCCTTTTGGCTCCTTTAACCTCTCTTTACAGAAGAATTAGTTTACAGAAATGAATAGCAAAGAGGCAAGCTGAGGAAAGATACTGAAAAGATACAGCAATGCAAGTTAAATTCTGCCTCAGATATTTACTGCATGACTCTGGGAAAATCACAGCCTCTCTGAGCCTCAGTTTCCTCATCTACAAAATAGGAATAATAATAATAGCATATACCTCACAGGGCTGTGTGAAGATCCAATGAGATTCTTTATGTAAAGTGTTTTGTAAATCTTCCCATTTCTTTGTGAAGATTCCTTCTATGTACTCAATATTTTCATGCTGTCTCCTAACTTCCTAAATTCCTTCATTTAATGCAGTAAAAAGAACACTGGACCTAGAATTAGAAGACCTGAATTTGACTTCTGGCTTTGTGTAGCTTGGAGCAAGTCATTGGCCTTCTCTTAGCTTCAGTGTCCTCACCTAGAAAATGGAGCTAATAATAATGCTTGTGCTGCTATTCCATACCAGGAATTTTTTGAGGAAAGTGTTTGGTAAACTATAAGGTGTTATATAAATGTGACCATATCATTATTATTATTATTATTATTATTAACTATTATTATTATTACCTTCTTTTGATTTTGTGGTTCCCAAGCTTTGGGCCTTTCCTATTTGTACACTGTGTTGCCTTTCCTGTATTCCATTTCCTCACTGTCATTGCAGTCTGCCAAGAGAAAGATAAACTAATCTGTACTAATGGAATGGGCTAATATAGTACCCTTTTTGAGGATATCTGTATTTTAATGGGGCTTTTGTAGACATAGTTATGGTGCTGTTCATAATGAAACTGAGAAAGATAATTTTTTTCTTTAACTTAAGTAACTTTCCTGGGCTCTGAAGAGTACTGCACTTATTCAATTCAACAAGCATATATTAAGCATCTGCAATATACATGGCACTTAATTGTGAAACTGGGACAATATACTTCACACATATTATTAATCCCGGATAACAATAAAGATGGGAAGGGTTCATTGTGGGGTGGGGGACAGATAAAACTTTAAAAAGAAATACATAAAGTTAATAGGATGTAAAAAAAAATAAGACTATAAGAAATTAAAGAAAATTCATTTAGCAATATTTATTAAGTGCTTACTATGTGCCGGGCACTGTGTTTATAATATAAAGGCAAAAACAGTCTCTGCCCTCAAGGAGCTTACATTCTGATAGGGGAGACGACATATGAATAACTAAGTGCATAGAAGATACATACAGAGAAGATAAAAAGCAATCTGAGAGGGGAAGGCAATTGGAGCAAGAAGGCACAGGAAAGGAGCCCTGCAGGAGGTAAGATTTGATCTGAATCTCAAAGAAAACCAGACAAACTAAGAGGGGGGATTAGGAGGAAGAGCATTCTAGGAACAGAGAAGAGCTGGTACAAAGGCACGATAATAGTAGATAGAGTGTCACATTCAAGGAACTGCAAGTTAGCCAATTTTGCTGGATGGTAGAATTCACAGAAGAAAAGAAAGTGTCTAAAAAGATAGGAAGGGGCCTGGGTGTGAGACTTTTAAATACTGGAAGACTTTGTATTTGATCCTGGAGGTAATAGAGACAATACAGTTCACTGAACGACAGTGAGGGTGAAATATTTAGACTTAAATTTTAGGAAAATTGCCTTGGCAGCTGAGGAGAGGATGGATAAGATTAGTTATAAAGTTGTAATGGTGGAGGCAAGAGATGATAAGGATTTGAATTATTTGAAATAAAGCTGTATATGTGAAGAAAAGGGGATATATATGAGAAATGTTGTGAAGGTAGAAATAAGATTTGGCAGTGGCTTTGGATATGCTGAGTGAGTGAAAGTGGAGAGTCAAGGGAAAATCCTAGGTTTTGAGCCTCTGTTCCTGCGAGCATGGTGATGCACTGGACAAGAGTTGGGAAGAGGGAAGGATTTGGGAAAGGGGAAGATAAGTCAAGTTAACAAGCTTTTATCAAGCACATGCTATGTGCTAGACAAAAATCAGTCCTTGATTTCAAGGAAATCACAGTGTAATGGTGGGAGACACTCAAACACAGTAGAGGAGCTATAAGCTACGTGTGGAGATCTGGGAATCATCTGCGTCAAGATGCTGGCTGAAGCCATGGAACCTGATATGATCACCAAGAGAGAGAGTATAGAGGGAAAAGAGAAGACAGCCAGGATAGAGTCTTGGGGGACACCTGAAGTGAGCGGGCACGACCTGGATAAAGAACTAGCCAAGGAGATGGAGGAGACGTTGGACAGAAAAGTGGAGAACCAGGAGGGAGCAATGTCACTAAAAACTCAGAGAAGAAAATCTCCAGGAAGAGAAGGTAATAATATCAAAGGCTGCGAAGAGGTCATTAAGGATAAGGATTAAGAAAAGGTCATTAGGTTTGGCAAGTAAGAGATCATTGGTAGCTTTAAAGAGGTCATTTTGGTTGAATGAAAAGTTGGGTAACCAAATTGCAGTGCAAACAAACAAAATGCATATATTTAAAAGTGCGCTAAATACTCTGATTATGAATAGTGATTCCCCATTTATTGGTGTAAAGCTATGTTAAATCTTTATATATTTTGCCAATGATTTGCCTCCTTTTTACAGATATTTTACCACTAAAATAGCAATAAGGGGTAATGGGGGAAAGAGAATCATTTTGTAGTGTTGTGAGCAGCTATTATAGCCAAAAATGTAATTCTTCCCTGTTAGGCTTCATGGCAATCAATAGTTAAAATCCCTTTCAAAGAGAAGCCTCCAAAAGCTTGAAAAGAGCGGTTGAAGAGCTATGAATAATGGTTAAGAAGTCTTCCATTTACTTATTTTTTTAAATAAATTTTATTAATATCTTTTGTTTTTATATCATCCAAGTTTCCTATTATATCTCTTCCCTCTTTGCACTTCCATAGAGCCAAAGAATTTTTTAAGGAAAAAATAAAAAGTGGAAAAGAAAAAATTTTTTAACAAAAATGATTAATACATTGAAAAAAATCTAAAAATGTATGGAATATTCCACACTCAATAAAGGAGTGAAGGGAGGTGCCCACTTACTTTTAACAAGCAGGCTTTAACATTTATGCTTGAAATTTTCTGCTATTTTCCCCCACCCTACCCCCATTTGTATATCCCCAACAGGCCTCAAAGAGACCATTTAACAAGAATTTTTACTTGAAAGAATATAACTGATCAGTAGGGGGGAAATGAAGTTGCTGAAAATGAAATGTTCTGCCTATGGGAGTATTAATTAGAGTTGGCTCTTTATCATAGTGCTTAAAGCCATTCAGCTATCTAGGATTACTGGATCAAAGCTAATTCAAATTTCAAAGGGAACTGATAACTATGAAAATACAAAAGAACTAGGTCTTCTTCATAGCTAAATCCTTTAACAGAGGTAGAGTAGGATATATAGCTTATGACAGCCCAAGGGTATTTTGCAAATCAGTTTCTTGTTTGGGGTTTGTTTTGTTTTGGGGGTTGGATTTTGGTTTGGGTTTTTTTTTTTTTTGAGAAAATAAATCACTATTTCTCTAGTATTGCTCTCATTTTTAAAACAGTTAATGTCAGTCACCCGATAACTGTACCCAGCAACAAGTTGCAATAGATGTTATGAATGACAATGGCTATGAAAGATAGTCATCAAATTTTGCAGCCCAGAAGGTTGTTTCAACAAATTCAGTTCGACAAATATTTATCAGGTATCTGCTTTGGGCCCAGCTCCATGCTGCAGTTGCTAGGGAAGATATAATGATCAGTTCAGATGTGGTCCCTCACTCGTGGAGTTTACAGTCTAGTCAGGTAATATCACAGGTACACAAACAAGTGTCACATACAGTTAAGGACATTAGAGAGGTGCTAAACAAAGTGCAAGGCCCAGGGTGACAAGGTTGTTACCACTCTGAGAAATTTGCGTGGAATAAGATCTGAATTGGACTTTAAAAGATGGGGTAAAAATTCAACCGACAACCAGGGAAAGCAGGAATGACTTGAGCGCAGGTGTGGAGAAAGGTGTGTGTTTAGAGGAAAGAGAGTAATCCAGTTGGCAGGAGGATAGATTGTAGGTGAGAATAATGTAAAGGTGAAGATGGAGGCTGCTGCCACATTGTACAGGGCCTCGAATGCTAGGAAAAAGAATTTGAACTTTATGTAGCAATGCAAAATATTTTCAAAAAGAACCATACTTTAGCAGAGAGGCACATGGAGCACTAAACTTAGAATCAGGAAAAATCTGTGTTTGGTTCACATTTCTGACGCTTATTTATCCGGGGGGGGGGGTAAGTCACTCAATCTCTCTGAGCCTCAGTTTCTTATAAAAATGAGAATCACAACACCTGTTGTGTCTATCTCATGGGGCTACTGTGAGGCTTACATAAGAACACATGTAAAGTGTTCTGTAAACTTTAAAGAGCTACATATCAATTGTAATTAGATGTTGACATAATTAAGAATATAACCCAAGGGGCAGCTAGGTGGCACAGTGGATAAAGCTCCGGCCTTGGAGTCAGGAGGACCTGAGTTCAAATCCAGCCTCAGACACTTGACACTTACTAGCTGTGTGACCCTGGGCAAGTCACTTAACCCTGATTGCCTCCCCAAAAAAGAAAAAAAAAGAATGATATAACTCAGATCTCTACAAAGGAAGATTATTCTGGCAGGGATGCCCAGAATGTATTGAAAGAACAAGAGAGGAAGGTGGGAAGATGTCTTCCCAACAAGGTGGGAACACCTATTAGGAGGCTATGACAATATTCAAGGTGGGTGGTAATGTAAACCTGTAGAGTGGGGTCGCAGTGGGAATGGAAAGGAGAGGACAGCTGGGAGTCTCATGGTCATCAGTTTTCAAAGTTAGAACAGATCTCAGGGGTCTGCCAGCTCCATCTATACCCAAACAGTGATCTCTCTGATGATGTCCCTAACAAGTGGTCATCCAACTTCTGTTGGAAGACCTCTTGTGAAGAGAGATAAATCGCCTCCTGAAAAAGCCTGTCCAGCCTTTAGGACAGCTCTAATTTTGAGGAAAATTTTCCTTACATGTAATACCTATGACCAGATCTGCAAATAGTGTAAAATGGATAAGGCTTTTCTCCAAGGTGCTAAATATTGAAGGAGTAATGGGATATGGTCCCTACTTCAGAAGGAGTGCATACGACCCTGCACCACCCCTGTGCAGGAGGGTACACAGGCTCCCTGTGGTGACCAGCATCCTTGAACTCTGACTTGCAGCCCTCCAAAACCCTAAGCTGACTTGTTGTACAGTCACCCTCAGGCCACCAACACCAAAGCCTCCATGGCACTCTACTCTTGAGGCCCACCTTCCCTTCTTAATCCACAGGGGAGTGAAGATGGGCCACCCCTCTCCCAGGACCACTGCACCCTTGGCTATAGCATCTTCTGCATTGTCACCACTGCCACCCCAAGCATAAAAATGCCTACCAACAGCTCTGCCTCTGCCCCAAAATGTAGGCCATGCTGACTTTTAATGATCACCACTTCTCTTTCTAAATGTTCACAAACCATTTCTTTTCTAGAATTTTGGTAGAAGTCAGAGTCAAGCTCACCAGCCTATAGTTAGATGACTTCTGTTCATTAAGGGATGAGGGGAGGAGAAAGGAAGAGAATAAGCACTAAGTATTTACTATGTGCCAGACACTGTGCTAAACACTTTACAAGTATTATCTCATTTGATCCTCACAACAACCCTGGGAGGTAGTTGCAACTATTATCTCCATTTTACAGTTTACAAAACTGAGGCAGACAGAGGTTATGTGACTTGCCCAAGGTTACACAGCTAGTAAGTGTATGAAACTGAATTTGAACTTAGGTCTTCCTGACTCCAGGCCCTGTGCTTTTATCCACTTTACCACATAGCAGCCTCTAGATTTTGAAAGTCAGCACATGTAATTGTCTCTGGTCCTGTAGTGCCTCTTCCATCCTCCATGATTATTCAAAGATCATTTACTTCCGTAAATGCTATAAGAGTGCATAGCCCAGCTAGAAGTCATTTCAAGTTCCAACATCAATTTCTAAAACCTAAAAATATTCTCTGACATCGCAAAGAAAGATTACATGGAAAATAAAATTCTATTCTAAAATTTTACTGTGGGTTTTGAATATAAATCATTTGCTATTTATAGCAGAAATGCTTAAATTTTGATGGGAAATAATTGCTCAACACTTAGATGCTAAACTGTATGTGAAATGGTGGTCATTATACTTATCTTTTAAGACCATAGAAAGGCAATGTCATATAGTAAAGACAGGGCCAGCCTTAGTGTCAGAAAGCCCTCAAATTCTCCCTCTGACCCATTAGCAGCCATGTGACCATGGGCAAGTGTCTTAAACTTCTCAGTATACCCAGGCAACTCTTCAACATTGTAAATTAGAGAGTTGCTAATCTGTTATCTGTGGAGGTAATTTTCACACCAATGTGTCCTTATTCCAATGAAATCACAGGTCTAGACCAAAGGAAAAAATCATACTTTTATCAGCATATAGGCAATGCCTCATGAAAGTGCTGGTGGAGACCTGAGGTGCCTTACAGAACCTAGTAACCAACAAAGAAATATCAGATAGATAACTTTTATTTTTAGATTGTATTAGGTGTGGGTTTTTTTTTTTTTATCCAGAATGCAATTGAAAGGCTTTCACATGAAGAGGGATTCCACTTGTTCTGCTTGGTCTCAGAAGACAGAACTAGGAACAGTGAGTTAAAGTTGCAGAGTGACCAATTTAGGCTTGTTAGGAAAAGCTTCCTAACAATTGGGACTTTTCAAAAGTTGGAATGGGTTTCTTCTGGAGGCAGTGGGTGTCCCTTCACTGGAGATCATTATGTAGATTATGGATGGCCATTTTCGAGGCAGGGAAGGAGTGACTTCCAATCTAACTCTGAGGTTCTTTTTTTTGTGAGGCAATTGGAGTTAAGTGACTTGCCCAGGGTCACACAGATAGTAAATATCAATAGTCTGAGGCCAAACTTGAACTCGGGTCCTCCTGACTCCAGGGCCAGTGCTTGACACTGAGTTTCTGAGAGAAAAGTCATTCCAGTCAGACTAAACATTCAAAAGAATACTTTGCCTTGCCCATTTCTTCCAAATGATTTAAAGACAAACATAAAATGCATAATAAGGCAGGCTTTTTTCTTCAACTGAAGAAAAATATCAATAAGCTTTTATTAAACAGCTATTATATGGTAAGCACTGTGCTAGGTGCTGGGAACAGTTCCTGCCTTCACATAGATTCTATGCTATGGTAGAGGAGGGCGTGCGGTAGTAACAAGGCTAAAATATATACCAGGTAATTTGAGGAGGAGGAAATTGAAAAACCTAAAGTTGGCATTTGTTCTGAGATTTGATGGAAACAAAGAATTCTAAGAAGCAGAATTAGGGAGGGAATGCATGCCAGGTATGGGAGACAGCCTATGCAAATGTATGGAGATGGGAGATAAAGCGTTATATGTGAGGAATAGCAGGAAGGCCATACTGTAGATTCTGGAGGGGACCAAGTAATACAAAACTAAATTGAAAAGGTAATTTGGGGCCAGGTTAAGAAGGTCTTTAAAAGTCAACCAAGGGAGTTTATAATTGATCCTAATGGTATTTGGGTTCCATGAGAGCAGTTATTAACATCATTGTGTCATACACCCCTTTGGCAATCTGGTGAGACCTATGGACCTCTTCTCAAAAATATTTTTTTTTAATATAGAGAATTACATTAGTCATATTGAAATAGCTATTGAAATATTTTTAAAAGAAAATAAATGTGATTTGGAGTATGTAGGGGTATACTAATAGCTAGGAAAAGGATCAGGAAAGATGTCTTGAAGGAGGTGATTGAGCTGAGCTTTGAAGGGAGTGACAAATTCCCAAAAGACAGAGATGTGGAGGAGATGATTCCAACGACAGGGGATAGTCCAAAGGAATGAAGGTGAACGCTGAAATGCTGTGTACAGGGACTATAGCAAGGAGGCCAGTTTGGCTGGAACATAGAGTATGCAAAGGTGATTGGGCTGGAGGAAATGAGTTTCCCATCATTCTGATAGTCATCAAACAACCTAAAAAAATCATTGCAGAGGATGGGAGTGATCTGATATTTATTAAGTACCTATGTGTCAGGCACTATGCTTGATGCTAGGAATACAAATAAAATGAAACAATCCCTTCTGCCAGGGAGGTTAAGTTATATTGGAGGAAGCAACAGATGCATATAGACTATAAGTATATACATAGTAAACATAGAGAGAAAAGATACAAAGAATTCAAATTCTTCAAATCA
The DNA here is from genome assembly GCF_003287225.1 of Phascolarctos cinereus. Lineage (NCBI taxonomy): Eukaryota > Metazoa > Chordata > Mammalia > Diprotodontia > Phascolarctidae > Phascolarctos > Phascolarctos cinereus. Next base: position 113,066,649 of record NW_027556098.1, read on the forward strand.
TCATTTGCCAAAGGGGAAAAAATCTGCTGAGAAAAAAAATGGCATTCTTCCTCAAAATTGGGTATAAATTAAAATAGTAATTTCTACTATCTCAATCCATCTCTTCTTCTAAATCCTTTTTACATTTATTATTAAAATTTCGACACCAAATTGCATTAATACCTGTGAGGAACAGAGGAAGGAAGGAAGAAGAAAGGAAATAAACATTTATTAAGCACCTACTTTGTGCTGGACACTTTGCCCAGCACTTTACAAATATTTCCATTTATCATCATAACAACCTATGAGGTAGGTACTATTGTTGTCCCCATTTTACAATGGAGAAAACTGAAGTAGACAGAACTGAAATGAGTTGTCCAGGGTCAAACAGCCAGTAAGTGTCTGATTTGAACTCGGGTCTTCCTGACTCCGTCGCATCACTTAATCCACTGAACCACTTCGCTGCCACCATACTTCATTCTTTATAAACACAGAGCTGATGAGGTTACTCAAACATCTTCAAGAATTCCATACTGCCTATTGACTGAAGTCCATTGGCTGGAGTTCAAGAGACTCCACAATCTGATGCCATTTTTCACAGTGTAGCATTATGAGGAACGGCCTGATTAATTAAATTCCTTCACAGTACACATCCAGTTAGTAGACAAATATCACAATTTCTATCTATATAGTATCTGTGGCACAGTGGATATGATGCTGGCTTTGAGACAGGAAGGCCTGGTGTAGTGTCATATGAACCTGGGTAAATCACTTAACTTCTCAGCCTTAATTTCCTCATCAGTAAAATGAGAGATTGGACTCAATGGCCAGAAAGGTCCCTTCTAGTTCTAAATCTATGCTTCTATGGTCTCCTGCATCTTATTCCTTCTCTCTTCATATAGTCTCGCCTCAGTTCAGTCCCTGTTGCCTAGATTATAGCAATGACTTTAATAAGCAGTCTCCCCCCAACCCTGCCCTGACTCTTCCTACTCCAGTCCATCCTCCACACAACTACCCAATCTTAAGCCAGATCCAAATATGTCTGTCTCCTCAATAAATTCCAGAGGCTCCCCTACTGCAACCAGAATACAAATCAAACTTCTCTCTTTAACTCTCACGTAGCTCCTCACCACCTGGCACCTTTCTCTTTTCCAGCCACATCATTCTCCTTACACAGGGCACTATGTATCCCCTCTCTGTGCCTTCCATTAGTCATTCCTGTTGCCTGGAGTGCTCTCCCTCTGCCATTCTGCCTCATGGACTGCCACTCTCCTCAGAAGAGGCAGCTCATGCCTTATCTTCTGCATAAAGTTCTTCCTGACCTCCCAACTGATGGTGCCTCTCCTCTCTAACCACCTCCTATTTAACAGCTTAGTATTTGTTTTGCATTTTTCCCTTAAATATTTATTTTATATATGCTTATGTATGTACCTATTGGATTTCCCAGTTGAATGTATTTGTATTGCCAGGGCCTAGCACAGTGCTTCACACTTACTAGGCACTTAATAAATTCTTGTTGATTGATTGATTGATTGGGATTGTTGAAATGGTCAATGTACAATTAATGTACAATAGAGCCCTTGGGTTCTAGCTTATACCACAGTGAAATTCTGAAATGAGAGGCCACCTGAGAATAAAAGAAAAAGAGAAAGTTTGAAGTGAGTGGATGCATAGAGTGGTAACAATAAGTTTAAATGTCAAAACACGTGAAACCTTCAGTGGGTGGGGACTAACCTAATAAACATAATACTGTCAGAAGATGATTTGTCAAGAATAGCTTATTAGGAAATTATTGCAGCTTGTGAGAATTTGGTGAATAGGTTACCACCAAGATGTAAGGGTTGGCATTTGTTTCTTGCTTTCTGTGGCTTAGAGCACTAGCGTGTGTTTATAAACCAATCTGGACTGGTTCACTTAAATGGGTGGCATGACTGGATAGAGGATAAAGCCTCACTGCATTCTAATTCCAGTATTCCTCAGAGCTTTCAAGGAGATTCTCTTTTTGAGCATGGGAACCCAACCCACCTCAAGACTTAAGCTTTGGCATCCTTAGCTCAGTCTATCCTACCTAAACCCCTAGTTATCTTAGCACACGTATCAATAGAAGAAGACATGGGTGGAATTCTTGACCCCCTTTTTCTTTTTTATGATAACCCTATTTGCTATTTAGATCATCCTATATGCAATTTAGAATTCTACCCTCCATCCTCTGCCCCCATCTTCATATTATGGTCACACATAAAACTCTTCACCCTTCGTTACCAACAAAGAGGTAATGCCATTTACAGTAAGACTCCTTGGTTCAGGCCTAAGCCTCAACTGAGATAATTACATCATATGCAAACTTGTTAATTGCAACTTGATCCCTCAAATTTCAATTTAAAGAGGTTTACTGTAGCTGGTTTCATATCATCAGTCACCCTTCTCTCTTCAAGTCTCTGTTCACTCACACTCTTTGGAGGACCATGAGCCTGGGTTAACACTCTTACTGTCTCTCCAACAGACCTCAAGGAACTGAGGGACAGAGGAGAGAAGGGGCTGCTAGGGCACCCCTTAGGGGCGAGTCTGGAAAGTTCTAAAGGCCACTCTAGCACAAGCAGCCTCCTAAGCTTTGTAGTTTCGGGTCCTCCAGGGCTGGCAGAAAGCTCCCATAGGTGATGGTGTGGCATGGATGTACAACCTCAGAGAGCCCAGGTGAGTAACCCCCTTTTCTGTATAAAGAAGTGTAAGTCTATTTTAAGGACTGAAGAATAGAGGTGATCTTTTTTTCCAGAAATAGTTAAAAATCACCTTAGTAAATCCCTGGTCTTAGGAATTGATCATGTTTTAAAATAGTCCATTGCCAATTTGATAAAAAGAATTTGCCTTTGATTTCAAAGGGAGGAAATGCATCTTCTAGCAACTTGTGTGCCATTGTAATGGATTCAGATCACCTGGTAACTTTATTTTTTTATTTAAATTATTTCAGTAAACAACTCCTTAATGTTATTTCAGTTAGCCAACTCCTTAACATTAGTTTAAAAACCAGAAAGAAAGAAAATGCATCTGTCATTTTAAAGGAGGCACCCTGATATGATGGAAAAGTATTGTACTAAAAGCCTGGAGACCTGGGTGCTAGGCCTGGATCCACACCGACGGACTGCATGGCCTTGGGCAAGTCACTTCACTGCCCTATATATCTATAAAATGAGAGTGTTGTACTAGATGGCGTCTAAGGTTCTTTCCAGCAATGGCAACTCAGCAAATCCAGTGATTTTCTGTGATTCTGTGATGCTGCTAAACTTTAGATAATTGCTGTCATGATGAAGATCATTCACATTCATGCCAGCTGTTTTAGAAAGATTTCGAGTTACTGATAACCTGAAATTGTTTTTAATAGGTACATTACTGGCACTAAAAGGAGCTGTTCTAACATTCTCCTGTATGGACCGTCTGGGGGGATTAATGCATCCACCATATGAAGTTTGGCGGGACCCAAACAGTATGGATGATAATGAAAAAGGAAGAAAAAGGAAACTGGTCATGAATTCCCCATCAACTTCCCAGGAAATGGCAGATCATCAGTACGCAGTCATCTGCTCAGAAAAACAAGCCAAAGTATTCTCATTGCCTTCCCAGACTTGCCTTTATGTTCATAACATCACAGAGACATCCTTCATATTGCAAGCAGCTGTGGTGGTCATGTGTAACAGTGCCTGTCTGGCCTGCTTTTGTGCCAATGGCCACATCATGATAATGAGGTACTCGCTTTCTTTGTTACTGTTTGGGAATCACGACAATTCATTTCTTGAAAAAGAAAAGGCAGTTTCAATCAAGGAAAAGAGAAAAAATAGAGATAAAGAGAATACTCAAAGGTGAAAAGAAGACCTGTCATTCTAGAAAGAAAAACTCTTACAAGGAATCTTTCTCTCTAGGCACAATTTCTTCTCTTTCTCTGAGAAATCAATCTTTCTGTCTAAAAATAATTTTTCCTGCTTTTGAAAAAGTGTATTTTCTTTTTCTTTACAGTCCTCAGGGCCCTTGAAGTCACCTCAACAATGGACTTATTAACTTAGAAGTCATGTCACATAATCATTTGATAAACATTTTTCACCCCACTGAGTTTGTCAGATTGAACTATTGTCCCCTTTGATTTACTGGTGATGAAACAGAATTGGATAGCTGATCGTTTTCATTCATTTAAACACTACCCTATTCAGGTGGCATCTCATGTGCAGTGTTGCTTGAAATAGCACTTTTTCAGCACCCATTGACATGAGGCCTGTATCATGAGTTCACTTTGCTGACAACTCACTGACTCTATTTACTCCTCCATCCTTGTCATCTACCTGGTTCATTCTTTCTAACCCAGTTCCAAGCTTCTCAAACCAGTTCTCTTACCTACGAAGTCATATATTATCATCTATCTGATAGTGAAATGTGAAATGGAAACCACACCACTATGCCTACTGAGTCCACTACAAATTTATGTTCTCTAATCTCTACTGAACCCAGCTTTACTGCAGCGAAGCAATCCTTTTATTCTTCCATGATTGCCTAATTAGCACATTCCCTGCAATAATTATTCTAAATTTTCTTTCTTCAAACCCCCTTTACAACTTCTTCCTTCTCCCTCTTATTGAAGAACCTCACCTCCTGGTTTCCTGAGAATATTGAAGCTCTCTTTGAGATCTCTCTTTTCTCCAACTGCATATCCCAGAATCCCCCTTCCATATGACAGCTCTACAAATTCATTGAAGGCAACTTTCTTGCCCTCCCCCCCGCAGTCTACTCATGTCCAGGCTAAATATCTCCAATTCCTTCATCTGGTCCTCATATGGCATGGACTCAAGGCCCTTCCCCATTTCACTTGCCTTCCTCTGCACACTATCTAACTATGGCATCCAGAACGTACACAATAGATATCCATGTAGAGGACACAGCTGCCAAAATTATCTTCCTGAAACATAGCTGTGATTATGTCATTTCCTCGTTTAACAATCCCTAATGGCTCCCAACTACTTCTGATTTCCTCAGCCTGTCTACTATGTAGTCCCTTTTTTTGCACTCTACATTTTAGCCAAACTGACCTACTTTCTGTTCCCAGAATCCAACATTCTACCTCCCCTCCTGTATGTTTGCTCTGTCTCGTGTGCCTGTATGCCCTCCCTCCAGCAATCTACTTCTAATGACCTTCAGCTGCCTATGAGAATCAATACAGGTACTACTTCCTATACAAAGTCTTTCCTGCTCCCTCTGGCTCAAGGTATCTTCCCTCACCTTTTTGTATCATGGCCCCTTGGGCAGTCTGATGAAGCCTATAGACCCCTTCTAAGAATCATGCTTCTTAAATGCATCAAATAACATAACTGAGTACTTACTCTTCCCCTGACCCATTATCCATACCAATGGTTATATGCTAGGAAAGCTGCAGTTCCAAAAACAGTGAATGAAGGCTGCCACATACCACAGTGTGCCCTGAACATAGACCCCAAAGCCTAATTCAGAAAGGAAGTGGATGTCAGCCATCAGTTATGGCCCTCCCCAATCCTAGATTGATCCTAGAGCTTGAGTACATACCAGCGGACCCCATAGTGAAATAATACCTAAGAACATTAAAAGTGTTATAGGTAGTGCCCAGTGAAACAGCATTACAGTTCAGAAGGAGGGTTAGTGGTCAGTGTTTACTTTTTGTATATATCTGTGAATGTGGATTCATAGACTGTATATGTGTTCATGTGTTGCTATGAATCTCGTAGACTGTCAAAGCCAGAAAACACATTAGGGATCATAATTCAGCTGCCTCGTTTTACAGGTAAGGAAACCAAGGCCTTAAGAGAGAATGTCTGTGTTTTGTCTGTTTACATATGATCTTTATCTATGTGCTTTTATCAAAATAATTACTTATTTTGATAACATGACTATCCTTAAGGTCAACAAAATCTGAAAAATTCAAACACCTGGTATCTTTTTAGGGTAAGCAATACCAAATAATGATTTTAGCTGTTTTATCACCACTGATTAATTGTTAATGACATTATCTTTTCAGGCCACACATATCTCTGTGTACTACTGTCTGTATGTTTGTATATGAAGTGTTTAGGCCCAGGTGCATATCTTCATGTGTGTATGTGTATATGTATATCTATATGTGTGTGAGAATAATTACTGTGTAATTAAGAGTTTTTATAAATATATATTTGTATATTACCTCAGTTCTCAGGCTGCTGTGGGTCTGTATAACTCCCTCCTAGAAAGATCTTAACTTAAGTTCTAGCTTAATTTTGTTGGGCCTTATTCTCAACTTATTACTCCTTCTTCCTATTCATAGTTTTCTCTTCCAACTAGACTCCTGGGATTTGTAGATTCTGTGACATAATAAAAATGTAAATTATCACGAACACTTAAAATGAGAAAGATGATTTTAAATCTTAGAAATTAATCATCATTAGTCCTTGATATATGTGCATAAATTAAAAACTGATTTCCTTATGGGATGCATTAGATGACTCTGAGGACAGTTCCAAAAGAGAGGGCTCAGGAATGTTTTGAGCATCTTTGGAGCCTTCCAAGGTGACTCCTTTGAAAGACAGCCCTCATTTGAATGTATGATTTCTGATATATTAGTTTAAAAAGAAACAGTCTTTCCATTTCAAAATCACACCTCAAACACTTGTTTTAGTAATACAGTAGCACAGCATAATAGTCATACAGTCAAGGAGTCTTGCGTTCAAGTCTTGCCTCTGATACATACTAGCTACAGCACCATGGTCAAGTCTGTCTGTGCCCCCAGCAATGCCCTCTGTTACAGACAAGTTACCAGTCTGCATAAGAGGGAGTTTCCATCCCAGGGAATAGCCTATACCAATGAAATCACAGGTCTCTACGAAAAAAGAGTCCTATCTTTGATAAAAACAAACAAACAAACCTGTCCTATACAGCTCATTATGCATGGAAGGAAATACATAGAAGGTTAATGAGTAAGTAGTTTAATTTACTGAGAAGGGAGCAATGACCTCCATCATCCAGTGTCATGCATGCTTTCCCATCATTTTGTACCAGCACTGAACTGTAAGCCTGAGCAGTTTTGCCTGGAAAACAAGAATGACCTCTGGTATACCAGGACCTAGCCAGAGTGAAGCAACCATGTCATAATCAAAGTGTTTCTGCCATCTAGTGGTGACCATGCCAGATGTCTCCATATAGCAATAAAGCTCTCATCATCGATGTCAGAGTCTATGTTATGAAAGTGAAGGCACTGAATCTATACGCCCAGAGGAGAGAGAAATCAGGGAAATAGCTTGCGTACAGGGTTGTTCTCTCTCCAACCATTGGGGGAGTACAATATATTCCTTCATATGACTTTATATGTAAATTGAGCATAGAACTACTGACATTTACTTAGAGTAAACTAGAGATATGGAAAACTCATTCTGCTATGATTAACTTCTGTTTGCCTGGGTAGTTGCTATTATTTTTACAGAGTAAACAAAAGCTTCTAACTATTGTAGCATGACACATGAATTTTCTTTCTTTATTCAGCCTACCTAGTCTCCGCCCAATGTTGGATGTTAATTATCTGCCTCTAACAGATATGAGGATAGCACGGACATTTTGTTTTACCAATGAAGGGCAAGCATTATATCTCGTCTCTCCCACTGAAATACAGCGGTTAACTTACAGTCAAGAAATGTGCGACAATCTACAGGTAGGGCAAGTGAACTCTTAAGCATATGTCTGACACCTTTTCAAATCATTTTAGTGGTGAGAAGATACACTGGCTCTCCATCCGACTCAAAGGGGCATTGGTTTTCTCATCATATTTAATAAAAACTCTTTTCTCCTCCCAATTTTACAAAAGCCTCTCTAGGGGAATCCTTGAAAGAGTTTAATCATGATGGGCAAGTATTTGTTCTTTTGAACACTAAAGATTTTAGCCAAAGGATATTGCAAACATTCCAGGACAGATATCAGATGCAATGAAAACTTCTGAGTAAGTTATACAATTCAAAGCAGAACATAGTTAGATGGAATTCATAAGCATATGTAACATCCCAGAGTTGATTTGATTTACAAAATTATCAGACTATCTTAAATTGGTTATTGGTTATGTTTAAAATATTATTGGAACCATGAAGCAGCCAGTGCAGAATAGGAGATGCCATAAGTTGTTACCCCATTCACATCAGACAAATCAATGGCTTACCTTGTCTGGTAAATGCTTGGCAGAATTACTTTGAATACTTCTGACATGGTTCTAGAAATAGAGAGCAAAATAAATGATCATGTAGAAGACCTTCTACTTCAAAGACTCAACTAATATGTGTTAAATGAGTTAGAAGAATTCATTTGTTTCAGCCATGGCAGCAGATGTGCTCTGCCAACAGAGAGCCAGGCACAGTGCCTGGCACACAGCAGGTGCCTAATAAGTGTTGATTGATAGGAAGGAGGTAGAGCTGACCAGGTCAAAATGATCTAGCATTATTGCTTTGAGTTATCCTGCATGATATAGAAAATTATGAAACTTCATAGAACCATGAGCAGGCTAGACTTCAAATCCCCAAAGCATTTAGTAGAAGTTCAAAGCAAGTCGTGTAGCCACAATTCAGCACCCCTGGCACTAAAAAGTCATAGACTTCTCATGTGGTAGTGAAAAGTCTTTAGCAATGTAAGGAAACTGCTCCCGTGCCATTATAAGATAGGTATTGTCACATGCAGGCAGATGGTCTCATAGCTAGTGCTTAGCTGGGCTTTCTGCACAGACACTTGGGACGTCAGCCTCTTTGGAGGTACAGTCACCTTTAGGTCAGTCTGGTTTGAAGGCCAGGCCTGCACAAAGGAGCAACCCCAGCTGGGCAGCTTCCTGTAAAGCTAAGTCCTGACAGAGTGCCCAGAGGCCTTGGCCTCACACAGGCCATCTGAGAACCACAGAACCTGGAAGTGATCTCAGAGGCCATCTAATCCAACTAAAACCCGAACCAGAATATTTCTACAGTGTTCCCAAGAAGCAGTTATAGTGTGAAGACTCCCAGTGAGAGGGAACCTGCTACCTCCAGAGGCAACTCCTTCTCCTTTGGTTAGCACTCCTAGGTAGGGTTTTTTTCCCTTACATCAAGCCTAGAATTACACCTTTGCAGCCTTCTACCCACTGCTCCTAGCTCTCCACCCTCCCCTCCCTTGGACTAAGCAGAGCAAGTTGAATCTCCCTTTTGTGGGATGGTTCTTCAAATCCTTGAAGACAGCTATCGAGAGGTCGCATGCTTTGGTTGGTTTTCTTATGGCATGATGTTTAGGTCCTTGGCTATTCTGGTCACCTTCCTCTGGATACACTCTTATGTGTCAGCTTCCTAAAACGTGGCACCGAAAATGAGACACGTGACCTCTGATGCGGTCCAGCTACAAGGACAGCACACCACAGGACCACCTCTAGTCCAGGACACTATGTTTATTACCGCAGTGTAGTCACATCAGGGTTTTTGGCTGCTGTCTTACACTGGTGACTCACAGTAAGCTTGTAATCCACTAAAACCCCCAGTTACCCTTCAGAGAAAGTTGTCGTCTAGCCATACCTCCTGCATCTTGTACTTACAGAGTCGTATTATTTGTGCCCACATGAATCACCAGAAATGGGGTAGTGGTCTTCTGGTTTCAGAAGACTTGGAAGACTTGGGAGTCATAGCCTGGGAGACAGTAGATCTTTTTATTATTGTTATAAGGTAGAAAAAATAGCTACAGTTCCCTGATGGCACCTGTGAATACATGTCTTCATTCATTGAAACACATTGAATACTTCCTCATTAGAGGGTCCAACATTCTGTATGGGAAAAGATGGTAAGATCATAGATTTAAAGTTAGAACAGACCTGCAGGCCACTTGGGACACCACTTTACTTTACAGATAAGGACACTGAGGTAAAGTGACTTACCCAAGCTCAAAAAGATAGTATGCATCAAAGCAGGATGTGAACCCAGGTCTTTTGACCCAAGAGTTAATGCTTTTTCCCTTTGTACTATGCTGCCTGTCTATTACTTCACTACTGGTCCTTATTCCCTTTCTCTTTATGTCATTTTCTTTAGCCCTTCGACCTCCTGGCACTGGTTAAGAATCCCTTCTGTGTCTTTAGATCCCTTTTCTTGTTTATACATTAAAGCCCTTCTGAAGTGTGGGGACATATCTGAGGTCTATTGGTTTGATTTTTTTAAGGAACACATTCTCCAGGGGCCTTTTCAAATGTACTTAACTATTTGTTAACACAGTCCATGCCATTCAGATCCTGATTAGCATAACCTCAGGCAGTCAGTCCAGTTATCTCCAGGCACTGGGCCCCAACTATTCAAGGAGGGTTGGGAGAGATGGGGTTGTTGGGATTCCCCATAGGCCAAACTGATTATTTGAATATAACAAACACAACAATACTCATAAAATCATCTTCCCTACCCAATACAGGTCAGCTAGTTCCACCCCACAGCCAGTGTAATAATCTTGTAGGTTCAATCCCTTCGCTATCAATTCATCTGTTCACTCTTCAGCTCACTCTTAGCACTTGATTGGCCCAGTACCTTAACTAATTATACATTCTCTTGATTACATTCCTCGAGTCATTTTTTGGCCAAAGATTATTACTGGCAACATGCTTTGGCCTATTTGCGCCCATTGCATCCGCTCCACTTCCCTTTACATCACCCCTGCCTTTGGTCCTTTGGAGGTTGCCCTGTTCCAAATTTCATAACCATAAAGTATTGCAGAGAGATTTTATATGCATAAGATGAGGCTTTTTTATTGGAGAGCAGCTTAGCACTAGACTATAATGTTTGTTGAATTTATGAGGTTAACAGGACAGGAAAAAAGGGGACATGGTACAATTAAGGAAGAATGGGAGAAAGAGCTTAAGAAAAGTCTGAAACAGGGGCAGCTAGGTGGCACAGTGGATAGAGCACAGGGCTTGAAGTCAGGAGGACCTGAGTTCAAATCTGGCCTCACACCAAACACTTGACACTTACTAGCTGTATGATCCTGGGCAAGTCACTGAACCCCAATTGCTTTAAAAAAAAAGTGAAACAGGGAGTGCAGCAAGGAGACTGCAGTAATGGAAGGAAGAATGAAAGAAAAGAGGCAACATAAGGATGGGAGGATAGGAACAGCTCTGGGATGGGGAATATAGAAGCGTTTTTGATGGGGGTTACATGCTTCCTTGTACTTTGAAGTAAGGATGCAGTTATTTGGGGTCAAGTTTTAACTTCATAAATACTATTTGTTTCCATGTTTCATTTGTAGAGTTAGCCTAACAGAGACATTTTCTTCATATCTAATGTCTATCATAGGGTGGCGCTGGCTCCACGAAGGAGCCCAGGCAAATGTTCATAATACCCCACAGTGGCCAAGGCTATTGATTGCCATTTCATCTGCTTCTCTCTGAAGGTGCAAGAAATTAAGATTAACGCACAGATTACCCAACAAATGTTGGTAGTCCAGTCCTTTCCTATAGGCTAAAAGGTCAAGATAAATAAAAAAGGACTTATTAAGCACCTACCACATGCCAGGCTCTGTGTTAAGTGATGGAGATACTGAAAAAGGCAAGGGGCTTCCTCATTAGGCCACAGGGAGATAGTGTGCAACTAGCTATGCAGGATAAATTGGAGGTAATCAATAGAGGGAAGGCACTAGCATTAAGTAGGATCAAGAAAGGTTTCTTTAGAAGGAAGGACTTTAGTTAAGCCCTGAATTAAGCCAGGGAAGCCAGGAAGCAAAAGTGAAGGAGAAAAGAGACATGGGGATAGATAGCCTGAGAAAATTCTTGGAGTTAGCAGATGGAGTATCTTACACAAGCAACAAGGAGGCAAATGTCATAGGATCAAATGAGCATGAGTGTTAAAGGTAGTAGAGGGAAAGGGAGATTAAGGTAGAAGGCTGGAAAGCTAGATGATTTTATATTTGTTTCTGGAGATTATACAGGGAGTCACTGGAGTTGATTGGGGGAGGGATTGAAATGGTCAGACTTACAGGTTCAGAAGATCAATATGACAAGTAAGTGGAGGATTGACTGGAGTGGGGGGACAGCTGGGGGAGGAAACACTTGAGGCTAGGACAGGGGCTGGTAAGTTATTGCAGCAGTCAAGGAATGAGGTAATAAGGGTCAGCAGGAGGGTGGTGACAGTATCAAAGGAAAGGAGGGCATCCACAAGAGATGTTCCAATGGTAGAATTGATAGGTCTTGACAACTGATTAGATAAGGGGAGGATGAAGGAGGTGGTAAGAGAGTGAGTCAAGAATGACACCTAAATTTTGAGCCTGGGAAGGCTAGTAGCATTCTTGACAATAATAGGTAAGTTCAGAAGAGGGAAAGGTTTGAGGGGAAGAAATTAGCTCATTTTTGGACATACTGAGTTTAAGATGTCCACAGGATATCCAGTTCATATCTACTAAACAGAAATGTGAGACTGGAGAATGGGAGAGAGTTTAGAGCTGGGTAAATAGATCTGAGAAATTATCTGCATAGAGATAATTTAATCCAATCTATAGGAGCTGATAAAATCACCAAATGAAATAGTAAAGAGGGGAACAAGGCCCAAAACAGAACCTTGGGCGACACCTATGATTAGCAAGCAAGACACCAATGAAAACTTAGGAGTGGTCAGACAGGGAGGTGATTAAACAGGAAATAGCCCTGTAGTGAAAATCTAGAGAAGAGGGAATCAAGAACAGAGTGACTAACAGTATAAAAGTATGGAGACAGGGGGCCTGAAGATAGTAAAAATTTAGTGATTGGGGGCTCACTGGTAACTTTGGAGAGAACAGTTTCCATGGAATGATCAGATCCGAAGCCAGATTGTAGAGAGCAAAGAAGAAAAAATGAGAGGCGAGGAAGTAGAAGTACTGATTTGGTATAGTGGAAAGGTCACTAAGTTTAAAGCCAAATGGCCCAGGTTCTAGGCTTTTTTCTTTACTAGCTAAAGTGAAGAGCACCAGACAATAACTTTAGAGACAGAGTTGTTGTTCAGTTGTTTCAGTCGTGTCCAATTCTCTGTGACCCCATTTGGGGTTTTCTTGGCAAATATACTATAGTGGTTTGCCATTTCCTTCTCCAGCTCATTTTACAGATGAGGAAACTGAGGCAAACAGGGTTAAGTGACTTGCCCAGGGTCACTCAGATAGTATCTGAGTCCAGATTTGAACTCGGGAAAATGAGTCTTCCTGACTCCAGGCTGAGTACTCTATCCACTGTACCACCAAGGTTTAAATCCTACTTAGACTTCTGGTGAGCTCTGGGGCCTCTTAGGCAAAATACTTAACTTTTCTGTGCCTCAGTTTCCTCTTTGAGGAAGACGTTAGGAATAAAGGATCTCTCAGGTTCCTGGTCCAGTCCTGAACATCTCTAACTAGCCTGGACTTTATTTTGTCTGTTCACTAGGAGATCACAATTTCATGTTGTGGCCCATTCCATTCCTTTGTTAGAGTTTGCTCATCAGAGTAAGCACTTTGCTCAAAGATACATTTGTGAAGATTATTATTATCATTACTGTTATGCTTGTTATTAATAGCTAAGAGTCCTATAACATTTAAGGTCTGTGAAGTGCCTTTCATTTTGTTTCCTTTGATTAATACCTACTTAAATGATCTGGGAACTACAAAAATGAAGTCAAATTGAAGCAGCTGATGCCATAAAGTTGGGGAAGGGGTAAGAAGGATTGGATGGACCTATGACTGCACTGGAATAGGGAAGTCACAAGGGAGAAGCTCCCTCTGCCCCTGCAGGGCAGCCCTTGGTCTGCAAGCTGTGGCTCTAAGAGCCTGAGGGCCATGCCCCCTGGCCACAGAACCAGTATGCACCAGGGATCTGATTATGGCCAGCTGGGTTAGCTACAAAGCCAAGCTTTGGCCTCTCCTTATAATAAACATGTAGAGAAGAATAGAGACTAGACCTGTGACCTCCTTTGTATAGAGAGCTCCCTGATGAGCAGACTCCCTCTCCCAATGAAACTCTGCAGATTCTATGCAATCTCTACATTCTTACAGAATTACCTAGAGCTCTGAGACGGGAATTGACTTCCTCAGCCAACATATGTCAGAGATGGGATTCAGACCCACCTCTTCCTGCCTCCAACACTATCTCTCTGTCCAGTACTCCACAGGACAGCTCGAAAACACCCTCAGCAATCAGTCCTCCATTCTTTTCAAGCCTGGTTTTATATACCACAGTCCCACACATCCCTATATTCCCACTCATAGGGCCACTTGTGGTAGTATGGGAATGCTTTCTTCTCGACAACTGAAATCAGGATTTTCAACGCCACACAAAATCATAGTAAGTCAGTATAAATGCCCTCTTTTCCCCTAGTGCCCAGGGAGTGTGCCTTCTGTCCAAATCAGCACCTCCCACCTAGTCCTGTGATTCAGAGGAGGCATCACTACTTTCTTCTGCTTCTGAATCTCTGAAAGGGAGAGGGAGGAAGCAGAGCCAGGTGCTCTCAGTAGGCCAAATGGGAGGATAAGATTTGTTAGCTTCACTGCTCCTATCCTATTTCATCTTTTCTGCCTGGTGAGAAGTCTGTGAATTTTGATTTGTTGATTTTAAGTGGTGTTTGAATAAGATTGTTCTAGCAACTGTTCATAGAATGTACTGGAGTGAAAGAACTGAAGAAGAACTTAAAAATTAAAGAGCTACTTGGGACTATCTGAGGAAGAAAGGATTAGGCACTGTGTCAGGTTGAGGTAGTGGAAATGGAAAAGAAATGACACACTCTTTTTTTTTTTCAAGAGAAAGCATCAGTAAGAGCTGTTGATAATTGGACTTAGGGAATGAAAAAAAGTACAAAGCTGAAAATAACAAGGTTCTAAGGCCTGGGAACTGACAGCTGAGAAGTGCCCATCATAGCAAGGAGGAAGCTGCAAGGGCTGTTCCTGGGTGGTGGGAAAAGGAGCAGCAGAGCAGCGGGAGAGAGGAGGAGCTGATTTTTTGGAAATGTTAAGTTTCAGGAATTGACAGTTAACTTAATTGGAGATATGATCATGGAAAATATGGTGAGAGATCAGGATTGGACATGCAGATTTAGGAGTCATCCACTCATCAGTAAACATGAAATGAGTAGATTTGCTTCTCAAGCAAGTGATCATAGAAGGAAAAGAGCAGAGGTCCTAACCTTAGGGACATCAGTGATCAACAGGAAGAAGGGAGGAGAATCAGCAGAGGATATGGTTGGCAGAAGGAAAATAGAAGAAGTATGGGGCATGGGAGGCCATGGAGGCTGCCCATCCCAGAAGGCCTTCCAGCGGTGCGGTGTGGGCGAGGTAGAGCTAACACTCATCCAACACAGTACTGATTTCAGGGAGTGCTACTTTCATATTTGTAACCATTCATGGTTTTTTTTTTCTTTGAATCTGGTATAGGACATGCTAGGAGAATTGTTTACTCCAGTAGAAACGCCCGAAGCTCAGAACAGAGGCTTCCTCAAGGGACTGTTTGGAGGAAGTGGACAAACATTTGACAGGGAAGAGTTATGTAAGTAAATTCCTCCTGCGACATACAATATGAAAGCTTTTACTGGAGGTTTATTTTTTTTAATGCAAAGTTCTGGAGAAGGTTTTTGACTTCTCACCTAAATCTTGGTTGCTTGTCTCCATACCCACTGGTACCAATACCTTTTGAATCTTGAGCAAATGAACTCTCTTCAGAACACTTAAATGTGCAATAGAGAAAGACTCACAACCACTTCCTAGGATTCACACAAATAATAAGCAAATCAATACACTTGAAATTATGTGAAAAATAATAATGGCCAATAATTAGAACTAACATTTATGGAGCATTTATTCTCTGCCAGGCACTGTGCTCAGCACTTTACAATTATTGTCTCATTTGCTCCCCACAACTACCTGAGAGGTAGGTGCTATTATCCCCATTTTACAGATAAGGAACCTGGTTAAGTTACTTACTTGCCCAAAGACACACAGCCAGTAAGTTTCAGACATCAGATTTGAACTCAAGTCTTACTGATTCCAGGCCTGGCATCTTATCTACCCACCGTGACACCTAGCTGAACAGAATAATTTATAATGAACACATTCTTAAAGTCTGAAAATGAGGTATTGTATTGATGTGGCATTGACCACTATTGCTTTGCCCAGAACTCTCAATGCCAAAACAGTACAGAATAGCTGATTTTAAAAATCCGTCACTGAAAGAGGAAGCACTAGAAAGAGAACAAGGAGAAACTGAAATTTCAAGGAGACGGGGAACATTCCCCAGAATCCCCCAACAGTAGGACACTCTGCCACATGAAAGAGTCATCACCATATTGCCCCTGTTAGAAAAAAAAATAAGTACCAGACCCACTGTAAACCTCAGTTTCCTCATCTGTAAAGTGGGGATAATAATAGCTGAAGTATCTATTTCACAAGCTACAGAGCATCGCATGAGATGCTGTGAAGTGCTTTGCAAACAATACCAGCTGTGATGTTGATGATGATGATAATTTGTTTTTAACCCCTCAATTCCTCTTAAGTTTTAAAAGAACAGAATTTCACAGTCTAGTTTCCTGCGGGGGTTATTTAAAGTGATGGCAGCATTTCCTCAATAGTGGTGGTTTTAATTCCCAGTTGGGGAGGCTTCAGCAGGAAAAGCATCTAAAAGCCTCGCCCAGCACATCCCTGGGTCTGGTGGAATCGAAGGAGTCAAAGGGGCCGCCGGAGGGGTGATGGGAGAACTGACTCGTGCCCGAATTGCTCTCGATGAAAGAGGACAGAGACTGGGTGAACTAGAAGAGAAGACTGCTGGGATGATGACCAGTGCCGAAGCATTTTCCAAACATGCCCATGAGGTAGGTGACCCAAGCAAAGAGAGGCATTTCTCCCTCGGCATCTGTTGTAACAATGATTCACTTACTTTGATTTCAGAAGAACCATTATTTCATCAGGATGGGTACCCGATCCGTCAGGGCAGATCATCCATCCATGCTGTAGGAAACAGTATGTATGAGTTTCCAGGGCCAAAAATAAATTCATCGCTGAGAGGCCAACCTCCTAGTGAGGAGCCTCCCCAGTAGATAGCATGGAGGATCAGTCTTCAGTGGCATCCCCACCCCTGGTCTTTAACTTGGCCAATACTGAAAGCCTTCACAGCTTGGCAGGACCTGCCAGACCCTGTGCTGTGCTGGCATCAGAAGTCCTTGGTCAGCAAGGTGAGTAGGAGGCCTTTGGCATTTACATACAAAGTGAAACAAGCTAGAGGCAAGAGGGCTCCAGCCAGGGTGAAGTCAAGAACAGAATGAATGAGTCATCTTGTGTTAACAGTTTCATCCTCAGCAAAACAGGGAGGACACATTCCCAGTCTACGTCAGGGGAAAAAGCTACATAAATAGTATTATAATTTGCCAGGTATTTGGGGAATGTGACTTTTTTTAAATATTAAAGTTGTCTATATTTAGTTTGTTGGGTTTTTTTGCTTGGAATATGATTATTGAAGTGTCCTGAAACTAGAGTCCTGTGGGGTTGTGTGACATATCTGAAAAATGGGCCAGCTGTTTGCTAAAGGTGTTGCTTAGATTGTATAGCCCCAGGAAAAGCACGTTTTGTGCAGATAACTGGGCTGGGCTCTTGCTTCCCTCCTTTTATGTGACATGATTGTTAACCTCATTTTTTTCTATGGCTTCTTTGGGATTTTATGAAAAGGAATTTCATAAAAAGAACAAAAAACTGTCAGAGTTAATCAAACTTTATCACAGAGTAAGTCAGAGAGGGGTTCATATTCCTACAGGAAATGAAGGAAAAGATTTCTCCTGTGGAGAGTAGACTGAGGTTGCATGCCCTTATTTTTAAGTAACTCAAGGACAGCTCATAAACAATCCAGGGCCCCCCATCTCAGTGGGCAGTGGGATGAAATTGGAAGCGGGAATAGGGGACAGTCTTCTATTTCCTATGCGTGTACATGGGGCAATTACTTTCCAACTTACTTGAAACCAAGATTTGTAACCTGTTTTGTGTCATGGACTCCTTTGGCAGTCTGATAGAGTGTGGACCTCTTTTCAAAATAATTGGGTTTTTTCCTTAAATTCATAATTTAAGAAAATGTTAAATTTTAGTTAGAGATAAGTGAAAATAAAGATGTAAATTTTTCCCATCCAAATTCATCCATCTCCTGATATTTACCCATCTTTGAGGGTCCATGGATCCCTCCTTTAAACAATGAACTCTGTGGCAAAATTCCCCCTCTCCTCCATCCAGGAAAAGCAATTTTAAATCATGGCCCAATGTGGCTAGGATGGAAGTTGGAAAGACTAGCCAGGTCTTTAACTCCAAGGGTCAGGGGCTTGTAGGAATGGCATACAGACTAAAGGTGAGTGAACACCTACAAAAGACAGTTGATTAAGCAAGACAAGATAGTACATATAAAATTTCTCAGCTTGATAGCTGGGACATGACCTCTGTGCCCCTCTCTTATTAGAGAGAAGCTTGGAACTCCATTACCATATCTATGATCTGGCTAATCACAAAAGAAATGCTTGCCTTCGCTCCATGGAGATGGCCATTTTCTGTGATTAAAAATTTCTTTCTAAAAGTTTTAATGTGAATGTTATTATACAATTAGCTGTTGCCTCCTGCGCCTACACTGAATCCCTTCTCTGCTTCACTATGTACACTCCATATCCTGAAATTCCCTCACTTTAGCTGATCACTCTTACCACATACCAGAGCTTGACAGAGAGAGTGAAAGAAATGCCAGCAGGAGAGGCGAGCAGGAATGGGGAGAGGCCAGAATGGGGAGATGAAGGAAAGGAGAAATACAACTCCTTTTTCATTCTTGAAAGGTAACAGCAAATTTTGAAAGCCAGTGTCATTGAGGGCTGTTGGTGGTGGCGGCAGAGAAGGAACAAACAGACCTTGTTTGGTCATAGTCCTCAAATCCTACTGTTTAGACTGAATCTTCAGAAGTTAAGCTGGAGAATTTCCAAATTTCTCTCCTTGGCATCAGTTATTTTCCAAAATAAAAGAAGCTGTAATATTTTGATTGGTTTAGATCTGTTGTGATTCATCTCTTAGTGGAATATATGTCAATCCTGAATAGCCCCTTTAAGGGTTCCATTTTGGATCCCAAATGGCCCTTTGAGTTCTAATTTTCTTTGACTCATTGACATTTTGTTTCTTTTGTAGTTGATGCTGAAGTATAAGGATAAGAAATGGTACCAGTTTTAAGGCTGCTACAGAGACTGCAACAGCACTAAGAAATCATCATTCAGGGAAACAGTTTATTCCCAGCATCACCATTCAACTGCTAGAAGCCACAGTTTCTTCTGTGAAATGTTTCGCAGTGATTCATCTGAGGTTACCACAAGGGAGACTTAAACAGGGAAGGTTGTCCACTCCAAAGACTGGACCCTCGACTTAGACTTCTAGTGTCCATTCCAAGATTCTGTTGTCATTGGCCTTCTCCCAAGTGGACTGGAGCTGTCATCTCGGCATGTAGTTTTTTTTTTGAGGCATTCTGTGTAAGAACCACGGGGAGTCTTTCTGGCTAAAAATATCCTGTACAAACTAAAACATTAATGCACTTAATAAAGAAACAAAAACCTTTGCATGATAAATTAACATCTTAAGAGGAAAAGAAAAAAAAAGCATGTTGTGACAGAAGAAAAAAAAAAGATTTATGGTAAGCCAAGCAAACTATTTTAAAGATCAGCCCAATTCTACAGTTAAAAAAAATCTGCATTAGAAGATTCCTATGCATTTCAAGTATATTTGCTATACACAACTAAAGGGGAAAAAACCACCAGAGTTCCCTTCTCATCTGTAACTTATATTTTTCATGGTACTAATGACATTATTGACTTTTATGGGCAAGAGTCTGGTTAACATTCTATTCTCTCCATAAAGCCTGTGCATTATTCAGAGTTCTTGAGTTGTAACATCTGGCCATTGTCCAGTGTAGGAAACAATCCCCTACTAAAACTCATCTGTTTTCTCAGGATGAGCTGAGTTTCCAGTAGGAAACTAATAGAGGGAGCTGAATGTATTGTTTTAAAAGCCTGGATTGGAAATTCTGCTGGGAGCTAATGGTAGGTTTGGAAAGCAAAGCCGTGCTACCACAGCCATTTGGTTAGCTTTGGGAGCTCAGCAAGTGAAAACGTGCCCAGCAGTTGTTTCAGGGGGGTTGGAACATGTGTAAAATGTTCCGTGTCCTTGTTTACCCATTCCCTTGTACATGACAAATAAAACCCAGCAAGCCTTTTGTCCTTAATAGCTCTTGACCACCCCAAATGCCACTTTTCAAAGACCTAACTAATCTGTCTTGTGTGATTCAGTAAAACACTGATTAACCAGAGCTTTCAAGGCATGGGATGGATATCTTGGCTTGTTCAATCTTCTAGCTGAGGCTTTGACCAAAAACTCCTTTGTTTCAGCACTTACAGTCGAAAATCACTTCCTCTATGTGATACTGAACAAGAGTGGGATTGAGGGTCTTGCAAGCCCTGCTGTAGTGGAGAGAGAGAAAATCAGAAAATCTGTATTTAAAGGCCAGCTTTGTTCCTTATGACCCATGTGACCTTGGACAAGTCATTTTCTCTCTGGGTCTCAGTTTCCTCATCTATAAGATGCTCAAGTTGAGCTAGATGATCTAAAAGATCTCATCCGGATGTGAATCCTGTAATCCTGTTAAGTACCTCAGGGTCATCATTTTAAGTATCAGTGATCTTTTCAGCATGAAGGGATTCTAGAGGTCATCAAGTCCAACCAGTTTTTACAGATCAGGAAGCGTGGGTTCAAAGGAGAGAAGTGACCCAAAGTCACAGTTATAATGTTAACCACATTTTAGACCAGCCTTGAACCTATAAATGCCAGACTCCACCCCCATCCCAAAATAAGACCTCTTTGAAAGGAAAAAAAAAACACTAAGGTACGCACACGGAAAAATAAGATCAATGATAGGCCTCACTTATTTTATACAAGTTAGGCAGGAGAAAATGAAGTCTATATTCAGACCAATCTTGACAATTAATGGCAGAGCTAGAGCTGGGGTCTCCAGACTCTGCCTCCATAATAGGTTAAATCTGTTTTAACCTCCAGAAAATGGCTTATTTTTTTAAACTAAATCCTTGATCTCCATCAGTTTGCTTGTGATTTTTTCCCTCCCCTGAAAGTGGAACGCAATTTCTAAAATGCCAGTTAATTAAGGGATGTCCTTAGTTGGAAGTCTGGTTAATCAAGGTTTTATTGTGTTTGCAAAAACAGAAATACCATTTCTTCTTAAGAATTAATTCTTTTCTCTAAGGCTTAGTCATTTTCACAGCCAGAAAGTGAGATTTCAAATTAGTTTCTTAATGGGGATGCCCCATGAATTCCTATGCAACAGAACTTCTCCTACAAACACTAAAATTTGTCAAGGATTGAGATGTTTGAAGGAGGCAGTAATTTCAGGCCATAGTATTTGCCCCCATCTTGAAATGTTTCCTATATTTTAGGTGGCCACTTCTTAGAACCTGCCTTGATGTGACAGACCCTGGGGAAGGGGGGTGTGCGGAAGGGCAGGGAGCGGGCGATGGGTGTTGGAGATGAGTGAATTGTAAATAGTAGAAATATTTGGGAAACTTAGAATCCAAGTCTGCACAGTGTATTGGCAGCTGTAATGCAGCATCTATATCATCAAGGTCAAGGACCTGGTTTCCTAGCTTCCTTCTAAATTATCTAAGTTGGGGATGTTGAAATTCATATACATTTCTCATTTTGACTAAGAGAAATAAGAGGTACTCTGTAAATGTACAACTGAAAATGTCAGCCACCAGCTTTCCCCCAAAAGCAATCATTAAATGTCAACCAACATAACTGTGCAAATTAGCAGTAAAAATGCTTCAGCATAAACTATGATTTTAAAGTTTGAACTTTTCATTTTATGATGAAATAAAATACCTATTTTGATGGGGGAACCAATCAAGCCTTCATGCTACTTTCTTGAGGCGGCAGCACTGTGAGTGGCTGTTTACGTGGCCAGGATGGCGTCCTTGAAGGAGTGTGGCAAGGTGACCATTTCCTTCTTCCTCCTTGGCATGCTGCCCTATGGTTGAGCATGGGAGCACCAGCATCCATCTCCACCCCATCCCCACGGGCACTGGCATGCCTGCTAATACTCAAATGTCAACCAGCTGCTTAACCTTCTGGACATAACCAGGGTTTCAGACAAAATAGTGATGTCACAACATAGAAGCCCTGGTTGGAAGTAGCCCAGGGAACCAGCCATCTTAATTTGACAGTCCTGTTTTTGACAACCTAGGGGGAGGTGTCTTGGGAAATGACTAGTTCACCACACATTGCTGTTGTAGGTAACCTCAAGTGCTAGGGGTGATTTTTTTTTAGTTTTCCAGATTATGAGTTACAATTGGTAAGCTTATCACCAGAGTAACATTTAGTGCTGAGCAATCTGACTGTAGATCCTGACACCTAAGGCTGTCCAGTCAGAAAAATCTCTCTCCAGTCCACATTTTCACTTCTCTATAGGGCTAAAATTCCTCCCCTGATAGCACAGCTTCCCAAAGTTCATGGAGTCGTAGTGAAGGGAAGACATAGCTCCTTTCTTCTCCTTAGCTGTCTTCCCTGCCTAGGCCACGGTAGGAGAGAGTTTTTCCTACTCTACCCCTGAATTAACAAGTAACTATGTATTTTCAATCTCATCTTGGTTTTTAATGACTCAGACTTAAAAGACTGAGACGTAGAAAAGTCAACTTACTTTCTCAAGGTTAAACAAGGGACCACTAGGATTAGAACCCAAATCTCCTGAGTCCCAGACTACTAATTTTTTTCCTCTACAAAAGCATTTTGGCTTTTAATTACAGTGCAACCCATTTTCCAATATCAATCCATATTATGCAAACATCGTTTGTGATAAAGGCCAAACAGAAGACAAAAATCCAGCCTCCAGAATATTGATTAGCTAGTGTTTTACCTGGGCTTTATTTCTTCTAGGACTAAGCCTAAAAACAGCCTCTTTCTCCATGCCTTAAAGAAAAAGAAAAAATTAATTTTGTTCCCACACTAATGTAAAGGATATACTATTCCAATACTTAAGTTAATTTTCAGTATTTGGTTCATTTTCGATAAAGAAGTCCACATTTCAGAAAAGTTAGACTTCAGCCAAAGGGGACAACACCTAACCTGACAAATGATAGGGTCATTTTGCATAACTGCCCAAAAGGTTTAAGTTCAGTTGTGCTACACCATTTGAGAAGTTTTATGATAACATGTGCATAAGTGCAGGCTGACAACCACCTCTTGTTACCAAGAAGCTTGCATCTCAGACACACATATCGTAAACCTACGCTAAATTATTCCACACGTAAATCATCACTGATATTTCATATATGGAAAGCTATACATACTGATTCAGGAGAAAACCTGTCCAAATTCCTCAAATATAAGAATTATAGCATATCTGTAAGCAGTAATATACATTCATTAATTAGAAAGAAGTTAACAAAGTGTCACTTAGCTGAGCTCTTAAATGTCTTTGTTTTAATGAGTAGTTGAGAATAATTTGTAATTTAGATCATTTGAAAGTAGACCAGTAATTCTGAAGTGCTTGACAAGTCTCCTTAAATATTTAAATGACTCCCCATGAAATCTTGTTTATAAACCCTTTCTTAAAGCAGGGAGTAAACTTCAATCCACAAACTCCTAATCAGTAGGGTCAAAATTATTAGAGTTTTACTGCATTAAAATTATTTTTGTCATCCAGAGAAATCTCAAGGAGATGATGTTCATTAGGTTTTTCTTTGAACACTTGTTTTCGTGTGTTGACCTAGGTGAATATATTTCCTTTAGAAAATGGGCCCTTTCCCAGAAATCAGAAAGATATTCCTGGTAGCTGAGTTTCCATAACTGCCCAAATGTAGCATCACAAGAAACAGCTAAAACTCCAGCCTTCTGTCTAGTTATTGACCATCTCCAGGCTGGGTCTCAAAAGAAATCATTGCCACTTAGTGCTCCTAAAGAAAACAGACCTTCCTGATGTCCCACACAACAGTGGGAGAGGAATACAGGATTTATTCTCTGGATCACAATTTGATATGAGCAATAATAAACTTAACCATTAGTCAGCCATTTTTCATTGTTTTGGGCATGTTCATCCATTCATTCATTTATTCTTAGTCCTTGGAAAGCAGCACTAACTTTATCATAATCTACAGGATTTGATACAGACACAACTATCAACATGGTGGTCCAGGGCTTCCTGTTCCTTGGGAATCCTCTTCAGAGTGCAGAATTTTTTTTTTTAGTGATTTAGCCATAAAGCTAACAGAACCGTACATATTTGATGTGGGTCTTCAGTAACTACAGAAGGAATAACCTTATGGAAGTTCACACTCATATAGTGAGTGTCTAAATATATATATATATATTTATAGCAATAGTATAAAGGTGCATAATGGTGATCAGGAAAAAGTAAGGTGAGCTCGGGAGAGAATACTGGAGAACCTCTACTTGGCTTATGATCACTGAAGAAACCTGTTATTGTGAGGGAAATCAGGATTATGCTTGTATCTTGGGGGCTCTGGCCTCTTTTACATGGGGGAAGGGAGATGGCAAAAGACTGTTCAGAGAAAATAGGGGCAAGGAGAATCTTGCCAATTGTGTCGACCAAAACTTATCACGTGGCCAGCTCCCTCCTCCTTTCCCAAGTCCAAGCTGCCAGGTCCAGTTGTAGGCTATGCTATTGGCAGACAAAGTAGGAAACCTATATTGCATACTTTGAGGAATATAATGAGTTCTCACTTGCCTGCCAAAGCCTAGAATTCACACCTGTAGACATTTGTTTGGAATGAAGCATTGGCTCCCAAACTGTACCTGAGGGATGACTTATTAGCAAATCCTCTAGCTATTAACTTGTAGAACAGGTCAATGACAGAATAGGACATGGGTACCAAGTTGGTAATTTCTGATGGGGAAGAAGTGATAAAAATATCACAGAAAGCCAAAGCACAGGGTGGTACCAAGAGGATACCTAATGGAATGAAAAAGTCCAGAGAGAAGAAACACCTAGAATTCTTGGACTTATTATTTTACTTTGGCCAACTCTCCCCTTGGGGACCCTCCTCACCACTGTCCACATTGACTGGTCCTAGACAAGACAGAAGGAAGAGCAGAGGAAAGGAAAATAGCCTAGGTAGGCTGATGGACTAAGCCATGGGCTGCCCAACCTGCCTATAATTACCGAGGAGGTATCCAAATCAATGACTGATTACCATGCAGGACTTCAAGCAGTAGATGAAGAAATGCCTATGATGTATTAATTGGCATCTGAATGCCCCCCAAGAGAGCAATCACCCCTCCCAAAAGCTGCAGTTGATCATCTTCTCATTGGGAAACTCATGGAAAGGTGTAGTATGTCATAGAGGCAAAATGAGAAAGTAACCTTTTGTTCATCAGTGCCCCTATTATTCTTCCCTTACCTGCCACCCTTTCCAACTATGTATAAGCCAGAAAAGGAGACCCGGTGGAGTGTGTTGGATAGTGGTGCATAGGACTGAAAATTCCAAGAATCTATACTTTTTAGTATTTATGTGATGTTTTACTCTAGAAAATTAAGAAACCAATGACAATTGATGTACCTTTCTTTCATCTTCAGAATTTTTGCATCTTTTCAGAATATGAAAAATTACTATTTTTCTGTTGCATTCAGCAGTTGTGACTATACTTATCAGAATTCTTGTAGTCTGTAGAGAGATCAATAAACTTGTATATGTTTGTACATAGATGTGCTCTCTGTATAAAAATATGTAACACTCATGTTGTGGACTGGTCAGTGTGCAGGAGTCGTGCTTCCCTATTATAGCTACCACACGTGTGAGAAAGACCTCAGCCCTGAAACATCTTCACTAAAAGGTGAAATCCAGGTTTCCTGGGAAATGAGTAAAGTATGGTTTCCTTTAGGCCTGTTTCAGAGATTGTCAGAAGTATGTCATGAACAAAGCAAATATCAGGCTTGTTTGAAAAGAAAAAAAAATAAAAATTCTCACCCATGTAATACATTATTATCCAACAAAGTGAAATGATGATAGCGTCTCATCACAGAAATCCAGAAGACTCATCTTGTATCAAGGTGGAAACTTTATAACTTTTCTCATAGTCAAGTCAACAAACATTTATTATGTATTACATGCCAGGAACTGTGCTAAGTCAGCCCTGGCAATACAAATACAAGGAAAAGGTAGCTCCTACCCTCAAAGAGCTTACATTTTAATAAGGGAAGACAGGAATGATAAAAAGCAAAGAAGCAAACAGCCAGGTCCCACAACAGGAGACAGGGCCAGAGTGGCAGAACGGAGTGGCCAGGTGACAGCCTTAGCAGGAGACAGGGCCTGTCCAATACCCAGGCAGACCGCACCCAGCCCAGTACCTGGGAATCCCACAATTGAACCAAGTAACAAGGCTGGACCATTTCTGAAAGAAGCGGAGCAGCTAGTCACAGTGGATAGAAGGTATGGAGTCAGGAGGACCCAAGTTCACATCCAGCCTAAGACACTTATTAGCTGTGTGTCTCTGAGCAAATCACTAAACTTCTGTCTGCCTTATTTTCATAAACAGTCAAATGTGATTAATATTACTACCTACCTTCCAGGGTTGCTGTATGGATCAAATTAGATAATAATTGTAAAGCACTTAGCACAGTGCCTGGCACATAGTATGCGATATTAAATGCTAGCTATTATTTTTATTAATATCATCAGCCTGTTTTCCAGAGCTAAGGCCCAGCAAGCAGCCCCGAGTTTGGCCTAACCGCAATCCTTTGCACTCACTCTCTGGATAATCTCAGCGACAGCAAAATCCCAGAATTGTTTCTGGTCATGAGCTCTGCTCTGAATCAAACTTGTCACATTGCTGCTGCTACCCCTCACTGTCAGGGCTATAGCTCACTGCATAGCCATTGGTGTAAGTATTGAGATCTCCCCACACTAAAGAGCATCCACTAGGGGCAGGGCTCTGGCACATGTCCTTGCTTGCAAGCCTTTCTCTCACTTTGAAATTAAATATCTGATTCCTGACTTTCCTTTCTGTAGCCCAGTTAGTTCAGGTCTGGCCACACACAGGTTAGAGGCCAGTTCCTTCCAGTTGACACAATAGATTGACAAAGATGACAAGAAAGGAAAATGACAGTTGCTGGAGAAACTGTTGAACAACAGGTACATTCCTGCCCTGCTGGTGGAGCTGTAAACTGGTCCAGCCATTCTGGAAAGCAATTTGGAAATATGTCCCCCAAATCATTAGACTATGCAGACTCTGTGACCCAGAGTAACCACTACTACTAGTCTTCTACCTGAAAGAGATCAAAGAAAACTGAAAAATACCCATATGTGCAAAAATATTTGCAGTTCTTTTCATAGTAGCAAAAAAACCCTGAAAATTAATTGGTTACCAATTAATGAGAGAATGACTGAACAATTATTACATATAATTATAATGGAATATTACCATGCCATATGAAATGTTCAAAGTACTGGTTTCAAAGAAGTCTAGGGAGACTTACATGAACTGATTCAAAGTAAAATTAACAAAACCCAGGGAACGATTTATATAATAGTACCATTACAAAGAAAAACAATTCTGAAAAATAAAGAACCCTGATCAAAGCAGTGGTCAGCCATGACACCTGAGGAATGATGTTACCCACCTCTTAACAGAGTGTGATGGACTCAAGATGCAGAAGGAGATGTACATTTCTGGACATGACCAGTGTGGGAATTTGTTTTTCTTGACCACACATATTTGATCAAAGAGTTTTGTTTTTCTTTTCTCACGATTGCAGGATGGGTGGGAGACAAGGGATGGGCATAAGAAGAGTACAAAAAGAAAAAAGACTGGGTCATTGGAACATTGTTTTAAAAATATGGAGAGAAGGGACAGTTGGTGGCAGTGCCCTGGAGTCAGGAGGACCTGAGTTCAAATTCGGCCTCAGACACATAACATTTACTTGCTGTGTGACTGTGGCTAAGTCACTTAACCCCAAATGCCTTGCAAAAAAAAAAAGTGTGTGTATGTATATATATATATTTGGAGAGAAAAGAATGAAGGCCAGAAAGAATCACAGAAAAGTAAGACAGTTTTGTAAGCTACAGATTTAATTTATATTATCTATTTAAAAAGAAAAGCAAGTCGTATATAATAGAGACCCACAGTTTTGGGTACAATGCTCTTTTTCTGATCTACTAGGAATATGGAAATGTCTATTTTATGTGGGGTTTATTTCAGAATAAAAATAAATTTAAAAAATTTTAAATGGAATAAAATGAAGAAAACAATAAAGAATGCTTGGGACTGTGATGGGAGAAAGAAGAAAGAAAGGAGGAAAATATTCCAGGCTGAAGAAGTATAATTCTTAAGATTCAAAGGTCAAAAAAGACATGCCTAAATGGAAAATAATTTATTAGACTGAATAGTAGGAACAGAGAAAGTAGGACCAAAATAAGAATTCACATTTGCATAATACTTTAGTTACAAAGCACCTGATACACTATTTCCTTTAATGTTCCAACAACTCTGTTGTTGTGAGATATACAGGACATGTGTTAGCAAAAGTTTAGACAGGCATAAATCAGAGCATAAAACACCACAAACAAATGCAGGATCAGAAATAATATATAATCTATGTGAAGTCACAAAGGTGGTGAAGCCAGGACTCTTCTGATGCCAGACACAGTACTCTCTCTGATACACCAGGTCCTTACATTCAAGAATGTAATTAGTATAGTAGTCAAAGAGAATATTTGGAGATTTTTGAGAGGAAATTAAATAACACAATTAGTATTTCAGAAAAATTAAGCTATCAGCAGTGTACAAAATCAATTGGATAAGGGAGGGACTGGGGGCAGGGAGAGCAGTTAACATGCTATTGCCACAATCTAAGTTTGATATCACAAATAACAAACACCCGGAATAGGAAAAATCCCAGAGATATTTCTATGGAAAAATCAATGACCCTGGTAACTAATATACAATCAGTTTCCAAGTCATCTCAATTCCACCAATATAATATATACCTTTATTTCTGTTGCTTCCCCTTCATTCTCTGTTACCACAACCTCATAGGTCCTATTAATGTGTGAATTCCTAGCTATTTTTTAAGCCAAACCAAAATGCCACCTTATGAACCCTGCCTGTATCCCTTGGGCTCTTACGTAGCACTTTGCCTCATGTAGTTATTGTGCATTTTTTGTAGGATAGTTATGTGTGTATGCATCCTATCTCCCTAGTGCACTATAAGCTCCATGAGGATAGCATCCTCGTCTTAGCTAAAATCTGTATCTTCTCCAGTGTCAGGCACGATGTCCTATGTAATGTTTGTTGAACAGAACCAAACAATGTGATAATTGTGCATACTATGATCGTAATCCAGAGTTGCAGGATTTGAGTTGGAAGGGGTCTCAAAAGTCATCTAGTCTACCCCACAGGTAAAGGGAATCTCCATTATAACATACTTTCTTTCTATTGTAGAAATAGAAATGAAGGAAGAAAGGGATGAAAGGAAGGGAAAGAGGGAAGGAGGGGAAGAAAGGAAAGGAAGGAAAAGGAGGAAGGGAGGGAAGGGAGAAAGGAAGAGAGGAGGAGAGAAGTAAACATAGGAAAAGAGGAAGCAATTTGGTACTATAGTTTTAGGCCTCCTTATTTTGTTACTATCAAGGCTGTACAAATCTGAAATATAGTGCTCTAATCTTTCATCTGAACTTTTACCAGCATCCATTCTCTTCCTTACATAGTTTTACTTTTTTTTTTAAAGCAATCAGGGTTAAGTGACTTGCCCAGGGTCACACAGCTAGTAAATGTCAAGTGTCTAAGTCCAGATTTGAACTTAGATTCTCCTGACTCCAGGGCTGGTGGACCATCCACTGTGCCACCTAGATGCTAAGTGGGATTGAGACCACCTACCCAAATAAAAATTCAGAGGTTTCTCTCAGTAGAAAGCAGAAGTTTTATTCTAGCAAGTCTCGCACGAGAGTTGGGCATCACCTACCCAGAGCGACCTGGAGTAGTAAGGCAAGATACAGCAGCAAGCAACCAGTTATATACCCTTATACAAACCACTCCAAGAAACCCCACTCCCTACTTGTTTACCTCAATCTCTTTATCCTCATTGGTTGAGGCAAAGGACCTTACAATCTATATTTAGAACCCAAGAGATACATTTTACCCAAACCAAGCTTGGAAGCTAGAAGATTGCCTTATTTGGTAAGGATAAGGCTGGGGTGATGGTTACAAAATGGGGGTGGGGGGCAGCTGGTATATGACCCTATTATATGATTTACAGGAAAACGAAATTTAGGCCCAGCTAACGCTAAAGCCTTAACTAAATTTTTGGGGCACAGCTTCCATTTCATATGAGAAACTTTCACTTGTCCCACACAGTTCCTTTGACTTACTTTAAATACCCATATATGTTGGATCTCAGCAGGCAATGCTGAGAGACGAGGGGCCTTCAGATGCAGTCAGTCTTGGGATGAGATTACCTTGCCCTCAATTTCGAGGTACTCAGAAACTGAAAGACATGCCTGAATTTTGTAAATGCTTAACCAGTCACGATCCCATCTGGTGTGGTTTCAGATAGAGGCGCATACCCAGAATGTTCCATTTACTGTATCCTTCTGATTACTGAAATAAAAACCTTTGCTGCAGGTTGGGAAAAAAAAGTTGTGGTAAAGTTGCGAAAGGCTTTAAAGGCTAAACAGAGTTTATCTTTGGCCCTAGAGTTAACATGAAGCCATTGGAATTTGAGTAGGGGAATGACAGGGTCGGATCTGTATTTAAGGTAAATCACTTCCACAGCAGTGTGTCAGGTGAACAGGAAGGGGCAAAGACTTCATTCAGGCAGGGAGGTCAATTAAGGGGTTGAAGAAAGGCAAGTGGTATTAAGGGCCAGAAGGAGGACGGCAGTTGTGGAGGGGAGAAGTCAGATTCTGAGGGAGCTATGGAAGCAGAAATGGCAACATTTGGCAACAGTCTGAATGTGGGGGGATAGAGACTGAGGGGGTCGAGGATAACAAAAAGATGCAAAGGTGGGAGACTGGAAGAATGGTGGCACCTTCAACAGAAATTGGGATGGTTGGAAGAAGTATGAGTTTGGGAGAAAAGAGAATGAGTTCTACTTTGGCCATGTTGAGGCTGACAGCTCTGGGATACCCAGTTTCAAGTAGGCAAGTGATGGTGCAGTTCTGAAGTCAGTATATGAACTCAGAAAAAATAAATCACTAATTCACCATTGGATTTAAAGAACATCTTATTGACAAATATTCCAATCCTGTGAATTTTAGGACAGGGCATCTCTCTGCTTAAATCAATTAAAGAAGTGGTAATAAAGAATACGTGGCAACTCTCCCACAGGGAAGCCCATTGTACAAGGGAATATGTTTAAGAATGAATGAGCTTAGTGGTACTGAAACTGTCCCTTCTCTTCTCTTGCCACCTTCTGGCAAATATATCAATCCTTTAAAGAAAAATTCAAAACGATGTGTTGAGTCCCTTTTGCTTCACATGTGGACAAGAGCATTTCATTGTCTGTCAAAGAGTTGCATTTAATAGCACCAAGAGGCTTAAAAATAAGCTTACTTTAATATGGAGACATCAAAACTAAATATCTGTTTCTAGGTAAATGAACATAAAAGAGCTATTTAGATGACAATCAATCATCAACTTAATTTACAACAGCTATGCTTGGCACTCTGCCAAAGAGTAGGACAGAGAGATAAAAGCAGATTTTCTGATGTTGTAATGTGAAAGAAAATGATTATAGAAAAAAAAAAGATCTTGAAGCAGAATTCATCACAAATTCATTTTATTTCAATAATGAAAAGGGCCAATTTTGAGGCTCTGTATAAAGTGCAATCTTTTCAGCATGAGATTTTCAATTACATTTAAAAAAAGCCCTATTCTAGAATGGGAAAAGGTACTAAGACAACAATGAGAATGGGAAATTTTCAGTGTCGAATTCAACTGAGCTGCAAATGAAAAAGAAGCTTCTTTCTAAAACAAGTGCAATTTAAGAGGTGTGGCTCCATTAAGAGGAAAGACAAGTATTTTAAATACATAGAAGGAAGAGAAAGCTTTTCAAGAAAATACATTCTTAGATAACATTCATCATTTTTTTCCTTCACAGTCTTAAAATTCATAATTTAGACTCCTGCAGGCTTGGAATCACTAAATACCTAAAATAATGCCTACCCAACCCCCACTGCTTCTTTCTAGATAAAAAACATCACAAAAAGCTTAACCCTACTGTGCAAAATAAATACTTATCTATTTACTGTTCCCAGTATTAGCCCAGGTCAAGGCTGCTGGTATTTAGAGATTCCTCTAAATGTGAACCAAATGTGTTGGGACAAAATTGCTACCTTCCAGGAAGCTTAATAGAGCTCCCTTCCTTTTCTACCCAAGCAGAGACAATTCAGAAAGACCAGAGTGTTAGGTGCTTCTTAAGCACCTCTTCAAGCAAGTGTCTCTGGCATTAAGCCAATTTAACTAGCAATATGTTCATATAATAACAATCCTGAGAGACCATTAAATTCTCTGTGTTTATTCTTTAAAAGGCAATTTCCCTAGACATTTTGTGAGGAGTTACAATCATTAAATTCTATTTCATTTGAAGAAAATTCATTTTTTTTTCAAAAAATCATGACATCCCAATATCCATGTGGTAACGTACCTCCATAAAAACACTATTCATAAATGGTCCTTTAAGATGTGAAGTAATAATGCTTTTTAAAAAGCCTTTATAAAAATAACCTGGTTCATCCAATAGCTGCTGTCACTTTGGTTGTGGCTGGGCCTCCTGAGGGCAGTTCCATGTAACAAGAAAGGACAGCCATGTAGAAGGACCAAGATCCCCGACCAAGGGCAGTCTCCTCCCTTCCAGAGTCACACATCCAAGTCATATAGTTCTCCCCAGCTCGGACCTATCTTCACTTTGACTTTCAGTTTCACTGAGAGCTTCACTGCATTTTCCATTTCATTCTTGACAATCTGAGCTACCTAAAAGTAAACACAAGAAGGTAAGAGACTCACTCCACTGGGAGAGAGGAGTTTTGTGTTCTTCTAGGGAAGAGCTAAACCACCTGCCAGAAGATGCAGCCCTCAGAGAGGTTCTAGGCATTTTCCTTCAGAAGGTCTTCCATATTTCCAAGTCTAAAATGAGGCATCCCAAGGCAGTCTCCTAGGTTGGTCTTCAATGACAAGGAAAAACTTGTTTTTCTGGCAGCTGAATGGTGGAGAACCTCGGCAGAGAGCTTAGGGAGAACTCCAGATGCCCTGGCTTCTAGACCCCGATCTTCTCTTAATCATTGCTGGCTGAACAGTAGATCCTAATATAACTTCCCTAGGTCCAGAGCTATCCCTGCAGCTCATTTTCCTAGAAACAGGGTCCTCCCTCTCCCCTCAACACAAAGACACAAAGAACCAAAATGCTCTCCTTCTTTAGCAGAATGTACACTCCTAAAAGGCACTGTATTCCCTGTACCTAGCACAGTGCTTGGCACACAACAGGTTCTTAATAAATGCCTGTTAATTAAATGATTAACTGACTAGCTCTTCTTTAACTGTGAACCTACCTCTCCACGCCCTTGGGCCCTCCACTTTCCTCCAAGCCTGCAGCTATTTTCAAAAGCCTGCATTGGAAGGAGGGTGCAGTGCACTAGACGGGGAGAAAAGTCTTTTTTGTCGCAAAGGGACTACCTCAAGCTGCAAGGGCACAATAAAAACCGGTTCGACATCATAAAGATACCTGGACAATATCATCTTCTGCCACCTCATAAAGGAGCTCATCATGCAACTGAAGGATGAAAAAAGCTCCTCTTATTGGGCAAAATATTCTTTGGAATCCTTTCTTCAGTCCTGAAGAGAGAGAAAGGGAAAGTGTAAAACAGAGAGTAAAATTAATCATTACATCCACACTGTTTCTTCAGGAAAAAGGGTCAAGAATTGAAATATCACAGTAAAACTTCAGGATTGTGAGATATCCTGGAAAACTTTAATTAAAGGAGGAGGAGGAAAACGAAGAAGAAGAAATATTTATATAGCGCTTTACATGATAATATCGCAAACTAAAATGGCAGCCCATGAAATTATACCACTGTACTGATCAGGAGAATACCTAACTTACCTATCATATTTAAGAGAACCTTCCTGCCTTTTATATTATATTCCCATCCCTCCCACTCCACCAGCATCTCTACTCTCTAGACACAAAAGCATAATACAGAAGAACACTGCTGCAAAGTCCTGGCAGCGCATTTCTACTCAAGCTCTAGAGGCCATTATTATCTATCTCCATTGCCTCCTTCCATATAACCCCTCCCAACACTGAGGGAGCTGGAGCCGGGTCAGCACTTGGAGTACAGAGATACTGAGAGGCAATAAATCAGAATTTCTTAAAAATCCAAATCAATTTTTTTTTAATCTGAATCAATTGGTTACAAATATGTTCTTGGGAGAATTCACTAATTTACTGCTTCCTCTGCCCAGGAATTGTTGTAGAAGAGTCATTAACATGGAATCCAATCTCTCTCTTCTCTGACACTTAATCCCATCGATACAAAATCACAGGGCAGCTAATCAGAAACCACTTCCTCCCCTGCTACCAATTCCAGTGCCTACACCTTCCATGTCCTGACTCAGATCATCCAGCCCTTTCCACTGCATCCTCTAGAATCCCCATTCTGCCATTAATTTCCCTCATTTAAGAGTTTTTCCTCTCCTGCTCTGGCATCTCCATGCATACAATGGAAAAGACAACACTGAATCCATGACCCTTCTTTCCAGTACTACTGGATCCCTCTCTCATGCTCCTGAGACACTGGTCCTAGAAGAGGAGTCAGGATCTTCGTTGTTTCCCACTGCCATTTACAGACCCCCTCCTCTCTGCTGCCATGACTCAACAACTCCTTTAAGATGCAATTGCATATCTGCAGGTACATATTACCCAATACAGATGCTGGTGAGAGAAATAGCTCCTACTTCATTCCTTCTCCTTTCTCTAGGAGGTCCATCCCTACCACACATTCTTCCTGTCCACCTCAATCCTGGCTCTTCTATTAGGGAAAGGAAGGGAGGAAGAGAATGGAAGAGAATAAGCATGTATATAGAACCCATAATGCAGCAGGCCCATGCTAAGCACTTCTTACAAATACTACTTCATTTGATCCTCACAATAACCCTGAGGTACGTGTTATAATTATCTCCATTTTAGAGTTGAGGAAACTGAGGTAAAGTGATTTCCTTAGGGTCACACAGCTAATAAGTTTCTGAGGCCATATTTGAACTCAGGTCTTCCTGACTCCAGGCCCAGAGCTCTATTCACTGCACCACCAGCTGCCTCCAAGGCATCAACATACACATCAAATCCCACACCTATTGTCTTATATTCCACCTCAGCCACAGTCACATCCTTGATTTCCATGACCCACATGATCAAGAATTCTCATATTCTTTTATTTGATCCAGAATCTTCTATCATTCTCTCTCTCCCAAAGTCTCACTCCTACACCTATTGATCCTCACTGTGACCCCAATCCCTTCTCTTCTTACTACATCAACCTGCTAAGATTTTGTTTTCCTTCCTTCCAAATCTTGACCCCATTGTTAAAGTTATCCTGTCCTCTATTCTTGAATTTCTTGCTCCCTAGTACTATTGCTGAGTATCCCTTACAAAGTCCCAATCCTAAAAAACCATTTGCCTCATCAACCTCCCCCATTCCTATTCACTTACTGCTAAATAAAGCTGGCAAACTCTGCTGGCTACACCCACTACATACGTGTTATCTAATCTCAAATGGGTCTTCAGAACATGAAGACAATCCTTTAATTCCTATCTAACTGATTCTCCTCTATTAGCTCCCCTCACCCCAGCAGCTGTTCAAATCTTCTCTTCTCTCTTTAAGGTTACCACACTACTTCCTCCTTCCAGTTGCTCAGAAGAAGATATAACCTCATACTTACCTGAGAAAATAAAGGCCATTTATTCTGAGCTCCCTCTTCCCTTTTATTTCAAAACCTCTGCCCATCATAACACATTTTCTCTACCTTTTATTCTCTGATAAAGTGTTCATACTCATCACATCCAACTCCTCTACTTGTACATCTGGTGCCATCTTTCCTGCCTCCTTTGGCAAATAGCCCTCAAAATCATACTCCCTTTCTCCAATCTTCAACTTCTCTCCATGAACAAGCTCCTTTCCTGCTGCTTATAAACATACCTAGATCTCAATCATCCTTAAAAAATCCTCACTTGATCCTACCACCCTCTCAAGCTATTATGCTATATATTTCCTCCCTTCCACAATCTCCTAGAGTTGTCTATACTATTCCCTCCACCTTCCTCTAACTCACTTTTTAATCTCTTACAATCTCATTTCTAACTTACTCAACTGAAACTAGTCTCTTCAAAATTATCAATGATCACTTAACTCTAAATTGATAAAACTGAAGGCTTTTTCTAAATCCTCACCTTTCTTTACTTCTCTGCAACATGGCGTCACTGGGATGTTTAGCTCTCCTTTTGGATACCCTCTCCTCTCTGAGTTCGTTTAATACTGCTTTCTCTTAAATTTCCTATCTGACTGCTCTTTCAGTCTTCTTTGGGGGACCATAATCCTTATTACCTCTCTGTGACTTGGAATGTACCCTGAGTCTGTACCAGGTATTCTTCTCTACACATGCTCTCAAGTGACCTATCAGCTCCTGACCAGCTCATTTATTACCTCTGTAGATTACTCCCAGATCTCTACGTCAAGCTCGTCTCTCTTCTGAGATCCAGCTCCACATGGCCAACTTCCTATTATACATTCCAAACTACATGTCCCATTAGGCATTTCAAACCCAACATGTACAAATAAGAACCTATTATCATTTCCCCAAAACCCACCCCTCATCCGTACTCCCCTATTTCTGAAAACGCTATCATGCTTCCAAGACACCTAGGCTCACAACTTCATGGTCATCTTTGACACTCCTCACCCCATATTATCTATTTAGCTGCCAAGTATTGTTGACTATACCTCCACAACATCTCTTATATATATATATATATATATATCTTCCCTATTTATCTCCATTCATACAGCCATCAACGTAGCTCATCACCTCTCATCTGGATTATTACAACGGCCTCCTAATTGGTATCCCTTTGATTCTTGACTCTTCCCTTTCCAATCCATCCTCTACCAGCTGCCAAAGTGATATTCATATAGCATGTCTGATCATGTCACTCCTCTGCTCAATAATCTTCAGTGACTCCCCAATACTTCTATCATCAAATAAAAACAATTTCTTCTGGCATTTAAAGGTCCTCACCTCAAAGCCTGGCTCCCTAAACAGTGTAAGCTTTTGAGGGCAATGATTATTTAATAAATGCCTGTTGACTAACTACCTACTCAAAGGGAAGATTGGTATAAAAATCAGCATTCTGCGGTCTTTTTACTGACCATAGTTTTCTATACACTCTACTCCAGTGGTGTCAAACTCAACATAAAGAAGGGTCACTAAACCAATGGCTACAATATGACATGCAATTCTGCTTTCTTACCATCTACATAAAGAATTCATTTATCACTCAAACTTCATCGTGCAAGAAAAATAGCACAAAATTATAATTATTATTATTATTATCATTATTATTATTATGAACATAAAGATCTCATGACTTAAAAGGTTGGAAAATACCTCTTTTAATCTATCCCAAGAGATAATCTAAGAGTACCAGGGATGGGTAACCTGAGGCCTTGAGGCCACATGTGGCCTTCTAGATGCTTAAGTGAAGCCTTTGACTGAATCCAAATTTTATAGAATAAATCCTATTGTTCTGTAAAATTTGGATTCAGTCAAAAGGCTGCACTTAAAGCTCTAGAAGGCTGGGACTGTGTAGGTATGAGTCAGGAAAATTCTGCCACATAGCTTTTGAATAATCTCAGTGTTGAAGGGGGAGGTCCAATGGTACAACAGTACCATAAACA
The DNA here is from genome assembly GCF_003287225.1 of Phascolarctos cinereus. Classification (NCBI taxonomy): domain Eukaryota; kingdom Metazoa; phylum Chordata; class Mammalia; order Diprotodontia; family Phascolarctidae; genus Phascolarctos; species Phascolarctos cinereus. Next base: position 113,104,571 of record NW_027556098.1, read on the forward strand.
ATCATGCCAGCATCCAAGCACTGTAGCTTACAACCTATATTTGCCAGAAAAAGCAAGAGTACACTTCATTGTCTTTGGGAGGAAAACAAGAGTCAGTTCTGGATCTCTGTACCTTTGCGAACATTTACAGGTCTGTTGTGTGCAAAAGTATCAATGTGTATACTCACAACATGGTGAGACTCCAGTACTTAGCTCTATGACTTTAGTGAAGTCATTTAAACTTTCGAGCCTCAGTGGATTCTTGTAAAACAGGGATATTACCTATCTCACAGGGCTACTGTATATAAAATGTTTTATAACTATGAAGGACCATATAAACTATTGTTTTTCCCTTTTGTATCAATGTCCAAATACAAATATGAGCTCTGTCACTTGCTCACAACTTCATAATACTGCAACTGAACTCATGGTAATTAAGCTAGTAATATCCTCCTCATCATGTGAGAATCCCCTGATGTTTTATCAAAGTGACCCCCCCACAATATCTAAGTTTCATCAATTAGCACCACAACTAAACAGCATTCCTCCTCTGGACTATACATTCAATGCTGCACTACCATTTCCTGAAAGAAGTGGTTCTGTGTCTATAGCCTTCCACTACATACAACTCAGAGAATTCATAGAATATCAGAGCTCAAAAGGACCTTAGAGTTTTCATATGTTGTGAGGGATCTCTCAAATGTATGCCTGCTTAGCAATTACCTTTACCAGTCTGCTTAAGCTCTGAGCCCATCCATGATATCTCTAGGAGAGCCAGGGTGAATATATGAAGAGAGTGAGCCAGCGTGCTTCCTTGGGAGTGTGCAAACATGCCCAACAGTATCATTACTGTTTGTATATACACAAACTACTTATAGATACATATACTATAATACATACTGTATATTTATAAACAAATATGCTGTTTATAAATACATAATAAACTACACCAGATACTTGGTAATCTGGAATTCTATTGACCAGACTGATCTATAGGAAAAATTCTATACTTTATATACAAAATATACAATGAAAAGTGATGTCAGTGATGACGCTAAGACAATTTAAAATCCTGATGTGCTTTCTGTACCACCCAAGAAATATTAAATTAATTAAATTAAATCAAAATTAAATTTAAAATAAAATAAAATAAATCATTAATAAATGGTATATTATAATTATTTATAAGCCAGAATATCCTACTTCCATGCCCCAAAACAGAATTTATTTGTTCAAATTAATAAAGTAATATAAATGTCCAGAAATACCAGTCAATTCTCCAACATGTCTATGTGTGTACTTAGTTATATAAACATATTTGGATTCTCTATAAATTGGCATGGTATGTTAACCACATACTTAACCAGAATGCTCTCTATCTTTACCATGCTGTATAACAGAATTTAGGATCACAGAACCACAGATTTAGAGTTTAATGGTCACTAAGTCTAACTCATTTTATCAGATGAGAAAACAGAGGATTACACAGTTAATAAGTATCTAAGGCAGGATTTGAATCCAGGTTTTCCTTCAAGTTCAATGCCCTACTCAGGATTCCACATGACTTTAGCCCAAGTCTAAAAAGGCAATATAAATTTCAATAGACCAAGGTAGCTGCCCCTGCCTAGTGGCAAAGATAGGATTTGAACCCAGGTCTTCTAAATGAAAATCCAATTCTCTTTCCATTATATACCTTCAGGTATCATCATCAACAATAGAGTTCATGTTCATATAGTACCATAAAGTATACAAAACACCTGATATACATCATCTCATTTGTTCCTAACAACTAAGGTCACAAAACTAGTAAATGACCGAGCTAGCACTTAAACCTAAGTCTTCTTACTACAAGTCCAATGAGCCTCCAATTCTACCACAAGTGTACTTCCCAACTCAAAAAATCATTCAAGCCTACTATTTCCACCTTCTACCATTTATACCTACTAAGCTGAATAAAATATCACACGCACAATTTCTTTTTGTCTTGCACACCCAAACCTGGATGATTCTCTCAAAGCTTCCCTCAGCATTGCTCCAGAGCTCACTCACGGTGGTTACGCCCTTGCCCCTGCTTACCTTACAGTCCAGTTCAGCCTTTTCCCATCAGCAACACCTCAAGCCCCCAATGATTACTTTTCCCATTCCTTCCCCTTCTATAGCCCTTTAGCTCTCTCCCACAACCCCTTCCCCCTAGCCTTAATGACTTCTCCCTAGGAAAAAGTAAAAGACAAGCAACAATAATAGTATTCCTAAGAGGAAAGCATCCAATAAAGTTTAAAGTGCTATACAAATGTGAGTTATTAATACTAGAAGTTTGACAGCAATTTCTGAATCAATGAAAATTACTTCAAGGAAGAAGAATGAAGTGAGAGATAAAGAATTAGGAAATGGGTGAAGTAACAGCTAAGGTCAGGTGCAATCTGCCTGTTTAATACTGTAAGGAGGGTACATGTTTTTGAGGTACAAGGACAACAGCAAAGGACACATAAAAAGGTCAGTTAAGAGTTTATTCACAGAACCTGAAAATCACGTGTGTTTACTTATTACATAAACATGGACATAGTCAAGAAAAGAAACTATGAAATACTCACAAGTGAAAATAAGAGCTTTTTTCTATCTCACTCCCCTCCTTTTCTTATAATTACTTCCTCAACTTGAAAATCATCATCAGATAAAATGAACAAACCTGTCTGGTCACCACGTAGCTTACTCTCTCTATGTCCATGTGACTGGATGACAGAAGGGAGTGTCTCTAATCGTCTCTGAATGTTAACAGTGGCTGTTTTGACAATATCAGCAGCAGACCCCTGGACTGTGGTATTGATCGCTTGACGTTCAGCCTGTAAAGGAGAAGAACATTCATTCTTTCAGAGAAGAAAAATGTAGGATTCTCCCAATATTTGATCCAACAAAAAGTAACTGAGTAACTGCTATGTGCAAGGTATGGTGCTAGGGAATAGGTAATACAAAAAGGAAGTAAAAAACACTTCCTAATTTCAAGATATTTATGATTTAATGGGAGAAAGATAACACATGCCCAAATAATCATATAACAATATTTATCACATGTTTATAAGATATTATTTACCTAAATAATTCAATAGGAAATTTTTACTCATGTATAATCCAAAAAAATTAGCTATAATTCAATGTGTTTTAATTAAAAGTGCATTGATTACAAACTGTTTCCCCCCAAAAAAGTATAGAAGAGTTTTCATATGTGTACTAACTAAAAATATTAGTACTTTAAAAGCATTTTTTATTATGAACTTAGCAAACATCAACCAACATGTTCATATACACATACAAAAAATTTCAGAAAAGGAAAGCTGCATATAAAAGCATGACTACTCTATTATGTACAGCTAGGTTGGGTTTTTTTTCCACTAATTATATAATAGATTTAACATAACAGTCCCCAAATTGTTCCAACTGTGTCTCTTTCTGAATTTCCACAGCTCTTTTTTGTATATTTTCAAATTAACTGACATTCTATTCCTCTTCCCTTTTGGCATCACTAATCTCCTTTTGTCTCATGAATCTCTCTTCCCACTCCCCACCCCCAACCCCTAAAAGTAAACAAAAGTTCTCTGCCGTAACAAGTATAGTCGAGCAAAACCAATTTAAACATTGGTCATGACTACAAATACGTGTCTCATTTTCCACCTGTAGTCCGTAACTTCTTTGCCAAGAAAGGAGAAGCATGACTCATCATCAATCTTGATGATCTGTGTCACTGCATTAGTCTTTCAGTTATTTCTCTTCATAATATAGTTATTAAATAAAGCATTCTCATTGTTCTTCTTACTTCACTTTGTATCACTTCATACAACCCTCCCAAGATTTTTTCTGAATCCATCCCATCTGTCAGTGCAATATTCCATTACAATTATATACCATAATTTGCTCAGCCACTCCCAAACTGATGGGCATACATTTCTTTCTGGTTATTTGTTATAACAAAAAGTGTTGCTATGGGATGTTGCAGTAGATAGAGCACTGTGCCTGGAGTCAGGAAGACTTGAGCTCAAATCTGGGTTCAGACACATACTAGCTGTATGACCCAGAGCATATCATTTTAATCTGTTTGCCTCTGTTTCTTCAACTGTAAGATGAATCTAATAATAGCACCTACTTCCCAGGGTTGTTGTGAGGATCAAATGAGATAATATTTATAAAACGCTTAGTGCTGTGCCTGGTACACAGTAGGCACTTAATAAATGTTTATTTCTTTCCTTCTTATGAATATCTTTGTACAGATATATCCTTTCCTTTCTGCCTTTGATCTCTTTAGGGGCATAAATCTAGTATCTCTATCACTGGGTCAAAGGATATGCACAGTTTAGAGGGTTTAGAAGTACAATTCCAAATTGCTTTCCAGAAAGTTTAGACTAATTCAAAGCTCCATCAAAAGTATGTTAGAGTTCCTGTCCTCCCACAAATCATCATTTTCTTTTTAATCTTTGTCAACTTAACAAGTATGAGATGGAATCTCAGAGTTATTTTAATTTACATTTCTCTTACTGAATAAAAGACTTTGTCAGCATTAAAGCACCACATGAAATAGCTTCTCTGGGCTACAGCTTTGCCTGTGAAGTGAAAAAGTTGCACTAGATGATCTTTAAATCTATTTTAATTCTAAGGTGTAAAGGTGAGCTATCATTATCCACATGACAATCCCTTAAAGACATTACTATAGATGTCAAATTACTTAACAAACTCATTCCTTCCATCTGTAATCATTTGGATAATGGTTTTTCAATTCCTTCATCAACTTGAATACCTCCTTTGGATGGACAATTCAAAAATACCAATGCCCTTCTTAAAATGTTGCACCCAGAACCAGATATGGTCCGACATGGCAAAATGCAATGAGACTGTAATGTCTTGTTCTACACGTACTAAATTTCTAATAGATTCTAAGATTCTATTATCTTTTTTGCTGCTTTTAATACCATTGACTCATTGAGCTTAGAGTACACTAAAAAAAACCTTTAGCCTTTTTCACAAGAGTATCTCTTGTTGAATTGACTTTTTACATACAGGACTTAATATTTATCCCCATTAAGTTTCATCTTATTAATTGGGCTCACCATTCTAACAAGTTGAGCTCCTTTTAAATTCTATTAACTATCTGTTCAAACGTTATTTCATCTAAAATGTCATGATATGCCATCTATGCCTTCATCTGCGGCACTTATACCACCAGTGAATAAAAAGGATCCAAACAAATAAATCTGTAGCACTCTATCAGAAATCTTCCAAGTAGACATAAAACAAATAACCATATTTTTTTCTGGTCATTTAGTGAATTCTCTCTTCACTGACCATGTCATTATACAGCCATCTTCCTAATTTGTTCATAAAGATGTTGTGAAATATTTTGTCAAATCTCCTTCTGAAGGTCACATATATCATGTCTAAAGAACTCACCTAATCTAATCACCCAGTCAAAAAAAAAGAAAAAAAAAGAAAGAAAATGAGGTTCACCTAGTGTAATTTATTCTCGCTGAACCTAAGAGAGTTCATGGTAATCACTAGTTTCCTGTCCAATCATTCAAAAACCACAGCTTTAATAATTCATTCTAGAATTTTGCCCACAACTCACATCGTCCTCACTGCCCTAAAGTTCCTTTCCCTTAAAAATAACTGCACCAGCTGCCCATCTCTACTTCTATGATGCCTCTCCTGACCCACATGTTTTTTCCAAAAATAGCCAACAGTGGCTTACAAACTACATCTTCGAGTTTTTCAGGACCTAGGATGTAGTTTATCTGGACTGGTGACTTGAACTCAGTATCATCTAGTTGCTCTTACAATACCAATTCCCTAGTGATCATTTTGTGTTATAATTCCTAATCTGAAGATCAATCTCTTTGATACAGAAGAGCAAAATAAGAATTTAGTAATTTCGCTTTTAATCTATTGCCTAATTTTATCATCTATTCTACTCCCCTAAAATGGTCCTAACCCTTCTTCGTACTTCCTTTTGCCTCCAATAAAGCTAAAAACAAATAACTTTTGTAGTCCTTAGCATTTATTTCAGGCACCATAGCTAGATGGCTCCATGGATAAAGCACTGGGCCTAGAGTCAGGAAGACGTGAGCTCAATCCAGCCTCAGACAGTTATTACCTGTGCAACCCTGGAAAAGTTACTTAACCTCTGTCTACCTTAATCCACTGGAAAAGGAAATGGCAAATCACCCTAGTATCTTTGCCAAGAAAACCCCATGATTATTATGAGTGTGCTGTGGTCCACAAGGTCACAAAGAGCCGTATACAACTAAACGACTGAACAACAAATACGTCAACTGTAGGCTTTATCATTTGTGACATTCATGCGGGGATGTGCCATTCTTTTGTTCTTATCCTCTGCTGCCTGCTTTTTTTTCTTTTCATGTCCTTTTAAAATTCAGTATTCAATGAGTTCTGTTTATAGTCACACTAGGATTCATCTCTTCTTTCTTTGGCTAGTTATTACTAGCCATCATAGTTATTACCAGCATCATAGATTTAGAATTAGAGCTAGACTTCAAATAGATAACCTCTCTCCTGGTAACATCAGGAGTTTTTTGTCATCACCCTTTGAAACACTAGAAGGTGTAAGTCCATCCTCTTTGGGAAGAACCTCAAACCTACTACACGGCTCTAAGATATCAGCAGATTTCTTCTTCCCTTCATTTTGTGAGGCACATTTTTTCTATCAATCCTTCAGCATGCTTTTCAATTTCTCTTGTAGTCAAATGAAGGTGTTACATTGTGTAAACATGTTGTTTTTAATTGTTTCTGGAAGAAATATTGACTCAGTACAAACTGCATGTCAGTGGAACACTGTTCTCACCTCCCATACCTACTAAGGTACAGTATAGTACAATGCTCAGTTCTCTGTGGATTTTATTACTAATTCTTGCCTTTAAGTGAAACAGGAAACCATTTGTTTGCTATCCCTATTCACAATGCCACAAAGATTTCTAATTGAGATAATTTTATATTGGACTTTTCTATCTCATTTTTTTCATCATCTGGCACTATTTCTTGGGTACAGAACCAATCTGCAAGCATCAGATTCCTAATAATACCCTAACATAAACAATAGGTGATTCACTGTCAGGTATGATGTCTTTTGAAGAAATCCATCTATTTCCTTCTTGCCTTCATTACTCTTATCACCTCCTGCTGTTTGTAATATAGTATAACTTTATGTACTGTCTGTTCCCTATGCTACTATCTTCTATCCAAAGAATATTAATCGTGACCACTAATAAATAATAAGTAATTTCTTAAATATGATATTTTATATCAGGGAATCAAATTCAACAAAAGCTTTTACATGCTATCATATTTAATTTCTTTTAAAAAGACTTTAATTAGCTTTTTTCGGTTCCTGGCTTTCAAGATGCGCAAGAAGAGGAGGGACAACCGGCGCACCAAAAGGGCCGCGGCCACGTGCAGCCCGTCCGCTGCACCAACTGCGCCCGCTGCGTGCCCAAGGACAAGGCCATCAAGAAGTTGGTCATCCGCAACATCGTGGAAGCCGCGGCCGTCAGGGACATTTCCGAGGCCAGTGTCTTCAACTCCTATGTGCTGCCCAAACTGTATGTGAAACTTCATTACTGTGTAAGCTGCACAATCCACAGCAAGGTAGTGAGGAATCTGTCCCAGGAGGCACGAAAGGATCGGACACCCCCACCCTGCTTCAGACCTGCTGGTGCTGCTCCAGACCCCCTCCAAAGCCTATGTAAAGAGCTATCTGCCCCCATCAACATTCCTGAACTGATCAGAGGCAAATAAAATGGTTGGTCAACCCTAAAAAAATAAATAAAATTAAAAATAAAATAAGATAAAAAGACTTTAATTAAACAAGCAATTAACCCAAAGTATAGATACACTCATCATAAGACTAATAAATTTGTCAGTATTATTAGTCAGGGTCTAGAATTACTGATACAATACACTATGCATATATTTTTTAACTTTTAAATTAGTGCCTAGAGGATGTTCAACGTACATGGGATTTGCTGTAAGGATTTGGGTCTTTGATTGCAGGCAAATACCTTCGCCTCCCCAGAATGGTCTGAACAAACCCATCTCTGTTGCAGTTCTTTATTGTCTCTCTTAGGAAATGTCGAATACCTAAGAGAAAAATAAAATAAAATCTAAATACGTTCCAAAGCTATAATTTATGTAACGTACTTACTCCTGCCTAAAGAAACACATTAAAATATCAGTAAGGTTACTTTGAGAAATAGCCTAGTATAGTGGAAAGATCACTGGGATTTGGTGGAGGGGAAGATTTGAGTTTAAATCCCAGCTTTAGCATTTTAATACCTGTGCCGTGCTGCAAAAGTGACGGACAAAATTGCTACCCACTGACCACCCTGACTCCTGGCCTTGGCAAGGAAGGCTTCATGGAGAAGTGGTTGACTCTGCAGTCAAAAAGAGTCTGAAGTAACAGTAGTTGGAAGGAATCTTCACCAACTGAACCTAACAGTCACCTCTCAGCAGTAATTCAGTCAGTAACCTCCAACTCTCAACAGAAGACAAAAGGAAAAAAGAAAATGGGGGGGAAAAGAAAGGAAATACCCTGGGAAAACAGTTGGAATGAGGAGGAAGGAACTTACTATTTCTCATAATTAGGGAACCACAGGAAAAGATTATTCAAACAATGAGGTGAGGAGAGTGGGGAGTTAAAAAACCTCACCTTTATCAGGTCCAGGCATTTTTAAAGAGCAGGCTAGTAAAAATATAGTACATTAAACAGAGAACTGGGATGAAAAAAGAAGGAAGAAGAAACAAGGCCACGAGATGGCCAAAGAGAAAGGGTAGATTTGGGAAGGAAAGCCACAAGCAAAACAAATGAAGAACCCATTATCAGAAGTAGAGGGAGGGGCAGCTAGGTCACACAGTAGATAGAGCACCCGCCCTGAAGTCAAGAGGACCTGAGTTCAAATCTAGTCTCAGATCAAACACTTGACACTTACTAGGTATGTGACCCTGGGCAAGTCACTCAACCTCAATTGCCTAAAAATAAAAAAAGAAAAAGGAAAAAAAAAGTAGAGGGAGGTAAGGAAAAATGCTGTACCTAGTGACTACAGAGAGAATGCTATAACCACCAAATGATCAAAAGGAAATTTTATGTAGTCAGACAAAATAAAAACAAAACACATTCTGAGAAATAAAAGTTCAAGAATATATAATGAAAAAAAGTAGGGTGGTTTGGCAGATTTCAAACTAGCCTACAAAGCAACAATTATTTTAAAAAAACTACTGGTGGAACAGACTGGATAACCAAAACCTAGAAATATCCCATATAGCAATAAATTTCAAATCGATAAATGATCTAAGTATGACAAGTTATAGCATAAATAGTAAGACAGTAATGGAAAGTTCTATCTTTCATAATTGTGGATGGGAGCAGAATTGTGAACCAAACAAGACAGGAAGACATAAAAAAAAATAGGCAATTTAAGTTACATAAATTTTTAAGGTTTTTGGACAATTAAGGTCAATTCACCTAGAAAAAGAAAAAGATTTTGATTCAAAAACTGCAATAAATTTCTGATAAAAGCATAATATCTAAAATGTATGCAAAATAAAACAGCTTTCAAAATAAGGAATAAAAATTATCAATAACCACTGGTGTATTGGTTCAATTTTTTTAGAAAGTAATTTGGAATGATGGGAAAAAAGTTAACAAAAGTTACTAAATTTAAATTGTCCTTTGACCCAGATCTCATTCTATTATAACTATATTTAAACAAAGTTATTGATAACAATAAAGAGCCATATACAAAGAGGTTTGAAACAGCCTTATCTATAACAAAATGCTAGAAACAAAATGAGCCCAACAATTAGAAAATGGCTGAAAAAATATTACTGCTGTATAAAAAAATGACAAATATGAAGAATTCAGGAAAACACGTGAAGACATCGACCAAGTGAGGTAAAACAGGAGAAAAAACAAAAGCAGAGCCATGTTCACAATGGCTACAACAAAATTAAAAAAAAAAAAAGGTCAATAAGGAGATGAAATAAAAACTGGTTAAATACAGTGATTGATGGTAGCAGCATTCTACCAACTTTAAGGGACACATCCCTCCTTTTTGTTAATTAAGAAACTGATTACACTGCTAGGCCATATGCCCTTAGAGGTCAGTGAAAGAAAGGTTCACATATACCAAACAAAAGGTTTATAGCAGAAATTTTTGTGGGAGCACAAAACTGGAAGCAAAGTAGATGCCCACTGATCTAGGAATGGCTAACGAAAAGTATGGCACATTTCTATGGTGGAATATTACTGTGTTGCAAGAAATGATGAATAAAGTGAATACACTGAAGCATTTATATGAAGTGAAATCAACAGCACCAGGAAAACAATACAGACAATGACCACAACAATGTAGATGGAAAGTAAAGCAACAATAACATTTGCAAACAAATGCTGTGAAATTGTAACAACCAAGCTTGGCACCAAGAAGAGGCATAAGAACATACCTCCTACTGAATATAAAACGGACAGATAGGGGACCATAGAGGTGGGAAAGCGGCATAAAACATCAGGTTTTTTTTTTTAATATGGAGGTTAGTTTTGCTGAATTTTTTCCTTCCTCCTTTTTTCCCCTCATTATAAGGAATGGATCTCTAAGAAGGGTCTTGGGAGGAATTCAAGGGGGAAAAGAGGTGATGAGCAAAAGAAATAAAAAAAAAGATAATTCACATACTAAAAAAAAATTAAGAAATTGATGGCATTTTTTTTATAGAAATCTAATTTGTATAGAGAATTGTGAGTGTTTGTTGGGAAGTATCTATTTTGTCCCCCAAAATACAAATTTTCTTAAAATAAAAAACAAAAACCAAAAGGCAAAAAAAAAGAATCTACTTACCCTCTATGAAATTTTTTCAACTTCAACAAATCATGAATATCATTAAGAGTTCTTTCAACAGAAGGACAAAGATTTGACAGGGAAATTATGCCACTCACATAGCCAACCTTCCGATGTTCTCTCTTGATCCCTGCTTTTCACAAATATATTATATTGTATTGATGTGTACATGTTAGTTTTTGTGATTGTCTAGGTGTTACATCCCTTTAAACTTGTCTGACGAAAATCCTTGCTGACTGGGACTTTCAAAAGCAAACTTCAAACCACAGATGAAGGAAAAGGATGATGATTATAAAATGTGCCACATCTAGAGATTCCTTTTACCTGTGTATCTGGACTTGAAGGATTCAATATAACAAGCAGCATCATTTTCTTGAATGCCCATTTGCTCTCCTAAAGATTTAGCTCCCATTCCATAGATTATTCCATAGCAAATCTAGGATAATAGAGGCATCCAATTAAATAGGCAACTTGAAGGCCACAGAAAAAAGTTTATTGTGACTAACATCTAAGCCAATTTTATGGAGAAAGTTAAGCGGTTTTTGGCTGACTGAACAACAAAGAATAACTATTTACATAGCATCTGTGTGCTATGTATGCATATATGCCAGGCACCATGCTAATCACTCTACAAATATTATCTCATTTGAACCTCACAACAACCTGAGAATCAGGAACTGTTATAATCCCCTTATTACAGCTGAGGAATGTGAGGCAGACAGATGTTAAGTGACTTCAGTGTCTGAGGCCAGCTTTGAACTCAAGTCTTCCTGACTCCAGGCCCAGTGCTCTACCCACTGTGCCACCTATCTGCCTTATTAGGGAACATAGGACAGATGCATTTAGAAATAAAGAAATATTCATGCTAATATGATAAAATTATAATATAAGTTAAATCATTTACATATTTAGCATCATATCAATCAAACTACCAAAAAATTGGTTTATAAGACTAGAAAAAATAATGAGTCATCTGAAGAAATAAATAATTAAGAAAATAAAGGAAAACAATGGAAAAAGCAGGAAAGAAGCAGGTTTAGTGGTACTAGCTCTCAAACTATACATCAAAGCAATACTCACCCATCAAGAACAATGGACCTGGAATCAGAAGGCCTGCATCATTGCACAGTGATTCATGCTCTGGTCTCTGCCTCAGACATGAGCTATACATTCCTGGACAAGGCCCTTAACCTCTATGAATCTCAATTTCCTCATCTCTAAAATGGGAAAAATAATAGCACCTAGATAGGCAAACGTGGGCTCATGGATAGAGAGTCAGACTAGAAGATAGGAAGACCTGGGGGGGATTCAAGTCCTACCTCCTAAATGCACTGGCTGTGTGACCCAGGGCAAGTCAGTGGTCCTCTCTGTGCTCAGGAAGCTCTCTAAGGCTACAGATTTCCAGGGCAATATCCAGTCTACATTAGTAGATGCAGTTTCCTAACCAGGATTTCCCTCCACTAGTGAAACACAGGTTTGGACCAAATAACAACAATGACTTCCTGGGAATAGCATAATGATCAAATGAGATAATATGCATTCAGGACTTTAAGCAAATATATAAATGTCCACTATCATCATTATCCTGGTTCTGCCACTTACTACTTATATATGGACACGGCCAAGTAACTTCCTTCTATGACTTTAGCTGTGTTATCTATGAAAGAGAGAGCTGGATGAGATGACCTTTAATGTCCCTTTTAACTCTAAATCCCATGAATCTACTGATCTACTTCCTAGGCATAAGAACAATAAAACACTTAAGTGAAAGATTTGCAAACTAAGGCTTCCAAACATACAACTTCGCTACTTTTGATGTCTGGTCTTAAAAGTGTTTACCTGTTTTACTATACATATACCTGCTTGGCTTGCTGCCTTATATCATCCCCAACTGTCTCCGGATCAATCATCTTCCATTCTGCTGCAATGCTCTTGAACACATCAGCACCACTGTTTAGTACCTCAATGAGACGACAATCCTGGGATAAATGAGCCAGGATCCTCAGTTCTAGTTGAGAATAATCTGCAGCCAGAATCATTCCTCCTAGAACCAAAGCATGTCCATTACAAAGCTGGGACAAAAGAAGTCAAAATTTACACAGTTTAATTGAATATGAGTACCATTAAGTAAGATGTCAGAAGAGTCAGAATTTTAGAACAAGAATGTATCTAAGACATCATGTCAACTAACACACTTAAATTTGCTTCTTCTTTTGTCAATGTATCTTAATTCAGTTGTACGACTTAAAATTTTTCCTTTCCAGGAAATAGCAAAAACAAAGTTAGATTCCATTATAGGTAAAACATTAAGCAAGAAAGTTAAGTAGGATCAAGAATCTAAGAAAAAAGTCAGACTTCATACTATGAGACTTCATACAATGACCAGATGATAAAGAAGCAGTTAGCCCTGAAATATATTTCATCTCCTTGATCACTAAGAAACTAGGAAAAGGGCTTTATTTTTTTAAGGACAAATTAGCAATGAAAGGCCTTTTAATCAGTCTAATCAGATTCAGAGGCCACAATCAGAAGTCCTAAACAGAACTAAATTGCTAAAGAAAGAAATTCTACTCTGCATAGAAAAGTTGCTATTGTGGGTGGTATTTCTTTAGGCTTTATCTTACACAAAAAGTTTGTAGCTGTTTTAATAATTAATCTAGAATCTTAATGTCTACGATATTTGAGACATCCTAGATGGGAGCCATTATTAAGATCGACATGTTATCACCTCTATTATTTAATATTATGCTAGAAATGTTAGCCATGACAATAAAAGGAAAAGAAATTAAAGAAATTAGAATAGGTACTGAGGAAACAAAATTACACTCTTTGCAGATGATATGTTGTTATACTTATAAAATCCTAGAGAATCAACTAAAAAAACTACTTGAAATTATTAACAACTTTAGCAAAGTTGCAGGATACAAAATAAACCCACATAAATCATTGGCATTTCTATATATTACAAAAAAAAAGTACAGCAGCAAAAGACAGGAGAAATTCCATTTAAAATAACTGTAGACAATATAAAATACTTGGGGGTCTACCTGCCAAGACAAACCCAGGAAGAATAAGAACACAACTATAAAACACTTTTCACTGAAATAAAATCAGATCAATTGGAAAAATATTAATTGCTCATGGGTAGGCTGAGTCAATATAATAAAAATGACAATTCTACCTAAATTAATCTATTTATTTAGTGCCATACCAATGAAACTATTAAAAAGTTATTTTATAGAGCTAGAAAAAATAATAAAATTCATCTGGAAGAACAAAAGCTAAAAGATATCAAGAGAATCAATTTTAAAAAATGTGAAAGAAGGTGGTCTAGCCATACGGATCTCAGAATGTATTATAAAGTGTTAATTATCAAAGCAATCTGGTACTGGCTAAGAAACAGAGTGATAGCTCAGTGGAATAGATTAGGTACAAATTATATTATAGTAAATGACCACAGTAATCTAGTACACAATAAAGCCAAAGATCCAAGCTTTTGGAACAAAAACTCATTATTTGACAAAAACTGCTGGGAAAACTAGAAAACAGTATGACAGAAACTAGATACAGACCAACATCTTACACCATATGCTAAGACATGGTCAAAATGGATACATGATTTATACATTAAAGGTGATACCGTAAGAAAATTAAGATAGCATGGAATAGGTTATTTGTCAGCTTTATGGATAAGGGAAGAATTTAGGACTAAAGATATAGAAAGCATTACAAAATGTAAAATAATTTTGATTATATAAAATTAGAAAGATTTTTCACAAACAAAACCAACACAAGCAAAATTATGAGAGCAGAAAACTGGGGGGGAAATTTGCAACAAGTATCTCTGATAAAGGGTTCATTTCTCAAATATATAGAGAATAGAGTCAGATTTATAAAAACATAAGTCATTCCTCAACTGATAATTGGTCAAAGGATATGAATAGGTAGTTTTCAAAGAAATTAAAGCTATCTGTAGTTATATGAAAAAAGTGCTCTAAGTCACTTTTGATTAGAGAAATACAAATTAAAACAACTCTGAGGTATCACTTCACAATTATCAGGGTGGCTAATCTGACAAAAAAGGAAATGTTGGATGATGGAAGGGATGCGGAAAAACTGGGACACTAATGCACTTCTGGTGAAGTTGTGAACTGATCCAACCATTCTGGAGTGCAATTTGGAACTATGCCCAAAGGGCTATAAAACTCTGCATACTCTTTGATCCACTGCTAGGTCTATATCCCAAAGATACCCAAAAAGAGGGGAAAGGATGTAGTTATACAAAAATATTCATAGCAGCTCTTTTTGTGGTAGCTAAGAATTGGAAATTGAAGGGATATCCATCAACTGGGGATGGCTAAGCAAGCTGTGATACATGACTGTGATGGAATATTATTGTGCTATAAGAAATGACAAGCAGGCTGATTTCAGAAAAATCTGGAAAGATTTATGTGAATTGATGCATAGTGAAGTGAATCGAACCAGGAGAACATTGTACACAGTAACAGCAATATTGTTTGATGAGAAACCGTGAATGACTTAGCTATTCTTAGCAATGAAATGATCCAAGATAATCCCAAAGGACTGATGATGAAGCAAAGAACTGATATTGATTGCATACAGACTAATGCTATTTTTCATTTTCTTTCATTTTTTTCTTTTATTCGGGTCTTCTTGTACAAAATGACTAATATGGAAGTGTTTCACATAATTGTGGATAAAAAAAAAAAAGATCAGCATGGCCTTCCCCTGCATGATTTTAATACCACCTTGTGGCAGTAGATACACATTACAAAGAAAAGAGAAACAGAGCAAAATCATTTTATATTATCTACATAAATTAATTTTCCAGGTAAATAAACCTTATCTCTAAAAGCAACAAAATACATTTTGATTTTTATCATTTTATGGAAATATTTATAAAATGAATTATCCATTTTCTTTAAATAAAATTCTGTTCGTTCTGTTTGTGTTTGGTTTGGAGATTTTTTGCTTCCGGTGGTGGTGGTATGGGGCAGCATGTACTATGGAAAGCATGTTGGATTTGGAGTCACAGGACCTGAGCTCAAACCTTGGCCCTCCCATTCGCTGCCTGGATGACCTTACTTAGGCAAGTAACTTAATCTCTTTGGGTCTCAGGGTCCTTATGTTTAAAATGAAGGGATTGGATTAGATAGCTTCTTAGGTCTATTCTAACTCTAAATTTATGATACTATAATTTATAATTTCATGAGTGAAGAGAACTCCCAATTAGGAAACTTTTTCCATTGATGGATGTTAGCAATCTGTCTGCAACCTGTAATTTTAGAGTTCTCTGGATCACTGAGAGTTTGAGTGACTTGTTCAGGGTCACAGAGGTAGTATATTAAAAGATATAACCTGAATCATGTCTTCTTAGCTGTTAGACTAGCTATCTATCCATAACACCATGCTGCCCCTCCTAAATAGCAATGAACATAATTTAACTTTCCTGATATCTTCCTCAGAGTTATAGTTATCAATCTCAATAAATATATTCTACCATGATAAGTGATGCTCTCAGTTAAATATTAAGTATGTAGGGTTGTTTGCCTCTATACTAAGATATACTTCTGGAGTTCTTACCAGAAGGTAAGAAGGATGCGAACCAAGAAAGTATTAGAAATAGAATGGAAGACATGGAAATAAGAGGCATCATGGAGGACAAAATGATTGGTGGCTGAATGTATACAGGGGGTACGAGAGCCAAAGAATCAAAGATGAATTTTGGCTAAAGTCTGGGAAATATCACAAACATATGGACAGCAAGGAGGAACAATAACAACAACAACAACAACAACGTTGTTGTTACAGGCACCATGTTACAGGATGAATACAGAGGAGATCAACCAAAGGACTGTGATAAGTGACAGATAAGCAAAAAGCCCCCAGGAGCATAAAGAAGGAAGCAGAAAATGTGAAGATAAACTGATACAAGTTCCTAGTAAAACTAACTTGACAACAGCATGAGAAATAGGAAGATGCAAAGGGTGACAATAATCATTGAGTCCACAGATAGATAGGAAAAAAGGTAAAAAAGAATTGTAGCAGGCAATAGCAAAAACACAATAATCATAGGAATTTAAATTATTTTTTTCTTAAATTTAAAAATCAGGAAGCAAGCATACTCTAGATCTAAGCAAATAATGAGCTTTATGTGATCTAAACAGATTCTAGGATACATTTTAAAAAAAATAATGGCAATTAATAGATCTGCTGGGTCCTCTCAGTGCTGGGGATGGGAGCAAAACCTACAGACATGCTAATAACAGTATCTATTAGTAATTATTTGCTAATTATCACTAGAGCACAGACAAATGGAAATTACAAGTAAAACATGATTATGTGCCATATATACATAGCAGTGTCTGATAATGTTGCTAAAATAAGAGTAACACTTAAGAGAAGAATGCAAAACTAACTTAAGGAATACTCTCTCCTCATAGGAGCAAATGAGCAAAGAAAACAAGGTACCAAACAAATGTAACTATTTATAGGCTACAAGTCCCAGGAAACCTTATGTGGCATCAAATAACAGTTTCTTAGGAGCAGGTTTCTATGGTCCAAAACAAAAAAGACAAACAACTATTAATATTGAGGATATAACTTCCCAAATGGCCTGGATCTGAGGAAACTGTACACCTTCTACGTATTCTGGAGGAATCTCTATTCTTAGAGATTTATACTAATACTCAGCCTAAAACTTTAAAAAGAAGGCTTGGCTTTAAGGACATTATCTACCTATCAGCAGTACAGTCTCCCAAAGTAATATCCACTCTACCTGAAACACAGGTTTCAAAGTTTCTGTGCACCCAAGCAAAGTTTGAAAAATTGTACCCCTGGTTGTGTTACTGTTCACTGAAGGCTATCTTCATCAAAACACAAGAGATCACAAAATGAATACTGACCTGATGGAGAGAAAAATTTATGGCATTAAAAATATGTGCATATATGAAAAAGTAATATTGAAAAGTAATTGTGTTAGGCATCAACAAGCAGAAAGAGGTAGTTCGTTTACCCCTAATCAAAGCTCTGTCCACAATAACATTCAGTGTAGGAATAGAAATATGCATATAAGGCATATAAACTCTTCATCATTTCTCTCAATGTCTAAAGTTTAGTTTTAGATATGTTGGGTCAGAAAGGACAAGCAGACATTCGAGAGGAAATGGGAGATAAGAGATAAAGGACTGGAGCTTAAGACAGAAGATAGACTGAAGATACAGGTCATTCACATTATCCTGATAGTTGACTTAGAGTAAGTGAATTCTCTAAGTAGAAGGAACAGGAATGGCAGAGGACTAAACCATTGGAAAGATTCACATTTATGAAGGAGAGGAAAGATACAAAGACAGCAAAGGAAATAACAAAAACTTCAGAGTTAAAACACAACTTAGCACAGCACATGTCACACAGTAGGTGCTTAATAAATGTTTACTGACTACTGAAAACAAGTAGGATACTAAGGGATTACAGAAGCCAAGGGAGTTGAAAGTTACATTAAAAAGTATGGCATAAGAGAAAAACAGCCTGTGGCTCAGGTACGCATCAAAGTCCCAGTTCTACCAGTATTTATTTTGTGTTTTCTCAAATAACATTTGTTGTCTACTACATGGCAAGCACTGGGCTAGATTGGGGGTAGAGGAGAAGAGAAAGATAAAAATAAAACTGTCCTTAATGTCAAGGAGTCTACTGGGGAGGAAGGGCAGGTAAAGAAAGGGGAGCACAACATGCCCACGTAAATAAAAACATATACAAAATAAATACAAAGAGACACTAGCCAAGATGACAGAATAGGAGAAAACAGCCTGGCCCTCACCCCAAAATACTCCGCAAAAATCTAGCAGAAGTTCCCAAACTTATTTGGCCTACTGCCCTCTTTTCAAAAAGAAAAAAAAAATTACTCAGCACCCTCCCTGAAAATGACTTTCTTTAACCCTTTAATGTTTTTTTTATTTGCGTCATTTCAAAAAAGTATTTTTAAATGATGTACCTTAAAATTCAATAATTTATTGTAAATTTGTGGGTTTTACCTGCACTGAGATTTTGATGACGCAAAATTGCATCATGTAACCATATAGCATGGTATTGTATACAAGTCATTACATGCACGTATTCCTGCTAATGCATGCTGGACCTCCCAACAACGCGGAATCATTCACCTGCCAACACTTGCTTGTTAAGGCCTATTAGTGGACTTGACCACTAAAACTAAAAAATCCCATTTAAAGAGAAAAATAAAAATCCTGAAAAACAAGATAAAATTGAAAGCAAAATGTCCATTGAATTAATAAAACTAGGAGCTATTATTTTGAACAAATAAATGAAATAAATTAAAACATTCACTAATTTGATTTAAAAAAAAAACCTGAAAACGAAATGACCAATATCAAAAATTTTAAAAGTTCACAGGAAAAGTAAATTATAAGGAACTATTTTGGCAAATTACATGACAATAAAACTGATCAGCTAAATTAAATGCATGATATGTACAAAAATATAAAATGTTCAGATTAAGAGAACTATTTAATGAACTTCATAAAAAGAAATTGAACAAGCCTTATATTCCTCACCTCCACCATCAGAAGTGAGCAGAGATCAACATGAATATAAGGTCCAAAGACTAGAAGTAAGCAGAAAACATGAACAAAAAAGAGAACCCAACTCTACATTGCTACTACGTATGGTAAGCTCAAGATAGCTGGCACAGCAAATAGAGCTCTGGCCTTGGAGTCAGGACGACTTGAGTTCATATCCAGCCTCAGACACATGATACTTACTAGCTGTGTGACCCTGGGGGCAAGTCACTTAACCTCAACTGCCTCACCAAAAAGCAAAAGAACAAAAAAAATCAAATAATAGAGGCAAAGGAAAATTTAGGTAAAGAAATGAGAGTAATCAAGATACAACCCAGAAGACAATAGCTTGAAAACATCTACAAGGAAAGCCTCAAAAACAACAGACTGAATACAAGCCCAACAAGAATTCTTAGAAGAGTTAAAGAAAATGATTTTTAAAAGAGCAAATAAATATTTTTAAAACCAAATAAGAATTGTAGAGGAAAAACAATGGGAGTTCTGCCAGTTATGCAAAGAGAATTAAGAACTTTGTGAAAAGAAGTACAAAATTTTAGTGAAGAAAATAATTTCTTAAAAATTAGAAATGGTCAAATGGTAAGAAAGGTACAAAACCTCACTGAAGAAAATAACTCCTTAAAAATTAGAATTGGCCATAAAGAAGCTAATGACTTCATGAGACATCAAGCAGTAAAGCAAAATCAAAAGACTGAAAATTTGGAAGGAAATGTGAACTATCTAACATGAAAAACAACTGACCCAGAAAATAGATCAAGGGAAGATAATTTAAGAATCATTAGACTACCTGAAAGCCATGGACCAATAAAAAAGAGCCTAGATATCACATTTCAGGAAATCATAAAGAAAACTTCCCTAAATAGCTTAAAACCAGAAGGCAAAGTAAAAATGGAAAGAATTAGTCAGGTACTTCCAGTAATGTTATAGCCAAAATACAGAAGTCTCAGGTCAAGAAAAAAAAAATACTGCAAGCACCTAGAAAGAAATAATTCAGGGCAGCTAGGTGGTACAGTGGATAGAGCACTGGCCCTGGATTCAGGAGGACCTGAATTCAAATCTGGACTCAGACACATAACACTTACTAGCTGTGTGACCCTGGGCAAGTCATTTAACCCCACTGCCTAACAAAAAAAAAAAGAAAAGAAAAAGAAATAATTCAAATACTGAAGATCTGCCATCAGGATAACATAATATTTAGCAGCTACCATTGTACAAGAAGAGAGAGCTTAGAATATGATATTTCAGAAGGCAATGGTTTTAGGATTACAACCAAGAATAATCTATTCAGCAAAATTGAATCTAATCCTATAGGTCGCAGAAAGTGATACTTATTTAAATAGAGGACTTTCAAGCATTCCTGATGAAAAGGTGAGAGTTGATAGAAAATCTGCCTTTCAAACACAGGACTCAAGAGAAGCACAAAAGGGTAAAAATGAGAAATCACGAGGGACTAAATACAGTTAAACTATTTACATTCATATGTGGGAAGAGGATATATATAATTCCTCAGAACTTTGTCATCAGTAGAGTTCTTAGAATGAATGTAATTAGAGGGCATGACACATTGAGATAATCTCAAAAGAAAATTGAAGTGTTGGGAAGAGGAATGCACTGGGAAAGAAGGAAGGGAGAAGAAGAATAAGGGAAAATTACCTCACATAAATGAGACATGACAGGAAGAGTTTACACATAGAAAGAGGGGGAAGGAGAGGAGGCAACCCTCGAACTTTACATTCATCTGAATTGGTTCAAGGAGGAAAGAATAAACACACACAATTGGGTAGAGTTATGCAACACAGAAGTAGGTGGGAAAAGGATAAGAGAAAATGGGGAGGAAATAAACAAGAAAGATTCATGAGCAGGGGACAGGGTGAAAAAGAAAAGGATAAGTATAAGAAAATAGGAAGGAGGGAAATACAGAGTTAGCAATTATAACATATATAATGAATGTGAATGGGATGAACTCACACATAAAATGGAAGAGGAGAGAAGAATGCATTAGAAACCAGAATATAATATTGTGTTTACAAGAAATACACCTGAAACAGAAAGATATATACATAGAGTTAAAATAAGAGACTGGGGCAGAATCTTTTATGCTTCAGCTGAAATAAAAGAAGGTAGGAGTGGCAATCATGACTTTAAACAAAACCTAAATAAAAGGGACATTCAGAAAAACTACATTTTACTAAAAGGTATCATAGATGATGAATTAATATCAATATTCAAAATATATGTATATGGATTGGACACGGATGTAGCATCCAAATTCGTGAAGGAAAAGTTAAAGAAGAAATAGAGTAAAACCATACTAGTGAGCAACCTCAATTTGTTCAGATCTAGACAAATCTAGCCATGTAACAAACAAGAAAGAAGTTATAAAGATGAACAAAATTTAAGAAAAGCTGGATATGACAGAACTCTGGAGAATACAGAATTGGAATGGAAAGAAATAAACACATTTCTTAGATGTACTTGGCACTTTCACAAAAAATGACCATGTATTAGGACACAAAAACTTCATAAAAATGAGGAAAAGCAGAAATATTACATGCACTTTTGTGGTCAAAATGAAATTGAGAGAAATGATTATTTCTCTCTTATACTAATTGCCAATTATTGAATTAGGACTAAAGTTTTTCCCCTTCCTGTTTCCTCATTCAGAAAACCGCCCTGTAGGTTATCCAGCCAGCCTTTAAAGGCCAGGGTTGATGATAAGATGAAATATTGGGCAAGACGCACCCAAATGAAAATGGAAGTAGAAAAACTCAGATCTGATAAAAATGTAAAGAAATTCTAGTCTAGGTGAACTGGTGAATTCCTGCCCATTGTGTTTTAGTCAGACAAGTCTGAATGGAAGTAGATTTCAGCACTTGTCTAGACAGCTTAGGTTTGGGAGAGAGTGGGGAGTAATCTAGGTAGAGATAAGTCTCTTTGTCCAAGGCTGAGCAATGAGAGTCCCCCAGCCCCTCATCAGAATAAGCCCATCTCTTATTATAATATTCATTCTCTAACTATTAACCAATCAAAGTTGATTGCCGCCTATCAAGGACACCCACTCTTCTAAGATCATACAAGCATTGAGAGGCCTGTTATGTTTCATCTTTGGTTTATGAGAGATGGCTAAATGATCATCCTTTTATTAATTACCTGCTAACTATAATTAACAAAATGATTAATTACTCATAAATTATGTCTCTCAAGCTTTTCATATCTCAGAATAAAAACTATATTCAATAAAAGGCTTCAGAAACATAGATTAAAAATTAACTGGAACTAAGTAACCTAACTCTAAAGAATGAGTGGTTCAAAGAACAAATCACAAAAGCAATCAACAATTTCATGAAAGAGAATGACAACAATGAGACAACATATCAAAATTTCTGCAATGCAGCCAAAATAATAAAAAGGCAAAAATGTATATCTATAAAGTCTTACATCAATAAAAGGGGGAAAATGCAGATCAGTAAATTGGCTGTGCAACTAAAACAAAACAAAAATAAAAAATAAAATAAAATTTAAACCCCTAATTAAATACCAAAATAGAAATCCTGAAAATTAAAGGAGAGATTAACAAAATTGAAAGTTAACCAAAAAAAAAAAGAAAGAAAGAAACCATTGAACTAATTAAATAAAGCTAAGATCTGGTTTGGTTTGGTTTTTTATAGGCTGACGATAGACTAAGTAAGGCTTCAAATGCCAAATACATAATTTTTATTTTTTATTCTAGTCAACAGGGGGGTACTGGGGAACAAGGAAATGACAAGGTCTGGTTTGTGCTTTAGGAATATCAATTTGGAAGCTGTGTGAAGTATGGAATGGAGCAGGGAGAACCTGGAAGCAAGAAGACTAATTAGAAATCTATTTGAAAAGTCTAAGCAAGAGGTGGTAAGAGCCTGCACTTGTTTGTTTGGTGGGCTCAATGAGTAGAGAAAAATGGATTGTTTAAGATAGTATGAGGTAAAATCAATAAAAGTTGAAGAGGACATCAAGGTTTTAAACCTGTATGACTAAGAAGTTGGTGGTATTATAAAAAGACAACTGTTAAGGAGGAAAAGATTGAGAGGCCATTTAACCTGGGAAATACACACACACACACACACATATACATATATACACGCATTTATACACATATACATGCATTTATACACATATACACATATATGCATATACATACACATATACATATACATATATATACACATACATATTTTAATACTGAGCTTAAGAAATACCAACAAACTTACCTGGAAAAGGAACAAAGGCATGTCTCATACTAACAGAAAATGGCTTCCCATTGTCTTTCACTCTTTCAGCCATTAGTGTCTGGTACCCAGAATTTATATTACAATTGCTTTTACTTCTTCTGTGGAGAGAAAAACCATAACATATATCACACTCAAAAATATATCATGGACTTATTTTTGAGTCAAGCCAGAATCTTAAATAGGAAAATGAAAAGGTGTTTTGTTTTGTTTTAATTTTCCTACAAGGCTTGCTTTAAGAATAGCCTGGAATGAAACTCAGATATTTCGCAAAATTTGTAGTATGAACATTAGTTTTCTAGTCCATTAGTCTCAATTTATAGAAATTTATAAGCAGAATAGCACATAATTCTGCCACTGTGTTCTGCACTATGTTCACGGACTGCAAATAACATACAAATGTAATCACATATCATTTTAAGGACAGGAAGAAATTAAAATAGTATAAAATGACATAATGAAAAGTTAACCCCAAAGGAAATAGCCAAGTGTTTAATAAGAAAGCATTATTTATTCTGAAGAGACACCAGATTATTGTTGTTGTTGTTTTTTTGTTTGTTTATTATCCAGGGACTGCTTGAACTTGAGCACCAATCTAAGAAGCATTAGCATTAATTCCATGTCACCTTCACCCCATTCAATCCCTCACACTGTCTTTACACTGACATTGATCTGTCCGCCCACAAATATCCTGAGCAGCAAGAAGGCTTCAACACAGACACACTTGGCCTAAAAAGACGTTCTAAAGGATGAGCCAATGCAATACCATCTAACTAATGGCCTCATTTCATTAGTATAAGATATTTGAACAGAAAAGTAAAAGGGTTTCATTACATAGATGAAGTTGAAAAAAGGGTTCTCGATCCCATTTCTATGACTAATTGCCGGCTAATACAAACTAAATGGAGTCACTATGTGACATGGCTTCTACCTGCTCCTGAAAGGGAAACTTCTGCCTTGTACTTGAGAAGGTGGGCTTCTCCAACTGGTGCTGGCATCTCAATCTCAAAATCCCTTGGCACATTTTGTATATTTGGCTCTGTGAAAGTTATTCGACCTGAAATTAAGCAAGATTGACAGGTATTTAAAACTAGAAAAAGATGACCACTTATTGTACGGGTAAAATGCATTCAAAAATCCAAAATTCTTTTAAAACATATAGGGCTTTAAAATAAAGGCTGAAATAAATTTAAAGTAATTAAAATTTAGTATTTGTTTTTGCGCTATTTATACTACATACCTAAAATAGGCATAAGCACACAATAAACTAATAACATAAATCAAGTACTGAATCAGGTAGCATTAAATGGGATTTAACACAGCTCCCTGCAAAGCTATTCCAAGACAAAAAAAAAAGGTTATTAAAAATGAATATACCTAAAGATCTGCATCCTACATTTCAAGGTAGTTAATGACTAAATTAGCAGAAGACTAATATAATGAAGCATAGGAAAAATAATTTCATATCTCCACATATAAAAAATCATGAGTGAGGAAGACACAGAAGAAAGATTATATGGGGATTTGAAAGCAGTGATTGTCAATGGAATTTATGCACTAGAAAGATAGACAAGGTAAAAAGAAAAGAGACTTAGAAATGAAGGACTCAAAAATTTCAAACTTTAACAAGATCAAAATGGCCCAAACCATTCATATCATGATGGACAAAACTATTCAATAAAAAAAATTTGACAGCGACACCTTAGTTAATTGACATTATCAAAGAATGTCATGTTCTGGTTTTCCTTAACTATATGCATTTTTTGCTGGAAATTATTCTAAAACATTTGAGGGGATGTCATAAAACAAGTATGCAAAATGAATTACTTCCACATAACAAAAAGTATAATTATGCTATACATATTTTTATATGTACTTGTTTTGTCTCTCCCATTAGAATGTAATGGCCTTTTTTAGGAGGGATTTTTTATTCTTTGTACTTATACCCTCAGCCCTGAGCCAGAGTAAGAGTATATAGACACCTAATAAACACTATTTAATTGACTGATTGATTCTCAAGTATCATAATAAACATTCTAAAAGTAGCACCTATTTCCTAGGGTTGTTGTGAGGATAAAATGAGATAAAAATATTTTAAACTGTTTTGCAAACCTTAAAGTGCTATATAAATCCTAATTATTATTATCATTAGTAGTAGTGTAAGCTTAGTGTTTTCAAAAATGTGGCTTTAGTAAGGAATGAGTACATTAGCTCATACCATGTCATATTCAGCTCATTAACAGATCCTGATTTCCATATCAGATTTGTGACACATCCCCTTCTATTTTTAGGAAAGATGTGTATCACTAGAAGTGCTTCACTGAGATCATCTATGTTCACAGCACAGAGTCCTGTACAGCCCCTTTACCAAGAGAAGATGCTTCTGTACCTGTTTCATTAGTGTCTATAAAACAACTGGCAGTGACTCTCTCCCTCATGGGCAATGAGCTTTCTGGACTGGCCTTGCCAATTAAGCTGACGGCAGTTGCAATGGGAAAATTAATCTTATTAGGTAAAGGGGTAATTCAACAATCAATCAAAATTATTTATTGAGTAATTAGTAGTAAAGACACTCTGTAAGGCACTGCAGATACAAATACAAGAAAAGAAATAATCTTTACTCACAAGATACTTACAAGTGTACTGAATGGTCCTCATCTAGTCCCGCCTTTTTCTATATATCTATATTCAGTCCACCATTTAGCAAGCCATTCATTTAACTACCTACTCTTAAATGTTGTGTCTGTGCACAATCTGTATACATGAAGAGGATTTGAATTTGTATGAGTTTATATGTGCAATGGATTCTAAATTCAGATTATGAAGATTTAGGTACAGGTATATATGATGCTCATGTAAGTGTTAGTAATGGTTAAGTGGTTAGGGGTTATCAGAAGGGAATGGTGTCAAAACAGACAGGCTATGTGTATACACAATGCTGGATTTGGAGGTGAGAAGAAGGTCCAGGACAGAGCCCAGAGGGACACCTCTAGTTACAGGGCATGATCTGGATGAGGATTCAGCAAAGAAACAGAGGAAGAACAAGCAGAAACCAGGAGAGAGACGTATCCTGAAAATCTAAAGAGAAGAGAATATCAAGGAGGAAGGAGTGATTAACAGTGTCAAGGGCTGCAGAGAGTTCAAAAAGAATGAGGATTGAGAAAAGACCACTGGATTTAGCAATTAAGAGATCATTAGTAACTTTGGAGAGAACAGTTTTGGTAGAATGATAAAGTTGGACATCAGATTACAAGGGGTTAAGAAGAGAGTGAGAGGAGAGAAAGTGGAGGTACCTATTATGATGGCCTTAACCAGGAGTTTAGCTACAAAGTGCAAAAGAAATATAGGATGATGGTTAGCAGGGAAGAAAGTATCAAGTGAGAGTTTTTTCAAAATGAGGCAGACATGGGTATGTTTGCAAGTGGTAGGGAATGAATCAGTAGAAAGGGATCTATTGGAGGCGATGAGATGTAATAAAATCACTTGAAGGGTTAGCCTTCGTGAGGAGTAAGGCCACCTTCTCATGTAGACAGAGGTGAAGGAGGAGATAGTGGTAAAAGGCATCTTAGTGATGAGAGATGAGGAAGAAAGGAGAGAGAAAAAAGAGAGAGCTCAGGACAAATGGCCTCAGTTTTTTCTGTAATATATAAAACTAGCATCTCAGCTAAGAGAGAAGGAATAGAGGGAACTATGAGAGGCTTAAGGAGGGATGAAAAGATCTGGAAGAAGTACTATGGAGAATGGGACAGTGAGTTGATAAAGCAGGTATAGTAGGATTGTCTAGTGAAGGCCCAGTTGAGGTTGTATAACATAAATCTGCAACAGACCCAGTCAGGCTTTTGTTTCCCACTTCATTCAGCAGCACCTCTGTAGGAGCAAAGGTGGTGAATGCTGGGAGTGATCCAAAGCTGAGGCTTAGCTGGATGATAAGGAGGTTAGGAATTCAAGAGAGGAAGACAGTATAGAGTTGAACTGGTTCACCAACAGGTCAAGACAAGGAGAAGGAGAGAATGGCTAGTTCAGGGAGACAGCCTGGGAGAGAATTGAGGGGGGTCAAGGGATTGGAGGTCACATCGAAGACAAAGAGCAGGGATTTCTAAAGGAAGGCAGAGGGAGAGGTGAAAAACTAATAAGATGGGGATTTTGGGATTCTTGAATACCAAGGTGATACATTTGTGGATTACAGCAAGATCAAAGGTATGTGTGTATGGCTGAGATGAGGTAGAGGAGTAGCTCATGGGAAATGAATAGGTTGAATAATAATTAAACAGTTACTGTGTTTGAGGGAGAGTCAATATATATGCTCAAGTCCCCTAGTATGAGGGCAGCAGTTGTGGAAGAGAAAAAATTGTGAGCTATGCAGTTAACTCTCTGAGGAACAAAGGGGAGTGACCTGGAGGTCTGTAGATGACAGCTATCAAAATTTTGATTGGGTGGTAGATATGAATAGCATGAACCTCAAAGAAGAGTTCATAGAGTAATGGAGGAAGAGAGAGAACCCAAAAGTGGCAATGGAGAGAGAAGAGTATTCCAAATCCCCTGCCTCGACTAGTAAGCCAAGAAGAATGAGTGATGGTACAGGGAAAGGGGGGCCAAAAAGGCTGTCTTCTGCAGGAAGCCAGGTTTCAGCAAGAGAAAGTAGATGAAAGTGGGAGAGGAACAGATTTAGGACGAATGTAAGTTTGTTACCTATGAAACAGGCATTTCCATAGGTCACACTGGAAGTACTAGGGTGATGTCTGCTTGAAAGTGGGGTGTGGGAGAATTGAAAAGGACAGGAATACAGGTGGGGGGGAGGGGGAATGGGGTTTGGATGATGACCTATAGGGATTCAGAGTCACTGGGATGTCAAAGGCATGACCAGTGAGAGAATGGAAGGCATCACTGGATCTACCTGGAAACAAGTGCAGGGTGAGGCACAAAGTCAGAAGATCAGATGGGAGGCCCTTCTTCTCTATTCCTTTTCTTTGCAAAGGGTGTAAATTAAGCAGGAAAGGGGCACAGCAGGAGATGGAAGTTCCCTTTCTCACCAACTTTCCTCTTCATCTTCCCTCAAAGGGCAGGCACAGCATGAGATGGAAGAATTTCTTCCTCTGTTCTTTCCCCTCCAGGGTCAATAAAAATCAATTTTGTTGTTTCTCTTTTTTTGTTTTTTCTTTAATTTATTTTTCTGGTGAGGCAATTGGGGTTAAGTGACTTGCTAGTGAGTGTCATGTGTATGAGACCGCATCTGAACTCAGATTCTCCTGACTCCAGGGCCGGTGCTCTGTTTTGACTAATTATTACTTAATTTCCAAAGACAGTGATGTGAGCTTCCTGACAGTTTACTACCTCCTCCCTAAGGCTCCACATTAGGAAAGATCCTGTGAGATTCCTTTTCCCTCTTCCCTTTATCCTAACCCTAACTGTGGTGAGTTTTTTGGCTACAATATGTCACCTTCTTCCCCATCATCCTATACACTCACCTGTATCTGCCTAGTGTGTTATACTTTTCAAAAGTACTTTCACAATCTGTTATCTCATTTGATCCTCACAAAAACTTTATGACTGGAAGCCATCCAAGCCAAACATTATCAAGCATCTACTGTGTACAGACCTTAGAGTCAGGCACTTGGGGAGACATTCAGCTGAGGGACTTGATGGAACTTACAGTAGAGTTGACACTTATAACAAATATACATATTGCTAATTTTTTTTGGACTGGACCTGTGATTTCACTGGTACAGGGAACTCCCAGTGAGGAAAATTCCTTTCCCTAGGTAGATGGGACCTTTCTACAATTTCTATTCTCAGAGTTGTCTGAAACACTGAAAAGTTAAGTGATTTTCCCAGGGTTACACAATTGCAACTGTCAGAGTAATAACTGAACCCAGATCTCCCAGACTCTAAGGCTGTCCCTCTATCCACTATACCAGGCTTCTTTTCACAGACTGTTAATATGCATAATAATGATTATATATCAATATGTTAGATAAGTGCCCCCAAAAAGGACCACATAAAGTCCAAAGAGGAAGATTATTTACTGACAGGTAGGACCAAGAAAGCTTTCTGGAATGGGTAGCATTTAAGTTGGGCTTTACGTGGCAGGAAGAAATTCAACAGAGGGAGGGGGTAGCATATTCCAGGCACAGAGGAAAGAAATGCTCAAGAGGGGCTTAGAGAGACAGAAAAGAATCCAGTTTGTCTGTAACAGGATAAATAAAAAGAAGTATTATAAAACTGGAAAGGCAGGAAAGAGCCTTGAATGACAGAAAGAGGGGCTGGAACCTTATTTGGTTAGTCAACAAGGAACTACTACTGAAATTTGAGCGGCAGAGTAACATAACCAAATCTATGCACAAGGAAGATGTTTGGCAGGGCTACGAAGAGTGGAAAGGAGGAGAGGGAGAGAGAGAAATAAAGACAAATGACAGAAAGACAAATTAGGAAATGACAGAAAGACAAATTAGGAAATTTGCAATAATCGAGCCAATGAGGGCTTGTATTAGGGTGCAAAAGTAGAAAAACAAAGGAGGATATTGATGTGAAAGATATTGAAGAAGTCAGACAAAGGAACTAAAAGAAAACTTGGAAAGGTTCTG
Organism: Phascolarctos cinereus; assembly: GCF_003287225.1. NCBI lineage: Eukaryota > Metazoa > Chordata > Mammalia > Diprotodontia > Phascolarctidae > Phascolarctos > Phascolarctos cinereus. Next base: position 113,134,891 of record NW_027556098.1, read on the forward strand.
AAACGAGAGGGAAGAACTGAAGTTATTTCCCTTAGGGCATAATAGATGTTACTATGGCCACCACTCATGGAGTGATGGCCGTAGGTAGGCTAAAGGGACTGAAGATAGTGGAGATAATAGGAGATTCAGGAAAGCTAATTAAGGAGGCCGGAAGCCAGAGCAAGGTCTATCAAAACAAATGACTGAGAATACCTCTCCCTATTATATCACATTCGATTGGAGGCTGGTCTCTGAAAATCTGTTCTAAAAACAGAAGTTTATTTTTAAAATTAGCTATTATTTAACAGTTCTTAAGAAGTAATTGCAAAGAACAATTTGGAACTATTCTTAAAGGGCTATAAAACTGTGCATACCCTTTGATACAGCAATACCCATTACATCTATATTCCAAAGAAATCAAAGAAAAGAGAAAAGGACCTATTTGTACAAAAATATTTACAGCAGCTCTTTTTGTAGTGGCTAAGAATTGGAAATCAAAGAGATATCCATCCACTGGGGAATGGCTAAACAAGTTGTGGTATATGGTTATGATGGAATACTACTGTTCTGCAAGAAATGATGCCAGGGATGGTTTCAGAAAAACCTGGGGAAGATTTACATGAACTGATACAAAGTGAAGTGAGCAGAACCAAGAGAACACTAAATACAGTAATAGCAATATTGTAAGGATGATCAGCTGTGAAAGACTTAACTACTCTAATACCAACACAATGATCCAAGACAATTTCAAAGGACGAATGATGAAAAATGCTATCTACCTCCAGAAAGAGAACTGATGAATTCTGAGTATGGGCTGAAGCATACTTTTTAAACTTTATTTTTCTTGGGATTTTTATGTGTTTTCATTTGCAAAATGGCTGCTATGGAAATATGTTTTGTATTAATTTCATATGTATAACTGATATCATATTGATTGCCTTTTCCATGCATAGGGAAAGGGCATGAGGGAGGGAGAGAATTTAGAACTCAAAACCTTTAAAAATGATTTTTAAGAAAAATTACATGCAACTGAGAAATATTTAATGAAATAATTTTTTTAAAAAATTTTAAAGAAGTAATTCCAAAGGCAAATCCATCGTTACCTGTAGCACTGTGAGTCTGTGATACAGGATAGAGTCTTTCCATTCCAAGGACAGGATTCATACATTTTTCCCTCTGCAGTGGGAAGACAACTTTGGTAATAGCATTTGTGATTCTTCTCCACTCTAGAATCAAGCCTGGTAATGGATGTAACATCTTCAGTTTGTTTAAAACATCCTGCCAAAGGAATATAAGAAAAATATATTTAAATTACCTTGCAAGTTTTATATAGGCATTGAGTATCTGTTAGTTTAACAACACAGCCTTTAAAATAACATGGAAAATTATTTTCTCTGGAATAAAAATAATATTATTATATCAGTAACAATTTGTAATATTCAAATACAATATTATGGATAAACATGCAAATTATATTATGCTTAATGGTATCACCTACCAATATCAAAATCCAAGTCAAATAAACAAGCATTTATAAACTCTTACTATACAGCAGGCAGTATGCTAAGTGCTGGGATACAAAGAAAGGTAAAAACAATTGCTACCCTCGAGGAACTGAAAATCTAATGGAGGAGACAAAAGACAAATAACTCTGTACAAACAAGTTATACAGGCTCAAGTTCAAGATAATCTCAAAGGAAGACACTAGCATTAAGGGGAACCAAGACAAGGATCATGCAGAAGCTAGAATTTTAACTGAGACTTGAAGGAAGACAAAGAAGCCAGAGATAAAGAAAGGGCTGGAAAGCATTCCAGGCATGGGCTGGGGAGGGGGAAGGGTTGGAGGAGAGAGAGTGGAAGGTGTTAAAAAAAACTTCAAAAATAGAGGATTTTATATCTACTACTGGAGGTGCTAGGGAGATGCTGGGGTTCACTGAATGGTAGGTGCAATAGTCAGACCTGTGCTTTCAGGAAGATCAGTTTAAGAGCTGAGTGGAAGATAAACTGGAACACAGATACCAAACAAAAGGCCATTGCAATAGTCCAGGAAATAAGGGCCTGGACCATAGTGACAGACAAAGGGGCATATATAAGATATGTGAGGAAGGTAGAATCAACAAGACTTAGCAACTTATTGGACAAGGGAGCAAGAAGTTGAGGAAGACACCCAGATTATAATTAAGCCTGGGTGACTGAGGAAATCATGATCTCTTCAACAGTAATAAGAAAATTAGGGAAAGGGAATGGTTTGGAAGGGGGAAGAAAATGAGTTTAATAGCCCAAGCTAGAGTGAGAGGGAGGAGGAGGGAGGTGCAAATAAATTCAACGTGTTCAAAAAACTTTTCTTTTTTTCTTTTGAACATGTTGAATTTAAGATTTCTAGGAGGCATCTAGATGTCTAACACAGAATTGGAGATGTACGACAGGAGATCAGGAAAGAATTCAAGACTGAATAAATAGATCTGGGTATAATTTGCATAGAGATGATAAATTAAATACATGGGAATTGATGAAATCATCAAATGAAATGATATGTAGTGAGAAGAGGGCTTAGGACATACCCTTGGAGGAAAGCCACTGTGAAGCGTAGGAAAATCCAGCAAAAGAGAGAAGGAGTGGTCAGACAGGCAAGAAAGAGCAGTGTCAAAGTAAACCAGAGAGAAAAGGTTATTATGGAGAAGAAAGTGAGCAATAGTGTCAGAGACTGCAGAAAAGTCAAGAAAGGTGAGCACTAAGAAAAGGTGATTAGATTTGTCAATTAAGAGACCATAGGTAATTGTAAAGAGAATAATTTCTTTCAATTCAATGATAAGCCCAGAAGTCAGACTATAAAGAGTAAAGAAGAGAATGAGCTAAAAAAACTCAAAAGATATTTAGTAGAAAGAACATTTAGGCCAAGGGTTCTTAACCTTTTTTTGGTTCATTAATCTCTTCAGCAGTGAAGCTTATGGAAAATTTCTCAGAATATTTTTAAATGAATAAAATAAATTGCATAGGAAAAATACAAAAGAAACTAATTATACTGAAATATAGCTATCAAAATATTTTAAGGAACAACTTCACCTTCCTCAGATTAAGAACCCTTGATGTATATATCTTAAATTTTATAGCCATAAATTATAAATGGATAAACAATCTAAATATAAAGTTACATACAAATGAGAAGAATGGAAAATCACACTATTAACAATTATGGCTAAGAGAAAAGAATTTCTGACATCCTATATATCACTTTAAAATTTGCAAAGTGCTTTAGGTTAGCTTTTTTATTCTTCATAATAATAAACCTGTGATCTAAGTGGTACAGGTATTATTATAGGTGTACCACTGTATCCCATTTGGCAGATGAGGAATCTGAGGTTCAGAGATGTTGACTGATTCTCCCAGAGTCACTCAGCTAAGTGGATGAGGCAGGATTCACACTTCAGGTCCTCTTTATTCCAAGTTTAATACACTAACCACAATGCCACACAGCCTCTTATGATAATATGACTGATGAAAATGTATAATCATACAAATATTAGAATAATTTTTAAAGACAAAGAAATTTTCCTTAAATACAGATCTAGGGGGTAGCTAGGTGGCCCCACTGGCTGGTCTCTTGGGAAAGTCACTTAACCTCTGTTTGTCTCAGTTTCCTCATCTGTAAAATAGGGATAATAATAGCATTTCCCAGGGCAGCTAGGTGGCGCAGTGGATAGAGCACCGGCCCTGGATTCAGGACGACCTGAGTTCAAATCCGGACTCAGACACATAACACTTACTAGCTGTGTGACCCTGGGCAAGTCACTTAACCCCACTGCCTAGACCAAAAAAAAAAATAGCATTTCCCCTGCAAGGTTGTTGTGAGGTCTAAATGAGATACTGATTATCTTAGCACAGTGCTTGTACATAGTAAATGCCATACAAATGTTAAGTGTTATTATCTGACCACGGCCCCAGTTAAGTGGCTTCCTGTTGCCTCTAGGATAAAATATAAATTCCTCTGTTTAGCTTTTAAAGCCCTAGATAGTCTACCCCCAGTGTATCTTTCCAGGCCATGTGAACATTAACCTCTCTTGAAATCCATAATTCAGCCAAAGCCGGAGTTTCTCTTACAAATACTAGCCTGGTAAGAACCCCATATAATTTGGTTTAATTTTTCTTATTTGTTTAATGGTTTTTACTACTTGCAAAGAAAAAGAGTTTGGCCCTTTTATGAAGCCAAGTTGTAGATTCTGGGTAAGTCATCAAAAAAGTATAAAGATAGACTGCCTCCATTTTGAGAAGGGTCATGCTGGGCAGATAGCAGGCTAGAATCAGGGACTCTAAATGGCAGTCTAGAGAAAAGAGAAATTAAGGGAAGTTTTTAAGACATAATTGCCATCTTTCCTCTTATTAGTATCTGGGAACAGACTTAAAAAGACAGCATCAAAAGACCAATAATGAAGCATGCCAACTTCCTAACAAGAGAAGATGAGCTCAAGGTACAGAATGACAAATACATTTTTGGACCCAGACAATATGGAAATTTGTTTTGCTTAACTACCTATGTAAGATTACAAAACAGAAAATCAAAGAGGACCACTGATGTATTTTTTTAAATTCACAAAAGAGAACAGAAAGAAGGGCAGAATGAAACATAAATAAGCAGGACAGCTAGCTTATATGCTAAATTTATTATATTTAAAAAAAACAATTAACTTATGAGATGCAATGAAAGTGGTTCCAAATCTTAAGTTGTACTATAAAGCAGCAACCATCAAAGCTACTTGGTACTGGCTAAGAAATATAGTGGTGGATCGGTGGAATAGGCTAGGTATGCAAGACACAATAGTTAATAGTCTACTATTTGATAAATCCAACTCTAACTTCTGGGATAAGAACTCACTATTTAACCAAAACTGCTGGGAAAAGTGGAAAAGAGTGAGACAGAAACTAGGCATAGACCAACATCTTGATTGAGATACAAAGATGGATACTATAAGCAAACTAGGAAAGCAAGGAATAGTTTACCTATCAGATCTATGGAGAAGGGAAGAATTTATGGCCAAACAAGAGATAGAGAATATTATGAAATAAAAAATGGATGACTTTGATTACATTAACTAAAAAGCTTTTGCACAAAAAAAGCCAACACTACCAAGATTAGAAGACAAGCAGAAAGCTGGGAAATAATTTTTATAGCCAGTGTCTCTGATAAAGGCCTCATTTCTAAAATATACAGAGAACTGAGTCGAATTTATAAGAATACAAGTCATTACCCAATTGATAAATGGTCAAAGAATATGAACAGGAAGTTTTCAGAGGTAGAAAGTAAAGCTATCTATGGTCATAGGAAAAAATGCTCTAAATCACTATTGATTAGAGAAATGCAAATCAAAACAACTCTGAGGTACCATATCACACCTATCAGATTGGCTAACATGACAAAACATGAAAATAATAAATGTTGGAGAAAACTGGAACGCTAATGCATTGTTGGTGGAGTTGTGAACTGATCCAATCATTCTGGAGAGCAATTTGGAACTATGCCCAAAGGGCTATAAAAATGTGCCTACCCTTTAACCCAGCAATAGCACTTCTAGGGCTGTATCCCAAAGAGATCATAACAATGGGAGAAGGACCCACATATACAAAAATATTTATAGTAGCTCTTTTTGTGGTGGCAAAGAATTAGAAACTGAGGGGATGCCCATCAATTGGGGAATGGCTGAACAAGTTGTGGTATATGAATGTGATGGAATACTACTGTGCTATAAGAAATGGTGAGCAGGTCGACTTCAGAAAAACCTGGAAAGACTTTTATGAACTGATGCTGAGTGAAGTGAGAACCAAAAGAACACTGTACACAGTAACAGCCACATTGTGCGATGAGTAACTTTAACAGACTTAGCTCTTCTCAGCATTGCAAGGATCTAGAACAACTCCAAAAGACTCACGATGGAAAAAGCTATCCACATCCAGAGAATGAACTAGGGAATCTGAATGCAGATGGAAGCATACTATTTGCTCTCCTTTTCTTGTTGTTTTGTTTTGATTCTTCTTTCTCTTGGTTCCTCCTATTGGTTCTAATTTTCTTTACATCATGACTAACGTGAAAGCATGCTTAATATGAATGTACAAGTAGAGCGTATATCAGATTGTACACAGTCTTGGGTAGCGGGGAGAAGGGGAAGAAAATTTAAAACTCAAAATCTTATGGAAGTGCATGTTGAAAAGTAAAAATTAATAAATAGTTTCTTAAATAAAGACAATTATAAATATGTACACATTACTTAAAAGGGAAAGCAAGCTGTGCATAATAGGTACTTGCAGAGTCATGTACAATCTTCTTCCTGTTTTACTTGTATATGGAAATGCTCATTTTATTCGGTGTTGGTCAAGTCCAGAATAAAAAAGAAAAATAAGTTAATAAAAAAAGAGAAAAGAACAGTAAAAAGTGTCCTGAAACAGTCCTGAAAATGGAGAAAGTTTAAAACATTCCCTTAGATATATAAAAATAATCAAGTTACATAAGCAGTGCCTAGAATTATTAAGTAACAATGATAGTATTTATTTATACTTAGAAATTTTACTTTTCTTTTAATACTTGTTTTAAATTAGGAATTATATTACTTATAAGAAAATTTAATCAACATATGCACTATTTCCTTAATAAATTAGAGTTCTGTTAAAAATACACAATTGAATAGATTATGTTAATATGCCATATACTTACTTCTCCCAATTTTCCATGCCTGAACAAAGACTTGTTAAACCTAAGGTACCCAAAATAGACATTTCCAAAGATCAACAGCAATGCTCCAAATAAAAGAACAGTGCCTAGGAAGTCTTAATTCATCTCCATGACACTATTTGCACACACTAAACTCACTCAGTAATAGATCCTAAGTGCTATGAAAAGATAATGAGGGGGCAGCGAGGTGGCGCAGCGGATAGAGCACCAGCCCTGGAGTCAGGAGGACCTGAGTTCAAAGCTGGCCTCAGACACATAACACTTAACTAGCTGTGTGACCCTGGGCAAGTCACTTAACTGCCTAACAAAAGGGGAAAAAAAAAGATTTATTGTCTTAGAGCTGAACTGTATTGCTGCTGAGTGAATACAAATTTATCTATCACCTAACCATGTTCCACATTCATCCACTCCAGACAATTTCCATCTGCCCTTCTTGTGTGTGTGGGCATATACAACTTTGTGCTCCCTACCACCATCACTTTCCACCTCTTGCTCTGGTAACAGCAATCAAATCAATAGTACCGATGTTTCTGGAAAAGGTATGACAACTGACTGCTCTCTAGTATCACTTACTACTCCTATGGCTCCCAAACTAAAACCTCCTTCCCTGGCCTCCACTCCCCTACATGCATTGTCACTCCCTATTAGGATAATACTTATTGTATCACTTTTGCCTTTGTATACTTAGCAATGAGCATACCTGGTACACAAATAGATTCTTAAATGCTTTTTCATCTATTCATTCAAGCAATGATGGCCACCACTGGTTTTATGGGCTGCCTAAGTAACCAGTGTTTCTATTTTTATCTGAGCGAGTTCAAAAGTCAGGAATCATTAACTCTGGATCTTAACTCTGAATCCCAAAATTATCTGAACAAACAGTTAGGAGAAATGTCAAACAGAATTTTGACTTTGCTACAAAATTTCCTGAAAGTATTACCTTACTAGTACTGAACTGCTTGCCTATCTTGGTACTACGTCCATTTGTAATCATCCTTCTGGTAGAACCCAAAGTTTTCTTGTTTCCTTGAACTCCATTTGGTGGTAACTTCAATTTCAGAAATAAAACCTGAAAGAAAATGGCATTTTTTTAGGTCAAATATTTTATCAATGAAAGGTGAAAATAAACTATCATATGGTAAATAGCTGAATTACACTAAAGATGACCTAAAATTAAGATGTCATTCAGAAAGTACTTTAAAAAGCTGACTGAGGAAATAAACTATATAGAGAAACTTGACTCTAGGTCAGGGATGGGGAACCTAGGTCCTTTTATTAAGGGGATTTGTTCTGTGAAGTCTGGATTCAGTCAAAGGGCCACATGTGGCCTCAAGGCTGCAGATTCCCCATCCCTGCTCTACATACCAAGTATACTGTGCAGGAATATTTAATAAAGATGGTCATTATCAGAGCTATACATGGGAGATCACCACTGCACACATTTTAGCTGCTTTGTTTGAATAAAATTTCAAAAGAACAATGTTGTTTAATTCAAGAAAATTAATTATTCAACATCTTTAAACTGGCATTGTGCCCTGTTTTAGACATTAATGGATCGCAGCCTTCAAAGAGGTAATGATATGCTTTAAATTCTACACCAAGCATACGAAAAATAAGATGATGTGGCAGTATCTCTAGACTCTTTAATAAGTTCTAATAATTCACTGGAGAAATCATAACAGTGTACCTACTTAATTATTTAAGTGGAGAGAGAGACAGAGAGACAGAATAAAAGACAGAGAAAGAGATTGGGGGCGGGTGAGAAGCAGTGGCAAAATTAACAATTTCAAAATAAGGACAGAGTCAAGATGGCAGAGTGAAAGATCACAACTGCCAAACCTTCCCCAAAATCTCTCCTATAAAATGACAACAGAAAACACCAAACAGAATTCTGAGCAAGAAAGCCAAGAAAAAGTCACAATGAGTGATTTTTTTCCAGAAAAAGGCAGCTTAAGAAGACTGAAAGAGAGATCTACAGACACTGGGGTGAAGCCTAGTCAAAAGCGGGGCAGAATCAGCACTGGTTGTGGGCTGTGAAACAGCAGCAGTGCCTGGGGACAGTAAGGGACTGAACATCTGGTCAAAAGCAATACAGACCCTTCAGGAAGGACAACGTAAAACAAGGGAGGATGAATAGAATAGAATGGAAGGAAATATACAGTTCACAATAATAACTATGAATATGAATGGATGAACTCACCCATAAAAGAGAAGAGAAAACAGAATGATTTAGAAACTAAAATCCATTATCTTGTTTACAAGAGATACACTTGAAACAGAAAGACACATACAGAACTAAAATAAGGGGCTGGAACAGAATCTCTTTTGCTATTTTTCATTTAATGGTGAGGCAATTGAGGTTAAGTAACTTGCCTAGAGTCACACAGTAAGTAGCATGTGTCTGAGGCTGTATTCGAACTCAGGTCCTCCTGACTCCAGGATCAGTGCTCTATCCATTGTACCACCTAGTTGCCCCCTTTTTGGACTTTTTTAATATATCAATCAGTCGTGCTTATTTCTTTTCCTCTTTAAAAAATGCCATCTATTACATAGGATAGCTCTCTGGGAGGGGAAAGGGGAGGAATACTTAGGATAACTATGATTATGTAAGAAATAGAACATATCAATAAAAACTTATTTAAAAATTTAAAAAAATCATGATTTTTTAAAAACACCACTATAAAAAGGTATAGATTGTACTTATTTACTGATCTTGTCCCCATTATACAAACCTCAGCAATGTCATCTGGAGAAGTAAAGGAGAAGCTATGACCTACTAGTTCATAGGCTTGAGCCTCAATTGCATTTAGTTTGGCTTGCATGACATGTTTCTGACTCTCACATTCTGCCGTACTAAAACCTATACCATTTAGTTCCAGTAAGGCCAAACAATACTGGGAGGGCATTTCCACTTTACAGAAAACATCTGGAAGAAAAAAAGAAAAGCACACAAAAGTCATTAATATCTTGTCAGTTATGAATGATTAAATCAACTGCATTACTAGAATGCATTTAATACATATCTATAGTCAAGCTTCTTAGATGACCCTATTAAATTATGCTTTTCTTTAGGTTTCGATTTCCTGAGTGCTGTTATAAACAAACTCACCAAAGCAAACAGAAACGGACAGAAAACATCTCAACACCTAGTCAGTATCATACAAAAGTTATGATAATTTGGTATAAAAAAAGATTACAAATGTAAAAAAAAATACATTTCTCTGAAGATAGATATCTTTGTCATATCACCACAAATCAGTAATAATATTCATTTCAAAGTGGGTATGTATACTTGATTATTACTCAACAATGCTCAGGATGGAGGAAATAACTAATGGCACTCTGTGTCTGAATTTAACCAATCTGACCCCCTCTAATTAAGTAGCATTTTTAGAAGGCTAGACTTCAAAGGATTTTTGTTCAGGCTGGAATTAAGCTCTATAGCAATCCCAAGCAAAATCAAGACTCTCGCCTTGAGTGAGTTAGTTTCAGGTGAAAAAGTGCATAATAAGAATTCATTTAACTGTTTTATACAACTTGCTTCACAGATTGATTATTGTGGCAACTAAGCTTTATAATGATAATACCATAGCTACTGGTTCACTAGCTAAAAGCACAGGATAAATTTAGGCTTCCCTGAAACTAAGCTATAACAAATAGTTTTTTAATAATAACAATCATAGCCAATATTTACATAGCAGATACTATGTACCAGGTACTATGCTTTACAATTATCCCAGTTGACCTTCACAACAACCCTGTGAGGTTGCTGTTATTATTGCAGTTTTAAAGATGAGGAAACAAGGCAGGCAGAAGCTAAGTGCCCTGCTCCAAGCTACACAATTAACGAGTGTCTACGGCTGGATTTGGGCTCCAGCCTTCCTGAGTCCTGGCCCAGTGCTCCATCCACTGAGTTTTAGGTGACTGATCAGGACCAATTAATTTTTGGCACTGAGGCAATAGGGGAATTTAGATGAGGGTACTTATATCAGTTGGGTTTAGCATGTAATTTAGAGAAGAAAAGGACAACAGTCAAGACACTTCTGTTCCTCTCTCAAAGGTTCGTATGTACTTATCAATGTGGATATAAAGGAACGTTGCAAAACTTCATTGAAGGCAAGGGTGACTGCCATGTGAATTGGTATGGATGTTATTTCCAAACTCAAATGGGATAAGCTGAGAAACAACTATAATAAGCTTTTATTATATAAATGGGGGACAAGGAATATATTTAGGTCTAAGTGCTCAATTGTGAATGATTTCCACTTATAGAAGTCATTAGCTTTGTTAGTTTTCCTTACCTAACATTATAGGTTCTTAGGGTGATACAATTTAAAATGGTCCATAGGAAATAAACAATGATGATATGAGGATTAAGTCATTTCATATGACAAACACTTGAAAGAAATGAGGATGTTTGGCCAGAAAAAACAAAGTAGGCTTGTTCTGTGTTGTTCCAAAATACAGAAATAGGACCTCATGGATGGAAGTTACATAGGTACAGAAAGATTTAGAGCTATCCAACACACTAATGAGTTTTTAGTGATTCAACCAGTAGGTAAAGGATGACTTCCCCATCATATTGTATAAAGTAATTTTACATTTGTTCAGAAATTGGATTATGTGAATCCTCAGGCGCCTGTTAATGTCAAGATTATATAATTCTCCCCTATTTGGAGCTGGGCTGTGAAGCATATGGACTGCAGCTCCGAATGTAAATATATCTCTGATCATGAAAGATGACTTTTAACAGCACTGGTCACCCACTATTAAGTTCATTTGAGCGGTCAGACAAATACCTGCTTTAGCAAAGAAGTGCCATGAAATAATGTAACTTTTCTACAGAAGTCAAACAAAGGTTTGAAAACAGAAAAAGTTTCAACAATAATCAATATTGACTAAATGCAGAGATAGTACGACAGCGTAAGAACAAAAATCAAAGTGTTTCCCAATAAGAGGGGACCTCAGTGTCCAGCTAGTCCAACAATACCTGAAAAAACAATCCTTGTTCCCTTATACTCAATAAGTACCATGCCAGTCTGTGCTTGAAGATCTTCAATAGGAAGGGAGGGGAGATGGAGGGTTAGTGGGAAGGGGACAAGCTACGAAATCCCCAAAGAGCCAATTCCACTTTTAGAAAAGTCTATTAGATACGAAGTCTTTACATCACCTAAACTTGTCTCCTTGCAGCTTTTACCCCTTGGTTCCAGTTTGGTCTGCTGAAGCCAAAGAAAACAAGTTTGATTCCACTTCCACAAGGCAGAGAACTGCTGTATCTGACATGTGGAAAGGTTTTCCTGATAAGGAATTACCTCCACAGAAAAAAAATCAGAGGTCTAGATCTATCTCCACCAAAAAAACCTCATTTATGATCTAGCCTGTAATTTATACATAATAACTAATAACATTCAAGAGACAAGTCTGGCCTCTTTTAGCAATAATTATTAAGGCACATATATTTAGATACAGAGTGTTTCATGCAAACAGAAACATTATTCTTTCAAAGTTGCATTCTTTAAAAAATAAAAATATATAAATAATCGTGCATTTCATGTGATTCTGTTTAGAGAAAATGCATACCTAGTTCAGAATGTGTATTTTCAGGCAGTATGGTACAGTAGAAAGAACACTGGAACTGGAGGCACAGGACCTGGGTTCACATTCTAGCTCTACCACAGGCTACCACCATGACCTTGGACAGACTGCTTCATCTCTCAGGTTTTTTTCAACTTTAAAATGAGGAAGTTGGACTAAAATGATCTCTGAGGTCCCTGCTAGCTCTAAATCTATGATCCCATAACTTCCTCTTCTGCAACAAAGGACGCCCATGTGTTCTGGAACGTTGTGTGTGGAAGGTCACAAGCCAGCATCTTCTCTGCTGCTCCTCTCCTCATCACCCTCCTCATCTTTGGCATTATCAAAACATTGAGAAATTTGTTTCCTGACACTCTTACCTTGTAGCTTTTCTTTTTCTAACAGCAAATTGAGTCTGGTCATAGAATTGAAGATGAGAATAGATTCGATGGCTGCTTTGTATCGGCCAGAGTGGTTATCGCTGGTATTCAGTCCCAGGTTTTGAATGCCTTGGCCTGTTTCTATCCCCTCCAATAATGGTAGCTCTTGAGAAAGAAAGCTTGTAACTATATTGTGCAGTGTTGGCTCTTTAGAATCAGGATCTAGTAACCAGCAGGCCACCTGAAAATGAAACACACCTGAGTGTTTTACAAAAATGTGTAAATATGACCAAAAAGAAACAACCTATTCTTGAACACCTTTACTCCCTGTTGCTAGCCAAAAAAGTAGAAGACAACATAAGAAACTAAATGAATTTCCAGTGCCAATAAGAACAGGACCAGTTCAATATTAAAGTTAATTTAATTAATTAAAATTTAAAAACTCTAACCAGTATCAGTTTTTTAAGTAAAGAAAAATAAATTAAGACAGACTTCAAACCTTTGGATCTTCAAAACTTCCTGCCAGAGAAATGCCACAAGACAGAAGAAGTATCTTATAGTTCTGGATGAAGTTGTAGATGATAACTGAACGTTCTTTCACAGAGATTTGTTGCAAACAAGCCTGAAGTTGCCATAGTCTCTCATTCACAGTCAGGTTTGGATCCAAAGAAGGTGGTGCTAAAGTGGCACTGATTTCTAAAAAGAGTTTTTAAAGGGAAAATATATGCCATTAGTTGAGGCAATCTAATTCAGCAAACACTTTTTAAACACCTACTGCATGAATAAAAGGCTTCTGTTTCAATCAGCTCAAAGGATGGGGAGGGAAGAAATCACATTAAATTGAGACTATCATGAAACAGTCAGAATTCTGAGAAGTAAACTCAGAAGGTAGTGTTGGGCTCCATCATCCCAGAACACAGGTCCAATAGTTCATTTCAAGAAACCATTTATTCAATACCTGCTGTATAGAAAACACTGTGCTAGGTAATAGGGATAAAAAGACAAAAATGAAACCATTCCTTCTCTCCAGGAATTTATATTTAACTGAGGAAATGCAACTTGTATACAGATAAACTACAAAACCAAATATCTCACAAGCACTGTTTTTTTTTTGCTGCATCTGATTTTTTTCTTTTTAAAAAAATTGATGCCTTTTCTAAAATATCAGTTATTTCTCACTATCCTTATGCTCCCATCGAACTCTCTCTTGTACTAAAAAACAGTTACATAAAATTTACTAGCAAAGCAACCACATCTGACAGCATGTGCAACAGGTGCAATCTGGGGATCTCAAATCTCTCTACTGAGAAAAGGGAAGTAGACAGTTTTGTTTTGTTGGGGGGTTTTTTTGTGTTTTTTTTTCCTTTGGCTAGGCAATGGGGTTAAGTGCCTTGCCCAGGGTCATACAGCTAGCAAGTATTATGTGTTCAAGGCCGAATTTGAACTCAGGTCCTCCCAAATCCAGGGCTGGTGCTCTATACGCTGCACCACCTAGCTGCCCCGACAGTTTTAAATACATGCGAACACATATTCTGGCTGTCCATCAAAAATTATTTTGTTACTTTCATCACGAACATAATCTAGGTAAGTATCACAGAATCCACCTAAAAACAATATGAATATCCTGAAAGAGTCCCCACAAAACTACACAATCCTCAATTTAACTAAATGATGCTAACTTACCAGAATGGTTTTCTTCTTGTTGCAGTGACAAATAGTAGGCATCCCTTTCACCCCAGCACACAGCCAGTCCAACCAACAAGATGTCTTCATGGCCTTTAACAGGAAACCCATCATCTGCAACTGGGATTAGTTCAGGTGATCTTACTAAATGAAGATAAAATGAAGTAAAATTACAAAAGTTAACTATAAAAGCAGTTCATTTCTAAAAATTTAATTAAAAACCTATATGCCTGACATGTCAAACCATGCTTTTGTTTTATACAATTTTTGATTCTATCTACATCTGCACCATACTCTTATCAGAGATATTTGATACAAAGGTATTTTCCCACTTGACAATTTCTCTTATTCTAGTTGTACTGATTTTGTTCTTGCAAGTCTTAGAACTTTATATTTTGTCTCCTTTGATCCATGCTATTCTATTTGGTAATGAAGCCTCCCTCTAACCATAACTGTAAAAAGGTAACTCTCTCCATTTTTAATTTTTTTGTCTGGGTAACTTTATATTTCAGGCTGCACGTATCCATTTTGTATGTGTTGTGAGACGCCAGTGTAACCCTGTTTTCTCCCAAACTACTTTAGTTTCCCAGAAGTTCTTTTCTTTCCCAAGTAATTTGTGTTCGTTTACTGAACACTAAGCAACTGTGTTCACTTGCTTGAGTCTTGCTTATCTAGACTATATGCCCAGGGTGGGTCTCGATAGGGTAACTAATAAATATCTTGTTCATTTTGCAGTGATGCTGAATAGAATTCCTCTTTCACTGGTTTCCTATTAGTTTTTATTAATATCCTATAAAGATCCTGATGATTTCTTTTGACTTAATTTCTATTTTGCTGCTTTGTTACTTTGTTAGACCAAAGGTCCATAAATCCAAAAATCAGAAAAAATTTCTATAGACTACATGGCACAGTAGCAAGAGCACTGTATTTGTAGTAAAAGAACTTTGATTTAAAAACCTAGCTCTGAGGCTATGTGACTGAGTACAAGTCACTTACCCTCCGACTCTCAGCATCCTGATCTCAAAAAAAGAATTAGGCCAAATGATTTCTGAGATCCCTACCAGCTTTGTCTCTATGATACTGTGCTATACATATTCTTTTTTTTCCCCAAACATATGTGGGCACACTCTGATTAACAAAAGACAAATTCATTTAAAAGCATCGTTGCATTCACAATAGTATTTAGGCATTATGTATTTTCTTAATCAATGTATATAATATTCCAATTACTACAATACTGGAGGTTCATGTGAAAAGATGGGAAAACTACTATACTACACTACATAGGGACATGATCAGATGATCTTCTTAAACAGAAAACACCTGGATTATCTTAATTGTGATATGGTTCATGCAGCCAATTTTTCCAGGAAATTGAGGATTTAGTAAGAAGTACTGTTGTGGGAGAGATGAAACTCTTTGAGAGAAGACATTGTTTTTTGCATTTCTTTGTATTCTTAAGGCTTAACACAATGCCTGCCACACTAACTTGTAGGATGGCAAGGGGAGGAGGAGGAAAGTGGGGCAAAGAATAAAGTAGGGTAGGGTAGAGAGACACTGATCTCAACTGCCTTCAAGGTGGTGACAGTGAAGGGCAAGGTAGGAAAAATTAGTTACAATTGTCCCCAAAAAGCTTCTAAGTAGATCAGCAGTAATTCCATCATACGAAAACAAAGTAACCAGAGTCTCTGGAAAATATGCAACTTGACTTATACAGCAATGAAAACACACAAGGATTTTAGGCTCAAAGATCTAAAGTTGAAAGGTACTTCAGAAGACATCTAGTATAACTCCTCCACTGTATAAATGAGGGAAATGAGACCAAGGGAGATTAAATGACTTGCCCACTGTCACTTAGATGGTAAATGACAGAGATAAGATTTGAAACCTAAGACTTGAGACTCTAGGGCTCTTTATACTATACAACACATAGCCGAGAGAGTATATGGTTTAATAAATGGGAGAAAGTGAACAAGCATGTAAACAGAAAGTTTATGAAAAGAAAGAAAGCAGATAATCAACAAAGCGTCCTGCCTTGATTAGCACATTAGCAAATATTTCACTGGTCCAAGTTTCAATAAACCAATGAACAGTGCATTCACTCTACCCTTCCCATAATGAGTATGGGCCCCCTAGTTCACATCAGAGCTGACAACAGAAAGAACACCACCAACTATAAACCTTGTAGCGAGATGGACAACAATGATAATAACAATAATAACATGTAACAACAACAAGTGCATTAAGTGTCTACTATGTGCCAGACACTGTGCTAAGTACTTTTCCAACAATTATCTCATTTGATCCTCACAATAACCCTAGAAGGTCAGTGCTATTATTAACCTCATTTTTTAGCTGAGGAAACTGAGGCAAAGAGAAGTTAAATAACTTACCAGGGTCATAGAGCTAGTAAGTGTCTGATATCATATTTGAATTCATGTTTTCCTGACTCTAGGCCCAGTATTCTATCCATTGTGCCACCAGTGGTTTCTGAGGACCACCAGGACTTACCATATGCCTTTTCACTGCATCCTAAAGGATTCAAGGCCTTGCCATCTGCCTTTCTGCTAACCTAGGCCTCTCGGCACTGTTACCTGATGCATCCTGAGGATTCCTGGGCCTTGCTACCCACCTTGCTGATGCACCCTTAGGACTTCTGGGACTTTCCTTCAACTGTGCAGTTCAACTCTTTTTATATGTAATCTCCCTCAATTACTGTGTGAACTCTTAAGAGCAGGGACTGCCTGGCTTTTTTTATTTGTAATCCCTAATGCTTAGCACAGTGTTTGGCACATAGCAAGGGCTTAAGAAATGCTTTTCATTCATTCAGTTGCAAATTATAGAACAAAAACTAATACTGACTTGGAGAGGAAAGGAGGAAAACAAATTAGGGGCTACTGCAAACTCCAAACAGAAAGAAATATTAGGAAAAAACTCTTCAAGTAGAGTTCCGCGCCCCACCCCCTACCTTGGAAACAAAAGGTCAATGGAGGCATATGTGTACATACACATAGCACTAGGGTAAAACTGAGGACCTGGGTTCCAAACCTGCCTGTGACACTCACTAGCTGGGTGCTCACTGACAGTGTGAGCCTCAGTTTCCTTATCCATAAAAATGAACACTAATATTCTTTGCTCTTTTTCTAATGGCAAATTCAGTAATATTCTAATATAATATGGTTAGATGTGATTTACATTTCTGAACTAGGGCTTCAAAAACTTTCCTATAATTATTTAAAACTACAGATCTAATTAATCACACAAATAATAAACGTGATTAATATAATAAGAGTGTTTCTGCCATTCCTATTAACCTCTTTCTGGATCAAAATAAGGAATAACTTGTGTACATTTTCAACCATATTATGCCAGGCATAGCATCTGTTAATTAATGTATGGTGTCCAATTCAAAACAATTTTAAAATGGGTTTTTTAAACAATTTATATTCAGAACACTCGAGTATTTAATCCCGCGCAGCAGAAAGAGAATAGTTATATATTACTAGTAGTGGTAATGCTAACATCCTCTACATAAGGCCACAAATGTAAGCCTAAATAACCTACTCAATAACTGGTAATGAAACGGCAATATTCTACTATAATCTACAACCAATATACAAAAAAAAAAATTTTTAAGGAAAAAGGAACAAAAACTTACCTTGCTTAAATCTACCACCTATACCCACTGATTTGAGGCCTATAGGGCGAACAGCCTTTTCACAAGCTAGTGAAATGGAAAATCTCTTTTTGCACTGCCATTCTTTGATGAAGGTCTGAAAAAGAGTTTGGTCACTTGCTACGTCAATGATGGTCAAAATCTCAGTACTACATGGGACTAGAGTTAATTGGGACACATCTTGTGAAAACTTCAGTGAAACATCTGTGTCTTTAGAGGGACTGTAGTTTTTCATATGATTATTTCCATTTTGTGGTTTAAGATCTTGGTCTTCAATATCTGCTACTGAACTGAGTGGGTAACTTTCATCTCTATGTAAAGCCATTTTGATTTTCCCAAGTTTTTCAGATGTTCCAAGGACTCGTGATGGGCCATGCTCGGTAGGTGGCATAGAAATGGGTGAAGGAGGAAAAAATGCATGACTCTCTAGATGATGATCAGAAATAATGCTGCTTTCCTTATAAAGCAAAGGTGATGAAGTTTTACCATGAAAAGCTGGAATCCTAGCATTGTTTTCCAACACTTCAAAGTTGTTTTCTGATTTGCCATTAGGAGAAGGTGGCATTCCCTGTGCTAGCCAAGCAGAGGTTACTTCTTGCTGGTCATTTAAGTCTATGTGCTTTTCCTTTGAAGCAGATGACTCTGTACTCGTTAAACTTGTTTTATCACTTTCCAGTCTATCTAAAAAGCTTTGTATTCCTGGGCTTAAATCAAATGATGCCCCAGACCACATCACTGGATCGTCATTATTTTCTCCAGTAGATTTAATTATTTGGACACTTACATCCTGACCTATCCTATCTACTCTTGATCTATAGTAATTATCATTTATAACTCCTGACTTACTTTGCTCTAATCTATTAAGAGTTACTGCAGGGACATGCTGCTCTTGAATGGGAGACAAATCTGCACCATCCAAAGCTTCCACCATCTGAAGAGAATCTATTTCTGAGAACATAATTCATCACTGAAACAGGCAAACCGTTGCTGCACATCCTGTTTCACATCAACTGGTAATAGATTCAAAACTGCTTTGTCCATTGACCCATGCAGTTGCTGACACGAATGTCATTGGAATGATTGGAAGTAATTTCAGAAGGAGGCACACTCTTTTGTGGGTCTGGCTGTTGCTCCCTTACTTCATCTTTTTCTAAATCTTCGTTAAAACTATCAAAGAGCAAACTATCACTCATATTCAAACTTGTTTCAAAAATGGGTGGGCAATTTGCCTCTCTGCCAGCTGAAGCTCTCTTTTGAAATCCTGGGGAAATGCTGATTCCACTGAATCTTGTGTTTGATAACCCTGAAGAAAACTATTTAATTGGGAGTCAGTGATAGAATTTTCATTCCCTTTAAAAGAAAAGTAATTTTCTCGCAGTTTCATTGGAGGGCTTTCTA
The DNA here is from genome assembly GCF_003287225.1 of Phascolarctos cinereus. NCBI lineage: Eukaryota > Metazoa > Chordata > Mammalia > Diprotodontia > Phascolarctidae > Phascolarctos > Phascolarctos cinereus. Next base: position 113,154,299 of record NW_027556098.1, read on the forward strand.
GAGTCAGGAGTTTCTCAGTATCTACAATCTTAAGACTTGAGTGATCCATTTTTCTCATTCCTACGGTTGATCCTTGATTGACATAAATACTATTTTCATTTTGTGAAATGCTAACAGAGCCTTGTCTTCTTGAGCTCTTCTGGGTCAACATTGTTGCTAGGTTTATGTCCTTTGCTCCTTCTTGTTTTGCAGTTTCAGCTGCCATCTGTTGTATTATTTTCTCCGTCTCAGTATCCAGGTGGAAACTATCATCAAAGTCCCTAAGGCCTAAGCCTAAGTCAGAAGACTGATTATTTTTAGTTTCACTTGCAACATAAGCACCTGCTTTTTTTTTCACTCCAGAGGCCTTTGGATCATTTTCATCCAAGTCTCCTTTATCCACAGCTCCACCTTGTAATGATATTCCATTGGCCACCTTGGGTCTGCTTATGTTGTTTTCTGGTGGCTGAAAATGTCTGGGGTTATTTTCATCAGCAGTAGACTCTCCACCTTCCCATTTGCTAACAGCAACATTTTTATCTGTGTTTGTAAAACTGGAACCTGTTTCCCTGTGTGGTTCTCTGCCTAACAACACTTCCTCTTTGACACAGACTTTTGTATATGCAACCGGTCTCTTTTCAGGGCAATTTATAATTGGATTGGCATTGATGTGCTCCCTATAAACTCTCTGATTTTTCATATGATTATTATCCATCAAAACAGTCGTTATTTCTATGTTTGGCTTGGCTTCCCCCACTACATTATTCCCAGCAATCCTGGGGCTTGGCCAGAATTATCTTCTGTTTGAGATTCTCTGATGAAATCTTCTAAAATAGAGTCTTTGGTTATTTTGTTCCTTGAACAACTTTCCTCTGTTCGTGGAAGGTGTGGTGTTTTGTGTTTGAAATATTTGACGTTACTGCCCAAAGAGTCATTTTGAGCAGAAGACCCTGGATTTTGAAATTCTGTACTCTTTTCATCTGAAGTGAGTAAATCTTTAACAGTACCAAAGCTGAACATAGTAATATTTGGTGAACCAATTCTGTGTGTCCTAGAGTCTTTGACATTGCATCTAACTTCAGATTGGTTTTCATGCTTGCTTTGATTCTGATACTGAGGTGTTTTGAACAGTTTTTTGGAACAGAAATTTAAAGTTGATCTTTTCCTTTTTTCATCAGAGAATGTTTTAGGAATTTTCTCAATGCCTGTCTTTCTTTTATTCGCAGTAGTGACAATCTTATCTTTACTTGTATCCAAAAATGGGAATCTTTTTGCTCTAGGAATAAACTCATCACTTTTCATTTCAACATGTAACTGATGTTCTTGATTTCCATCTTGTAGGGTGTAATTTGAAGTGTCCGCAGGCATTTTGTCCGTATAAGAATTTTGTACGGTATTGGGTGTATTCTTAGTAAGAGACTCACCAAAAGGAATTCTGGTTTCTCTTTTTAATACTTTGGGTCTTTTAAATAAGCTTTTGGCATGATGCCTAGATTTTAGGTCCTCCACTTCTGATTCACTGCTGCTTGATGAACAGGTTTCAGAGTTTAAAAAAGAGTCTGGATTCCACTGCACTCCCATTTCTGCTAACTCCTGCTGCAAAATCATTTTGGCTTCCTTCACAATAAGAACTGCTGCTTCCCTTTCAGTTAAACCCTTTCTCCCAGCTATCCAGATAGTTTGAATATTCCGACGTTCCTCCGCTGCTTCCTCTTCTTCATCTACTGCCTTGCGGACACTGAGGAAGAAATGAAGAATAAAGAAACTTTCTTGAAGGGCCAATAATATATTTAACCAAGATAACATACACACTGTTTAACATATCTTTTTATCTTTAAATGAAATCAGAAAAAAAATTTATATAGTGTATTCTGGCATATACAACTTTAAAAAAATATTCCAAATACATTTAGCATTTATAAACAGTAAGAAAGTTTTCTCACAAGAAAGCAAAGCCAGCAGGTGATTAATTTTGGGGGGAGGGCTATAACTAATGAACACTATCTACCCACTAAACATGACACAGTTTTTAACTGTACTGCTACAAAGAGTACCCACATCAGTCACAGATCCTGGAAGTCAAAGGAATGCTCTTTATCAACAAAGCATTTGTTTTTCATGCTAATGAATGGTAGTATGAATAATAATAGCGTTACCTAAGCATGTGCGTTTCAGAAAAAGATTAAAAAACAAGAAAAATAGGAGCTCTCTGGAAACAACCGATATGACAGGCACAAGACCCTTGGGAATGGCAGCACCCTCCAGACCACCAGTCCTGCTTCCAGCCCAGTTCTCATAGCCATCATCCTGGGAAGATGCAGCCCGACAACTGCTGTGGCAGACGCTACAGCCACAGCTACTGAAGACCCAGGACAGAAAGTTCTGCCACTGAAGTCCTTGGCACTTACAAAGGCAGTGTCATCTGCTTTATTGTTGTTCCCTAAGGACCATGGGATCTTTCTACACAACTTAAACTTAAACCTTCCTTAAACCTTAAATGACATGCATCATCTTCTTCATTAGAATGGGAGCTCCTTGAGAAGAGGGACCATTTTACTTTTATCTTTGTATTGCCAGAACTCAGCACAGTATGCTGCACACGGTAGTGCTTAATAAATGCTACATTCACTCTTTTGTTCAAGAATCTAGGTATAGCTGGTATATAAATATAATGTTCATGCATTTGATGTCTGTGTTCTTTTCAACTCCTCATTTGCAAAGAGGGTAACAATGATTTTGAAGAAAAGACAATGACAATCTATTAAACATCTCAACTAGTGCCCAAGACAGAGCCCTGGGGAACACCAGTGATTACTAGTCATGATATGTATCAAGAACCAAACCAAGAAATCCCTCCCCTGCTTTCTGGTTCTTTCCTTACTGCCAATAAACATTCTCATGCCTTCCTATCCTTAAGAAACCCTCAGTTGATGCCCTACCCCTGCTAGTTATTATACTATAATCTCTCCTCCCTTTTGTAACTAAGTTCCTTGGGAAAGCTGTCTGCAGTTGATGCCTCCACCTTATTTCCTCTCACTCTCTTTTTAACTCTTTGTAGTTAACTGAAATTGTTTTCTCTAAAATTACCAAAGATCTCTTAATTGCCAAATCTATATGGCTTTATCCAAAGCTTCATCTTTCTTGACTTCTCTGCAGCCTCTGACACTGTTGAGCACCCCTTTCTTCTTGATATTCTCCTCTCCCTAGGTTTTCATTACACTATTTTCTCCTGGTTCTCCTCCTACATATCTGACCACTCCTTCTCAGGCTCATTCCCTAGATTTTTATCCAGATCTCACTTGCTAATAACCATAGGTGTCCTCCAAGTACTTGTTAACACAGTTCTCTATCCTTACCATCTTCCTTCCTAACTAAATACCTATGTGTACTTCAATATTTAACATGAAAAAGAAAAATTGGATTCTTAGCACCCTCTAACTAATGCCCAATGATCAATCTGAACTGTGTGTGTTTATAAGGATGCAAACCTGCGAAAAAAGTATATTTTTCACATGTACTGTCAGCAATTCTCAAACTGAGAAAGAAAAGCTGCCTTAATTTCATCACTCTTCTGCCCAAGATCAATTCCTTGGCATTGTTCTTATGTAAAGAAAAGCCTATAATCTAGTTTATGACCCTCTCTGTAATTACGCAATTTTAAAATTATATGTGAGCTTGTATTTCTGGATGCCAGAAATTGCCAGCATGAGCAGCTTGGCATATTTTTCATGGCTTCAATATGCTATAAGACTCCCTATAATACACTATAATGCTTATATATGTATCTGCATTCATTGTTTAAAAATTAATTGAGAGTTCTTTTCAGGGTTTATCACTGCTTAGGGAATAGTCTGAGTTGAAGATTTTTCTCACCTTCTGAATGGTAAAGAATTTTTCAGAACAGCTTCCACCTCAGCAATACTTCCTCGGGCAAGATCAGCCACTGTTAAAAAGCCAGCAGTATAAAGAGCTCTGGCCCTCTGTGCATTCAGTAAAGACACCCGAACTAAGTCACACAGCTCCCTCTGGACACCGAATGTAAGACGTTTCTGAAATTGAGAAAGCAGTTGTTCCATGTTGTGCCAGCCAAGACGATTAGAAAACACGGTTATCATCCCTGGAATATTTATAACAACAAAGATTTAAATTAAAATCTTTTACAGACTTAATTTTATACTTCTATAGATAATGTTGTCCACAACCCGCCAGAACATTAGCTATTACATATCTAGATAAACAACACTACAAATTTTACATAGGGAAACCAGCAAAGATGATAGAGTATAAGGAAGCAGTATAGTCCAGCTCTTTCCCATGATTATTCCAATAAAGGTTAAGGAAGGGCACTAGACTGAAAAGTGAACAGAAAATCCATGGAAGAAAAAACAATGGGTCATTTGCCCAGCTCAGTTTGGCAGGAGATAGCTAAAGGTCTGTTGCGAGGATCTAGCCAGGAATATACAAAGTCATCCAGCATAGGAACATGGGGAGAGGTCCAAGGGGCAAAATACCAGAGCAAAGAACAGCAACAAAAGCCAGCAAAGTAAGCTCTTAACAGTGAAAAAAATGCGCTAAACCTCTAATAATCAGTCAACTGCCACCCACACACATCAGATTGGCAAAGATGACCAAAAAAAAGAAAAGTGACAAAAGCTGGAAGGGCTGAAGGAAAAACAGGCATATTAATGTACTATTTATTGACAGAGTTGTGAACTGGTACCACCACTCCGAAAAGTAATTTGGAACATACCCAGAATATCACTAAACAATAGCCTTGTCCTAGTAATATTACTGCTAGGCCTATACCCCGAAAGATTTTAAAAAAGGAAAAAGACCCATATGTACAAAATTACTTATAGCAACTCTTTGTAAGGCCAAAGAACTGAAAACTAAGGAAGTATTTATCACATGGAGAATGGCTAAACAAATTATGGTATATAAGTGTAACGGTACATAAATGCACCATAAGAAATGATGTAAGGGACTGTCACAGAGAAACCTGGGAAGGCTTATGTGAACCAAAGCACAGTGAAGTGAGCAGAACTAGGAGAAAAATCTATACAATAACAAACTGTAAAAACAAATAACTTTAAAAGACTTCAGAGCTGATCAATGCAATGATAAACCAAAATTCCTGACAATTAAAGATGAAGCATAACTTCCATCTCGTAAGACAGATGTGATGGATTCAAGAAACAGAATGAAACATATATTTTTGGACATGGCCAATTTGGGAATTTATTTTGCTTGACTAAGCATGTTTGTTAACAGTGTTCTGAGACAGCTAGGTAGTACAGTGGATAGAGCACCAGCCTTTAAATCAGAAGGACCTGAGTTCAAATCTGTCCTCAGACACTTGACACTTCTGAGCTGTGTGATGCTGGGCAAGTCACTTAACCTTGATTGCCTCAAAAAGAAAAGCGTTCTACTTTTCTTCTATTCAAGGAGGGGAGGAGGGGGAACAAGTGAAAATAAATAGTTGTTAGTTTTTTAAAAGTAAAAGTTAAAATAACAACTTAAGCAAAGGGATAGGGATTGGACCTGTAATCTCATTCATCTAGGAAATTCCCCAGTGAAGAATGCAGGTTGCCACCTTTTCTGCAAATTATAGTCTTAGAGAGTTTCCTAGTGAACTCAGAGTTGTTAAGTGACTTGCCAAGGGTCATAAATCCATTTGGGGTTAAGGCAAAGGTATTAGAGAACTCATGTTTTCCTGGCCCCAAGGCCAGTTCACCATACACTAAAGCCACACTCCCTCTCACAAAATAAGCTTACCTGTAAAATTTAGAAGTAGACAATATTTTGAGTTTTTGTATTTGGTATTATTTTAACATAGCAATAATTTCAGAAAGTACCACAACTGTAGCAATGAATGAAGGACACATAAAAGAATTACATTAAACTCAACATATATTTATTAAGGACCTATTATATACAAGAAAGTACCTCAGATGCTAGGCTTACAAAAATGGAGCTTCTCTACCCTGAAAATGCTTACAATATAAGACAGTTAGATCTTCAGTCACTCCTCCTAACCTTAGGTGTCCCCCTGGGCTCTGTCCTGGGACATCTCTTCTATACTACTTCACTTTGTGATCTCATCAGCTCCAACGGATTCAATTATCATCTCTATGCAGATGATTCTCAAATCAACTTATCTAGCCCTAATCTCTCTTTTAACCTGCAGACTCTCACCTCCAACTGCCTACATGACATCTAGAATTGAATGTCCTATGGACATCTTAAATACCAAATGTCCAAAACCGAAGGCATTTTCAATGGCTTTGCTCACCTCTGTATCTGGAGTTTCTCTCCCTTTTCATCTCCTCCTCCTGGCTTGCTTCAAGTAGCAGATGAAATCTCACCTTCTACAAGGAGTTTTTCCTGATCTCCCCCCACCCTTTAATATCAGGGCCTTCTCTCTGTTGATTATCTCCAATTTATTTTGTATATGAATTGCATGTACATAGTTGTTTGAATCTTGTCTCCCTCATTAGACTGTGAACTCCTTGAGAACAGAGACTGTATCTTTCTTTACACCCCCAGCATTCAGCACAGTGCCTGCCACAAAATAAGCACTCAATAATTACATATTGACAAACTAATTCTAAAATAGAGCTCAGCAACTTCTGAAACTTGTGGTACATTCTTGAAGAAGAAAATCTGGCATTATTCTAACACTGACGTAATTTCAGGGACCTCATTTTTATGTTTCCTGAGAAACACAGAATCATATTAGGATGGAGAAGAGCTGTTTAGGTTAACTATTCCTCAAGGGAATAACATTTTTAAAGGATACTGTTTCCTATCTCACATGGAATTAAGCTATACAGGTTATATATTCAACACCACTTTCAAGTATCGCTCAGTACTTGCAATAAGTGCCCTTTCTATCCCTTCTAGAAAACTTGATCCTATAATAATCATTCTGCTCCTTTAGCACCTTCAATATTTCCTTCTCCACTAATCTCTTCTTTCCTTCTTCAAAAACTTAACTCTATTACCCACTCTAGTTATGCACAATTCCATCTTTTCTTCCAGTCTTTCATTTTAAAAAAAGCCTACATATGTAAAAATACACATCTTTCAATGCACAATAGGGTATTCTTTCTCTCCCTAGAGAAGCAACAGAAAGAATCTAAAAATGTTAAGTCCATGGGGAACAAAACAGAATGGGATTCTTAATGGGACTTCCAGGTCCCAGAATTCTGTTGGTAATAAATGCCCTTTTCCTCTTCATGCCTCAAGCAATTCTGTGTTAGAATTTATCCAACGCACTTATCACACATCACTGTGTACTCTCTGTGGAAGTATACTGGTCCTCCACTAAACTATAAATTCTGTAAACTTTATATTAAACTCAGAACAGGGGTATGTACAGACCAGTTGCTAAATAAACATCTGAAGGTAACTGAAGCTGCCTGAGGGAAAAGCTGCCCCTCCTCCAACAGCTAACCTCTCTAAATAAAAGAATCAGTCAGTGCAAAGAAACTTTAGGCCCACAGGAACCAATTCCTTGAAAGAAGAAACTCTTTGAAAAAAAAAAAACAAAACAGATTTAGGGTATATTTTCAAAATTAACAACAAAAAGATCCTAACAAAAAAAAATCAGCCCTGATACCTAAATCAGGGAATAATAAAATAAAGAACTACAGACCAACATTATTAATGAATGGCAATTCAAATTTTTGAAATAAAATCCTGTCAAACTTACTACAGCACTTCATCTAAGAAATCATTCATAATGACCAAGTTGCATTTATGTCAGGAATGAAAGTATGGATAATTCAATACCAGGAAAACAATCAACATAATTGATTATACTAAAGACATCAAAAACCACATGGTGATATCAACAGATGCAGAAGATACTCTTTATAAGAAAACAATACTCAAATGTAGCAATAAAATGACCTAGAAATAATAACTATTTGTATAGAACTTGATGTTGAAATATTTATATAAAATTGTTCATATATATTTATTTTTAATTATATATTCATTCTACTTATATAGAACTTCAAGGTTTGCAAAACCCTCTCCATTTCTCTAACTCACCTGCATAAGTTGCAGCTGATTGTTGTAAAGACTGAATCTGTCCACGATTACAACCATATTTCTGAATAATATCCTTCAAGGGAACTTCACTGATTAAATCTAATAGTACAAGGCTAGTGAAAAATCTGTAAAGAGAAACACTATATGAAAATGTGGAAAAAATATTCATGTGTGATATATACATTTGTATATCAATTTATGTTTGCAAAGTGCTTTATTTTATCACAATAGCATGAAATTATTTATTGATTCATTTGATCCCTGCTTTATGGGACATATAATATATATAAGGGCCAAAGATGCTCAGATATCCGATTCTTCCAGTATTAAAATCCAAGCTATTTACAAATGCTGTAAAGAACTGTAAATAATGAATTTAAGTTAATCTCTCAAATCTGGGACTAATACTAAACAGAAGAATGGCTAAAGAGAAAGAAAATAATGCTTACAAAATGCTTTATTTAAACTGTCTAATCATTGAAACTAAATCTGTATAAAAAAAGATTTCCAACTTTAAACTATTAATTATAGAAATATTACAAAGGAATATATCATTTTAAAAATTTCAAATCAATAAAAGAATCTAGACAGTTCTCAGAATTTGTTATAAGAAAGCTATATTTGCACTTGGATTAAAAATTCTATGTCAAAACCAAGTAAGATTTTTATCATCTGTACAAAAAAAGTAAAGAATGGCACAAATAACCCACAATAGCATGCAGCCTAAGCTCATACTTATAGTTAAATTTGGAATTAATTTTTGGAGTTACATTTTAATATGGAATACATGATGTTTAAGGAATATGAAACCAAACTCAATCACATTTATCAAGGTCGGAAAAGCTAAAATGTCCAGCTTCCCAAGACTAAGCCTTTGAGTAATTTCCCTCTTCTTGTAAAAAAAAAAAAAGCCGTCCCTTCCAGATCTTGCTGAAATGCATAAGTCAAATTCAAGAGAAATTTATTTGTAACAACAAGGAAGTTCAGAAAGCAGAAATTCAAAATGAGATTTGCTACAAAGAAACCAAAATGCTATCTATCCTTGGATAATAAGAGACTTATGATGATAAAAATACCACTACCTTTTATGGATGGCCATTTGTCGGTGCTGTTTCTCAGTTTTGGCTATGATTCTTCCTTTTACAGAACGGGCCAAGAAACCTTCTTCAATTCCCACTAGTTCTGCCACCCTCTTCAGGGAGATGGGCAATTTCTCCCATAGACAGAAAAAGCGGTACCAATCAATAGCTGTCCAATCTTCATACAAAGGAGTAACCTATGGTCGGGGGGGGGGGGGGGAAGAGACAGGGATGGAAAATTACAATTACGTAGAAAGTAACAAAACTATGTCATTAACAAAGGAGTAGAACCATATTGGTCAACTTCATGTTAAACTAAGTTTCGCAAAACTACATTTCTAAACATTTCATATCTCACTTATCCAGAACATGAACCAAAAACCTATATGTAAGCAAAAATGCTTCTAAACTGCCAAAATTCATGCCACTAAGTCCAAAAAACCCCACTTTGCTCAAAGCATCCCTCAAGCTCTTCCTCAGAACCACTGTGCATTATCTGAAGAAGCAGAATATAATAGAAATATTTGGAGTCAGGGACTTAGATTCAGACCACAGCTTTACTTGTGTGGCTGTGGGGAAATCCCTTCAACTCTTTGGGCTCCAGTAACTTTATCTGTACGATTAGGGGGAGGGGGGAGAGAGGGAGCAGAATACCTATTGTTGAAGGTCCCTCCCAATTTTAAATTAATGGTACAATAAATGATGTTCCTGAGACATCTCAAACTTAACATGTCCAAAACAGATGTCATTATCTGTCCCTCCCAAATCCAGGCCTCTTCCAGCCATCTCTAGTTCTGGTAAAGACATCACCATTGCTAGGTCACATGAGCAACAAGATGGTGGACTACACATTTTTTCCAATCCTCACAACCTCCCCAAAACAGAAACTACATGCCAAAGACAAAGCAACTTTAACAGTTTCCAAGGTCTAAGACAATGATCCAAAAGAAGGCTGAAAAACAAAAAACAAAAATAAAAACAAGAAAAAACAAGCCCCAGAAACTGATACTCATTGACCCTTAGCTCACTCAGCACCTCTCCCCCACCTCCCATTCTGCCAGCAGTAAGGCTACACTTGCAGACTCGAGGACAAGTCACAGGCTTACATCAAAACCCACCACTACAACGTGGTTCGCCCTTCCTCTTTCCAGTGTCATGAACAACCTGGCTTCAGGTTGTAGAAGCTTCTTCAGGCCTTTGTGGCCAGCTTGTCCATATCACTTCAGAAGCAAAAGCCTGCTGGTGGCTATAATCTGGAAGTACCAATGCTGCAAAGCTCTGAACTCCTGGTAGCTCTGAACTGCCAATACCTGGAAAAGCAGGCTCTGAACTGCTGGTGCCAGAAGGCTCTGAACTTCCAATGTGAGGTCAAAGAGCTAAGTAACAGAGAGAGTGGGACAGGTCACCAGGACACGACACTATGCATGCATGTAGGGAACTGTGAACATGGCATCCAGGTAGGGCCAGTTTTGACCACCCAAAAGTCAGCTGGGGCAAAGATGTATGCTGGTGAACCACAAATTGCAAAGTCTGGGAAAAGGCTGACACACTTTGAAATCTAACCTCCAAAGAAATGACAAACAGAGGAAGGGAGACAGACCTGAGTGATAAGGAAAATAAGAGGGGAAGGGGTAGGGAGAGAAAGTACCAAAAATTCTAGAATGAAGTAAGTTCAAATACCTTGAACATAAACAGATAAATCAACAGAAAACAAAACAAAACAAAACAAGACCAGTAACAACAGAAGGATTATAGCATAGGTACAGTCAGGTCAACAAAACTGTGACTGCTACAATTCATTCCATAACTTCCAGTCTCTGTAAAACACCCATGCTGACAAAATGCATAAGTAAATGTGTTCTGTTTAGGAGTCTTGTAACTGCAAGTGCCAGCCTTCATCTGTGAATGTAAATGAAATGTTATTGCTTCCTAGCAAATGAATGCATATATAGGCGAGTGAGGCAAGCTACAAGCATTTGTGAAGTACTTACCAGGCACTGTGGTAAAAGTTGGAAATACATATATAAGCAAAAAGAAAAGTCAGTGCCTGACCCAATGAGCTTACATTCTAATGGAGCAAAACAAGGTATAAAAGGGAGTTAAAAAACTGGAGACATCCTATTTTGATAAATCGATGCTTTTTCTCTCCAACACTAGAATCTTAGTGTAGTTCCCTCAACTGTCACCTCTGTCTAGTCTGTAATTCATATGGAGAAATTTAGAAATTCTTCCAAGCAAAGACTCCATTGTCCTCCTGTGAGGAACAAGCCTGGGAAAAAAACAGTCATGAATGGAAAGACTAAAACAGAGGATACTTTGTCCACAAAAGAAAGAAAGAAAGAAAAAAAGACAAAGAACCAAAGTATAAGAATGTTCCTAATGACATCATTGGATCATGTGATTAAACTGTGACGTTAGGCCCTGAAGAGACCTCTTCATAACATAAGCACCTGGAATACCAGAGGAAAAGACATGACCTCTTGGCTTCAACTTTCTCTCCTAATGGAGGAGCTTTTCAAATGGAATATATGCTATGAAAGCACAATTATCAGAATCAGATGGAAAGATAGTGTCATTTTTGGCATAGAAAAGTTTCTAAACTTTATGAAGTTTCTAACAAATGCTTTTTTAACATTGATCAACATGTAGGACTGGCAGTAGTAGGTTTGCTAGCAAACAAAGCGAAAGAAGCCTCCATCTTCAGACCTAACTATGGCTATGGTATTCTACCAAAACACTTCACAGAGTAACCCTATGTGTAAATGCTCACACACTCAGCTGTCAGACATTCTAGTTGCACGTTCATGTTAGGATCTTATCATGTGAATGAAGGAACATAACTCTAGGTAACTGAGCAATTGCATGTTTCAGATAACGCAAAATGTACCATTTTGCCATATGTACCACACAATGGAATGTGTGACACTGGCAAAACTAAGGAAGCAGAAAAAAATGTCAGAAACTCCAGATTAAAAAAAAAAACACACGTGATGCTGTTTTAAAAAGAGCAAAAATAACAGAGATTCTACATGACAAAGTTAAGGACAAAGCTTTTGAACTGGAGTTCAGTTGGTTCAAAAAGTAACCAAAGAGAAATATGCAAAGGAGTCTTTAAACGCAGATGATGAATCTGATGATAACGATATGTAACAATGAGCGCTATAATTTTTTTAATGTTTTATATGAAAAATGTAGAGAGAGTGTCCTAGGTTAGCCCAGTGACAAATTACCAATTTATTTTAAAAAACTCTTATCCACTAAAAAAGGCAATTACTCACTGTCTCACTCCCCATAGCTACAGATCTAAACCCTCTTTTATTCTCAAGCTTCCCACAAGACCTTTTTCTCCTCTTCCCCCATCTTCCTCAATAGAGGCTATTGCCTCATATTTTGCTCAAAAAATAGAGAGCATTTGCCAAGATTTCCCTCTTCTCCCATGCTTCACACCTAAACACCCCTTAACATCATCCCCAATTTCCCTCTCTTTTACTCCAGTGTCTGATGGAGAAGTGGCTCTTTTCCATGTCCTTGATCCCATTCTGTCTCATTTCCAGAAATTCACCCCCAAACTGTCTTTAATCTCTTCTTCTGGTTCCTTCTCTGCTACTTACAAGTATGCCTAGTTCTCCCCCATTCTTTAAAAGAAATCTTCATTCCCCAATTGATAAATGGTCAAAGGATATGAACAGCCAGTTCTCAGAGGAAGAAATTAAGCTATCTATAGTCATATGAAAAAATGTTCTAAATCACTACTGATTAGAGAAATGCAAATCAAAATGACACCTATCAGACTGGCTAACATGACAAAACAGGACAATGATAAATGTTGGAGAAGATGTGGGAAAATTGGAACATTAATACATTGTTGATGGAGTTGTAAAATGATCCAAATATTCTGGAGAGCAATTTGGGGCTATGCCCAAAGGGCTATAAAATTGTGCATATCCTTTGTCCCCACAATACCACTTCTAGGTCTGTATCCCAAAGAGATCATAAAAATAGGAAAAGGACCCACATGTACAAAAATATTTATAGCAGCTCTTTTGTGGTGGCAAAGAATTGGAAACTGAGGGGATGCCCATCAATTGGGGAATGGCTGAACAAGTTGTGGTATACGAATGTAATGGAATACTATTGTGCTATAAGAAATGATAAGCAGGCCAACTTCAGAAAAACCTGGAAAGACTTATATGAACTGATGCTAAGTGAAGTGAGCAGAACCAGGAGAACACTGTACACAGTAACAGCCATACTGTGTGATGACTGATTAACAGACTTAGCTCTTCTCAGCACTGCAAGGATCTAAGACAACTCCAAAAGACTCACAATGGAAAAAGCTATCCACATCCAGAGAAAGAACTGTGGAATCTGAATGCACATGGAAGCATACTATTTGTTCTCCTTTTCTTTCATTGTTTTATTCTGATTCTTCTTTCTCCTGGTTCCTCCCAATTAGTCCTAATTGTTCTTTACATCATGATTGATGTGAAAATATGCTTAATATGAATGCATAAGTAGAGTCTGTATTAGATTGCACACCATCTGGGGAGGGGAGGGGGAGAAGTGGAAGGGGGAGAAAATTTAAAACTCAAATTCTTATGGAAGTGAATGCTGAAAACTAAAAATAAATTTTTTAAATAAAAATTTTTAAAAATCTTCACTTAACCATATACTTAATCCTTAAATTACTACTCTACATCTGTCCACTCACACTTAAACTCTTAGATAAAAAAATACCTACACTCATTAGCTCCCTTCCTCCTCTCACTTTAACCCCTTGCAATGCATGCAGATAACTATAAATCCAGCTTTAGGCTCTTTCCTGAGCTCTAGTGCTGTAGCACCAACTGTGAGGTAAGCATTTCCAACTAGATGTCCCACAGACATCTCAACCTCAACAGATCTAGAACAAAATTCACTTTCTTCTCTCAACCACTAAGTTACTCCTCTCCTCCAAAAATCTCTTTTACTTACAGCACTACCATCTTTCCCAGTCATTAAGATTCAAAACCTAGTAGCTATCTTTGACTCTTCCCTATTACTCCAAATTATTCTGTTAATTGCTAAATTTTGTTTATTCTTTGACATCTCTTGCTTCCATACATAGTTAGTATTCTATTTCAGGCCTTCTTATTTCTCACTTGGACTACTTCAACAGCATAACTGATTTCCCTGTATTCAGTCTCTCTCCTTTCCCAATCCATCTTCCACACAACTACCAAATTGACATTCCTAAGGCATGGACCTAAGCATTTTACTTTCCTGCTCAGAAAGATATAGTGGCCTCATATTTTTCTCTGGTATCAAATACAAACTCCTCGTTGGCATTTAAAGTCCTTCACAATCTGTCCCCGGAGTACCTTTTCCAGGCTATCACACATTATACTCTCTCTGGTTCACTGCCAATATATTCCAGACAAACTGATCTACTTACTGACTCAGCAACAAATGCCTCTCCTGCCCCAGTCTTTGCACAGGCTGTTGAATGCATTCACTCCTCTCAGAAACCTTGACTTCCTTCAAAACTCAGCTCAAGTCTACCTCCTAGGTGAAGTCTTTCTTAATATCCCAGTTGTTAATGCTTTCCTTTACCCTAAAATTATTTTTATTTATATATGTGCATGTTGTTTCACCCTAATAGAATGTAAGCTCCTTGTGGATTGCTGTTTCATTTCTGTCTTATATGTCCAGGTCCTAGAATTGTGCTTGGCACAAAGTAGACATTTAATAAATGCTTGTGGAATGCATTAATGCTTTTTGTTTAAGAAGGCAGGAAATGTATGAGCTCTTGAAAATTTCCACTTAAAGTTAAAATAAAAAGTTTTGGTATGCTTTAATCAATTCCCCCCAAAAAACAGCAATTTGGGGCAGCTAGGTGGCACAGTGGATAGAGCACTGGCCCTGGAGTCAGGAGGATCTGAGTTCAAATCCAGCTTCAGACACATAACACTCACTAGCTGTGTGACTCTGGGCAAGTCACCTAATCCCAAATGCCTCACATTAAAAAAAATGGCAATTCATAAAGATTAATTCTAAGAGTCCCAGGTAACTAAAGTCTTACTTGTAGTTATTAAATATGAAAAATACAATTTTAGTCTAATGTCAATAAATAATAGGTACTTGTATTCATGTCTTTGTCTTTTAAATACAGAGTTTGTAATATTCTCACTTGTAATAGAGAGTAGAGTGTGAAAGGAAAACACAATTTAACCACAAAGAAAGTGTCACTGCTAAGACTGTGGCACTCAAGAGCCCAAATGCAGAGAGGCAAAACGGGAAAAATTAGCATTGGTAGACATTTAGAGAAATGGAACATTAACTACTGGAGAAAGGGAATTTCAAGAAGACTGAGGGGGAAAAAAATCATTCAAAGCCTGACTCAAAATAAATAAATTCTAATACCTTCTGGACTATTTAACTATAAATTCCAGAAGACATTTGAACAAGTAATTGCTAAGAGTGTTTATGGGCTTAAAACAAAATTAAGCTGAGCTATTTTGGATTAAGTGCCCTGGCATGCACTCATATGAGGTCTTACATGATGCCTTATAACTGTTCTTTCTTCCCAAATAACCAGCATTGGTCTGTGAGAAACAGATAAAAAGGATATAATTTCAGCTGTTTCTAAAACAGTTTAAAGAATGAGTAACATATGTTGTTTGTCCTTTTTTTTCTAAGAGAACCAATGACATCACGTGGTGATACAAATGAATTGGATTTAAGTGAGGCAGAGTTGCACAAAGTCATTGACCTCATTCTCTTACCGAATCATCGAAGTCCAAGAGCAAGACAAAAGTTAAGATGATTGGGGATGGCTCAGGATGCAATGGATGACCTTGGTGTCTCTGGTGTCTGAACAAGATCTAAGAGCTCCACAGTGCCTGCTTCAGCCGCCTTCATATCCATTGGAACAAATTGTTCTTATCCTATTCCACCAGTGTAAATCTTCACATGCTTGGGGTAGACATCCCTCTAACTCACCTCTGGCTTTAAGGCTTGTCAGTTACCCTCAACCTGGTTTAGCAAGTCTGCCCAGACAGTTTACAAGGTGTGACCACTGCACATGCTACAGTGTCTTGGAGACACAGGTCAGAGTTGAGTGTCAGGTGGACACCAAAGGTGGAGGAGCAAACTCTTACACCAGATGTGCTAAACCTCCTGAACACCTCATACACTCAACATACAATAAAAAATTATTGGAGAACTACAAAGATACAGCAGATTAGGAATCACCATTAGACATTAAGGCAAATGAAAAGTTTTATTATGTATACCTTAATTTCATTTCCAAAACTAGAATTTCGTTATGTATAACATTTCAACCTCATCTAGATTTCAAATTGAGTCTAGGTTTTGGGAACTATCAAAAACTCTGGCTTTTGTAAGCTCTGACACAAGTCAGTGATTGTCAACCTCTGGAATATTTCTATATATACAATTATTATTAGATTTTAATCACAGTATATTTGTCTGAATCATATTTACAATAGTGTCTTTGCTTAAAGTTTTCTGAATTTACTTCCAATTAATTTAAATAATTATACTTATCATACCTTCATAATGCAATGGAAACACACTCAAAGTAGTTCCAAGGACTATTTAAAATAGTCAAATTTCAGTTACTTTCAGCTAAGGTTTTACCAGATAAAGAAGCGATCATGCTTGCATTACTATCTCTGATTTTCTCTCACTCAGCATATAGCATGAAGTATAACTATAACTATAAAGAAGTATGGTTTGAGGGTCTCCCTCAAAAACTATACAGTCAGTTGTTGGAAAAGGCCTTTTAAAATAAAACATGTAGTTACCTCTACTGCTCACAATCCTTGAAAAAGGAATGAGGAAGAGAAAAAGGAGATCAAAAAGGTTTCTAGTTCTTGCAGAACTGGGTCTTCAAAGTGTGGTACTGTTGTTTTTTGTGTTGTGAATTCCCAGAATGTTAGAAATGTTTATATTCTGGTGGAGGTACAAACAGATATTTCAAATCCAAATATAAATAATTTCAATTTATTGGGGATGAAGGAATGAACTATATGGGGATATAGTAATGACAAGAATAATTCCAACAATGAGAGATACTCAAGAGATGATTGTGATATAATACTATACACATAAATTTATAAAGATGCGGCATCTCATTTCAATGAGCTTGTATCTAAACTTAGTTTTAAAAAAATACCACTAGAGTATTCAAAGGAGGCACTCTATATTACATAATTCATAGGAAAGAACCATTCACCATGTACTGTACAAGAGTGAGAGGGTATGTGTATAAAAATAAATCTTTGGTAGATTTACAAACACTGGCATTTTGAAGTATTCCAAGTATTTACAACTTCTGCAATTACAATGGTATTTGACTACAATGCTTACATAAAACATTTGTATTCGTGATCTGTTATGGTGGTTTTTGATAAACTGTACTATTTATCTTTATGGATGGTGTTACCCACATTGACTATGTTCTCTAACAGATGAGAAGTAAATGGTGACTAATAAAAGAGTCATTCTTGAATCAAAGGTCTTCGCACAGTTGCACTATTATCTTATTAAAACAAAGATGTAAATCAACACCAAATTAGAATAGAAAAATTAGAATAAAATAAAAATGGCACATAATTGATGCAACTCTAACCCCACCCACTTAATAAATTATTGATGATGAAAAACAGAAAATGATTAAAAGAAACAAAATCAACATAACCAAGGACCTGAGTTCAAATTCGACCTCAGACACTTGACGCTTACTAGCTGCGTGACCCTGGGCAAGTCACTTAACCCCAATTGCCTCATCAAAAACAACAACAACAAAAATTCAACATAACCAATGCCATTTCCTAAAGACTGATCTAAATCAATCATTTCAAAAGAGAATCAAAGAGAGCTGAGGAATCACAGTTTGGACTATAAACTTATCTGTAAAATCTTAGACAATGGCAGAAACCTTACTGATGCTGTCTTACAAAACAGCAGGAAATGGCAGAAGTAAAAAAAGTTCAGAGCAGCTTAGCAAAAGATCCAGATCCTGAAAATGTTCATGGATAAAAGTCAATGAAGACAATAGACAAGAAATGGAAAGAAAATCTGTCAGTTTCTGTAACAAATTTTTTTGTATCAATGACAATGAAGCTACTATATTTAGACTCTAACATCACAAATGCCTAGTCTTGCAAGTAGAAGCAGAAAGAACTTACAGAAAACAAAGAAAGAAAGAGAAACTAGATCAGACCAAGTACACAGAGAGGTCAGGCTGGAAGTGACACAGTTCTGAGGATATTAAAACATCAATTTTCAAGCTCTCTAAAAGAAAATATACCAAAGACTCCAAAAAAAAAAAAAATCATAGGCCATAAAATATTACCCAAAAAAAGTAATCATGAAAATATCAATAATAGTGGCTATTTACTCATCTCCATAAAATCTTTATGAGAATAACCTATACACATGCTGAGATACCTTTGATAAAAATATGAGAAGGGAACTGTACAAAGAAAAAATCCTATTTTAGACTACAACTTTATAGTTTCAAAATTGACTGAAAGGTGCAAAGACTATAAAGATCCCACTATAATTATGATTTATTGACTATAAAAAAGGATTGACTCTGCTCAGACAAATATTCCTTAAAAAGGCTCTCCTTCAACAAAATATATTAAAAACATTATAAGAATTG
This sequence comes from Phascolarctos cinereus, assembly GCF_003287225.1. Classification (NCBI taxonomy): domain Eukaryota; kingdom Metazoa; phylum Chordata; class Mammalia; order Diprotodontia; family Phascolarctidae; genus Phascolarctos; species Phascolarctos cinereus. The sequence goes on from NW_027556098.1 coordinate 113,173,088, forward strand.
TTTTAAAATTGTATGATATTCCTTGAAAGATCTTGAGAGAAGTTAATTTTATTTACTATTATATTAATAACTAAATATTCATTGTGATCCACCCTTTTTCTTCATTTTCTGTAAAGGCCCAACTCCTGTTAAGGTCAGTCAGTCTCTGAAGGGCATAGATGATTGATGAAATTGCTCCTAGCCCTCAAGGAACATGCTTCTCATGTTCATCACCCAACTAGGAGACCTAATTTCTGTTTAGAACATAAATAGAATCCAGTCCAGGCAAGCCCTTACCCTGAGGGAAGGAACCTCTATCCTTGATCTCCTTCATTAGAGTTTAGAGTGACCCAGCTCTTGAAGGAGAAAACCCGATGGAGAGTACAGATGGAGATGGCTTCCCCCTGCCCAGATGCCTTGAGGCTGCTCAGTCTCAAGATCAAGTCAAATTCTCGGCAGGAGAAACTGAAGACTTTTAGCCCACCACCTCATTGAATGTCCACCAATGAGGGCTGATTTTCACTTTTCAGGAGATTCCCTTTTCAGAAGGGATTTACGGTGTTCTCCCTTGGTATCTCTGGTTACCAGAGATCTTACTGATTGCTGACTAGCCTAATTAATAAATTTGTTATTAATTACCCAAAACACTCTCTCTCTAGGGGTTTTCATTCATTTCAACCTAAAAGTGATAACCTTGTTCAGTGATCCTTTATTATTATCAAGTAAAGCCAATAGCAGGGAGATGTGTGCTTGCCAGAAGTGTCTGTCATCATCACAACAGTCTATGGATGACGAGGCCCTACAAACACCCCTGTGTGTGGAAGGCATCAAACTGAATGTATCCTGACCAGGAACAAATACAAAGTCTCTTAAATGAGACCCATAATCACTCAAATTTGTTCAGTCTCACTATTCATACAGGAAAGACGAAGTCAATGAAAAATACCTACTGTCCAGTTGTTCAGACCATGATATACATTTGTGAGAGATACATCTATCTTGTATGTTCATCAGTACAGTACTCACATCTCAAATACTGAAGATGGAAAATGTACTGGGCCCAAATTTGAAAAGGAAAATGACATGATAAAAGTATTGATATACTGTTTTAAGGTTTGCAAGTTGCTTTACATTATTATCTCATTTGATCCTCAGAACAACTTTGTACAGCTAATGCTATTATCCCTGCTTTATAGACGAGGAAAGAGAAGCTGGAAATGGTTAAGTGACTTGCCCAGAATCACAGAGCCAATTAAGTATGTGAGGCAAGATTTGAACTCAGGTCTTTCTTACTCCAATTCCAGCACTCTATATCTACTATGCAACTTAGCTGATTTTTCATTCTCTCTATCTATTGGTTCCTTCTCTGATAACTAAAAACATACCCCAGTCCATTTTCCTGTCCCCATCCTTAAGAAACCCTCATTTCATTTTATTACCTCTTAAAGATAGTCTATATTTCTTCTCCCTTTCACCAGCCTTTTCTATGAATTTGGTAACGAAAGGGAGGAGAAGTATATCTATGGGACATTTCAAATTAGATATCCTAGAGATATCAGGCATTCCAAACCAGATATCCTGGAGATATCTAACACTCAATATATGTTCAAAAGGAAATATTGTTTCTCCTCCTAAACCTACTCTCCTTTACCAAATTTACCTATTTCATTTCAGAACACCACTGTCCTTCCAGTCGTCCAGGTTAACAACTTCTATGGCATCCTGAACTTTTAATTCTCACTCACCCCAAATCAGTTGTCAAATCCTATTGTTTCTAATTCTGTAACATCTCTTACATCATTCCCTTACCTCTACTCACACAGCTACTACCCTAGTTCAGGTCTGCATCACCTCACCAGGCCTATTTCAATAGCTTCCTAGTTTGTTTCTCTGCCTCAAATTTCTCCTCTCTTAACTCCATCCACCACATAGCTGATGAGTGACATTTTTCTGGAAGATATGTCTGAGCATGTCACTTTCATACTCAAAAACCAACAATGGTTCCCTATAGCCATTAGGATTAAATACAAAGTCTTCTCTTTTTAAAGCCCTTCACAACCTACCTTTCCAATATTATACATGCTCCCCTTTCCACATTCTATAGTTTAACCAGAAGGCTTATTATTATTATTCCCCACACCTGATACTTCATCTTCTATTTCCACTCTTTTGTATTGACTATCCCCTATGCCTGGAAGCATTCCTTCCCACTTGCACCTCACAGAATCCCTTGCCTCCTTCCTTCAGGACTTACTTAAGCTCCATCTTCTTTTTTATTTTTTTTAGGCAATTGGGTTTAAGTGACTTGCCCAGGGTCACACAGCTAGTAAGTGTCAAGTGTTTGGTCTGAGGCCGGATTTGAACTCAGGTCCTCCTGACTTCAGGGCCGGTTCTCTATTCACTGTGCCACCTAGCTGCCCCTAGCTCCATCTTCTATACAAAGCCTTTCCCAATCCCTCCAGCAGCTAGAGCCTTCTCCACCACATTGTCTTACATTCTTTTGGCATGTATTCTATACATACTCATGCATGCGCGCGCACGCGCACACACACACACACACACACACACACACACACACACACACATATTCTGTCTCCCCTGATAGTATATAAAGTACTTGAAGGCAGTGACTACTTCATTTTTCTCTTTGCAACCCCACTAACACAATGCCTGGGACGCAGTTAATAAAGTTATGATGGTTGACTGGATAGGCTAGCTTGCCTTTGGAAAACTGAACAGTGCTTTTAATAACCCCAATCTTCTCCATGAAACAATTTTTAACACCAATGTTCTTACTAATGATCCTTACTGTATGGCTTCAAGTCAGAGAATACCCCATTTTCCAAACAATTAAAAATGCAAGTCACCTCAACAACAATGGAAACACATATAATAGGCACTAGTAGGCTACAGCATATCACCAAAAACTTGCCTAGAAAATAAAACAGCATATAGTATATTATTTATGGGCCTAACTAGAAAAAATGGATGAATCATGTAATGAAAGAGCTAACAGCCAGCATGCTCCCTTGGTATCTACCCACTGTCAAGATAGTTAGAGAAAGGCCTCCAGCACTTTGGGGACAACAACAGCACAGAAGAAATAAACTTGAATGCATTAGGACCTCTACCAATGGAAGAAGTATCCACATTGATGAGATCACACATCCATCTTTGTAACAAAGTATATCCAATTATGATTTGAGAAGCAGTCAGTTTAACCATAGCTCATAGCTTTTTAACAGCTTTTATCAAAACTGCACAGATACTGCTCTGATATAGCTACAACAGCCCAATGGGATACTGACTATTCAGGTTGGCATCATTAGTGCAGTAATCGCTAAACAACAGAAAAAAAGGTTTTATCTGGTCTTCAAAGACAGATATCTCCATTCTGGTTTTAGAAAAAATGAAGAGATTCAGAAGTAACTATCGAAGGACTTTAAATGTTCTGATTAAAATTATCATTGAACTTGGAAATTCCAATCCTATCAGGCAAAAAATGAGAAATCTAGTGGCAATCTAATCTGCAACAAGCCAATAGAAACAAACCCCCCATCTGATGCCAAAACTGGTATCTCAGGAAAAAAGATCTGAAAAGCACTAATGACCTCAAAGCAAATTACATCACATGATCAGAGCAAACCTGACTCTTAATTGACTATAATGCTGAAAATGCAATTCTAATTATTCATTCTTCTAATTCTAAATTCCTTGAAAACACATTATTCTTTGTATTCCCAATGTGCAAAACAGTACATGTAGTAGTCATGTAGTCTGTCAAATTAATTAATTCATCAAATGTTTATTGAACACAATTATTTAGTGCATGTAAGAAAAGCACTATGTACCTCAGGTGTCTGTTTTAAAAAAAACCTGTGAGACTTATATTTTGAGTAGAAAAAGTACAGATAATAGTCCAATGCTAAAGGTGAGTAAATTTTCCCCAAAAGGAGACATAAATGTCATTTCCTATCTTAGAAAGGAGGAATGAGGAAAATGAAAATTTCATTTTGAGATATCTTATTCCAAGATGGAAATGCTTTATTTTCATAAGGAAATATCCCCATCTTGTGGGCTTTCAGGAGACTATCACAAAAGGTACTTTGGCAATTGCAGACATAAATGTTAACACTCAATTTACAAATAAGCCAAACATATGAACAAGTAGAAGAAAAGCAACGCCCATGAAGGAGATGGAACCATTCTGATGGATGCAAGGCAGAGCTCAGATAATTCATATATTTTAATGACAGAATGAAAAAGATCTGTAAATAATGAGGTCATTATGGAGATGTAACTAACATTTCAACATGTATCTCCCCCCAAACTTCAGTACTTCAGAAATAATATTTCCATATTATTATTGCATTCATGAACAAAAACACCATTACAAGTATCAGCCTATATATGTCAATAGCACTCTAATTCCCTCAGAAAACACTTTTTAAAAATAAAATACCCCAATACATTTCTAAACACCTGTGAAGAGCTAATTAAATTTTATTGTGTTTTTATTATATTCAAGAATAATTTTTTAAAACATAGGCATAGCAGCATTCTCGTCCCGATACATCACTGCATTCACCTGCCACATTCCCATAACCCAAGACCCCAGCACACAACATTTACAACTGCAAAAAGTTGTTATTGTTTACAAATTTGCTATTTGGAAGAAATTCACTTTAAGCAAAGTATAAAATGAATATATAGCTTTCTTAGACCCCTCTACGTTATTTTATTATAATGTACACTCTAGTAATAGACTTCCAACATGATAGTGTTTGAAATCAGTATTGCTACTTGGATTGCCTTTCAAATTTTTTGAAACAAGACTGACTATAAATCAGAAGCTCAGTGGTATCATAAAAACAGAGGTGCAATACTATCTATTCATGAATGCATTCAGGTAAAATAGAGCAAAATTCCATTACAAAAACAGGGTTTATATTATAAGACTATTTCCATGGCCCACTATGGGGCCCAAAGTAGCAGCATGCTGTTACTCTGTTACAGCAAATTTTCTGAAATTAACAATCGTATATAAAGCTTTCTTTAATGCTAATAAAATCTCTTTCTCAAATAAAACTACCTAACTATGCAGAGTTTGCAGAGCAGGCAGGGAGAAAAAAAGAGTTGGTCTCTTTATGGGCATTGCTCTGGCATCAAACACAAGGTACTCAGTTACTTCCTCCTAGAAAAACCTAACAAATCTAACTTTTAAAAATCCACCAAAATTTTTTTTAAATCTTTGTAAAGCCCAGAAAAATGGGAGGAGTATATGAAATACCCTATCTTTTCCTAATAGATTTAAGGCTTGTCTTCACAATCAATTCACAATAGAAAGTCAGAGAATCAGTTTGGTTTCACTACCAGTTCCTAGAGATTATAAATGTAGCTTTTAACACTGTACCTATTAAAAACATATTCTATTGTGATAAATCACTTAGACCAGAGTTCATAGGATCACAGACTTAGAGCTAAAAGGGACCTCAGAGGCTCATTTTATAGATAAGGAAACTGAGGCCCAAGGAAGTTAAATGACTGGTGCAAGGTCACAAATGTCATATGATTCAAAGGCAGAATTTTAGCCCAGGACCTCAGACTCTAGGGCCAACGTTCTCTCCACCATATCATGCACTGTAACGCTGATCATAAATTCCTTATAATAACAGGATTTAGGCCCTTTTCTGAGGAAAGGATCACCACACCTAACATCATTTTACAAAGGAAGAAACTAAAGCCATGAATGAGAATGATCCAAGGTCTCAAAATGAGTTAATTACAGAGTTGAAACTATACTTCTGGACTCCCAGGCCACCATTCATTACACTATACCACAATGCATCTTACTGACACTCTTCTCTTGGCTTCAATGGCACTGTACTTTCCTGGTTTTTATCCTATCTTTCCTACCACTTGTGTTTCCTTTGCTAAGTCTTCTTTATACTCTCCAGCCCTTACATAAGCACACTCTCCAAGCTCTTTCATTGTCTTCTTGATAATTACTCCTTTGGCAAATTCATCCATTCTCATGATTTCAATTATCACTACCAAGGAAATATAATCTACATCTTCCTTACCTATTCTATTTGTAAACAATAACAACTTCTTAGGGTCACAAATATTGTGCATTAGGGGAACTAGAGTTATAGTAAGAGAGCAGGTGAACGTGATAACGTGGAAGAAGGAGATGCTGCTAAGCAAACATCGTTGGTTCCATTTTTTATAGGCCCACAGCATCTTATATGGCACTAGGCTCATAGTAGTAATTTAAGACCTATCTACTGAATCAATGAATCTAGATAAGCAGTGGTCATGTGAATATCCAAATGTCACCTTAAACACAACGTTCATATAAATAGACATTTGTCCACAAACTAATTTGCATCTGCAATAAGTCTATTTCTACTAGTGGAAGCACCATTATAACAGTACTCCAAATTAAAAACACTACACCATCTTTGATTCTTCCTCAGATGCCACAGTCTCCATGAAACCTACTCCAATGTTCCTAAGTAAAATGGATCTCTTCAAATTTCACATGGCACTTTATCACAATCTCTTCTTTGTCATTAACACAGTCCAAACTCCATATTTATTATGAACAGCAGTGGTGTCAAACTCAGATAGAAACTGAGGCCACTAAATTGTACATAAAATCCTTACAGGCCACAAATTGATCTATTTTAAAATGTATAATATATTTATTGAATTCTTATTTATTTTGTTAAATATTTCCCAATTATATTTTACTCTGAGTCAGGCTATATTCAAGCATGTTGTGGGCTGCATGGGGCTCACAGGCTACATGTTTCATACCTCTAGAATAAGGTATGTTTTAGCAGCATATTAGAACATAAGCTCAAAGAGGAAAGGGTCTATGTCATTCATCATCTTTGTATTCCAAGTACCTTGCACACGGATGTTTAATTAAATTGTTGAATTAGCATATATTCTTTAAAATTATTTCATGTATCTTGTTTTCTAATTTTTTTTACATCTTTTAAAATAATGCTGTAAAAATATTGAAGGCAAGCACATCTTAAATTCTTTTATGTCCACTGCAGTGCCTAGCACAGTAGGTGATCAATACTTACTGACTAATGAATGAAGGAACTTTACATGTATTGCATTTAAGAACAATAGTATGGGGGGGGCAGAGTCAAGACGGTAGAAAAAAGGCAGGGACATACCTGAGCTTTCACAAATTCCCCTCCAAACAACTTTAAATAACACCTCAAAACAAATTCTGGAGCAATAGAATCCATAAAAGGACAGGGTGAAACAATTTTACAATGCAAGACAAGTTAGGTCGGCAGAAAAGGTCTGTCGTACTGGGGTGAGAGTAGAGCACAGGCTACACCAGCACAGGCTGGGCCCCAGCAAACCAAGAGTAGGCCTTGGAAGTGACTGAATCAGTCGCTACAGCAGCTTCAAGAACTCTCTTACCACAAATGGTAAAGGGATTGGACAACTGATGAGAAGGAGCTTATAGAGGTCCCCTTTATTGGCAATGGGTAAAGGACTCAGTTACATAACCCAAACTAACATCTGGGTTACAGTCCTGGGTGGCAGTCCAAGGGTGAAGAAAAGCACTAGCACACCAGAACTTACAACTGAAGAAGAGCAGGGACCCCTGGTCAAAGTTTCAGGGCAGAAAAGAATGCTTGTGGCTGCTCACAGACCAGAGCACAGGCCAGGAGAGTAGTGAACACACCTCCCCTTAGATCACATCACCTTGAAAGAAATGAAAGCTTACAGACCTCTGGAACTAGCTCTGAAAACTTAGCTGCCAAGAAAAAACAAAAATAAAACAGAAACTTGGGACCGTGTTCCCTCTACCCCAGCAGCAGAGCCCAACTTTAACATAAAATTAAAAGTCAAGAAGTAGGCTGGAAAAAATGAGAAAACAACAAAAAAAGATCCTGACCATCTGACAAAAACTGCTAGGAAAACTGGAAAGCAGTATGGGAAAAACTAAGTATAGACCAACATCTTACACCATATAGCAAGATAAGGTCAAAATGAGTACATGATTTAGATATAAAAGGTGATACAATAAGAAAATTAGGAGAGCAAGGAATAGTTTACCTCTCAGGTCTATGGAGAAGGAAAGAATTTATGACCAAATAAGAGACAAAGTATTATGAGATATAAAATGATAAATTTGATTATATTAAATTTAAAAGTTTCTGCACAAACAAAACCAATGTAAACAAGATTGGAAGGAAAGCAGAAAGCTGGGAAACAATTTTTATAGCAAATGTCTCTGATAAAGGCCTCATTTCTCAAATATATAGAGAATCTAGTCAAATTTATAGGAATACAAGTCATTCCCCAATTGATAAATGGTCAAAGGATAAAGAGGCATCTGCTTCCGGGAGCCAAGATGGCAGAGTGAAAAGGTAGTCGCTCTCACTCTCCCCTATCAACCTCTGAAAACCCAGAAAATATCAGCCCAGAAAAAAAAAAAACCCTGGAACACCTGAACTAGAAGAAAGACAAGGAGCAGCAGTGCAGTAGCCCAGCAAACGGGTCTCCCAGTGCCTCAGCAAAAACAAGGGGCCCCAGGCAGATAAGTACCCTGCGGCATTCATCTGAAAGGAGGTGAAGAAAACAACCTAAAGGCTTCCTAAAGCCCCGACCTTGCTGATTCCAACCCAACACCAGGTGAGCTGTAGGAGCCCTGAAGCCTCTAATTGTGAAGAAATCCTGAAGCCCAGGTGGTAGAGCAGGCAAACACCAACACCTGGATCTCTGAATGCCTCAGTGAGGGTGGGGGCAACCAGTGGAAACCAGCTCAGAAAACCACCAGGAGTCCCCAAAATCCACCGCAAAGGAATCTCCCAGTGCATTAGCAGAAACGAGGGAGACAACACTGCAGGGGGCCCCAGGCAGATAAACATCCTGCAGCACCCATCTAAAAGGAGCTGAAGAAAGCTAAAGGAAAGGAAAAGCAGGCAACCTAGAATTGCCTGAAAGTTCCAGCCTTGCTGATTCCAGCCCAACACCAGGTAAGCTGCCAGAAACCTACAGCTTCCAATTCCCAGCATAAGAGGCCCCAGAACACAAAGCCAGTGACCAAGACCTAGGCTCCCAACACAAGAAGCTTGGGTCAGTACCCTCTGTTCCCCAGCAGGAGAGCTCAATCTCTTTAAAGGCCAGGGAATAAAGAAACACCATGAGTAAAAAGAAATGTACCATAGATTCATATTATGAGAAGAGTGAAGATCAAGACAGAAATTCTGAAGAGGACAACATTGTCAACAAACCCACATCTGCAACAACAAAAGGGAATATGAACTGGTCTGAAGCCCAAAAAGCCTTCTTAGAAGAGCTCAAGAAGGATTGTAATAGTCAAATGAGAGAGGTAAAGAGTCCTTCAAAAATACAATTGGCCAATTGGAAAAAAAATACACTGAAGAAAACAAGTCCCTAAAAAACACAATTGGCCAGTTGAAGAAGGAAGTACAAAAACTAACAGAAGAAAACAATCTGTTAAAAACTAGAATTGGACAAATGGAAACTAATGTCTCTATGAGAGAGCAAGAATCAGTCAAACAGAAACAAAAAAATGAAAAAATAGATGAAAATGTAAAATACCTCATCAGTAAAACAACCGACCTGGAAAATCGACTCAGGAGAGACAATTTAAAAATTATTGGACTACCTGAAAATCATGATGAAAAAAAGAGCCTGGACAGTATCTTTCAGGAAATCATAAAGGAAAACTGCCCAGAAGTCCTAGAACCAGAAGGGAAAATAACCATAGAAAGAATCCACCGATCACCACCTGAAAGAGATCCCAAATTGACAACGCCAAGAAATATAATAGCAAAATTCCAAAATTACCAGATGAAAGAGAAGGTGCTGCAAGCAGCCAGAAAGAAAGAATTTAAATATCATGGAACCACAGTCAGGATTACACAGGACCTTGCAGCTTCTACATTAAAAGACGCAGGGCATGGAACATGATATTCCATAAGGCAAAGGAGCTTGGAATGCAGCCAAGGATCAATTACCCAGCAAAAATGAGCATCATTTTTCAAGGGAGGAGGTGGATATTCAACGAAATAGGAGACTTCCAAACTTTCCTGATAAAAAGACCAGAGCTCAACAAAAAATTTGATCTTCAAGTACAGGACTCAAGAAGGACTTAAAAAGGTAAATGGGACAGAAGGATACAATATGTTGTTAATAAGGGGGGGGCTGTTTAAACCCCTACAAGGGAATATGAGACTTGCAACCCTTGAGAACTGTATTGTTATTACACCTTGTTAAAGGAGTATACATAAAGAGGGTGGATATTAGTTGACTTTGATGTAATGATAAAAAAAAATCTAATCAAGTGGGTTAAATGGATCCAAATAAGTGGATCAATCTGATCTTAGAAAAGGTACTGAGAAAGGAGGAGGCAGACAAGGGTAAATTACATTACAGGAAAAGACACAAAATCCTATTATGGGGGGGGAGTATTGTTTGAACCTTACTCTCATCAGATTAGGCTCAAGAAGGGCATAATATAATCAGTTAGGTATAGAAATCTAACTTGCCCTATAGGCAGTAGGAGGGAAAAGGGGAAAGAAAAGGGAGGGGGGAAAGAAGGGAGGGAAGCAGCAGTAAGACTAAAGGGGAAGAAAAGGGAAAGGGATAATAAAAGGGGGAAGGGACTGAAGGAGGCGGTGGTCAAAAGCAAAACACTAGTGAAGGGGAGATGTAAATGTAAAGCCTATATCAGATTGTGTGCAATCTTGGGAGGGTGGGGGGGAGGAAAAGGGAGAAAAATTTTCAACTCAAAAGCATAGAAAAAATTAAAAAAATTTAAATAAAAAAGGATAAAGAGGCAGTTTTCAAATGGAGAAATCAAAGCTATCAATATCAACATATAGTAGAAATGCTCTAAATCACTTATAATTTTTTTTTGTTGAGGCAACTGGGTTTAAGTGACTTACCCAGGGTCACACAGCTAGTGTCAACTGTCTGAGGCCAGATTTGAACTCAGGTCCCCCTGACTCCAGGGCTGGTGCTCTATCCACTGCACCACCTACCTGCCCCTCTAAATCACTACTGATTAGAGAAATATAGATTAAAACAACTCTGAGGCACCCACTCACACCTATCAGATTGGTTAATATATCAGAAAAGGAAAATGATAAATGTTGGAGAGGTTGTGGGAAAATTGGGACACTAATGCACTAGAGTGCATGGTAAAATTGTGAACTGATCCAATCATTCTGAAGAAGAATTATGAACTATGCCCAAAGGGCAATGAAACTATGCATACCCTTAGAATCAGTAATACCACTACTAGGTCTGTATCCCAAAAAGATTAAAAAAAAAAAAGGAAAAGACCTTTTTACAAATTACAAACTTACGAAAATTTACAAAATTACAAAAATAGTTACAGAAGTTCTTTTTGTGGTGGCAAAGAGTCGGAAATTGAAGAGATGCCCATAAATTGTGGAATGGCTCACCAAGTTGTTGTAGAATACTATTGTGCTATAAGAAATGACAATCAGGATGTTCTCAGAAAAACCTGGAAAGACTTACATGGACTGATGCAAAATGAAATGAGCAGAACCAGGAGAAAAGTGTACACAGTAACAGCAATACTGCACAACGATCATTTGTAAATGACTTAGCTATTCTCAGCAATACAATGATCCAAGACAATTCCCAAGTTCTTAATCTGAAAAATGCTATCCAGATCCAGGGAAAGAACTGATGGAATGAATGCAATTCAAAGCATACTTTTTTTTACTTTATTTTTTGGGGTGTTGTGGTTTTTTAGGTCTATGTTTTCTTTCACACTATGACTAATTTGGAAATATGTTTTGTGTGACATGTATAACCTACATCAAATTGCTTGCCTTCTCAATGAGGAGGGAGGTGAGGAAGGGAGAGAAAGAATTTTGAACTCAAAGTTTTAAGCAACAAATGCTGAAAAATGTTTTTACATGTAATTGAGGAGGGGAATAAAATATTAAATAAAAAAGGACAATAATGTTATTGGATGTTTGATCAGTCAAAACATTACTAGATTTCAATCTTCTCTTCAGGACCTCATTACTAAAAAGGCATAAAAAAACTGCAAAAACTCACAAAATGATTACTTGTTTAGATACTATAATGTACAGGGAAAAGTTGCAAAAGCAGGTGTTATTTAGTTTAGTGAAAAGGAGGTTAAAGGGTAGACCTAAATAATAGCGACCAAAAAGTCTTTGTTTCCCTTCAGAAAAAGAACTCGTACATGAAGAATATAGATTAAATATAGGGAGGAATTTACTCTCAAGGAATGGCCTGCCTAGAAACACAGAAAAGGAAGGGGATTGTATATGTGTGCATGCATGCATGTGTGTGTATATGTACATATGTATATATCTCCTCCTGCAAATATATTCAAGGATCTAGAAAGCAAAACAAAAAACCTACCAAATAGACAATATGCAGGTCATTCTCTAAAACAAAGCTTTTCATAGCTCTCTGAAGGTCGGCAAATATATCCAGGGCCTCAGATGGAGAAAGAGATGAAGAAAGAGTGGCTGAACCAAGGTGGGTAGGATGATATACTTTTTCTAAAAGAAAAGCAAATATTAAATTCAAAAGATGAAGTATTTTCTATTCTAGAAAGAATCAAAAAACTGTAAGCGTATCTTGCAGATTCTAATAGAAACATAATTGGCTTTTTTCTTCCATTTTTGGATACCATAAATTCTTGTCAAGCAGACATTCATCCACTTTTGGACTATTCTGAGCAAAAAAAAAATATTCATGAAGTCACAAGGTGATATGAAAAAATATTAACGTTAAACAAAGTATTTACAAGTAATTATCAACAAAGTCTCAACCAGGACTTTTTGTGAAGAAGAAACAAAAAAAGCCCAAACTGAAACCTATATGAATGTACTGAACTGGCCACAAAGTGTTAAATCGGCATAGAGGCTCAATTTATATGCAGTTCTAAGAAAAGCACAAAAAGTAATTGGTAATATTCAAATTGCAAACATAGTCTACAGCTAACATCTGAGGTCTCTTTCAAATCTAAGAGCCTAAAATCCTCAAAATCTAAAATATACCTTCTGGTTATTCTTATTTTCACTTTCCTAATATTTTATGATTAAGAAGAGCAACAAATCAGCATGCAAATAGTTCCTATTGCTGTCTTCTGATTTGGTGACTCTTTTCCAGGAACACCCCAAGAGGAGCTAGTTCTGAGCCACCTCGAGTTTTCACTGGACCAATGAGAACTGGTTGTGTTATACACAAACAAATGAACACATCAGAGCAATATGGATAGTGCTGAGCCACAGGACAGATAACCTCTCAATTATATCAGCTCCCTTCATAACAATTTTTCAGTCTTCAATTGAAGATAAGTTCACTATATTTGCTTTTCTCCCATGTTTGTTTCTCTAATAAGAGTTTACAAAATTCAGCAATAGGGACAGGAAATTGCCAGTTATTAATATGTAAAGAAAAAAGCAAATTATTTAAGGCTTGGCTTTTCAATATCATAGGGGGAAAAACTAAAGAAAGCTTTTCATTGTCCAGAAACCATAAGCTTTAATTATATGTTTTGCTATTTGATATTTTCATTTGTCCCTTGACAATCCAATTTCCACTTAATTTCTAAGTAACCATGCAGAAGATAAGCAAGTTGACAAAAATGGAAATGTCATTTTTACCTTTTATTTCAACATTAGCTTCTGAAATCTGAATGAATTCATTCTCTAGTAGCCACATCACACAGTCTTCAATTGCTCCACGCTCTTCCTGTTGGGTTTTCTGCTTTTCCCCTTTCACACTTTTCTGGTTTTCCATTCTCAGACTCGCAGCCAAAAAAGTACAAGAAGCATAATTCTGTACATCTTTTGGTGTATTGGCAACTCCACCAACTATTATCTAGTAAGTAGAAAAAATTATAACTTATCATAAAGTAAAAAGATAATTGACACAAAAAAATAAAAGAAACAAATAAATTCATTTTGCCAAAAACTCTTCAGGATTTGGTTGTCAAAACTAGCAGCATTATTCTCATTCCAACTGACAATTTGAAAAAATGGAAAATTTCTTTAAAGTAGAAAACTGGCTGGCTCTTTTTTTCCTATCCAAAAACAAATAGATACCACCTGAATGAAAGAATTTATAAAATTCTGGTACTAGCAAAACATATTAAAGTTGGGATTGCTGTCCTAAATTTTAAAGATGATAACTGACTAATCAAATTAATTATCTCATTTTTTTCTTTTGAAATTTATAATACATTGCTCTTCACAGCTTACATAATCTGATCTTTTGTCTAAAGAGAAGAAAGAAGTCAATTCAGAGAGAGATTAGGGCCACTTGATTCTAATACTCAGTCTTTTGGGGGCCATGTTGCATCACATTTTTATAATTACAGTTTGAAACAGATAAATACAACACTAGCTATTCTAAGCTTTAGGGGAGCGCTATCCAAAGTCAGAAAAAAACCTAGATAATTGAAAAGTCCATCTATATATTATTTTTCTAAATAAATACATAAAATGAAAACTTTTACTTCTTTAAGTTCCTTTGTTTTATTGTAGGGCAAAAGAAAAAGTGGTGTCCTGGTCTGCTCTCCCTTACCTCCAGGATAGCTCGTATCATACTGGCAGTCATCTCCCCTTCCTCTCTTCTTTGCAGGCTGCTGCACACAGGTTTGAGTGACCCCTGAAGGAGACCAATGCCTTTTGATTTCTCTGACTTCTTGCAGACTAAGATACTCTCACCTACAAACAATGCAAATGTGTCAGATCCTACTCTTATTTCTATAAAACAGCCAATTTGAATTTTCATTTGCTATTTAATATTTAGTTATCTTTTTCTTCTCTTACTAACTCCCTTTATCATATTCTCTGACATTAGACAACCTCTCTCCCACTTTACTAAAAAGACTGAGGCCTCTAGAGATCTTCTTCATCTCTCCTACCATCCTCTACTCATTCCTTTCAGTTTAAGAGAAAGAAACTCTCCTTCTTGCCAAAGTTAAGCCCTTCATTTGTGGCCTCAGTCCCCACCTTCCCTCCTCCTTCACCTCTCTCATCTTCAACCTCTCATACTCTGCCTAGATCTTCTGTATTCTAAAAATACCCACCTCTGACTCTGCTATATCTACCCGTCCTCTCTCTTTTCTTCTTTGCTGCCAATCATTTAGGAAGAATAGGAGCCTACACTTGCTACCACTACTGCCTCCATCTTAGACCCCCTGCAATTTGTCTTGTATCACCAATGTTCTACTGAAACTGTTCTGGTAACCAATGGCCTTATTTTCAAGTCCAATAGCCTCTTCTCAGTCCTCATCCTCCTTGACCTTTCTGTAATATGGGAAGCAGGTGGTACTGCTGATCACCATCTCCTCCAGGATACACAATGTTCTCTGGATTTTCATGATACTGCTTTTCTTTTTGGTTTTTTTTCCTGTCTGACAATTCCTCAGTCTCCTTTGCTGGATCATCAGCTGGGGATCATATCCTCTTACTGTGGGTGTAATCCCAAGATTCTCTCTCTTTTCTCTAGATATATTTTCTAGACATTAAACCCATGTAGCTTCCATAGATTTAATCATTATCTCTAAACTGATTTCAGAGATAGATATAGATATAGATATAGATATAGATATAGATATAGATATAGATATAGATATAGATATAGATATAGATATAGATATAGATATAGATATAGATATAGATATTCAGCTCTGGTCTTTCTCCTGCGCTCCAGGCCTCCCCTCCCCATGCAATCAACATAAGTCTAGTGGACATTTAAAACTGGATGTCCTGGAGATATCTCAAGTTCAACATTTCCAAAATTGAACTCATCATTTCCCCTAAGCCTACCTCTCTTCCAAGCTTCCCCCGATTTGCTGAGGGTAACCACTATCCGTCTAGTCACCAGGTTCACAACAATGCTGTACTCCCCATGCTCACCCCACAAATCCACTCAGATGACAAATCTTGTTATTTCTACATTCAAATCTCTTAAATTTGCCCCTTTCTCTCCACTCACACAGCCACCACCCTAGTTCACACCCTTTCAAATTCTCATCTAAACCATTGCAATAGCCTCTTAATTGGTCTCCCTGCCTCATGCCTCTCCTCACTCAATCTATCCTCCAAACTTTTATCAAAGTGATTTTACCAAAATGCAAATCTGACCATGTCACTTCCCTATTCAGTAAACTCCAGCAGCTCCCTATTACCTCTAGAACAAATATAACTTCTTCTGGTTGACATTTAATACCCTTCAGAAGTAGGCCCCAAACCACCTTTCTCATCTTATTACAGTGAACTAGATAGTACAGCAGATCTGGATTTAGTCTGGAATACCTGAGTTCAAATCCTCCCTCAGATGATTAACTAGCTGTGTAACACTCTGTCAATCTTTATTTTCTCATTTACAAAATGGGGGTAATAAAAGCACCTACCTCACAAAGTTCTTGAAGATCATGATATATGTAAGACACTTTGCAAAGCTAAGCTATAAGTTAACGATAAACTCTTACCATTAAACATTACTCCTCTTCGTGCAAACAGACCTTTCTCTTTTTTCTGTGCTCCTCACACACAGTACTTCATGGCCCTGTGTCTCTCCGCTAGCCATTCACTGTTCTTCCTCACCTGTCTCTTAGAATTCCTCACTTCCTTTAAGACTCAGCTTGAGCCACCTTCAAAATGAAGTCTTTCCTGATCCCTTTCCTTATCTAACTGCTAATGCCTTCCCCCCCACAAAATTACATTAAATCTATTTTCTATCTATATGTGGATGCGTCTGCCCTGATAGAATGTAAGATCCTTAAAGGCAGGGACTGTTTCACTTCCATCTATCAGGAACACCTACCACAATACTCGTTGATTCACTATGTCACACTGAGGGACATATCCTCAATGAAAATGTTATTAAATGTCTAGATATCTCAAAAGATCAGTTTGTCCTCTTCTGTCATGTTTCACCACTAACAGGAGCTTCCTTGCTTCTCCAACCCCCTGCCCTGGCCCCAGGACATTCTATAACCAATGCAAGGGTTCTAGCCAGGTGGAAGAAAGATCAACTACCACCAATACATTCTCCATGCTTGCTGCTTGACTGTTCACATGGCTTAAATGATATGGGAGTCAACAGCTCTCTTCTTTGCAGTGATACTAAGAACCACTACACTTCACCACATGCTCTGCCACTCCCTTCTAGTGTCCCCCAGGCTACACAATCCACCCTAGATCTATGCCCTGAGGTCCTGGCACTGTCATCAGACCTCTTTATATAACCTACATAATCCTGGGCCTTGCCATCTACCCAAATGCAGCACCCTTAGGCCTTCTGGTCTTTTCATCAGCTAGAATTTTTCTTTATGTGTTGTTTTCCTCAATGAGAGAAAGCTCCTGGAGAAAAGGAATTTTTTCTCTCTGTATGCTAAATGGTTAGCCAAATGTATTCTCTGACTGCATTTTGGTATTCCTGCACTATGGTCAACCATGCCCCACAAAATCCCAATGAAATGATTAAAGTGCAAAGGACAATGAAGGCTCTATGAAATAACTTCCTAACTGAAGTAACTTCCTAAAAACTGACAAAACATAGAACTTTGGCCTCCTGGTAGTATTAAACGTCAGTCAACCAAGCAGCCTCCACAGCAAAATAGAAGATATATTCCCCAAAAAATCAAGAGGTAGCTATCACATGAACTGGATTTGGTACTGACTTTTACTACAATACTATAAAGCTACACACCCTCTAAGTAAGCAGGAAACCCCAGAAAACTTCTTCCCCATTTCCTCTCTCTCTTAGAGTCCATTCACGTTTCCATTTCTAGTATTGGAATTTTAGGAATTCATTGAAATTATCTGAGTATTTCTGAAAATAGTTTCTGAGAGCCTTTAATGGAATTCTGTCACTGACAACAGAAACTAAAGTCGAAAGAGTAGAATCCAATAAACTTTGTATTTACTTATGCAGGCACATGTTGTTTCTCCTCAACAGAATATGGGGAGGAAGAATATAGTTGAAGAAGTGTTACAGGTCTGAACTTCAATCAATCAATGAACAAGCATTTATGATACACCCACTATGTGCCAGGTATCATACTAGCTGCCAAAGATACGAATACAATGAATTAAACAATCCTTACTCACAAGGAGCTTGCATCCTAATAGAACTCAACACTCACCGATAAAAAATATCTATTTAACAACATGAACATCAGAGACACAGTGGAATGAAGTGACCATGCCACCCTGGAGTTCCAAATATCAAAGAAAGAAAAGAACAGGTCCTTAGACAGGTCCACCAGTTGTAGGAATAAATATAATGTTAATAACAGCAAAAAAATAACAAGGCACAACTCACTCAATTCTCTCTGTCTCTCTCTTTTACAAACACACACACACACACACACACACACACACACACACAGAAAATGGTTTTCAAAATGATGAACATATAGTAAGAGAATACCTAGCCATATAAATGACTTAGGCTGAAGGTATAGATTAATCACATTCCAGAATACTGAAGGAACTTCAGATATATCTTAGAGCCATTTAGAAGTAATAATGAAGAAATCATAGCAATTAAGAGCAGTTACAGAAAACTGGAGATAGGTAAATGTCCCAATTTTTTTATACAGGGAAAAGGGTCGATTCCATGGTAAGTTTGACAAGCATTAACACTCTATCACATGAATATAATGATGTTCAGGAGGATTTAAGGGCTAAAAGAAAAACAGGGCAGATTCTTTTGGCCCTTATTGTTATTATGAAATGGTCCTGAAAGCCTGACTTCATATGCTAGATGTGTTAACATCTAGAATCTAAGTTAATTAATATTAGAATTAAAGAAAAGTATACTTTTGTGTTTTTTGAAGGTCTCTGTACAGTGGTTGACTGAAATAGAATACTGTCAGAAGTGTAGTACCAGGGGCAAAAAAATGTAGAAGAAAAAGATAATATAAGCTTATAAATCCAATGCCTCCCAGGATCAGTTGGGTATTTTCTTGGTGCACTCATTTTGTGATGGTATCTTTTTTTTATGTATCAGTAGCACAGTGTGACAAAACAACCAATAACCAAAACAACTAATTTTGCTCCCAAATTTGGGGGTGGGGGGGTTTTCCCCCATCAATGAAGCTATAATAAGAAGTTGTCAAGTAGGAAATAGTTTTGCATCAAATATCTGTGATTAAAGTGATTGAAGATATATATGGAACTGATACAAGCATTATTTCTAAAAGTCATTCTTCAATATCTAAGTGGTCAAAAAATACAGTTTTAAAGAAAATTATAATCAACAATTTTTTAAAAGCTACATATCATTAGTCATAAAAGAATGTTACTACAGCTCTGATTTAACCTCATACACGACAAACTGGAAGAGATGATAAAACATGGAAATAAACAGTGAAGGAGGAACTGTGAAAAGAGAAGTACAACCAATATACTCTTGGCAGAACTGCATATTGTTCTGGAAAACAATTCCAGATCATGTGAGCAAAATTCCTATGACTATTAGGTGTACAACTATTCTCCTATACCCATGAGAGAAAGAAGGGTCCTATGTATAACAAAATTCATAGCAGTCCTTTAGTGGTAGTAAAAAAAAAAGGGGGGGAATCGAGTAGGTACCCACTGTTTGGGGAAAGGCTGAACAAAATATGATATATGGATGTAATGTAGTATTTATTATACCATAAAAACCAATGAATATGAAAAATCCAAAGAGGCATGAGAAAACTTATATGAAGTAATGCATAGTAAAGAAAACAGAACCAAGAGAATATACAGTGACCACAATAACATAAGCAATGAAAGCAATGTTTAAAAAATCAGAACTGAAGTATTTCACAAGGAACAATGGCTCCAGAGAATCAGTGACAGAAAAAATACATTGCCCTCCTCTCAGTATAAGGATGACACAAAAGTATCACGTACAAAATTTTGCATAAACTGTCAGATTTGGAACAGTTTTCCTTAATTGTTTTTCTTTATTATAAAAGAAAAACTTATTTGGGGGAAGAAAAGGAGGGGTGGGGGGGGAAGACATAGAAGAAAAAATGTTATTGGAAACCAATATTCAGAACACTCAACTGCATCTATAATTACATCTATTTTGAGGCTTACTTCAACAGCTGAGACTGCAATGCATCCATGCCTAGTTATCCTATGTGATACATCCTCCCATAAATTCACTACAGATATAGAGAGGCCAACCAGTGAGCTAGCAGCCTTCCTCACTTTCTCCTAACATTACAAATATAGTAGTGAAGCACTCAAGATGTGCAGCTGTTTTCCCTTAATCTTGTCATGTGATCAGTCCATTTCCTTTTTCATACATTTGCCTAATGATATCCTTTACTCTGATTTTTCATCAAAGTTTTTATATGTGGCAGTCTGCTCACCCCCACCATGCATCGCTCTATTCTCTTCTAAGAGAAACACATTTTTAATTCCTCAGAAAGAATATTGGCATTAAAAAAACAGATCTTATTTCTGGAAGAAATTGGGAGTAACTAGGTGGCACAATGGATAGAGTACCAGACCTAGAATCAAGAAGACTTATCTTTCTGAGTTCAAATCTGGCGTCAGACACTTACAAGCTGTGTGACCTTGGGCAAGTCACTTAATCCTGAATGCCTCAGTTCCTTATCTGCAAAATGAGCTGGAGAAGGAAATGGCAACCCACTCCAGTATCTTGACAAGAAAACCCCAAATGGGGTCACGAAGAGTTGGACAAAACTGAAACGACTGAACAACAACAACAAAAGAGCTTTGTAAGAGACAAAAAGGACCTATATACACAAAAATATTAATAACGGCTCTTTTTGGAGTGGCAAAGAAGTAAAAATTAAGGGAGTTCCCATTAAAATGAGGAATGGTTGACGTGACACATGAATGTAATGGAAAAGATTGGGGAAATTATCTCACATAATCATGATGCTCAAGTAGAATCTATACTTCCACTTCACTGTCATCTGAATTGATTAAAGGAAGAATATACACATACACACACACATAGAGATGCACTGAACTAGGTACAGAAATACATTTCATTTGACAGGGAAACTGGAGGGGAAGGAAGATTTAGAGGGAGGGTAGATTAATGAAGAGATTAGTCCTAAGCAAAACAAAGTCTAAGGCTGTATAAAAATATTTATAGCTCTTCTGAGGTAGCAAAGACAATCTGAAGGGGTACACACAAATCGGAGAATGAACAAGTTATGGTATATAAATAACGATGGATTACTATTGTGCTGTAAGAAATGATGAAGTTTGTATGACCTGACGCCAAATGAAGTAAATAGAAGCAGGAAAACACTTACACAATGACAGCAAAATGACAGGCAAACTTTGAAAGGATTAGGAACTAACTCTTACTAGCATGAGGATCAACTACAATTCCAGAGGACTAGTGATAAGAGGTAAAGGACTGAGAGTGAAAAATGAGACAATTTTTTACATGAATATTTGTTTTGATTGATTTTACATGTTTATGACAAAGTTTGTTTTTCTTTCATTCTCAAGTAGAAAAAGGGGGTTTGGAGGAGAAGGGTGAGAGGGCTAATTTTTGCTGATTGACAAAAATGAAATATAATTTTTTTAAAGCAGATACTTTGTTAGAACAGAACATTATGTCCTACTGAATCAAATGTTCTTTTATAATCAACAAACAATAAAAACACTGTGATTTTGTATTCACTACATCTTTCAATAAATTGCATCATAACAAAAATGTGGTCTACAGTGGAATGTTGCTAGTGGAAGATTTCTGTTAAAAATGATGATGTGAAAGGTTATAGTCAAGCCAAACTTCACTAAGAAAATCCCCAAAGATTTTTAAAGGGCAACATATGAAAAAATGACCAACAAAACCAAAGCGAAACATCAACAAGCTCCTCCATCCAGTCTCAAAGGAGAAAAAATGATTCTACCACAAAGATTCTAAGAGTAGATGAAAAAAAGGAGAAAAAAAAATTAAATTGGAAATCCTGAAGAAAAAAACTGGAAAGAGAAACGAAAAAAAAACTCAGAATAGAAAGTATAAAACCCTACACTAGTATACTAGCTAAAAAAAAAGAATGGAGCAAAGAATACTCAACGACTCAGACAACAAGAATTATTAGAACAAAGTCAAAAGACTGAAAAATTAGAAAAATATGCATGTGTGGTAATTACTATCAAAAGCTGACCTGCAAAACAGGTCAAGGAGAGATAATTCAGGAATTCCTGAAAATCATGACTAAACAAAAACTTGGATACAATATTTCAAGAAGTCATAAAAGAAAACTGCCTATATCTACTAGAAACCTGCCTTCTGAAAGAAACTCCAAAATGAAAACACTAAGGAATATAATAACAATAATCCAGAGGTTCCAAGTCAAAGAAAAAATATTGTAAGCCACCAGAAAGAAATATTGCATATTTAAAGAAACCATAGTCAGGATCACACAAATTATGTTGCAAATATGAAAAGGAAAAAATAATCTTTGGAATATGACATCCAAAAAAGGCAAAACAATATCATTTGTAAAAGCCTGTCTGCTCCCTTTTAAAATTTTCATTGAGGATGGCTTTGCTTTTAAATAGAGGTAGATAGATTTATAGATCAGAAGATGTCTGGTCTCCTTTTTTAAAAATAAAGCCTGAGATTTTTCTGTAGCATTAATATCTTCCATTTTCTTCAGAAAACTTCTGATTTTGTTTTGCATGACTTCAGATTTGTGACAGATTTTGTTATTTCCCATGGGTAGAGAAGGCTAGGGGGAGGGAAAGAATCTGGAACTGAAAATAAAATTGAATAGAAAAAAAATTAAAAATATGAAAATTTCTGACTGATTCTTCAATGTCCTCATAACTGTGTCCCTCCAACAAGAATCTATTTTATGTACAATTAGTATAATCCAGCTACTTTTTTTGTCATTTTCTTTAGTAACATTCCTACCTTTTATAAAAGGTACTTGTACAGAGTAGGCTCTTAATAAATGCTTACTGACTTTTATATGAGAACATCTGGTGTGAGAGATGATCTCTCAGAAGTGAAGCCTCCTCAAAGGGTCATTAGTTCTTGTTAATGGTTCTGGTATTGTTGCTTTTGAGTGGTACATGTGTACTAACGCTAAGTGAAGACCCCTCAGAATACAAGACCCCCTCCCCTACTCTTAGATAGTGTTAGCAGAAATTCCTGAGCCATAAGAGCATCCTGTCTATCTCATCCTCTAGCCAGTTATATGACCTTGGGTAAAAGACTGATGAAGCTATGAGGCCCTGAAAATGAGAACATGCTAACATAATTTCTACACCTCTTTGTTCTCTCTGTTACTGGGGTAGTTTTTACATGAATAGATTATACACCTGAGGCTCAACCAATGAGCCAACAGGAACGGGGTTAGCATGGGCTGCTGCCTTAGGTCTATACAATCTTGCCTTAAACAAAGAGCACTCACACTCTTGGGGCAGCTTAGGCAGCACGGGGGTGCCCTTTCTCAAGAAAGTCAATAAAGAGATTCCTCATTTTTTGCAAACTTTAGTCAAGGCTCTGGTTTTTAATTTGGGTAGGTGGTCTCTGTCCCACATATCTGGGATTGTGAAGAGTACACACATGGTAGTTCAATTCATGGTGGAAAAAAAGTTGTGGTAAAAATATTTACTGATATTTTCCACTTTTCTTTTATGTATTTTCTCATTCTTCTACTTTCCATCCTTAAATGTCTTCAGGATAACTTTGTTGGGTCTCTTGACAAACTTTTTTTAAAGTAATTTAACCTGTTTTTCCTTGTTTCATGAGATGATACTATTTATAATCATCTATCTTTTCTCTGTAACAGTATTACAAATGAGTTTATATTTTAAAGCAATGTTATTCTTGGCTGCTATCTCTCTTCACTTGGTAAGTAAGTCAAACATCTGCACTCCAAGGCACTTTTTAGTTTTGCAAAGTGAGAATGGGGTTTAAAAAAATATATTAGATTTTTTTAAAAAAGGAAAGGGAAATTGACATAGATGAGTGATTTCTTGCATTCCATTAAATTCTTCTCCACTATTAAGATGCTTCCTCACAACAACTTCCCCAAGGCAAGAAGACACTTAGTTTTCAGTAGTTTTGAAATTCCATATTTTATATTTAGTTCAGTTAGTCATTTTCTTATTCCTTCACCTGGGGTCCATAGACCATTATGGGATCTATTTCAGAGGATTTATGAACTTGGACAGGGAAAAATTAAATCATGACTTTCACTAGCTTTTAGTTTCCTTTGTAATCCTTTGAATTTTACTATATACATTTAAAAACATCATTCTGAGGAGACCATATGCATTATTATGCATATTACCCATTACAATTAGCAACTATTTGATAGACAGTAATTTCCTAACTTAGATTGGTCATGTTCTTAGACAACATTACTATGTTCTACTTACCTACTGTGTCAACACCTTTCCTTCCTGCCCTTCCAACCATCTGCTTATAAGTGAGAATATCAAGACATTTTCCATTAAACACAGGAGTCCGAATAATCACACGGCGGGCAGGCAAATTCACTCCAGAAGAAAGTGTAGATGTTGCTGCTAAAACACGAATGAGGCCTTGACGAAATGCTCCTTCAATAATATCCCTCTCCTCAAAAGTGAGACCTGAAAAGGTAGGTTTCCATAAATGTTTAGTGAAGAACTTAAACATAGCTATAAGTACATCAAAAAAATCCTGTGATAACTACTTTAAATTTTTAGAAATGCTAAAAACTGGTAATTAAGGAATCAAAAATGGTCAACTGACTTATAAAAGAAACACAGTCTGTCGTTAGCTCCCAATATTTGTTTTGACAAACTGTTTTTATGTGATCTTGTAAACTTTTCTCCCTCCCTTAAGAAATAAATGATATGTAAAATATACATTTTAAATGAAAATGAATTATAATTTATTTCATTTTTAACTTTTAAAACATATTGTGATAATTAGCTAAATTTTGGAATGGCACAGAACAAAGAATGGCCATCAAGGCTTTAATATGAAGTCCCAAAGAATCAAAAGCACAGAAAAACTACTCCTTTAGAAGTTACCTCCTCAGCCTAACCAGCTCTAAATTCCAAGTCAGTTCATATCTTCTGATATATTAACAAATCTTACAATTATGTAGATTTTTATGTGCTGGTTTTACTTTTATTTTACAGCTGGGATGATACAATCTCTTAAACATTAAGTGTCTGGGCACTGGGTATGGCTAACTGGAAATCAAATTATATAAACATATAAAATAAATCATAAAATCAAGAAATGCTGACTTTTTAAATGAGGCTGCTTTAAGAAATCAGACTCAATTCTAATGATTTCTGATTCTGTTTGCAGGCTACCTGCATGATGAAATGCCACGCCCCACGGTACAGTTTGTTGCAGTACAGAGTCCAGTCCAGAAGGCAAGCGTTTTAACTGATCCATCACTTCCAGGAGTCCCTTTCGGTCCAATGTAACTGGGTGAAGTTCAGGTGGCTTTACCAATCCTTTTATAAAATAATTTTTAAAAGACCTTCACTAGCCATTATAAAGCAAAACCATTACTTCTCCTCCCATCCACTATTCTTATATGTAAGTGAGATATTCCTATAATCGAGTCATTTTTTCCTATGGATTGTTGTTAAATGACTATGTTCACATATTTTAATAGCTATCCTTAACCAGTAAAAATTATGGATGATCTTCTGATTATATGGTTGAGTCAGAGGTATATTCATTTGTGTGTATATGTGAGTATGTGTGAGCAAGTGTGAGTGTGTGTGTGTGTGTGTGTGTGTGTACCCAGATCTTTATCATCTCTACATAGCAAGAAATGCACCAAATAAAGTAAAACAAGAAAAAGTGGGGATAAGGGAGAAAACTTCACAAAAAAGAATAGCAGAAAAATTCAAAAAGATGAGTAAACAGAAGACAGAGCAATGAACAAATACTATAGAGTAAAACGACGCAATATAAAAATTCCCAAAAGAAATAATATTGCAGCAAAACTTCAAGAAATTATTAACTGTGGGGCAGCTAGGTGGCACAGTGAATAGAGTTCTAGCCTTGGAGTCAGGAGGACCTGAGTTCAAATCCAGCCTCAGACACTTAACACTTACTAGCTGTGTGACCCTGGGCAAGTCACTTAACCCCGATCACCTCACCAAAAAGGGAAAAAAAAGGAGAAAAGAAATAACTGAATACTCCTCCAGAACTTTCAAAATAATTTAGAAGACTAATAAAGCAATTAAAGAAAGAAATACAGATAGAAATTAGGACAGAAATTGGAGATCTCAAAGAATAATTCAAAAAACACAAATGAGAGAAAAGATATCTTTAAAAGACAGATTCTCTGAAAAAGAGATGATTAAAATTTACACTAAAAAATTATAGGCAATGCTTGTGGACCGAGGCTGGGGGGTGGGGAAACAAAGGCAAAAAAAAAAAGATCAAAATCAAAAGACAAGAAGTCAAAGTTAAAAGATCAGAAGAATACCTGAGAACTCTCTAAGTACAACATAACTGATCTTGAAGGCAGAATATGTCAAGACAAGCTGAGAATAATAAGCTTTCCAGAAAAATACACTGAAATTAAAAGTCTGAATCCAATACTTCAAGAAATCCCACAAGAAAATTCCCAGATATATTGTAAACAAAGAGCAAAAAAATGTAAATACAGAATCTAGAGAAAAGTCCAAAAATCAAGTCATTTAAACAACAAATTCTGACAAAAATGCACAAGAAGACCCTTGACATAGCAAGGAAAAGCAAGTCTTAGTTGTGCAATTCATTCATGCAAAATGCAGGAAAAGATTGGAGTATTATTTTATAGAAAAGCAAAGGAAATCAGCTTGCACCAAAAAATAATATTAAGTTGAGCTTAACTATTAATAAAAAAAAAAAGAAAACAAAGGGAATTTGAATTATTCTTACTGAACAAAGCAGGAGTAAGGCAAGGATATGACAATCAAATAATACTGATATTATAATTAGGCTATAATTATAATACACTGATAACATAATATTATTGGCTCACATTTATGTAATGCTTAATATGATAATTATATCATAAAGTATCCTAAAAGGGAGTGATAGAAAGGGTAGGAATAGAATACAGGGATGGCCGGATTAGGAATTGGATCCATTCAGTTGTTTCTGGCCTCTCTTACCTACTATTACCAAAACATTTCTTAAACTATAATCAACAAACTTGTCATAAGAAAGTAAGAATTGTTCTCAATCTGCTTTTACAAAACTTATGCAAATATTAAACAGTAGTCAACAAGACTGGTCATTAATGCTGCATAAAATGCTATTAAACATCATTTCTTAACTACAGCCTGAATCCAAGTCATCTCCTAAGAAAATGTCCAATAAACCTCTTCATTTGAAATGTGACTACAGATGAGTTGCATGGTAATCTCTTAAGCATCTCATCAATAATTCCCTGCCCCAACAAAGTGTCATAGTAAATGTATGCAAGAAATGTTATGTTCATAGAAAGTATGTTATTAATGATTTGCATTTGACAGCTAACATACTTTAAAACAGATTTCATATTTGATTTCATATAACAGATTTCTTATTTTCATATTTGGTCTACATTTGAGTCCTCACATATGACTATTACAAACTGTGTCATTATTATTATTATTATTACTATGTTTTAATAGCATTGTATGTTTTAATAGTACAAATCAGAGAAATAGCTTCCTGAAGTACATTTGAAATGCAGACTTGGTGTTGAGTTGCACAATTCTGGCAGAATTTTAGCATCATATTCCATCAAAAATCTATTTCATATGTGAAGGAGGGATGCTCTACAGAATTTTTCCACTGTAAAAATCTTGTGAAAACAATAATCTTTTGCCACAATTCTTTTCATTCTCTATATTGAATGGCAGTTTTTTAGGTGGGAAAAAGCAATTGAGAACCTATTCTTTTGTTATACATATTGAATGACAAGTTGAAAAATAATGCCCCAAATAAGAAAAAGGTTCAAACTCCTAAGTTATCCTCAGTCCCCTCCTCTTTTTCATGAGATTCCTTTCTCCCTAGCAGTGACCTGGAGAGTAGACTGGGGCCCAGCTCTAAAACTCAGTCATCCTTCCCTCTTGAGATGCATCTTTTCTGTTTTCCTATTATTTTGTGTTTTTATTGGTTCATTTGTCGTGACACAATACGTGCTTCCCAATAAATCTCTTTCAAAAGTACATTACCTGAAGAGAAAGACAAAACAATCTAATAAAATGAGACAACATATGTAAAGTTTTTTGCAAACCTTAACGCACTATATATAAATGATAACCATTAATTACTATTAACTAATAATGTGACAGACAAATAGTATATCCAATTTCCAGTTTACAGATTTGCAGTTTACAAATTTTTAAAAACTGATTTATTGTTATGACACAACAATTACTCCCCTAATAAACAATCCTCCATAGTATACCTTCTCTTTAAAAAGCAGGTAAGCAAAACTGTTTAATATAGTGATTACAACTGACAATACGTGCAAATGTTTACCTGTACAGTTAACCATTTCTTAACAGAACTGGACTGTGTTTTAACATCAAACAATGAAACTAATACTGGCTAGGCATGATCCAAATTGTTCTTTTTAGTGTTGTCTTCACTAACATTATGGTCATCATTGTGTATTTGCATGGAAAGACAGCTTCTTTACCTAAGAGGTCCTCACAAGTCCAAATGATAATCTCTGGAACATTTATAAACTCTCACACCCAGAAGAACTATGCCTGGCCTAGGGTGTGTGGCGAGTCAACACCTTTTTATAATCAGGGGTCAAGAAGACAGAGAAGACTGACATCTATTTGGAGCACAAAAGTACAGCACACAAGCCCTCAGCACCCAGTTAATTTTCACTGTCTATAACTCACCTTCTGCTTGATGCTGTAGATCATAAAACTCATGCGCTATGATATTCGCCAGCTTCTCACACCAACTCTTTGATGGACAGAAAATTAAGACTGAATAGCCATCACGAATGATTTCATAGCATAAGCTAACTATATGGTCCTCATCTCCCTAAAAAGGAAAGAATAATACCTTTCAGTTGCTCTTCTAATATAAAATACTCCCCAAAACACATCTTATTCAAGAAATTTCAAGCCAAACACCACTGTTTCATAAGCAAGGCTTCCAGTTTCTTAATGAAATTATAATAAAAAACAAACTGTTATCCGTTAAATAACTCCAAAACTTCTTGTTCTGTGGGACAGTGGGAATCTCAGAGGGCTAGTGACAGCCCAAAATGAGGAGAAACTGATGATGCTGTCCTCCTGGGGCCATCATATGAAGGGTGGAAGTTAGCCAGAGAATTGGCAGTGACCAATTGCCAGACTAAATCATGTGTCTGTTGTTTACCCCACCTAACAAATATAACTGCCTCAACCTGTTCTCCCTTCTCCATTGCCCAGGAGGAGATAAATACTTAAAACTCTTAATGATAATGGGATAAGCTTACTCTATAAGATGTACAACCACACTTATCAGAGGCAGCTAAGTGGCTTAGTGGGTAAGAGTGCTGGACCTAGAGTAAAAAAGATCTGAATTCAAATGCCACC
Organism: Phascolarctos cinereus; assembly: GCF_003287225.1. Taxonomy (NCBI): domain Eukaryota; kingdom Metazoa; phylum Chordata; class Mammalia; order Diprotodontia; family Phascolarctidae; genus Phascolarctos; species Phascolarctos cinereus. Next base: position 113,202,652 of record NW_027556098.1, read on the forward strand.
CAGCTACTGTGTGACCCTAGGCAAGTTACTTAATGATGACTCTCAGCCTCAGTTTCCTCATCCTTAAAATGGAGATAATAGTACTGAAATTTCCACATCAACTACATCATCCAGTCCTCCATCTTAACTTTGCCTCCATCAATCTTCTTTGTGTTCTCTATGCTGATTTCCCAACAGCTGAGTATCATTATCATCTTGTCCCAAGATTCTCTAGCGATATTCTGTTCTCATAATTTGGTTTTTGACTTTTTTGTTGATTTTATTTCTTAAGTCCTTGAATGGGTCTATTATCCCTTTTACTGTATCTTTGAATTTCTTGTTTCTAATGTAACTGTAATGGTGCTTCAGTATAACTTTCTCCTGACATTTTAGACTGCATCTTTTATTACATAATATTGTATCTGAATTCTTTTTCAGTTTGATCACTGATTTTTAATCATCATGTGAGGATTTCTGACTGTTCTGTTTCTTATTATTATTTCAATTGCTATTGAGTGGGAGGCAGGGAGGCTCTTGAGAAGAGAAGATCCCATGCAAACTCTCACTCCACTTCTCCAGGAGTCTGTCTTCAGAATTTATTCATAGTAATGTTCAAAAGTAGAATAATGCCCAGAATCAAAGTTTAGTACAAAACAAAACATTAGGACCCCCTTCCCTGTCACCAACAAATCTCCCAGATACCAGACATATAAAAACACACATACAAGGGCAACTATAATACACGTTATTACACAGCAGCTGTCAAACAGTGAGAGATTAATAAATATTTCTTGATTGAATGATTACATCATGAGTATATTATAGAATAACAAAATACTATTTCACGAGTTCTGAAGGGAAAGTTACTAACAATGTGATTTTGTATTCTCTAAATTATCTAATTTTAAAATGACTAATATATTCCTATAGGTTGGGACTTATAAATTCAATGCAAGCACTACAGATGTGTATAATGTCTAGAAACAGTAAAAAAGAAAAGAATTTACCTTCACTTGAAGCATGGGTTGGAATTCCCTCACAAGCTTCATGGATGAGTCATATATTGAGCTACCAATTTTTAATGACTCCAAAAGTGGTACTGGCCGAAAGTCGGTGTGATAAAGTTCAGCATTTAACCAGGAAGCTATAAGGTCAAGATTAGGGAGCGTTGCACTCATGCCAATTATCTGAATTTCATTAGAAAAGTCACTGGTCAAATTTTCTATGCTACAAAAAACACATAAAACAAGTGGCAACAAAACAAAAGACATGTTATGACAATTAGCCATAATAAAGCTCCTAAAGTTCGTTCGTAGTATTATATCCTTAGCAGACCCTGCTGCTATCCCCCTATAATTCTGCCCGCCCAAAAAAAGTACAGTCTATCAATACACCTACTCAAAAGCCTAATATATGAACTATAAAAGAACATCACAATGGAGGGCAGGGGTTGGTATAGAAGGGTGTTTAGATTAACAAGAATGAGAGGATAAGGAAGGGATGGGGGGGGCTGATTAAGTAATTGGGAGAGCAAGGTAGTGGGTAGAAGTAAAGTAGAGGAGTCAGGATGGACAGAAAATAAGAACTACACACAAATATAAAATAAAGATCAGGGGTAGAATTTATTAGGAAAAAAAGCAGGGGTAGCAATCATGATCTCAGACAAAGTTAAAGCTAAAACAGATTTAAGCAACAGAGAAAAATAGGGAAACTACACTATGTCAGCCATATTAATCAATATGGTTTTAGATTATTTAAAATAACTAGACAGTGTAAGGTTGGAATATGGCTGTGGTGTAGGAAATGATGAGTTGGTGGGGTTAGAAAAATATGGAAAGACTTAGACTTATGAAAGAAGATGTTATCTGCCCTCAGAGAAACAGAAGACAGACAAGTACAATATGGTCTTATATGGATACATATGAATTTATATATCTATATGAGTATGATTATAGATATTTAAGTATATGTATGTGTATGTAAGTGTATCTATGTGTACACATGTTTGTCTGTATATATGTATTGTGTATGTGTATGTATTGTGTGTGTGTGCGCGCACATGTGTGCACGTGCATTTAATTGTAGCCTTCTTGAGGGAGAGAGAGGGAAGGGGGAAAGAAGAGGGAAAAAAGAACAAAGTAAAAAGTGCACAACAGAGAACAAAAGAAAACTTAGAAGGAAGCAAAGAAAAGACGGACAGCTCTGAACACAATGTGTAATACTTATCATATAGGCTTTCTTGAAATGGAAATTTATTGCTGTATATTTTGAATCCTCTCTTACATTCTGCTGTGCACATGGCAATTTTTTTATCTTTTCTTATTTTGTATTTGTTTGAATATTTAAGTTAGTTTCTTTTTCTTTTCTTATCGTATATTTAAGTTTTAGTATTTCAGTTTAAAATAAATTAATATTTTTAAAAAAGAACATCACTGATTTTCCACCAACATTTCTAAATTCACACATCTAAATGAGTGTTGTCTACTTCCAAGCAGTCACCTTGACAGGTTATATATTTATTCTAGCAATGCCTTAGAGGTTGGTAGCCTGAGCAAACTGGCTGCAAAACTCCCAAGTTTGGGGAAACAGATTAAAATGTAATAGGGAAAATTTTAATAGAATAAAATATAATGCAACTTAGATAATGTTAATTTGTGGTTTTCTATGTCAATATACAGACCAAAAGAATGTTTCTATTTGAGCAGGAGGCCAGTCTTACAGTCAACATTACTTTATAAACCATACCTCATAAAATAGCAGGTACATTATTTTTAGAGACTATGGAATATTTTTAAGGGGAAAGGACGGAAGGGAACCATTTTCAGTAGTGCTGAAGAGGTTTGGGGGTGCTAGGACCCCAAGAACAACAAAGCAGAGTCACCTGCAATGAATTCACACACTCAAGCCATCTTTCAGTCAAGAGGCAGTTTACTATAACAGCAATAGTAGCAGGCCAAGTTCCTTTGCAGAACCTGCAACCTAATGGGGTAAATGTAGAGTTTATATAGAAAAGGGGCATGGGAAAGGAATGCAAGGGATATTAATTAGGTAATCTAGGGGTCCAGATGTCTTGGGAGCAGGCATCAGTGATCTATGGATGGGAAAATGTAGAGAGTCTGTGGAGATAGCTCTGTTGATACCAGTCACTGAAGGAGTTGTCAGAGGCATGGATCTTAGGGATGTGGTGCCAAGACAATCCTTGGGCCAGCCAAGGACAAAAATCACTGGGCCAGGTACCCCTGTGTCTGTTCTGATAAGGCAATGCGTTCCCCAACAAGGAAAAATATTCTCACAGGGCAGGGGCCTACTGAGAAATTGGGAGGCCTCCACAGCCATGATCTTAAGGCTGGGGCCCAAGCACCCCATCAATGGCAAAAGAAAGAAATGGGAAATTATACTTGTGTTTACTTGGAAAGAACCAAAAGTTAGAGTCACCTGGTAAGTAAAATGAGTGCATCAAACTACATAATGTATCATTTTAGATATATTAATGATTTTGTTCTAAGTTATGAATGCCAATAACTCCAATCTGGAAAATTTCAAAAATGTTTTCAGTAAAGGCAGAATCATTGGAATAAGTACTTAGCCTCCTAAGGAGGACTTTCAAGTCCAGTGCATATTTGAAATTGCAAATTCTGGTAGGTTTATTGAAAAAAGGCAATTTGTTGTAACACTTTGTTCCACCTCATATATTAACTTGACATTAACTGTCAAGTCCTAAACAATCAAATATACTGAAACAGAAAATTGCCATCTGATCCTTCACTTTACAAAAATTATTTGCTCCAAGGTCCCCTTAATTTGCTGAGTAGCAACTTCAGTATAAGAAAAGTTTTACTAACAGCCCACTAGAAATGCATTTAAAAGGTCATTTGCAGTTTACAAATCATTACAAATCACTAAGGCAAGGTGTCAAAAATACTGCAACTATGTTAATTGCTAATGTAATTTTTTGGATTCGTGTAAGACAAATTTAGCCAATAAATTATCAATTATGCTGATTAAAAACACCTATAATGTTGGCAATAAAGAGCAGGCACACCTGATATATTTCAAAACTTTATCTTCTGGTTTAGAGGTTACAGAGAAATGGAAGTGATTTGAACTCAAAGGTGAAGTTAAAATGCTCTGGTTTTTGTCCAGTAAAATCTAGCAACCTAAAAATTCCAAAGTTCCTTTACTTTTCAGTTTGCATCCCCCTGCAACAACACTGCAATCAAATTTAAGATAGGGTATTGTGAATGTCTTCAAGATATAATTTCCTATTAAGTATAATTTAATTTATGATTTTTATTTAATTTATATGAAAATTTAATAAATTTATTTTGTATAAATTTATTTAAATGTACATTTTATTTATTTTTATATTTTACTATATTATATTATAAATTGATATAAATTAATAAATTAAAATAATTTATATGAAATTTAGACATTTACTGCACTGTTATAGCATGATACTTATATCTTAGGATCAAAATGTTTTCAACAAGAATGTTTCTCTGAAATCACAATATAAGTCAGGGGAGCATAATTCCTTTACAAAATTTTCATTTATTTTGTTATTATGTAAATAAGATATTCTAGTGAAGCTCAAAGATAAAAAAGTCAGGAACTTTAAATTTTCTTAAAAAAAAAAAAAAGAATCTCTAGTTCAATCTCACTGTCAAGGGCTCCAATATTAACTTTCTTCAATATCAAGTAAGTACAGGAAGAAGAATAAGCCATGGCCCCAGACTCAGACAATGGCATCAAATTCTACTTTGGGAGCTTTCTGCTGGGGTGATGTCCTCTGGAAAATGAAAATGCTGGAGCACATGACCCCTGGGGTGCTTTTTGCCTTTAGACCTATGATCTATACATGAGGGTTCATTAGAGAAGGAACATTTCCCATCATGTACCAGATTCCAAATGAGCAAAGTACTGCATTCATTTACTAATTCAATAACTGATGTTTCTCCAGGACAACTGAGAATCTAAAAAGGAGAATTTTCAGTCACTCACCTCGTTGCTGCTCTCTGAGACACATATCGAACCTTAGTCAACAAAAGTTCTAGTAGATATCCACGATGAGAGTCTCCCAGCATATGCAATTCATCTACAACCACCATTCCTAAAAAGATGATTTCTTCAGATAATAAGTTCTAACTCCTATAAACCTTAAAAAGGTCAAATACTGTAAATATTAGGTAGATCATTAAATTATTAGCCTAGGCATAGTAAAATTCTAAAAATGAAACCAATGAAAACAGGTTTCATGCAATAAAGTATCAGCTTTATCCTCTAATCTCTGTAATAAAGATTTTGGATAAAGTTGGCCAGCTGGGCTTTGGCAGGATTACAATGGGTTCTAAATCTGTAAGGGCCTTGATGAGCTTAACAAAAAGTTGATCAGACCTTGAAAAATTGGCTCACATTATCCAAGACTTATTTCTATCAAAATGTCGATTAAATAATTTTAAAAGGAACATAACTGTAAAAATAGCAATTATTTATATGAGCTAGCAGCATACTTGCTTCTCAATAGAATTTCCCTTTTTGCTTTCTTCTCACAAGGTTGCTTAGTAAAAAAGGAATTAGAACAAAGGAAAATGGTGGCTTTAAAGATATTTTCATTAAACTGTAGTTGCATGGTTAGTCACCCTTGCCCAAGAAATGAAAAATCTTGTGAATTTTCTTATAGGCCACACAGGGAAATCTCTCCCCTGGTCAACTCTAAAGAATGAATCTCAACAAAAGATTTATTTTTATGCTTCGAGTTTTATTTCTCAAGACCCTGAGAACCAATACCAACCTAAGCTTATTTAATTCATCCCCATTTCACATTTCCCCTATTCATATCCCTCATATAGGCATCAGTCAGCCTTATAGGAAAGAGCAGATTGGATTTGAAATCACATTATGGATTCAAATTTCAACTCCTTTCCATTTACATATGTGTGACTTTGAGTAAATACCATCTCTGGCCTTCAGTCTGTAAAAAATCTGTAAAATTAAGAGACTGAACGGCTGAGATCCCTGCCAACTTTAAAATGAAGATAAGCCTATAATTCTATACTCACAATTCCTCTAACTATATAGCAGGCATCACAAATGGTGAATTGGACCCTCAAATTCCTAAGAGCTCAGTTACGAGAAGAATCTTGTTGCAGATACGCCACAATTCTTCAGGGTACCATTACTATAAAGAAGGATAACAGCTGGAGATTAAGGTTAAATTATAAATATTACATTCCAGTTAGATTTTTCAAATTCCTGCCACGGAATGGTAGCAACATGGGGAAACACAAAAATATAAAGAAGGTTCAGATGATACAGTAAAATCTCATTATTTTGGACTGACTCCATTAATTGGGAATTTGTGAGTATTCAAACTAGACTCCTTTGAAGTCTACCTCTGAATTATTTATAAAAAGTATTGGCAAGCCAATTAATGACATCAATTATATCATATAGGTATACACTTCAGGTAACTGTTTTTAAGGAATTTTGCTACTATTACTACTAGTTTTATTCATTTATTAAGCTGGATATTGACCATTTATATTTGACATCACTTGGTTAACAGTTGAAGTATTGCAAAATAAACAGTATTTCTACAAAAACTCCAGAATTTTAACATCACTAATTCAGATTGGTTTAGTCACAGTTAATTTGAATGTGAAAACTTATTATACTTAATTCTATTCCACCTAATATTACTCAATTTAATTCAACAAATATTTATTAAGTGCCTATTACTTACAAAATACTGTACTAGGCACTAAAGCTACAAAAATGAAAAATAATAGTCCCTACCTCCAAAAAGGTAAGCCTATAATCTTATAAGAGCAAGTGATTCATGTATTATAATTATTTGTGTACAAGTTAGGAAATGACAAAGCACCCAGGCAAAGTCAAAGAGAATGACTTAAGCTTTACGAAAGAAGCAATTGCTTCTAGCTTGTGGTTAGAGGAGACAACTACTGAGGAAAGGCACCAGCGAAGAGATTACATCTGAGCCAGGTGTTAACAGCAAAGAAGTTCAACATGAGATCAGAGGGGAGTACGTGCAAAGGTACAGAAACAAGGAAAGATGAGCTAGAGTAAAGTTGTGTCAATGTAAGTAAAAAAAACTGTATGTACTTTACTCAAGTGCTGTGCATATAATTTGTAACATAGATTTCTTCACATCAGAGTAAAATAATTCTTATTCACTGTGTGGTGTTTCCATATACTTGCCTACAGTTTGCACTTTGCACAGAAAGGATTGTTGAGCAAAATGGCATAATCTTGTAAGTCTCCCTGACAAAGCCCCTCCTGATGCCACGAATCAATCTTCCCCAAGTCAGACCTAAAAGTTCTTAGTTTACAACTCTCTTATACACTTATGTATTATATAATAGTATTTGTATATGTATCACTTTCCCCATTAGATTCCACCTAGTAAGACACTTGGGATTTCCCCTAGTGTCTAACACAGCACACAAAGTAGGCTCTTAATAAATGATTGTGGAACTGAACCAAAAAAACCACCTTTCTGTCATACCCTGAGTCTTATCACCCTGCTGATTTTTGGCAATAGAAGAGATGAAGCAAAGTATAAAGAACCTGAGAAGTAAGTACTGGGAACTGGAACTACTCCATAATTACTTTTCCTTTCCACCAGAAAACAATGAGAACATATATGCTTATTTTCATGGTGAGCTCACCTAACAAGTCCATCTTATTTTCCTCTATTAAGCGATTGACCAGACCATTGGCTCTCTCAATTGTGCAGACAGCAATATCCAAAGCAGAAAAACGGACAGCTGGGGAGCAGCTGCCCATGTAGCCTTCCACCAGCAATCCTACTTCCTGAAACAGGTTCTAAATAACCAAAGAAAATTACTGAATTACTTGAATTGCAATTTATGACATAAATTAAACAGTTTGTTCAAGCTCTTGCAAAAACAGAGATATTAAAACTTTGAAGGTCACTTACCACTGATATCCATCTTACAAACCAGAGCCTATTCGGTTCAACTCAGAATTATGTGCTAAAATATAGAAATTCTAGGGCTCAGTACATATTCTCCTTTAAGACAGGAAGAGGTATTCCACTATACTTTTAAGGATTCATGATTTCATTACAGTGGGTACTACCTCTAAGACAAAGATAGCCAGTTGCTGTAACTGGAGAAAAGTCATCACCTTGTATCCAACCATCTGGTAAATAAGTCCACTCCTGACTTATCTAAGCTAGTCCTAAGAGGACAGACCTGGCCCATACTTGAGGTGTTTCCAGCTTGCTAAGCTGTAACTGGACAGAGATGCTATTTATTGGCCCAGTCTTTAAAATACAGAATCGCATCTACTGGAAAATGAGACATCAAAGTAAGCAACAAAGCAATTTACAAAACAGGTCAGAAAACTTTCAAGTACTATTTTAATGACAATGATCAAAGCAATTCTAAGACTGCTGTCTTCAGAAATCAAAAATATAGGAACACTGCCTTAAACTATAGTATTATTATTCCCCAAACCAAGCAAAATCATGCCTATAGTTTCAATATAATGTGAGAAGAAAATAATTTGTTCAAGGAATTTAAACTCTCCCATTGTTTCAATCATAAACTAATTCTCATAACTTTACACAGTGTCCCAAAAGTTTTAGTGCAGTTTTGAGTTATTATATAAAATTAATGAAAAAGCAAAATCTATCCATTGTAGCAGACTTTGAAGTTACCTTTAATGCAGAGTGTCCATAACAAGGATGCTTTCATCATTTTCTTAACTTTGGACTTTCCACTTATTTGAGAGAATTCTGTTTAAGTAACTAGCACGTAAGCCTAGACTTGTTGATTCTTTTACCTCCGAAATAACTATTTAAAGGTGTTATGGTCTATGAAGCATGACTTAAAGCTTGAAGACTACCTCAGTAGAAATGTCATGTACAAAGTCTGGGATCAGATTTATTTTCTCTCTCACACACACACACATACCCATGTCTGGCCAATATGTGAGCAGTGAATTCCTGTTTGAGACGGTGGATGATGCAAAAAAAAAAACATTGTTTCTCTGTCTTAAATATAAACTATGTCCTATTAATTAGCAACAGTAAAATTGGTTAATTTATATATGTGCCCTAGCCTGCCAACCAGAACGAAGTACGATTCAGTAAATAAGCATTTATTAAGTGCCTAGTATACAATGGGCACTGTGCTAGGCACTGGAGGACACAAAGACAAAAACAAAACAATTCCTGCCTTCAGGGAGTTTACATTCTCCTGCGGGTGTTAGACATGAAAACATACACAGATAAGTGGATATAAAATGTAGCCCAAATACACGTAATGCCTACAAACCTGGGGCATCAAATGCTCAGTGGGTTTTCCATCTTCCTTTTCAAGAATATACTCAGGAACCCTACAATTCCCATAGCTCCTTACCTTAAAAAAGAAAGAAGCACTTACCTGTTACTTTTTTCCTGCCTACAAACATTCCCAGGTCTCCTTATCCTTTAAAAAAAAAAAACCTTCACACTACTGGCATCCCTTCACACTATGATTATATCTCTCTCTTGCCTTTCAGAGCTAAATTCACAGAAAAAGACTGTCTATACCCAATGGTTCTACTTTCACACTTCCCATTTTTTCCCACACCTTAAAATCTGTCTTCCAACCCTACCAACTGACTGAACCTGCTGTCTCCAAGGTTACAAATGGTCTCTTAACTGCAAATTTCACAGACATTTCTCAGTCCTCATCCTACTTGACCTCCCTATAGCTTTTGACATTGTTGTACCCCTCCCCCCATCCTGATACTCTCTGCAGGTTTTCCTCCTCTCTGTTCTCCTCGTTCCCAGTCTTCACTGAAATATCATTCATGTCCCAGCCTCTAACTTTGTTTATCCTGCAAATCTCTGTCCTAGGCTTTCTTTTCTTTACACAGACCCTCTCTCTGATCTCATCAGCTCCCATCAGTTCAATTATCATGTCCATGTAAATGATTCCCAAATATATGACACCCAATCCTGACCCCTAGTGCCATATCACCAAACTGTCTACTAGATACCTCTTTGTCAATAACTCATAAACATTCAAAACAAAAGTCTTTCTTTTACTGTCTAAAAACATGATCCTTCTCCAAGCTTCCCTATTTTAAATTATGACACCATCATCCTTCCAGTCATTCCATTTAGCAAACTTGGAGTAATCTTCAATTCATTCCATTCCCTCAGCCCTCAGAGACAATCATCAAGCCTTGCCAATCCTGCCTCAAGAATATCTCTTGCATCCACTACCTTCTCTTCTCTATTCATTGGTTAACCACTTCCATGGAGCTACCTAAATAATATTCCCTTTAAGCATAGTTAATTAACCATGACACTTCACTGCTCAAAATCTTCAGTGGATCCCTGTTACCTGTAAGATAAAACATGAACTCCCTTGATTATAATTTAACACCCTTCACAATCTGGCTCTCACCTACCTTCCCTGTCTTATTTTATACTACTCCCTTTAATGAATGCTACATTCTAATCAAAGCAGACTATAATAGCCATTTCTGAAATTCAAAATTTGATCTCCCACATCTGTACATAAATCATTCTCGTACCTGGAATGCACTTCCACTCACCTCCTTATAATATCTTTAGCTTGCTTCAAGGATCAACTCAGGTACATAGGCAAAGTCTTTTCTGATCTTCCAGTTATCAGTACTCTATCCTTCAAATTACATCGTATCATTTATGTATACATGATATAGTCCCTCCCCCAAAAGAATATAAAGGCATTTGAGGGCAGGTACTATTTCATTTTTGTCTCTGTATCCCCAGCATTTAGTACTAGTACCTAGCAAATAGTAAACATTTAATAAGTATTTGTTGAACTTAACTTACATAATTCTTTTGAAATTCCCTCTTTTAAATGGTGACAGTCTAAAGGTATAATGTTATTATCATAAAATACTCATCTATTCACCTATTTCTGGAACTCAAAAAAAGCTTAAAGTCAAGCTTCTAACAGTATACTTTCCATTAATTTCAGTCAGAGTATAAGTAATCTTAACTGTATGATTATTTTAGACTTACCTGAAGGTAATATTTTTTCTCTTTAGCCACTGAAACAAATGGCAGAATGAATAAAGCTTTCTTACGAATTTCCAAAACCCTCTTCAGAATCAGTAATTCAGCAACAAGGGTCTTTCCAGCACTTGTTGGAGCTAAAACAGCATGATTATTTTAAAAGTCATCACAAAATAAGCAGCATTTAATACTTTTATTACACTTATCTGAAGCAAACCTTTAATAACTCATCAGACTAAGGCTAGCATCAGTAAATTTAAGACAGTAACTTGAAACAATATGCTGAAATACTACTGATGATGAGCTAAGCATATGAAACCAAAAAAAGAAAAACCATGTACTAACATATAATAAATAATAAGAATACAGATATCTATCTATCAAAAGTATACTTTGGGCCTGGCAACTGACTAAAACACATTTTAAGACTGTAAAATATTTTATGTATAGTAAATTTAAGTTATTCATTTTCAGGCCACCATTGAAATGGTTAAATGAATCCCAGCTCCAAAAAAGGAAAACTGCTATCAAATAATTTCCCATAGCTACATAATAATTCATTAGAAGATAATTATATCTCCTCTGAACATGTGTTTGAGAAAACACTCCAGCCTACAGCTACTTAACATACTATTTTACATATCGCTAACATCTTTAAAATAAGTTAGACAGGGGGCAGCTACGTGGCGCAGTGGATAGAGCACCAGCCCTGAAGTCAGGAGGACATGAGTTCAAATCCGGCCTCAGACCAGGCACTTGACACTTACTAGCTGTGTGAGGTTGGGCAAGTCACTTAACCCCAACTGCCTTAAAAAAAAAAAACTAAAATAAGTTAGACAGCAGTTATAGAAATCTGAGTACCTGAATAGACTAAGTTCCTTCCTTCCAGGACCTGCCCAAGCAAGAGACATTCTGCTTGCCATTCAAACATCTGAACTACACCAAAACTTTGATATTTCTCCAGAACTGCTTTGGGAAGCCCCCAGCTTGCCAGGAGTAATTTGTCTGTTTGGTTATCAGGAATCACCACTTGCTTGCATGGGCCTTTTGGGGGGGGAAAAAAAACAGTGATGAATGATGGAACAGAAGTTTCAAAGACATAGACTGTTAGAGTTCAAAGGAGTTCAGGCTTTTCAACAGTGCCACATCTGGACCAGAACACTAATTCCCTGTCTAGTGCTCTTCAATTCTTCTTATTGTGGTTGAGGATAACAAGAGACACATTTCTGAGAAATATAAAAGAAGACAGTGTCATGTGAAAGAGAAAGAAATTTGGAACCAGAGGATCTGCCTTCAAATCCTAGCTCTGATACTTACTACTCATGTGATATTGAGTAAGTCAGTTTCCTGGCCTCTAAATTAGGAGGTTGGATTAAATGACTTCTAAGTTCTCTTCTAGTTCTAGCATGTTAGTATCACAGATTTAGAATGAAGTGAGGCCTTACAGATCAATTACTCCAAAATTGGAGTTTCTCTAGCATTTATTTGTATTATATTATTCAGTATTGAACTATCTTACATATATTTATGTTTATTAACTTTATGTTTATGCTGTATATATATATACATATATATATATATTATACACAATTATTAATCCTCCCCCATTATACAAATTCATTGGGAGCAAGGATTGTTTCTGTTCTTTGTACCTGTATCCCCAGGGCCAACCAAAGTGCCTGGAACAAAGCCGGGATGATGAATAGGCTTGGGTAAATTTTATAAAAAGAAAGGCCAAAGAACTAGAATGTTTAGCCTGGAAAAGAGAATACTTAGGTGGTAAGTACATACTAACCCCGAAGAATGGACATGTTGACCAGGAAGAATGGACTTGTTCTTTCTGGCCAGAGAAGTCAGTACTGGGAGCCATAGATGGAAGTTATAAAGAGGTGAATTTCAGCTTCGTGCTAGGAAAAGCTTGTAAACAATTACGACCTGTCCCAAAGTGATATGAGCTGCCTCTACAGCTAGTATCTTCTCCCTAATTATCTCCTTCAAGCAGAGGCTGGAGTACCACTTTCAGATTATGTCTATAGTGGGGATGCTTTCTTGAGTATGGGTTGGACTTGCTGGAAGGGGTTGAGGCCCTTCCCAACTTTAGGATATTGGAAATGTTAGGACCTGAGAAACAAAACAAACAGAAAAGTTAACTGGCAGGCAGTTTGGAGTTATGGACTTGGGGTTAGGGAAGACCTGAGTTCCTGTCTCAGATGCTAGCTGTGACCCTAGGCAAGTTACTTAATTTCTCAGTTTCCGAATGTGTAAAATAGCAATCACAATAGCACCTGGTCATAGGGTTGTCCTGAGGATCCAACGAGTTCTGCAAACCTTAAAACATTACATAAATGCCAGCTATTATTGCTATTATTAAGTAGTCACTCCCAGAGGAAGTGGCAGAGCCAAGATGCAAACTCAGGGCCTCTCTCTGCTCCAGATGCAGCACATTTTCCTGTGTATCACTGCTGTGCTTATGTTTTCCCATCCATAAAAAATGGATCTGGCAATTTTGCAGTACACTATGAATTCTTAATTCTCAGAATAATGTTTTTCGATTCATCAAATAAAAATAAGTATTAGAGTGAAGCAAGCAGAGCCAAGAAAACAATGAACACAATGACAAGTTAAGGAAGAACTTTGAAACAATAAAAAGTGAATGTTTCAAAATTACAAAGAACAAGCCTGGCCTTAAAAAAGAGATAAGAAAAGACACCGTTCCACTCCTTTGCAAAGGTGGGAGGTCCAAGGTTGTGGAACACTGCACATATTTTGAGATTTTTTTCAGTGTATGGAACAGTTTTGCTGATTTTTTTTCTTCCCCCTTTTTTTATCCTTTAAAAATGTTCTTAGTGGGGCAGCTAGGTGCCACAGTGGATAGAGTACCAGCCCTGAAGTCAGGAGGACCTGAGTTCAAATCCAGCCTCAGACCAAACACCTGACACTGACTAGCTGTCTGACCCTGGGCAAGTCACTTAACACCACTTGCCTAAAAAAAAATGCTCTTAGTTATATGTAATTGCTCTATGAGAAGGGATTGGAGAAAGGATAGGGGGAGAAATTTGGGCTATGTAAAGACAAATAAAAAATATTTTTCAAAAATGTGAATTTTGCAGAATACAATGAACACACATGCCCCAAAGAAGAGAAAGGAGAAGCCACTCCCACTCTTCCCCCATTGCTACTTTGCAGGGGTAGCAGGCTTTGGGGTGTGGAACACTGCATGTATTTTTAATATTTCTGTCTAATCAGTTTTGCTGACTTTTTTTCTTTTCTTTTGAAAAAAACTCATATAGCAGTTCCTTCTGTGGGGAAAAGAAATGGAAATTAGGATATGCCCATCAGTTGGGTAATAGCTGAACAACTTATGGTATATGAATGTGATGGAACACCATTCTGCTATAAGAAATAATGCAGGGGATGGTTTCAGAAAAAACTTGGGAAGACTTATATGAGCTGATGCAAAATGAAGTGAGTGGAACGAGGAAAACAATTTAGGCAATATAACAGCAATACTGTAAAAATAAGCAACTTTGAAAAACTTAAAAATTCTGATCAACACTATCACCTACCACAATGCCAAAGGACTCATGATGAAAAATGCTATCTACCTTCTGAGAGAACTGACAGTGTATAAACTGAAGGATATTTTTTTCTTTTTCTTCCCCTCTCCCTACCATGGCTAATGCATTAAAATGTTTTGTATGACTTCATATTTGTAATGAATTTTGTATTTATTGCCTTTCCCAACTGCTGAGGGAGAGAATCTGGAACTAAAAATTAAATTAAATATATACATTTTTTTTTCATTTTAGCTATATAGCTGGGAGTGAGGGCCACTGGTAGGGATACTGGGAGAAATTTAAACATATAAAGTGTATTTTAAAAAATAAAACGGGGAGGCAGGTAGGTGGCCCAGTGGATAAGAGCACTGGCCCTGGAGTCAGGAGGCCCTGAGTTCAAATTTCACCTCAGACACATAACACTCACTAGCTGTGTGACTCTGGGCAAGTCACTTAACTCCAATTGCCTCACCCAAAAAAAATAAAATAAAATAAAATGCATAGGATTACAAAGGAATTCAATTCCATTGAACACAGTCAAGTTAACAAGTGCTTGCTACGTTCCAAGCATTGTGATAATCATTTGGGAAAGGAGGAAAGACAACCCAGTTATTAGTGTCTGCGGTTTTGTTTTTTTTTTTAAATAAGTGGGGTGAAAAAGACGGGGGGGGATAACAAAGTGGGGAAGGAGAGGGGGGAAAGAGAGGTGAAGAAGGAAGAGAGAGTGAAGGGAAGAAAAAGAAGGGGAGAGGGGAAGAGAAAAGGGAGAATAGAGAGGGGGAAGAGAGAGAAAGAGGGTGAGGGAAGGAAAGGGGGAGGAGACAGGGGGAAAGAAGAGGGAAGAGACAGAGAAAGAGAAAAGGGGGAGGAAGTGGGGGAAGAAGGGGGAAGAGAAAAAAGGGGGGAACAGAGAGGAGGAAGTAGAGAAGGGAGAGGAGGAGATAGAGAAATAGAGAGAGGAGGAAAACAGGGAGAAAGAGAAAGGGAGAGGGAGTGGGAGAAGAGGGGAGACAGAGAGAAGGGGAAAGAAAGAAGGGGAGGGTGGGGGAGAGAGACTCAGTCTCATAGAGGGAGAAAAAGGAGAGAAAGGAGGGGAAAGAGGAGAGGAGAGAGCGAGTGTCAGAAAAGACCTTGCACGTGCGTGTGACTGACATCCCGGGAGGAGCCGGCAAGCAGAGAACAGTAACTGACATCCGAGGGGCTGGACACGCGCCTGACCCTCAGGCCGCTCCGCCCCCGCCCTCCCTGCACCGCCCCGGGCCCCGGCCGCGCTACCTGGCGAGCCGAGGCTTCTCCTCCGCAGGCTACTCGCCAGGCCTGGGGGCGGGCTCAGCACGGGCACCACGGGTTCCCGCGGACTGACCCCAACACCTTCGCTTCCTCTGTCCCTTCTCCTGCCGCCGCTGCTGCTACCACGTCCCAAGAAAGAGTCCGAGCCGGGCGACGACGAGCGCCGCCGCTTCCCACTCCGACTCGTGAGCTTCATCGTCCCGGCTCCTCGTCAGCTCCGTGCCGGCTGCAGGAAAAGAAGCTGACCGCTCCCGTATTCGGGCGCGGTGGCCGCCATCTTCCCGCCAGCGGTTTCAAATCCAGGCCTCCCAGCCGGCCCCGGAACCATAGAGTTCAGCGGACGGAGTAACCTGAGACCATAGAGGAGAAGCTCTTTTTGACTTGGGAGAGGACGAGAAGAGGTGGCTAGAACGGCCTCGGAGCATGGCTTTGCTTCACTGATGCCTGAGCGCCTCATTTCGCTTCTCTGACGTTACGTGAGTCCAGGGCTGGACCTGCAGTCTGGACACCTAAATTCAAATCCGATTTTGGACACCAGCTGACTCTAGACAAGTCTTAACCGTCTCGGTTTCCTACTTGACCAAATGCCGTTGCACTTACCCCCAGGGTTGTTGTGAAGATAAAATTCTTGTGTAGCACTTTGCAAACCATAAAACGCTATTTAAAAGGTAGCTATTGTCATTACCTTATTCAGCCCCCTGAGCTGATTTGCTGAGACTAGCTCTGCTGCGTTTGGAGAGCTGTGCAAGTAGGTCCCTTAACCTCTCTAGCTGCCTCAGTTTCTTCATCTGTGAATAAGCGCCTACTGTGTGCCAGGCCTATGCCTAGTGTTGTGGATACAAAAAGAGTGAAAAGACAGTACCTGCCTTTAAGAAGCTTAAAATCTAACGGGAGAGACAACATACAAACAAATATATACAACGTGAGAAATATACAAGACAAATGGGAAATAATTAAAACAAGACGCTGGAAAGGGGTTGGGGAAGGCTTCCTGTCGAAGGTGGGATTTTAGTTGGGACTTAAGATCATAGTCCCCCAGGTCTCTTCAAAAGGCCTCGGGGCCGCTCTCTAGCCCCCTTTTCTCAGTTGAAACTTGGTTTGTCTTTAAAAGTTAGAGAGTGTGAAAAGCAGCTTGCTTCAGGCTTGTCATTATCATAATTGCCCCCAGGAAAAACCAGTGACTAATCCCAGCCCTCCCAGTCCAGCTCCCTACTTTCCCTTAGGAAGCACAGAAGAGTTAAAGACCTCTGAATAACTTTTTATCACAGTAACAAAGGGCTTCTCAGTTGAGCTGATGAGACTCAAATGAGCCTCAGCCCAAGGAAATTGCGGGATGTTTAATCAAATTGAGAAAGTTTTTCTTTGTCTCCTCTCTGTATACTTAATAGAGGTGTAGATCCCTGGATTTGAAGTTAGATTACTCAAAATCTAATCTTGATCCTTCTTACTACGTGTATGACCTTGGGAAAAATCACTTCATAATTTCTATAGCTCCTTAAAGTCTCCAGAATACTTTCCTCAACACAGCACCAAATAGTGCAAGAATTATTATCCCTATTTTACAGCTGAGGGAAATAAGGCGCTGAGAAGTGAGTTGCCCATGATTCCATAGCCAGTAAGCCTCAGTTTTCCTGTCTGTAACTAACTGGGACATGCATCTTTAGATTGGGACAAGGTTACCCTAATGAAAAGGAGGAGGAGAACTGGCTGGACTGCTTTGGGAAAACTGCAAAGCTTTTTTACTGACCCCTACCTTCCCATGCAGTTAAAGGCCTGTCTTTTCAGCACAAGCAGTTTATTGTTGTTGCCCTACGCACTACTACCACTGAAGAACTAAAGATTAGTATCACCCAGAGCAGGATGGAGAGGCAGTGGTGGGTGTGAACAGGCTACAAATGCATAACCAAGAAATAACTCTTAAGAGTATTGGATGACATTAAGGAACTGTCACACAGGAAGAGAAGACGATTCTCTCAGGAGTAAAGGATGCCAGAGTTCTCCAATAGCTCGCTATGAAACAGGCCTCCAGTGCATTCAGGGGACATTTTGTGGTAGACTTTTGGAAGAACCTAAGAGTTATACTGGATAGGGAGGCATTGATGGGTTGCATTGTCGGAAGGAACTCCCAAATAGATGGAATTATAGATCTATTTGAGTATTCCCCAGTGCCTAGCACTGTGCTTGGCACGTAGTGTATGATAAATTCTTACTGACATTCATTTTAAAAAATTTTATACACTGGTTATATACAAGGTAGTTATGAGAGTACCTTTTGCTCACCTTACTAGAAGTGTCTCCATTTCCTGCCTCACTGGCTCAGGATAAATCTAATCTAGTTTATTTATCACCCCCTTCCACCAGTGTCCAAGCAATGTGCTTCCTGTTCAGTATTCCTATTTTCCTTGTCTTTTGGGTGTTCCAAAAGGTCTCAAGGTTTTGAATTTTTTTTCCCCCATTTGCCAGTTCTTAGCACACAGTAAGTGCTTAATGAATGCTTAGTAACAGACTGACTTCTGCCTCTCAACTTCTGGGACAGCCGGTCATATAACTGGGGTCTACTCATTTGAAGAAGCAAGAGTGAGGGCGAGAGGAGCTGGCCAGTGTTGTCTATGACTCAGATGGATATTCAAATGGATTTATGACTGCAATTTTTTTGTTTTTGCTAATTGTCCCACTAGATGAGCTGTCCTGGTGTGATATTGACCAACTACCCTAGTAGGTGTGAATTCCCAGGCCTAAAGTGTAGCAGCTAGGTGGTGCAATGGATAGAGTGCCAGGCCTGGAGTCAATAAGACTAATGTTCCCAAGTTCAAATTTGTTCTCAAACACTTACTTAGTAGCTGTGTGACCCTGGGCAAGTCACTTAACACTGTTCACTTCAGTTTCCTCACCTGTCAAATGAGCTGGAGAAGGAAACGGCAAACTACTCCAGTATCTTTGCCAAGAAAACTCCAAATGGGGTGACAAAAAGTCAGACACAACTGAAAAATGACTGAACAACATTGTAGAAGTCTAGAGGACAGGGGCATGTCATCTTTGTATTTCCCTTTGCACCTATGTCCCAGGGCCTTTGACTGAGGAGGCATTCAGTAAATATAAATTGAATGGGGGCAGCTAGGTGGTGCAGTGGATAGAGCTCTGGCATTGGAGTCAGGAGGACTGAGTTCAAATCCAGCCTCAGACACTTGACACTTAACTAGCTGTGTGACCTTGGGCAAGTCACTTAACCTTGATTACCTAGCCTCCCAAAAAATACACACACACACACACACACACACACACGTGTGTGTGTGTGTGTATATACGTATGTATATGTATATGTATATGTATATGTATATGTATATGTATATGTATATGTATATGTATATGTATATGTATGTATAACGAATGAACAGGAAATAGATTTGTACAAGAAAGGCAGTTTAATAAAATGCAATGAGAAGTGTTTCCTTCTAGTAGTGATACAGTCCATTCTATTCACAAAGATCTACATGCCTATAATTGAGTACAACTCAGCATCTAGGGGAGAGTAAACAAATGTCACACAGCAAAACTGGATACTAACAGAAATGTGGTTAACGTTAGCCATCTGCTGAAATAACTGGCCACACCCCGCCCAAAAAAAAAAATGTGTAAAGATAGTGCTAATAAGATTAGGGTATCTCTTGACACTAATAAAAATGTAACTAATATAAAACCAATCAGTATCCTGAAAATTACATTTGTCATGAACACATAACAGAGGCAGTGGTCTGCATGTAGACTATTAATAGGAATCTTTACTTAAGAATGTCACTGTTTGTTCAGTTCTATCCAAGGCAGACTTTAGTGGACTGGGATTTATTCTCTACCCAGCTCAGAGAAATACCCCCAAATAGACCCTCATTTTTTCCCCTAAAAAACATTTGGTGATACTCTGCTTATTTTTTTTTTGTCAATCTTGAAATTATTTGTTTAAAAATTCCTTTAAGAGCTTAAGATGAAGGGAAAATTTATTTTTCAGCTCGTAGTGGTTAACTCATATTGGAATGCAGTGCTGGGTAAAATGCCAAACCAAGCGAAACTTCAAGCTTAGCAGTGCACACAATGCTGAACTCAAACTGACTGCTAATTTGTGTCTGCTGGCTGCTAAAAGAAATTGGTGACAGTATGTTAGACATTTTGTAAGGGTTATCTGAATTAGTTTTGACATATACTCCTCATCCCATGGCTCCACATGCTTCTAAACTTCACACCAGGTACAAGGTTTTCACCAGCAAAAATGTGAATTTTGATCACTATGTTAATGCATCAATTGTTTGCAAGCACACTGGGTGTTCAGAGCCAAATGATTAATAATAATAGAAATATATAGAAATAAATAATAGAATAAATAATAGAAATAATCATTTAGTTTTACTTTTTTGGGGGTTTTTTTAATTCCACCATTTCAACACAGTGCCTGGCACATAAACACAAGGGAATGAACAAATGACTGCTTTAAGATGTACCAACTTCTTTCCCTGCAATAACCTGTTACCTTCAGGTTAAAAATAGGTAAAGTTTAAACTGAGGGACAAATCCAAGATCCATCCCATTCTTGCCAAAACCCGAAAGAGATGTCAAAGATCTACTATAGTGATTATGATCTGATAAAAACAGATGAGCGATCTCCCCATGTATCCAGGGTCTAGATGACATCAGTCAGTCAATAACAAGCATTTATTAAGACTTACTGTATGCTGGGCACCATGCTAAGCCCAGGGATACTTAAAAAAAAAAAGACAAAAGACAGTTCTTCTTTCAAGGAGCTCACAGTCTAATGGGAGAGATAATCTGCAAACAACTATGCAACTATGTACAAACAATATAGATAGCTGATAGATAAATAGATAAATGATAAATTAGATAATCAACAGAGGGAAGGTGCTAGCATTAAGGGAGATCAGGAAAGGCTTCTTGTTAAAGGTGAGATTTATCTGGGACTTCAAAAAAGCCAGGAAGTGGAGATGAGGAACTCAAGGGTCACCAGAGCTAGTCAGCAATAGGTGTAGAAGTATATAATAAACCCTATAGCTGGATAGTGATCTAAAGTAGGCAAGACAGCTAGAGTGAGATCTGGGACCAGGGGCTTTCCTTGCAGCTCAGGATCATGGTGGATAAAGATTAAGATCCAGCTGATAATGTTGGTCCATGAACCAGTGGAAAAATATCAAGAAAATATAGACACTACCATCTAAGTTTCCTAGTGTCAGAATGTGTACCCCTCCGTGTGGTTCCCCACTCTGAAGTAAGAGTGAATAAGATATTCTTTGGAAACAACTGAAGAACACAGCAATACTGTCTCAGAGAAAGAAGGTGACATTTTCTTCTTTAGTGTTGTCTTCAGTCACCCTTCCAGCTCCTCATTTGCCCCCAGGGCCCAGGGTTCTTCTACTGAGAAGACCCTTGGCCTGGAGCCAATGCCTTCATGTTCCCAATAGGCCACTGATACTTAGGACAAAGGAAACAAAGGCTGAAGGAATAACAGGGTGGAAAGAAACTTAAGGAGAAAAGAGTCATGATGAGAAATAGTTTTCCATTTCTTTAAAAAGTATTTTATAATCATATTTATACAAATCTTGAATGTCTCAGTAAATTAACTCCCAGATATTTTATGCATTTTTACTTTTTCTTGGATTCTGTCAGTGCTTTATAGAAGTGCTGGTGATTTTTGTGGATTTAATTTGTATCCTGATACTTTACTAAAGCTATTAATTGTCTCCATCCGTTTCTTTATGGACCCTCTGGCATCTTCAAAGTAAATATATCATGTGCAGATTACAATAGTTGTCTCCTCTTGGCCAATATTTATGCCTTTAATTTCTTTCTCTTATCTTACTATTATCACTAACATTTCTAGATCTATTCAATAATATTAGAGATGACTTCATTCTCATCTTGACTTAGAAAGCTTCTAGTGTTTTTCCACTGCAAATAATACTACCTTTGGGGTTTTCATTTTTTTTAACCATATTAAAAATGGTCTTTCTATTCTTATGATTTTTAGAGTTTCCCACATTTTTTAATGTTTAGTATTTTATTTTTCCCCAGTTACATGTAAAAACTATTTTTAACATTCGTTTTTAAAACTTTGAGTTTCAAATTCTCTCCCTTCTTTCCTCTCCACCACCACCTCCATTGAGAAGTCAAACAATTTGATATAGGTTATACATGTATAGTCCAGTAAAACATTTCCATAATAGTCATGTTTTGAAAGACACACACACACACACACACACACAAACTCAAGAAAAATAAAGTTTTAAAAAAAGTATGTTTTGATCTGTATTCAGACACCATTAGCCCTTTCTCTGGGGATGGATAGCATTTTTTATCTTAAGTCCTTCAGAGTTGTCTTGGATCACTGTATTGCTGAGAATAGCTAAGTCATTCACAGCTGATCAGATTACAATATTGCTGTTACTTTATACATGTACATTTCACTTTGCATCAGTCCATGCAAGTCTTTCCAGGTTTTTCTGAGAGCATTCAGTTCATCATTTTTTATTGCGCAATATAGCACATATAGCACAATAGTATTCTATCATAATCATATACCACAACTTGTTCAGCCATTCCTCAATTGATGGGCATCCCCTCAATCACTAATTCTTTGTCCCCAGAAAAGAGCCTCTATAAATTGTTGTACATATTTTTATTTTCTTTTTTTTTTAATCTCTTTTGGGATACAGACCTAGCAGTGGTATTGATAGCTCAAAGGGTATGTATAGTTTTATAGCCCTTTGGGCATAGTTCCAAATTGCTCTACAGTATGGTTGAATCAGTTCACAACTCCACCAACAGTGCATTAATGTCTCATTTTCCCACATTCTCTCCAACATTTGTCATTTACCTTTTCTGTCCTATTAGCCAATCTAATAAGTATGAGGTAGTACAAAGAATTGTTTTAATTAGTATTTCTCCAATCACTACTGAGTTAGGGTATTTTTTTATATGGCTATAGATAGCTTTGATTACTTCATCTGAAAGCCAATCATATCCTTTGATCATTTATCATTTGAGGAATAGTTCTTATTTTTATAAATTTGATTCATTTCCCTATGTGTTTGAAAAATGAGGCCTTTATCAGAGAAACTTGCTTCAAAAATTTTTTCTACCACATTTCCCTCCATCCTGTTCCCACATTTATTCTATTCTCTCTCTCCTTTTTCACCCTGTCCCTTCAAAAGTGTTTTGCTTCTGACTACCCCCTCCCCTGATCTGCCTTCCCTTCTATCACCACCCCCCTTCTCTTATCCCTTTCGCCTCCTACTTTCAATTCTGGTGAGAGTAAGGTTCACTCACTTCCCTTCACCTCCCCCCTCTTCCCCTCCACTGTAAAAGCTTCTTCTTAACTCTTTTATGTGAAATAATTTATCCCATTCGACCTCTCCCTTTCTCTTTCTCCCAATACATTCTTCTTTCACCCTTAATTTTATTTTTTTAGATATTGTCCTTTGATATTCAACTTACCCTTGTGCCCTCTGTCTTTATATACTCCTTCTAAGTACCCTAATAATGAGAAAGGTCTTATGAGTTACAAATATCATCTTCTCACAAAGGAATGTAAACAGTTTAACCTTAAGTCCCTTATGATTTCCCTTTCCTGTTTACCTTTTTATACTTCTCTTTACTCTTGTATCTGAAAGTCAAATTTTCTGTTCAGCTCTGGTCTTTTCTTTAAACAAAGTTTCAAAGTCTTCAATCTCATTAAATGACCATTTTTTCCACTGAAGGATTTTACTCAGTTTTGCTGGGTAGGTGATTCTTGGTTGTAATCCCAGCTCCTTTGCCTTCCAGAATATCATATTCTAAGCCCTCCTATCCTTTAATGTAGAAGCTACTAAATCCTATGTTATCCTGCTTGTGCTCCATAATACTTGAATTGTTTCTTGCTGGCTGCTTACAATGTTTTCTCCTTGACCTGGGAACTCTGGAATTTGGCTATATTATTCTGGACAGTTTTCATTTTGGGATCTCTTTCAGGAGCTAATGGGTGGATTCTTTCAATTTCTATTTTACTCTCTGTTTCTAGAATATGAGGTCAGTTTTCTTTGATAATTTCTTGAAAGATGTTATCTAGGCTCCTTTGCTTGATCAAAGCTTTCAGGTTGTTCAATAATTTTAAAATTGTCTCTCCTGGGTCTATTTTTCAGGTCAGCTGTTTTTCCAGTGAGATAGTTCACATTGTCTTCTATTTTTTCATTCTTTTGGTTTTGTTTTATTGTTTCTTGATTTTTTTATAAAGTCATTAGCTTTCATTTGCTTAATTCTAATTTTTAAGGAATTGTTTTCTTCAGTGAGCTTATGGAACTCCTTTTCCATTTGGCCAATTCTGCTTTTTAAGGCACTCTTCTCCTCATTGGCTTTTTGGACCTCTTTTTCCATTTGGCCTAGTCTGTTTTTTAAGGTGTTATTTTCTTCAGTATTTTTTGTTTCCTTTACCAAGCTGTTGACTGTTTTTTCATGATTTTCTTGCATCACTCTCATTTCTCTTCCCAATTTTTCCTCTGTCTCTCTTACTTGATTTTCAAAATCCTTTTTGAGCTCTTTCATGGCCTGAGACCAATTCATATTTTTCTTGGAGGCTTTGGATGTAGGAACATTTTCTACATTTATTTATTTGATTAATATCACTAATTACAGTAATTATTTTGCAAATGTTGAATATTCTTGATTGCCTGGTATAAATCTAACTTGATCTGGAAAACATTTTTTGGGTATACTGCTATATTTTTTGTTAGGCTCCTATTTAACATTTTTTGCATCAATGTTCATTTGAGATAATGGTCATAGAAGATGTCTTTAACATGGAAATAACAAAGATTTCCCAGGTCCGTGAATTTGGATCGGGAAAAAAAAATTACATCTTGATTTTCATTAACCTCTAACTAAAACTTAGCATTTCTTTCATTTTAAGCATTTTTAAAAAGTATTTTTCTGAGATGTAGTCTTTTGGTTTCACCAATCTGTCAAGAGGGTCTGTGAAACAAAAAAGGCTAGGAATCTCTGGTCTATAGTTTTCTTTATTAGCTTTATCCCTCATAGTTTTGGTATTAGGACCATATTTATCTCATAAAAAAAAGAATTTAGTAGGACATTTTATTTCTCAGTTGTTGAGAGTAATTTGTGTAGAACATATATTAACTGCTCTTTAATATTTTTTGGCTAAAATTCATCTTTAAATACAGTCTTTTCTTTGATAATTTCTTTGTAGCGTATTCAATTTATTTTCTGAGATTAGATTGATTTGGATATCTGTTTCAAGTTCTGTCAGTTTGAATATTTTTATATTTTTGTAGTTATCATCTCTTTCCACAGAGATAGATTATAGATGTATACACATAGACACACACATACTGTGTCTATATTATAGTGACCTACCTGAATTTTACGTTCTCACTTTTGCTAGCATATAATTGAATATCATAGAGTCTGAAATTTTCTTTTATTTCTTCTCTGTTCATTTTTAATTTACCCCCTTTTTTTGATAAATAAAGACATTAATTTTATTAGTTTTTTCCCCAAAATACTAATTTTTAACTGTCATTACTACAAACTGTTTTCCTTTTTAAACTATTCTATAATTTTCAAGATTTCTTCTTGGTGCTTCTCTTGTGTTTGTTCATTTGTTGATTCTCTAGTCTTTGAAATTGTATATCTAGTTCGTTAATGCCCTTTATCTGCTTTTGTTAATGTATGTTTTTTTTCTTCTGAGAACTGTTAGCTGCATTCCATAAATTTTGATATGTGTTTTTATAATTACCTTTCTTTTCACCTTTCTTTCCAATTATTTCTATGATTTGTTTTTTAACACACTCATTTTTTCAGGATTCCTTACTAAGTCTTCATTTAGGCTTGTAATTTTTGCTTATGTCCCATGAATTAATTACTTTTATTGTGTCACAGTTAGCAATATTTCTGTTTTAAAAATTATTTATAATTTCCCTGTGCCCTATCACATGGTTTATTTTTAAGGTACAATATAATGTTGAGAAATATGTTTTCTTTAATGATCCCATTCAAGAGAAACGTGGTCTTGAAATCTAGGTTCGTCAAAAATTTCAGGTTCAGGTCTATATACATTATTTTTTATTTATCTTTCTGTTATAATATCTAGATCTGAGGGAGGAAAATTAAAGTCTACTAAAATTATTATATTGCCTTCTATGTATTTTTGCAACTTAGTTAACTTTGGCCTAATAATTTATATGCTATGACATTTGTGGTATATAATATGTATATTCATTGTTTGTGGTGAGTTTGAGCATGATGTAGTTTCTCTGTTTATCTTGATAATGCAAATTTTTATTTTTTGTTTAATCTGATAACATGATTATAATGCCTGCCTTTTTGGAATCAATTAGAAATGGCATATTTGTTCCCAGATTTTCATATTTATTATCCTGTATTTATTTTTAGATGTATTTGACAGGTGTTTTTTTTTTCTTATCACTCTGCTCTTCTCTTTCAATTTACTAGATAGTTTAATCCATTCACATTTAAGTGTATGAATGTCTGGTTTGGTTTTTCCTCCATTTATTTCTAGCATATTGATCTTTATTCTCTTCCTGTTTTTATGTCCCATTCACATTTAAGGTTATGATTATTATGTTTGTTTTTCCCACCATCATATGCCATTATAATGTTTCATCTCTTTGTCCTTCCTTCCCAAAGGAAAAAGATGTCAAAAGAAAGGAAATGAAATCAACACTAGTAATTTATAGTTGTACCATATAATCCCCATCTTCTCTTCACTCTTCACCTAACCCATGCCTAGGTCATTGGTTTTGCTCTTTCTTTCCTTTTATCTCCTCATAGTCAGCTCTCTTTAGTTGAAGTTTATTTTGCTTGTGACTAATCCTTTGTCAAGTCTACCCTTCTTCCCCTTCCTGATTCTTTTGTGAAGGCAAAGTAGACCATATTTTATCTCAACTCTTACCTAGCCTTTAACTACTGAATGGGTGTTGCTTCAGACAGACTGAGACCTGGGAAAGACCTTAGTTTATAAAGGCCAACCTCTCTCACTGCATCTAAGGCCATCACCAGTCATCCTGACCTATGTCTTGCCAGTGGACTCCAATGACTCTGCACAGAGTGGGGCTCATGACTTTGCACAGCTCTGCCTCACTTAAATTCAATTCATTTGCAAGTCAAGATATTACCCTCCTGATGTCATTGGTATTCTTTGAAAAGAAGGATGAACGAAAACAGCAACAATCTGTGAGCCTAGTTCCATTTACTTTGTTGTATTTTATACTGTACTTCCTCCCCACCCCGAAACATACCCTTACCTGACTCATATAAAAATGAAGTTCAACAAATGTCCACTCCCAGGGGCAGCTAGGTGGCGCAGTGGATAGAGCTCTGGCCTTGGACTCAGCAGGACCTGAGTTCAAATCCAGTCTCAAACATTTGACACTTACTAGCTGTGTGACCCTGGGCAAGTCATTTAACTCCAATTGCTTTACCAAAAAGAAACATCCACTTCCTCTACCCAAACTTCCATGCTTGTATTATCTTCTTTTGCAGTACTCTAATTACAGGAAATAAGTTATTTTTTCCTTCCCATCATTCCTTCATTGTGTATTCCTTTATCTCCTTTTTTGCTTTTCTCTTTTAAAATGAAACAAAACTAAAATAAATATGTAAGCCCTGCGTTTGTTATTATTTCTTCCTTCTTTGACCTTTAAAAATGGTGGGATCCAGAATGAACAACGATCTTATTCCTCTTTCAGGATGTAAGTGCTTGTTCATCATTTAACCCTTTAGTTATTCAAATGTGTTTACCTTTCTAGCTTTCTGTAGACTCCTGAATTTGCATTTCAAAGATTCTACCCAACTCAGTTTTTCTCAACAGGTTCTCTTGGAAGTAATTTATTCTATTAAAGGTCTATTTTTTTTCCTCAGACTTTTGGAATAAGTTATTTTTGGCCATAGATTACATGCTTTTGGGGCATATTGCATTTTAAGTGTTCCTTTCCTTTTTCCTATTTCCTGCATAATCTTTTATGATCCTGCCTGTGGTTTCTTGGCAATGTGATTTGTGTCTTCTTCACTGCTGGACCTGAAATCAAGACCTGCATTCAGATCTTCTTTCAAATTCTTACTAGTTGGTTATACAACCCGGGCAAGTCACTTAACCTCAGTTTCCACATCTGCAAAATGAGGGTTATAATAGCACTTATCTCCTAGGGTTTTTGTAAGGATATAAGTAGATAATATCTTTAAAGAACTTTGTAAATGCTGTCACCACCATCCTCATCCTCTTCCAGACAGATTTTAGGAGACATATTACGTATTCTTTTCCCACCTTCCCCTCTATCCCCATCATGAGTTTTTTCACTTCTGTACTATAGATTCTACTAAAACTGAAACTGGACAACCCACAGTCATCAGGAGAAGAAAAGATTGCACCTCCAACTACTCTACAGCTGACGGTTTTGTAGAATTACCTGGGACTCAGAGAGGCCAAGGGACTTGCTAAACATCGAGAAGAATGTTGAATGGCTCTTTTAGGGCCTTACTTTTCCTCCCCTAAAGTCACTTCTGTGGTTTGTAGAAAGTAGAATAGAAAATGAAGAGGACTGATTGGCTTCTCCTGTTCACATTACTTTCTACATTTAGTTGGAATTGCCCTGTAAATGAGGGCTTTGCGGCAAACTCACCAACACAGCCAGGGAAAAACAAACAGGCTACGTGAATAAAACTTAGAAAACTAATGGGTTTATTGAAGGATAGTCTTTGTAGGTAGTAGAGGTCTCAGCACAATGGTGAGATGAGTGGCTGCTCAGATCTATTTCTTTCTTTCTTTCTTTTTTTTAGGCAATTGGGCTTAAGTGACTTGCCCAGGGTCACATAGCTAGTAAGTGTTAAGTGTTTGGTCTGAGGCCGGATTTGAAGTCAGGTCCTCCTGACTTCAGGGCCGGTGCTCTATATACTGTGCCACCTAGCTTCCCCTAGATCTGTTTCTTAAATTGGCTCTGCCACCTATCCAAGAGGGCAAGGCTTTCTTGTAGTTTCAGCCCAGCCAGAAAAGGGGATGGGAGAAGGGAAGAAGCAATAGCTCCCAAAGGGCCAGTGGGAAAGGTAACCTCCAGGGGTTTCTGGAGGATTACAAGACCAGAAACAACTTTTCACAAGGGCAGAGACTTGTTCTCTAATGTCAGCTATTGGCTGACACAAGGGCGGGGGCTTAGGAGGTGGAGATGAAAGAGGGGTTGGGGGTCAGCAGATAGCTCATAAGCTTTCTCTTTTTACACAAAATGGATCCCATCTGCAGCATGTTAGAGATATTTCAATTCTTCTAGATCCCTGGGAGTCTAAGGCTGTGATCAGCTGAATAGAATGGTGAAAGTGGAATTCAAGGCTGATTCTTCATATCTCTATATAGTATGAAAATCTTTTGGGTTGAACTGAGCATTATCACAGTTTTTCAGACAAGGAGGTATCTTCCAATCAATTTAGGAAAGTAAGAACAAAATAGCTAAATGTAAGAGGGAAAACAAAGTATTCTAAGGAATTTTTTCTTGTTCAAATTTGACCACTGCCTGGGGGATGGCCTTGAAGCTGGCTTCCTAGCAGAAAACAATGGCTTTAGGAGCAACTGCTTTCTCCTTCGGATTTTACATGTGAATGATGATTTAGATAGTATTTGAAGGGTTGGAAGATGTGGAAAACCTATATGAAGATTCTAATGTTAAGAAGAAAAAGGCCTTAGTCTGACAATATTAGCTACCTACAAATGCAAAATTCTCTAGCAAGCAATATGAATTCATTTACATACAGGAAAGAAGCTTGGCTCTTACAGATAAAAGTCAACAAGCCAAGGTAATAAGCATTTATTAAGAACCCACTATGGGACAGCTAAGTGGCCTAGTAGATAGAGCACTGGGCCTGGATTCAGAAGGACCTGAGTTCAAATCCGGCCTCAGACACATAACACTTATTAGCTGCGTGACCCTGGGCAAGTCACTTAACTCCATTGCCTAGCCAAAAAAAAAAAAAAAGAGTCCACTATGCCATGCTATAACAATTATATCCATATGTATGTGTTGTTTGGTTATTTTCAGTCCTGTCCAACTCTTCATGACCCCATTTGGGGTTTTCTTGACAAAGGTACTAGAATGTTTTGCCCTTTCCTTCTCCAGCTCACTTTACTGATGAGGAAACTGAGGCAAACTGTGTTAAGTGACCTAGGAAGTATTTGAAACCAGATTTGCACTCTAGTCTTCCTAACTCCAGTTCTGGCACTCTATCCACTGTACCACCTAGCTGCCCATATGTATGTATAGATGTTTTGTGTATGTGTGTATTTGTGTGTATGCACATATTGTATGTGTACAGATGTGTGTATATATATATATATATATGAATATACAGATATACAGATATGTATGTTTTTATGGCCCTGCCACAAGGATCAAACACAGATGCCTTGAATATTCCATTGGAAGGTTCCTTTCAAGTCAGTGTTGAACCATTAATGACTGCTCTTTAATGAGGCCATTCAGCTACTTCTGAACCCATTTAATTATACTATCATCTAGTCCCCACTTTTCCAATTCTTTAAGAATAGCATTAGAAACTTTGCTTTGCTTTGCTAATATCCAGGTAAGCTATACAGCATTTCCCTGACTTAGTAACCACAGAGAAAAGGGAAATTAGATTAACCTCATTCTTTGTGATTACTGCTTCTTCTTTTAACTATTTACTAATCACTCCTTTAACAACACAGTCTAGAATTTTGTCAGGAATCTCTTTTTTGAAAACTGGGACATTTGCCCTTCTACAGTGTTGTGGTACCTACCTCTCTGGATCCTCCATGGTTTTTCAAAGACCACTGAGATTGGCCCAGCAATCAAATCTGCCGATCCTTTTAGCACCTTAAACATAGTAACTACCATTCCTAAGCACAAGGTAAGCAGAGATTCGTGCTTGCCTTTAAAACACATCTAAATTGTCCCTGTCCCACACCTACCTCTGCCTATTGAAATTCTATTTGTTGCTGAAGATATTAACTCAAAGATTGTCTTCCTAAAGTCTTTCCTACAGTTGTGTATAAAATTTCCCTTTCATTCTTCCCATAAGACTCTATACTTTTCTTGAACATTTGTTTCATTTTGTGTGTTACTTGTGTATGTATTACACACACACGCACGGGCACACACATAAACATACACCAAATTGTAAACTCTTCAAAGGTATGGACTGTGTTATTTATCACTGTATGTCCCAACATTTAGCACTGTGCTCTGAAATACTACATAAAGGTTTAATTGATTTGAAGGGTTATATTCCCTACAGTAGTTCATATTTTTTCTCTCCTCAAATTATCTTATATTTATTTGTGTATATATTGTATGCTGATCTCCACAAGGACAGAGACTTTCATGTTTGCCTTCATAGCCTCAGAATATGCTTAATAACTGTTTAAGTGGAACCATGCTCACTGAAGAAATACTGCAGTGACTCATAATTTTCTAGTCCCCTTATCTCCCAATGTGCAATAAAATTATCAACATTCTAATCTCTTTAAGTCCTACTTGTCAGAAATCTATCATCACTCATCCCTTCTCTCCCATTATCCCCATCTCCATCCCCAACTAGGTTAATTTACCTTCAAATAACAATATGGAAATACATTGTATCCTCATTCACCCTCAGGCCTGGAGGCTCAATGACGGCTTTGCCTATGACTATTCCTCTGGGAGACTGTCCCTGATGACTCCTGAAATGACTCCACTCTGATGCCACTCAAAACTAGAAATAGAAAAGCTTTCTACTGCTTACTTTATCTAGCCTTATTGACTCTTATCAGGGATTACTCAGCTTTTCTTTAGTTTAAAAAAAAAAAGGATTTATTATGTGCATTGTATAGAAGAAGCCTCCTCCCCAATGGTTTACAGTCTCATTGTGATGACCTATACACAAGAAGCAATTGAATAATAATGTGACAAATGACAAGATAAACAACATAGATGGAAAGAGTTAGGGGTGGCCAAGAAGAGGAGAGAACAATGAGTAATTAGAAAAATCTTCCTTGAATAAGTGTGGCTTGAGTAAAGGCCTGAAGTATGAATAGTATGTATGTAGATGTGAAGAACATCTTAAGACTCTCACTATGTGATTTTCCCCTCCTCCAGGAGAAGCAGTTTCAATGGAGGTGTCAGCAGGTGGTAATTTTAGGAAGAATGATGTCATGAGGAAAGGTATGTAAAGGCACACAAGAGAGTGAAAGGTATATGGAGGAGATTATTTTAGTCTGGGGTAGGAGGAAAGGCAAAGTGTTCATGTTAGAGAGTGTTTTGAAATAAAGTTTAGCCAGTTAACAAGCAGTGTGTGTGTGTGTGTGTGTGTGTGTGTGTGTGTGTGTGTGTGTGTGTGTGTGTGTGTATGACAATCTGGGTTAAGTGACTTGCCCAGTATCACACAGCTAGTAAGTGTTTGAGGCTGGATTTGAACTCAGGTCCTCCTGACTGCAGGGTCAGTGCTGGTTAGCAAGCATTTTAAAGAGCCTACTATGCACCAGGCGATATGCTGATTAGGCAGAGTGGGGCCCAATTCTTGAACATCTTAAATACTAAGATGATTTTAAGACTTGAAATAGTAGGCAATGGGAAGTCATTATAGATGATGAGCAAAAAGAGTGACAAGATGTTTTAGGAAAATTACTCTGAAATGTGCATGATTTATTGGAGTGGTGAGGGACAGGGAGTAGGGAAATCAGGTGGAATGATGTTGGGAGTTGAAGGGTCCAGGCGTGTGTGGTCATGAGAGCTTGCCTGTAGTAGTTTGGTCATAACTGAAATAGAAACAGGATAGAACAAATTCAAGAGAGATTACTAAGTAAGAATTGAGAAAACTTGTGAGACTGGATAACAGAGGGAGAAATGAAAGATGACTCAGAGCACTGAGTGGTGGTTGTTGCATTTTGAGGGGTTAGGGGGAACAGATGTATAAACAATGAACTTTTAAGTAACCAGGGCAGACATCACTATTACCACTTGATGGATACAAAAACTGAGGTACTAAATTACCTACCTAAGATCACAATGCTGGTCAGTGGTAAAAATGCACCTAGAGGCCAATTCTCTTGATTCTTGGCCCAGTGGTCTTTTCATTTGAACACATTTTTCCAGAACCACTGTATTCATTCCAGTAATATTGCTATCCCATTGCTTGAGAATTTGGTACAGTAAAGAAGCTAGATGGTACCACCTGAGTACTCTGGAAAGAGTTCAAAGAGAACTTTCCTAGCTAATATCAGAGAAATATTCTAATTTGTTTTCCACTTATATACGAATTCATTTCCTTTTCACTCCTAGCCTCTTTTATGGACCCTAGAAGCAGGGTCCCTGAGTAATCAACAACTTATGAGTCCAGAATACCCCAAACCTAGTTTTCATAGGTACCCCCAAAATGAACCCCAATGCTTACAATACTTTCCCAGAATTTGAATTCTCACTACAAACCATTGATACATCCCTGTAAGCTCAGCCCTGTCAGTGGCTTCAGGCTATATCCCACTTCTTCCAGGAAGACTTCTCTGGCTATTCCAACCCACATTGATCATTCTTTTCTCTGAATTCCTAATGTACCCACAGTCAGTCCCTACATGGTTCTCTAAATCAGCATTTCTGAAACTATGCTCTGTGGAACTGTGGTGTTAAGTCTTTCAATTGCAAGAAAGTTTTTTTTAGCTTTCCTTTTAGGAAAAAATCATGTTTAAGAGTTGGAGTTTAGGGAGAAAAGTACCATGCTATGTATAATTTTAATCTTACTCTAAATTGTACCTTTCTTTTAAATTTTTCATGCGAATGCTAGAATTTAGTGATTAGTTGATACTTATTTCAATAGTTTTTTTTTAAATAAAAAGCCTAATTGGTTGGTGTAAATGCTGATATGTTCTATGTTTTACAACTTCATGGTTAGACAAGCTAGGCCAATTGGTTCACCTAGCCATAATCAGCTACCATTATTCATATAGTAAAAGCTATTCAAACTAAGGCATAGTGTTTAGAAAGAAATAGCCTCTGAAGAGCCAGCTTGGCAAACCCAAACATAGAAAGTGATGGCCAAGGTCACACACACACATTTGTTTTGAATGCCTACCTAGATTTTAAGCTTCCAGAGGGCAAGCCTTCTTACCCAACCTGTATTCCGCAAAGGGCCTACCACAACTTTAGGCACAAAGTACTTGCTGCTTACCTGCTTATAGTAACACTAGGTCTGCAGTTATCTGCGATTGGTCCCTCTAAAAACAACCCTTCGTTAATAAATATTAATATTAAAATGCAGCAAGGGACTGATACATATGAAAGTGTCCCCACTTAACTGTGCTTGAATCCCTTACACCCCTCACCCCACAACCCCCTAAATCTCCAGAGCCAGTTACAAACCCATTAATGGGCACTTTATTGTGTTCTTCATGTTCCTTTGGACAGCAAAGCAGTCATTATCTGCCCAGAATTTAGCCACCTATTGTACTTATTGTACAAACTAGAAGACTGAGTCACAGAGTGGCCAGGGCCTTTACCAGGGTTGCACAATGAGGTGAGGGTAAGTCCAGCTGACTCCTCAGGCTTGTTTGGCTGCTCACTTCTGGAAGCCCTGGGGTTTGTCCCTCTACAGGAGCTGATTACCTCTCATGCCACTGGCAGAGGGAAGGCTATGCCAAGCCTTCAATTGGAGAGAGACAGTTTCCATCTAGGAATGCTGTATGGGACTGACAGAATAAGGGATTAGGTCCAGAGAACAGGAAAAAGGTCCAGGAAGTATTAGAACTGCTGGGTCATAAGGAGATCCTCAGATTCTACTTCAGGAAATTCCTTCTGGTTTTTCTTCTTTCTCTGATTTGTGGGAACGTAATAGTGGCCCACCATAATGGAGAAGATAAAGCAGACGACAAACAGAAGGCCAGAAAAGAAGATGAATTCAATCCACTGAGAAAAGAGAAGGACAGAAACTGGTTAGAAAACATAGCCATAATGTGCACTGTGGTGGGGTTCATGGGAAGAGTGGTTAAGGAAAATGGGGAGAGCCCTAGGAAACAAGTTAATTCCCATCTGGGTTCCATAGGAAACCAAGTAGAGGTTTGGGAAAAGAATGATTCCAAGAACCCCAACTTGGGGGTCTCAGGGAAGATTCAATGAAAATGGTTCTCATGGCTGTACACAACAGAGATCCACAATCTTCTTTTCTAAGTATATGGAAATGCCCATTTTATTTCATGTTTGTTAAGTTTGGGGATAAAAATAAGAAATTTTTAAACAGAGAATGGTTCTCAAAGTGGTAACTGAAAAGACTAGTATTACTAGCTCATTTCCCTGACAGAAAACACCTATCTGAAAAGGAAACTAGCTCTTCTCCGTCGGCAGGCTTTCTGCCCTCCTGCTCTGGAGGCACTTCCTAGGGCACTTCTCAGAAACCATGTTGGTTCTCTGTTTCTGCTCCAGTTTTTTCATGAGTAAAATTTTGTCCCTCCCTCTGACAGGGATGTTGGGAAGACGAAAGTTCTATGAAGTCTCAGAAAAAGGCCCCTGTAATATTATTTGCCTTCACTAGGTTCTAAATAAGAGAAAATGAGATTAAAAATCCATTTGGAGGCACCTGATTTAGAGATAGGGCAGCTAGGTGATGCAGTGAATGGAGTGCTAGGCCTGGAGTCAGGAAGATTCATCTTTGTGACTTCAGATCAGGCCTCAGTTACTTCCTAGCTATGTGACCCTGGGCAAGTCATTTAACCCTGTTTACCTCAGTTTCCTCATTTATAAAATGAGCTGGAGAAAGAAATGGCGAATCACCCCTGGTACCTTTGCCAAGAAAATCCCAAATGGGATCATGAAGAGTCACACACGACTGAAATAACTGAATAACAATTTATATGTAATAAACTGCCTGATCATGAGAGTTACTCATCTCTGATAGGGAAGAGGTAAGGAGGAAAAGCTGTGGAAATAACTTTAATAGAGGTTTTTAAGATCAGGGAGACTCTTGTCTCTGTGCTTAGAGATGGGAAATCCATGCTAGAGCCATGGGATTGGAGAAGTTGGGCCTTTGTGCTTGGATTCTGTCTTTCTATTCTGTCACAAAGACATCTAAAGCTATCACACCAATGTTCTTTTTTTCTGCCTTTAAGGAGCAGATAGCTTATCTAATTCATGTAGTGATGGGTAGAAAAAGAGGTATGAGAACCCTAGAGTTTGGCCCCAAACTCCAACTACATTTCCACACTTCTATTTCATGGCTATTATAACTTTACAGAATAGCTGCGGTGGTAGAGAACACTTTGAAATCCCTATCTTCCCTCCCCATGAAGCAAGAACGTGAGATGATGCCCATGACCCTTTAACATACCCTTTCACACAACAATCTCCTTTTCAGCTTTGTCCCTAAATAAAATTATGTGTGTACTATATATGCATGCATGCATATATATGTATATATATATGTATTTATGTATACATACAAATATATGTATATAAATACATGTAGATATATTTATATACATATATGCATGTAAATACGTATAGGTATATGTATTTATAAAATAAATACACATGTATATACCTATACATGTATATATACATATACATATATATATATATATATATATATGAGAATTTGACAACCCTCTATTTTATATTCAGGTTTGGAGAATAGCTAGAGAAAAGGTAGAACATCTACCTAGCACACATAAGAATGTGGCATAGTGGGAAGTAACATAGTGTAAGTGGAAAGAGTGTGGGATTTGGACTCAGAAGACCTGAATTAAAATCCTGCTTCTGTCACTCATGAACTGTTTGACCTTGGATAAGGTACCACTCTGTGCCCAAGTTTTGACATCTATAAAATGAGGATAGTTGTACCACCTACCTTGCAAGGTTATTACAAGAAAATCATGAATTCCATCCTTATCATGCAACCAGTGAAGGACAAAACAGGGAGCTTATCTCCAGTGTATGGACCTTCAGCCCTTCGCCCATGCTACATATGACTCTTCTGTTTTTTTTTCTTTTAGGCAATTGGGGTTAAGTGACTTGCCCAGGGTCACACAGCTAGTAAGTGTCAAGTGTTTGGTATGAGGTTGGATTTGAACTCAGGTCCTCCTGACTTCAGGTCAGGTGTTCTATCCAATGTGCCACCTAGCTGCCCCAACCCTTCTGTTTTTACAACTGCTCACAGAGGGAAGGGCAAACTGATCTCCATCTCATGAGGCAGGCTCCCCCTTCACATTTGCCAAGCCAGTAACCCTCCAGCCACAGTGAGTGACAGCAATGTACGGGTGAAGCAATTCTCAGGTTTCTATCTGCCGTCACTATCCTGATGCCCACTCTACAATCTTCTTTTGGCAAATTCACCTGACTGGGATGAACCCATGGAAAACCACATCACTTAATAGAGACTTCTGTGTACAATCATATGTAGCAGAATGTAGAATCTGCTAAGGCTTAGGCGTTAGGGAACAATACTATAATTTTAACCACTGGACTCATGATCCAGAACTTGGAACTTGACCTGTATCAGAAAAACAGACTTTGCCACAATGATCACAATAAAGTTTCCTATGGAGACTGTCAACAGCCGGGCTGCCTGTAACACTGACTTCATGCTGGGAGGAGCCTGGAAAGAACACAAGAAAACTAGGTAACCAAGGAAGCTACAGGGCTCATGGGGCCTCTGTATCAAACAGACTGGATAAATGACTGCCTTGATTTGGTTTTGGTCTCATATTTGGTGAACTCTACCTAAAGCCAGACTTTATACGCTGTGTCAAGATATCTCTGCAGGGCTGAGCTGGCTTTCTGTGCAGGGTCACAGATAAGGGAAGGGGCATTTGGTTGGGGAAGTGTCAAGTCTCAAAATCATCAACTCTGAATTCCCATTTTGTTCCACTCAATTCCCAAGAGTCAGGTGCTAGAAATGCTTACCTCAGTGTATGTGAATTCAAAGCTAGTGACAGAGAACATGACCTCCCCAGCTGTGATAAGCACATATTGTGGCACCTGCCATAAGATAGACACCTTGTTGGCGGGAATGTTCTTGGTTTTCCAGGCCCAGGGGCCTTTTCCAGACTTCTACAAAAGAGTAGAAAGGAGACACATCAATTAACGATCCCAGTTACACACATCTATCTAACATCAATGGATAGAGGTTTGCCACAATTTTGTAGAGGCGGTAGTTTTTAATTCATCAGATATCTTCTTCTCCAGGGTCATAGTGATGATGAACCAGGTAGAGGAAGCACTTAGTCATACTCTGTAGGCAAAACAATAATTTGGCAGGGATAGAGGAAAATTAATGACCAGATCTACTCCAACTTTCTATTTCTAGTCTCGTAAAGTGATGCTTTCAGGTAATGTGTCAGAGCTGGGATTCAAATTCAAATGCATCTAGAATCCAAACCCATTGCTCTTCCCCACTATCCCCTGATGCCTCTCCAAGTATACTGATTGAATGCCACATGTTGAAGGCACAGTGATGCCTTGTCGCTAGGCTGCTAACTCTAGTCCTATTCCTGTTGCTCTGGTCATGGAGAGGTGGTTGTTCAGTTGTTTTCAGTCATGTCCTACTCTTTGTGACCCCATTTGGGGTTTTCTTAGTAAAGATACTAGAGTAGTTTGCTATTTCCTTCTCCAGTTCATTTTACAAATGAGGAACTGAAGCAAAAAGGGTTAAATGACTTGCCCAAGGTCACACAGCTATTAAGTGTCTGAGGCCAGATTTGAACTCAGGAAAAGGAGTCTTCTTTCCTCAGGGCCAACACTCCATGCACTGTGCCCCTAGCTGCCCCATGGTGCCTCCTCATGGTGGGGAGCTGAGATTTATTCACTTTAAGTTATACCCCACTCAAACTTTTTTTTCTTAGATTTTCTAATGGAATTTAAAGCTGGAAGGGATCTCAGAGATCATCTTGTCCAGTGCTTCTTCTCTAGATGAGGACACCAATGTTCAGAGATCAGAGAAATAATTTGTCCTGGGTCTCACAGGTAGAAAGCAGCAGAGACAGTATTTAAAGCCAGGTCCTCTGACTCCAAATGTAATATTCTTTCCACTATACTATATTGCCTTACCAAGTCACAGTGAAACACAATAGGTCATTCTCCCCACCTCCCTCCCCTTAGATAAAACGGAAAAAAATCACAAGCACACCATGGGGACCAAGATGATTATCTATTATCTTTTGGGGTAGGAGCGGGAAAGCTGTGTGAAGATGTCTAGCTATGTATCCCACATTCAGCCTTAGCTGCCTGGTATCCATTTATTGACCATGACTCAAGGACCAATGATAATGTCTTCAACATCCAGTGCCCTCATTACACCTTAACAATGAAGACTGTGTAAGCTGCACCAAAGTCAAGCAGGCCCAGGTCTAGGAAGAATTCCTCATCATCTGTCCTGCATGGCACAGAATGGTATCTAAGGGGTGGAGGGAAAGGAGAACATAGGATTAGACAACTCTCCAAGGAAAACAGTAACCTCATGGCTATCAGAATGGTGGTAAAAAGAGCTGGCAACTGCCTGGAAAACTGGAAGTGGACCATGCAGTGATACCTGTGAAGCATTATACAAATATCCTCCCCTCATATAAATATCTTTGAAGTTAAGGTACTTACTCTCCCCTTTCCAAAGTTCTGTAAGAAGAGACGCTATAGTTTTCATCAACAGTGACAATGTTGTCTTTGCCCAGGGAGATATTCACTTCCTTGTCCAAAGTGTTAACGAATCTGTAAATGGGGAGAGAAACAGTGAGTTATGGCATCAGACAGACTCTCACTGACACAGAGGTAGAACTTGAGTGACCCTCTAAGGAACCAGCCTGATTTGCTAAGTGATGCCAGAGTAATCTCATTTACATTTTTTAAAGGAAGGAAACAAGCACATATTTAACACCTACTGTGTGCCAGGCACTGTGCTAAGCAATTTACAAATATTACCTCCTTTAATTTTCACAACAACCCTGAGAGGCAGGTGGTATTGTTATCCCCATTTTATACTCATGGAAACTGAGGCAAAGATCAAGTGGTTTACCCATGGTCACACAGCTAGTAAATGCCTCAAGCTGGATTTGAACCAAGGTCTTGCTGACTACAGGTCTAGCATCCTTGACATCCATTGTCCTATCCTAGCTACCTGGTATATAGCAAATATGGTGGTTAGCAGATTTGAGATCCTAAAGGGATCAATAGGTTAGAAATACAGTGTAGGCTAAATCTAACAAGATAAAATTTAAATAAGCACAAATGTAACAGAACTCAGCAGTCAGGTTTTTAAAAAAACAAGCACAGGATGAAATGTAATGACTTCATGTGGAGAAAAAGGACTTACGCTATGAGCTCAGTATGAATGAACAGTGTGATGTGTTTGCAGAAAAAGCTAATGCAATGTTAGGTTGTTTTAGCACAAGTATAATGAACAGAATAAGGAAAGTGACATCACCCTATGCTTTGTGGTGATCAGACCTCTTCCTCTGTAGTGTTTGGTTCTATACACTTACATGTTAGAAGGAACAATAACAAGCCGGAGTGTGTCAAGAGGAAGACAACCAAGATGGTGAAGAAATGTGAAACCATGTCACTGAGTACTGGTCATGAAGACTGGTGATACTTAGCATGGGAAAGAGAAAATACATAGGGGTGATGACACCTTTCTTCAAAGAGTTGAACAATTGTAATATGGACAAGCTGGAGGGCTCTGTCCTGTGCTCCCTCAGAGGATGTCAGTGACTCACTTATCACCAAGTCCAAAGGCCTTTTCTCAGTCCCTCATTCCCCTTGATCTCTTTGATACTTTCGACTGTATCGATCAGTGCCTCCTTCCTGGATATACTCTTTTTCCTTGGTTACAATATATTGCATTGGCTCCAATATATTGCATTATCCCAATTCTCCTCTTCTCTAATCTATTTCTCTGACTTCTTTGCTGGTTCCTCTTCTTGACTTGCCCCTAATGTTGCTATTTGCCATGATCTGTCCTAGGCCCTCTTCTCTTGTCTCTACACTGTCTCTTTGTCAATCTCATTCATTCAAACAACTACAATTATTATCCCTAGGCATCTAACTTTCTCCTTTCCTAAACTTCATATCTGCATCTTAGACTAAATTTAAGACATACTTACCTTGATGTCTCATTGATGCCTCCCAACCAATTTTCCTGCTTCTAACATTTCATCAATTTCACACTATTGCTAGATTAAACTTCCTCAAGCATGGATATGACCATGTCCCTTCTCTGCTCAAATCCTTTCAATGGCTCCCTATTTCCATTCAAGGTCCTCCATAGACTGCCTACATTCTACCTTTCCAGTCTTACAACTACTACTCTCTTTGACACACACTATGGGACTGCACTACATATAATTTCCCTCCTATACCATCCTTCCATGAAGATTTCTACAACCCTCAATCCCACTCCAACTTCATTGAACCTTATATAGCACCTTCTTTGTACCTTTTTTAGTTACTAATCATAAATTATTTTTGAATTATTTTTATTGGTGCATTATCATAGTCCCTTAATAGACTGTGAGCTCCATGAGGACATGGACTATATTTTATTTTAGATAGATTTATGTATGCACTGACACACACAAATATACATACATATATATACATATGTAAATTATACATAGATAAAATCTAACCAGCCTAGCACAGTGTTTCGCACATAGCTGTGTGTATGAAGACGTGTGTAACATGCATATGTATACCACGTGCATACATACATGTAACATGCATATATACACTGTGCAAGAACAGCATTCTGTACATATTAGTTGTATGTGTATATGAATATATGTGTGTAACATTTTAGATATATGTATATATACTCATTTAACACATATGTACATGTGGCATGTGAAAGATGAAATGACTGAGGAAACAAAGGTTCAAGCTTCTGAGCATCTCAATTTACTAAGCAATGCATGACAACTGCACAACAAATCGGGCCCAGATTTCCTCAGCTTAGGGCTGAAGCCCGAAAACAGGGAGAGACAGATTTTTATGCTTTAAAAACAATCAAACAAGACCAATTAATTAAAAAAAATTAACCAGGACACAAAATTAAGTAATCTAATTTCTAATTGGAAGAGAGATTAGAGACTTTCCAGGTTGGAAGGGGGAGAATGAACAAATGCAATTCCCTGTATATATACATATATATATATACACACAAATACACACACACACACACACATACACATATATACACAAATACACACATACATATATATGTAACAGAACACTGTGCTGGGCAGATCAGATTTTGTGTGTATATACAAATATACACATACATATGTAAACACATATACAGACATATATTCATACATACATATATGCATATATACACACATATCAAAACTGAACTACACAGCACCGAGTTTCATGTATTCAAGAAGTGTTTGTTGGGGTTACAGTGGATGCAGCACTCTGATTGACTTCAGAAATCTAAATTAGGATTGTAGGATCTTAGATTTAGATCTTCAAGACCATAAGGCATCTAGTCTAACATCCTCATCTTGTAGAAGAGAAAAATGAGGCCTTGAGAGGCAAAATGACTTTTGCTCAATGCCACACAGGTAGAGACCATGTCAGAATTTGAGATGACTCCAAGGCCATTTCTACTGCACCACGCTAATTCTCCTAGGGCAATGAGTGGAACTAGAGAAGGAAGATTTCAGTTTGACATAAGAAAAAATTCTAAATAGGACTTCCTAAATGAATAAGGAATTAGTAAATTTCCCTTTGCTAGAAGCATTTAAACAAAGACTGGATTATCACTTGGCAGAGATGTTATAGAACAGATTAAAGCCTTGGGTATATGTTGGACTTGATAACCCCTGGAGTCTTTTTTAACTCTTGGACTCTATGATGCTGACAAAGGTCCTTGATGTACCTCTCCAGGATACTTATCAGTAGCTCTCCCTTTTCAATGAGAAATAGACCAAGTGAGGAAGGAGGGATTTAGGCAGCAGGGCACAGGGGCCTCCAGGATGGGGAGGCCAATCACTCCAGGATTGGGCTCTGTCATGACCTCTCTAGGACATTTCATGAGAAGGATAGTGTTGGACTCATGGTTAAGGAAACTTGGGTTCAAATTCCACTACAAACACTTCCTATGGGTAGGTCACTTAACAACCACTCAGAGTCTTGCTTTCCTTATCTATAAAGGAAGGGTACAGCTAAGTTCTCAGTGAATAGAGTACTGGGCCTAGAGTCAGGAAGAGGAGTTCAAATCCGACCTGAGTTCAAATCCAACCTCATATACTTACTAGCTGTGTGACCCTAGACAAGTCACTTGACCTTATTTGCCTCAGTTTCTTGATCTATAAAATGGGTTGGAGAATGAAATGGCAAACTACTCCAGTATCATTTGCCAAATGGGGTCACAAAGAATCAGATATGAATGAAACAACTGAACAAAGACCAAAAAGTGAAGATAATAATACTTGCACTATATACATCCACAGTCTTTTTTTTCTCTTTTTTTGCCTAGGCAATGGGGTTAAGTGACTTGCCCAGAGTCACACAGCTAGTAAGTATCAAGTGTCTGAGGCCGGATTTGAACTCAAGTGCTCCTGACTCCAGGGCCAGTGCTCTATCCACTGCACCCCTAGCTGCCCCTACCTCACAGTTTTTATAAATTAAGTATTTTAGGGACATAGTGCAGTATAGCAGAAACCAGCACTGGATTAAGCCTCAGAAGATCTGCAATCAGATCTCTGCTCTGTGGGATCTTGGGTAAGCCATTTGAACTTTTGAGGCCTCAGCTTCCTCACCTTCAAAACGTAGTGGCTGAACTATACGACCTCTAAGGTCTCTTCCAACGCTACCTCCTATGATCCTAAGCCAACCTGCCTTTTAGTTCTGTCCTTCCTGTCCTTTCATTTCCCAGGGACATGCTTGCCGATTCTCCTGCTGCTTCAGAGACAACCACCCCTGCTCAGCACAGAACCCTCCACCTGCACCCCTACAGATGAGACTCAGAACACG
Organism: Phascolarctos cinereus; assembly: GCF_003287225.1. NCBI lineage: Eukaryota > Metazoa > Chordata > Mammalia > Diprotodontia > Phascolarctidae > Phascolarctos > Phascolarctos cinereus. Next base: position 113,246,541 of record NW_027556098.1, read on the forward strand.
TCACTGGGAGCCAGAATTCCATCATACATACCTCACAGCTGCCATTCCATTGGTTGGTTTGGTTCCCATGTCTTTCATCTATAACAAATAAAATAAAATAAGTTTATTAGGTGGGTATGATCTTCAAACTGTAGTGGGGTGAGGAATTTTTTTTAATGGTTTAGCAAAACTAACCAAAATATAGAAGAAAGGTTGACATGTAGTAGTCCATACCTGTATATAGCAAAGGAATCTGGGGTCAGGGTGCCTTATAAAAAAACTATTATATTAGAATATATACTAAGAGTTTAAAGGCAGGCAAGTCTGCACTCACAGGCCTGAAGCATTCCTTTCACTAAAAAATAAAAGCCTTTTCTTGTAACAAATAAGGCTAGTCAAAGAAAAAAAAAATCCCTGTACATTACCCTCATTTGAAAATGTATGTGTTGGGGGCAGCTAGGTGGTGCAGTGGATAGAGCACTGGCCCTGAAGTCAGGAGGACCTGAGTTCAAATTCGGCCGCAGACACATAACACTTACTCGCTGTGTGACCCTGGGCAAGTCACTTAACCCCAATTGCCTAGCTAAAAAAAAAAAAGTATGTGTAATTCTGCACTTATAGTTCATCACCTTTCTAACAAGTGATGGGAAGCATGATTCATCATTAATCTTCTAAAGTGGTCATTGATCAATATTCTTAATTCTTTCAAAGTTGTTTTTCTTTATAATGTTATAGTGGTTGGTGTATAAATTGTTTTTCCTTGTGCTATTCACTTCACTCTGCCACTCTGCATCAGTTCATGCAAGTCTTTTCAAGTTTCATGTCCCTTTCCCAATATCCTATGGCGCAATAATAGTCCTTTATATTCATATGTCTTAAGTTGTTCAAGCACACCCTAACTGATGGGCACCTACTTTGTTTTCAGTTCTTTGCCACAACAACAAAAAAAATGCTACTACCAACATTTTTGCACATATTGGTCCATGCCCTCTTTCTTTAATCTCTTTGAGACATAAGCCCTATACTGGTATTGCTGAGAGAAACGGTATATATAGTTTAGTGACTTTTTGGTTATAGTTTCAAATTGCTTTCCAGAATGGTCCAATCCACACTCCATCAATAGTACATCAGAGAGGTTGTTTCCTAAAGCCCTTCAGTAACTGCCATTTTCCTTCTTTGCCATTTTTGCCATTTTGATGGATGTGAGGTGGAACTTCATGGTTGTTTTAATTTGTATTTATTTTATTATTAGTTATTTAGAGTGTTTTTCATATTGTGTTAACAGTTTACCTTTCTTCTGAGAACCATTTATTCATTTCCTTTGGCCATTTATCTCATGGGATTCTTATTTATTTATAACAATTCCACATATATGCGTATTATATATGTGTATTTATATTTGTTTCATGTATAAATACATACATATGTATAGTATTAAACCTTTATCAGAGAAATTTGTTACAAAGATTTTTTCTCAGTTAACTGCTTCCCTTCTAATTTTAATTAGATTGATTTTGTGTAAATAATTTTTAATTTTATGTAATCGAAATTGTCTTTTCATCTCCTGTGATATTCTCTATACTTTGTTTTTGCCAAAAAGTTTACCTTAACCACAATTATGAAAGGTATCAACTTCCCTGCTCCTTGAATTTGTTGATGATATGACCTTTTATATCTAGGTCAGGTATCCATTTAGGACTTATTGTGATAAATGGTATATTATGTTGGTCTAAACCTAATTTTGACCAGTCTACTTTACAGGTTTTTCAGTAGCTTTTGTTAAATATTAAATTCTTACCCCAATAGTCATTGTCTTTCAGTTTATTGAGGACTATGCTGCTACATTTGATTGCTTCTGGGTACTTATCTGTTCCACTGATCAACAGTTCTATTTTTTAAACCAGTATCAAATACTTTTTATGATTAATGCTTTGTGACATACTTTGGTGCTGCTTTGGCTCTCCCTTCCCATTTAAAAAAAAAATTTCCCTTGAAACTCTTGACTGTGTGTACCTCAAGCTGAATTGATTATTTTTCTCATTCTATAAAGAAAACTTTTGGTAGTTTGACTGGTATAGCACTGAACAAGTTAATTGATTTAGGTAATATTGTCATTTCCATTTTATTGGTTCTATCAAACCATGAGCAATCAATATCTCTCTAATTATTGAAGTCCATTTTTATTTCTGCAAAGATTTCAGTTATAGTCATATAATTCCTTTCCATGTCTTAGTAGTTGGATTTCTGGATATTTTACACATTCCATAGTTATTCTGAGTGGAATTTATCTTTCTTTTTCTGCTAGGTTTTGTTGGTTATTAATTGTTTCAACTGATGTATAGTCAACTCTCTACAATTCTCTAAGCAAATCATACTATCTGCAAAAAAGTGATAATTTTGTTTCTGCTTTGTGCTTATTTTTTCAAGTTATTTTCTTGTTTTATTGCCCTGGCTAGTATATCTAGAATTATGTCATATCAAATTATAGTGATGAAGTGAACATAGTTGCTTTACTTCTGACTTTTTTTTTTTGGTGAGGCAATTGGGGTTAAGTGACTTGCCCAGAGTCACACAGCTAGTGAATGTTATGTATCTAAGGCCGGATTTGAACTCAGGTCTTCCTAACTCCAGGGTCAGTGCGCTATCCACTGTGCCACCTAGCTGCCCCTACTTCTGATCTGATTAGACTTTTTGTATTTCTCCATTAAGGATAATGCTAGCTCTCAAGTTTTAGACATAAACCATTTCAAGGAATGGATCACTTGTTCCTAAATTTTTAAATATTTTTTTAATATAAAAAGGTATATTTTTCAAAAACGTTTTCTGCATCTATTGATGTAGTCATGTAATTTTTATTATCGCTATTAATAATTTCCATTATGTTTATAATTTTCCTAATACTGAACTAAACCTGCATTCCTGTATAAATATAAGCTGGTCATAGTGTATAATCTTTTAGATATTTTTCAATATTTTTGAATCCATATTCATTAGGGAAATTAGTCTGATTTTCTTTCTTTGTCTTATCTCCCCCTGATTTAGAAAACAAGACTGTACTTGTCTCATGGAAGGAGTTTCAAGAGTTCAATGAAAAAAAATTATATAATACTAGATTTGGCTGTTCTTTGAATGTTTGATAGAATTCACATGTATCCATCTGGCCTTGGAATTATTTTTCTTTTTTATTATCTTTATGACTTCTTCATTGTTTTTCCTTTTGTTTGGTTTTGGTTTTATAGATTGGGTCATTTCTTCTTCTAATCTGAGTGATTTATATTTTTGTACGTATTCATTCATCTTAACAGTTTTGGTGGCATGTAATTAGGCAAAGTAGTTTCTAGTAATTTCCATTTATTTCTCATTCATTTTTTCTTAATTCTCCTTTTTCTATTTCTGATTAGAAATTTCTGATTAGTTTTATCTCTTTTAAAGAAAAAAACAGATATACTAGTGGTTTACCTATTTTATTAGTTTTTAAAAAGCAGCTCTTAGTTTACAATTCAAACTCAGTTACAGATTCAAGGGTTTTTCTGTTTTCAAATTTGTTTATTCTTCGATTTTAGAATTTCTTATTTATGTCTGGTTGGGGTTTTTGTTGTTAATCTGAGGTTTTCTCACAGTTGTTTTGTTTTAGTTACATGCAAAAAGTCATTGATAAAGTCTTTCTCTCTTTTGTTGATGAAAGTATTTAGAGATATGAAATTTCCCCTAAAAACTGCTGTAGTTGCATCCCAGCACTTTTCTGGGTTACTTTTAACTTCTGGGTTTGCATTTTAAAAATTCTACCTCGCTTTGGTCTTTTAAACAGAAATGCTTTAAAGTCTTCTGGTCTATAAAGGTCCATTTCCCCCCATAGGAGTATATTCAGTTTTTCATGGTAAGTTATTCTATGTTGTAAATTTTCATCTTTAAATGTGTTGTATTTTAAAAGTTTCTTTAAATAAGTTATATTTAAAGATTTTCTTTAATTTTTTCTTTTCTTAAAGTTGCAATAGTCTTGTGTGATCCTGACTGTAGTTTCTTGGTTCTTGGATTCTTCCCTTTTGCCTGCTTATTGTATTTTTTTTTTTAATTCAGAAGCATTAGATTTGGGCTATAGCATTCCTGAGTATTTTTATTTTAGAGTTTCTTTCTGGAGGTAATTGGTGCATTCATTCTGTTTTCACTTTGTTTGGGGCAGTTTTCACTTATAATTTTTTAATACAGAGCAGGTTTTTTGTTTGGTTATGGTTTTCAGGGAGTTGGGTTAACTATCTTAATTACCAGATAACTGTTCAATCCTTTGATTCACTCTGTGTTGTGAAGACTTGACCAATGCAAACTTGTCAGTGTAAAGGATATACACTATAGCTCATTGATTGATTCCATAAACAATGAATTAATGAATGCATTAATAAAACTTCCCAGGCCCTGAGAAGCCAGCCTCCCTAGAGACACAATGCCTATCAGCTGCCCCTGCCAAAGAATTAATATACTAGATACCTCATATCTCTAGGACTTCAGTATGCCCATGAAGGAGAGCATACTGAATGTCTCAGCCCTCACCAGGATGCTGGAGACTCTGTTTCCATCTCCATGAATGACCAAGCTATATCGGCTCTTCTCCTCCACCACATGCTCATTTCTGACAGATGAGCTCCTGGACTGTAGCTGAAACTGGAAACATTGGCTCTCAGTGTTCAGAAGGAGTTTGGAATATTTTGGTGATTGCTGTAGAGAAAGTAACCATAAACTCATTAGGTTTTCTATCTTTATTCCCTTCTGGGTTTCATGTGAGCATAAAGGGATGAAGAGAGAGGGTGCAGAGATATGTGCAGCAGGGTGCATAGATCTGCCTAAACAGCAAAGGCAGTTTGTAATCTACTTTCCGTAAATTCCTATCTATCTCGAGACCTGCTCCTTCTCTACCCTAGGCCACCCCAGACCTATATTGCCAGAGCACCGTAAGGGACCCAGCCAGACCTGCTATAAAATAGGTCTGCTCTCCCCTTTCCCCACCCTGGGGTGCTACCAAGCCCTCTTTCAACCTTCCTGCAAATTCTCCTTTCCCCTTTTGGCCTTTTCATCAGACACTCCCCCTTAACTTACATACGTACCCTTATCAATAGAAACCCAGAATCTCCCTCTCTCTCTCTTTCCCATTGTTGGTGGGGCACTCCTAGCTCTTTAGGGTAGATACCCTAATGCATCCTTAGAACTCTTGGGGGGCTTGCCATCAATCCTATCACTGAAACCCTAAGACCTTATGCTCTGCATCTGGGCCCTCCTATATGTGTTGTCATATTCAATTAGAGCATAAGCTCCTTGAGGGCAGGGATCATCTTTTTCTCTTAGTTCCAAATGGTAAGTAGAGTGCTTAGCATATAGTAAGTGCTTAATAAATGCTTTTTTCATTTACTCCTTAAAAGTTAAATATAGAAGACAGGTAGGTGGTGAAGGTGTTAAAAGTGCTATACTTGGAGTCTGGATGATCTGAATTAGAATCCTGCCTCAGACACTTATTAGCTATGTGACCTTGGGTAAATCACTTAACCTCTCTCAGCCTCAGTTTCTCCATCTGTAAAATGATAATAATAGTATCCGCCTCACAGAACTGTTGTGAAGACCAAAGGAAAAACATAAAGTGCTTTGTAAACCTTAAAACAATATATAAATGTTAGTTATTAATGTTATATAAACTTATTTTTCTTTTTTGAGCTGTGCATTCAGATTCTGAAATCCATATCCTACAAAGGAATCCTATGTTTTCTGGGCAAAAGTATCTCCCTTTTTATTCCAATTACAGGCAAATCCAATTTGATATCTACTCAAAACTGTCTCCGACATTTCCACATATATTTGCCTGCATGTTGCATATCAATAAACAGGCAATAGAAAAACAGATCTTCAAAGGGTCTAAACTTTATTGTATCAAAACCACTTTGAATTATGAAAGGGGCAGAGCCAAGATGGTGGATTAGGGGTAGCCACATAGCTGAATTCTCCCAACATTCCACTCCAAAGAAATTTAAAATAAGGCCTCAAAGTAAAATTTTGGAGTGGCAGAGCCAAAAAAAAAAGACCAGGGTGAAACATTTTTCCTGGCCTAAAAAATCTTAAGAGGTCAGCAGGAGAAATCTGTGACACTGAGGTAAAGGACTCCTTGAAGCGCACACAAACAATAGTGGCAAAAGCAGCCACAGCAGCAGCAGCTTTGGGAGCTCTCAGCTCAGAGACAGATATGAGGTCAGACAACTGGGCAGAAGGAGATAATAGGGGATCCTTTGCTGGCACTGGGTACAGTTAGCATTGACTGGCAACTCTTTTCCATACAGAGTTCTAGATCACAGTTCCAGTGTGGAGAGGAACACTGATGGTCAGTCACAAGGGAACAGGGAATTGGTTACAATACCAAAGCGAAAAGGAGCCTAGCACATGAAGCTGCAGGGTAACAGATCCCTTCCTGGATAAAGACTAGAGCACTGACTAGGACAGCAGTGATCATGCCTCTCCTAGGATACCACCACTTTGGAAGTACGAGAAAAACTGCAGACCCCAGACTCACTCTGAAAAAAGCAGTATGAAAAAGCCTGAAGCTTGGCACAATACCTCCCCAGGCCCAGTCAGCAGAGCCCAACTTTGATATAAAGTTCAAAGTCAAGAAATAGACTGGAAAAATGAGCAATTAATAAAAAAATAATCTGACCATAAAAAGCTACTGCAGTGACAGGGAAAACCCAGACATAAACTCAGAAGGCAACTATGCTAAAACAGCTACAAAAAGCCACAAAGAAAAAATGCTAATTGGACCCAATCAAAAGAAGAATTCCTGGAAGAGTTGAAGAAAGAGATGAGTGGTAGAGGAACAACTGGGAAAAGAAATGAGTAGTGTAAGAAAATTATGAAAAGAGAGTTAACAGTTTGGTGAAAAGAGACACAAAAAATGAAAAATATTAAAAATAAAAAACAAAATTGGCCAAATGGTAAAAGAGATACAAAAATCCACTGAGGAGAACACCTTGAAAAGCAGAATTGACCAAATAGAAAAAGAGGTACAAAATCTCCCTGAAGAATATAATTCCTTAAAAATTATAATTTAGCAAGTAAAAGCTAATGACTATATGAACATCAAGAAATAATAAAACAATGAAATGAATGAATAAATAAAAGAAAATGTGACATACCTCATCAGAAAAACTACTAACCCAGAAAAGAGATTGAGGAGAAATAATTTAAAAATTATTGGACTACCTGAAAGCTATAATAAAAAAAAGAGCCAAGACATCATGTTTCAAGAAATTATCAAGGAAAATCACCTTGATCTTAGATCCACATGGTAAAATAGAAATTGAAAGAATCCATTGATCATTTCCTGAAAAAGATACCCAAATGAAAACTTCCAGGAATAATATAAACCAAATTCTAAAGCTCCTAGGTCGAAGAGAAAATACTTCAAGCAACCAGAAAGAAACAATTCAAATATCGTGGAGCCATAGTCAGGATCACACAAGATTTAGTGGCTTCCACATTAAAGAAGCAGAGGGCTTAGAATATGATTTTCTGGAGGGTAAAGGAGCTGAGAAAACAACCAAGAAGAACCTACCCAGCACAGCCAAGTAAATCCTTCAAGGGAAAAACGTAATTTCAAGCATTCCTGATAAAAGAAGCAGAACTGCATAGAAAATGTAACATTCAAACAGAAAACTCAAGAGAAATATAAAAAGCTAAACATGAAAGAAAAATCATAAGGGATTCAATAAGGTTAAACTGTTTACATTCTTACTTGGGAATATGATACTTATAACTCGTAAGAATTTTATAATTCTTAGGGAAGTTAGAAGGAACATACATAGACAGAGGGCACAGGTGTGAGTTGACTATAATGGGATGATACCCCCCAAAATTAAATTAAATTAAAGAGATACATTGGGAGAAAGGGGAAGAGAGAGGTAGAATGGGGTTAAATTATCTCAAATAAAACAGGTGAGAAACAGGTTTTATAGTGGGGGGGAAGATGTTTGTGGTAGGAGTTGTGGGCAACTTTAGGACCTTACTCTCACTGGAATAACATACATATTCAGCTGGGTATAGAAATTTATCTTGACTATAGGGAAGTAGGAGGGGGGCAATATAAGGAGGAAACTGATAGAAGGGATAGTGAATTGGGGGAGGTCATGGTTAGAAGCAAAACACTTTTGAGGAGGGACAGGGTGAAAGGAAAGAGAGAGGAAAAAAGGATAAACAGGGGAAATAGGCCCTGTAATAATCAGAACTGTGAGTGTGAATGGGATGAACTCACCCATAAAATGGAAGCAGATAGTAGAGTGGATTACAAACCAGAATCCTACAATCTGTTGTTTACAAGAAACACACTTCAAGCAGAGACACACACACACAGGGTAAGGGGAAGGGGCTAGATCTATTGTGCTTTGTTCAGCTAAAATAAAAAAGCAGGGGTAGCAATCATGATCTCAGACAAAGCAAAAGCAAAATTAGATCTAATTAAGAGATAAGCAGGGAAACTACATTTTGCTAAAAACTTCCAGAGACAATGAAGCAATATCAATACTAAACATATAAACGCCAAATGGTATAGCATCCAAATTCTTAAGAGAAATACTTAAGAGTAAAATGAGTTAGAGGAGAAAAAAAAAGACAGTAAAACGATACTAGTGGGGCACCTCAACTTTTCCCTCCCCAAACTAGATAAATTTAACTATAAAATAGACAAGAAAGAAGTTAAGAAGATAAATAGAATGTCAGAAAAGTTAGTTATGTTAGACCTCTGGAGAAAACTGAATGGGAATAGAAAGTAATATAACTTTTTCTCAGCAGTACATGGCATCTACCCAAAATTTGACCATGTATTAGGGCGTAAAAACCTTACAACCAAATGGAGGAAAGCAGAAATATTAAATGCATCCTTTTCATATCACAAGGCAATAAAAATTACATTCAATAAGGGAATGTGGAAACATAGATTAAAAGTTAATTGGAAACTAAATAATCTAATCCTAAAGAAGAGTGCGTCAAAAAACAAATCATAGAAACATTAATAATTTCATTAAAGAGAATGACATGCCAAAATTTATGGAATATAGATCAAAGCATGCTTTTTAAACTTTCTTTATTTTTCTTGGGGTTTTTTTTGTGTGTGGGGGGCTTCTGTTTTCTTTTGTAACATGGCTAATATGGAAATATGTTGTATATGACTGCACATGTATAATCTACACTAAATTGCTGTGAATGAGGGGGTAGGGAAGAGAGAGAGAAAATTTGGAACTCAAAATTTTAAAAAAGCAATATTAGAAAATTTTTACATGTAATTTGAAAAAAATATAAAAATTTCCAAAAGATCCAACCAAAACCTTACTCTAAATCACTGCAGCTTACAACTATGAACACTCAGATGGAATAAAAAAAAAAAAAACAATCAGGAACTCGAAAGTATCACAATCCCTACCATGATATTATCTGGTGGTAAACCATACTAGTGCCTGTTGTACAAAGAAGGGAATACATCCTTCCTTTCTTCTGCTCCTCACAGCTAATATGCTTTCAATAATTAAGACACTACTCCTTTACAGAGCCATGCCATTTGAGTAGGTGCAGAAATGTCTAATGTCACTTCCTCAGTCACAGTGCCCTATTAGAATAGTTACTGCTTCCTTTAGTTCATAAATGTTGTGAGTCCTTACAAAGGGGATCCAAAATATTGATGCCAAATGTCTTCTAATGATTCTGATGTTCCCATCCTGCCTTCAGAGTTGACATGGCTGGCCCTGAAGTCAGGAGGACCTGAGTTCAAATCCGGCCTCAGACTAAAACACTTGACACTTACTAGCTGTGTGACCCTGGGCAAGTCACTTAACCCCAAATGCCTAAAAAAAAGAAAAAAATTTGGGAGGCAGCTAGGTGGTGCAGTGGATAGAGCACCGGCCCTGGATTCAGGAGGACCTGAGTTCAAATGCAGCCTCAGACACATAACACTTACTAGCTGTGTGACCCTGGGCAAGTCACTTTAACCCCATTGCCTAACCAAGAAGAAAAAAAAAACACAGAGTAGACATGGCAATGCCACACCAGTACATCTACATTTTGGACCTTATCTGTGGCGTTAGCTATTTATTAGCATAAACTCACCTTAGTTCAATTCCATAATTCTCTGTAAAGACTAAATTTTGTACTAAAAATGAGAGAGTTGGAGTAGATGATCTCCTGCTCTAATATCCTGTGGTTATGTTTCACACTTCTAACCCTAGATAAATAACTTTCCCTAATTAATGACAGTTTTGTAATTTAAAAAAGGTATACTCATAATTCTCATTACCTGCTCTTTCATTCAAAGGTGTCCAGAACAAGGGTTTTTACCTTAGGGTCAATGGATCCCCAAGAATGCCTGTACAGATTTCAGGGGATCCATAAATTTAGATGAGAAAAAACTACATCTTAATTTCAATATAATTTGTTTCTCTTGTAACCCTTCTTTTATTTAATGCATTTAAAAACATTATTCTGAGAAGGGGTCCATAAGCTTCACCAGATTGTCAAAAAGGTCCATGACCAAAAAAAAAATTAAGAACCCATGCTCTAGAGACCAGCAAATTAAGATATTAGGATATTTGGCTGAAGTGTGATAATGGTGATGGGGAAGATACAATACAACTTACTACAAAATCAACCCAACCCATTCCATTCCATCTCATTTTTCCCTTCCCCTCCCCTTACCTGAAAGGCCTTCATGGGCTTTGCTAACAAGGTATCACCCTGATTGCTCTGCATTATCATCTTCACATCTGATTTGGCCAGATTTACGATCTGTAGAAAGCTCTCTCTGTCAGCTGGCTTGGCTGGAGCCATTTTCTAAGGATAGGAGATTTTTGTCAGAGAATACACTCATGGTACTCTTTAGATAGATCAAAACTCAGCCCTGACCCCATCAGTCTGCCCATCCAAGGAACACTAACCCCATGGGAAACAACCTTTGAATAATTCTTCATTCATCTCTTCCCTTCAACCCTCTTTCCCCCATCCTCCAACATTCCACCATCCAATTTAACACCAAGTAATAGTCATTCTTTCTCCACTAGATTTCTTAGATTCATTTCTTCCTTCTCCACTTCCTGTCCTTACCCACACCTCCCTAAGGAATTTGCCTTGTTCTGAACCTCTATTGGGCCCATAGAGCCTCCCACATTCTGTGTAAAGCCATCTTTTAAATCAAGAGATCAATTCCATGTTTGCACACAAAGGAAGATGGAGGGGATAAGAAGGGCCAGTAAGGTTGTATAGGAGACATCTAAATTTTTTTCGAATTTGACTTTTGTTGCACTTCACCCTCACCTGAAGGGCTCTTATGATCTAAAGGACTCTAGTAACTTCTTTCAGTGGTGTCTCATTTCTGCCCTTCACCTAAAGCCTAGAAAATGTATCTCCTAGGGGGCAGCTAGGTGGCACAATGGATAGAGCATCGGCCCTGAAGTCGGGAGGACCTGAGTTCAAATCCGGCCTCGGACCAAACACTTAATACTTACTAGCTGTGTGACCCTGGGCAAGTCACTTAACCCCAATTGCCTAAAAGCAAAAAAATAAAAATTTTTTAAAAAAAAGAAAGAAAATATATCTCCTGTGGGAAGCCCAATAGGATAAACACTAAAACACTTACTAGCAAGCACACTGGCTGTAATGTGCCAAAGGGAAGGTTTATTTGAAAAAGAACAGCTATTATCATGTGCACAGGAAAATTCTAGTCATCCAAAATACTATAGCAACTCACCACAAGTACTGCTTATTATTTTTTATAGTCCAAAAGTTTAGTTCATGAAAAAGTCCCCAGTGGCAGGCAGGCCTGGGGAGAAATTGTAAAGGAGTTTGTCTTGGGCAGCTAGGTAGCACAGTGCATAGAGTGCTGAGCTTGGAGTCACCTTCCTGAGTTTAAATCTGGCCTTAGACACTTACTAGCTGTGTGTCCCTGGGCAAGTCACTTAACCCTGTTGGCCTCGGTTTGTTTATCTGTAAAATGAGCTGGATAAGGAAATGGCAAACCACTCAAGTATCTTTGTCAAAAAAAAAAAACCCAAATGGGGTCACAGAGTTGGATAGGACTGAACAACATTGCCTCAAGCACCCAAAAATCCTTTATTCTTTCCTTCTGTCACTCAGGTCACTTCCTTACTACTTTGACCTTAGGAAATGAGTAATTTGAGATTGTCTATTTTTTAAAAAATCAAGAAAGCATGTGAATTTTATTCACCCTCAAGTATAAATTACTTGTACTAGCTTAAAAGTGTCAAGGAGCAAGATCGAAGCCCAGTCTTAGAGAGGTAATGATGTCACTTCAATCATCAGTCTGCAGTCAGAAGAGATCATTTGGAACAGGAAGCCCTTTTGCACACTGCTGAAACCACAGAACCTTCCTCTGGAGGCTCGTTAGGCACTCCTTAGCACTTTCCTTCCGCATAATGTCATTTTAATGTGTACAATATCAGCTCTTCTCTGCTGCCAGAAGCCCTGTCTTTGGGTCTCGGAGTATCTAAATTAAGGTTTCCCAGGAAACACTGCTTTGCACCTGTTGCTTCCATTTCCCAGCTCTCCTCATAGGATTCCACTTGGGAAATCAGCCTGTGACCTAGCCAGGGATTAGTTCTTTTAATCCATGCTAAATTCTCTCAGCAAATTCACCTTTTAGGAAAGACTGCTCTGACAATGGGGTTCTAGAGCCAGGGCTCTGCCTCTTCAGGTTATCATCAGATTTTAGCTTCATTACCTCTAAATATAGCATTTACACCCTGGAGGCCTTTGTGCTGTTAGCCAAAGTGGTATATCGTACTTCTTTTTTTCTAACTTCAGGTCTAGATTTCTCTGAGTTTGTGATTGTCACAAACTCTTTTCTCAGGGTTAGTTACCAAGCCTTAATGCCTCAGCCTAGCCATTCAACAACCTTGCTATAGGTTTGGGCATCCACTCTCCAAGGCACTCTGCCTAAGCTGTTTATTGGCTGGAAAAGTCATTTCATTGGGTCCCAATATTATTCTCATTTGGCAACAGGTAGCCATAATGACATTACCTTTATCATGGACATGTGCCAAGTAGAGCAAACCGCTCCTACACCTCTACCATCACCTCCACTCCTACGTGAAGTTAATTTCCAAGTATATTCCTTATAATGGGTATCATATTTCATGACTTCTCAATGGGTGGAGGAGGGGTGCGAGGAGGGAGATAATTTGGAACTGAAAATAAAAATCAAAAAAATTCCAAGAACATTTCTCAAACGTTATGCCCTACTCTCAGTTCCCTAACTGGAATTATATGATGATAAGATTTTCTGTGCAGCCTGGTTCTCATATTTTAATCTTCATGGTTTGTTAATTCTCTTCTTAAAAAAAAAATCAAATATGATCTTAGTTTCCTCTATAAACATAGACTCCTTAGTTTTTACAAAGCATTTAGAAACCTGAACAGAGATGTAATCAAGAGCATAAGCATAGGATGGATGAGGCATGATTTTGAGTGAAAAAGATATGGTTGTTTCAGTAGACAGTTTGAATTTAGAAAACAAAAATAATGGCAGAAGTTCCCAAGAAGAAGATTTTGGTTCAATGTAATAATAAAAATAAAACTTTTAAAAATTAGAGCCGTCTGAAAACTAGAATGGTGATAGTGGCTTCCCCATTCTTATGGGTCCTCAGGCTGATTCCTGGTTGAGTACTTCTTAAGGATGCTGTAGAAATGAATGCCATTCATGTAAAAACATGACCAGATGACCACTGAGGTCTCTTCCGATGTCAAGAGTCTATGAGAGTTTTACCTATAAATCCTAAAATAATAAGGTTCACTTGTATCTTCTTGGACTATAGGAACCCTTGACCTGGAGTCTAGATCCCAGAGGACCATAAATGACCAATTAGAAGACTGAAAACTGAATAGGGTGAATCACTGGTCCTTTTGTTTGAACGTAAATAGAAATAACAATAACAAAACCATTTATTTTGGCTTTTGATGGAATTGTTATGACAATCTAAAATTAATATACTTGCAATTTACTTCTCTCTAAATTTCTTCTAGTTCTAAAGATCTATGATTCTGTGTGATTTCACTTTTCTTTGGGCAACCTGTAACTGCTTCCTCTATGGGGAAGAGAGGTATTGTGTACCAAGATGCTCTGCTTGTTCATTCTGTTCTGAGATCCTACCATTTTATTCATAAAATATCACTTTAAAGTCAGACCCACATGTATCTGAGTGAAAGACTAAGATGTCTATATAAAGCCTCATGAAATTGCTTTGTTTTTTTTCCTTCTGGATCCAAGCCTGTGACACCCCAAAGTTGCCATTAATAGGACATGTGATTTTCAAATGTTTCCTTTTCTGGACCTCTGCTCTTCAACTGTAAAATCAGGGGATTGTACTAGATGACTTTTCACGTCCTTTACAATTCTAAATGTATATTGTTAAAATAGCTTCCTTCCAAATACTAGTTTTCCAATACCTGTTTTTTCCTGCTTTCTAAAACTACCAGGTTGTTGAAACACTTTTTGTGTCACTTTTCCAAACATTTATCCAGGCAAAAGAATCCTTGGCATTTGCCTATCGATTCTTCAACAAAACTAGAAGGCCTGGAACCTATTATGATGCCTTTTTAGTGTCCCTGGGGCTAAATGTATTTTATAAATGCATTTTGAGTGATTGACATAGAGATTAGCTAACAATCATTTATTGACCAAAGGTCAAGGGGAAGAAGGGGGGGGTCCCCATACCAGTAAGACTTTTAAAAGTTAGTGTAACCCACAAGATTGATAACATTAAGTTCTGACTCCAGAACTTGGAATATGTATTGGGGGTGGGGATGCAGGGAGGTAAACTGGTGTCAGAGTCAGGAAGAATGAGATTCAACTCCCACCTCTGATATACCCTGGCTGCGTGCCCCTTGGTAAGTTATTTTATTTCTCGATGCACTATGTAGAGCTCTAAGACCATAAATTGCATAGAAGTCTCTGGTCTTATTTGGTAGAGTTTCCTCGCTGGGAGTTCCCTATACCAATGAAATAAAAATTCTCATCTCCTCTCCCTCCCCTCCATCCTGGGTTAAAAAAAAAAGTGTGGTTGTATAGGCTGGAAGGTACAGTTTCTTGGTTTTTCTTCTTTACAAATAGTGGGTACTTCATTTCAACAAACACCTTTGATGAAGAGGTAGTCCTTGTCCTTTTCTTTGCCAAGTTAATTCTACTACTTGTGTTCTTGATCTAATCTTCTCCTATCTTCTTCAGGAGCTTGTCACCTCAACAATTTCATCTCATCTTCAAACTTTCCTTATCCATTGGCTTCTTTCTTACACCTATAAAAGTGTTCAGATATCCTCCATCTTTAAAAACCTTCACTTGATCCTGTCATTCCCTAAATCTATGGTCCTGTATCTTTTCTCCTTTTCAGAGGCAAACTTCTAGAAAGGGTTGGATATACTTGTTACCACTACTTCTCACTTCCCACTCACTTTTTAACTCCTTTCAGTCTGGCTTCCAACCTCACTACTCAGTTTAAACTGATTTCTCCAAGGTCCTCAATGATTTTCACTGCTAAAACCAAAGACTTTTTCTCATTTCTCATTCTACTTTACTTCTCTGTAGCTTTTGATACTGTTTATGATGCTATCTTCCTTGGACACATTCTTCCCTTTTCTTCCATGACATTTACCAACCATGTGACTCTAAGCAATTCACTTAACCTCTGCTGGCCTCAGTTCCCTCAAATGTAGAATGGGGATAATGATAGCATCTACCTCCCTAGGGGATTGTGAGGATCAAATGAGATCATATTTGTAAAGCACTTAACACAGTGCCTGGCACATAGTAGATGCTACATAAATGCTCATCCCCTTCCATCCTCCTTTTTCCTCTTACAAGTCTTACCATTTCTTTCTCTGTCTCCTTTACTATTATCTTTGCCCTCCCTCCCTAAGTATGGCAGTCCCTCAAGGCTCTGCTCTGGACCCTCTTCGCTTTTGTCTCCCTTCAAAGAATACTTCAAAAGAACATTGGTGAGCTCTTAATTTCCCACGGATACAGCGATCATTTTATGCAGACTCTCAGATATATTTATCCAGCACTAATCTCTCTCAACTCCAAGACATCTCAAATTCAATATGTCCAAAATGTAGCTCATTATATTCCGCCTCCCAGCCTAGACCCATTCGTTTTTCCTCCAAAATTCTTTTTTTTCTGTATTTTTGTTGACAGTATCACTCTCCTTCAATTAACCCAAGTTTTCAATCTTAGAGTCACACTCAACTCTTTCTGTCTCACATCCCCTCGTATTCAATTGTCTTGTAGATAGTATCACCACAATATCTCTCACATTCTTCCCCTTCTTTCTATTCGCATATCCTCTACCCTGTCCTCACCTCTCACTTGGAGTACTTCAATAGCCTTCTAATTGAGTCTCCTTGCCTCCAATCTCTCTCTCCTCTCTTGTCTGTCCTCCACAAGAATGCTATATTGATATCCCTAAAATGCATATATAAACTCCCCCTCATCCCAATAAAAAATTTTCATTGGCTTCCTTATTGCCTCTAGAGTGAAATATAAATTGTTCATCCTGGCAATTAAAGTCCTTCATAATTTGGCTCCTACTTATCATTATGGTAATTTCATATTATCCCCCTTCACACGTCCTCCATTACAATCTAAATTTTCTACTTGCTTGTTCACCTAAAAGAACATGGAATTTCCCATGTCCATGCCTTTGTTCAAGTTCACAATGGATTCTGTCCTCACTTTCTCCCCACAGAATTCCAGGCTTCCATAAAAAGCATAGATCAGGCACCACTCATTATATGAATTCTTTCCTAATGCCCATAGTTATTAAATCTCAATCTTTCTCTCCCTCTCCTTCCTCCATCTCTCCTCTATCCCCCCTCTCTCCTCTGTCACCCCTCTTTTCTCTCTCCTTTACCTCTTCTCTCTTTCCTTTGTCTCTTCTCTCTTTTTCCTCTCTGCTCTCTCTCTCCGCCTTCTCTCCTGTCACCCCTTTCTCTCTTCTTTCCCTCCTCTCTTCCTCTCCTCTCTCTCTTTTCTCCCTCTTTCCCCCCTCTGCCCTCCTCCTCTTCCTCCCCATCTCAATCACTTTGTGTTATTTTCCATATACTTTGTATTTACTTACTTGTATACATGTTATATACCTTAAGTAGATAGATATAAGCTTCCTGAAGACAGACTGTTTCATTTTTGTCTTTGCATCTCCTAGATACACTGCTGTACCTAGAATAATGCCTCCTCATATAGCACACGCTTAATAAATGTTTAATTGAATTGTTGACTTTATTAAGCATCAACTTTGTGCAAAGCACTGGGAATAATGACCAAAAAAATGAAACAATTTCTCACCTCAAGGAGCTTACACTCTGTCGATTGCTTCATTTTTTTATTCCCTACCACATTTAAACTGAAAAAAAGTTTATTTCTAGCAATGCCTCTCCCTTCTACTACTACTCCCACTTCAAAGTTCATTTATTTAGGCAAAAGAGCTCCTCTTAGCCCTAGAGAAATTCTCAGTACTTTGAAGACACTGCCTTTTGGAAATACAGAGAATGAATTTCAGGTGTTCAGCTCTGGTCCTGGCTTTACCATTAATACCAACTCTAGTTGTACTCTCAAAGTGACCCCCATTGTGGTGACACTAACAAAGAGTAGGGAGAGAGGTATGAAATAATTCAGACCTTGCTACCAGGAGCAATTCCTACCATATAGAATTTCCCCTTGTCTTAATAGAAAGAGGAAGAAGTGCTGGGACAGGACTATACCAGTATTGCTGCAAGACTAGGAAGACTCTGAAGGGATTTGGCGGGGAGGGATCAAACAGTTAACAGCAGTAGCTGCAGAGGAAAAGCAGCAGCAAGCACATGTTCCTATTTCAAGTTTCCGTAAAAATTACTCAAACCCTGTGCCATATTATCATCTTTTCCCAGAAAAAAAAAAAAAAGAAAATATATAGGGTTCTATGGCCACAACTCAGACTCCTACTTTTAATCCCTCTTTCTCTCATACACATAATTTACATCCATAGATTCGCTCTATATATATATATATATATATATATATATATATAATATATATATATATATTATTATATATATATTATATATATAATATATTATATATATATTATATATATATAATATATATATATATATATATATATATATATATATATACACACACACACACCTCTCCACATCCATAAATGCACCAGCACATGCAGCCCCAAATATGAGATATGACTATAAAATAAGATTGAATTTTAAGCAATCATACTGGTACTTATATACCCAAAGGAGTGCTGTTCACTTCAAAGCAGGAAATTGTTAATGGCCCTGCCATTGCTCAAAACATTTTCCAGACTCCTCTTTTGAAATTGCCTTCAAAGCTACTTTATGAGCCACAAGAAAAACAATCAATCTAGCTACTTTATAGTCACACCTTGTCTTTTGACACCACATATCATTACCCTATTTGATCACCCACCTTATTCACCAGACTTGGCTCCAAATGACTTTTAGCCATTTCTAAAACTCAAATCCACTTTCAAAGGACAAAGATTTGTCACCGATGAGGATATTCAAAAGAATGTACTGCAGGCTCTGAAGGCAATTCCAAAAGAGTTCAAAAAAATTTTTTTATGTTGGAATAAGTATATAGCCTCCTAAGGTGACTATTTCAAAGAGGGCAATACTCATTTGGATGTGTAAGTTCTGTTATATTTGTTTTTAAAAAATCAATCAGATTATTTTGTACGTATGCACACATGCATGGAAGAAGGAAAGAAAAATAAGAGAAGGAATAAAAGAAATTGGAGCCTGGTTAGATGGGTCAGTAATACAGGCTGATAAGGAGAAGATATAGAGACATCAAGGTGGACATCATTATGAAAGACAGTGTGGGTGAACAACCACTTGATTGATGTTAGTGTTAAAACACAACTATCATAACAGAACAGTTTGAATGGCATACCCTAATCTCATTGTTATTATACTTCAATTGATTGATGATATAATTGGAACTGGCACTTCCTCCACTGGTGCAGTCTGCCACCTATCCACACTTTGATCACATGAAATTCTTCCATCTCTTTCCACGAAATTCTCCAAAGGAAAAATGTGCTAGAGGCCCTCCTTCGATTCTTTCACGATTTTGTGAATATCAGGGCAGTATTTGGGCTGTCCATCTGTTTTCCCAAACTCAAGTGACATGACCAGCTTACTTTCTTTTCCAGTCATTCAGTTTTCTTAAACAATGTGAATAAAGGAATTGTTTCATTGCATGTCCAAAGTCATCAAGCAACTGATCAACTCATGGGACAGTCATTTTGTTTTTATTATTATTAACAACAATAATATGGTAATAATTTACTTAGTATGATTGGGGAATTAGATATTTGCAAGTTAATTTTCCAGATAACTGAAGTTTTATCTTTTTTTTTTTTTGCACTGATGTGATATGGAGGTTAAGTCTAACAATTTTTAAAAGAAAAATGTCTTAAAAGTATTTCACACTTCCCCATCTCCTTGGATGGAATACATTGAACATAGTTTAACATTGTCTTGATAAGTCAGAGGCATCATTATGTGTATCAATTATTATAAAATATTATAGTTGTTATTCTAGATAGAGTTGGCATAAGAATAAATAATTATAGGATCTCAGATCTTGAAGGGATGATAGAGAATATCTAGCAAAACTACTATATTCTACAAATGAGAAAACTGAGATCCAGAGAATTAAATTATTTGCCACTGGGAAGAATGATCCTTAGAGATACTCTGAAACTTGCTTTCTTTTTTAAAAAAAAAAAAATCCCTTCAGTCAGCTTGATTGTTCATCATTGGCATATTTCTCATAATTTTTTCAGAAAATATGAATCTTAAGGAATATTTACCTAGCCACAAAGTAAAGCATAGATTAGAAAAGGGAGACAAGTTAGGAGGCAATTAAAATGGTTGAGTAATGAGGTATAGGAGTGTGAATTAGGGTTTTGGGAGCCCAGAGGCCAGAAAGGAAGGGACAGTGGTGAGAAGTTAAAGGAAAAAGTGACAGACTTCGCAACTAATTGGAAGAGGTAGAGTAGAGAGAAGGAAGAGACAGAGATGACTAGAGTTTTGAGCTTAAATGATTGAAAGAATGTGGTACACATAACATTTATAAAGGTGAAGAGGAGGTCGTTTGGGATGAATCTTAGGATATAGGGAAGTTTGTAGCGCATCTAATAAGACTTGAGATGCAGCCTTTGAGAACTATTTTTGTTGGTTAAAGAGACCCAAGAAATGGCCATTGGCATTTAGGATGTTATTAAGGGACCTCTAGGAGAACTATTTCAGTAGACTGCTGGATCAGAAGCCATATTGCAAGTGTGTTGGACAGAGTAGATAGTGAGGAAATGGAGGCATTTGGTATAGACTGTTTAGTCTAGAAAAGTAGATATGAAATAAAGACAAGAAATAGGGATGGTAACTATAGCGTTCATCAAGTTAGGAGAGATATATGTTTGCAAGAAGGATTAAAGATGTTTCAGGGATTTCAGACAACTGAGGGGGAACAAAAAGGTATAGGAGTTGATATGATCAAGAGTACAGGTAGAGGAAGAAAGGAAGAGAGAATGAGTGCAAAAAAAGAGATGGATACAAGTGGACAGAAGGAAAGAGAGGAAAGATCATAGAACCTAAGAGCGGGTGAGATTTCAGAAGCCTTTACGTGACCAAGATTCCCTTCCACAGTTTCTGTAACAGTGACCCCCCAGCTTTTGCTTGAAGATCTCTAAAACCACCTCCTGGAGGCAGCCCGATTCGGGATTGCTCTGCAAGGAAGGTTACCCTTATGTTGGCCTTTTAAAATGTTCTACCTGTTGTTCCCAGTTCTGCCCTCCAGAGACAAGCAGAACAAATCCCTTAGTCAACATGACGATCCTTCAGACGTTTGAATGGAGCGTACAGTATCCTTTAAGTCTTCTCTTTTACAGTCTAAACATCCTCAGTCTCTTCAGCTGATCCTTGCATTGCATATTCTGCAGGCCTCTCAACATCTTGGTCACGCTCTTCTAGACACACTCAAGCTAGTCTATGTCTTTCCTGTGGCGCCCAGAACTGACTGACACAGTACTGCTGATGTGTCCTGACAAGGGCTGAATATATCACAACTGTTATTTCCCTTGTTCTTTATGCTATGCTTCTATCAATGCAACTTAGGATAGCATTCCATTTTTTGGCCGCATGTCCCACTTTTGACTCATACTGGGTTTGCAGATCACTAAAATACCCAGACTCCCTTTTTGTTGTGGGGCAATTGGGATTAAGTGACTTACCCAGAGTCACACAGCTAGTGAGTGTTATGTGTCTGAGGTCACATTTGAACTCAGGTCCTCCTGACTCCCGGGCCAGTGCTCTATCCACAGCACCACCTAGCTGCCCTGCCCAGACCTTTTTCATAGGAATTGTCATCTAGCCTTCCTTTCCCTATACTGTATTTGTGAAATTGATTTTTGAAACTTAAGATTTTATATTTATTTTTAATAATCATAATCTTATTCAACTCAACCCATCTTAACAACCTGTTACTATCTTTTTTAAATCTGGACTCTGTTATCCAACATGCTCACTATCCTTCTATGCTTCATTTGTAAATCTGACAAGCATGCCATCTAGGTCTTCACCAAAGTCACTAATTATTGAATATAGCACAGCACCAAGAACAGATCCCAGAGGCCTTCCACTGGAAACTTCCAAGTTGACCTCAAATAACCATTAATAACAGCTCTTTGCTCTGGTCATTAATCAGATCTAAACGCATTTAACTGTACTATCATTCAACCCATGTTTCTTCATCTTCTGCTCAAGAATATTGTGCGACACTTTGTCAAATGCTTTGCTTAATTGAAGTGTTCTATGTCTGTAGCATTCCCCTAATTACTCTATCAAACAAGGAAATGAGATTAGTCTAATACTCACTATTCTTGAGGAAATCATACTTGCTTTTAGTGATTACTGCTTTTCTAAGGGCTCACTAACTATTCCATTAATAATTCTCTATAATTCTGTTCTATAATTTTGCCAAAAATGGTTGAGCTTACTGCTCTATAGTCTACAAACTCTCCCCTCTTACTTTCTTTAAAAATGAAGACATTTGTCTTTTCTATTTCTGTGCATTTTTCCCATTCTCCAAGATCTTGCAACAATTACATCTGTCAAGTCATTCAGAACCCAAGGAAATAATTCTTTAGGACCTTGTTAACTTGAACTTATTAAGGAAAGCTAGATGCCTCACTAATCTTTGGACTCTGCTGCCTGCTAACTTTTTTTTGGTCTATCCTTCGCAGTCTAAAGAGCATTCAAAGAAAACAGAAGCAAAATCATATTTGAGCAGTTCTATATTTTCATCATCAGTTATTTTTCTACCTGGATCCATCCCTGGTGGTCTTGATTTGCATTATAAAATAGGAAGCAAGGGGAAGCTAGGTGGCACAGTGGTTAGAGTACTGCCCCTGAAGTCAGGAGGACTTGAGTTCAAATCTGGCCTCAGGCACATAACACTCACTTAGCTGTGTGACTCTGGGCAAGTCACTTAACCCCAATTGCCTCACCCCTCCCCCAAAAAAGGAAGTAAAACGTCCTCTGATCTTTTTGCTCATAAAAGATACTTTATAACAACATATAAGATATATATGGATATAGATATGCCATATGCCATGTCTAAGAGATATCTAGGAGATCTAGTAAATTAAACAAACATTTATTGAGTGCTTAATCTGAAGTAATGTTCTAAGGACTAAAGAGGACAAAATCTCTGAAGGAAAAAAATGGAAAGAGATAAGAGAAGATTTAGCCAAATGCATTGGGATGACAGTGTTCAAAAAACTATTTCACTCAGAATTGAGGGAAAAAACCATTTCGACAAGCTATCAAATTTCCTGTGCTCAAAGTTTTCAAATCATACACATCCTATATATGCCTCCATATTGTTTTTTAAGCCATAGCTCACTCAGTCTTTTGGCTTTTCTAAAGGACATAGGAGGAACTTTGCAAATCTATGTTATATATGTTTTCATTCTTGCATATATGCTACCATCCAACCTAAAGTATTCTATTATATTATAACTTTATCACTGTACCACAAGTGAATTCTATGGTACAATCCTCCCTCCCTTCTGACATTTCCTGTCCCAACTTCAGAACAGTCCTAGTGCCTTCCATATGGCACTACTTGAAAGATACTTGATGAAGCTATTAAAGGACTTAGCCTAACCTTTCACTAGATGCCTAACACTCCCTTACACAAGATTACAGAAATGTCTTAAGGTTGATGTGTTTTAGCATCACCTAAGGATGCTCCTAAGGAGTTACTGAATGATGCTACTGTCACTACCTATCTCAGAGAATTGGGAACAGAACTTCTTATAACTCTTCAAATGCTTTAGAAATGCAAGCAATTCCATAGGATTTCAAGCTGGAAGGAACCTTAGTGATAATTGAGCCATATATATGTGTGTAATATATATATGTTATATTTGTATATATGTAATATATATATGCATTCATACATATGTGTATATATGTGCATATATACATGTGTATGTGTGTATATGTATGTGTGTGTATATATGTGTATATATATCAAATTTGGTATATAAGATAACTGAAGCTCAGTGTCTAAACTGTCTTAACTGAAGTTAAGTGTCTTGCCCAAGGTCACATAGGTAGTAAGTAGCAGAGTCAGAATTTGAACCCAGTTATTTTGGTCCCATGATGCTCTTTCCATCACTGTCTTGCTGAGTGTTTCTCCTTGTACTTTAGAGCTGTTCTAGGACTCTCCTCATAGTTGGTTCACTTCTTCATCCTGCCAGTATCTATTCTCCCTACCCCACCCCCACCACCAGCATCATTCCTAATCTCCATGAAGGTTTCTGTCTGCCATTTCACTTTTTCCCTGGTTTTTTTCTTGTCTTTTTTAATTTTAACATAAAATCCTCCTTCCTCTGCTGTTTTCCTGGGCTTCTTGGCTTTCAGACTGATAGGACTGACTTTTACAGCCATCACTAGTTGATTAGAATATTCCTTTCTGGTCAACAAATCTCACTGTGTGACCAATCTCATTGTGTTGTGTAGAGTATTCGAACCATTGGTGCTGGAGCTCTCTTTAGCTATTTTTGCTCTTTATAGGTTCTGTCCTCGCTGATGGAAATTTAGTTTTACTTCCATATTCACAATTGTTCATATTCTTTAGGCTGCTAGGAGGCTAATCTTCAGGTAACTGAGATGTTTCTTATACTTAATGCTTTACATAGAAAACTGGACTAGACATGGTGAGTGTATAGAGAAAACCCAATTCCTAACCATGTGGACCTTAGATATATAATGTGGAAAAAAGGAACACACACATGAAAAGGACACAGGAAAACTCACAAAGAAAGATTAACAGATGCAATCAATCAAACCAGCACAACAGGCTTCCTCTTATACACTCCTCATAAATCATTAAATAACCCCTATTTAAATAGATTGTCTCACAAAGGAGTTACCTTGAACAATGAGGTGTGGATGGGCCAGATAGATAATCCTTAGACCTGTGACTTGGGTGATGATATGGGATATTTTCACTTTGTATCCATCTGATACAAAACAGTTTACTACATAATCTGACAAACAGTTTATACTAATTGCCACTGCAAAATGTACAACTAAAGGAGTGTTTTCCACAATTAGTAGAAAAATTCTAAA
Source organism: Phascolarctos cinereus (assembly GCF_003287225.1). Lineage (NCBI taxonomy): Eukaryota > Metazoa > Chordata > Mammalia > Diprotodontia > Phascolarctidae > Phascolarctos > Phascolarctos cinereus. The sequence goes on from NW_027556098.1 coordinate 113,271,255, forward strand.
CTCAAAGCAATGGGCTGATACCCTTCCAATCTCTATAACCCCTGGGGTTCTGGGCACTATGATGGTCTATACTTACATCACATTAAACTGTAGAATGGCTACAGCAACAAATGCCAAGGCTGTCAGAATCATTCCAATAACCATCTTAGTAATGGGTCTGCAGAGGGACGGAGAAAAAAAATCTGTGGGACAAAAGATCATAACGAGTGGCCCATGAAAAGGCAGTTACACTTAATGTGACATAGATTTTGCCTAGGCCACACCAGGAAAAGTGAATCTTCCACCTCAACCAAACAATAAAGTAAAATAGCCTCCGTGTAATACCCTGTTTCACTCAGATTTCTCTGACTTCCTGCATTTAAAAGCAGAGGCATTAGATATCAGTGTATCTGTCTCATACGGTTCCAATGTACTAACTGTTGTTGAGTGTATAGTTTAGCATGGTCTAGCAATCTGACTTTTTTTAAAAAGTTCACACTTTATTGAATCAAAATTACCATAGGTCAATATGGTTAAACCATTTAATAAATCATTTTAATTAAGTATATTTCTTTATACTAACTTATTTCAAATGGCTTCCATTACCTCCTAAAACACACAGGCTTTTCAACTGCTCTAGGACAAAAATATTGAATGTGAATTTGTATACATGCACATGTGTATATGTGCGTACTTAGAGAGGGGCTATCCCTACCTCTCTAACCAAAGGGGATGTTTCTCCATACTACCCTTCCTGCCATTACTTATATTTCTTCACAGGATGGTATCCTTTAGGCATATGCATTATTGTCATTTTTTTTATATTGTTGTTACTATTACTGTTGTTGTATTGAGAAATAGCCTGGCATATTGGTTAGATGGTCAGACTTGGAATCAGAAATACCTAGATTTGATTCTTGTCTCTGAGTTACAGTAGCTGGGAGAGCATGGCAAGTTACTATCAGTGCCTTAGGAAGCCTCCAACTGCCAATACTGTTAGTTGCCCAAACAAATGAAATCACAGGTCCAGACCCCCCATCCTCTCCCCCCTCCCCCAACTATGTTATGCAGTGTTACACTCCATTATATATTGTCATACCATATCATATTATAATGTATTATTAGTGATAGTAAAATGGTAAATTAACATAGGTTAGAATTTACAGGTCCCCATTAGCACACTTCTAGCTTCTTTCATAAACTTGGCACTAAATCAGGCAGTCTCTTAAATACAGGAAGACGTGAGGAAGAAAGGAAATACTTTCAAAATATCTGCTGAATAATTATTTATCTCTGTTTGATAAGGGGGAAATACCAAGCAAAAAAACCCAGTTCTTGGGGAGATTGCTCCTGTTTGAGGGGAGAAACTGCTGGGAAGCTTAATAGAGAAAGACATGAAGCACTGGAAATTCTCCTTGAATTTTTTCCCTTTAACAAGTCTAGAACCCACAACTGAAGTTGCTTGAGTCTTAGACAATATCCTTAGCCAGAGAATTTTTTTTCAGTTTGCTTTTGCCAGAGGCTGGCCATGTAAAAGGGAGCTGCTCTATACAAACTCTCTTCCCTACCCCCTGCCAAGCCCCTCCAAAAAATGGATTGTTCAGTTGAGGGTACACTGTGATCATGAGATAATATATGTAAAGCTCTTTGCAAACTTTAAAGAGCTAAATAAAGGTTAACTATTATTGTTATAAATGCAAGTACTTCTATGTTCAAGATCTTAATAAAAAGGCATAAAGAGAATGTAACAAAACTTTTTTAGTTCTTCTGTGATTTTGTGCTAGGGGAATTCTGGGAGTGCTTGTTGCATATGTAATCATGGAACTCTTGGGAAATGAAAAAGAACATTAGTGCTGGAAGGGATGATCATTTTACTCTTCCCCCTAATTTTATAGATAAGAAGGTACAGAGCAATGAAGTGATTTCCCAAGAACATATAACTAGTAAATCAATTGTTTGGGGGAATCCTCAAAATCATTGGGTCCCAGAAATAAAAGATCTTCACACAACAGAGAAAACTTGATGAGTCTGAACATGAAGCAAGAGCTCGTCATACTCATAGACAGTGCTTCATATATGGTGTGATCAGGAAGTACCCTCATTTTATACATTTTATACATTTGTATACACCTCCTCGCAGAAAGTCCCCTTGCCTTAAAATATCTTCCCTTGAAAATTTCACAAGATAATAGATATCTAGAGCCCAAAGAGACTTTAAAAGTCATTGAGTTCAACCCCATATTTTTTTTTCTTTCTGAGTTTAAATCCTGCCTCAGATACTTACTAACCACATCACCCTGGGCAAGTCACTGAACCCTCTCTTTGCCTCAGATCCTTCATCTGTAAAATGGGGATAAGAATAAGGCCTACCTCACAAGGTTGTTGTGAGGACAAAATGAGTTAACATATACTTTGCTAACCTCAAAGCATTATATACCAGTTGTTATTATTTCCCCTGTAATAATCATAATTGTTTCCCAGGATAATGCTCTCTCCTGGACCTCCTCCTAACTACTTGTCTTACCCAGGCTAATTTATTGGACCGTCACCCTTCTCCCATCCCATAACTCAATGTCCCTAAGCTCTGTATTGGGCCTTCTTTTCTTTCTACATCTTCTCTCCCTGGATGATTTCTTCAGCTCCCATGAGTTCAATTATCATCTCTATGAAGGTGATTCCCAAATTTGTATATCTAGGCCTGAATGAGCTGTCCTGAATCACCAATTACCTCCTTGATTCAACCCCATATTTTACAGATGAGGAAGCTGAGGCTGAGAAAGCTAGTGAGGCAGGATTTGAACCTAGGTCTCACTGATTCCAAGGCCTGCACTCTCCACTATGCCCATAGCTCTCATTATTTCTGGATGCCATAAATTCTTTTCAGAAAGAACAAAGCCTTTCTTTCTTCAGTTAGAGATAATAAATGAAAATAACCCTCAGAAGACCTAATGCTCAAAAACTTACTATGTGACCTTGGGCAAGTTACTTTATCTGTCTGCCTCAGTTTCCTTAACTGTAAAACAGAGATAATAATAGCATCTATCACCTAGGATAGTCAGGAGTTTAAATGAGGTAATATTTTTAAAGTGCTTAGCATAGTGCCTGACACATAGTAGGTGCTTAATAAATGCTTGTTTCCTTCTTTCCTTAAGTTGATACTAAGGCATAAGTAGCTGACATAAATCATATTCTGAAAGCAAATTTTGATAGGAATGAGGGAGAAGGGAAGAGAGAGGGAAGAGAGACACTACAGGGAAGGAACCCAAAAATTAACTTTTCCTGTTTCTTGGTTTTACCTTGGGTCAATCATGCAAGGAGCCTAGCAGTAGAGCTAGGATATATATCTGATTTTCCTTCTTTAATTGACTGCATAATTTGGATCCACATGTTTTCCACTTCTATTTCCCAATTCATAGAATGAAAACAAACCAAAAAGCCCTGTACTGAATATAACTAATCTGTATTATCTCTTTCTCTAAAGAATTTTACCAATATGAAACATATCACCCTGGATGAACTTTGGGAGGAACGGTTCTTCCTGGAAATAGAGATATCTCAGAAGAACATTCTAGGGGAGGAGTACAAGAAAGACTTACTTTAAGGTGATTCTGCACATCTTGATTAGTGGGTAGATGACCAAATCAAATGTTGGGATAAGGATGAGAATCAAGAAGGGATTCAACAACTGTGACACCAGATAAGAAAAATCAGTGATAAGCCCATACTCAGAGACATTCAGATAATTAGTCACCCACCATATGCTTCTTTTAACCCTTGGTAATTTGGGAAGAGAGAAGACACTAGATTGGCTAGAAAGAGTTATGACAAGTCATTATGAGAATGAAGATTTGTAAAAAGAAAGCAGCAAAGAGATAGCTGGAGAGGAACTGTACTGTATCTGTCTGAAGGGCTCTCTTGGAATCTTGCTCCTTTTGAGTGAAAAACCATTACATTCAAATATTTGGACATGAGTTAAAAAGAGAATCAAACCCTTCCCCTGCATGAAAGTTCTCTAATTCACACTGATTTTCCTCCCGATTCTCAGATACTTTGAAACTAGGGAATAATTGAGAATTAAGCCCTATTTTAAAATTTAGCATATAAAACCTCTTCTTTATAGGGAGGGTGTTTCAGCATTTTTAGCCATAGCCTTAGGACATTTCAGACTTTTATGAGTCAAACCCATAGCTGCGATAGGCTGTCACCGTTCCCCCTCCAAAAACAAAATCACTGTGCTTGGGTTATATCTGTCTTTTGAACTGATTTCCCACCCTATTACCTGCCACCCCCTTGAACTCAATCTGCTATTTGAGCAGGGGCAAATATATTCCTTTAAACTTCCACCAAACCCCTCATCACCAGACTGGGTCCATGCAAATCACCCTGGAACTGCCTATACCAAGACTGAAAGGGAATGCTAAAAGCTTCAATTTCCTTCTGCTCCCATTCACAAAAATCTTCTCCCTAAACCTTGTCTTCCTACTCTAAACTTATCATGTGTCATTTAGTTTGAGCTATAAAATGTTGAGCAAAGTAAATTTGGAGATGGCAAGAAAGTAGAACACCATGGTAGTAGTACAGATTCTTACCTGAACTTGATCAGGCTTGATTACAAAAAATCCCTGAAACAGAATGAAACAGCTAATTAAGTATTACCAAACCAATAACCAACACTATCTGTTAATATTAGCAAGTGAATTAGGATATGCTGAGTCCCTTCAAAAAATCATGAACTACAATCCACATCATATACTGCCTCAAATGCTGCCTTTGCTAGTTCTTCCATCTGCTAGTGCACCCTCTCCCAAAATTTCTTTGTATTCATTTTGCATATATTCTATATGTGCTTAACATGTGTTTACATTCCCCCATTACACTCATTGAAGGTAGAGATAGTTTTCGCTGTTGTCTTAGTATTCCCAACACTTAACACAGGTCATGATACAACATGGCAGGCACTAAATGCTCATTAATCGAATGAAGGAAGAAATCAAGCAATATTTAAATATACAAATTGATCTTTCTGCTCTATTCCTTCTGTATTTAGATGGGGCTCTAAGGATCTTTGATGTAGGAAGATAATACTGATATTGGAATCATAAGGAAAGCACTACTGTATCTCAATTAAAAAATTGTTAAGCTTCACTAAAAGCCACTAGGCACTGTAGTAGATAGAATCAGGAAGACCTGAATTTTAAACCTGTATCAAATTCTTATTAACTATGTAACCCAGGGTATGACACAACTTCTCTGGGCCTTAATCTCCTCATCTTTAAGATGGGAATAACAAAAAGTACCTATCTTATGAGGTTGTTGTGAGGATCAAATAAAATAATACATGGAAAGTATTTTCTAAATCTTAAGACCCTCTATAAATGCTAGCTATTATTATTAAGTGTTTATGTTACTCAGAACACTGTACTTAGAAGCAGAGGGACATATCAAGTTTACATAATAAAAGGTTTCTACTTCCATGAATATCACAATCTAATAGATCAGTATGACCTATACAGAGCAAGGGATTAGCACTGATCAGTGTGAATGGGACCAAGAAAACCTTGTGAATAATGCTTGAGGCAAGAGGGTTAGCTAAACTTTTTCCAAACTCAGAAGTGATTTCTGATTCAACTTGACCATGAACATTAAGAAACACATTGCTTCTCTAAGGGCCTATCTTCTGTCATTGCACCAATGAGATTGCTTCTGAGACTGCTACAGTAGTATATTTTGCAGACATTTATGGTGTAAATACATGATGCTAGAGATAGATGAATGGGATGGGTCAATAGGCTTCTGTGTTCAGGGAAAATCATTGAACTGATCTGCTTAACTGTAAGTGAGGGGAAATTCACTTCAATTAAACAAATACATATTTAGTACTCAGAACTGTAATGAGTGCTTTGGAATAAACAAAAGATGTCAAAACTGTGGTTCCCAATCCCAGAAAGTTTCCAATATTGTTGGGAAGACAAGTGACACAGGAATGAGACAGGTAACAACACAAGATACAATAGGATGAAGTATCAAAATGAGTCAAGACAATACAGGGAAATCAATTTCAGGTCGCAGTGCCATAGTGTATAGGAAAAAATACTAGATTAAGAGTAAGGAGAAATAGGTTTCAGCACTATTTGTGCCCCTAAATAGCTATGTGACTTTGGGTAAGTCACTTTATCTTAATCTCTAAATGATAAAATAGGACTAGATAATCTTTCAGGACCACTTCTCCCCCTTTTTTTCCATTTCTTCTTCCTTCGTTAACAGGACAGGTAGGACTGTTGAACTACTTAAACTGTTTGCCACAGGACCTGGGGTGGAAGAACAAAGGCTTGATGGGGGATCCGTGTCAGCACCATAGACAGCAGCTGTGCCTAGAGTCAGTATGTATTCTGTTTACTGTCTGAGGAACAGAGAACCTAGAATAGGGGGGTTCATATTAGGTAGCAGTAGGAGAAAAGATTGAATAAGTAAACCCAAAACGGGAACTAGAGGTTATCCTCCTATTGAGGAATGGTTAACAAATTGTAGCAAATGAATGTAGTAGAATATCATTGTGTCATAAGAAATAATGAAACAGACAATTTCAGAGGAAATTGGAAACACTTTTATGAACTTCTCAAAACGAAGTGAGTAGTACTAGGAGAACAATATGTGCAGTAATAATGCTACAGAGAAAAACAACTTAGAAAAACTTTAGCATTGTAACCAACACAGTGACAAACCACGAGTCCAAAAGAATGAAGATAAAACATGTCACCCACGTTCTGAGAGGTGATGAACTTAAAATGCAGACATATGTTTTCATGGACTAATGCAGAGATTTGTTTTGCAGGACTATGTAGATATGTATTGAGGGATTTTAAAATTTTGTTCAATGGGGGAGAAAGATAGTGGCAAGGTCAGATTAATTAAAAATATATATCATTTGAAAAATAAAATAACACATTTTAAAAAACCAAAATGAAAATGGATAGAAAAGTTTATAGAATAAATATTAAGAATTGACTACTCACCATATTGCCATTCAACCTGGTGGCTTGCAGAGTCCACCGAGAGCCCTAGGGCAGAGAGATGCCGGTGTGAGAACTTTCATACACTGTGGGGAGAAAGCACAAGCTTCATGGAGACAAACAGGATGGGGAGGGTATCAGTCCCTCATTCCATGAACGTCTCCTTGCTTCTCCTCTTTCTCCTCCCCTCACTTTCCCATTTCCCATATCCTCCCCCATACCCTCTTTCTCATGTCATTTTTTCCTTATCATTAGAAACTGTACCTCCCTCATGGATAGGAAGAATCTCCTCTTCCTTTCTTAAAATCATTGAGAGTGAAAGGAAATGTTATTTTAGAGATGAAGGTGGGGGGGCTTAAGCAAAGCAAAAGATGTAAAGGGTACTTGGAGCCTCTCCCTCTGTGGGTTTGGGTGAATGCTTCATCTCATTTTCTCCCTTTTGATAGGACGCAAGCCCTGGTCACATGGGTATCATCTGGAAAGTTAGTGCTGGGCTCCTACAAAGAAATCAGGCAGTCTGATCTTCTGGGAAAAGTGCTAAATTGGGTTTAGGATGTCTGGATGCCTTTCAAGGTTCAGCCAAAGATTAATAAATGAATCTCCAGCATAAAATTTCCATTTTTAATACCTGTTTCCTCACCTACGTAATATAAAGGGCATGTAATCATTACCAAAGACTTTTCCAGGGTATTGGACCACATCATTGACCTTTAGAGCTAAAAGGGACCTTAGAGTCCATCTCGTCCAACTCCCTCATTTTATCAGGTGAGCAAAGTAAGGGCCAGGAACATTAAGTGTCTTGCTCAAGGTCATGCAGGCAATAAGTGTCACAGTCAGGATTTGAACCTACATCCTCTGACTCAGTACTCTTTCCATCATATCTTGTTGCCTACCCCATTAATCAATAAAGGCTCCAGCTAATCCCAAACCCTAAGTTTCCAGCTGCATTATGCCTTTCCTTAAAAAAAAAAAAGTCCTTCATTCACAAACACTTCTTATCCTCTACTATAGGACTAAGACAAAGTTTATTTCTAGAGGGAAGGGACATATTCTGGAGAATGTGTGGGCTACTATGCCTTTCCTTAAAAAAAAAAAAGTCCTTCATTCACAAACACTTCTTATCCTCTACTATAGGACTAAGACAAAGTTTATTTCTAGAGGGAAGGGACATATTCTGGAGAATGTGTGGGCTACACTATTTTTACATATTGTATAACATGCTCTCTGCTTCATCAGGATTATTCCATTCCCTGTCCTCTTCTAATAGTGAATTGTCCCAGAGATACTAAGGGCAGCCCAAGATAGACTTGGGGTTATGGTAGTTCTTTTATCCCAAACAGGAAACACAATGACTCCTCAATACCTGGGGAAGTAGTTTCTGATGTCCTCCTGACTTAGCTTTAGGGCTGTTACCAGAGGTAAGTAAACAAATGATAAACTGTGGAAGTTATGTCATTCCCAGTCCTCACAGAAAGGAGGTATATGCACACAGAATTGGGCTCTTCTGCAGAACTGGTTCTATTAAGAAATAAGTACTACACTGGCTTCACTTCAATTTTGTCAGTTTGGGGAATCTACTCCAACTTTTGAAGAACCCATCTCTCTGCATAACAAAGATAAGAAGGAAACCTAGTAAGAGTAAGGTCTAGACAGAAATCACTTTCAGAAACTCTTACCTGTTGATGGAACAGAGCCCAGAACATCGGCAATGGGATGTATAGGAACAGCACACGAGTCAGTGCTTTTACCTCTAAGATGAGCTGCTTCTGCAGGAAATAAGAAAAAGAAGAAAAATGTGCTTCCAAAAATTCCACTTTAGGAATCGATACACAGAGCACAAGGATTACAGAGTAGTAAGAGAACAGAATCAAATTTTCAGTCAGAAGAACTTAAGTTGGACATTTGGAAGAACTCTAACAATAGAAGCAGTGAAGTAAATAGGTCTATGTAATCTCCTCTAGATATCCTTCTAAACAGAAAGAACTCCTTGCTTCTGGATGAGGGGAGGGACAATCCTATGCAGAAACTAGGGAAGAAATGAGCTAAGATAACTTGGGCTTATGCCCCTTTTAGACATTTGTTTGTTTGTTTTTTAACCGAGGATTTCTCAGGCTGCTGTCCCCAGGATGACTGGGTTTCTATTCAGCACAGAAGACTTATCTGTACTCCATTTTGAGATGCTCATGCCCTGTTATATCTGAGTCTCCTTGGTTTCCCATGGTAACTCTGCTATTTCCTGTCCTGTGGAGACCAGCTAGGAGCTGGCTGTTTTTTTCTATAGCTCCAACACTATACAACTTGGCCACAATGATTAGCGAAGCCCATCAAGCACCCACTCATGCACTCATGTACCAACCATATAAATAGTCACATACCAACTCCATCAGAATCTGACACTGTCTGATTTGATCTACACTAAATTATCATGGGAGGAAGGTGGGGAAAATTATGGAGCAGCTAGACACGGAAGGAATGATGGCCCAAAAAAGTCCTGGGAGCAGAGAGAGTTGCTCCCAGGCCACCAGAAAATAGCTTCTTGAGATGAAAGACAGAGGAATGTCAGCTGTCACGACAGTCTTCACTGCTGGTAGACAACTTAAGCCTACAATCATGACTCACTGGATACTCTTCAGCTGCCCAGTCTAGCCAATGCTCTCTCTTTGGAATATCTCTGGAACGGTTCTTCAGACGGTTTGAAATAGCAAACTATAAAAAAGCAGAGCGTCATGAGAAGAGACCTACCCTTATCTACTTTCCTCCCTACAGCATACATTTATCCTTTTTTTTAATTAATTAAATTATTTTTAGTTTTCAACAATCACTTTCATAAGCTTTTGAATTTAAAATTTTCCCCCCTCCCTCCCCACCTCCCTCTCCAAGATGGTGTGCAATCTGATATGGGCTCTACATATACATTCTTATTAAACATGTTTTCACATTAGTCATGTTGTTAAGAAGAATTGAGCCAATAGGAGGAAACACAAGAAAGAAAAAACAAAACAAGAAAAAAAGAGCAAATAGTATGCTTCAATCTGCATTCAAACTCCACAGTTCTTTCTCTGGATGTGGATAGCATTTTCCATCATGAGACTTTTGGAGATGTCTTAGATCCTTGCATTCCTGAGAAGAGGTGAGTCTATCAAAGTCAGTCAGTGCATAACATGGCTCTTACCATATACAACATTCTCCTGGTTCTGCTCACTTCACTCAGTATCAGTTCATACAAGTCCTTCCAGGTTTTTCTGAAATCTGCCTGCTCATCATTTCTTATAGCACCATAGTATTCTATTACACTCATATACCACAACTTGTTCAGCCATTCCTCAATTGATGGGCATCCCCTCAATTTCAAATTCTTTGCCACCACAGAAAGAGCGAGCACACATTTATCTTCTGTGATTTTATGATCCATCTATGATTTATAATCATTCCCAGAATCAGATTAGTCATAGAATTTCAGCATCTTCCAGGGGTTATTATTTCTATCCTTGTTCCCCTGAACAATACCTTGTCCAACCAGGATGTGGTAAGAGTTTTGCCTGATTAAAGATATTTAAGCAGAGAGGTAAGACGAACTTTAACTTGGCAAAAAGGATAGCTAGGAAACAATCCCCAAGAGTCATGAGGTGAAAAATAAAAACATGTAATGATGTTTACAGCTGTTTGGTCCTAATACTGAGTGGTAGCATGTAGTAGATATTGGAGTTTGGAAAACTGCTGTTCAAGTCCTGTCTCTAACACTGGTAATGTGACCTTGGACAAGTCACACCCTCTCAGTACTCTAGGTTAATCTCTAAGACTATAAATCAAAGATAGTTGAGGTTGTTTTAATAAAAGGAATTTCCTTACTAGGGGTTTCCTACACCAATGAAATCTTAAATTTGGACCAGTCAAACCACTATAATTATTACCTTTCAATTTAAAAATAGGAAAAAAAGGATTTTTAAAAATCTAATGACTCACCCACATGCATTTGCAGACTTTAAGCATGATGTCTCCTTCTGGAGGAATTATTTTGTACATCTCACTTCCAAATGAGAACACAACTGAAAAGAAATGCATAGAGTTTCTCAGAATTATTGGAAGAGCAGGAATTGAGGTAGACAGGCCCACATATGTCACATGTGAAATGGAAAACACATTGAATCCCTTCCATTAGCTCCACATACTCATTCTGCTCATTCACCTTTGCTGCGTCTGAATAAGAATCTAGAGTACTCTCTTGAGAAGGACTCAGTTTCTATTCCCTTAATATGAATTTACAGAGCCAGAGTTACAGCTCTTTGGCTCCTGGAACAGGCTTGTGTTTTTAGTAGTATTGGATCATATAAGAATAACAAAAACAATAACTTAGATTTATATAGCATCCCATGGTTCAAGTGTTCTGATGCTGAGGGATTTGTTCTTTCAACTGACATTTATATGGTACATGTAATCTTTTTTGGGGGAAGGGGGTTTGGAGAGGCAATTGTGGTTGAGTGACTTGCCCAAGGTCATACAGCTAGTAAGTGTCAAGTGTCTGAGGGCAATTTGAACTCAGGTCCTCCTGCCTCTAAGGCCAGAGCTCTTTCCACTGTACCACCTACCTGCCCCCTGGTACCTGTAATCTTGATATTATGCTGAGGTTGAATATATACTAGTAAAAACATGTTAGGGAGATTCTTTAAAAATGAGCTATATGGACCCCAGAAATTCAACTTGTTTTGATTTAAGTAAGTTTTTTTCAGTCTTACCATGAGAAAAATGCTTTGTAAATTGTAAAGTCCTACATAATTGTAAGCCATTATTCTTTTTTCAATTATTTATTTAGTATTTTACTTCTCCCCAATTCCATGTAAAAACAATTTTTAACATTCATTTTTAAAAATTTAAGTTCCAACTTCTCTTCCTCCCTCCCCCTGCCTCATTGAGAAGGCAAACAATTTGATATAGGCTATACACATATAGTCATGTAAAATGTATTTCCATATCAGTCATGTTGTAAAAGAAAATATAGACAAAAAAAATAAAGAAAAATAAAGACAGTAAAAAAATGTATGTTTCAATTTGTATTCAAACTCTATCAGTTTTTCATCATTTTTCATCATAAATCCTTCAGAGTTGCCTTGGATCATTGTATTGCTGAGAATTGCTGTCATTAACAGTTGATCACTTTACAATATTGCTGTTTTACTGTGTACAATGTTCTCCTGGTTCTACCTATTTTACTTTGCATCAGTTCATATAAGTCTTTCCAGGGTAAACCATTATTCTTATTTCTAGAGAATTTTCCATACTTGTTGGTGAATAATTCACTGGACCTGTTCATCTGGGAAATATGGGAAAGTGGGTATGGGTCACAGTGACTCTCCTTAAAGGTTTTAAGACTCAGGGGGAGAGACAAGTCAAGATTACAGACTGGAAGGATAAAGTAGACCCAAACTCTACACCACAAGGATCTAGCAAACACACACATTGATTCCTGATTGGGAAATCCAAAAAAAAAAAAGTGAGTCAATTTTTCTAGCCCAGGTCAGCATAGGGAGACAGAGAGGACTGCAGACATTGGAGACAGCGTTGAGCCAGGAGTGCCTTACAAAGAGCCTTCCAGCTTAGGAAGTGCCTCATCTGTGCATAGGTCCCAGATCTGCTACAAAGGACCCTGACCTTGTTCAGAGAACAGAAAGAGGTGCCAACTGGCAACTCTGTCATTTACTAACAAATTATGCTATGTAAGTGTAATGGAAAATGTGCCATGACAAATAATGAAAGGGATGGTTCCAGAGAAAGCTGGGAAACTTATATAAACTGATACAGATTGAAGGGAGCAAAAACAGGAGAGTAAATTATACAATAAAAATATTATAAAGAAAAACAACTTGATGTTTAATATGAATGTGTATATATAGCCTATATCAGATTGCATGCTGTCTTGGGGAAGAGTGAGAGAAGGGAAGGGAAGGGGAGAAAATAGAAAATTCAAAAGCTTATGGAAGTGAATGTTGAAAACTAAAAATAACTTAATTAATTTAAAATTTAAAAAATAATAATAATAAAAAGAAAAACAACTTGTAAAAGTCTAAGAATGCTGATCTGTGCCATGACTAACCATATTTGCAGAAGACCGACAATTAAAAACACGACCCACCCAAGAGGATATCTTGAGGAGATGTCCTCAAGATGCAGAATGAGACATACATTGTTACATAGTCAATGTACAAATTTGTTTTGCTTGACTCTGCAAATTTCTTACAAAGATTTTGGTTCATTTTGGGGATTGGGGGAAGATGGAGAAAGAAAATAAGTGCTGGTCAATTGAAAATAAAAGAAATAAAAGATCTGGATGAGAAAGCACTTTCTCAGGGTGGGAATTCAGAAGTCTTGACTACTACTGTTGCTTCATTCAGGTAGCTGTCCTTGCTGCTTTCTTTACACTCCTCAATTTTTGGAAATAAGCACCCCTCCCCTCACTACTACCCCATTGTGACCCAACTTACCCACTGCAGACAGCTGAAATAATCCAGAGACCCCAAAGACAAGCATATAACAATCTCCTCCAAAGCAGCTGATGTCAGCTACAGAGAGTAGAAATAAGGGAGCATTATCCCAGTCCTCATTTCCCTTCACTCCCCATGGCTCAACCTCACAGAACTACAGGTGGGGGTTGGCTGGTTGGGGCACTCCTTTCCATCACACCCTCTTGGAGAGAGATTTTTATCTCTATTAACTTTATCTCCATCACTCTCAAACTTGCACAACACAAAACATTTAAGTATTAGTGACCTTGAAAATGGAAGGTCCTTATTAGGGAAAATCTTCCCATAATGAAGTAGTAACAACTCAGCATCTGAGGCAGTGAAGGATAATGATGAGAAAAACCACACTGGATTGAGAGTCAAAGATTTGGTTTTGAGTCGCAGCTCTGGTACTTGGGAGCTGTGGAACACTGGCAAGTTACTTTACTTCTTCAGGCCTCAGTTTCCTTCTCTGTCAAATGAAGGCATTGGACTAGATGATCTCTAATGTTCTAGTTCTACATCCTATGAGGGATTCTAAGGTACACATTCTACTAGAAGAATCTAATATGTTCATAAATAAATGATAAATACATACAGGCACACAATTAATGGACCATATCAGGAGCTGAACTTGGGGGTGAGGTCTAACACAAGAAGCATATAAAAGCTCTGATCTAAAAGAAGCAGAAAATTTGCTTCAGTTACTGAAGTTCCTTTTTTTTAAAAAAGTTACGGTACATTGAGTTTATATCCCACTTATTTTGGCCTGCTACTTTACTTTCTTCAAATGACCTTGATTCTCAGTTGTTTAAATGAATATTTGAATCCTCAACATGCTTTAATATAATTTAGCTTTTTGTTTTCCTGACTTTTTGCCTTCCCTTGGAGCTCCCATATTGCTCTCCCCCACAGTGGTTATTGCCTGCTTTCCTGCCTTCCTAGCTTCCAATCTTCTGATTGATCCAAAGCTTACACTTTATTTTGCCCTGACTTACAGTTAATCACCTTGTTCTTAACTCATAGATTTGCTCTAATCTGTGTCCATATCCTCTGACACTAAACAATGCTCATCTGGTTCTGAATCTTTAGCTTCATTTGCCCTCATGCCTTTCACCTCTCCTAAAACAACTTGGCCTCATTTCTCCTCATCCCAACTATTGTGCTATTGTTTATGATCTGGTGTGATCTATATATCTAGAACTCTCTCTTTTCTATCTATAGCTATATCTATCTATCTATCTATCTACGCGCACACACACACACACACACACACACACACACACACACATATGTATATTCCCAACTCTGACAAGTGCTGCCCAAAATTCCACCAGGAAGCCTCTGATCAAAATGTATATAATGACTTTTGGTATTTGGACACATACCTCCATTCCACACTAATCATTCCAAGATGTCCATGGGAGGAGGATAGCACAGAATGCCAAGAATTAAGTGTGATTCTCCACATTCTCTTCCCCCATTTTTGTCAATATGATTCTTAGAGATAATCTTAGAAATTTTAACAGATCACAAGGTCTGCAATAAATGACCATAGAATCATAGGATATTAGAATTTCAGAGTTGGAAAGGGCTGCAGAAATCATCTTACTAGTCCAACTCACACCCAAAGGTTAAATTCTTTTTACTATATCTATTTACTATATCTTTTACTATAAGTGGTTACTCTGCCTTCACTTGGAGACTTGGTAATGGGAAATTTACTTCCTAGAAAAGCAACCCATTCAATTTTTGGACAACCCTAATTACCAGGAAGTTTTTCTTTATGTTGACCCACAATCTGCTTCCTCGGAACTTCTACAAATTCATTGGTCTTGGTTCTACCCTCCAAGCTGTCTTTTGAGGGTGACATTAGTAGCAATGTACCTCCTGTGGAACATCTTTTATAGAGGTTAACCATCCCTAATCCCTTCTACCAATCTATGGCAAAAGTTTTGGATCCTCTTACAATCCTGGCTGCCTTCCTATGAACATGTTCCAGTTTGTCAGTGTCCCTTCTAAAATGTGCTATCTGTACTGCTTCATGTGACCTGACTGCCAGGGGAGAAGGAATAGAAGGAGGGCCAGGCAGTGATCATGGTTAGGCAAGGTTCGTGGTGCCAGCCAAACCCTAATTTGGAGCTGGGGAAGTTGTCTCCAGATACCAGGAAGCAATGGAAGTGGTCTATTGCCTGGAAAGAGCCAGAGATAAAAAGGCAATGTAGGAGATAAAATGAGGGTGGAAACAAACAATCCACAGCAAGCAGCAAGGCTGATTTGAGGAAAGGTCCAGATTTCAGGTTACAAGAGTTTGGTACTACAGGACAGGTGAGGAATCAACCTGGATATGACACATGAATACCTGCCCTATCACTGACTTTTAGTTTTTAGTCTGTTTGTTGATATTCCAAGTTAAAGTGGTCACACTCTATGGTGGTTTCATCACCTTTTATTGCTCTCCCAGGAGGGGTAGGTGCATGCTTCCAACAAGAAGCTCAAAGAGAAGCTGGCATGAGATAACATTGAACTACAGTTCTATCTGGAATAAAACGGCCCTGACAACTACATTTGAAGTCCTGAATTCTAACATAAAAGAACAGTATAGGCCAAGAGGGGAACATCAAATACTGCATTTTCTCCGTAATAATTAACCACTGGATTCAGGTTGTTGGGGGAACTACAGAAAAAAGAGGACTGTGTTAAATCCGTAGTAGTATACTGCAAATCCCAGCAACCACTACAAGTCTTTGATATTGGTCTAGATCCCCAGGTTAAAATCATGTTTACCTTTTTGCTTTCCATTCTGACCCGCTATATCTCTATAATGTGCAACAGAAACTCCACTTTTCTTGGCCCTTTTCCAGTTTGGCATGCAGTTATTTCTCAACAAAAAAAAAAATGCCCCAACAGCACCGTGATGAGCTGGACATGCTTTCCAGGATCAATAGAATAGATAAAGATATTTTGACCACAGATACTCCAGTAGAATACATATTGAAAAATGGCATCATGAACCTCTGAACATAACAAGCATATTGCATATTCCAAGAGATGTTCAAATTGTCTGTGATTGTCTAATCTCTTTCATTAATCCTTTGTGGAAGTGAACCAGGTTCTCTTTTAAAGCCAGCTTAGTAAAAATTTTAGTTCATCCCAGTTTGTCCTATACTCCTTTCAATGAGAATCTATTAATACCTTTGACCATTGGATCATGGGATCCAGGAATTAGAAGGGATTTCAGAGATCATCTAGTTCAGTCCCCTCATTGTCCAGATGAGGAAACTGAAGGTCTGAGGGGGAAAGTAACTTGCCCAATGCCCCACACAGAGTGAATTTAAGGGCAATGTTGGAAGCAGAAATTCAAGTTTCCTGACTCCCCATATAGTATTTTTCTACCATGCCCATTAAATATATTAATAAAATAAATAAAAATGAAAATGTCCAGAGTGTAGATGTAGAAATACAAGACTACAGTTTAAATAATTTTATCATTTCTTATTTGCATATAGAAAATAGGAAAAAAATATTTTTTGTAAAAAATCCTATAAGGTAGAGAATGGTATAAAGATAAAACACTATTCTACTTCATGCACATAAATAATGCATGAATTATTTTTATCCTTTTATTATTAAAAGCATTCCTTGCTTTAAGAAAGTATTAGCTTTAAAAACAATAATGAATTGATTAGTTTAATAAGTTAATCAGGGCAAGATTGTTCATTTTCAAAAAGCTTCAACATGGGTACCTTTAGCCAATTAATTAATAAGCATTCATTGTTTACTATATGCTGTGCCTCATTTCAAATATGAATCAGTTTCCCAAAATTCAACTAACATGCAACTTTTCTGGAATATCTATATTAGTTAAAGTGTGGATACTCCTGAGCATTTAAGTTTGCCAAAGTCTACCACAGGCTGAACCAGCTTAGCTTCTCAGGACAATGTCACCTCAGATCATAGATTTAGAGCTAGATGGGACCTTAGAAATTTTCTGATCCAACCTCCTTATTTCATTTATGAAGAAACTGAGGCTCAGAGAGGTTAAATGATTTGTCCAAGGTCACACAATTAGTGAGTGTCAGAGCTAGGATAGACCCCACATTCTCTGACCCCAAATACAGCATTCTATTTATTGTATCACACAACCATTTTTCTAAGAGCCCTGAAAGAGATCATGGCAAAGACATTCCACCCCATTCAGTTCCCTGGTAAGCCAATACTGACCTCTGAGCAGGGGCATGAAAATTGTTGAAATCAAGAATGCCAGGTTGACTAAGAGATACATAATTGAGAATAACTTTCTCCTTTCTTCTGTCTGGAAGAAGATAGAGCAAAACAATGTCAATGTCTCCAGGGATACAAAGACTAAGAACAAAAGTCACAATTCCCTGGATTTCTAAAACACAAATGTTACAACTGGCATCTATGTTTGTTTGTGCCCAGGGCCTAAAGGAAATTAGATTTGGACAATTGGTAATTAGGAGATGGCTTTGGCAGAAATTTAATGGATTAAATTTCCTCTTTCTATTCCATTTATGTATGGTCTTTACGAGCGCCTATGTTTGTAGAATCAGTTGAACTATATTTGCTCTGGACTGATCTTGTGTTCTACAGACATAAAGAGGAGAAGAATACCAATGACTACAGCTAGAGGAGAAACAAATGCTATGGTCAAAGACAACTTTTTCAGCTTAATGATTGTTAAATATATTTTAAAAATACATTAAACATTGAAGACTAGCATGGTACATATTCATTAAAGTTTAGGGTATGACATTTTTAAGTAGGTTGGAATGGACGTGAGCAACTGATGCTCTGAGTACGGTCTTATGTACCTTAACAAAGCAGAAAATCTCATCCACAGCTTTCCAGAGTGTGTACACTTATAGAAGCCCCCAAATCCATGGATATTGTCAATAAGTGAACAGAATGAAAAGCAGAACTTTCAAGGCTCCCAACCCTCTACTCCTAAATATTTTAAGTTCCAGCCCAGGAAGACAAGGACAGTTTGGTTGCTATGGCACTGGGAGTGACAGAGCTCTGGGATGCTTTGGTATCATCTTCTTGTACCTCAAATTTCTTCCTTAAATGAGAGAGATAAAGAATTGAATAAGGGAAAAGAATCTCACTGTGACCAAAAAAAAAGTGGGGCTTGGGAATAGGCTTAAATCAAAGAATTGAAACATCTTTTACCTCACTCCTAAGTCAAACATAAAGGCTCTCTCATCCCCATTTCCTTATTGAAGTGTCTGTAATAAAACCACTTAATTTCTACATTTTGAAACAACGTGTTCTGTATGATCTGAAATGTCTGTTTTGTTGTGTTATATAAATACAATGGAATATTGTTGTACCATGAAAAACAGGGAAATATGGGAAAACTTATGAACTGATGCAGTGAATTAAGAAGAATCAAGAAAACAGTCAATATTCAAACATTAATATTCAAAACAATTGGTATTCAGTTAATATTAATTTTCAATTGATATTTGAAACAGTCAATAATATTAAGTGCTTTCTATTGGCCAGGCACTTGACTAAGTCTTCACATTCTAATGGGGAAAATAAATTAATAAATAAATAGGTACATACAAGATACATACAGAGCAGCTGGGAGGTCATCTTAGAGGGAAACGGTCATCTACACAACAACCAAGTGAGGCTGGTGACTTTGCACAGCCCTCCCTCACTTAAATCCAATTCACTTTCATGTCATGACATCACCTCCATCCTCTTTGAGAATGAAGGACAAACAACAACAACAATGTAAAAGAAAACAACACTGAAAGATATCATCATTCTGATCAGTGAAGTGACCAATCTTGATTCCAAAGGACTGATAACGAAACATACCTTCCCCTTTTTCAGAGAGGTAATAAGTGTAGAATGAGAGGCAGGCTTGTTACCTAGCTCATCTACTAGGTCTTTGGCCCAAAACCATATTTGATATGATAGGACATGCCAACTAAGATTATGTCATAGGTATGGCCACAAAAGGTCATAAACAACAACACCAGGTCATCCTAGCAGAGTTAGAGTATTATTTATCATGCCTTGACAGAAGAGGTCATGTAAGAGTAATCAGAGCCTATTCAAGATGGATCCATCCTTAGTTTGGGCAACATTTCTTCTTGAAGACTAGACAAGTAGACTGGAGTATAGGCATATTGATCCTGCTTTCTGGCTGATAAGGTCTCAGGTAAACCAGGTTCTTCAGGTTATTAAATATACCCTTCCCTTCCTCTATTGCTCACTGGAAATAACTGGAATGCTTCAAAGGGAGGGGCTGTCAAAGGAGAAAACCTGAGTATAAAATGGCAATAGTATCTCATAAGCCTGAGGACCTGCTACAGGTCTTTCATGGAGGTGGAGTCCATCCACTGCAAAACAGCTCTACCTTATATGTTGTTTACCAACTTGACAGAAAAAGAGGAGACTGAGGAAGATGCTCTTAGCATCTTCCGCCACTCTTATCGAAGTCTGCTTGTACCCCAAGTCTTCTGAGAGCTAGTATTCTAGGGTCCCTGGGGCAGTGGACACAGGAAACTGATAAAGCTAAATCCCAGAAAACAAATTTATGATTTTGTTTGGAAAGGAAAGAAGTTTAACGGGAAGTAGTAGAATACTACACAGGTTTGCAAGTATAGGCTCTGCCATCACTTTATGCATGTAGAAAAAATTATCAAAATGGCAATAAATACAGATAAGATATAATTTTAACTATCGAGCATCTGGACCATTAAAGGAGCCTGTTGGTTTACTGGTGAGCATACAAATCAATCAATACTGACTGAGCTCAGTGGGGCCTGCCTAGATATGGAGTCACATTGACTTCCCAACATTTGTGGGTGATATGATGGGAAGAAGATAGACGTGGGACTAATACTCTAAGTCTTCTGTTCAACATAGGGAAAGGAGAAGAGAAATTGACAAACGAAAAGGAAGAGAGTGAGATCAAATAGCGAGTTTGGACTAGAACCCCCAAAAGCTTCTGCTACGCCATGACCAACCAGGAGGAAGATCAAGTAAGAGGAAGAGCACTAGAGTGAAGCCAGGACATTGCTCTTAAAGTTATCACCTTGGAAAAGGGAAAAGCTGGAAGAGGCCCACTAAGTCTCTAATCTCTGTGGTCTCTGAGAGAAGAGGGGGTTCCCTCTCCTTCAGCCACCAGATGGAAAAAGAGTGAGAGAAAGAGGAAGGATGTAAAAGAGGAGCTTGATGCTGTGCTTCTAAATCTTCTAAATTGAACCAGGTCACAAACCCCTAATCACGTGTCTCCAACTAGGACTCAAGGTTCTACCTCATTCCTCTTTCTTCCGCAGAGGAAAAATTTTAAGCCCCCTAATTCTAGGACATCATAACCATAGAAGACCACACCTCTCACTTACGGACATTAGAGATCAAGCCCTCCATTTTACAGATAG
The DNA here is from genome assembly GCF_003287225.1 of Phascolarctos cinereus. Taxonomy (NCBI): domain Eukaryota; kingdom Metazoa; phylum Chordata; class Mammalia; order Diprotodontia; family Phascolarctidae; genus Phascolarctos; species Phascolarctos cinereus. The sequence goes on from NW_027556098.1 coordinate 113,292,162, forward strand.
GAAACTAAATTTCAGAAAAGTGCAATAATTTGCTAAAGCTGCTCAGCTAATTGGTGGCAGAACCAGGATCAGACCTTGCAACTTCAGATTAGTTATACCTTCCACTATGACCTTCCCCAGCACGTTTTTGATATGTCATGGGTCAGCATAAGAAACTAAATGGGAATTTTTAGGGGGAGTTTTGTGGAAGTCGCAGATGACACATGAAGTCCAGCAGATGAGATAGAAAAAGTTTAGAAACTCAAAAATGCATAGAATATATGTGTAGTATTATATAATATCAACATATTTTATCTTTTAATAGCATAATAATTCAGACTTCTCTGACAAAGGTGGGGCCAAAACTTTTTATGCAGATTTTCCAGATTACAGGGGTGCTGTGCCCCTAACCTAATGTGGAAGGGATAATTGTACATTGACACCTTAATATGGGAAAGCCACCTTATCTCCTTCATAGTCTTGCTAGTACTCATAATCCCCTTCCATCATAACAAAACAATATGCTTAAAGTTTTCTGTAAACTATGAAGGTGTGTGACACCCTCCTACTAGCCTGATAAGGTCTGCAAAGGCCTCCTACTAGACACCTGCAAGAGAGGCGTCTTTTGGTGAACTCAAGAAATGCTTACATTGGCTCCTAAGCTTATGTATCTAGGTTCCCATGACCCCTCTGTGGTTGATATAGATGCACAGGACATAAAAGTGATATCTTCTAACGTATACTTCCACTATAGCCTCCCTTCAACTGAGCTGACTTTACTATTTGGGAGTTTCTACCTTCAATGAGGATCTAATAGGGATTTGAGGGGTTTTCCTGGTGATTTCCTGGTATCCTAAGTCCACAAGCATATACTATGTGCCAGGGACTGGGCCAAGCACAAAGAAAGGTGAAAATAGCCCCTGCCTTTAATGAGCCCACAACCTGATGGAAAAGACAATCCGTAAAGAATGATGTATAAGATATAGGTAGGATAAATTGGAATCAACAGAGGGAAGTCACTAGCATTAAGGGAGATGAGAAAAGTCTTCTTGCTGAAGGTGAGATTTTAGTTGAAACTTGAAGGAAACAAAGGAAGCCAGGAGGTAAAGGTGAGGAAGTAGAATATTCCAGGCAGGAGAAACAGCCAGCAAAAATACTCAGACTTAGGAAATGGATAGTAACGTAGGAGGAAAGCAAGGATGAGTGTCACTGGATTACTGAGTATTTGAAGGGGAGAATAAGTGGTAAGAAGATTAGAAAAGTAGAAAGAGGCCATGTTATGAAGGGTTTTAAAAGCCAAACAGATCATTTTATATTTGATCCTGGATATAGTAGGGATCCAATGGAGTTTATTGACCAGGAAAGTGATATGGTCAGACCTGTACTTTAGAAAGAGCAACTTGACAGCTAAATGGAGGATGGACTACAGTGGAGAGAGACTTCAGGCAGGAAGATGAACCAGAAGACTACTGCAATAGTCCAGGCATGAGATGATGAGGGCCTACACCAGAGTGGTAAAAGTGTCAGAAGAGAGAAGGCATTATATATGAGAGATGTTGTGAAGGTAGAGTTAATAGGACTTGGTAATAGACTGGATATGGGCAGGACACGGGGTTAGAGAGAGTAAAGAGTTAAAGATGATACCTAGGTTGTGTGCCTAGGAAGATGGTGGTACCCTAAATAATAATGGGGAAATTAGAGAAGAAGAGATGGTTAGGGGAAAGAAAATGAGCTCAGTTTTGTACGTACTGAGTTTAAGATGTCTATGGAATACATAGTCAAGATGTCCAATAAGCATTTGGAGATGTGACACTGGAGGTCAGGAGAGAGGTTAGGGCTGGGCAAACAGATCAGAGATAATAACTGAATCTATGGAAGCTGATGAGCTCACCAAGAGAAATAGTACAGAAGGAGAAAGGAAATGGGCCAAAAAATAGCCTTGGGCACTAATACATAGTTAGTGGGTATGACTTTCATGAAGATCCCACAAAGGATATTGAGAAAAAGTGGTCAGCCTGGTAGGAAGAGAATCAAGAGAGAACAGTGTTGGAAAAACCTAAGAAAAAATTATCAAGGAGAAGAGAGTGATCAAAAAGATAAAAAGGTTGAAAGTTAAGAAAAGGTCATTAAAGTTGTCAAGTAAGAGATCAATGGTTACTTTGCTGAGATGAATTTCAGCTGAATGGTGAGGCAGGAAGTCAGACTGCAGGGAATTAAGAGAGTGAGAGGAAAGGAAGTGGAGGCCCCAAATGTAGATGGTCTTCTGAAGTACTATAGGCATGAAAGGGATGAAAACTATAGGATGATAGCTAGTGGCAAGGAATGGATAAAATAAGGGTTTTTGTGTTTGTTTTTAAGGAGAGGGGAGACAAGGAAGCAGGTGGTAGTCAGGGAGGGAATAGGGATTATAATGAAGGCAATCTTCTGGAGAAGATGGGATGGAATGGGATCACTTGCCCATGTAGAGAAGGTTTTCTTGGTAAGGAGAAGGACCACGTCTTCATATGCATCAGGGGTGAAGGAAGAGATCATAGCGAAGGTATTTCAGTGATGTGAGATGAGAAGGGGAGAAGAGAGAGCTCTCTGTGAACGGCCTTGATTTTTCAGTGAAATGTGAGGCAAGGATCTCAGCTGAGAGGGTTGAAGTAAGGGGAAGCTATGATTGGTTTGAGGAGAGACAAAAAGATTTAGAAAAAGTCACTGTGGAGAGTGGGGAAATGAATTGATTAGAAACATATAAAAGGATTGCCTTGCTACAATTAGTCCAGTTGAGATTATTTTGTTGCTGGTGCTGTTCAGTCATGCCTGATTCTTCATGACCCCATTTGGGATTTTCTTGGCAAAAATACTGGAGTGATTTGCCATTTCTTTTTCCAGGGCATTTTTACAGATGAGGAAGTGAGGCAAACAGAGTTAAGTGACTTGCCCAGGGTCACACAGCTACTAAGTGTCTGAGGTCAGATTTGAAATCATAAAGAGAAATCTTCCTGACTTCAGGCCCAGTGCTCTATACGTTGTGCCACCTAGCTGCCCAGTTGATATTATATAAAATAAATGGGCCCAGTTAGCACAGTTCATGATTTTTTTTTTTTACCGAAGTATCAAGAGGGAAATAGGAAAACGTAGCTATTGCAGGGGTGATTATCTGGGAAAGAAATGAGAGGGAGAGGAATTGGAGATCATAAGTGAGGACGAAGAACAAAGTTAAGAGTTGTATGACAGAGGGAATGGTAGAATGACAAAAGATTATGATTAGATCGAGGAACTTCAGAGTTCATGGACATGGAATTGGGAAGACTCATGGATGATGGCAAGGTCAAGGGCAGCACCCTTTCTTTATGTGGTTGAGATAGGGTGGAGGAGGAGTTGTGGGAAAATGAATAAGTTGGGTAACTAGGAGGTTAAGGTGTTTGAGTATCCATATGTATGTTGAAATGCCCTAATATTAGGAAAGAAATTGAGGAGAAAGGACTATGAGTCAAGCATTGAATTCATTGAAGGATAATGGGGAGTATTCTAGAGATCAGTACACAATAGCTTCAAGAACCTTGATTACATGATAAACACGGTTTGAATGAATCTCAAAGGAAGAAATGTTACTGAATAATGGTGGTAGAGGGAAAATCTGGAAGGGACAATGGGAGCAAGGAGTATTCTGACCCCACTACCATGATGATGATTTGGGAGAATGAATGAAGTGCAACCAATGCTGAAAATGGTGGTCAAGAATGAGAGGCCATCAGCAGGAAACTAGGTCAGGTCAATCTTGTGCGGGACTGTGGCTAGGGGATAAGTACTAGCAAGCATGCCGTATGAAATGGGGGACAGCTGTTCCTTATTGAACAATTATAGTTGTTAGTTCAAGATTACTGGGACGGGGATTCTGTGATAAGATGGGAGTATATTAATTACTAAACAATCAGTTCAGGCAGATTTACATCTCCTCACTATATGAAGATTCCAGGCAGACTCATCAATCATTAAACGGAATAAGGATGGAGTTTTCTCAGGGATCAGAGAGCAGTGTGTAGGTGGTAAGCTAGTAGTGGGATGGGAGGACTAAGGCAACAGTTGTGAAATTGTCCAGTGTGCTAGCAGGGCTAATGAAAATGACTGGTTCAAGCAAGTACTCTGTTCCTGCTGTAAGCACGAGATTGTAACAAGAATACATAGTCTTTTGGAGTAGATAATAGGAAGCCTTAGTTATGTTTCCAGGGGCAAGCTGCCTTACTATCATAATGATGAAAAGAAATTTCATGAGTATATCAAAAATCTTTTGCTGGCAGGATGCTTGGAAGAAATTAGGACTCATATGCCAACATTACTGGTGGCTGTATTGAGATCATGACTCATTCCAGAATGCAAGAGATAACAACGGACCAACAAGACGCTGGTCTTCAGATTTCAGCTGAATGATGAAGTAGGAATGTTGATGTTTATATGTTCGGTTGAATAATGTGTCTCCTCTAGCCATTGTTAATTATCTCCATTACCTTGGTATCTTGAAGGTTTAGACTTTACAATAGACCTATCCCCATTCTACCATCCTAAGGTATGTTTATCACTTTTCTGGGGTATATTAGCTCATCTCCTCATACATTTGCCACCTGTTCCCCAAATTATCTGGTATTTACCAAGGGAAATAGTGCATGAACTCCCTATGTAGATCATATTAAACCAGAAACCATAATTTCAACCAAATTTTAGATAGACTAACCAAAGAGTATGCAGCTCCTAATCATGACAGATGGTCATTTATAGGCAAATAGGTTAATGAGGCAAATTAATCAAGACAACAGTTTTTATGATACCACATGGCACATTTGTACAACTGGGCTCTCTGCTGGTCCAAAATAGAGTCCATCAAAAACACTATCACTCATTCTACCTAGGAAGATTGCAATTCCAAATTGCACATGGCTCTATTCCATATCACTGCCTGGTTGGTAGATAAATAGAAAAAGCTCAACAACTACCTACTGTGGCAGGGCATTAGCAGTGGGGAGGGTGGGAGAGAAATACACATTTGAAGGCTATTGTTGAGGTGGCAAAATGAACTTAAATATGGAAAAAAGGGTGGGGGAAGAGGTAGCAGAAAAATTAGGAAAGAATTGAGACCCACGACTACAAATGAGAAACCAGGAAAGGCTACAATATACTATTCTACCTATTTAATGCCAAGGCCTTCCCAGGATTTACATGATAAATGTAAATGGATTTCTGATCTCCTTGATATGGATGTTACCTCAATGATACAGATCACAACCCACCCTTACCTGCCTATCTTATGTGGCTCCTGTCCATGTCCTCTATGAGTCTGCACAGCAAAAAAAAAAAAGTGCTTTCCTTAAAAGAGAAACCTGTAGGCAAAAATCTCAGCTGCCCAGATAAGTTAAGACTGTATAAAATCTTATCTCTCAGCCTTTCTACCCCATTTGCTCCATGCTGGTACACAAGGCAAGGGATGAGTGGGTGGAATGTTCACACAAAGAAGCTCCACAGTAAACTCCCAATAACTATAAGCGTCCACTCATTTCTGGTCACTCCTGAAATATACCACCGGACTCAAGCCCTCAGCCTCTGAACTTGCCTATCCCAACTTTCTCAGGACACCCCCAAAATGAATTTTTGCATTTCTGTATTGTTTCTTGTGTCCCACTGTCATGGCTTTAAACTACACATTCCACCTCATTACTTTAAAACATACTTCAAATGGCTCAATATCTACATTCATCTATGCTTATTCTGAACATACTCTCTTTGAAACCATTGGTCCTCCCCTCTCCCTTTCAACTATCATGCTGCTACACACAAGAAATGTACACTCTTGGGGTCAGCTAGGTGGCACAGTGGTTACAGCACCAGCCCTGAAGTCAGGAGGACCTGAGTTCAAATCCAGACTCGGACCAAACATTTGACACTTAGTAGCTGTGTGACCCTGGGCAAGTCACTTAACCCCAATTGCCAGAAAGAAAGAAAGAAAGAAAGAAAGAAAGAAAGAAAGAAAGAAAGAAAGAAAGAAAGAAAGAAAGAAAGAAAGAAAGAAAGAAAGAAAGAAATGTATACTCTGCCTCTTTTTCCAAGATGCCATGCTCACAGAACCCAGGCCAACTTCCAGACTAATGCACTAAAGGAGGTGCCTTACCCTTCAAGTACTCTGGTTACTTCTTGATAACACTAAGGACTTTCCCCACCCCAGAATTGCTATCACTGGTTCCCTCCTTGAAGATGGAAAGGAAATCTCCCTAGAATATGCAATATTTCTCTTCCACTCTCTACACCACAGGATTCTGAGCTTTTGACAGTGAAAGATTCACATTCCCCACATTCCATATTTATTTTCTCAAGCCAGTATGTTCACCAAAGTGGTCATTACAACAACAGGAAGGATCATTCCCTATCTAAGCAGGCATGAAGAAGATGAAATCCAAAATATTTGGGACTATAAGTAAAACGGGGATCAATGGTATTATCTAATAGATTGGGTGGAGAGAAGAGAGGTGAGTTCAAAAGCCTGGACATGGGAACAAGTCGAGAGAATTTGAAGGCATTGAGATGTTCTGTCACTTCCTGACCTATATCCAACATGAGGATACTATTACTAAAGCAAGGAGGTTAGCCTAGTTTAAACTGTGATGATTGCTGTACATCTTTCATTCTTGAAGAGGACCAATGACATCATGAGGGTGAATTGGATTTGGGTGAGGAAGAGCTGGGCAAAGTTGTCAGCCTCATAGTTTCTTCCAAAGTCATCAAAGATCAGTGGTAAGACAAAAGTCAAGATGACCGGCTGGGCAACAAATGTTTAATAGTTCCTTTTAGTGGTGGGACGTTGTGTACTTTGTAGAGCATTCTCATATCCATTATCTCATTTGATCTGCCTTATGTGGGTACTATAATCCCACCTTTTATGTACTTAAAGACGTAACCTGTAGCCCTGCCAAGATATAAGGATCCCAGCTGACACCCTGGGAAGCTGTCCTGTTGCTTCCATTTCAGCAGAAGCTGCAGTTAGTTAGGCTATGACAGCACTGTTGTTGTTTAATCCTTATATTGGCCTCATAATTTTGACATCAAAGAGTAAACAAGTACAATGGAGGAAAGAAAAGGAAAGCAGGATCTTCCAGCCAAAGAGACAATGAGGTCATTATGGTTTGGAAGTGCCTTACCCTTCAAATACACCTTTGTGTTCTGCTGCTAAACTAGTTATTCAAGAAGAATAGCCAGCTGTATTTATTTCGTGTGCATTTCCTGGCATAAATATGGTTTGTCTACAGAGGCAAGTTGCCCAAAGGTCATGGCATGTAGAAAATGAATGAGAAACTCAGTGATGACGTGGTGCCCCAGGAGGCAGCCTTGCCGTGGGCTTGAGCTGACATTCCTAAGACCATACTCTTTTCCTCAATGTATATATCAAGGCAGAGGTCACAGATACTATCACATATGTGAGAACAGGTGATGAGATGAAGAAAGGACTTTCAACATTGGTATTTGTAGGAAAAATAGAATCCAAATATTTAAAAGACTATATATTTGGGGCTGAGCTGTGACTATGAGCTAATTTAAAAAAGAAATCCCAGGGTTCATTAGGAATGTTTCTGGAAGCAAAACGAAACAAACAAAAAAGCCTGATCTTACCCTTATAATAAACTATAATATGTTTACATCCTGAATACTTTGATATAATTCTTTCAACTTTTCCAAAATGAAATAACAGAGCTTGGAAAGATCCAGAATAATAAATAATTAAAATGATGTATCTTCTATATGAGTACTACTATTCTTTGAAGTATTTTTATGAAAGCTGTTTGGAGTTTTTTCAATTAAATTTTATTTCATTTTTATGATAAACAAAAACCTGGCTTCTTTGCCCCCCTCCCCAAATGAGAAAGAAAGAAAGAAAAACAAAACCCCTCTTACTAATATATATAGTCAAACAAAACAAAGCCTCTAATTGGCCAAGTATATGGAAACTGTTAGAAAAAAAGAGAGAAGATATCAAAGTTTTTTTTTAAATTATCAGTGACACATATAGATTGAACCACAAAATTGTTCACCAGACAGGTTAAAGGAGAATTTTAATATTCATATGGCTAGTATCCTATACTATTTCATCATTATTGATCAAATGATCACAAGATATTTACATATCCTTTCTCACATATCTTAATAACTATGACTTTATATCCCTTTCCTAGATTTAAAACAAACTATAATAGCTAAATCAGTGGAGGAGTTCTAGTCTACTAGTTCCTGTTTGGGGCAGGATAATACACGACTGAGGAAGAATGAGATCCCAGTGTTAACAGCATGCTTGAGATCAGAGGCATGTTAGTGGGGGAAAGTATTTAGGAGTAGTTAGTAATGAAGAACAACACTGGCGGATGAATGTCTGAATGGCCAACTTTTGATGCTATGCAGGTAGGTACAAGAGTATGTGAGGAAACAGCCAGGTAAGATTCAGAGGAGCTTAGCTGCAGGGGCTTAATAGTCTTTGCATTTCTGTATTGTTACCTATGGCCCACAATGTCCAACCTCTTGGGAAAGGTAGTCAGAAGCTCATGTAATATTTGTGTTCCTCTGGCTTTCTGTGAGGGAGGGACCCTAGATGATCACTGCACTACTTCACAATCTGGGAATGACTATCAAACTTTGATGTTAGGTAGCACCCAAATTTGTACACCCTAGTAATTAGGGAATTCTTCAGCAAGACAATTCTTGCTAGGGGGATGAGGGTAAGGATGGGAGGTGAGAGGATATAATCTAAAAGCTTGACTAGGACAATGCCAGAAAGACTGGGTTACCACTGCAGGAGTTAAACTGCCAGTCAGAGCACAAAGCTAAAAGAATCTGCTAAAAAAAATTAGGGAGGCAAAAAAATATAGGGAGTCCAAAAAAGCCAAGAAGGTTAACATTTTGTCTGAATTGTAGCTGCTTTCCAGAAGCTTAGGATTTTTTATTCTGAAAGCTTGCCTATTCCTTCCACACTGACCCTAATGCCCCTGGGTAGCCCTCACACTCCCCATTCCCAACTCACAATACATATATCCGAAAGCAGCTTAATTTCTCTTCAGTACCCCAGATCGATGGATTCAACTGACTAATGCCCTACTCATCAGCTGCTCTGCTGGCTATTGATTCCTCTAGTTTTCTATAAGTAGGCATGCTATTCTCTCTAGATGACTTTCAAAAGTCACATTTCCCCTGCTGCCTTAAACTTTATATTCAGCCTTTTCTAGTCAGAATTTTCTACTAAAAGAATGCCTTTAGTAAAAGGGGGAGAGTGGAATGAAGAGGAACGTTTTTTCCAAATAATGATTTTCTTTTGAAATAAATTTTTTTTCTTTACTTTTTTTTTTTGCCTTCCTGTGATTTCCTCTACTATTTTAGACAAACCATGGTTCTTCTACCTAAAAGAAACATAAATAGTGCAAAGACCTTTTGGGATTGGGAAAGCCGATTATCTGGTGTAAAGGGCTATTTTCTTAGGAAATTCCCTCAGCTCAATAGCTCAGATCACTTTTCACAGGCTTCTTCTGAAAGGAGGCCATTGTTGGGTAATCCCAGAGTTTTGTGAAGTGGTTTCCAAATTTAGAGCTGAATCAATGAGGGAGAAAGATGAAAAAGCACTGGGGTCTACTATTGAAATACTGTGAATTGCCTTCAGCAATTTATAAGAGGTTCTTTTGGGCTACAAGGGGAGAAAGGCTTACAAAGGTTTTTGTTTTAAGCTTTAACTGTTCAAAGCATGGCAAGACAAATTAAAGAAAGATTTGTAGGCACTTCAAAGACAAATGGGTATATTTCATGGGACATTAGCACAATGGAGAAATGCCAAGGAGACAAGAAAGCTAGTAAAGGCAGATTGTAGTCCAGTGGCCTTTAAAAAATGAAAACGAAGTTAAAACTCTAAAAATCACTAGTATACTGTAGTAATGTGTGTTTGTACATTTGAAATACTCTAAGAAAAATTATTGTTAAAGTGAGGAAGTTAGAAATAAATATCCTTAAGTTTTTGAAGTCAAAATCATGGTAGCAAATGATCATGGTGTCCTTAGGTTCCACTGTCAAAGCTAGAATACTGAGCTGAATGGACAATTGATTCGTTATAATTCTCGCTTTCTTTGTTCTGTTGAACAAAAAAAATTTTTTTTAATGTCAGGGTGATACTACTAGCATAATGAGAAAAAACATGAAAATCCCTAAAGGCCTTCAAAAAGAAAATAGGATAATCTTAGGTGGTTTACCTGCCTGAAGATAAAGGGCTTGAAAAGATGATCTCTTCAAGGTTCCTTCTAGTTCTATTATCATTCCCTCAGAATTAATTATGTTCCTTTCTTATTATCTAAATGACTTTAATCTAAAATGTATTTGCTCTTTCATGTAACCTGTCATGTAGACCAATCAAAATGGAAAACAAAGCCACTGTATATTATGATGATGTATATTTTCATGTCATGGGAGAATAACTTTAAATAATTAACTTCCAGTCTGGAGAATCAAAGTGTTATTTATGTTTCAGGTTAAGCTCTATGACAGGTTAATGCTGTCATGACTTCAGGACAGTATCATATGTAAATACTGCATTTTATGACGTGGTAGATTACGTGCTCCAAAAATCCATTGCTGAATTAAAAGAACCAAAAGGTCATAAAACTCACAGTTAAATTTAATTTCCAAAAGTGAGTCTAATAAAAAAGGCTCTTCTTCAAACTGGTCTCCAATAAAGGCCACAACACAGGGTTTAATGACTCCTGATCCTAAGGCAATCAGGGAGAATCCTGACATAAAGAGGATCCTGCCAAGGAAAGATGAAGACTGTGTCAGTGATGGTCTTTCACATTTCATTAGTATGCTTAGTCTCAGTGTATTGGCCCTTCTTTCCCATTTCTCATCCATGACAACCAAACAAAGTCCCTTTGGGGTCAAAGAGATGATGACAGAGATAGATTTCTCTTTGGAGAAACAATAGGGAAGGGCACTGGCTCATGAAGAACAAACTGAAGGGCTCATCAAAAGGAAGGGGAGTCTCTATTTCATTGAGAAAACACATGACTATTTTGGCCCCACTTCTCATTCCTCTGTCCCTCAAGTTTCCAAATAAACCCAACACATCAGCTACTCAAATCCAGTATTTTTCCCCCATCTTCAGTCTTCCATTTCCTATTCTTACTTTCCTTCAGTCATGAAAGGGCATATACTATATAATGAAATATTTCTAGCCCAAGCTGAAGTGAGGAGAAAGAAAGAGCTCAACAGAAGAAACATAGTAGGAAGATTGAAAGATGAGTTACACAAGCCTATAGGGATGGGTCAGAGAAAGCTACATAGAAGAAAAGAGTCTCTGAATAGAAAAGGACCTTAAAGACCACATAGTTAAGCACTCACCCAAAACAAAATTCCTCTCTAAAATAACCACCACAAATGACCACTCTATTCTTGGCTCTCTACAGGGATGGGGAACTCACTACTTATGAAGGTTCCTCATGTTTCACTTCTTAACAACTCTAATGATTAGGAAGGACTTACTTATATTAAGCTCAAATTCACTTCCCTTCCCATTCTACCTAATGGCCCTAGCTCTGCCCTTTGGGACCAAGGACAGAATAAGTCTAATCTCTTTCCTACATGACAACCCTTCAAATATTTGCAAATAATTTCTTTCTCTCTCCTAAGTATTCTCTATTCCTGGCTAAATATCATCAGCTTCTAAACGGTTCCTCATATTATACCATCTCATCATCATAGTTGCCCTTTCATGAATGTGCTCCAACTTTTCATCATCTCTCCTAAAATGTGACGTCCAGACCTAAATGCAATTTTCTAGACATGGTCTGTCATGTACAAAGCACTCCCTTACACTGGATACATCTATTACTGCAGCCTGAGACTGAATCAACCTATTGGGTGACCACATTACACTGGTTTTCCTGAGCTTGCAGTCCTTTGCATACAAATGTTGTCTAGCTTTGCCTCCCCCCACCTTCTCACTTTGTAGCTGAGTTTTTGAACTCAAGCACAGAACTTTATCTAAATCCCTACTAAATTTCATTTTGTTATATTTGGGCCATTGTCTCAACCTGAATATTCTTGAATCTTGATTGTGTCATCTAATGTATATGTTTCCTTCTCATATCAGTGTCATCAGCAAGTGTAGTCAAGCGTGACATTTACATCTTCAGAGTCATTGATTAAAAAATGTTAAACAGAGGGGGGCGGAGACAAGATGGTGGAGTGAAAGCAGTGACTTGCTTGAGCTCTCCTCCAAACCCCTCCAAACACTCATCAAAAATGGCTCTAAACAAATCCTGAAGCAGCAGAACCCACAAAAAGACAGAGTGAAACAAATTTCCAGTCCAAGACAACCTGGATGATTGATCGCAAAGGTGTATCGCACCAGGCTGGGAGCTCAGCGCAGCGCGGAGTGGGCGCACAGGCCGCAGCAAACCTGGAGCAGGCCTCAGAGGACTGAATCACAGGCAGCTGTGGCGGTTTCCAGACTCCTCAATCCACCAATGCCAAAGACAACTTAGAAGGTCAGTGGGAAAAGGCTGTTTCTGTTGGTGCTGAGACAGGAAGGTGGGGTTTCAGCTCCATTCCCCAAGAGAGTGGCCCTGGGGAGGGCAGCTGCTCCCCGAGCTTCCAGCCCACAGACTGAGGGGGAATCCAGTGGCTGATCAGAGAGGGACTGCAGGGATCTCTTTGCCAGTGCTGAGGCAGGAAACCCTTGCTTTGCCCGTGTTTGGATCTGGGTCACAGTTCTAGGCGGCAGTGCTGGGGTGAGGAGGAACGCTGGTGTGGTGGAGCTTGGACTGGCTGTGGAGAGGAACCCCTCTTCACAGTCACAGAACAGAAAGGAATATTTGTGGTCACAGGCCAGGAAAGGAGTAAACACCTCGCCCCTTATCATACCACCTTGGAAGAACTGAAAATTTACAGGCCCCTACAAGTATCTCTGAAAACAGCTATACAAACCCCCTAAGCTTGGGACAGTACATTCTCCACATTGGAAGCAGACTCTTACCTTAACAAAGAGTTTAAAACTCAAGTAGTTGGCCGGGATCATGAGCAAGCAGCACAAAAAAAGTCAGACCATAGAATCTTACTTTGGTGAAAAAGAAGATCAAAATATACAACCAGAAGAAGACAACAAAGTCAAAGCTCCTACATCCAAAGCCTCCAAGAAAAATATGAATCAGTCCCAGGCCTTGGAAGACCTCAAAAGGGATTTTGAGAAGCATGTAAGAGAAGCAGAGGAAAAACTGGGAAGAGAAATGAGAGTGATGCAAGAAAATCATGAAACAAGTCAACAGCTTGCTAAAGGAGACCCAAAAATATACTGAAGAAAATAACACCTTAAAAAATAGCCTAACCCAAATGGCAAAAGAGGTCCAAAAAGCCAATGAGGAGAAAATGCCCTAAAAAGAAAAATTGGCCAAATGGAAAAGGAAGCCCAAAAGATTACTGAAGAAAATACTTCCTTAAAAATTAGAATAGAGCAATTGGAAGATAGTGACTTTATGAGAAATCACGACACAGTAAACAAATCCAAAAGAATGAAAAATTAGAAAACAATGTGAAATATCTCATTGGAAAAACAACTGACCTGGAAAATAGATCCAGGAGAGAGAATTTAAAAATTATTGGACTATCTGAAAGCCATGATCAAAAAAAGAGCCTAGACATCATCTTTCAAGAAATTATCAAGGAAAACTGCCCTGATATTAGAACCAGAGGGCAAAATAGAAATTGAAAGAATCCACAGATCTCCTCCTGAAAGAGATCCCCAAAGGAAAACTCCTAGGAATATTATAGCCAAATTCCAGAGTTCCCAGGTCAAGGAGAAAATATTACAAGCACCAGAAGGAAACATTCAAGTACTGTGGAAACACAATCAGGATAACACAAGATTTAGCAGCTTCTACATTAAAGGACCGCAGGGCATGGAATATAATATTCTGGAGGGCAAGGGAGATAGGATTACAACCAAGAATCACCTACCCAGCAAAACTGAGTATAATCCTTCAGGGGAAAAAATGATCATTCAGTGAAATAGAGGACTTTCAAGCATTCTTGATGAAAAGACCAGAGCTGAATAGAAAATTTGACTTTCAAATACAGGACTCAAGTGGAACATAAAGAGGTAAACAGGAAAGAGAAATCATAAGAGACTTATTAAGATTGAACTGTTAACATTCCTGCATGGAAAGATGATATTTATAACTCATGAGACCTTTGTCAGTATAGGGTAGTTGGAGGAAAAAAATTATATGTATGTATATGTAGATAGATAGATAGAGGGCACAGGGTGAGTTGAAGATTAAGGGGTCATATCTGGAGAATAAAATTAAGGGATGAGAGAGGATTATACTGGAGAAGAAGAAAGGGAGAGGTAGAATGCGGTAAATTATCTCACAAAAAAAAGTCTCTTGCAGTGGAAGGGGAAACGGGAGAAGGTGAGAGGGAATGAGTGAATCTTATTCTCATAGGATTTGGCTTAAGGAGGGAATAACATAGACATTCAATTGGGTCTGGAAATCTGTCTTACCCTACAGGAAAATAGGGGGAGAAGGGGACAAGAGAGCGGGGATGATAGAGAGGGCAGATTGGGAAAGGGGTAATCAGAAGTAAATACTTCTGAGGAGGACAGGGTCAAAAGAAAGAATAGAATAAATGGGAGGGCAGGATAGGATTAAGGGAAATAGAGTTAGTTTTTCACAACATGTCTACTATGGACGTGTTTTGCATAACTGCACATGTATAACCTACATTGAGTTGCTTGCCTTTTCAATGAGCGTGGGTGGGGAGGGAGGAAGAGAGAAAATTTGAAACCTAAAGTTTTAAAAACATGGTTAAAAAAATGTTTTCACATGCAACTGGGAAATAAGAAATACAGGAAATGGGGTACAGAAGTCTATCCTGCCCTATAGGAAAATAGAAGTGGAAGGGGATAAGAGAAGGGGAGAGAGATAGAAGAGAGGACAGACTAGGGGAAGTGATATTCAGAATGCATGCCATCTTGGGGTGGGGTGAGGGGTGAGATGGGGCGAAAATTTGGAATTCAAAAACTTGTGGGAGTGAATGTTGAAAACTAAAAATAAATAAATTTATATAAAAAAAATGTTAAACAGAACAGAGCTAAGTATGGAGCCCTGCACTACACCAGATTAATAGGAGTGCATTGATCAATACTCTTGCTAAGCATTCCTTCCATCAGTTCTGAACCCACCTAGCTGTACTATCACCCAGTTCACATCTGTCCAATTCGTCCACAAGGATATCATGAGAGACTGTGTAAAATGTCTCACTGAAATCCAGGCATACCAGATCTCCACATTCCCCTGATCTACCAGACTAGTTACCTTGTCAAAAAAGGAAATGTGGTTAGTGTGGAACAGCTTGCCCTTGATGAATTATGCTGTCTGATGGTGATTAAAGTTTTCTTTTCTAAGCACTCACAAATCTTCCCTATAATGATGCCTCTGAAGACTGTAGTCAAGCTAACAAGTCTCTAATTTGTGGAATCCACTTTCTTCAACTTTCTGAAAATCAGCACATTTGCCAGACATTAGCCAGACTTCCAACATGAAGTTTCCCTCTTGGTTTCCACCATTTCTAATGCTTCCTTTTCTGTTTGTGGGTGCTACCATTTAATTCTTACTTGAGACATCTACTAGTATACCAGCTTTCTCCCCACCATTAAAAGAAAGGGTAGGCCTCCTGGAATTAGGTATGATGGTTTCACAATCTTTTAAGGCCTTCAAAAATCCTCATAATTCCCTCTTCATTCCCCAGCCCTATTTATCTTCCTCATCTTCCATTTCATGGTTCAGGACAAAAATGTGCCCCTATAAGTGAGGTAATAAGAGAAGAAAATAAATGGATGAGTTGGTCGCCTTTCCTGACCCCAGGGGAAGGTAGCAAAGTTCAGAACTAAGAGTTAAAATAGAGGGAGAAGATAAAAAGGGAATGGAAAAAGGGAGAGAAGTCTTGCTTTATGCCTATAGTGCCGAAGATTCATCAAGAGGTAAAGTAAAAAATTCAAGTGAGGATCTACTCACTTATCCAGCTGTAGAGCTGAATTAAACAAGCAAGCAAATGCCTAAAACAGCCAGATATCTATAAACCCCAAAACAAGACCAATGTTCCTGAGATACTGTGAGAAGAGCTAGCTGGAGGGTGAGGTGGGCATATATTTAGGTGACAATATCCATCCCAGGTCCCAGGGAATACTCACAGATGAATCAATTGTCCTCCCTTTATGGGCACTGAACTGAGTATTAGGATCATGTGACCCATCATACATAAAATGTGGCCGGTCACAATTGTGCTGTAGAGGGGGGAAAGGCAATGTTAATTATCAGCAGGTGGCATAATATTAACTAAATACTTAGGTGCCCTTAAATATACAAAGAGTATAAAGAGTGGAAGGAAGAACAGCTGCCATTTTGAGATTCACAAAGTGCTTTACATACGTTATTCTAATTTGATTTTCACAACAATCCTTTGAGGTTAGTGCTACCATTATCCTTATTTTACAGATAAGAAAATTAGGGCTTGGGGAAATTAAGTGGCTTGCCCAATATCACACAAGTAATAAGTGTGTAAGGCCAGTTTGGACCCAGGTCTTAATGAGTTCAAAGCCATTACTCTTAGCACTGTATCACACACACTAACTTTCCAAGGACGGTCCAGAAACAGAAACTGCTGGAAAAGAATTTGAGGCAATTTGTGTGTATGTGGGAGTGTGCCCCTATCAATATCAAACCATCAATTTTCTGTAATCCTTAGTGTTTGGAATGTGTGATGTGTGGGAAGTTCATCATCACAAAGCCAAATCACAACCATTTATAACTTAGATGAATCTCAGAGTGTCACCTGAGGCCAAAAGAGGCTGAGTAACTTGTCCACGGTCACACAGAGATTTGAACTCAGGACTTGGAAACATAAATAGAGAATCTAGAACCCCTCAGGAGAATGCATACATGTAAACTAACCAGAAATTCATAAGGATTTCATACTAAAACAACTAAACTAACATATTAGGGATATTATGAGAAATCATCTTTCAATTAACCTGGTGCTAATTATGAAAACCTGTTCCTTTTATCTGCTTGTGCCTGAGTGTCTGTTCATTAGCACTTTAACCAAGTGACCAGGAAAGGGGGTCTTAGTTTAACTTGGCCAAAAGATTTGCTGATTTGGTGAGAGGTCTAAAGTTCATGGTTCTAATGAAGCACTGGCATTCTATGAACTGCATTTCTCCAGTCTCTTCACATGTACTTATAAGAGCATTCAGATGCTCTCATAGGGTCTAAAACTGCTGCTCTTGAGAACCCCAAGAGCCTGGTCAGGAAGACAGCTGTGCACTGGCCTGAAACCTTGACAGAACTTCCCATTATGAGAGCAATACCACTGCAACAAATTTAGTGAATGTCGATGCAGCATCTTCAAACCCCATTGGGAAAAAAAAAAGGAAGAAATGAACTAGGAGCAGAGTTAAATAATAGTAGCTGAGGAAAGCAGAGAGAATCTGGCACCTGAACTCTCCTGGTCTCTTACCACCACTGGCTGATTTCTGGGCAGGGGATATCTTAGCAGTTATATTTCAACATCTGCTGTTTGATTTCCTCCTAGATGACTACAGCCACAGAGGCAGACTTTAGAAGGAGCCCTCATGTTTCTTGGTACACTGGAGGGATCAGAATATTTTCAGGGCAAAAGGAAAGCTTCTGAACCTAAAACCCCCAAATTACAGAACAACCTCACTTCTTTCCTGGTAAAAGAAGTCCAAGCAGCTTCGTCAATCCTACACAGTATTTCCTTGGACTTTTATCTTGGTGTAGCCCTAATCCACTTCATTTGCTATTTTATTTCAAGATCTTGAGTCAAATATTATCTAATTTCCTAGGTTACATTTTCTGGGCTTACGGAAATGGAAGGCATTTCTTCCTTACTTGTAACTTCCCAACCAAGAGTCAGCAACAATAGCTCCTGTGATGCTGACTAAAAAGTTTAAGCCGTTAAAGAGATGGTAAGTGGCAGTAGAGGTGTTTTCATTCCATTGGAGGAAGTAGACCATGTACAAGGTGATCACAGCTGGAGGAAAAATACAAAGACAAAGCTATTCAACTTGTCTATGACACTATCCCCATATCTACCTTTCCCACTGAATGGCCAATACCAGAAGGGCAGCTAGGTGGTGCAATGGATAGAACACTGGTCCTGGAATCAGGAAGACCTGAGTTCAAATCCAACCTCAGATACTTACTAGCTATGGGTCTCTGGGTAAGTCATTTAATCTGTTTACTTCAGTTTCCTCATCTGTCAAATGAGTTGGAGAAGGAAATGGCAAACCACTCCAGTATCTTTGCCCAAAAAAACCCCAAATGGGGTTAGGAAGATGCAACTGAAACAACTCAACAACAAAACATTAATTTCCCAAGCAAGAAACCCTGAAGAGTTGTCAATTTATTATGTCTCTTCACTCTTCCCATCCAGATGTGCTTTAACCATATTGATTTTTAAAAATGTATCAATCAAAAAGCATTTATTAAGTACCAATTATGTGCCAAGTATTGTGCTAGACACTGTACAAAAGTGAGACAGCCCCTGCCCTCAAGGAGCTTACATTATATATATTTCAAATCTACTCCTTCCTTTGAATTCTTGTAATCATAGATTTAATACAGGAGTTGTCAATCTTTCATATTGGCTACAACATTATGCCACTTGCCCTTCTCTGCCAACATCCCTCTTTTACCAATTGTTAATACTTTTAAGGTGTCTTCTTAGCTGCTCATTTTGGACATGTCAGTCATCCTCTTATGGTTCTTTGCTGAATTCCAATTTAAATATAGATGAGATCTATAATCAGTGGTATTGGACATTCTAGGAATTGCAATAAGACTAAAGAAGGTATTACAGGGGTTAACATTAGAAATGAAGATTTCATAAAACATGATAATCTGTCTAGAAATTCTAAATGCCTCAATCAACTATT
Organism: Phascolarctos cinereus; assembly: GCF_003287225.1. Taxonomy (NCBI): domain Eukaryota; kingdom Metazoa; phylum Chordata; class Mammalia; order Diprotodontia; family Phascolarctidae; genus Phascolarctos; species Phascolarctos cinereus. The sequence goes on from NW_027556098.1 coordinate 113,311,144, forward strand.
TTATAAGGATAATAAATGAGCTCAGTAAAATTGCAGGACACAACATTAACCCATAAAAATAAGCTACTAATAACCAAGATCAAGAAAACATAATAAAAAACACCTCTTTAGTGATAACAACAGAAAATAGTAAATTAACCTATCTGCCTATTATAAAGCACCAACAATTAAATAAATGTTTGTGCTTGGGATTTGTGTAAGAAAGATAAAACTATAATGACCAAAATAAACAAGAACATAAAAAACTAGAGAAAAATTCATTGTTCATGGATGGACAAGATTAATAAAAGTAATAATACTCCATAAATTAATTTATATAACTAATGCAATATGAACCAAAATACCAATGGGACTTCTTTATAGAACCAAATTAAATGAAATTTATATTAAAAATGGAAGGGTAAAAATATCAAAGGTCACACTGAAGGAAAAAGTAAATGAAGGTGGTCTTGCAATTCTAGATTTGAAAACATATTACAAAAGGGTTACCATAAAAAAAAACACTTTATAGTACTAGAAGGTAAATAGACCAGATAGATGAATGGAATAGAACATTCATCCAAAAGTAGACAAAATATTATTGTTTGATAAAGCTATAGAAAATTAGGAAGATTTACTATTTGGCCAATGAATTTGGGAAAACTATTTGGCAATATGGTAGAAAAGGGATTTAGAGCCACATGTTAAATCATATGTTCCATGAATTCCAGCTGGATGAGAGATTTAAACATAAGATCTCAATTGTAGAGGGGAGATTATTTTTTCCAGCTTAACAAATAGAAGGAATTAATGGGGAACACGATAAATGTGCTTTACTACAAAAATAAAAATAGAAGCAGAAGTATGGAGAGTACACTATGATCATATAAGAGAAAAAGAGAATGTGAACGAATGGGCAAATAAAGAATGCTGATGAAGACTCAGGTGGAAAAAAAAACCATGTTCTTTTATACATTAAAATTAAGTAACTTCAATATAAATATCACAAAGCAGGGTGATTTGGTTGTTCTGGTGTTCAAGTTTTCCATAAAATGCTTAATTTTAAAAGATAAATAAAATAAATGGGTTGGCTTAGATGACCATCTGGTCATTTATGTCCTTCTAGTTCTAAAAAAAAAAGAAGGGGGAGCATGGTGGGGGGAGTGAAGCAGATTGCTTCAGTCTACCTTTTGAATTGCCAAGTGATTTCGTTCTTCTCTGCTAACACTTCTTTTGTTTGGTTATTTGCCAAAGGGCATCTCATCACCACTAACGCCCAATCCCATCCCTTCACTCCTTTCCTCTCCCAATTACAAAGCAAATGTAGTTCCATTGCATTCCAGATCAATGGCTGAAACTTAGTTCCTTCTATTCCACTTTCAGATAGTTTTATTAATCCCTGTTAGGAGCTAATGTCTTATATTAAGAGAAAGAAAAGCATTATACTACCTTTGGGGGATGGTATGAGGGTTTTCTAGTACAGATCAGTTTTCTTTGCACACCATAATCTAAAACAACTTCTTTCATTCCCTAATTCCAAAGCATTTTTTTAATGTTCCAAAGAAACTTTGAACAATCCACCCCAAAGTATTTCTTGGACAGGAGACAGCTACCCATAGGCTGGTATCTCCAGTTACTTTTAATCTACTTTTAAAAATAAGCCATTGGCAATAACTACTGCCTGGCCCAAGTCCTTAGAACGTTTTGAAATGACTGAAAAAGTTTTGAGCTCCCTTCAGAAAGTTTAGTGGGGATTTTGTTTGTTTGCTTGGTTTTTCCATTTCAGGCTCTCAAGTGACAAATGGGCATATTTTGAGCAACTCTGGCACAAAGTGGCTTTGGTTTTTCCGCTTGGTATCCATGTATGTATCTGATCAATGTGATCAAGTTGCCACATGCCTTGAAAAACCCAGGGGAATTGAAAATGATGGAATTTAACCTTCATAAATCTGTGTTTTGTTTTGTTTTTTAAAAGAAGTTGCTTTTCAATAGACAGTGATAAATGGAACAAGACCACAAGATTGTCTATGTATTTAAAGGAAAAAAGTGAAGAAAAGAATGAGGGTCGAAAGATTAAGTCACAATTGATTGAGAGATGTTGGTGTTTACATTCAGAATTCCTTTACTTTCAAGCTTCAGGCTTAAGTTTTAAGCAAGAAGAGAAGGCTTGCCCTCCCTATCTTACTGCTTAAGTCTTGCTGGCTCTTTCTGCTCTAGTTCTCATTATGCTACATTTGTGTATAGTGTAAAATAACCCAGATAAGGGGGGCACCCAGGTGGTGCAGGGATGCAGTACCAGGCCTGGAGTCAGGAAATTTCATATCCCTGAGTTCAAATCTAACCTCAGACACTTACTAACTCTGTGACCCTGGGCAAGTCACTTAACCCTGTTTGCCTCAGTTTCCTCATCTATAAAACTGAGCTGGAGAAAGAAATGACAAACTACTCCAGTATCTTTGCCAATAATACCCCAAATGGGGTCACAAAGAGTCAGACATGACTGTATTGACTAAACAAAAAAAGTTGTAATTCCATAAAAGTTATTCTTAAAATGAAATAACCTGGAGATGATCGTTTCCATGTAGTCAGTCCTGGCCTTTCACTTCTAAGCATCCAACCCCTGTCTGTACCCTTCTTAATAATTTAATTGTTGTTTTGTTGTTAAATCACGTCCAACTCTTTATGAGCCCTTTTGGGGTTTTCTTGGCAAAGATACTGGAGTGGTTTGCCATTCCTTCCCCAGCTCATTTTACAGATGACGAAACTAAGGCAAACAGAGTTAAGTGACTGGCCCAGGGTCACACAGATAGAAAGTGTCTGAGGCTAGATTTGAACTCGGGAAGATGAGTCTTCCTGACTTCAGGCCTGGCATTCCATCCCCTATGCCACCTAGCTGCTCTGTAATTTCATCACCACTCCAAAAAAAAAAAAACCTGCCACAATAAAAAGTTTCAAAGCCTAGCGATAGTACTGATGTTTGGTCAGTGACATCATATTCACATATAAAGGACAGCCATATTTCTCCTACAACGAACTCTCTCATATAAGGTTTTCATGGTTATTCTGGTACTAATAAAACCAAAATAAAACATGACTTTTTTTTGGTCTAGAAGCAGTGCGGTATAGTGGTGGAAAGAGTATTAGATTTAGTATTGGGGAAAGGTGGCTAAGTGAGGCTGGGTTCAAAGGAAGTTAAAGGGGATGGCTAGGTGGTACAGTGGATAGAGCACCGGCCCTGAAGTCAGAAGAATCTGAGTTCAAATCCGGCCTCAAACCAAACACTTGGTGCTTTCTAGCTGTGTGACCTTGGGCAAGTCACTTAACCCCAATTGCCTAAAAAAAAAAAAAGGTATAGTTAAAGTCCTGCCTCTGACACAAACTAGCTGGTTGACTCAAAAGTTACCCAAACGTCAAGATAGGTCCAGATCTTAGGTCTAGTGCAATGTTCACTCAATAATGATGATGATGATGATGATGATGATGGTAGCTTATATTTGTATAGCACTTCGAGATTTGCAAAGTACATATCTCTGTTGGTGCTTAAAACAACTCTGGGTAGTAGATGCTATTATCCCCATTTTACAAATGGGGAAGCTGAGGCCCAGTGAGGTCAAGTGACTTGCCTAAGGTCACACAGTTAACACATGTCTGAGGACAGAGTCAAGACAGGGTCTTCTTGACTCCCAGTCCAAAGCTTTATCCACCACCCCATACTATAGTCACATTTAAAATGAAAGGGCTGAACTGAAGTAGGCCCTAATGTTCCTTTCAGCCCCAAATCTATAATTCTTCTATTTCTCTTTTACGGGGAATTTGAGGCAGATCAGCAACTCAGCTGACACTTATTTTAGATTGTTGTTCCGCTTGCAAGTGAAGACATCAGCAAGCATTTGAGAGAGATCTGTACTGAGAGTTTAAGCGCATTGTTCAGGGTCCCATAGCTAGTATGTGTCAGAGGCAAGACTTGAATACAGATCTTTCTGACTGCAAAGCCATCCCTCTATCTGGTAGGTTGGGTTACCTCTTGGTATAGCTTTTTTTTTTTTGGCTTCTGGTTTTACATTTTAGAATGTCATCATACATGTTTTTTCTTATAGAATGCAAACTATTTGAGGGCAAGCATAGTTTTATGTTTTATTTTTCTTAATCAATGCTTGCTGGTTGATTGATGCCAGCTTTCCTATCAGGGATGGGGATACTTAATTTAAATCTTTTGAGATTTAGATTTCTCCAAATCTATCTGGGCATCCCTAGATTTGGCATATCTGTATAATGATGCTTTTATTTGTCGGGAAGACCAGCATGTTCCTAAAGCAAACTCGCACCCACTGATTTGTCCCTAACTTATCAAAAGGGAGAAGGAAAGGAGGGGAAATGAATCCAAGGAATAGGGAGTACTACAGAAGAAAAATGGAACATCAATTCTGCTCACATGTGCACAACCTGATCTCTTTTAGGCCTTTGGCCCTTGAGCTAATTTGTTGTTGTTCAGTTGTTTCAGTTGTATCAGACTCTTTGTGACCCCTTTTGAGGTTTTCTTGGCAAAGCTACTGGAATGATTTGCCATTTCTTTTTTCAGCTCATTTTACAAATGAGGAAACTGAGGCAAACAGGGTTAAGTGACTTGCCTGGACACTATACTGACTACTTTACAATCATTATCTCATTTGATCCTCACAATAACCCCGGGAGGTAGGTGTTATTATTATCCCCATTTTACAGCTGAAGAAACTGAGACAAAAAGGGGGGTTAAGTGACTTGCCCAGGGTCACCCGGTTGGTAAATGTCTGAGGCTGAATTTAGAAAGGATATTGTGAAGTTGGCGTGCATCCAGCTGAATGTAGTCATTATGGTGAAGGGACTAAAAACCATATGAGGAATAATACAAGGAACGAGGGATATTTAACTTGGAGAAGAGAATACTTAGAGGAAACATAATCTTTCATTCATATATTTGAAGGGCTGTCATGTGGAAGAAAGGTCCTCCTGACTTTAGGCTGGTGCTTTATCCACTGCACCACCTAGCTGCCATGAACTATTTGGCACAGCTAATTGGCATAAGCTTCAAAGAAAATGTAAAGCCTAAGAGGTGTTTGGCTCCTCAGCTGATGCAAGGAAAGCATAGCCCCACAAAGAAGGAATATCCAGGTGGGAATGGAAGAATTGGCCTATTACCAGAGGGGAAATGATGTCAAGAAGTTTTGAGTAAGTACCCTAAAATAGCCCATCTTTCCTTAATTGGAGTACCTGTTGTACCACCAGTAGAGAAACGCTCACAGAACTCATTAATCAAGATGAAAACGATATTTATCGGGTAGTTGGTGTCAGAGATTTTCTATAAAAAACAAAAGGACAAAAGGTGAGAGGTTGGGGGAAATTACAGATAATCCTTTCTTTTCACTTCAGTACCTCTCTATTGACTTTAGTTCTATGTTTCCAGCTGATTACAACACATCTCTATTTGGAAATCCTGGCATCGCCTCAAAGTCTGCCATGATTGATAAATGAGATTGTGATGGAATTTTTATATTACACCAATTGATGTTTGTTTGTTTTTCCTTTTACAAAGGTGTTGGGTATGATGACTTCTCTGGGTAGCAGACATATGGAGGCAATAGTGAGGATCTTCAGGTTTTATCTTCAATCCTACACAATGACAGAATCTTAGAGTTGGAAGGGCACTCAGAAGTCATATAGGGCAGCTCATTCCTGAAAAGTAATCTCCAGTTCAAAACCTCTAACTAATGGTCATCCAGGTGTCATTTGAAGATCTCCAATGAAGGGACCGCCACTGTCTCCCAGAGGAGTCCATTCTACTTTCTAATTGTTAGGAGGTATTTTGTCTTATAGTAAGCTTAAATGTGTAATTGTATATACTTAATAATATAGAACTTATTAATTATACTTAATTATTCAATATACAACTTATTAATCTTTAAGCTTAAATCTGTCTCTGAGGGGGCAGCTAGGTGGCACAGTGGATAGAGCTCTGGCCTTGGAGTCAGGAGGACCTGAGTTCAAATCCAGTCTCAGACACATGACACTTACTGGCTGTGTGACCCTGGGCAAGTCACTTAACCCCGACTGCCTCACCAAAAAGAAAAATAAAAAATCTGTCTCTGAAGTGTCCACCCATTCCTTCTAGTTCAGTCCTCTGGGGCCAAGCAAAATAAGTTTAATCTGTCTTCCACATGACAGCCTTTCAAATATTTGAATAAAAGATCATGTTCCCTCTAAGTATTCTCTTCTCCAAGTTAAATATCCCCAGTTCCTTGTATTGTTTCTCACAAAGCATGGTTTTTAGTCCCTTTAACCATACTGACTACACTCAGCTGGATGCACTCCAACTTGACAATAACCTTCCTAAAGTATGGCATCCGGAACTGAACACAGTACTGCAGATGTGCTCTGATCAGAGCAGAGCAACTATCTTTTTCCTTCTTACGGATACCATACATCTCTGAATGCAGTCTAAGATTACATTGGGTTTGAGGTTTGTTTGGATGGAATGTCATACTTTGGGGGAGTTGTTTGTTTTTTTCTTAATAATTTTGAATTTGTAGTTCATGTACATGCCCAGCTTTTTTTTTTTGCTACATCAAGTTGTCTAGCCATGACTCCCCCATACTAGATTTGGTCAGTTAATTAAAAAAAAAAGTTTATGCCCAAACTGTGCATACTCTTTGATACAACTACTAGGTTTGTATCCCAAAGAGATCATAAAAAATGGAAAAGGCCCTACACATGCAATAATATTTACAGAAACTCTTTTTGTGGTGGCAAAGAACTGGATATTTAGGGGATGCCCATCAGTTGGGAAATGACTGAACAAGTTGTGGTATATGAATGTAATGGAATACTATTGTGCCATAAGAAATGATGAGCAGGATAACTTCAGGAAAACCTGGAAAGACTTATGTGAACTGGTACTAAGTGAGTAGAGCCAGGAGAACATTGTACACAGTAAAAGCAACATTTTGTGATGATCAACTATGATAGACTGAGTTCTTCTCAACAATACAATGATCAAAGACAATTCCAAAAGTCTCACGATGGAAAATACTATCCACATCCAGAGAAAGAACTATGAAGTCTGAATAAAGATTGAAGCATACTATTTTCACTTTTTTTGGTTCTTCTGTTGTTGTTTTTCATGGTTTTTCCCTTTTGTTCTGTTTCTTCTTTCACAACATGACTAATATGGAAATATGTAGCTCAAAAGAAACACGACCTGAACAAATTTAGAGAATCCCAAATGTTCACATGGACTATTTGTGCCCAACCTGTGGTAGAGCATTTTGAGCTTATATTAGTCTTATCAGCCACAGTCAGGTACATTATAATTTGACTCTAACATAGCGATGTAATTTTAGTCCTCTTTGAGAACAAAGGACAGCAACCAATGTGGAAATATGTTTAACATGATTGCACATATATAACCTATATCAGATTGCTTGCCATCTTGGAGAGGGGGATGGGGAGGGATGAAGGGAGGGAGTAAAATTTGGAAATCAAAATCTTATAAAAAATGAATGTTGAAAACTATCTTTACATGTAATTGGAAAAAAATACTATTTACAAAAAAAAACCAGGTGAATTCAACAAACATTAAACAACAACAATATGCAAGGCACAAGTCTAGTCATTCTGCACACAAATCAAAGTGAAAAGCAACTGTCTTCCATTGGGGAGCTTACATTCTACTAGAAGGATATAATCTTTACACAAAGAAGTAAATGCAAGATAATCTGAGGAGGAAGAGAACACTTACAGCCATGGGGTTCAAGAAAGGCTTCCCATAGATGGAGGCACTAGAGGTAAGATTTAAAGGAAGAAGTAAACTTGAGAAAGGAGTATATTCCAGGCACACTGGACAGTCTGTGCAAAGGTAGAGAGGAGAGGAAGGGAACAAACATTTATTAAGTACCTACTATGTGCATACTAAGTGTTTTTTTACAAATATCTTATTTGATCCTCACGATAACTAGGAGAGGTAGGTGTTATTATCATTTGCATTTTATAGTTGAGGAAACTGAGACAAAGATTAAGTAACTTGTCCTGGGTCACACGGTTATTGTCTGAGACTGTATTTAAACTCACGTCATCCTGACTCCAAGGCCAGAGCTCTATCCACTGTGCCACCTAGCTATGAGATGGAATATTAGGTTTAGAGAAGAAATAGGTTGCACTGACAAATAGAGTCAATTAACAGAAATGTAGCATATGTGAAAGGGTGTATATATACATATATATGTGTGTATGTATGTATATACATATATATGTATGTGTGTATGTATATATATATACATATATACACATATACACACATATATATAAAATATTTTGCAATGGTATATGCATATATTTTTTTATGTGGTCATTTTATGTGGCCAAATATATACACACACACACACACACACACACACACACATATATATATATATAAATCAAGTCTAGAAGCTGGAGCGAGAGTGTGAAGATCTTTAAATGCCATACAAAAGAGTTTATATTTTGTGTGGTTTGTCCTTCATTCTCAAAGAGAATCATGACATCAGGAAGATGATGCCATGATTTGCAAGTGAATTGGATTTAAGTGAGGGAGGGCTGTGCAAAGTCACTAGCCTTACCCTCTCCTCGGAGCCATCTGGATCCAGTGGTAAGATATAGATCAGGATGACTGGAGAGGCCCCAGATGCAGTGGGAGACCTTGCCCTTTATGAGCTAAGGTCTTTCTCAGGTCTCAGTTTGTCTGAGGCAACACCCACTCATTAGTTAAAAATTAGATAAGAAATGAGGCAAAGAATGGCCTTTTCCAGTTAAGCCTTAATGAAAACTAAAGATTCTAGGAGCAGGAAAAAGGAAATAGGCTCGTTTGAATGTTGAGTACATGAAGAGGAATAATATCAAGGAAGCCTGGAGTCATAATGAGAAGGGCTTTAAATGCCAAGCAAAGGAATTTATATGTTATTCAAGAGCAATAGGGAGTCACTAAAAATTACTGAGAAGGGGAAAGGATATGGCTAGACTTGTGCTTTAGGAAGATTATTTTGTCAGCTGTGTGGATGATGAATTACAAAGGGGAAAACTGGAAGTTGGGGAATCCACGTAGGAGACTATGGCAATAGTGTAGTTAAGAGGTAATACATTGATCTAAGATGGCGGCTCTGTTAAAGGAGAAAAGGGGACAGATATAAGATATGTTGTGAAGATAGAATTAAAAAGATTTGGCAACTGACTTGATGTAGGGAATAAAGAAGAAGGAAAAGCTGAGGATACTTCTGAGGTCATGAACCTGTGACCCCAACAGAAATAAGATAGTTTGAAGGAGGTGTGGTGTTTAGAATAGAAGATAATGAGATCCTTTCTACACTTGTTAAATTTGAGGTCTTCCTGAGACATCTAGTTGGAAATATCTAATAATCAGTTGATAATGTAGAACTGGAGCTGAAGTGAAAGAAATCATAGATGGCTATAAAGACTTGGGAGTAATTCTTTTAATATTTTTATTATATTATTAATTATGTTATATTAATATTTAACATTTTTATTTCAGTAAATATTTACCAATTACATGTCAAAAAATTTTAACATTAATTTTTGAAAAATGTGAGTTCCAAATTCTCTCTCTCCCTCAAGCCCCTCCCCACCTATTGAGAAAACAAGCAATAGGATATTGATTAGACATGTGAAGTCATGCAAAATATATTGCCATATTAGTTATGTTGCAAAAGAAAACACACACACATACACATGAAAAATAAAATTAAAAAATGCTTGAACCTACACTCAAGAATTCACCAGTTCTTTCTCTGGAAGTGGATAGCATTTTTCATCATGGCTTCTTTGGAATTATCCTGGATCATTGTCTTAATAAAAGCAGCTAAGTTTTTCACAGTTGATCAGCCTTACATATACATTATCGCTTACAATATTGCTGTTACTGTGTACAATGTTCTCCTGGCTCTGCTCACTTCACTTTGCATCACTTCATATAAGTCTTCACAGGTTTTTCTGAGACCATCCTGCTCATTTTTTCTTATAGTACAATAGTATTCCATCACAATCACACACCACAACTTGTTCAGCCACCCCCCAAATGATGTGCATCCCCTCAATTTTCAATTCTTTCTCACTACAAAAAGAGCTGTTATATTTTTGTTCATACAGGTCCTTTTCCCTTTTCTTTGATCTCTTTGGGATACAGATCTAGTACTGGTATTGCTGAGTTAAAAGATATGCACAGTTTTATAGCCCTTTGGGCAGAGTTCCAAATTGTTCTCCAGAACAGCTGGACCAGTTCACAACTCCACTAACAGTGCATTAATGCATTGTTTTTCCACATCCCCTCCAGCATTTGTCATTTTCCTTTTCTGTCATGTTAGCCAATCTCAGAGATGTGAGGTAGTATCTCAGAGTTGTTTTAATTTCTATTTCTCTAATCAATAGTGATTTAGAGCATTTTTTCTATATGTGTATTGATAGCTTTGATTTTCTTCTTCCGAAAACTGTGTGTTCATATCCTTTGATGATTTTTCAATTGGGGAAATGGCTGGATTTTATAAATTTGGCTTAGTTCTGTTCCCTATATGTTTGAGAAACGAAGTCTTTATCAGAGAAATTTGCTGCAAAAATTTTCCCTGTCTCCTGTTTTCCTTCTAATTTTGGTTGCATTACTTTTATTTGTGCAAAACCTTTTTAATTTCATCTAATCAAAATTCCCCATTTTATTTCCCATTATCCTCTCTCTCTTGTTTGGTCATAAATTCTTGGGAGTCATTTTCAAAGAAAGATAATTGGACCCATAGGAGGTGATAAAATCATCAAGAGATAATGTAACCAGAAGAGAGTAGCCTGGGAAATACCCTTTCATAGACACCAAGAGAAGGTTGGATTTTCAATGAAGATGCCATAAAACAGTAGGAGAAATCAACTGAGTAAGAGAACCAGGAGAGAGCAGTGTCACCAAAATGAAGGGGAAAGCAAGTATCCAAGAGATAAGAGTGGTCAAAATCTGCAGAGAGATCAAGAAGGATAACAACTCAGATTTAACAATTACTACATAAAGACCAGTTTACATGAAATTTGACTGTTGGGGTAAGAAATGGAAAGAGAGGAAGTAAAGAAGAAAGAGTTCTTTTTCTAGGAATTTCTGAAAGAGGAGAATTGTACTAAACTTCCCATTTCAACCAATTCTTGCTAACCAGAAGCTAGTTAGGCTGTGCAAGGATAGTTCAGGGTCCCAGGAGATGTGGGAAAAGGGTTCAGTCCACATCCTTCTCCACCTATCAATTTGTCCCCTTTATTACTACCACCCCTGCCCACTTGCCCAGACCTCTGGCATGTGTTAATGGTGAGGCCCAGCCCCAGGAATAGAGGAGCCAAAGGACAGAACCTCCCAAACAAATGGAAAACCACAGAGCAGAAGCTTCCCTATCTGCCCAACTTAGAGGCCAGGCAGATGCCACCTCCCCCCACTCCAGTCTTCTGCCTACTTTTCTAGCTGCAGTCCTAGACACCTAATTCTTCTTCAAACTTAGCTGGGAGGCCCAGTCACAAATGGGAGGGGTGTTTGCTCACTGTGGCTAACTCCTCACAGGTGATGGTACGTGCGGCTCCAGGGGATCTCTGACCCTGGGCCCAAGCCAGAGTCCTATTTTCCTTCTGAGCTGGCAAGATTAAAATGGGTTAGTGTACGTAGTCTTGTTGCCTGGAAGCAAGCTCAAGCGTTCCCTTGCCCTCTGAGCCCTTGTCCAGTCTTCCACCTTCTTCCTTACCGAGGTTTAAAAAAGCACTCTGCTTGCCATCTGGACCTCTACGGGGGTAGGACGTGCTGGATTATGTGCTGGCCAGAAAACAAGGACTGGCCTCCCCAAACATCGATTACGGTTGCGGCCTGTCCTCTCCTGGGCCACCACCTCTCCTCATTTACGTATCCTTTCTTAGGGGCCTCCACTCACCCTGAGGGCGGGGCTCCCCCACACTTCCCTATGCTTAAGCCCCGAAAGCCACTGCCCAGGGTCAGAATTAGGGCTGGTGGGCAGGTAGGGTAGTCTGCAGTCTCAGGTCTGCGCAGGAGCGGCCCCGCCTCTCCTCCAGCTGCCACGTCGTGGACCTCTCTGAAAAACTGAAAGAGGCTTCACCCCAAAAGCCAGATGCGTGGTTCATGGGGCTGCTGGGGATGGGGACAAGGGCGTCAGGCGGAGGAAGGGGGAAGGACAGGGGGACAGAGTGGGCGACCACAACCAGTCTGGTCCAGCTGTTTGTACTACTAAAACTATCTTATGGAGGAAGGTTCCCTCCCTCATCTTCTTATCATCGGGGAACTCCTTGAGGTTGAGGGCTGTTTTCTTGTAGGTGCGTGGAAGCGAGGAGGCACCTTCACTCCACCATCTTCTCAGAGCTCTGCCCCCCTCCCCCTCCTCAACTCCCCCGCTCGCCCGTGAAAATATCAATGCTGTGAGCCCAGCCTTTGTTGGGAAGATTGGAAAAAGCTGTTGCCCTTCATAAATGGCCCAAATGAAAGCCATGAAACAAAGCAGCTAGAACTTTAAGTTAAAATATATAAATTACATCTCTGTATGCATGTCTAACACTTCCCACTCATTTCCTCACCACGCTGCCTTCATTCTGGCAGTCATCTTTATCTCTTCCGCCGCCCCGATCCAGCTCCCACAGGTGAGCTTTCAGTTTCCCTTAGGCCTCTACTCCATTTCTAAGCCATCTCACAACGTGTCGCTAAGCTTGTTCCCCACCCCATTCTTATTCCCTTTCACGGGTTGTGTTTCCTCATTCCAGTTCTTTGAGAGGATGGGATTGTCGTGCTTCCTTATATTTTTATTCCCCAGGAAGCTGCTAGGTGCAGCTGTGTTGGACTTGGGAGTCAAGAAGACTTCAGTTCAAATCTAGCCTAAAACCCCTGGCAAGTCTACTCTTCTGGTCTCCTCAGTTTCCTCACCTGTGAAATGGAGATAATAATAGCACCTACCTCCCAGGTTTGTTGTGTGGAGAAAATGAGATCCTGTAAAGTGCTTTGCAAAACTTAATAAATGCTTCATCTACCTATCTATATGTATGGGTATATACAGACAGCTGTATTCATTTTTGAGTCTATGTCCTGGACTCAGTGATTGGTATTAAGGACTGGACTGACAAATTCATGGAAACAGAGATTTCCCAGCTAGGGAAACTCCTTCTATCCACACAGGCTGGCATCTTTTTGACAGCTCTTGTTGCTTACTTCCTGACTCGTTGATGGGGCTAATTTGTATTTCATAAAGAGATCGTCTGTCCTGGCCTGGGTGTGTCTTTTACAATAAACTTAAATAAACCCTTTTGTCCTCTGTTTTCTGTTGTGTTTCTGTTTTCTGTTCTGGGCTTTCAAATATCATTCCCTGATGCACAAATATGTATGTATATGCATATAGATACACACATACACACCTATTTATGCATCTGTACTAATAAAGGAAGTTTCATATCAAGAGCTCTCTAATGTACACACACACACACACACACACACACATATACATACACACATAAACACACAGTTTAAAGCTTTAATATCATAAAAAGTACGCTAAGGATTTTGGGATACATACACATAATATCACAGGTCCTGCATCTGGATGTATTACCAATGGTTGTATACACATATACATATATGTAGATGCAGCATAGGTTGTTCATATGTACATATTCAATTCAATAAACATGTATTAAATACCTACTGTATGCCATATACTGTGCAAAGTATTAGGGATGCAAAAAGAAAACTAGTCTCTACCCTCAAAGGACTTAAAACCTAATGTGGAACACAACAAGCAAATGTGTACAAACAAGCTATATACAAGATAAATACCAAGTAATTAAAAGGAGAAAGGCACTAGAAGTAAAAAGAGTTGGGATCTGGATGAAGATTCAGCAAAGGATACTGAGGAGTGGTCAGGCAGGAGGAGAACCAGGAGGGAGACGTGTTGGAAAAACCTTGATAGAGGAGAAGGTGATTAACAGTGTCAGGGGCTGCAGAGAAGTAAAAAAAAGATGAGGATAAAGAAAAGGCCATTAGATTTGGTGACTAAAATCATTATTAACTTTAGATAGTAGTTTCAGTTAAATGAAGAGGTAAAAAGTCAGACTGCAGAGAATTAAGTAAGAGGAAAGAAAGTGGAGGCACCAATTGTAGTCTTCTCAAGGAATTCAGTCATGAAAGAAAGAAGAAATAGAATGATAGTAGGAATGGAAGGATCAAGTGAGAGTTTTTTGAGGATAGGGAAGACATGGGCATGTGTGTGGGCAGTAGGGGAAGCAGCCATTAGAAAGGGAGAAATTGAAGATAAGTGAGTGTGGGGATGATAGAGGAGGCAATCTACCCGAGAAGATGGGATAGAATGGGATCACTTGTGCACATATAGAGGGGTTTTCCTTAGGAAGGAGAAAACCCATCCCTTCATGTGAGAGGAGTGAAGAGATATTGGAAGAAGGCAACTGAGCGATGTGAGATGAACAGAAAGAGAGAAAAGGGAGCCCTCAGCCAATGGCCTCGATTTTTTCATGAAACATGAGCCAAGATACTCAACTGAGAGGGTGGGGACAAAGGGAAGTTTCGAGGAGGAATTAAAGGGCTTAGAAAAGCTGTTATGGTGGGTGGAATAACTGATAGATTAAGGAGGTGTAGAAGGATTGCCTTGCCACAGTGAGAACTCAGTTGAGGTGGACCCAAATCAGCCCAATTTTGTGGTTTTTCTCTACCTTCATCCAGCAACTTGTAAGTATGAAGCCAGGGGATGTCAGAAATAATCTAATGCTGAGGCCTGGAAGGGCAAGATCAGTGATAGGATAAGGGGGCAAGGAACTGGGGGTAAGAGGACACTCTAGCATTAAGCAGGTTCACCAATGAATCAAGAAGGGAAGGGAGTAGAGTATAGCCAATAGAGAGGTGATGACCTGGGGAAAAGAACTAAGAGGTGGAGGGATTAGAGGTTGTGATGAAAGTGAAGAATAGGGCTAGAGATTGTAAAGCAGGGGGAAAGATGGAATGACAAAAGATTACGATCAGATAAATTAATTTTAGAATTCATGAACACAGATGACAAGATCAAGGATATGACTGTCTCAGTAGGAAACTGAAATGGGATGTAGGATTAAGTAATGGGAAATGAATACTTTGAGAAACTGGGAGTTTAGGTCATCTGAGGGAGATGTCCTAAAGAATGAGAGAATGAGTTGATGAGCAGAAAATGATTATGAGCCAGGCACTGAACTCATTGAGGAAGGGCAGCATCCTATAGATTGGTGGACAATAGATATCGGAATCAGAATTGGGTGATAAATAAGGATTGAGTGATGTCAAAGGAAGGTGGTGGTAGAGAGAAAACTTGAAAGTGGCAATGAGGAGCAAGGGCATTCCAACTCCACCACCTCATCTGTTGTATAAGAAGTATTGGTGAAAATGCAACCAGTGCTAGAAAGTTTGGCTAGGGAAGTCATATATCAGAACCAGGTCTCAGTGAGTCTAAGAAGATGGAGAGAATGAGAAAAGAAAACATCTACAATGAAAGCAAGATTGTTTTCTACAGAGCAGGCACTTCAAAATGCAACATGGAAGCAGTGAGGAGCTGTAGAGTCAGATCTTATGGATGTTGGGTTGAGGCAGATGGGAAACAAAGGAGTATTCGGTGGGAGACAGAGAACAGGGCTTGAATAATAACAGCCCGGGATTCAGAATCACAGAGAAAGAGAAGGTATGCTGGTGTGGGAGTTTGTTAATCATTGAGGAATGAGTTTAGATAGGTTATCATCATCACTAGGGGTATGGCCTTGAGGTGGACTCATTCCAAGGCCTCATAAAGCTTTGTGCAACTGGAAAGCTGCAAGGGGAAGTGAGGGAGGAGATACCATTGGCTAGGGTATGCTCAGGCTACGTGACAAATTGAGGTGAAATTGTAAGACATCTCAGAGAGTGGTTTAGGAAGCTGGGATGCTAGTAAGCTCCCCTTTTCCCCTGGCAGGGTGACTGGAAGATTGGTTATGCCCTTACAGAAATAGAGAAGTTAGGAGGGGTGATGGATTTAGAGGAAAGATAATGAATTTCTCTTTTGGACATGTTATGTTTGAGATGCCTATGGAACATGTAGGAGGAGATATTTAGTCATATGGAGTTGGAGGACTGGAATCTATCTGTATATTTACTTAATGTTCCAGTTGTTTTGTTTCATGTGGTTTTATAGCAGCTTATGATGGCTATACTCTATATATACTGCATATACTGAATAAATATGCATGAGTATATCAAGGACATGATTTTGTAATAGAGTATAAAGCAAAGAAAGCCATTTGTTGAAGTCCTATTTGTCTTATAAAGTGCTAGAAATTCTATCCTGACCCATGCCTGGAATGTCTTCCTTGCATTCTTCCCTCTCTGAAAATCTATGCTCACTTCTTCCTTTAAAATTCACTTCCTTCAAACAATCTTACTTAATCTGTCTGAATCTGTCATAATTATTTCCTTGCTTTGTGTTCACCAGTACCAAGATATCATTGGTTCTGCCTAATTGTCCTCTAATTGTTTCTCCCATAGTTTATGTGTAAATAGATTACAAAATTCCCAGGATCAAGATTATGTCTTCCAATTCTTTTTATATTTGTCACCAGTTCTAGTAATCTAATATAATGCTATGCACTATACTTTCCAACTCCCAATAACAAGACTGTATCTTCTGAAATGCTCTCACTTCTTAGATAATTTCTGCCTATTTGTACCTTAGGTTGTGAAAACAAAGTAGTCAATCTTAAATCTCACAAAGCTCATATTGATGTTTCTTCATCAAAACAGGCACTGGGCTGCTGCTGGCATCATTGAGAGTAACGAGGTTGGAAAGAAAGTCCTTATTTGAAGGGGAAATATTTGATGAGCTCATTTTTTTGCTCAGCATCAAGTATCGTGGGGGCAGCTAAATGGAAATGTCCTGTAGGTGTTTGGAAATATGAAACTGGAGAAAGAGCAAAAGACACCTATTGGTATGCTAGACTTTGAAGTTAGTTCCGATAAAGTAGTTGAAGCCTGTGAGAGGAACCTCGAACCATCTCCCCACCCCTAGAGGTGTGGTTGCAAAACATTTCAGATGATATGGTTGTCTGCATTTAGAGATTAGAGATGAAACAATGCTCTGGAAAAATTGCTGAGAATTAGACAGTACATTAACAAGTGAAAAGCACTCCGAAAACAGAGCTTTATCAAACTTACATACATTTTAGTTCTGTTTTTTCTTCAATATGCCTATTGCTGGTACTTCAATCCAACTTCCTGTCTATTCTAGACATGCTTAAGCACGCAGATGAACCCAATTATAGCAGCATGCTCTTAGTGACCAGCATGGAGATCTGCTGTAGTCCCTTGGGGCATAATTTACTCCAGCTCCAGCTCTGGGCTGCCAGCTTCCACGTGGACTCATTCTTCAGGCTTCCCACCCTCCAGTTTCTGGAGCCCTGATGTGCTGAGTGCAGTCTGTAATGCCCACGACTGCTGTTCATTAGACACCCTTCCATGACAACAGATTTCCCCACTTTAGATTTCTCTCCACAGCAGCTCAAGAGCATACGCAGACTGCCTTGGCCATATAATTCACCATCTTTTTTTCAAAGTTCATGACTCCTGACACAATCCCTGGTCCCATGGGATTCTGAAGTCCTGGAACTTCCCTTCCCTTGCTACTATGGTTATGGGGAGCCAGAGAGGACGCTGATGTTCCCATATTATAAATACAATAAACATTTGCTGAAGCACCTATTGTGTGCATAACACTGCTAGGTATTCAGAGAGATAGAAAGTTTGGATCAGACATAGTCCCTGTCCACTAGGAATTTGTAGTCCAATAGGGAAATAAGATCCCAATATAGATAACTATAATATGCAATTTTACTCACCAATTGCATCAGCAAGTACTATGTATTGACAAATTGCTGTATTAAAGAAATAAATAATTGACTTTCTCTCCTGGTGAGGGAAATAAGAGCAAATACAGTACTGTACTTAATGCACAATAATGTTAAATACTTGGTCAGTCATATTACTTCCACAACAGAAATCTTGGGAAGATGGAATCTTCATCTAACTGCTTTTTTAGAATTCAAATGGAATAAAGTATTAGTTACATAGGCATATAAGTAAGCTTGGTGCATGTATGACAAAGTAACAAAATCACTTTTTATAAGCTATCTAAATCTTTAAATATTAGAAATGTGTTCAACATGAAAACAATAAAATCTGTGAGGAGAGAGGAGAAAATCACTATCACCAGGTTAATAATCACAGAGCCCCATTCTTCTCAGAACTAACATCACTCATTTGAAGTTGTACATTGAGAAAAGTGTACAGAGGTTTCTGGCCACTAAAAGATCAATTAGATAATTGCCAGAGTAATTCAAGATCCCTTGAAATAGTAATATTAATGATTTCACATGCATAATTGTTATTGTATTGCTTGCCTTCTCAATGGGTATGGGAAGGGCTGGAGGGAGGGAAAAAATTTGGAACTCAAAAATTTTTTTAAATAAATGTTAAAAATAAATAAATAAATATTTTTAAAAAAGAAATAGTAATGCTAAGATTGACAAAGTCAATATATACCTATTAATGAAAAACATATGAATCTTTTTTATTCACCCCTTGCAACCCCAGTCTCTAATCATTCTCCCTTTAATCTGGGATCTCAAAAATGTAAGCACTGTCTCACTTGTGCAGATTGTAAATTATACATGTTTTCTTATCTTGTGGGTTCCTCGTCCACAGCTCTGGTCAATTTACCTTCCCTCAAAGATCCTCTCAAATAATAGTTGGAGTCATGAGACAAAGTAAACTGAAAAGAGTGTTTGTCCAACTTGCCTTGGCATGAAAAGAACAGTCCAAGACTGCTTGTTTTAAAAGATAAAGAGAAGGTCTAGGTAGGCAGGAATTTTAAATTTAAGCTTCTGCATCAGACTGGGAAGAAACAAGAAAAAGGAAAGGTATGAGGACCAATAGTTCTGCACTCTTGGCAGACAACCCTAAAAGAACAATAGGGAAAGAAGGAATGATGGGTACAAACATTAGTGCCAAACAAGCCTTCACCAGAAGGCCAATAAGGAAAAGACACAGGAAGAGAATGCTGGATGTCAGTGCACCAAGATGTGTGTTACTGGCTTTCGGTTGTGTAGTGACACAAGGGAAGGTGCCCAACCAACAGCAGATGATCATAAAGACCCAGGCAAATACATGAGATCCCAATACACAAGAAGGGTACCAATTCCTCCAATGTATACATAAAGAAACTAAATCAAATGCTTCCATCGTAACATATGAAGGTAGGGGGAACTGGGTCTCAGAGTGGGAATACTGTTACCATAACCAGGAAACAGGACAATTACTCTCTGGAACAGAAAGTATAAGCTGTTGCCAATTAAAAAAAAAAAACTCTGATTAGAGCACTAGCTTCTTTCTTCTCTAAGGCAGCTGCTAGCCAGCTTATAAAATCATTATCCCCTAAGGCCATCTCATGCTTTTAAACTGGCACTCAGACACAAGAGCTGAATGTGTTGTCAAGAAAGGGGCAAATAAGCCAGAAGAAAGATTGTGCGGCAGAGCAGTCCAGTTCAGTTGTGAGAGCCCAGATATCTGACTGGCTTTCCCTCAATGTTTGTGCTTGTGTCCCTCTGTGGTAAGTGCCCCTGGAAATCTTGTACAAAGTGCTATTCTGGAAGCTTCTAAAGATCTTCAGGCCTCTCATACAACAAAGGGCTTGGGGGGCTAAGATAACAACTGTCACAAGATCAGTGATCGTCTTTTCATTCATTCATTCAATAAACATTTATTAAGTTCCTATTATGTAAGCCTTTCCCTCTGTTTTCAGGTGTACCTGTCCCCAAGGTCATGGGACCCTGACACACTCCTACACTTGCAGACCTCCTGGTTCCTGACCCTTTGTCTGTATCCTGGATATATCTACTTCCTGCCTGATTTCAGAATACTGCTTTGCTTTTTCCAAGTCTATGTAATTCTGACCTACCTTTGTCCTGAACTTATTCATCTGTACCTATCTGAATCCTTAGATCAACCTATTCACTCCAGATTCCACATCACCTTCCCCAATCCTGCCTCACCACTTTGAATTTGTGGTGTTCACTTGCCACCCATAATCCAGACTTTGGAGGGCAAGGAAGGGTTTGGTGAGGGTGATACAATATTTCACCATTGATTCATTTCAATTGGGCTTCTTTTGGAATGGAACTTTGAACTAAGAATGATCTGGAGACTCATTGTGAGATAGTGAAAAATTCCAAGTAGGATGGTTATTTAAGACCTTTGATGAATATGATTCATATATAAAAATTATTTCAAAAGGACTACAAAAGCTCTGTCCCCAAGTGATTCTGCCTCTTTATGAGTTCTCAAAACATTCAATTACAGACTGGAGTTGACACACTCAATCTCTAGATTCTCTATCACCCACACCAATCCTGCCAAAAGGAAGAAGGAACTGTCTCCACTGTGGAAATGTAATCCTGACCTGGACTCTCTCATACTCACGCTCAAATGTTTGTAGCCCATCCCTTGGGTGTTCTCTTTTCTATGCAAAAACTAAGGGGAGCTCAGATCCTATTGAATACCTCTGATATCTGAATAGACTGCTGGCTTTAAGTCTGGGGAAATGGAAGGGAATGCTAACAATCCACGTGTTCATAGAGGAACCTTCAGCTTACCCTAATTACAGGCAAAGCACTAGACAGAAATAAATAGTCCCTAGAAGGCTAAATACTAAAACCTAAATTTAGTATCATATGGGAATGTTTTTTCACAATGCTATGGACTAATTCATTTCAAAGATACTCAACAACAAGAATTACAGTAAAACACTTTTAAGAGACAAATATAATCCCCATGCCTACCTACATCTATTTAAATATATTTGGGTTTTATTCTATAATGTTATAACTGTGTTCTATGATATTATAATATCAGAGTGTTCTATATGATCAACTCATTAAAAACTCTATCCTGAATGTGTTGCTCCTCACATAAATTCCTAATGGTGTAGTTTCAGGGATTAATGATAGACAAATGGGGAGCAGAGATTGTTATTTGGTAGCTGTCTTCCTGCTACCCCACAAAGCACGTCAGTGACTTAAGACAACCCTTAAGACCAGCTTTGACTTAAAAACACTATGTGCTCAGAAGTCTTGATATGACCTGCTATAGGTCTGAATCCAGAATTAAGCAAGGAACTTTTAAAAATGAAGGTTGACTTTATTTCCTTAGTGCATATGCAGTTGAAATTAAACTAGGACCTTTCTTCACTCCTGGGATCCTAAGACACCCATATCCATTTGCTATTTGAACTATCTCCCCTCTCCATCCAGTCACGCTCCTCCAACAAAATGTAATTTCTTTGATGGCAGGGACTCTTCTTTGACCTTGCACATGGTGGACACTTAATAAATGCTTGTTGGATTGGATTGGGTTGGATTGGACAGTCCCAAACTTTTTCATCAGGAATACTTTTCATTTGGGGAGACTCTCAGTTTCTAGAAGAGGCTGTATGAGCATCTACAGAAAGACAATAGAGATACCATGATCACCTCACCCTGTCTCAAGCCTTCTGTAGGGGCTTTTACAACTTTTGTTCCTGGAAAACGCATCTCTCAGACTTAATGTTAACACATTTCTTTTTGTATCAAAAGTTGGTGTGCCAAGGAGCCAGATTGCTTGAGGATTCCATCTTCTTTGAATAAGCGCATGAAAGATCAGGAAAAGAGGTGGTAGGACTGAAGTTCTCTCCTCTGCTACCCCCCAACATCAAATATTGAGAGAGAGCCACACTTACTGCTAATGGGAAAAACTTTAAATGTCAGAGATCCATCACCCTCCTTACCTCCCTAACAGCCTCACCACTACCAAAAAGCTGTCATCACTCGGTCATTAGCCTTTCTGCCCCTGCACCCCCACCTTGACTCTACCAGCTTAATTTCTCATGAAAGAGCAGTTTGGAAATACCTTAGGAACTGACTCCTGGACAGTCTCCATTCTTATTGACCTTTAGGACTGGAGGCACCAGCAGTGGCTTTGTTGTGACTTTCCCTTAGGGAGACTGTTCCTAACAACTTCTAACTGCCAGAGACCCACATTGTGAAGTCACTGGATTCTAGAGCTGGAAGGGTCCTCTGTTGCTCATCTTATCCAGCCCCCAGACTCCAAACTGAGCCCAAAGAGACAGGCCTCTGTCCCATTACACAATCCCATCAACAACATCAAAGAACATTTACTCAATACCCACTAGTGCGGGACATTTGCTGTCCAAATGTAAGTCAGAGAAAGATGAATCCTTAAGGGATTGCATGGATTGCCAGGGAATGGGAAGAATTTCTCCTGGGATGCAAATATCCAAGTGTGTCACCCCAAGATTCCTTTGTATTTATGTTCCATATGTTATATATTTAGTCACATGTGTGCATGTCATTTCTACCCAAGAAATTCTAAGTTATTTAAAGTCAGGAGCTGTTCTCTTTTTATTTTTATATTGCCAACCCTTAACATAGTGCTTGGGACATAGAAAACACTTGATAAATGCTTTTTGACATAAATAAAGACAACTTTGAAGGACTTAAGAACTCTCACTAAAGTAATAACCAACCACAATTCCTAAGGACTGATGATAAAACATTGTACCCACCTCCTGCCAGAGTAATGATAAGCCCAACATACAGAATGAACCATACCTTTTTAGATCTGGCAAATTGTGGATTCATTTTACTTTACTATACTTGTTACAATATTTTCACTTGAAGAGGAGGGATTTGAAAAAGGAAAAGGAGAGAGAAACTAGTGATAATATAGCTAAAAAAAAGAAAAGAAAAGAAAGAATAAAGAAAGTCATGAGAGACCTGGAGACATTTTTTAAAAATGTACAAAAGAGAATAGACATTCAGACAAGCAGTACAAGCAGGACAGCTATGGAAGTAACATGTTAAATTCATTACATACTTCAAAAAACATTTTTTTTGGTTACATTTTGAGTTCCAAGTTGTCTTCCTCCCTCCCTCCCAACCCAACATTAGAGAAGGCCAACATTTGATATACATATATATGTGGAACTACACAATGTATCCATGTTCCATATATATTCCATATATTAGTTCTTTCTCTGGAGGTGTATAGCATTTTCCTTCATAAGTCTTTAGTAACTGATTTGAATGATCACATTATTCAGAGTAGCTTAGTCATTCACAGTTGAACAATATTACTGTTACAATATACAACGTTCCCTTGGTTCTACTCTTTTCACTCTGAGTTATGTCAGGCTAATCTTTCCATGTTTTTCTATAGTCAACCTGCTCATCATTTCTGATACACAGTAGTATTCCATCACATCATTACATACTTTTTAGAAAACATTGCACATCAGTGGTATTAAAATCAAATAGAAACAACAGCCGCTAAAACTGTACATATGGATCCCTGTGGATTGAGAAAACCACATATGTAAATATAAAATTTCTACCCAGAAATTTTTTCCTCTTTTAGTATTTGTTAAATTAAGAATTAAAAAGTAAAATTTATTTTAAAAATAAATTTAAAAATAGAAAGAATAAACAAGTGAATGATAGCAGTTTGTAGTCTATATTCTCAAGCATGGTTTCAAGTAATAAATTAATACATACTCCTCTTTACTTCACTGGTAACAGAATGGAGGCATAAGGACATCATCTACTCTGATCCAGTCAGCGATAGGTTTATTGATGAGAATGGAAAAAAAAAAGTTATTCAAACATGCTGCATGAAGCCCTAAGAGGCCAGACCTGCTCCTGGAGGAAACACTTTATACGATCTGTCAAAGCAATATTAGAATTCTTCCTTAATTTTCTTATAAAAAGACAATGACAATAACAACACTGATTGGCTATAGGGTGTTGTGATTAAGTTCCTCAAGGACAAGGTACTGTTTCATTTTGGTAACCCCAGGTACCTATTTACATAGTTGTTTAATGCATTTATGTTGAAATGAATTGAATTGTTAAAATTCAGGGATTGTAGATGATAAAATTGCTCTGTAGTTAATCTTGGTGGGCTGGTCCAGGTCTTTCCAGAGATAGTCTCTAGGGACTATGACAATTACTGGTTGGTTTGGTGGGTTTTGATAGTTTTTTTTTCCTTGAAGATATGATCACGCATCACTCTTTTCTCATATTTTTTTAGAGTGCTTTGTCTGCATCTCTCTTTTCCCTTGATCATATCCAATCCTGTGGTACATTTATTTGAATATTTGGTAGGCAGTTAGGTGGCATAGTGAATACAGTGATAGGCGTGGAATCAGGAAGACCTGAGTTCAAATCCAGCTTCACACACTAGCTGTGTGTGACGTCTATCTTCCTTAGGCTCCTCAATTGTCAAATGAGGGTCATAACAGCATCTACCTCGAGGGGTTGTCGTAAGGATTAAAAGAGATAACATCTGTAAAGTGCTTAGCACAGTGCCTGGTACATAGTAAGCACTTAATAAATGTAAGTTCCCTTCTTCCCTTTGTTATTTATCTGTAAGCTCCTAGAGGGCAGGACTTATTCTTCAATAGGTCAGTGGATCTAAAATCTCATACTGTTTTTTATCTTTTCATCTCCCCTGACTAGTACAGTGCCTTTGCATATAACAAGTTCTTAAATAATTAGTATTGTTTTGTCATTGAAGAGGATAATGAAAACAGAATCTGGGATTGTGGGGAACTTCTTCAGTATTCCATATGTTATAGAAACACCTCTGCAGAGAACAGTGCAGTTCCTCCATTCACTTGTTGGACAAACCTATTGGTCTGTGTTTTTTCTGGCATGGCATGAGGAATTCAAAGGAAAGAAGAAAAAAAAAGACCCAGTGCCTTCTCTGAAAGATCTTCCACATCAGAAATAAACAAAGGCAAAAAATCAGAAAGCCTTATACAGCTATAATCACAACTTGAGAGGTTGGAGCAATATGTTGCCTGGTTCACACTGGCAAGCTCTTTGCCTTAACAGACTTCATTCTCAGGAATATTTTGAAGATTGTAGAAAGGTTGTAGGCCATCTCTACAGGGTTGATTCCCTCTTGACTATAATGAAGGTACACTTACCTTTCCTACTCTGAGGTGCTATGGAAATGAGGACAATTGGCCTGGCCCAAAAATGAAGAACTGTTGTTCACTTGTTCGGTTATGTCTGACTCTTCATGATCCTGTGGACCACACTGTCCGTGGGGTTTTCTTGGCAAAGATAGTGGAGTGGTTTGCCATTTCCTTCTCCAGTGGATTAAGGCAAACAGAGGTTAAGTGACTTGCCCAGGGTCACACAGCTAGTAAGTGTGTGAGAGTGGATTTGAACTCTCCCTGACTCTAGGCCCATGGCTGTATCCACTGAGCCACCAACTTGCCTCAGAAAATGAAGAACACCTAGATTCAAATCTCACCCCTGCCATAAATTGATAGTGTGAACCTTGAAAAGTTACATAGCCTCTTATGTACCACTCCCTACCCCATCTTCTCCTTCTCTAAGAGGATGTCTCAGACAAATTGCATTTGTTGAGGGAATTCCTCACTGGGAAGTTCCCTACGCAGATAAAATAGCAGATAAGGACCAAAAATACCAAAGCCCTCATTGTTTTGTTTTGTTAATAATGTTACTTTGTCAATAATGTTGTTTTGTCAATAATGAATATGTTTCTTAAATCAATGAAAATGTTGAGATAAATTTCCTTGAAAAGGAAGATCATGGGGTCAGACTAAATAGAGAGTCAAGTGAAGCCAGACTTCAGAAGGAGACTGTTGGGTTGGGGAAATATCCTTAGACCATTAACAGCATTAAGAAGATTGGCTTGAGATTATTTTATTATAAATTGTCTCTGGCTGTCCCCCATATTGGAATGTTGTCCTACTTTCTACAGAAAGCTTTCCTTAACTCCTCTGAATTCTAGTGCCTTCCCTCTGTTAATTACTTCCTATTTATCCTGTATATTGCTCACTTGGAAAAAAAATCCCCCATTAGCTTGTAAGCTCCTTTAGGGCAGGTATTATCTTTTGCCACTTTTTGTATCCCCATCACAATGCCTGGAACATAGTTGGCACTTAATAAATGTTTATTGATTGATTGATTGGAAATACACTTAAACGAATTTCAGGACCTTCCTGTACTTTGGTAGGATTTCTGATATTCCAAAGGAAGTGAATCTTTTCTCAGCAGATCTTTGGTTTTCCCATAAATTAAAGCGGGGTAATAATGATCTGTTTTATAATATGTACTTTATCTTTCCCCTCCTTGCCCTGCTTCCTTTCTATCCACAAAATTATTTTGGATTTGGATTCACAAAGCATATATTTTGTATTCACTTATCATGTTGTTTCCCTTCTGGTATAGTATGAGTTCCTTCAGGGCTTAATGCTTAAGCACAGAGCCTGGAGCATAGTAGGTCCTTGATAAATGATTCTTGACCTAAGGGTAGGGACTTTTATTTTTGTCTTTGTATCCCTAGCATCTAGCACAGAGCCTGACCCTGGGCACTTAGTAGCACTAAATAAATACTTGTTCAGTTAAATTGTATTGAATTATCTCAATGACTTCACTTCCCCCTACCTGGCCTGGGCTTCATGACCCACCATTTCCCTAGCATTCTAGATTCCCTTCTCTTTACATTAGATCCTTCCATATGTTATGTTAGTCTCCAACTCTGTTTCTCCAACACTCATTTTTTCCACCACTGTCCCTATTTTCCTAGGGCAGTTGGGAGGAGATGAGCTCACATATGTAAAACTGCCTTCTGATTAACTATAAAGTGGTACAAAAAAGGATAAGAAGACATAAGACACAAAAACATTTTAATCATGTCACCTTCACCAATTAGTTATTTAGTATTTGAACAAGATGCTGTTATAGTGGTAACCTGGCTTTGCTTTGGGCTATTCTCAGTCCCTAGTTTTCTGGAACTGGGAAATCTGGAGGTGATGTGAGGGTACCTTCCTATAAACACTTTCACAATTAGTTGATTACTCAAGTGCCTGTGTATGTGTGCTAGGACTATGCTGGAACAATGTCTTCATCTATCCATAATGGGAAGACCATATAGACATATTATCTACCTCCACACACTTAGCAGGCAAATACATTGTTACAGGGTTTCTTAAACAAAAAAAAAAGTGGGATCTGTTCTTATAAAGATATTTATCAAAACATGTGTTTCAAGCCCCTATGTCTGATCTTTAACCTCCCAAATAATTACTTAGCAGTTAAGCTATACATAGCTGTGGAATGTCTCTTTTCCCCTGGAGAAAAAACCATCTGGAAAAGGTGATAAGAGCTGACACAATGAGGACAGAGACACTGGAACGTTAGATGGAGGAGTCTCTCTCCCTTTCTAGAAGCTAGGGCATAGTTAGCAACTAGCTAGCAAAATCTTGGAACTTTGCACTTACATTGGTTATATATTTCACTGATTGCATTTATTGATGGCAAAGCAGGTTTCTTTCCTGTGCTGTCATCACCTGAGGGCTTAGGGCTTCGGGCTTCTTCTTGTGGCTATAGCCTTGAGAATATGGTATTTTCAATTATCTTCAGTAATCCAGGAGGGCCTATATCAGGGTAATGGTAGTACCAGAGGAAAGAAAGGAACGTGTATGAGAGATGTTACAAAGGTAAAATTGATAGACATTGTCAACAGATTGGCTATGTGGATGAAAGAGATTGAGGAGTTGAGAATGATAACTAGTTTGGGAGCCAGAGTGACCAGGAGCTGGTGATGTCCTTGATCCTAAAAGGGAAGTTAAAAAGGAATAGGTTTAGGGAGAAGTATTATGAGTTCACTTTTGGACACATTGAGTTTAAGGTGTCTATGAGACATGCAGTTCAGTTCAGTTCATGCAGTTCCAATAGGAAGTTGGAACTGGGAGACTGGAGGCTAGGGCTAGATAGATAGATTTGACAACCATCTGCATGAAGATGATAATTGAATCCATGAAGCTGATGGGATTACCAAGTGAAGAAGTACAGGGAGAGAAGAGAAGAGGAAGATCCCCCATGGTTAGCAAGCATAGCTTGGATGAAGATCCAGCAAAAGGGGACTGAGAAGGAGTAGTAGTGTGCTCAAGTGGATCTTTCACAAAGGCTCTACCTAACATGCAAAAGCCTTCTTCTTGGTCCTATTTATATTTCATAGTTACCAGTGTAGTACTTGGGCTACATATCTATTATCCCTCTCTTTATCATTGGCTACTGATAGATTTAGAGCTCAAAAGGATCTTAGAGGTCGTCTAGTTCAACGTTTAACAGATGAGGAAAAGGGAACGGCTAGGTGATACAGTGGATAAAGCTCTGGCCTTGGAGTCAGGAGGACCTAAGTTCAAATTCAGCCTCAGACACTTGACACTTAGTAGATGTGTGACCCTGGGCAAGTCACTTAATCCTGATTACCTCACCAAAAAAACAAAAACAAATGAAAAAAAAACAGATGAGGAAACTGAGGCCAGGAGATGTCAAATGATTATCCAAGGTCATACAGGCAGTATCAGAGAAAGAATTCAAACCCAGGTCTTGACTTCAAATTCAGCATTTTTCTTGTCATGCAATATATCCCATTTTCTGATTACATTTTTTCTAGATGATACTTTCCATTAAATATTGCAACAAGTCGCTGATAACAATATGCTCTGAACACAGTCTTCACATACATTCACATTAATGGTGTGAGAATATTTTTCTAATCTGGCTTTACTTGTCTTCCTATTTAGCCTAGACCTCATAACGGGCTATTTAATTTGCTCCTTCTTCTACCATCCTGATGACCTTCAGCTGTGCCCTTTATGTCAACCCCCTGCCCTGGGTTACCAACCTCTACTTTTTCCGCTACTGGTCCTATTCTGTTAGAGACAAAACACAAAAAATGCTCATAGACATGACCCATTGCAAATTTATACACATTTCCAATAGGTCTTCTCTGTGCTTAGTAATCCTTTTATTCATTCCTTGTTAATAGCAATTGTACCAAATTCCTCAAGTTAACAATCTCTCTTGGAGACAGTATAATCTATTGAAGGAATGGAATAATTTTCCTGCCTTTTCATCTCAAAGACTTAGCATTTACACATCTTCCATCTTGATTCAGTGGAAGAAATGACCTTCCTCCTTTCCAATCCCAAGCCTTTCAGATCTTCTTGATCTTATCCCCTCCTGTTTCCTCCAGGACCTTCCTCTGTCAATTATGCTATTCCTCCTATTCTTTAAAAAAACATATTAATTTTGTCTGGCCTTCTGATTTCATCAGCATAAGGAACTTTCTTAACTGATGCAGCTTGGCATCAGGGCCTATAACACTGACACATATTGGTTGCTTGAACCCAGACAAGTTATTTAATCTTTCAATGCCCTGAGGCAAATCTCTAAAACTATAAATTATAGAAAACTGAAAATCTGTATTGGTGGAGGGAGTTTCTAGGTCAAGAGGTCCCTTTACCAAAGAAATCACAGAAATTCACCAAAGAAATACACCAAAAAATGACTATAATTAGTGTAAACTTCTGTTGGTTTTTTGTTTTTGTTTTTTGTTTTGTTTTGTTTTGGCAAGGCAATTGGGGTTAAATGACTTGTCCAGAGTCACACAGCTAGTAAGTGTTATATGTCTAAGGCCGGATTTGAACTCAGGTCCTCCTGATGCCAGGGCCAATGCTCTATCCACTGCACCACCTAGCTGCCCCTTTGCTTTATTTTTTTTAACGTTGCATTATTTTGTAAAGGTCCTTCCATATTTCCTTATATTTCTTACGGTTGTCAATCTTAATTTCATTATATTATTCCATTACATTAATGCTACACAATTTATTTAACCATGCTCCTACTGTTGGACATTAAGATTGCCTCCAGATTTACTTAGTTTGAATTTTTATTGATATCTTTTTGGTTTTTACATCATCTACATTTCTCCGTAAGTTTCTCTAAGGTAGATATCCCTTATAACAAGATTTCTGAAAGAAAAAAAACAAACCCATCAACCAAATGCAACATTTTATATCGCATTACATATCCATAAACTCTCACTTCTGCCAAGATGGAGGTAAGTACCTTCTTATATCTCTTCTTTGGGGCCAGGTTTGGTCATTGTAAGTTCATGTTGTAATTAACCACATTCAGCTTTGATTACTTTGCTGCTGATCTTTTCATTCACATTGTTGAATATATTGCTCTCCTAGTCCTGCAAGCTTCTCTTTCTATTAGTTCATGTAAATCTTTCCATGCTTCTCTGTAGTCACCATATTCATTTTCTTATACCACAGTAATATTCCATTACTTTCAAGTACCATAACTTGTTTAGCCATTCCATCAGTAGACATCTACTTTATTTCTAGTTCTTTGCTACTACACAAGTACTGCTATAATAATAATAATAATAACTAACATTGACATATAATTTTATGGTTTGCAAAGCCCTTTACATATATTATCTCATTTTATCCACACAACAATCCTGCTATAAACATTTTGGTGTACATAGGGACTTTTGCTTCCAGTTTTTTACAATTACAAATGATATTACTATAAATATTTGAAAAGATACTTCTTTTTCTGTAATTTTGGGTTATATTTTGAACAATGGAATTATTGGGTTGAACCTACTAGGACAAAGTATATGATTATTTTTATAACTTTTTCTACAAGCTTTGCCAGAATGCTTTTCAAAAAGTTTCTAATACTATGCAGCTCCTCCAGTGATGACTTAGTATGGCTGTTTTTTCTTAGTCCTTCCAGCCTAGCATTGAACTTTTAATTGCCTTGCCAACTTTAGATCTAATATAATACTACAAGATTCTTTCATTTGAATCCCTTTGATGAATAATGAGGTTAAGCATTTAAAAAAATATATATATGTATATATGTATATATATACAGATATATATATATATATATATATATATATATATATATATATATATAGAGAGAGAGAGAGAGAGAGAGAGAGAGAGAGGGAGAGAGAGAGAGAGAGAGAGAGAGATAATTAACTGTATTTCCTTTTGGAAATTGAGGTTTCAAATCTGTTGACCATTTGTTATACCATCCTTTTCTTGTATCTTCAATCTTTCTTCTTTATTGGCCCTTTCCTCTCCTTATCCAACATTTTCAAATCTCTCTTATCTAAAAACAAAACAAAACAAAACAACCTCCCTGTAATATCTCTCTCTTTCCTTTTATCTTCAAATTTTTCCAAAGAACACTTGTATTACATTGCTTCACTTCCATAGTTTTTGGTAAATCGTGCACTTATCCAAATGTACCCTTGGTCAGAGCTTCTGATTACTTTTTGTAATTAGCATGTATGTAAACTTGTTTTATGAGACAGACATTCATAAAAGCATGCAGAAAAATGGAAAGTATTTATGGATGACCCCCTCTGTACTAGTTGTATTAAAAAGTGGAATTTATCTTTTAATAAATATGGCAGAATCTATGCATTCAAAGGAAGGCTGTCCTTCTAAGTAGTTATCTTGGGATATTCCACATTTTTAATACTCTCAAAATATTCCTGGGGCTGTCTTTTAGTATTGCTTTCTCAGACAATTTACTAGTTATAGAACAAAATAAGTCCTATTACTTTATAGTCATAATTTAAAAAAAACACAGAAATGTCCTTATTCAACTTGATCATCCAGCTTAGTCACCAGACTTGGGTCTAAATAACTTTTGGCTGTTTAAAAAATAAAATCTTTCCTTAAAGGAACAATATTTCCTACCATTGAGAATAATCCAAAGAATTTAATAGAATCTGAGTTAGAAAGAACTTAGAGGTCATCTAGTTCACTGCTTCATCAAAACATGATTCCCATTGACATCGTCCCCAACAAGTAAGTTGTAATTCAGTCACTACTTGAACACTTCAGTGACATGGGATGCACTACCCAAATAGCCAATTCCAGTTTTATGATAATAATAACAACAATAGTTCATATTTAAACCTCTCTGAGGCTTAAATATTAAATATCTCATTTTTTCCTTACAATAACCCTAGGAAGTAGGTTATTATCTTGATTTTACAAATAAAGAAACCAAGGTAGACAAAGGTTGTGATTTCTTCAAGGATACGCAACTACACGTGTGTGTCTGAAGCTGCATTTGAACCCAGGTCTTCCTAACTCTAGGCACAGTCTTTTATCCACTATTCCACTTAGCAACCCAGCAGGTTTAGTTATTATCCTAACAATGCTATGGCAATAGTCACATTGGTGAAAGAGTCACAGACAAGGTCGGAAGGGAACTTAGAGGTTATCCAATACAGACAATTTTCAAATCATTAATCTCCCAAAAGTGGTCACCTAGCACCTCTGAAAAGTCTCTAATGACAAGGAATTCAGTATTGTGAGATAGCACACGGCAAATAGTTTGTTGTTGAGTAGTTTTTCAGATGTATCCAGCTCTTTGTGACCCCCATTTGGGGTTTTCTTGGTAGAGATACTAGAGTGGTTTGCCATTTTCTTCTCCAGCTCATTTTACAGATAAGGAACTGAGGAAAACAGGATTAGGTGACTTGCCCAGGGTCACACAGTTAGTAAGTGTCTGAAGCTGGATTTGAACTCAAGAAGATCAGCCTTCCTGACTCCAGGTCCAGCACTTTATCTACTGTGCCACCTAACTGCCCTCAGTAAATACTTAGTTCACTTTAAGTAAAGACAACAAATACTTGTTGATTGAAACCAATAGCCTATTCCACTTTTGAACAATTTTCATTGCTGGGGAATTTTTCCTTATATTGAGCTGTGAAGTCTGCCTGCTTATAGGTATCCTCTCCTTGGTCCTAGTTATTCACCCTACAGGGTTCAGCAGGTCAAAGCTAAATCCTTTTTCACTACCACTATCCCACCCCCAGATTTCTTGTCTTCAGGCTAAACTCCCTTAGTCCCTTCAATTAATCCTTCCACTAGGGGTGTATTCTGTTCCCCCACCACCACCAAGAACAGAGTGCACCCTAACTACAGCTGTACAGGGTGTCCCAAAAGTCTTCCTGCAGTTTCAAGCTCTAATCACTTTAATAGCTTACAAGGACACGAAGACTTTTGGGACACACTGTATAAAAATATTAATGGTTTCCCATTAGGATAGACAAATTTAGAAATCTGATGGAGAATTAATGAGAGTGAAAAGTTATGACATTTTATGAGTTAAAATTCATTTACTTAAATACAAAGAGATGCAAAGAAAGTTTGTATTGATATTGATATTATTATAATAACAATTTAATTAAAAATGAGAGTGTGTTATTTCTAATATAATAAATTTCAGATTTATGAGTTTACTTATTATTTGGGTGAATTATTAGAAATATTTTCATATTTCCCTATGACACAATGACCAAATGTCTTTCAGTTTTCTGAACACAATCAATCTTGTTATCTGAAAATAATTTATACCAATAGTCATGGAAACCATGTTCTAACATTTAGAGTAGAAACTAAAAATCTACACTGGAATTTCGAATCATATGTTGAAGACAATTCCCTTATCTTACTTGTTGTGTGAGAAATTTACTTGCAGAGCTCTTTTGCCAAACATTTGTTCCCTTCTGCCAAAAAAATCTCTTAAGAGCTCAGATCTGAGTTTCTATCACAGCAAGTAATTCTCCTAGAGCGCCCTATACTACTTGAGTATAACCTTCCAAAGTAACTGCTTCAAAAGGCACAGCAGTCTTTTGGATGCACCTTAAGGTGTTGTTGTATTTTTAATCTCATCAAATTACTTTGTAGTTGTACCTCCTACTACTGATAACGCTTAAACCCAGTGTTCTAATGAGAAGGAAAATTAAAAAAAAAATACTTCATGCATTTATTCAGGGAATTATTATTGAGAGACAAGATGATTTAATGAATCGCATATGTTAAACTTGGAGCCAGGAGAACTGGATTTAAATTTTATCTTTGATAATGACTCAGTACATCATGTAAGCAAGAGCTTAACCTCTCTGAGTCTCAGTTTCTTTATCAGTAAAATGGGAATTAGGATACCTATAATACCTAACTCACAAGGATGTTGTGACACTCCAATGAAACAATGTATATATAGGATATAATTCTTTTAACTTGTCACTTACAAGTTAGCAGATTGAGTCCCTAAGGGGCAAATATTTCCAGGATCAAGCATTACTCTATAGGTCTAAATTCCCCAAACTATAAGTCACAAGCTCCCAGGGCTAGTTCTCTCTTAAATCCATATTTGGTTCCCTTCTGTGTTTCCAGAGGTCATACTCTTTGAAATTACTTGATTGCCCCTGGCTCTGTGTCTATCTGTCTGTCTGTCAGTCTGCTGATCCCTACTGGATGTGGTTTCTCCTACTGAACAAGTAACTCTATCGTAGGACACTAAAAATCCCCTCCTCACTACCTGCTATCTGCTAATAGAGGCGCACACACTACATAAAGCTGCTACCTATCTGTACAATGCTTCAACTCTGCCTCAGGATTGGCAAGCTTAGCTTTTTTTTTTTCAATTTGTGGAATAAAACAAGCATTTCCATAACATAACATAACATAACATAAAAAAAGATGATTACACACGAAACTGCAATTCTATTATGCACAACTTGCTATTCCTTTAAATATATAATAAAATTATCATGTAAATTTTTTTTCTTTTTTTTCCTTCCCTCCTCTCTCCACAGCCCTAGAGATGGCTACCATTAGACACAAAAATGTATATATATGTAAAATCATTCTATACATACTTCTATTGATCAGTTCTTTCTCTGGGTGCAGACAGTGTCTTCCTTTTATGTCCTTCATAGGTGTAATTTTAAAAACCTTCAGGAACATGGGCAATCTTTGGTCAGCCAATGACCAGTTGCCTTGAGAATTCCATAAGTGGAACCTCTTCATACTTGATAAAGGAACAACAGGATATAGATAAATTTTTTGTACTTAATTTAACACACGAACACCTTTTTACCTTTATTATTTATACCTCACTTTCTGCAGTTACTGCAACTTCTCTGGGGTTGCAGAACCACCTCTTCCCCACTATATATATAAAATGCTTTGCAAAATTTTAAGAACTATATAAATGTCAGCGTAATGGGGGGGAGGCTGGTGAGTGTGTACAATGCACTCAGCCAAAGTGATCATCACACGGAAGAGGATGGGGAACCCACTTCTAGAAAGGCATGATGCCATGTAATAAAAGGAACTTCCTCCTCTATTTGGAGCACGTGCAGTGAAATTGGCTCTAGTCTGCTAACCATCTAGTTAGCAGTGCTGCCTATAAATCCAGTACTTGGGTGCATTTAAAAAGTACTACCCAGCCAAAGTAAGTCTCTTGGTCTAGCTCATTCCTGCCTAGCTGTGATAGGGTGAGGCAGGAAATCCTATAACCTTCCAAGTGAAGAGAAAGGCCTTTGGCCTTTATTTCTCCCCATGGAGGCTTCTACCATATTGTCTGTGAAGGCATGGCCCTGCTATTGTTTCAGTCTCTGTTGTGTCTATTCTTCCAGCTTTTAGGGAGATTATTGGAGACAGGTATGACCTTGTGAACTTCACAAGCCCCAACTGGTCAGCTGATCCTTAATAGTTAGCCAGTAAACACACTTAGCTCTCTAACATTTATTATTTTTCTTTTTTGTTAGTTTTGCCAATCTAATGGGTATGAGGTAG
The DNA here is from genome assembly GCF_003287225.1 of Phascolarctos cinereus. Classification (NCBI taxonomy): domain Eukaryota; kingdom Metazoa; phylum Chordata; class Mammalia; order Diprotodontia; family Phascolarctidae; genus Phascolarctos; species Phascolarctos cinereus. The sequence goes on from NW_027556098.1 coordinate 113,346,777, forward strand.
AAGTTCAGAGTTGTCTTAATGTGAATTTCTCTAATTATTAGTTATATGGAACATATTTTCATATGTTTGTTGAAAACTTGGTTTTCAGCCTTTGAAAATTGCTCATATTCTCTCTCTCTCTCTCTTCTCTCTCTCTCTCTGTATGTATCTGTCTGTCTGTCTCTCCTATCCAAATCTACAAGATGTCTAAAGCTACATAATTTTTATATATATATATATATATATATATATATATATATATATAATATATATATATATATGCTACCCTTAGCTATGTTGGATTTGTTTGAAACCTTTTACTTTTATGTAATCAAAATTATTTATTTTATATTCTATGATTTTTTGTATTCCTTGTTTTGTTCTGAATTCTTCCCCTATTTATAGATCTGAAAGGTAATCTCTTTCATGTTTTTCTAATTTGTTTTTGATTTTTTTATGGAGGCTGGTAGGTGGCAAAGTGGATAGAGCAGTGGGCCTCTAGTGAGAAAAACCTTGAGTTCAAATCCTCCCTCAGATACTTACCAGCCTTGCAACTTCTGCCTCAACTGCAAAATGGGAATAGTAACAGCATCTACCTCCCAGGGTTTCTATTGATGAGAATTAAATAAAATAATCATAAAGTGCTTAGCTCAGTGCCTGGCATATAGTAGGCAGAGTATATAAATGCTTATTCTTTCCCCCTTTATAATGTGACCTTTTATTTAGAACACTTATCCTATTATCTCCATTATCAACTTGCCTTAAATCCCTCCCCATACCAATCCATCCTCCAGCAACCACCAAAGTTATTTTCCTAAACCTCAGATCCAACCATGTCACACACACCCCTCACCCCCCCATTCGATAAGCTCTGCTATCTATCACCTTATAAAACCCTCTATTTTGGCATTCAAAGCCTTTAATAACTTAGCCCCCTTCTTCATTTCCAGATCTCTCTTACATCACACCCCACTATATATTTTTTTAAATCAGTGACACTGGTCACTATATTCCTTGGCTCCAGGCATTTTCTCTATCTCCCATACTTACAATACTCTCCCTCTTCAACTTTGCCTTCTGACCTCCCTGGCTTCTTTTAAGTCCGACTAAAATCTAATCTCGTACAGGGAGACTTTCCCAATCCTTCTTAATTCTAGTGCCTTCCCTATGTTATTTTCTATTTATCCTGTCTATAGCTTGTTTATGTATATTTGTTTGCACATTCTCTCCCCCATGGGGCAGCTAAGTGGCATAGATAGAACACTGGCCTTGGAATCAGGACGACTCACTTTCATGAATTCAAATTCAGCTTCAGACACTTACTATCTGTGTAACCCTGGACAAATCACTTAACCCTATTTGCCTCAGTTCCTCATCTGTGGAATGAGATAGAGAAGGAAATTCCAAACACTCCAGTATTTTTGCCAAAAAAACCCAAAAATGAGGTCACAATGAGATGTAATGGAAATGACCAACACCAACAACAAATATTACCATTAGATAGTAAGTTCCTTGAAGGAAAGAACTGTCTTTTATCTCTTTTTGTATCCCTAGTGTTTAGTATAATGCCCAGCACATGGTAGGTACTTTAAAAATTTTGTTCATTGATTGGTTGATTTGGAGCTGATCTTTGTGGAACACTGGGCCTGAAGTCAGAAGACGAATTCAAATGTGACCTCAGACTTTATTAGCTGTGTGACCCTGAGCAAGTCACTTAACCCAGTTTGCCTCAGTTTCCTCATCTGTCAAACAAGCTGGAGAAGGAAATGGCAAGACTCTCTAGTGTCTTTGCCAAGAAAACCCCAAATGGGGTCACAAAGAGTTGGACATGACTGAAAAATGACTGAACAGCCACAAGAAGACATGTACCTGTCTGAAACAACCAAGTTCTACCTAGAGATGGAGGGATCTTGCTTTCTCATGGTTCTGATTGCTCACCCTCCTTTTTTCTCTTTCTAGATTTAGACATGACCAGAGACCCCAAGAGAAGCCAGGCCCAACCTCCACAGCACAGCGCTATCTTCTACCAGTGAATCTCTTTCAAAGCTTTTGGGGCAAGCTGGCCAAGGGGCCTGAGGAGAGCAGTGCTAGGGTAGTGTCTGGGGGTCATGACTTGTGCCAGCAAGGGAAGATTGTCGGTAAGTTTGGAGAGAGCAATTTCAACAGAGTGATAAGTTCAAAATCCAAATTGCAAAGGATTGAGAAGTAAGTGGTGAGGAAGTAGAGGCATCAGGTATAGATGGTTTTTGTTAGAAGGTTGGCCAAGAAAGGGAGGATCAGTCTTTCAGATCAGACAGCATGAATTTGGGGGCTGGGGGGGGGCAAATCTTATCTGAAATAATATGCAAAGAGAGAGACTGTTTGGGGACTGAAAGACTGTGAGAAAAAAATGAACAGTTAACACTTGAGGAAGTCCATTCCACTTATGAATAGTTCTATTTGTCAGGAAGTTTTCCTGACATTAAACCTCTTTGTAACTTCAATTCACTGTTCTGTCCTCTGGGGCCAAAGAACAAGTCTCATATCTCTTCTACATGAAAGCCCTTCAAATCCCCGAAGGCAGCTATCATGTCCCCTCTAACTTTTATCTTCTGTGATCTGAACATTCCCACTTCCTTCAACTGGAACTCATAATACATGGATTCACCATCAAACTTGCCATCTTCTGAATACTCTGTAGCTTTTCAATGTCCTTCCTAAGTGGTCTCAGAGAAGTGAATACAATATTCCAGATGAAGTATGACCAGGGCATTGTATGGTGGTTATCTCCACCTTACACCTTGAAGCTATGCTTTTCTTGATGCCCAAGATCACAACATGACTCCCAAATAACACTAAAGACTTATGTTGAACTTGTAGTCCAGTGAAACATCCAGATCTCTTTCAGACAAACTACCATGCAACCATGCTTGATGGATGAGCAAATACATAGGGGGAAAAATTCCCATGCATTGGGGAATACAAATACAAAAGAGAGACTGATCTGGCTCTCAAGGAACTTGCATTCCCTCAAACAATATATATAGGAAAGTTATGACTAGGAAATAGTGAAGTCACAGGGATAGTGAGTGGAGCCACAAGGCAATGGAAAGATGTATGATTTTGAGTAGTAATGGGAGTATTGATTTTATTACTGTACCTAGAGCAAGAAGTGGAAGTATGAGGAGTTAGGGGAACCAATGCACAGAAGGTATGGCAGGAGGATAGAGAAGTGACTGGGATTGACTAGCTAGATATAGTGAACTCTTACACATCAGCATGTCCCCACATGAGCTATGGATCTCATTGGTTGGGTGCACAGAAGGAGTCAAGTCAATAAGCATGTATTTAGTGCTTACTATGTTCTAGGCTCTTTCCTAAGGGGGGGGGTACAACTGAAGGCACTAGCATTAAGGAGGATCAGGAAAAAGCTTCTTGTAGAAAGTGGGATTTTAGCTGGGATCTGAAGGAATCCAGGAAATGGAAATGAAGAGGCGGGGAATTGTAGGCATGGCGGACAGCCAGAAAAAGTTCCTAGAGTCAGGAGATGAAGTGTCTTATGAAAAGAACAGCAAGACCTGTGTCACTGAATCACAGAGTAAGGTAAAAGAATACTGGAAAGGTAGGAAGGGACCAGGTCATGAAGGGCTTTAAAAGGCAGGAGTGCCATGGCAGAAAGATGATATGATGAGGTGACTAGAAGTAGTGAACTTTCTACATGTAGAGGGCTAGCTCTGAAGAGTCAGAGGATTCAGGCCAAGCCAGGTTTTACCTACAGCATGTCCTATATCCGATGGCTGCATAATTCAGAAATGTTGGCTCCCCACCCTCCTGTTCTGTCTTTTGAGAACAGGATGCCCCTGGAGATTGCAAGGAAGTGAGAAAACGGACAGGATAACTCCCTGGTTAACGTTCCCATGAGATAAGGAAATGGCTGGCATAATGTTGCAATGAGAAATGTGCTTATTGTTACTTTGGTCAGTATTTGAATGAGAAAAATTCTTGGTGTTGCTTGTTATTAAAGATATGTAAACACTGTTGCTTTACTCACTGTTACTTTGGGAGATATTCCCATGAGTCAAACATATAAAAACCCTAACCCTCAGATTTTAATAAACAGAGCTTGTTCTTTACTTCTCTCCCACCTGGCCCGTGTGTCTTTCTCTCTTCTCACTCAGTCGGCATTAAACCACAGCCCCAGACGCAGGCGCTCACGGTATTTACAAACAGCATGACTCCTCATCCTATACTTGTGAAACTATGTATTTTTTTAATCCAAAGGTAATACTTAATATTTATCCACATTCAATTTCACTTTATCATATCCAGTGTGTTTGTTATCCTTCTCCCTGTTAGCTTTATGTTATGTGTAAATTTGGTAAACCTGCCATCTATGCCTTTATCCAAGTCATTGATAAATTGTTAGACAACACACATCCTTAGGGATGTTAGTGTGCCACACACTAACACACACTGCCCTAGGATCTTCCTAAGAGAGGGCTATATATGAAACTTTGGTTACATACAGCTCGTACGTTTTTCTAAATTTTGACTATACACAAATTAAAAATAAAGAACATATGAAGAAAGACACTATCTGCATCCAGAGAAAGAAGCAGTAAATAGAAGTATGTTTAGAATGATTTTGCATATATATATATATATATACACACACACACACACACCTATTTGTGTCTAAAGGTAACCATCAGGGGGGTGGAGGGAGAGGGAAGAAAAAAGAAATTTACATGTAACTATGGTATATTTGGAGGGAACAGCAAATTGTACATGGTAGATTTGTAGCTTCATATGCAATCATCTTTTTTATTGTACTGTATTATGGAAATGTTTGTTTTGTCCTATGAATTGAAAACAAAATATTTTTAAATTTATCTTTTAATATAATTATGTTATATTTTATTGTATTATATTACAATAATATAATATATAATAATTAAAATTTTCAGTACATACTGAATCCAACACGTTAATTCCATAGGTATCTTGCTTATTTGTGTTTGCCTCTGAAACTTGGGTTCATTAAAAAAAATATTTAGTTGACATTCTTTTCTTTTGTTTCTTTTGTGTCACTCTCACTAGCCCTCCCATCCCCTTAATTCCCCTCTGCCTCCAGTAAAAAAAAAAAAAGTCCTCCCAAGTAATAAATGAGCATTCCAAGCAAAATAAATACACATATTATTGGCTCTGTCTGAAGATGTATATCTTATGCTGCATTACTGGTACATTACCTCTCTGTTGAGAGATGAGAAGCAAGCGTTATCATTTTTCTGGAGTCATGGTTGGTCATTACATTGATCAAAGTTCTTAGGCATTTCCAAGTTGTTTCTCTTTACAATGTTATAGTCACTGGATAGTCTTCTTCTGGTTTTACTCAGCTCAGCCAACATTAGTTCATACAAGTCTTCCTAGGTTTCTCTGAAATCATATTGCTCATTGCTTCTTTTTAGTGGAATGATATTCCATTACATTCACATACCATAATTAATTTAGCCATTCCCCAACTGATGGACACCCCTTGTTATTTGCCCCCCCCCCCAAATAAACCTATTATAAGGGCCCTCTTTTTCACCAAATACAGCCCCACTCTGTAGGAACATTTTCCACTGGAAACCTTTATTTCCCTTTAAGGGCAAAACCCATCTTCTAACATCTCCATCCTAGTCCCTCCCTATCAGTGCTTTTATTGTTCTTTCCCCTAGCACCTACCCTCTCACCTATTCTTGCTGAAAGACTGAAGAAATTATTCTCTTCTGCTCCTCTCTCGCTTAGATAGGACTGCTAAACTCCCCTGCCTCCAGCCTTCCTTCTCCCTGAGCAATTTCCCATGTTTCTCCCCTCCCATCATAGATAAGCATTTTTAAAGAAGCTTAGCCTTTAGTCCAGAGTATTAATTCAGTTCCTCTTCCTTTCTCTTCTGATGTCTTCAGATCATTAGCTACTTCCATTCTGTTTGTCCATTGATGATTTTTATTCTTTTGTTTTAAAAATAGCCTATAATATACATGTTAGAGATTGAAATCATTGCTTGGTCTTTTCTAGATAAATAAAGAGATACTTTTATGTTTCTTTTGTTTGGGTTATTTGCAAATTGAATATTTTGCTCACCTCTAGTGTTTTGTGTTTTGCAGGAAAATCTTAAGTGCCGCCTTTGCTTAAGGTCTATTTTTTATAATTGATGATTAGGTTCAGCTTTGTGACTTCAGCGTAAGTCTGAGTTAATCAAATTACTGTTTATTCATAACTGAAAACTTTTTTCCCAGTTGTTTACAAAATTTGTTGCCCAGTGTTGAAATTGTGGAATTTAACTTCGAAAAGACTTGGGGTTTCACGTATGGGCTTTTTTCTCTGGCAACAATCTGCAGAATCAAATTATACTTTGAAGGCAACAAGGGCATCAAGGTGGTGCAGTAGAAAGAGCATTGGGCTTGGAATAAAGAGTCACGTTCGTGAGTTCAAACTGGCCTCAGGCACCTACTAGCTGTGTGACCCTGGACAGCTTACTTATCCTTGTTTGTCTCAGTTCCTCATCTGTAAAATGAGCCAGAGAAAAAAAAATGGCAAACCGCTCTAGTAACTTTGCCAAGAAAACACCAAATGGGGTCACAGAGAATTAGGCATGACTGAAACAACTGAACAATTCACTTATTCAGAAAGATAATCTATCTCCATGCTTTTAGCTGCCATGTGTAGACAATTAAAAATTTTGATTCTTAAACAATGATCACAGCCTTTTGTTTTGTCTCATGTTTTGGGATAGCTAGGTGGAACAGCAGATGGAGTGCCGGCCCTGGAGTCAGGAGGACCTGAGTTCACATTTGGCCTCAGACACCTACCAGCTGTGTGACCCTGGGCAGGTTATTCCTCAGACACTAGCTTTATGACCCTGGATAAGTCATTTAGCCCTGTTGGCCTCAGTTCCTCATTTGTGAAAAGAGCCGGAGAAGGAAATGGCAAACTACTTCAGTATCTTTGCAAAGAAAACCCAAATGGGGTCACAGACAGACACAACTTAAAAAAAGACTCAACAACAAGGTGGCTCAGTGGAAAGAGCACCAGGCTTCCAATCTGGTCTCAACCACTAGCTGTAATACCCTGCACTTAAGCCCTGTCTCTCTCAGTCTTCTTGACTGTAAAATGGGAAAAGCAGCATCTACATCCCAGGATTGTTTTGAGGATAAAAGGAGACAATTGTAAAGCACCTGGCACAGTGTCTGAAATACAGCAGTGTTGTGCTCTAGTTATGAGAGTCAGGCTGGGTGTGAGACAGCCTCCTTACTGTCTGACCTGAACCCGAACTTGAACCTAAGAGCTTCATGGCCAAAATGCATCTCCAAACTTTCCTAGGTGCTTAGAGAGTGACCCCAACTGCAGAGCGAGAAACGGATAGAGAAGGAAGGCTTACATACCTTATGGTCGCAGTTGGAGAAAGGCTTGAGCTTGGGCAGTTTCCGGGTCAGGGAACCACTTGTTGCAGTCTAGGGGTGCTGGGAACTCCAAAATTCTAGGGCAAAAGGCATGAGTTCTGCCTTAAAAGATTTCAACTCAGGCCTTCTTTTGGTCAGAAACAAGGTTTATTGTTTCACCAATAGACACAGGCAGCACTTTTAAGAACCAGCACATTTGGTAAATGAGATTTATCTTTTTTATAGGGGAAAAAGATTTTTGGGAAAATTTGAATGGGATCTAGGAATGGCCAATAGGCTGGGGTGACCAGAAGGTAACAGAGGTGTCTAGATGGGATTAAGAATAATAAATAGCCTGGAGTGGTACAGAGGTTAACAGATGAAGGGCTGGGCTGAGTCCAAGGTAACAGACAATGAAGATCAGAGACAAACCCCAGGGACCAGGCCTTGTGAGAAAGTTCAGGGGAAGTTCAAATGGGGTGGGTGTCCAGGGCCTGTCATTAGGGTAAATGCTTGTTTTTTTCCTTATTTCTTTGCAATCTGATGTTCTAGGTAATTATCTTATATATTTTTTTCATACAGCATAATGTTCTGATTTGTAAAATTATCATGTTCTTCTGGGAGAACCAAAACTCTATGTACATCTTATCCTGTCTTCAAGGTCAGTCACTTTGATTTAAATAGAATCAGTTTATTCTAAATTATAGTCTTTTGCTTCTCTTCACCCAAATTTTCCACCTCCTCATTTTTAGAAGTCCAAATCTGTTATTCTTTTTTCTTTTTTTAAATTTTTATCTTTTTTTTTTTTATTTTTTAGGCAGTTGGGGTTAAGTGACTTGCCCAGGGTCACAAAGCTAGTAAGTGTCAAGTGTTTGGTCTGAGGCCAGATTTGAACTCAGGTCCTTCTGACTTCAGGGCCGGTGCTCTATCCACTGTGCCACCTAGCTGCCCCCAAATCTGTTATTCTTTTCAAACCCTCTACTACTCTGGAGAAATTCTATCATCGGTTCCATGTTGTCTCCTTTGTTGTTTACTTTTATTATTTCTAATTTGAGACCAACCTAATTCCATCCTATTTTATTCTTTCAAATTTTCTTTTAAACGTTTCTAGGGCTTCTTGCTATTGTTCTTTGATTTCCAGAGATTCCACAGAATTATTTTTCAACAAGAATAGTTTGTTTCGTTTTCTTTTGTAATATACTTGTTAAATTTATTTCTTCTTGTTTTTATGAGTAACATTGTTGGACACCTAATTGCAATCTAAGCCTTCTCTCTTGGATCTTCAGGTTTCTTCCTTTGAGAATTACCCACTTACATCCTTAGACAATTTTATAACTCATTTTGATTTCCCTGTGTTGTAAGTGAAGGACATGGTAACCTCAACAGCCAATGGGATGGCAGCTGTGAGGTACAAATCACTGGAATGCCTGGGGTCCTCTTTCCCCACTGGATCATGATATAGGTCTGATCTGTGGGCTGTGGGTGGAGAACCTCTACTTGTGCTGATTAGAGATTCATTCCTGGATTGCCTAGAGTGATAGGATCAATAAATATTTCCCCTGGGAGTGAAAGCACAGCAGAGAGGAGTTTGGCTTTGATGGGGTTAGGGCAAGGCCCAATCCCTTTACATAGTCCTGGGCCTTGTTGCCTAAACACCTCCTGCTTATATTTATCAATTCCCTCTTGCTCTGTGCTCTAAAGACAGAAAGAAAGTCAGAAATTCTTGATCTTTTTGATATCATGAACCCATCTGGCAGTCTGAAGCCTATTTGTACTTTCTCAGAAGCATGCTTTTGAAGTCATAATATAAAATACATAGGATTATAAAGAAAATCAAATCTATGGAAAAATACAGTTAGCAAAACATTAAAAAAAAAAACCCACCTGGCAAAGAATTGGAAATCAAGGGGATGCCCATCAATTGGGGAATGGCTGAACAAGTTGTGGTATATAAATGTAATGGAATACTATTGTGCTATAAGAAATGATGAGCAAGCGGACTTCAGAAAAACCTGGAAAGACTCGTATGGACTAATGTCGAGAGAAGTGAACAGAACCAGGAGAATATTGTACACAGTAACAGCCACATTGTGTGATGGCTAATGCTGATAGTCTTAGCCCTTCTCAGCAATGCAAGGATCCAAGACAACTCCAAAAGTCTCGTGATGGAAAATGCTATCCACATCCAGAGAAAGAAGTATAGTTTGGATGCAAATAGAAGCATACTATTTGCTCTTTTTTTCTTCTGTTTTGTTTTGTTCTATTTCTTCTTTCTTGTGGTTCCTCTTATTGGTTATAATTCTTCCTCACCACATGATTAATGTGAAAATATGTTTAATAGGAATATATATCAGATTGCCTCTATCAGATTGCATGCTGTCTTGGGGAGGGAGGAGATGAGGGAGGGGGAGAAAATTTAAAACTCAAAACCTTATGGAAGTGATTGTGAAAACAAAAAATTAATTAATTAATTAATTGATTAATTAAAAAAACACATACAAAATAACAAAGTCATGGATGCCAGGTTAAGAACTCCTGCACTAGGGAAGTTTTTTCAAGGGTTTGTCTGATTCTGTCCTAACAGCCTTATCCTGACTCACTGGTTTATTAACACCTTGAATAAAGATGTTAACATCACCTTAAGCAGAGATGTCTCCCTCAGTGTTGGTGAAGACTAATATAATTTATATTATATGACATTTATATTATCTTATAATATTTCACAATAGCTTAACTCTAGTTTCCCACCTTCCCTTTCCCCACTTCCTGCTTTTCTCTTCTCTCATACAAATATATACTTCAGGTTAAGCATCTTCAACCTTTTTGATTTGGGGGTATAGTAGTCCTGCTAGTTCTGAAGTCAGTGTAAAACCCTGGGAGAGAAGACTGACTCCAGCTAAGTTTCTAGCATAGTCTCTCTCCTGTAAACATAAAAGTCTTTCCCATCTAATTGATTTTTAATTTCTGTGTCTTCTGAATCATTCACTCCAACACACGATTACACTTCCATACCTTCATGTGGCCACGCAGAATCAATGTTTTCTGCCTCTTTGGGGAGTGCTAGGGAATCAAAGTGAATTACTGCTGTGAAGGAGCCATGCAGGGGCCCCACCACCCAGATTCTGAAACACAAGCTTGTGAGGTTGGTAGCAGTGGCTATGACCAAGAGATTGGATAGGCTAGGTTTGGACAGTTGAGTAGGAGCTCTGATTACTTAAATTATCTAATGCTATTTCATGAGACTTTTACCTTGTATATTGTTTTAATTATTCTGATTTGGCACAATTTCCTTTTCTAAAGGCTTTTTTTTAAAAGTAGAAGTATGTAGTAGGAGTGTACTCTATTATGTTGGCAATCACATGACTCACACAACCCATGCATTGCATGTGTCATCACCTCTACAGCGAAAAAATTCCCAGCTCAAGTTCTTCCAAGAAGCCATTTCTAATTCCTCCAGCTAGGAGTGATCCCTCTCTCCTGGAATTCATTTTTCAAATTTAATCTCACTGATGAACATCCTAACTTGTATAAATTATTTTATATACTTTATCTTCCTATTGTATTGTAAAGTACTTGAAATCAGGAACTATGGTATTTGTCATATATATATATATATATACACATATACATATATATATATATATATATAATATATATATATATATATACATATATATATATATATACATATACATATCTATATATATATATATAAAATCTCCCCATTGCATGCCCTACAAACAGTATATGCTTAACAAATATTTGTGGAATTGGATTGCTAGAGGAATCTGTATAAAACAGGTTTTCAGAAATATAAAGCTATTTTGAATGAGGGTTAAGTGGGAAAGGGATGGTATAATCCAGAGAAAAGGCTAGCACAGAAGTATTGAATATTGAAAATCGAGGGTGACAATTAGCAAATGCATTGCATGGTCTGGGACAGGAGCAGAGAGGAGAAACTTAAGCATTATGGTTCAGTGTAGTGGAAAAAGGATAGTTAATCATTTTCCCATAATTGTCATACAGCATGCCCTTAAAGACCCTCCACTTCCCTTTCTCTGGCTCCAAGAATACCAAGCATACCTTTCATTTTAACATGATTTCCATTATATATATATCAATACTTGGAAAAGAGGTGTCTCCTCTTTTTATGTCCCCTTTGGCTCTCTTGGGATAAAAACAGCCTAGTCTCTTTCAAGCTCTTTCCCCCCATTAGAAGTTAATAAACCAACATTCTGACTTGTTAATTTACCTACCACATAGAGTTGTTATAAACTGGAAAGCGCTATGAAAATACAAGCTATTATTAGTAGTAATATCCTTAGTAGACTTCATGAATAATAATAATAATAATAATAATGGCATAAAATTAATCATCTCCTATAGTTTGATTAGTTTAAATCAGTTTACTTAGGCTCAAGCAATCCTGTTGCACTGACAAAAGTCCAGTTCCTAGACATAAAGTTAAATGACCAGAGCCCAGACAAGAGGACCAAGTACATTTGGCAATGTTCCAAATGACAAATACAGGTGCATATCTCCCTTCTCCCTGACAGTATGCATTCACACAGAGAAGAATGTCACAGTTACACAGTAACATATGCTAAATTATGTTCTTCACATTCTTTTAGACACAGGAGGAGTAACCATCTGTCCCAGCTTCTCCAAAACAATGTATGATTCCCCATGAATTGGTGATGGGACTGAGGTATGGAGTGGTTGGATTTCTTGCTCAAGTGTGCAATGGGTCCCTATTCCAGGGTTGGTGACCCCAGAGAGAGAGGATGAAAGACAGCTGCAGGTGAAGGTCTCTGATGAAATTGGTGCTACTTCTTTGGCCTAGCCCAGTAGGAAGAAGGATACTCAGTGCCAGGTGTAGGCTGGGCCAGGACCAGGGATGAGTTAGACTGATTAGGGCAGGTTAAAAAAAAGGGCTTGGAATAGAGCTAAGGGAGCAGTCAGAGTTTTGTCTTCTTGGTCACCAGGTTTCTCGCGTTCTCCTTGATATGGGAAGGCATTGTGTCCTCCAGATTATAAGCATCTTCTGGTTTAATAGGGATGTAGAAGTAGCCCATGATGGAAAAGATGAGACAAACAATAAGCAGGAGACAGGAAAACAAGATAAATTCAGCCCACTGTGAAGAGAAAGATAGAAAGAAAAAAGAAATTTAAAAAAGACTTAGGAAACATGTCAAGGCTCGCTGGGAAAGTGGGTGTATGGGGCCATATTGCCATATACAAAGTCACTCAGAACAGAGATTTCTTGGGGAGGCATTCCAGAGAACTCAGGTCTGTGAGGCTAATCAATTAATACAAAGATGGAGGGAATGATTATTAAAATGGGCAAACAGTAAGTCTAGCTTTTCTGAGGATTAAGGCAAGCTAACCAGGCTGGTACTAGAGTATAGGGGTAGCTAGCTAGGTATTAGAAGGTACTTTGTTTCATTGTATGATATATGGTACTGGAATTGTGGAAGGATTTGAAATCTGCCTTCTCTGGGTATCTTGAGGTCAGAACACCTGGAGTTAATTCCTAGCTCAGTGACTTTGGACAAATCACTTTACCTAAGTCTGTTTCCTCATGCATAATACTTACATTAGCTGCCTCACTGAATTACAATAAGGAAAGTGCTTTGTAAATTGTAAACTACTATATGGTTCAATACATTAAGGATCTGGGATTGTTAGTGTGATATCAATGTAGATCACAACTTTTTATGACTTATTAGAGTCTTTTAGAGTTGTTGTTGAAGAAAAATTCATCACCCTGTAGCCAACCTGGTGATGAGTCCCTAGGCTGGTCTTTGGATGACTGACATATAGTCTGCCATCAGTTCTTTATTCAAAAACCTCATAGTTTGGTAAAATAAACCGGAGTTTATGCTTTGCTAAGCATAGTCTTCATCACTCCAAGATATGCTATGCTGAAATATCAGAATAGGACATCAGTGAGGGAAAGTACTGTAAGAAAATTTATACTCTTGCCATTACTTTTTATTAGTAAGAGGTGATCTCTGAAGGCTCTGACCTCACTGAATTAATAACTATAACTCACTCAAGGATCTCAAAGGATCAGAGCTGTGACTAGATGTCCATGGGAGAAGCAAAGGAAATGTTGTTCTCCGTAGGTTCCCTCTCCTGGGCCCTCTCTCCCTTCCACACCCCTCAATCCAAATTCTTTCTGCCACACCATGATTCCCTGAAGATACATTGAAAAGTTCTTTCTTTTAAACTCTCCTTTTAATTCTGTACTGATCCAAACATCTTCAAATGGCCATAATTCAATGCCTCAAAGATCAGTGATTTCTTCTTTCTGGGTATTCTCTTCACCATTGTGATTCACATGAATGAAAGGAGTTCCCACTGAAGCCTTTCAACACTTCAGTAGATAGTTTAAATAAGTTGCTAAGGCCACAAAAATTCACCACCTGATAACCAACTACTGGTGATAATAAGCATCTCTGAACTTCGTGCTTGGACAGCAGACTTGGAAGCCATTTCTGGGCTTGTTTTCAAAGCCTTTTCAAATCAGTAGGATCTGACAAGAGTTTATACTGTTGGCATAACCTTTGAGAACTCAGAATTCCCTCCATACCATGACGAGATCTCAGAGTAGGACTCCAGAGAAGTATGAATGGATTCTCATCTCTACCTAACTTCCAGATAGCTTCCTTGCCCCTACCTCCTACCCCTTTCCTGTCCTCGTTGGTTGAATACTTATGGCAATTCTGAGGCATTCTGTGACCATCAGCTTACATTATTTTTAAAAAGATAGTTCTTTCTTAGTTGTCTCTTGGCCCAATTTCATCATGTTTTCTAACTACCCATGGGAGTCATTGTTCACTTCAAGTGACAGCCATAGCCCTAGTTGTCCACTTTCTAAGCAGCAGGCATGCAGCCAAATTGCTTTGCAATATAGTATCATAGAGGGTGCCTAGGGGAATGTATGTGACCTGCTGTCATCGTAGGACCCATACCTGTACCAAAGCACTTGTCTGTGCCACAATAAGTACGATGATATTCCCTATGGCCACTGTCAGGAGCCAGGCTGCTTGTAGCACCGACTTCATGCTGAGGGGGGCCTAAAGAGGACACAAAGAAGCTTGTAAACAGGGCTTCTCTAAGTCTTTTCATTCACCCCAGGAGGCTTCCCATCCCTACTCCACTTTCCAAGAACCTTTTCATTCAATAAGGATTTATTAAATGTCTACTATGTATAAGAGCCCATGTTAAGTTCTGGATACATAAAGACAAAAATCAAATAATCCTTGCCTCCAAACAGCTTTATATTCTACTGGGATATAAACCTTTAAAATAAAACAGTACCCACTAAGCTTAGCTATCAGGCCGGCTTGAGTACTATGACTTCTCATGAGTACATGAGTTGCTTGGTTCTATGGTTATAAAGAATCCCTTGGAGCCAAGCTGCCATTCTGCCAATGTCATAGGTTAGGAGCCTAAGGCCTAGGGTGAAGGAGGGCCTTGGCCTGTGTCCTACACTTTTGTTAGGGAAACTCAAGAATTCAAATTAACAATTCCCTGAATTATGCTCAAAGATTACTGCAAATGGTGATGGCAACCATGAAATTAAAAGATGCTTGCTCCTTGAAAGGAAATCTATAGCAAATCTGGATAGCATACTAAAAAGCAGAGATATCACCTTACTGACAAAGGTCCATATAGTCAAAGCTATGGTTTTCCCAATAGTAATGTATGTCTGTGAGAGTAGGATTGTAAGGAAAGCTGGGTACCACAGAATTGACACTTTTGAATTGTGGTGCTGGAGGAGACTTGAGAGTCTCGTGGACAGCAAGGAAATAAAACTAGTCAATACATGAAGAATTAATTCATGCTATTCACTGGAAAGTCAAATACTGAAGCTGAAGCTTAAATCCTTTGGCCACATAATGAGAAGACAGGATTCATTAGAAAAGACCATGATGTTAAGAAAGATGGAAGGCAAAAGGAAAAGGGGATGGCAGAGGATGAGATGGATGGATAGTGCCATGGAAACAGTGTACATGAACGTGGACAGACTTAAAGAGATAGTGGAGAATAGAAGGGCCTGGTGTGCTATGGTCCAAGGGGTCAGAGGAAGACTCAGACACAACTGAACAACAAGAATCATGCTACCCCTAACTCTGTAAATCCTCACCTGAGACAGCTTTGAAAGCTTGTCAGTCAGTCAATAAATATTTATTAAATGCCTGCCCAGCACTGTGCTAAGCCCTGGGGATACAAAGAAAGGCAAAGGGTAGTCCCTACCCTCGAGGAACTCTCAATCTGTTGTGGGCAACAACATGAAAATGGCTAGACAAACAATAAATATGATTAAAAAGGAAATAATCAACAAGGGGAAGGCTAGAATGAAGAAGGATTGGGAAAGGCTTCCTGTAATAGGTGAAATTTTAGCTGGGACTTGAAGAAAGCCAGGGAAGCTGACTTATTATAAACTAAAGATCTGCAGTTTCACGTACAATCTCCTCATTCTTTTTTTTTTACTATGCATATGAAAATGCCTATGTTATTTGGTGTTTATTAAATTCAACTTAAAAATAAAATATAAAAAAAATACCTTACCTGAGCATAAGAGAACTCAAGCCCAGTGACAGAAAACATAACCTCGGCTGCAGTAATCATTATGTACTGTGGTAACTGCCATGCAATGGACATTTGATTGGGTGAAATATCTTCAGTTTTCCATGCCTGGAGACCCTGATCAGAACTCTAAGCAGGAGAGGAGGGAGACACACCAGTCAGTAGTACTATCAAAACACTTCTGGGGCAGCTAGGTGGCACAGGGGATAGAGCACCGGCCCTGAAGTCAGGAAGACCTGAGTTCAAATGTGGCCTTAGACCAAACACTTGACACTTACTAGCTGTGTGACCCTGGGCAAGTCACTTAACCCCAATTACTTAAAGAAAGAAAGAAAGAAAGAAAGAAAGAAAGAAAGAAAGAAAAAGAAAGAAAGAAAAAGAAAGAAAGAAAACCCATACTTCTGACATCTATCTTTCTTTTCCTTTTCTTTCATGGCAAGGCAATTGGCATTAAATGACTTGCCCAGGATCACGCAGCTAGTAAGTGTCTGAGGCTGGATTTGAACTCAAGTCCTCCTGACTCCAGAAGTGGTATCCTATCCCACTGTGCCACCTAGCTGTCCCATGTTGTTATCTTTCCAACCAATCATATTAACAGTCTTCTTTTGCTTTTCATTATTTTCAATCTATTACTTTCAGGGCCATCATCAACAAAATTAAATCAGACTAAAATCTATATTAAAAATCAAGGACACACCTTCCCTCACATATACACAATTTGCCCAGCTCTCCATGACAAGAGCTTTGAATGGACCAAAATTAATCCACCCTTTTGCAATTATTAGACAGCTACTTCATTTCTTATACTTAACTGGACAGGGGTTTCAAGGAGCCAAATGACCTGAGTCCTTCTGTTCAAGTCACATTTAGGAAGCAACAATTTACCCAAGCAGATCCCAGATAGTGATAGTTTCTAGGGGCCATGTTGAGACAAGGGCAGATTGTCTTACTTGAGCGTGAAGACTCAAGGTGAATTCTGATTTCCAACCCTCACTCCACTTAAAAACCATAAAATACCATCATTCTTTACATTCTCAGTCCTAGAAGTAGGTACACAACATACAGAGACCTCAGTGGGCCTTCAAGGGCTAGTCTGGGCAATGGATGTCTTACCCAATGGATGAGTACAATGGGCTTCTTGCAGAAATGATGACTGTAACATCTTATCTTTCTTGACTTGCTTACAGAGTCTATTCTCCACTTCCAAGCAGCCTCCTTGGGTGAGGGAAAGTGAAGGTAAGGCAGACATAAATGAGAAGGGGGAGAGCTACTTACATTAGTAATAGCAATTACATATGCTGCACCAAAGTCAAGTAGTCCCAGGTCCAAGGAGAAGTCCTTATCTTCTGTTCTACACTGCACGTGATGGTACCTGGAGAAACAACAAAAGAAGGATCTCAAATCCAAAGCTACACTATGCCTCAAAAAATTAGACATCTCTCTCCCTCCTTCTCTCTCTCTCTCTCTCTGTGTGATTTAAATAATAATGCAATAAAAATGAAAATAAGTGACTTCTCTCTCAATGTGATTTAAATAATAATGTAATAAAACAAAAACAATAAGTGATTTAAGTGCAATTTTTTGAAATGTGGAAATAATGACTACACTTCCACACCTTGATGTAGAGTTTTCATGACAAGGTACAAGGTTTTCTAAGTTAAACAAATCTGAGGGGTAAACAGCCTGGTAGCTGTTTAATGGACAGTAGATCTCCATGAGGCACCTCAGTAGGGCTCCTAAGTAGCTGAGGAGCAGCAGAAATTTGCTGGGCCTAGGGAGGGCAAGCCTTGGTTGATAAGCCATCAAGATGTGCAGGATTACCCACAGGGAATAGGTCACTAAATACAAGCTTTGCTTCGCTCATAATTTACTGCTCACAATTCGCCTCTGGTTTCTGGAGTAACTCCTATCTCCCCATGTCTTTGCAGGACTATAGGTATGTAGGAGGGAAAAATGAATTTAACTTGAATATAGATGGGAAGAACATGATCTGAAAACTCAAAGGCCTGATCCATGTCCCTTTCTATATCTGATTACTCTGGATACACACTACAAATATTTGATCTTGTTGAAGTAATTCCCATGAGGATAAGGCTCTTACTTTCCCCTTTCCAAGGTTTTGTAGTCAGAGATGCCATAGTCTTCACCAACACTGAGGGAAACATCTCTGCTTAAGGTGAGGTTAACATCTTTATCCAAGGTGTTAATAAACCTGTGAGTCAGGATAAAGGCTGTTAGGACAGAATCAGACAAAGCCCTGAAAAAACTTTCCTAATGCAGGAGTTCTTAACCTGGGATCCATGACCTTGTTATTTTGTGGTTCGTTTGTTTTTTTTCAAGTGTTTTGATAACTGTATTTTCCATAGAATTGGTTTTCTTTATAATCCTATGTATTTTATATTATGACTTCAAAAACATGCTTCTGAGAAAGTGCAAATAGGCTTCAGACTGACAGATGGGTTCATGATACCAAAAAAGGTCAAGAATTTCTGACCTACTCTCTTTCTGTCTTTGGAGCACAGAGCAAGAGGAAAACGATAAATATAAGCAGGAGGTATTTAGGCAACAGGGCCCAGGACTATGTGAAGGGATTGGTCCTTGCCCTAACCCCATCAAAGCCAACCTGCCTCTCTGCTGTGCTTTCACTCTCAGGGGAAATATTTGTTGATCCTATTGCTCTAGGAAATCCAGAAGTGAATCTCTAATCAGCACAAGCAGAGGTGTCTCCACCCACAGCACACAGATCAGACCTAGACCATGATCCAGCAGGGAAAGAGGACCCCAGGCATTCCCAGTGATTTGTACCTCACAGCTGCCATCCCATTGGCTGTTGAAGTTGCCATGCCCTTCACCTACAACACAGGGAAATCAAAATGAGTTAGAAAATTGTCAAAGGATATAAGTAGCAATTCTCAAAGGAAGAAACCCAAATGATCAAAAGGCATATGAAAAAATGCTCCAAATAACGAACATTTGGATTGAAAATCAAAACTATTTGGTCACATCATACTTATTATATTAGCAAAGATAAAAAATAAAAAGGAAAATGACAACTGTTGAAAGGGCTGCAGAAAAATAGAGAGAGTCTAGGAAAAATAGGAAAGTCCAGCCATTCTGAAATGCTATATCCCCAAATTAATCTGTGGCTTTGATCCAGGATAGTACTACTAGACCTAACCACAAAGACATCAGAATAAAAGATCCCAATGTACAAAAGTATCCATAGAAGTACTTTATCATTCTGTCTTTTTTGTGGCTTCTGCTGCTCAAAACAAATTCTAGAGTCATAGAGTCATTATTTAAATATATTTGGAGTAGTTTGGGGGAGAACTCAGGCAAGTCCCTGCCTTTACTCTGCCATCTTGGCTCCAACCCATAGCAGTACTTTTTGTTGCATCAAGAACTAGAAATTGGGGGATGGCTAAATAAATTATGGTATATGAATGCAACAGATGAAGCATGACACCCACTTCCTGATAGAGTGATAAGCTCAATGTAATTAATGAAACATACATTTTTGGACATGGCAAATATCCAGAATACTGGATTTTTTTTTATTTGAGGACAGATTAGAATGGAAGTTCAGAAGTAAACACAGATAAGCAGGTCAGCTTTGAAAAAAACACGTTGAATGTATTATATTCTTTTTAAGAAAAGCGAGCTGTATGTAATAGAGACTTGTGGTTTCACATACAATCCTTCTGTCTGTTCTACTTTGTATCATGAAAATATGTGGAATTTTTTTTCCTCTCCTTTTTTTTGGGGGGGGAGGGTTGTTCATTAAATTCAGAGTAAAAAAAAATTTTTTTTTTGCGAGGCAATTGGGGTTAAGTGACTTGCCCAGGGTCACACAGCTAGTAAGTGTTAAGTGTTTGGTCTGAGGCCACATTTGAACTCAGGTCATCCTGACTCCAGGGCCGGTGCTCTATCCACTGTGCCACCTAGCTGCTCCTAAAAAAAAATCTTTTTAATCCTTTAGACTTAGCCATCAATAATTTATACTAGGAGAGAAGAATCACAAAGACTATTCTGCCCAGTTAATGAGCCCATCACCTCACTACATATGCCAGTCAACCTCACCACACTCACCAGGATGCTGGAAACTCCACTTTGATCTCCACGAATGACCAAACTGTATCTGTTCTTCTCTTCCAGCATGTGCTCACTGGTAACAGACCTGTTGTGATACTGTAGCTGGAAGTGAAAACTCTGGCTCTCTGTAGTCAAGAGCATTTTAGAATGGTCTGTTGTCTTCTGCAGAAAGACATAATGTGTTCAGGGTAAAGAGTCTTTATTGTAAAGTTGGACACATAGGTTTGAATCCCAGTTCTGTTTAGTAGCTGCACAGCCTTGGTCAAATCACATAACTTCTCGGGGTCTCATTTTCCTTATTTGTACATGAGGAGGTTGGAAGCAGAATCCAGAGATCACCAGATGATCTCTAAGGTCTCTTTTAGCTTTAAATCTATTAACTGAGGTATCAAATAGTTTCTTGCTACTTTCATGAGCATCATAATTCCAAAAGGGGTGAAGGACATGGAGACTCAGAAATCTTCACTGTCATTATAGGTTTGAATGAAGATGCAATGCAGATAGCAATCCTTATTGTCAAAGTTGTGAATAGAACAAGAGTTCTTGACCTTTTTTGTACCATGGACCCCTTTGGCAGCCTAGTGAAGCCTATGGACCCTTTCTTTCTCAGAATAATGTTTTTAAGCACATCAAATATGTAAAGGAAACCAATTATATTGAAATAGAGACGTATTTTTCACCATCCAAGTTCATGGACCTATGGTTAAGAGCTCCTGCTCTTAGAAGGTCAATGATTAGGAGACAGTTTGAGATCTTTGGCTGGGCCATTCTAAATAACCGTGCTGATAATTGGGGATACTGTGCAAGTATGATCCCAAACCACCCTGGTTCCATCTCCTCCCCTCACCTGAAAGGGCTTAATGGGCTCTGGAAACACAGAGTTGTTATGATAATTCTTTAATGACACTTTCACTTCATCATCTGCTAGATTCAGAATCCTTAGGTAAACCTCTTTGCCTCCTGGCGTGTGTGGGCTCAGTTCCTAAGAGCAATAAACAACATGCAAGAATCGTAAGCATCAGGGGCAGCTAGGTGGTGCAGTGGATAGAGCACTGGCCCTGAGGTCATAAGGACCGAGTTCAAATTCGGCCTCAGACACTTGACACTTACTAGCTGTGTGACCCTGTGCAAGTCACTTAAACCCAAACACTCCCTCCCCCAAATAAAGGAATCGTAAGTATCATGGAACTTAGTCCTGATATTTATTGGTTTAATGTATCATCCTAGCACTGGGATCATTTACATTTATAGTTTAATCAGAATGGCTGGAAATGAAAAATTCAGGAAGATCTGAATTAGGCAAGCAGCATTCTGAAGTGGTTGGAAGACCGGAGTTGAAGTCTCACTTCTGTTAAGGTTACATTCACTAGCTCTCTCATCTTGGGAAAATCATCTAGCCTCTTTGAACCTCGGTTCCTTTGGAAAATGAGGATAAGTGCCAGTTTATAAACTGTCAAAGCATTATAAAGCTTGTCCAAAAGTCTTAGTGTAGTTTTAAGCCAATAAAGTTTTTTGGGACAGTGTATAAAGTAAACGATTCTGATGCCTCCTGTCATGGAGGCAACCTTTGGTTATCAAAATGATGACAGGGGAGCACAAGTTCTGACAGGTCCTATTAAGCTGGAAAGCCTTTGAGTATGATTGCAATGAAAGACTATGCATTGGTCATCCAAGAAACAACCTAACTACGCTTATCACCAGAAGTTTGGCCACGAGGTGATAAAAGTTAGGCCATAGCAACTCCTAAAAATCAGCCACTAAAGTGCACATGATTAAGCCCTCTGTGTTAGTGAAAGGCCCATCCACGCTAATAAAACCATGGATAATTTGCTATTTTTATGTTAAGAACATAAGAACTTTGAAAGAACTCATGGCAATGACAAACCATAAATCCAGAAGACTAAAGATGAAACTTTCTGCTGGGGAGATGAAGAACTTAAAATGGAGAGAGAAAGAAACATTTCAGGGCATGACCAATGTGGAAGTTTGTTTTGCATATGCATAAACAAATGCATGTTTATGATGAGGGCTTTTTTTGTTCGTTTTTGGTTTGTGGTGGGGCAGGCACTGGAAGAGACAGACTATAAAAGCATGTAAAATATATTGTTTAAAAATAGTTATTTTTTATGGTGGATTATCAAACTAAGCAGAGAATATTCAGGGAGGCATTTTCAATTTGCATTAGAGCTCATATATACTTGAATCTCAGGTTTGTACTCACATTTATCTTGATCTCAACAGTAGCTGCAATAGCAAATGCTAGGGATGCCAGGATCATACCAGTTGCCATTTTCCTAATAGACCTGCATAAGGGAAGGAAGAAAATCCATGGAACAAAGGACTATTTCAAGATATCCCTACCAATCAGACAATGAGAGGAAGCCATGAAATGTTTTCTGCAAACAAGGGATACATTCATCTATTTGTAGACTTGAATTGAGATAGTCTAACTTGAAGGCAAAAAGATTAACAACTGTCCCCACCCACAGATTATTTGATTCTCCTTTCCAATGAGGAATGGGTCCCATCCCATTCAAATTATGCCATTAAATACTTTGAACTCCTTAGAAGAGGCAATCTAGGGAATGAAAAAGAGAACAGTATTTGTTAAGCACCTACTATGTATCAGATACTATGCAAAGTCCTTTACAAATATCATTTCATAAAAGCACAATACAACAAAAGCTGGTCGATAAAGTTGTCTCCTATACTCTCTACTCTCACAAAAAAAAATGGGTCTCATCATCATAAAGCCTGATTAAAAGCACAAATATATGTGGAACTAAAAAATAAAAACTATAGAAATGAATCCTCATTTTGTAACAATTTACAAAATGGTCTTGACATGAACAAATAAGGGATTAGCAGAGAAACTATGGCAAACTAATCTCAATGTATCACTAAACAAATATTACCAACCACAACATCTATCTCAGAATTAGATAAAGAGAAAACCTGTGTCCAATGAAACATATACAGCAAGCACTTACGTTAAATTGATTCCACACATCTTGACCAAAGGGTAAATCCCCAAGTCAAACATTGGGATAAAGATAAGCACCAGAAGGGGATTCAGCACCTGTAATGTCATGTAAGGAAGACTAGTTACTAACATCCCAACAGAGACAATAACTTGTAAAGAAATATCCCAACTGGCAAGAGGGTCATCCCTCTCTTGTCCATTCCCAGCCAAACCCTAGAACACTCTGTGATGGCACCCTTACTCCAGATCCATTGGCTGACCTCTGGGGCATGCAGTTTAGAGCTGGCACCCCATTTCCCACTAATTTCTAAAGATTTGCACTTTCCATTGCTATCACATTGTCAGTTATTCAGCCCATATGCATTTGTTAAGTGATTAGCATGTGTCAGGCATTAAGCTACTTGCTGGTGTTATAAAAAAAAAAAGACAAAAAGCAGTCCCTGCCTTCAAGGGGCTCACATTCTAATAGAGAAGATAACACGTAATTAACCAGATACATAAAAGAGAAGGATTTTGTGATAACTCAAGTGATGAGGACCTGAACAAGTGGAGAGAAGGGGATGGGAAGGAGGAAATTATCAACATATTGGGTATATGGAGTTAAGGATGCCACTGAGCCTGGGTGACTGGGAGGGTAGTGGGGCCACAGACAGTAATAGGAAAGTTGGGAAGAGGGAAGAGTTTGGAGGGAAAGATGAATTCTGTTTGGGCCATACTGAGTTTGAAGTATCCAGCTTCAAATGTCCAAGAGACAGCTGGAGATGTGTGACTGGAGTTCAGGAGAGAGACTGAGTATATAGATTTGGAGATTCATCTGAATAGAGGATAATTCAGGGGATATAGAGGATAACCCCTGGGAGCTGATACAATCACAAAGGGAGAGAGCATCAAGAAAAAAAGATACGTTCAGGACAGAGCATTACATAGATGAAGAGGTAGCAAAAGAGATGGAGAGTCAAGTTTCTTGGATAACAGGAGAACCAGCTGAGGGAAGTGTCATGAAAATCTCGAATACTTCAAAAATAATAAGGAAGGGGTGATTTCTTCACTGCCTGGAGTCTTTAAAGCTTCAGAGTCTACCTCCCAGATCCTTCACATCCAATTCATGGCTGTTCTTGATAATATCCCCTGCTTGCCACCTACCCACCCACCTCTCAAATTCTAATTTAATTTGTCTAATTCTAAGGCTAACTTCCCTGAATAAGGCCAATTGCATGGTGGAAGAGCTCTCTTCAGGCTATCCCTATGTAGAGTGGATATAAAAATGACCATTTGTGAATTTGCCCATTCCTCACAGGTGCCTCAACTTCATAGCCCCAGGGAAAATGAAACTGGATAGGAGGACAACTGATAAGAAGTGGAGCTAAAGGATATAAGTAGGGACCCTATTCTGCACTCAAAGTGTCTACAAAACATTATTGCGTCCACTCTGAAACGGCATAAACCAAACCCTGTGATTTATCCAGAGCCTGAATATTCATTTTGCTGGTAGTACAGGGTAGTTTGGAAGAGTGGGTCAAAAAGAATCCATTTTCTCCAGTGCTATGACCTCCTTGTCTCATCATCTAGTTGCTGAACTGGGAAGGGGTAAGAAAGAGAGTACAAGAAGTCATGGCTATGAGGAGGGTCCCACCTGTATCTGGTCAGGCTGGAACACAAAAAATCCCTGAAACATGAAAAGAAAAAGCATTAGTAAACCTCTGAAAAAAAGAAGTTGGATCATAACCACCTGTGGTTAGTATATGCCTAGGATATAAAAGAAAATCAACAAATATTTCTTATCTGTAAAATGGGGGGGGAAACAGCAATACTTCACACCACCTATGTCACAGGTTTGTTGTGAGAAAAGATTATTTGTAGAGATGCTTCTATATTGAGCATTGTCTGTCTGACAAAAGTCAGGATCTGATGAATGCTGTTGTTATTCAGTTGGGTCCAACTCTTGGGGATTCCATGGACAATAGCATACCAGTATTGTCCATGGAGTTTTCTTGGCAAGGATACTGATATGGTTTGCCATTTCTCTCTCCTGTGGATTAAGGCAAACAGAGGTTAACTGACCTGCCCAGGGTCACACAGCTAGTATGTGTTTGAGCCTAGATTTGAACTCAGATCTTCCTGACTCCAGGCTTGGTATTCTGTCCACTGAGACACCTAGCTGTCCATCTGATGAATGAATTACATTAAAATAATGATGTATAGGAGGAAGACTATACAAATGGCAGTGTGGAGTAGTAGAGAGCAGACCTTAGGGTCAGGAGGACTTGGGTTCAAATCTAGCCTAACACATACTGGCTGTGTGACCTTGGGCAAGTCACTTAAGACCATAGCTCCAGAGGTTGAAGGGATATTATAGGTCATCTATAGTATCCAACCCCCCATTTCACAGATGAGAATTAACCTTTATAAAACTAACTTTCAGAACAATTGGTTGATTTTCCCCTGTAAATGAACTTTCCTCATAAGATGAGGAAACTGCATCTACCAGTGAAAATTGACAAATTGCTCTCATAACAAAGAAATCAAAGGTCTGATCCAAAAAGAGATGGGAAAAATAAATGCAAATGGATAAGCTATCATTTGGCAAAGAAGTCAACTCCCTTGATAAAGATCAAAAGCATAACTTACATGGAAAAATCACTTCTACTCACCATATTACCATTCATCCTAGTTGCCTGCAGAGTCCACCGAGAGCCCTAGAGAACAGAGATGTTTCCATGAGATATTTCATACCCTATGGTGGAAGGAAATGGAAGGAAGAAACTTAGAAAGGGTATAGCCCTGAATTCTTATTAAGGAACCTTTTTTCTTACCTGCTGATCCAAGAGAGCCCAGAACATTGGCAGTGGAATATAAAGGAACAACACACGGGTCAGTGCCTTCACTTCTAAGATGAGCTGTTTCTGTAGGAAGAAGGGAAAAGCTGGAACCTCCTGAGCTTGCAAAAAAAAATCTACCAACACTGAACAAAGGGGCCAGAAAGCAGTAAGAGAACAGCTTGGGTCAGAGTTGACTGAGGGAAAAGGCCTAAACCAGCAGGATGGATTTAGATTAGAGATCAGGAAGACAATGAGACTCTAGTGAACAGGTGAATGAATGAGGTTATGGAATCTCTCCCAAGTCACACAGCTCCCAAATCTCCTCCAAAACAGAGCTTGCCTTCTGAATTTGCCTCAATTTGCTTATATCAGGAATTAGCACCAGTGATGTGGAGAAATTAGAGGCACAGAAAATTATGTCAGTTGAAGGAGTCCACACAACTAAGCAGCAGTAGTAAATGGCCTCTAGGGGCTAAGGGCAAAGGAAAGGTGATCAGTCTGTCACTTGCCATCACATGGTCCATACTGCCCGCTAAGCAGACCATTCAGTTCTACAACCCTGACTCACCGGATACTTTTCCTCTGCCCAGTCCAGCCAGTGCTCTCTCTTTGGAATTTCACTGGAACGGTTCTTCAGGCGATTTGAAATAGCAAACTGAGGAAGAGCCAAGAGAGGATCAGAAAAAGAAAAAAAAAGAGGCAGAAATGTTTTCCCAACTAAAACCACCTTCATCCATTTCACCTTTGAATTTTTTAGACAAATCAATTACCATTAATCACAGAATTCCAGAGTCCTCAATAACTTTTTTTTCCACTTTAGTCTCTAGAAAGTACTCTTGTCTAGCTAGGATTCAAGAACATTCTACCATTTTGAAGATGGCTAAGCACAACTAGAGTGACAATCTGAGCTTGGAAAACTAGGCTATGGGGGGATGGAGCCAAGATGGCGGCATGAAAGCAGTGACTGGCTTGAGCTCTCCCCCAAACCCCTCCAAATAACTGTAAAAAAAAAATGGCTCTAAACAAATTCTAAAGCAGCAGAATCCACAAAAAGGCAGAGTAAAACAAATTTCAAGCCCAAGACAGCCTGGATGGTTGATCGGAAAGGCATATCCCCCAGGGCGGGGAGAGGAGCTCAGTTCGGCTTGGGCGCGCAGGCCACAGTGAACCTGGAGCAGGCCTCAGAGGACCGAATCACAGGCAACTGTGGCGGTTTCCAGACTCCTCAATCCACGAATGCCGAAGACAACTTAGAAGATCAGTGGGAAAAGTCTGTTTTTGCGGTGAGAGTAGAGCTAGGTCAGAGCCAGTTTCAGAGTGCAGAGTGAGGGTGCTGGCGCAGTGGCTGTGTCCTAAGCTTCCAGCCCACAGACTGAGGGGGAATCAAGCAGCTGATCAGAGGGGTACTACAGGGATCTTTTTGCCAGTGCTGAGGCAGGAATCTCTTGCTTTGCCCATGCTTAGATCTGGGTCACAGTTTTGGGTGGTGGTCCCGGGGTGAGGGGGAGCGCTGGCTGGAGTGGTGGAGCTTGTAGTAGCGGTGAAGAGAAAACCCTCCTCACAATTCCAAGAGAGAAAAGACTGCTTGTGGCCGGTCACTCAAATACCAGAACACAGGCCAGGAAAAGAGTAAACACCTCAACCCTTATCATACCACGTTGGAAGAACTGAAAATTTACAGGCCCCTACAAGTATCTCTGAAAACAGCTATACAAACCCCCTAAGCTTCGGACAGTACATTCTCCACATTGGAAGCAGACTCTTACCTTAACAAAGAGTTTAAAACTCAAGTATTGGCCAGGATCATGAGCAAGCAGCGTAAAAAGAGTCAGACTACATTATCTTACTTTGGTAAAAAAGAAGATCAAAATATACAACCAGAAGAAGACAACAAAGTCAAAGCTCCTACATCCAAAGCCTCCAAGAAAAATATGAATCAGTCCCAGGCCTTGGAAGAGCTCAAAAGGGATTTTGAGAAGCAAGTAAGAGAAGTAGAGGAAAAACTGGGAAGAGAAATGAGAGTGATGCAAGAAAATCATGAAACAAGTCAACAGCTTGCTAAAGGAGACCCAAAAAAATACTGAAGAAAATAACACCTTAAAAAATAGCCTAACCCAAATGGCAAAAGAGGTCCAAAAAGCCAATGAGGAGAAGAATGCCCTAAAAAGAAAAAATTGGCCAAATGGAAAAGGAAGTCCAAAAGATTACTGAAGAAAATACTTCCTTAAAAATTAGAATAGAGCAATTGGAAGATAGTGACTTTATGAGAAATCGACACAGTAGAACAAATCCAAAAGAATGAAAAATTAGAAAAAATGTGAAATATCTCATTGGAAAAACAACTGACCTGGAAAATAGATCCAGGAGAGAGAATTTAAAAATTATTGGACTATCTGAAAGCCATGATCAAAAAAAGAGCCTAGACATCATCTTTCAAGAAATTATCAAGGAAAACTGCCCTGATATTAGAACCAGAGGGCAAAATAGAAATTGAAAGAATCCACAGATCTCCTCCTGAAAGAGATCCCCAAAGGAAAACTCCTAGGAATATTGTAGCCAAATTCCAGAGTTCCCAGGTCAAGGAGAAAATATTACAAGCAGCCAGAAAACAATTCAAGTATGTGGAAACACAATCAGGATAACACAAGATTTAGCAGCTTCTACATTAAGGGACTGCAGGGCATGGAATATAATATTCCAGAGGGCAAAGGAGATAGGATTACAACCAAGAATCACCTACCCAGCAAAACTGAGTATAATCCTTCAGGGGAAAAAATGGTCATTCAGTGAAATAGAGGACTTTCAAGCATTCTTGATGAAAAGACCAGAGCTGAATAGAAAATTTGACTTTCAAATACAGGACTCAAGTGGAACATGAAGAGGTAAACAGGAAAGAGAAATCATAAGAGACTTATTAAGGCTGAACTGTTTACATTCCTGCATGGAAAGATGATATTTATAACTCATGAGACCTTTGTCAGTTAGGGTAGTGGGAGGGGAAAAAATTATATGTATTATAGTATAGATAGATAGATAGATAGATAGAGGGCACAGGGTGAGTTGAAGATGAAGGGGTGATATCTGGAGAATAAAATTAAGGGGTGAGAGAGGATTATACTAGAGAGGAGAAAGGGAGAGGTAGAATGGGGTACATTATCTCACAAAACAGACAAGAAAAGGTTCTTACAATGGAGGGGAAACAGGAAGGTGAGAGGAAATGAGGGAATCTTATTCTCATAGGATTTGGCTTAAGGAGGGAATAACATACACATTCAATTGGGTATAGAAATCTGTCTTACCCTACAGGAAAATAGGGGAGGAAGGGACAAGAGAGAGGGGGATGATAGAGAAGGGCAGACTGGGAAAGAGGTAATCAGAAGGAAATACTTCTGAGGAGGGACAGGGTCAAAAGAAAGAATAGAATAAATGGGGTGGCAGGATAGGATTAAGGGAAATAGAGTTAGTTTTTCACAACATGTCTACTATGGAAGTGTTTTGCATAACTGCACATGTATGGCCTGTATTGACTTGCTTGCTTTTTCAATGAGGGTGGGTGGGGTGGGAGGAAGGGAGGAAATTTGGAACCCAAAGTTTTAAAAACACATGTTTAAAAAAAATGTTTCCACATGCAACTGGGAAATAAGAAATACAGGATATGAGGTACAGAAATCTATCCTGCCCTACAGGAAAATAGAAGGGGAAGGGGATAAGAGAAGTGGGGGAAGAGATAGAAGGGAGGGCAGACTAGGGGAAGGGGTATTCAGAATGCATGCCATCTCGGGGTGGGGGGTGGGAAAAGATGGGGTGAAAATTTGGAATTAAAAATCTTGTGGAAGTAAATGTTGAAAACTAAAAATAAATAAATTTATAAAAAAGAAAAAAAGAAAACTAGGCTATGATAGAACAGACCTACAAAGTCACAGAATAAAAATATGCACCAATATTTATAGCCCCCTAAGTTAAATGTTTCATGCATTTCTCTCCAGTTTTAAATAGAGAAGATTAAAGATTCACTGGCTTACCCAGATACATTTGGAGACTTCAACCACTATGTTTCCTTCAGGGGGAGGTTTTTTGTACATCTTACTTCCAAGAGCAAACACAACTGTAAGGGACACACAGATAGGTGAGTTAAGCAGACCACTTATGGAAGGAATTGGCTTTTGATCCCTAAGTTTTGGTTTAAACATTATTGGATACAAGCATGGAGAAGTAGAGAAACTTCATTTGTGAGGTGAGGTATAAGGAAACAGATGTCATGCTCATTTTTATTATCTGATATGTGTGTCTAAGGTTTTGTGGGATCCTGTAGAATGCAGACCATGTGGTTTGCACATGGTGCATGTTTATTTAAATATCCTTCCATTTGCCATTCCAACAGGGAACATAAAACCAGACACAATAATAAGGACGAACAAAACACTACGTACTTAATATTGTCAAGATATTAGAAGACACTCTGTTTTCCATATATAAGACCCAACAAGCAAGCTGTGCCCTGAGCTTGGCATAACAACAGTCCTTTGGATTGCTCTCACCCTCTGGACAATCTGACCCTCTGGTAAAATTACTTAATTATTGTATTTCTCTTATCAGAACCAGCTATTCTCTGAGCTTAGATAAGCACTAGACAAGCTTGAACAAATTCTGGTCATGAAGCCCTGTGATGAATCAAACTTGTCACATTGTTGCTGTTAATCCTCATCGGTAGGGCTACAGTTCACTGTCCAACCACTAGTGTTAAGTATTGAGATCTCCCCACATAGCCTTGGGTCCCCCCACTAGGAGCAGGGCCCCAGCACATATCTAGATCCCCTCCTTGCTTGCAAACCATTTCCCTCATTTTGAAATTAAACTTCTGTTTGATTCCTGACTCTCCTGTCTCTTACTTGCTCTGTTTGGCTCCAGCCATCCACAGGTTAAAGGCCAGTTTGGTCCAATAGACATCAATCAGTATTAGAAGGAGGATTGGACATGGAACCAGGTCACTAGACTTTCTGGTACCAGTGGAAAAGGACTAGGCATTACTGGATATTTATTTCTTCAGAGTACGACTACCCTCATCTGGTGAGTCTTCTGCCCTTCTCCCTGCTCCAATGCCCAAGCTCTTACCTTGGTCGAGCTTGCCATTCTTTGTGAGGAAAACTCCAGCCCTTCACCCAACTCAGATCACTCTGGTAAGGATATCCTTTTCTAAACTGCACACCTCTGTTAATTGGTCCCTCTGTGTGCCTCTGTTATTTTTAAACTGCATGCTTCTGATGTTTCTTAAACTGCATGTCTCTGTAACTGTTGGCCTCTGTATTGATTGTAACTGCACACTTTGTTAAAATTGTTTGCGTCCTTATTAAATGTCTGTGTCATGTTTGTGTTATTTGTAGATTCTGTTACCTTGAAAGATTTAAAATGCAGCCAGCCAGGAAAACTTCTAGGGGCTACAGTCAAAGAGTTTAGAAATCTGGGAAAGATTAATCAACTTTCACACTTGAAGCAATTGTTCCAGTAAGCAGGACTAACTTCCACTTTAGGCTTTCTGCAGGAGATTAGGTTGTAAGAAAAGAGAAAAAGGGAAAAAAATCTGCGAGACACTTTTTCTCTGTCATTTCCACTTTGGCTATGTTGGAATTACAGAAATAAAGTCAGATAGTCAAAGGTTGTAGAATTACTAAAAAACATCTTGGTAGATTTTGGAAATTTAGAGATTAATCATTAAGGAGTTTGAAGATTTGTCATTTTAAGATTGCAAGGGAGAACTCTTGAGATTTTGGGTAATTCCAGGAATTCATTCCCTTCTGAAATATCTTAGTAAATTTCAGAGTGGCACTCTGTAGAATTTGTTTTAAGAAAAAATAAGGATTAAATTTTATCCTACAGTTAACCCTTCCTTGGTAAGAGACCCTCTCCCTCTTACTCTGTTAATCCCTCTCATATCAGATCAGATTCCTAAACATAGATTGAAAAAAAAATGCGGGAAAATATGTAGGGAAACTTGAATTAAGTTCCAGTTGTAGAAATCTAGTAACTGTATAATCTTTGGCAAGTTATTTTATCTCTGTTTGCCCCAGTTTCCTGATCTGTAAAGAGAAAAATAATAATGGTACCCACCTCTCAGGGTTGCTGTTGAGGATCAAAATAATATGATGATTGTAAAGTGCTTAACGCAGTGACTGCCATATGCTAAGCACTATATTATTATTTCATTAATTGAATGAAATTGTTCCATACTTGATAACTAAAGTTGTTTTAAAATGTCAAAAGTAATAAGATTAATGATTTTTATGTGGGATAATTTGGAAATGCAATTGATGTCATCTGAATTCTCTTACACTGTGAATTTGTGAGATCATTGTAAGAGAAATGCTGTTAGACAAAACAACTTTTTAGTCTGGATGCTGTTACACATGAATTGGGCTCTTAAAAGGATGTGATAAAAATAGATATTTGAAAACAGTTAATTTTTTATATTTAAAAAAGTCATATTTTGTTATAAAGCAGATAATAAAAATGTTTACTATAATAGTGAATTTTCATTTGAAAATCTTGGCTAAGTGTATAGAGTGGTTTAAAGATGTAGTCTCAACATATTAATGACAAGACAACCATCAGATATTTGCTGTGTGTCTGAAGCCCCAGAAGATGGGTAGTTTTACTTTATAAGTAAAGGATAAATGAAATGTTAACCATTAGGGAAACACAAGGAAAGATA
Organism: Phascolarctos cinereus; assembly: GCF_003287225.1. Classification (NCBI taxonomy): domain Eukaryota; kingdom Metazoa; phylum Chordata; class Mammalia; order Diprotodontia; family Phascolarctidae; genus Phascolarctos; species Phascolarctos cinereus. The sequence continues at coordinate 113,379,357 of NW_027556098.1, forward strand.
TTCAAGCCCTAAGTTGTGGTGAGTGAAATTTTGCTATTTAAGGTAAAAATTCCTGGCACTGTAATTTACTGTTGTTTTGATCCTTGATTACAGGGATAGTTGTCTCAATTGTCATGAACCCAGTTACTAGAAAATGGCATGTGCTATATAGTCTGGAATGAGTTTTACATGACTGTGCATGTATAACCTACATCAAGATGCTTGCCTTCTTAATGGGGGGGCGGGGAATGAAGAAAGGGAGGGAGAAAATCTGGAACTCAATTTTTAAAAATAATGCTAAAAATTGTTTTTACATGTAATTAGGGGAAAAATAAAATATTAATGGTTAAAAACAGTCCCTTAGGAGTATTTTTGTACAAAAGAAATGATGAGGGGGTGGTTTCAGAAAAAAAAATGTCAAGACCTATATGAACTGATGCAAAGTGAAGTAAGAACTGGGAGATAATTGTGCACAGTAAAAGCAATGTTGTTATGATGATCAACTGTGAAAGACTTGACTACTCTGATCAATACAGTGATCCAAGACAGTTCCAAAGGACTCATGATGTAAAAATGCTATCTACCTTCAGAGAGAAAACTGATAAAATATAATTTCCTCACTTTATTTGTCTTGCCTTTTTTTTTTTTTTGCAATATGGCTAATATGGAACTTGACATAATTGGGTAGCAAATCTGATTCAGATAACCACAGGGCCTGGTGCATAGTAGGTGCTTAATAAATACTTGCTGACTTGATTAATCAGAGGATGGCTGAGGCAATACTTGGGGAAGTGTGTGGTGGTGGTGGTGGTGGGAGTGGGAGAGAAAAGGTATAGAAGAGGGGTAAGACAGACAACAAGCCCCCCTAGAATGAACAAGAAATGAACCCCATTAAATGAACCATCTGAGGATTTCTCCCTTCTCTGAACAATCAAAATTAAGCAAAATGCTGAATCCCTGGGCTACTCTTTCTCTATCAAGTTCTTGTTGTTTGGGGGCTGGATCCATTCCAAGAAATGTCATACTGGGCCCCAGGAGAGGAATGTATTTTAAGGTCAATGATTAAAAACAAAAAACACACAGACCAGCCCCTGGATTATGTAACCCAAGTAACCAACCCAGCCCCCTGTTCTGGGGCTAGGCTCTAGAAGAGGGGTTTGGGTGGATGAAGAATCGCACTTCATTTCCACTGCATCAGACTTAGCCCATCACCTGCACATTAACATGCAGAATCTGGGTTTTTCTAGCTCCAGTCACTCAAAGAGCTCAACTTGTGTCATTAGGGCAGAACCGGGGGCAGCCAACTACAAGTTACATTAGATTACATACATTATTAGATACATTTACTTCAGAGCGTGCCTTTGGGTACCCTAAGAAATCAAATCATCCTCCATTTGCTCATGGAGCTGGTCTTTGACCTAGTAAGCTAGGTTGAGGGAAGGGAAGGATTCTCTTCTCACATTCCCTGTCCACTTACCAAGAGCTAGTACCATTAGCATTCCTGGAACCCCAAAGGCTAATGCATAACAGTCTCCTCCAAAGCACTGTACATCACCTGGAGAGAGCACAGAGAAAGCAGGGTCACCCTGAATCTTAGCTTTCCTACAAATCAATTTCATACAGTTTTCCCCAACATCACCCTCCTCATGGGGAGGGGGTGTGTGAGGAGATCTTTGTAAGGATTGCTTAATCCAATTCCTTTCAGAGAAAATTTAAACAGAAGGAAACACCTACTATTTCCCAAGCCCTCTTTGAAAAAAAGACTTTCCCACTCCATGATGGGTCACAGCAAAACCATTCACCAGGCCCCTCATAAAGGATTCGAACCTCTTAGCATGGGCGTGACAAACACGGAGATCAAACTCCCTGCATTGATGGCCAAATAGAAGACTGAGAAGAATCTGCTCCTTTCTTTGGCCTGGGACAAAAAAAAAAAAACAAGGAAAAAACCCACAGAATAAACTTCACCATTATTATTATCAGAAACAGATCCTCACATCCCTATAGTCCTCATCTCCCTGACCTGCCAAACTCAGAACTAAAGTAAACAATGATAGAGCAGCCTGAAAGTCTAAGTGCAGCTCAAAGCTATTAAAGATTAAGCTTATTTCTTTTTAATTTACTTAAGCTTATTAAGTTTTATTAAAACATATTTCATAGTAGTTTAAAATTGCAGTAAGACTTTTGGGACACCCATTACATGCACACTGCCTGGTCTCTGCAAACTACATTACACATTAGAGATTTGTGTCATTTGCATGTTTTGCTCATCAAACCTACACAAACCAAATCAGATTATATGGGTTGTATAGTAGGAATATGTTAGCAATGGGGAGGGTAAGCAAGTTAGAACCAAGGGCAAAGAAAGGAAACATTGACCTGACAGAAGACCTCATCTGGCGCTTGCCAGGGGCCCTATCTGAAAGTTTAATGGAAGAATTAATAAACTGAATTGTGAATTGGAAAAGAGAAATTGGGAAGAGCTGCCACTTTCCCATTTGCAGTAAAGAGTGTGGGAAGTAGATGGTAAATTAATTCCTTCAGACAAAGTGTGACATTTCAAATAAGTTGGCTCCTTCAGGCTCCTTTACCCAAGTTTGTTTCCCCATCCCCAAGTGGACTCTCCTCATTCCATTCATGCTTGCCCAATCCTCTAATTCACAGAGCCAGCAAATGAATCTAATCCCCATCTGTTTAGAGGCTAGTTGTCTTTGCAAACAATCAGCCCATCAAAGAGACACGACAATATAAGTGATTGGAGTGAAAAAGAAATTCCAATGGCCTTCTCCCCACCCCCTGGACATAATGCAAGACTGGAAACTTGAAATTTGCATAAAGATTAGCAATTACCTTATTCCACTAGGTCACAGCATCACTTTCCTGGCCAGGAAAATTCTCAAGAGTCAGAAATCACAAGGTGAATAAGAACAGGAAGAAAAACAATAAAAAAAAAAAGCAAACATACTCAATACAAGATAGGGAAAGACCAGTGTTAGAAAGAAAAGAAAAACACATGAAGTAATCAGGACAAGGTGGAAAATGGGAGGAAAAGTGGGAGAAGGATGAAAAGGAAGTTAGGAATTTGGGATAACTTGAAATACACATGATTCTCTCTTGTATCCTCAGAATCTCAGGTGAACCATTTTCACTTTGCTCATCTATCCATTCATATTTTTCCCCCTTCATTGACTTGGGTTAATGAGGGGGAAAGAAGGCTTTTCTAGCTGAGTGATATCTATGGAAAACCTTTCTGTTCTATTTTTTGTCTGCTTGATGATTCTCCTCATTGGAGAACCATTCAATTCGTGCTTAGCTGGGCCTTCTACCTCTCTAATTTAGCCCCTCCCCAATCTGTGATGCCTGGGTTCATTTTCAAAAAGGAGATGCTGAAATCATGTGGTTCTTACATGTTCTTCTTCAAACTGGTCTCCACCAAAGGCTGCTACGCAGGGTTTGATACCTCCTGTTCCCAACGCTATCAGGAAAAGGCCAACCATGGATAGCACCCTATAAGAAAGAGAAAAAGATTCTGACAATATGGATGCACAGTTTTACTGCTGCAATAAAGATTGTGGGGCTCCAAGACAAAAAGCTCACTAGAGCAGAGAGTACCCTAACCCTGGGGGTCTTTTCTCTCCAGTATTCCTAAGGAAAAACAAGAGATCTCCCTGCCTAGGAAGGGGCAGAGGGGGAACCAAAACCTGCAGGAACAACTGAGAAGAATGTGCATTCAGTGATTCTACTCACGTGTGCATTAGATGTCCCCCCACAACTGGTACTGCGCCCAGTGACTTGATCACGTGACCGAGAACGTACACCAAAGAGAGATAAAGGATTGTCCTGTCAAGAAATCCAAGTCATTCAAGAGTGAGAGGCAGTTTACAGGTTACTTTACAATATTAACCCAATGCTTTAGAATTCATAGGTTTCATAGCATTCATTCAAAGAATCCACACTGTATTTCATGCTTTGAGAACACAGAGGAGCACAAACAAATGTAAGTGCCATATTCTGCCACACTCTCAGCCTCCTCCTCTGGTAGATGTTTTGGAAAACATTAAAGTTACACACAATGGACAGAGAGGAAGAAGCTGCTTTAAGGAACTATTTTAGAAATTTAAATGAAAAACAAAGGCGGAAGTTAAATAGAAAAGACTGGTAGGGGTTCAATAATGAACACTTTCCTTCTATGAAGGGCTAGGCAAGGATAGTAAATATCTCCCATTTACTTCCCTCCCCTTCAAATGCAAACAAGACAAAACTAAGGAGTAGAGTCTCTGGTAGAGTTGAAGGTGATCGGGTTGGGATCAGGACCCCAGAAAGGAAAAACCCTGGACTTTCCCACATGGCCAAATCTCTGGTGTTTGACTGAGGCTATAATCCCATCAACTGGACTTTCATTGTGGCTACCTTCTTTCTCATGGCCCAGCCATTTCCCACTCTTAATCCTAGGTAGGCTCCATTCTCCCATGGCCTTGAGGCTCAGGTGCCAGGAGTTCTGTTCACCCCAGTTTACTGGCCACTCCTAGGTCCCTCCCACAGTCTTTCTGTATATAAGGTCCACCTTGTCTCCATTAAGATGCTCAGATTCTTTTAATCTAGCCACTGCTCTGATTCTTAAAATCTAGCAACGTCTTAGATTCTAATAATCTAGCCACTGCTCCACTGCTTACTCATGTTCAGACTCCTTAAGAGTCTGCCCATATGACAATGTTCTAATAAACCTTGTCTTTGGCTGAAAGAAGGCCTGAGTCGAATTCTTTTGGACAGGACTCGCGTGTCCCAGGACCCCTGAACCTCTAAACCGCAAAGGGATTATAAAATTAGGAGAGCTGAAGGGTTTCTTGGTTTAGAGTGTATTTTGATCAAGGGGTGACTGTGCCACTAGGGAGTTATAAAGACCAGGTTAGGGGCCAGAGAAGAAATTAGAGCTGCCTGTTCAGGATTTGCTCCAGGCTTACTCTAATGAAAGGGAAGGGAAAATTTGGTTCCCCTCTCCTCACTCCTAGCTCAGCCAAAGTAGTCACAGGATGTAATAATGTCCAATTAAATCCTCTCTTTTTCAGTTCATAAAATTTGACTACAATACCCTCTCCTGATTCTTATCACTGTCACCTACCGACCTCCAGGTCACACTCTTACCTCTGTGATTCTGTAACTTAACTCAATCTTCTTCGCAATCCATTAAATCCTTTCTATCCTCATCACTCTACTGAAGCAGCTTTGTTCAAGACCATTAATCACATCTTTATTACCAAATCCTACAGTTCTTTTTCTCATTTGGTCCTCCTTCATCTGTCTGTAGCATTTATCACTGTTGGTATCACTTCTGGGTGGCCTTTCTTCCCTTGGCTTCCATGATACTTTACTCTGATTATTCTCCTCTTACCTTTCAAACCATTTCTCTGCTTCCTTTGTTGGTTCCCATCCTGCTCCTGTGCTTAAATATGGTTTTGCCCCAAGGCTCTGTTCTAGTCTTTCTTCTCTTCTTCCTCTACACTTATTTGATGTTTCATCTATTCTCATGGGCTTCAATTATCACAACTCTGAAGAGTACTGTCAAATCTAAATATGTTGTCCTAAAATCACTAACTACTGCCTCCTGGATATTTCTGTCTGGATGTCTCCTTAGCACCTCAAATTCAATATACCCAATAGTTGTCTCATCATCCTCCCTATTCAACCTGGTCTTTCCCCTTACATTTTTACTTCTTATGTCACCCTATATATCCGAGCAGTTGCACAGATCTGTTGTTTCTGCTGCCACAATGAATTATTCTTGTACCTTTCTCTTCACTTTTGCTTTATTGTGATAGCCCAGGTCTTCCTGCCTCTACTTTATCCCCTCTTCAGTATATCTTTCACATTATTGCCTAATACATCTTCCTAAAACCCTGCTATGTTCATTTAGTCCCTAATCAAAAATCTTCAGGGACCCTTCATTACCTACTGAATGTATGTTCAACTGAATGATCTTGGCCAAGAATTGAAGGACAATAGATAGGCTACCGTGGTACTTCAACAACAGACCCAGAAGTAAAGCTATGAAATCATGCACATGCTAACACAGCCACTTTGACACACACATCACATTCTCCTTATGGACAAAAAGGATGCAAAACTTTAGAACTGAAAAGTATCAACCTTTCTAGCCATCTCATTTTATAGATGAAAAACTGAACCCAGAGAGGTTAAGTGATTTGCTGAAGGTAACAGACATAGTTAGGAGTAAGAGTCAAGACAAGAACTTGGTTTTCAGACTACTAGATCAATGGGCTATCTACTATACCATGTGTAAAATAAGAGACATGATGGGGACAGGAGGAGACTTGTGAATCTGTAGAGAGTATCCTTATCAGATTTGAAGATGACATAAGGCTGAGAAGGATAGATAACACACCGGGTGACAGTCAGGATGCAATAGGACTTTGGATGAGCTAGAGTACTGTGTTGAACCCCCAAATTAGGACATCCAGAATCCAGAAAGAAGGGCCATTTTGAGAGGGTGATATAGGCAGAGAACTCTCTATATAAGGAAGATTAGGCCAGTGTCAACGTTTGAAAAGAAAATGGAGTTAAAAATCTTTCTCTGAGAGACTCAAAAATATACTCTGTTGGACCTTAGGGAAATCATGGAGAGCATAAAATGAGTATTCTCTAAGAAGTATAGTTAACTATTGTTAAAGGATAATCAAAGAAAAAGGCAATGGAGGAAAACTGTAGTGACTACAGTTTGGGACCAATAAGATACTCCTGACTGCTGTCATTTTTGTTTTCCAGGTGCCTTACACATAGTAGGCACTTCATAAATGCTTGTTGGATAAACCTATCTAGATCTTGGATAAAAAGAGGGAAAGAGTCACCCTTTAAAAGAGAAGATGTATCTTCTCAGAATGTTTGTTTCTTACATTCTTAACTGAATACTAAATTTCAATTAGGGTTTAGTGAAAATATATCTGTAAATTTTTCTTCAGGCAAGTTCATAGATGCCCTGTCATCTGTTCATGGGCCTCCAAATACAGAATTCTTGGTGTAAAGGATGAAAATATCTAAGGTAGGACCCTGGGGATCAGGAACACTGTGTGTGGGTGGGTGAGCACATCTGCTTCTCTCATAATCTTCTGGCAAATATCCATTACCACTGCTACCACTATCTCTTGAGCTGGGAAAATCCACTGGCAGGAATTCTCCTCTCTAGTCAAGTAAGCCAGAAAGTTGTGTTTGAGAACACAACATGAATCTCCCATCTGCTCCTGCACTATGGCATGTATACTCTGGTTCCAGATGGAGGAGAATTGTGCTCTTATACAGGCTTCTGTTCTCCCCATTCTAATGTGGAGGGGAGAGTATGCTCATATATAAGTGTGTAAAAACACTTACAAGGCAGAAACAAGGTAACCTTGAAGGAGAGGGAAGCAGTAGCACTTTATAGTGAGGAGGAGACTGTACTGGTATATAGGCTTCCACATCTTCCTACAACCCCCACAATCCCTTCCTAGAAAATAGATTTGTTCCCACTCTGGTTTTATCTGTGCTTTGAAGACAGAAAAGGAAAGAACATAAAAGCATGGGGAGGAGGCATTTTTTCTCTTTCCCATCCCCATGTGTCTGCGTGCCTCCTGTATCAGTTCTCCTCCTTAGAATTCATTAGACTGTGAGCTCCTTGAGGTCTGGAACTGTCCTTTGCCTTTCTTTCTGTCCCTAGAACTTAGCACGGTGTCTATCTTATTATAGCTAGCCCTTAATAAATGCTTATTGTCTGACTTAACTGACTTCCCAGAATCTGAGCAAACCAGATCATCTTGGTAGCAGCTTTAGCCCCTGAAACTGTCCCTCTTCCTGTCAACAAGGTACCTACGGCTACACTCTCCATAGAGAGGTGCCCATGAGATGACAGGGGTTCTTAACCTTTCACATATCACGGACCCTTTGACAATCTGGTGAAAGCAATGCATCCTTTCTCAGAATAATGCCTTTAAATGCATTAAACAGAATACATAGGATTACAAAGGAAACCAAGTATATTGAAATACAGCTATGAAAATATTAAAAATAAAACAAAGCTTATAGATCCCAGGTTGAGAACCTCTATTCTAGAGGCTTGTTGTTTTTCATTGTTCATTGTTCATTTTTCAGTTGTGCCTGACTCTCTGTGATCCCATTTGGGCTTTTCTTGGCAGATACTGGAGTGGTTTGCCATTTCCTTCTCTAAAGCTCCTTTTACAGATGAGAAACCAAGGCAAAAGGGTTATGTGACTTACCCAGGGTCACACAGCTACTAAGTGTCTGAGGCCAGATTTGAACTAAGGAAGATGAGTCTTCCTGACTCCAGGCCCAGCACTCTATCCACTGAGCTACCTAGCTGCCCCACATTCCCATTCGCACCTCTGGTCAGGCTAGCTACATTATAAATTCACCCAGTTGATGGGGAGCTCCTCAATTCATTAGGGAAAGGGAGGCTTCCCTAATCAACTCCCCCTTATAGGAGAGATATGAGAAGAGATCTAGGTTAATAGATTTATATCTAAAGCTGGGAGGGACTTTAGGTCAGCTAGTCAGTCAATAAACATTTATTAAGCATCTACTGTGTACCAGACACTGTGCTAAGGCCTGGAGATACCAAGAAAGATTTTTTTAAAAAAAGCCAGTGCCCGCTTTTGATAGCTCAAAAGTGAGTCCAATTCCTCCACATCCCCTTCCTTTTTCTAGTTCAGGAAACTGAGGCCCAAGAGGTAAAGGCGCTTGCCTAAGGTCAGATAACTTATAAGTTGACTCAGTATAGGTATACTTTGTTTAATTGAACTTAGCTTTATTGTATCCTGCAGATATTGCATTTTTTAGAAATTGAAGGTTTGTGGCAAGCTTACCAGCACCACTTTCCCAACAGCACGGGCTCACATCATGTCCCTGTGTCACATCCTGGTAATTCTCACAATATTTTAAACTTTTTGCTTATTATTTTATCTGTTATGGTGATCTGTGATCAGTGATATTTGATGTTACTATTGTAATTGTTTTGGGGTGCCACAAACCAAGCCCATATAAGACAGTTAACTTAAAAGACAGGGTGAAAGGAGAGAAAGAATAATACAAATAGAAGGGGAAATAGGATGTAAAGAAATACAGTTAGCAACAGTAACTGAAAAAAAACTTGAAGCAAGTTTCTCTGATAAAGGCCTCATTTCTCAGACATATAGAGCATTGAGTCAAATTTATAAAAATAAGAGCCATTCTTCAATTGATAAATTATCAAAAGATATGATCAGTTTTCAGATGAAGTAATCAAAGCTATCTAAGCCATATGAAAAAAATACTCTAACTCACTATTCATTGGAGAAATGCAAATTAAAACAATTCTGAGGTACTACCTCATACCTATTAGATTGGCTAATAGGACAGAAAAGGAAAACGACAAATGTTGGAGGGGATGTGGGGAAAATGAGACATTAATGCACTATTAGTGGAGTTGTGAACTGATTCAGCCATTTTTCTTTTTTTTTGGCTTTTTTGGTTAAGCAGTCAGGGTTAAGTGACTTGCCCAGGGTCATAGAGCTAGTTAGTGTCAAGTCTCTGAAGTCAGATTTGAACTTGGGTCCTTCTGACTCCAAGGCCAGAGCTTTATCCACTGTGCCACCTAGCTGCCCCTGATTCAACCATTCTGTAGAACAATTTGGAACTATGCCCAAAGGGGTATAAAACCATGCATACCTTTTGACCTAGCAATACTACTACTAGGTCTGTATCCCAAAAGAGATAAAAAACAAAAAGGAAAAGGACATTTTTGCACAAAAATATTTATAGCAGCTCTTTTCTGCGGGCAAAGAATTAGAAATTGAAGAGATGCCCACTAACTGGGGAATGGCTGAACAAATTGTGGTATGTGATTATGATGGAATACTATTGTGCTATAAGAAATGATGAGCAGGGTGCTCTCAGAAAAACCTGGAAAGACTTGTATGGGCTGATGCAAAGTGAAATGTACAGTGTACATGTAACAGCAATATTGTAAGATGATCAGCTGTGAATGACTTAGCTATTCTCAGCAATACAACCATCCAAGACAACTCTGAAAGACTTATGATGAAAAATTCTATCCATTCCCAGAGAAAGAACTGATGGTGTCTGAATACAGATTAAAGCATACATTCCTTTTACTTTATTTTCTTGAGGTTCTTTTTCTCTGTTTTCTTTCACAACATGACTATTATGGATACGTTTTGCATGACTACACATGTATAACCTATATCAAATTGCTTGCCTTCTCAATGGGGGAGAGGGGGAAGGTGGGGAAGGAGGAAAGGAGAGAATCTGGAACTCAAAGTTTTAAATACAAATGTTAAAAATTGTTTTTACATGTATTTGGGGGAAAATAAAATACTAAAGAAAAAGGAAAAAAAAGACAGCAAACTTAATAAATATTGTGTGTGCTCTGACTGCTCCACTGACCAACCATTCCCCCATCTCTCTCCCTCTCCTTGGGTCTCCCCATTCCCTGAGATACAATATTGAAATTAGGCCAACTAATAACCCTACAATGGCCTCTAAGCATTTTGTCTTATTTTAAGAAATTGCCATAGCTACCCCAACCTTCAGCAGCCACCATACTTATCAGTCAGCAGCCACCAACATTGAGGTGACCCTCCACCAGCAAAAAGATTATGGCTCAGATGATGGTTAGTATTTTTTAGTAATAAAGTATTTTTTAATTAAGGTATATACTTTTTTAGACATAATACTTATTATACACTTAGTAGACCATAGTTAAGTAGACCATAGTTAAGTTAAATATAACTTTTTATGTACTGGGAAACCAAAAAATTTGTATGACTTGCTTTATTGTGATATTCCCTTTACTGTGGTGGTCTGGACCTGAAACCACATATCTCCAAGGTCTGCCTATATTCGTGATCAGCTTCCCTGACTCTTAATCCATCTATGTTTCTACTATATTACAACAGAGGAAGACACAGTGGAAAATGAGAGGCAGAAGGTAGGGACTGAGAAGGGCTAGTATTGAGTTTAATTTGAAAGTGGGAAGGGTAGGTAGGTGGTGCAGTGGATAGAGCACCGGCCCTGAAGTCAGGAGGACCTAAGTTCAAATATGGCCTCAGACCAAACACTTAATACTTACAATCTGTGTGGGTAAGTCACTTAATCCTAATTACCTGAAAAAGAAAAGAAAGTAGGGAGGAAAAGAGAGAGTTAAGGGCCAGCATGTGCCCTTTCTGGCTTAACCCCAGCCCTTTTGTTTGAATGGAACCATTTCCTATAACAGGCATATACTAAGCATATGCCAGTCATATACCTATACCAGTTGGAAGGAAGGGGGATGCAGGCAGCTTGTCTACACCACTCTGATAGAAAGGTGGGGACAGCAGCTTGAAGGTCACAGGACCCTTGGGGTGGAGAAGTAAGGCCAGGCCTGGAAAGAGACAGAGGAGGATCAGATAGGTACGTGCTGGTGCTGGGTTGGAAGCACGTTGTCCTTCCCCCACCCCAGGTTGCTGGCATCTGACTACAGGGCAGTTATCAGGGTAATTGCTTGGGACTAGTTCTTGTGTTGCACAGTTGTAACAAAAGCAGCTTCCAGTCCCTACAGAAATATTTTAGAGGCAGAGAATAGCTAAAAACCAAGAAGAAAGCCAGCACTTGAATTTGAATGGTCACTTCCTTCTCCATTCTCACCTCTGTCTCATGGAATCTCTTCCCTTCCTTCAAAGCACAGTTTTAGGGTCACCTCTTAGGAAAGGATTGATTTCCTCAGTAGCTAGTGCTCCCTCAACAGAAATAATAACAGTTATCACTTATATAGTGCTTTTACTTATGAAGTTTGCAAAGTGCTTAAATATGTTATCTCAATTGGTCTTCAGACAACCCTGTGAGGTAGGTGCTGTTAGGATTCACCCCATTTTAGAGATTTTTGTCCAAAGGCTGTCCCTCCACCTCACACATAACCATGACACAAATAGGCTTTGGGAGAAGGCCTTGCCCTTCCTGGGAAGGAAGAGTGAGAGAAATCAGAAAAGAACAGTTCTCAAGAGGAGAGGTTTTAAAACCCAAAGGGCCCGATTTCAAAATCAGAGCAAACCACACCCTTGGGGTCACTCAGAAGAAGGCTCACTTCCTTCTTGGTACTGGCATACCTCAGAGATATTATTGTGGTGGTCTGGAACTGAACCAACAAGTTAACTATTGCAACAAAGTGAATCACACACATTTTTGGTTTCCTAGTGCATATAAAAGTTATGTTTACACTAAACTATAGTCTATTAAGTGTGTAATAGTATTATGCCTAAAAACAAACACACGTACCTCAATTAAAAAATGCTTTATTACTAAAAAATGCTAACCATCATCTGAGCCTTCAGTAAATCATAATCTTTCTGCTGGTGGGAGGTCTTGTCTTGAGGATCTTGCTGGTGACTGATCAGGGTGGTAGTTGCTGAAGATTGGAGTGGCTGTGGCAATTTCTTAAAATAAGACAACAGCAAAGTTTGCCACATGAGTTAACTCTTCCTTTTACTTGAACACGCTTAGAGGCCACTGTAGGTTTATTAACTGGCCTAATTTCAATATTGTTGTGTCTCAGGAAATAGGGAGGCCCAAGAAGAGGGAGAGATGGCAGAATAGCAGGTCAATGGAGTAGTCAGAACACACACACAAAACATTTATTAAGTGCATTGTCTGATATGGGCATGGTGCCCTAAAATAATTACAATTAATTACAAAATAATTACATCAAAGATTACTAACTGGTCACAGATCATTACAACAGATATAATAATAATAATGAAAAAGTTTGAAATATTGCAAGAATTACCAAAATGTGACACAGAGACACTATGTGAGTACATGCTGTTGGAAAAATGACACTGATAGGTTTGTTCGATGCAGGGTTGTCACAAACATTCAATTTATAAAAAATGCAGCAATCTGAGAAGCACAATAACACAGCTGTAGGATAACATACAAACTCTGTTTTTTAAAGCCCTTCACAATCTGGTTCCAGGTAATAAATAGATTTAATAACATCATTCCCCTTCGTGTGTGTGTGTGTGCACGTGTATGTGTGTGTGTATACATATATGTATATATAAATATATACATACACATATATATGTATATATACACATACACACACACAGCAATATACTATTGTGTATATTACGTATTTTGTATATTTACAGCAGTATACTCTTGGGTATATATGTGGATATATACATGCATACAGCAATATATACTTATGTGTATATATGCATATACACACAGCAATGTACTCTTATGTGTGTATATGTATATACACACACAGCAATCTCTTGTGTATGCTCTATATACAGTATACTCTTGCATTATATGTGTATATACATTCTCACAAGCATATACATATATTTACAGCAATATATTCTTGTGTGTACATTATATATTTAAATTTATATATATACAGACAAAGCAACATATTTTTGCATGTATATATGTGTATACACACACAGAGCAATAAACTCTTCAGCGTGGAATTTAACAAAGGCTTTTTGATGAATGAGTAAAAGGATAAATGAATGACAAGAAAGGAGTTTGAGAAAAGTTAGGATAAATTTCTAATTTCATGATGATCAATTCATAATGCATTGATCTATAATGCATCGATGACAGAGATGACAGGTTTTCAAGGATATAGAACTCTACATCCTTGTCCAAAGACTGTCCCTCCACCTCACACATAACCATGACACAAATAGGCTTTGGGAGAAGGCCTTGCCCTTCCTGGGAAGGAAGAGTGAGAGAAATCAGAAAAGAACAGTTCTCAAGAGGAGAGGTTTTAAAACCCAAAGGGCCCGATTTCAAAATCAGAGCGAACCACACCCTTGGGGTCACTCAGAAGAAGGCTCACTTCCTTCTTGGTACTGGCATACCTCGGAGATATTATTGTGGTGGTCTGGAACTGAACCAACGAGTCAAATATTGCAATCAAGTGAATCACACACATTTTCTGGTTCCCTAGTGCATATAAAAGTTATGTTTACACTAAACTATAGCCTATTAAGTGTGTAATAGTATTATGTCTAAAACCAAACACACGTACCTTAATTTAAAAATGCTTTATTACCTGTGAGAAAAGTGCTGTGAAAGACAACCACATTGTAAGTGCCCTTTCATTGCTAATCTCTGAGACAGAATAAATAATGAGCCAGGCTCACTCAAGAAGGTATTCTTTATATTCTTATTCGAAGCTAGGAAAATAACAAAGGCTCAGGAGGCCAAGAAATAGGATAAAAGCAGAAAAGCCAAGCTTGTGTAGAGAAGATAAAGGGGGTAGCGCAGAGGATAGAGCACCAGCCTTGAAGTCAGGAGGCCCTGAGTTCAAATCCAGCCTCAGACCAAACACTTGACACTTACTAGCTGTATGACCCTGGGCAAGTCACTTAACCCCAATTGCCTAAAAAAAATAACAATTAATAATTTAAAGAAAAGATAAAGGAGTTGTGATTATATAACCTAGAGAAAAGAAAGCTGAATAAAATATTTGTTAATGTGTAGATAGTTCCCATCTTTACCAGGCCAGGGGAGTACAATGAAAACTGTAGCATGGGGCATTCAGTAAATATTTATGAAAGAATCTCTGGGTTGCAATGGCTGCTACAATGCAAGGATGACTGAGAAAAGTCTGTAAACTTAGACGAGACTTTTTTTTTTCTGTTAAGCCTGAAGTACATCTGTTACTGGGGCATTTAGGTGGTGTAGGGAATAGAAAGCTGGGCCTAGAGTCAGGAAGACTCATCTTCTTGAGTTCAAATCTGGCCTCAGACACTTACTAGCTGTGTGACCCTGGGCAAGTCACTTAATCCTGTTAGCCTCAGTTTCTTCCTCGGTAAAATGAGCTGGAGAAGAAAATGGCAAACCCCTCCAGTATCTTTGCCAAGAAAACCCAAGATGGAGTCTTAAGAGTCAAACTCAACTGAAATGACTCAACAACAAAAACAAAGCTGTTACTACCTAGAGCAGGGGTGGGGAACCTGACATCTAGAGGCCACATGTGGCCCTCTAGATCCTCAAGTGCTGCCATTTGACTGAAGCCTAACTTCACAGAATAAATTCCATTAATAAAAGGATTTGTTCCAAACCCAAGGACCTAGAAGGCCACATGTGGCCTCAAGGCTGCAGGTTCTCCACCCCTGGCCTACAGCCAAGGGGAAAGAAGAAAGGAACTTCAGTAGCCTCAATCTGTGAATTTCCTTGGGAAGTGGTCTTTCACATTATGAGAATGAATAACGTTCTTTTCTTACCTGAACTTTCCCAACCAAGAGTCAGCCATGACTGCTCCCAAGAGAGGTGTGAAATAGCAGAGGCTGCTGAAGGCATGGTATACAGATGTAGATGTGTCTTCACTCCAGTGTAGGAAGTACAGAAAGTAAAGTGTCAGCACAGCTAGAGGGAGAAAAGGGTACAGGTGAGATGAAAGTTGGATTAGATCCCTATCTGGGAAGGGAGGGGTTAGAAGTTAATGATCAAATAGAGAACCTGTACAGTTATGTGAAGGATAGAGTACATTTTCAAATACCTGTACTAATGGAGTGGAACCAAAACACAAATAATCCAAAATAATGGCTTTACAAAAATCACTTCTGTTTGGCTTGGAATGCATTGTGTGATGTGATGATTTTATGGCAGATTTCCTTTGTCAATTGTATTTGGTCAGTTAAAATTAATCTACCTGCCCTAAGCACCTAACGTAGAAGTGGCAGAAAGACAGCCAGTCTAGGATTAAAATTTGCCATAGATAATGCAAAAAATTAATAATCTGCATACAGATGAGAAACTGAGTTAGTAAACTAATCTCCCCGTCTCTGGGAGGTTGGAATGGGCCATGAGACACAGTAGACTAACGCTTAGGATGCCAAAGGAGTCTCTGCTCCCAGGGCATCACACAGTAGCCAATGCCTGTTTGCAGTTTAACTTCCTGGATTTGAAGGCCACCAAAGATTTGCAAAGGATTTAGAGAAGGAGGCAAAGGGGAGGGGTTGTTGGGAGGGGGGAAGACACATGCATTTTAATATACCTTTGCTCTGGGTTTCATAGGTAGTTCAGGGACTAGAAATGGTCTTTAAAAATTTTTTTAATTGTAATTTTACAGTGATTGAATTTTAAAAGCTCTAGGCAAAAAATAAGACTCAGAACAATGAGCTAGAGGCAAAGCTGAGACTAGGGGTAGACAAGGTAGGTGCCCTTTAGGGTAAAATACATGGAGGTACAATAAGGTGTATTTTTTAAACATGATTCTATAAATTCATATATTTTTACTGCCAGAAAGTTGTTCTCTCTGTGGTCTGTAGGTATTTATTTTGTGATAAGTTAAGTTCTACATGTTAAGGCTCAAAGTAACCCAAGGTTAGGGGAGGGGAGGGAGGGATTTTTGTAACCATAACTAGTACATAAAAAATGCCCTATTGGGGCAGCTGGATGGTGCAGTGGATAGAGCACTGGCCCTGGATTCAGGAGGACCTGAGTTCAAATGTGGCCTCAGACACTTGACACTTACTAGCTATGTGACCCAGGGCAAGTCACTTCACCCCATTGCCTGGCCAAAAGACAAAAAAAAAAAAAGAAAAGGGAAAAAAATTCTGTCCGGCCCTGGTTGGTGAAATAAACTTTTGTCTCAAAGATTTAGTCCCATATGGAGAGACTGATGACACAAAAGAGGGAAGGGATATTTGATAATGCAAAGTAAGATAGGAAAGGATGGAGTAATAATGCAAATTTGGGTAACATATTGCCTGGCACATAATAGAGGGTTAATATGTGTTTATTGACTGGAAAAAAAAAAGATTTGTCCCACCCTGAAAAATTCAGACTCCTTGGGAAAAGTATATGGAGAATTCATCCTTGACTTCTTTTAGATCAGACTTTTGGAGATCATCTAAGCAATTCTGTGTTCAGTGCTGTCTATGGGAGGGAAATGGCTTCTGAGAAGACTGACAGCTGGACAATAGAATCAGGTCACGGTTAAGGAATCATGGGACCACAGCTAGCAGGGACAAAGAGTGCATAAGCATATCTCAAAACTCACTCCTACTTCCTCTGGTCAGTGTGTGTTGATAGTACTGGTACTAACCTGTACTTCTGGTACTAATACAAAGCTAACACCTCTGCCGGGCAGGGATTTCACAGCTGGCTTCATGCCAACACTCTGGACTACTATGAAGATATGGTGAATTCATAGACCATTGGGTCTGAAAGCAGTTTTTCTTCAGGTGTGGGGTCCTGGGCAAGCCACTTAACTTCTCTAATCATTAATATCTTCACCTGTAAAATGCCTGCCTTGCAGGGTTGTTGTGGGGAAAGAGCTTCATAAACCTCAAAATGCCAGAAGAATGTGGTTATTGTTATTATAGTTGTTATTTCTCAGCCCACACAGGGTCAGGGCAGGGATTCTATAGTTTCTGGGTGAGAGTAGCAGGAGCTTTCAGAATTCAGCTAAGGGCGGGAGAATTTTTCTATTCCCACCTTTAGTTTTGGTAGCTTGCGGTAAGATTTCTTCATTTAGGGCCTGGACTTCTACTTTTAACTGGTGTGAACTACAAAGTAATTCCTCATAAACAGTAGGAATTCTAAGATGGCTAAGCCTAGGCCAGAAAAGAAGGCTTGTCTTATGCTAAGAGAGGAAGGGGAATTATCTGACTCCAGGGTTGGAGGGGGGATATGGTACAGGGGAATGGAAGAGTGAGATAGGTGGGGAGGGGTATTTGGGGATTCACAGAGTACCTTTCATGCCATAGTAGGAGAATCGTTCACAGAACTCATTCACCACGATGAAGGCAATGCTCAGTGGGTAATTAGAGCCACAGATTTTCTATGGAACAAAATGGTGGTACATTGGGGTAAGGGTGTAGTACAAATACACTTGAAATGTCTGAACCCATGGCCTTAGTCAGAAAACGTACTTTCCCATCCCCGCAAGTGATGATGAGCTCCTTGAGGGGCACCTGTTCAATCTGTTTTAGTTGTGTCTGAACCTATGACACCTGTGACCCCATTTGGGGTTTTCTTGGAATGGTTTGCCATTTCCTTCTCAACTCATTTTATAGATGAGAAAACTAAGGCAAAGTTAAGTGACTTACCCAGGGTCTGTCTAGTAATTGTCTGAGGCCAGATTCGAACTCAGGAAGAGTCTTCTGAACACCAGGCCCAGCATTCTTTTTTTTTTTTGGCTGGGCAATGGGGTTAAGTGACTTGCCCAGGGTCACACAGCTAGTAAGTACTATGTGTCTGAGGCCCGATTTGAACTCAGGTCCTCCTGAATCCAGGGCTGGTGCTCTATCCACTGTGCCACCTAGCTGCCCCCTAGGGCCAGCATTCTATCCATTATGCCAGCTAGCTTCCCTCCTTGAGGGCAGGGACTGTCTTTTGTCTCTTTTGTTACCCCCAGCACTTAGCAACTTAGCATAGTACCTGATACATAACAGATACTTAATAAATGTTTGTTGATTGAATGATTGGTGAGATGATACCCATGGTTTCCACTCCCCAGGATAAACTTGCTTGAGGTGGCAATTCTGGAATAATGGCCGTGTCTGAGTTATTTTGTACATTTTTATGTACATTGTATAGAAGCATCAAAATGCATAAAATCTCGTTGCCCAAACCTCCTGTAACTCCTACAGCAGTCCCAAGATCCTACCCTTCTTCCCAGAATATCATGGGCAATGTTTGTGGAGCTAGAGTAGAAGACTCTTGTGACAAGACCACTTATCTATGAGGATTTCTTTCCCTCTGCCACATGGGACAGGCCAGTGTTTCCCTCAAGGGTGACAAAACCTTCATCCAAGGGAGTAAAGTTCAACCTGTACCTCACTTGATACAGTTTCCTGGTAGCCTCAGTCCATATTGACCAGTGTCCAGGTTGCCCAAGGACATAAAAAGATCCATTCAGCTGAATTTGGGCAGAAGGCCAAAGCCACACAAGTTACCACGCCTTTGCCTACAGGCAAAGAGGCCAGCATCTACACAAACTAAGTGTAGTAGTATCCTAGTTGAATATCCTTTCTATGCTATGGCTAAATAAAACCTCCTTTTTAACTGTTGAATGACCTCTAAATGTTCCAACCCTTAACCTAAACTAATAGGAAGGGAAGATCTCCAAAGCTAAGGATTTCATTTTAATCTTCATCCTCCTTCATCTCTCCACAGCCTTTGACACTGTGCATCACCTTCTTCTAAGTTTTCTTGACACTGCTGTCTCTTGATTCTCCTCCCACCTGTCTGACCACTCCTGAGTTTCCTTGGCTGCATCTTCAACCCAAGGCTCTTGGTCCTCTTCTCTTCTCCCTCTAGATTAATTTGTTTGGTAATCTGACTAGCTACCATAGATTTAATTATCATTTCAATATTGATGGTTCTCAGATCTGTCCGTCCAGTTTTAATCTCTCTGCTGACTTCCAGTCTCACATCTCCAACTGTCTATTGGATATCTTGAACTGGATGTCCTATTTCTTAAATCAAACATGTTTAAAATTGAACTTATTATCTATCCCCTGCCCCTCAAAAATATCTTTTATCAGGGGCAGCTAGGTGGTGCAGTGGATAGAGCACCAGCCCTGAAGTCAGGAGGGCCTGAGTTCAAATCTGTCTTCAGACCAAACACTTGACACTTACTAGCTGTGTGACCCTGGGCAAGTCACTTAACCCCAACTGCCTCACCAAAAAACAAAACAAAAACAAAAAAAAAAACCCTCTCATCTTTCTAACTTCCCTAATAAGGGTACCAATATGCTCCTAGTCATCCAGGCTTTCAACCTATGTGTCATCCACAACTCTTCACCCTCATATCCCATACTAATCAATTTCTACCTTCATAGTATTTCATGCATATGGCCTCTTTTTTTATACCACCAATTATACTGCCATCACCCTGGTGCAAGCCCCCAACACTTCCTGCCTAAGTTATTGCATTAGTTTGATGGTTAGTCTCCCTGCCTTAAGCCTCTCCCAAGTCTATTCCACCCTCACTCAACTGTCAAATGAATCTTCCAAAAAGGACAGATCTAACAATGTCATCCCTAATCTCCTGTGGTTCCCTCCCTATCACTGTTAGAATCAGGAATAAACTCCGCTACTTTTAAAGCCCTTTCCTACTTCTCCAATCTTCTTATACCTTCCTCTCTCCCCTGCTCCCACCCCATGTACTCCAGGGTCCTGCAACACTGACCTCCCTGTGTCTGGCATCAAACATTCATCTTTGGACTCCACACATTGTCACCGACTTCCTTCAAGTCTCAGCTAAAGCTCTACCTTCCTAGCCTTCCTTCATCTTAAAGCCTTCTCTCTGAGATTATTTCCAATTCAATCATTTGTACATAGCTGTTTACATGTTGTCTTCCCCATTAGATTGTGAGTCCATGAAAGCAGGAACTGCTGCCTTTTTTTAAAATCTTTCTTTGTATCCCCTTGAGCTTAACAGAGTGCCTGGCATATGACAGACACTTAATGCTTATTGAACGACTGACCCGAATGAGGTACAATCGCTATATTGGGCATTTATAGACAGAATAGTTTAGAATTCAATTTGAGGCATAACTACAGGTAAAGACATGAGATATTATGAAGGTAGAAACTGATTATTATGGGATATGAGAGTGATGCATTGTGGATGACACATAAGTTGAGTCTAGCCATTTGCCTTTGCTTGACCAGGTTAAATTAAACCTGTCCTATATTCAGTGTCCTGTTAACCTTAGTATTATCCTAGTGGAAAGATTCTTTCTCTCTTTCTTTTCCTCTCATAAAGATCTAAACACGGGGCAGCTAGGTGGCGCAGTGGATAGAGCACCGGCCCTGGATTCAGGAGGACCTGAGTTCAAATCCAGTCTCAGCCACATAACATTTACTAGCTGTGTGATCCTGGGCAAGTCACTTTAACTCCACTGCCTAGCAAAAAAAAAAAAAGATCTAAACAGGAATTGAATTCTACTACTTAGGTGGGAGCATGAGTGAAAGAGAATTACTTATTAAGAAACCTCCTAGATTAAACCTGGTCTCTATTATCCTAAAGTTTCAGTAGTGGGCTACAAGCTATTTAGGGATAACCTCTGCATCCTTGTAGGGGAATGCTTGCAAACACAGTGACTCTCCAGTTTGAGGGACATCGTATTTTTGAAACAGGGCACGTTAAAAAAAAGACAGAAAATATTCTTAGAGGTCAGTTTAATTTTAGCGTACCAGGTTGTGCTCTCCATTGATCAAAGACTTAGTTAAGACCCATTTAACTCAGAACATGAAAACATTCTATCCACTGTGCCACCTATATATATATCCCCTAAAGTTGGGAGGACTTGAGTTCAAATCCAGCTTCAGACACTTCCTAGCTATGTGACCCTGGGCAAGTCAGGTCACCCTGTTTGTCTCAATTTGTCTTTGCCAAGAAGACCCCAAATGGGGTCACAAAAAGTAAGACATGGGGGCAGCTAGGTGGCACAGTAGATAGAGCACCAGCCCTGGAGTCAGGAGGACCCAAGTTCAAATCCGACCTCAGACATGTAACATTCACTAGCTGTGTGACTCTGGGCAAGTCACTTAACCCCAGTTGCCTCACCAAAAAAAAAAAAAAAGACACAACTGGAATGACTGAATAACTCAGAACACAAAACCACTGATATATTGCAAAATTTTATGTTCACTTTTCCTCCAAGTCTCCAAGAAAGGGAGATTTTACAACTCCAGTTGGATTTCTACTGTCCTGGATGTTAGAAGAATCATTCCCACAGTACTCAGTACAAACAGGCTGATATATTGCTGAAAAAATGAACATTTTATCCCAAATTTTGCCCATTGTCCTAACCCACCTCATCAGAGCCAGGGGCAAGGGGAGAAAAACAACCTCTGAGACAGACTACCTCTCTCCCAAAGGCAATCAGACATATCAGTGAGTCAATCAAGCAATAAACATTTATTACGTGCCTACTATATATCAGGTACTGTGTTAAGCACTGGGGATACAAAAAAGAGGCAAAAGAGAGTCCCCTCAAAGAGCTTCAGGTTAGATGGGGGAGACAAAGTGCAAACAAATTTACAAGGCAAGCTAAATACAGGATAAATAGAAAATAATTAACAGAGCAAAGACTCTGGCGGGATTTTAGTTAGGACTTAAAGGAATCCAGGGAGGTCAGTAGTCAGAGCGAAGGACGAAGACCATTCCAGGTATAGGGAACAGTCAGAGAAAATGCCAGGAGCTGAGATATGGAGTGTCTTGTCTGTGGAACAGGCAGGAGGCCAGCGTCACGGAATCAAAGAGTGCATGGTGGAGAGGAAGGTGTAAGAAGACTGGAAAGGTACGTGGGGGCTAGGTCAGAAAGGGCTTTGAATGCCAAACAGGGCATTGCCTATTTTTATCACTTTTCAAGAGCACAGGGTAGAGGCTTAATGAATGTTTGCTGTCTGAATGAATGAATGGTGAGTACCCTGAAGTTGCTTAATTTCTCTAGGCTTCAGTTTCTTCCTTTGCAAAAAGAGGACAAAAACAGGGGTCCTACCCATCAGGTCGTGGGCAGCTGAATGGGCAGTGCCCTGCCTGGAGTCAGGAAGACTCATCTTCCTGAGTTCAAATCTGGTCTTTGACCCTTACTAGCTGTTTGATCCTGGGCAAGTCAACCCTGTTTGCCTCAGTTTCCTCATCTGTCAAAAGAGCTGGAGAAGGAAATGGCAA
This sequence comes from Phascolarctos cinereus, assembly GCF_003287225.1. Lineage (NCBI taxonomy): Eukaryota > Metazoa > Chordata > Mammalia > Diprotodontia > Phascolarctidae > Phascolarctos > Phascolarctos cinereus. Next base: position 113,402,029 of record NW_027556098.1, read on the forward strand.
ACCACTCTAGTATCTTTGCCAAGAAAACCCCAAATGGGGTCAGGGAGAGTTGGCCATGATGACTTAATAACAACACTTATCAGCTTGTTATCAAAATGAAGGGAAATAAGGAAGATTAAAGAATTTTGAAAATACAAATTGGGATGGCAAGTGCAAAGCACTGTGGCTAAGTCTCCTCTCTTTCATCAGACTGGCTACTTCCCAATGACAGAGACTGTATCTTCCGACTCTTCCTGGACTTATACCCAGAGGGACTGTGAGCTGAACTGTCTCACTCTTAGGTCTTTAGGTCAGCATGCAAACAAGACTCCCCAAACTCGTTATTCTTTTCCCTTAGTAAATTCTTCCAGAACATAGAATGGAACCTTGAATTTAAGATGAAGCACAATGATTATGCCTCACCCTATTTTAAGAAAAGGCTTTGAGGTGTTAATTCCAGTCCCAGACAAAATCGATCTCCTTGCTCCTATACAGCCCATATTGGAACTGGAAGAGGCAGAAAGAACCAAGAGGGAAAGACAGAGGAGTGAGGTATCCCTGATGAGAGGCAGTACAAGCCTAACTAAAGTAGAGACTCACCCAAGCTGTTTTCTTTGGAGGGCTCGAGGGCCGGGGAAGTTCCTCTTTTGGGGAGACGAGTGCAAAGAGGGTTTCCTTGGACTCGTTTGTAGGGAAGGTATTCATGTCTAGCTCCTCAATAGCTCTCTCCTCAGGCATGTGGCTGCAGTAAGCGGCTGGGACAGTGTCCAGCTTTCTTTGAGAAGAGGGACGAGGAGGGGGGTGGGAACTGGGAAGTGGTTTCAGGAGTTAACCCTATGCGTGTCAGCTGTAGCTGTTCTGTAGCTTATAAGGCAGAGCTGGGAATTAATTGTCGGGAGACTAAACTGATTGGTTCACTGAAATGTAAGGTGGGTAAGGGGAAAGACCTGGAAACAACTGTGAAACAGCATCTTAAACGTGCACAGTACTTTATATTCTGGGAAACATTTTCATCATCATTATCGCAGCTTATTCTGATAAACAGCTGACTACACTATATCGTGCTTTCCAGTTGGGGCTTTGTTGACGCTGATAAAAACAGTGTCACGAGGAAGAATGAGGGGAAAATGTGATGGATTGATTACCAGAGGAGGAATGATAAAAAACGCTTTCGAGGAAGACTATCTTGGCAGTCTTGAACAATAGTAACAAAGCACTTTAATCATACTAGGCACTCAAATATTTGTTGCTTTAATTTGACTTAGGCAAGGAATGTATCGATTTGCAATTGCTAATACAGTGATCCCAGCACGAGGTCATGAGTACTTGGATTTAGGGGGTGCCTGTGAAAATAGGGAGGAAGGGTCAGGATAAAAGGAATGATGCAAGAAACACCAGAAGGACACTGAAATTGGGAATTGGTGCTTCCTTCCCCATCCTCCTTGGAGGATCTGGGAAAGGTGGAGTTGATGGAGTTTTCAACGAATGGTAGACATTCTTTATCTAATTGGAGACATTTGAGACTCATCACCCTCCCTTGTGAAACTTATCCATTGATCTCTTTAGGAGGGGTGTGTGTGTGTGTGTGTGTGTGTGTGTGTGTGTGTGTGTGTGTGTGTGTGTGTGTGTGTGTGTGTGTGTGTGTGTGTGTGTGTGTGTGTGTGTGTGTAGAAATGAGAGATGGCTGACCTGAATACTCTACTTAAAGAGGTTCCGAGAAAAGCCATTGGAACAAAGGACACTGCTAAGGGGTGAACTGCAAGGGCTAACGTGACATTATGGAAGAAGGAGTTTCTGTGGCTTGGTGAAGTCCAGACCCAAAGAGTCTGGGGGAGAGGCATAGGTGTAGGGAAGAAGCAAGGTTCCTTTCAGACTTTTCCCTTTCTAGACCTTAAATGACAGCATTTGCTTCTCAAAAGGGATTCACTGAGCTCTAGACCAAGACAATGAGTGGATGAGTGTAAATTGCCACAACATCTTTCCCTTTAAACGTTAATTTAGGGAACTAAGCTGTTGTTTTTGTTGTTGTTATTGCTCTTGCTGTTGCTGGGCTTTCATTCCCGAGGAGAACCAATGACATCACAGGCCGATATCTTGACTTACACGTGGATTGGATCTAAGTGAGGCAGAGTTCTTCGGCTAGATAAAAGTCAAAGACCACGGCTCTGAATGCAGTGGGTGACCTTGGCCTTTCCTAGGCCTCAGTTTATCGAGGCAACGCCCCATTCAGTGATTAAGGGCTAGAAAGCACATCGAATAGAACAGTAGGCCTGCAGTTAGTAAAACTTGAGTTCAAAACCAACCTCAGACACTGCTTGTGACACTGGGCAAGTCACTTAATCTTTGTCTGTCTCAGTTTCCCCACATATAAAATGGGGGAAATGGTAAGTATTTACCTCTTGGGTTGTTGTGATTCTTAAATTAAATAATATTTTTTAAAACACTTAGCACAGTGCCTGGAAAATAGTAAGTTTGCCTGTTTGCCTCAGTTTCCTCATCTGTCAAATGAACTGGAGAAGGAAATGGCAAACCTCTTCAATGTCTTTGCCAAGAAAACCCCAAATGGGGTCAGGGAGAATTGAGCTCAGCTGAAAATGACTGAACAACAATGTTTGTTTCCTTTCCCCTTCATTAACATACAAGAGCAGCAGATATTTGAAAGTAAAAGTGGCATAATTAAGCACCAGAACTGTTTTGTGGTTATTGGGAACATGGTCATCTGCATGATCTACAGAGATGCGAATTTAGGAAGTGTGTTGGTTAGTTACCATAAGCTATGGTGAGGGCTCTGATCTAGGGCACCTAACCCCACAGCAGGAAAGGGGTGTTAAAAAAAAAAAAAGGCTAAGCCTGAGGACAATAATCTGAGGGGATCACTCTGCCATTTTTCAAAAGGGTTTGGTATCTTCTTGGGCTGAGAATAAGAAGGAAGCCCTTGGGCATGGATTGTGAGGGAGCAAAACCTGGGAGTCATCTACTGGTCCTAGGCTGAAACTATTTTTTATTTTGGTGAGGCAATTGGGGTTAAGTGACTTGCCCAGGGTCACACAGCTAGTAAGTACTATGTGTCTGAGACCCGATTTGAACTCAGGTCCTCCTGAATCCAGGGCTGGTGCTCTATCCACTGTGCCACCTAGCTGCCCCAGCGGGTATCTTTTCTAAAACAGAATAGCGTACCTGCCGTCGCTGAGTATTTCACTGGAGCTGTGACTGGAAGCATGAAAGACCAAGATTAATGGGAGCTTTGTATCTGCATGTAGTCAGACAGCATCAGAAGCATGAATGTGAGTTGCCCCTCCCCTTGTTCCTTTGCATGCTTTTTTTATGTGAATGCTTCTCTGCTGTCAACCTCTGTGTATGCCCACTCCTTGCTCATACTCTGTGTTTATGTGGGAGGCTGCATCCCAGGTTAAGAAGAGATATTCCCAAAAGAGATCAAGGAAAGAGGAAAAAGACTCTCCCCATTCCCATACAGAAATATTTATAGCAGTTCTTTTTGTTGTGAAAAGATTTATAAACTAATGGGGTATTCGAGAAATGGAGAATGGATAAAAAAATTATGGTATATGACTAGTACATGAATATAATAGAATATTATTGCTCCATAAGAAATACCAAAAGGGATGATTTCAGAGAAACCTGTCAAGAATTGTATGAACTGATGTAGAATGAAGTAAACAGAACCAATAGAACAATTCATACAATAATAACCATATTATTTTTTAAAAAGATAAAAGAAATAAAGGAAGGTCATTGAAGCATTCTTTAAAATGTGTAGAAAGGAACAGAAGGAAGTTCAGAGAGAAATACAGCCAAGTTAAGCTTTGAAAGTAACATTGAATTACTAAAGCAAGCTAAATGTAATAGACAAATATAATCCTCTTTTTCTTTTCTACTTTCTGTACAGAAATGTTCTCTCTTTTTGGGAGGTGTTTGTTAAATTCAGAGTAAAAAAAATTTTTTTTAATAAGGCAAATATTCTGTTTCTTATGAGGCCATTTCAACAAACTGCTGAGGGGTCAATGAGCTCAAGTTTTGGGAGTGCAGATTTAAAGAATACCTTTAACCTAGGGTATTTGTGCCCTTTGGGAGCTCATTCTGAAAGCATAAATTGGAGGTAAGGTTGTCTTTACTGGAGGGGAGGGGGGAGTAATCCAGAGGAGACACCATAAGATTATATAATAAAGTCATAACGTACCATATAAATGTCAGCTAATATTACTATCTCTTCCTTTTTCCAAATTCCTTACCCCAGCTCCCAAGGGAAAGAACTCCAGTTACAAGAGTCCAGCTTGTTTTCTGACTAAAGCATTAATGATTAAGTTAGAGACCATTCCTCCCAGAATTCTTGTTCTTTCTAACTTATTTTGACTAATGTCTATGGTGTGAGCAAATGAATAGTTAGAAATTATTAGCCAAGTTAGCCAGGGTCATTGCAGATGCCCAGAAGATATGTTATGTCACTGTCCCAGGCCTGGTCCTATATCCACTAGGGAGCTGAATAGACATTTTTCTTCATTATGCTACTTCTCCCTCCAAATGAGAGATACCACGATATGGAAGCCTCAGACCAATATGAACATGTTGGCCAAGTTCTACAGGCTATCATGGAGCTGCTGTTCCCTCAGCAGTGACTCTCTATCCAATGAATCCACTGGCAAGCCTTTATTAAGTGCTTTCTTATGAGACAGACACAATGCTAACTGCTAGGGATACAAAGAAAGGGAAATAAAGCAAAAAAAATGTCCCTGTCTTCAAGGAAGGGGCAACTAGGTGGCACAGTGGATAAAGTACCCACCCTGGAGTCAGGAAGACCTGAGTTCAAATCTAGCCTCAGACATTTTCTAGTCATTTGACCCTGGGGAAAGTCATTTAATCCTGTTTGCCTCAGTTTCCTCATCTGCAAAATGAGCTGGAGAAGGAAATGACAAACCACTCCAATATCTTTGCCAAGAAAACCCCAAATAAGGTCATGAAGAGTCGGACATGACTGCAAAATGAGCAACAAGTCCTCAAGGAGTTCACATTCCCCATTCACAACATGAAAACAGCTATGCACATACAAAATACATACAGTCTGAAGGGGGAAGTAGTCCTAAAGGGAAGGCACTAGCAGTGGGGTTTGGGGGTGAGGGGATCAGATGGAAAGAAAGTAGGGAGTGGGAAAGGCCTCTTGACAAAAGGTGGGATTTAAGCTGAGTCTTGGAGGAAGCCAGGAGGTAGAGGTAGTAATAACCAATAGAGATAATAATAATTAATAATAATAGCTAACATTCATATAGTGTTTACTAGGTACCAAGTGCTAAGTACTTTACAATTATTATCTCATTTGATCCTCAAAACAACCCTGGAAGGTAGGTCCTATTATTATCCCTATTTTACAGATAAAGAAACTAAGGCAAATTAAATGACTTGCCTAGGATTGCACAGCAGTGTTTGCTGTGGGATTTAAATTGAGTTCTTCAGGCCTAATGCTTTATCCAGACACACACACACACACACACACACAGAAAGAGAGAGACAGAGAGAGAGCCTTCCAGGCCTGAAGTAGAAGTCAGTGAAAAGACACAGAGTGAAGAGACAAAGGGAAAATGGTGGGTATCATTGGACCATAAAGTTCATGGAGGGAGAAAAGTATAAGAAGACTGGGAAGGTAGGAAGGGAAGAGGTTATGAAAACCAAGCTTGAGAATATATTGGCATTGCCTTCATGCCCTCATATACAGATGAAATGACTCCCAGTTGTCAGTTCCATGTGAATTAAGCATTTCCACCCATCCTATATTATTTAGATAAGCTGCAGAGAGTGCCCCTTCTTTCAACCCCCTTCCCCAACAGGCTGGTTTTTTTTTGCCAGGACCTTGTGTTTGATGTTTAATGAGTGATAAGATTAGGGCAGAGTTTCTAAGGTAATTCACAATTTCATTTGTTATTTTAAGGACTATGACTACCTGGCTAAATGCTTGGTGAGCCACCATTGCTGCCATTCCAAGTCCCATTGGACATGGACACAAAATACCATTTTGGGCTGAGCAAAATCCCTAGTCTTACTAATTCTCTTGATCTCCTTATATTGGAGATACATCTTCTTGGCACAAACCCCCCAAAACTCAAAACAGAGTTCCTTTTCCTACCCTTCCCTATCTCAGCAAACCCTGAGGTGAAAGGAAAACCAATGCTGCTCTAGGGCCACCAGGCTTGCACTTTCTTATGCATTTCCCCACAAAGACTAATTGCCTAGATGTCCTAAAGAAATTTCTGCCTCAGGGCTCCCACAGTCCAGATTGGCTATTGCCTATCTTGGACCACTGCTGTAAGATATAGTGCTTGAGGAAAGACCAGCCATGCTTCACTCATTTCCCCACAAATAGGCCCCAGTTAAAGCAAATAATGGATCCCCTGAAGTATTCTCTTCATTTAAATTCATATTTCACATTTCCAAAGGACTGAAAACAATGACCATAATTTATACAGTTATAGCTTTGAGTAGTGTGAAGTTGAATACATATAACCACTTTAGAGGATTCACTATTCAAACTGAGATCCAGCTGTACTCTTAACCTTTTTACTCTTTACTCCCCACTTCCCCCTCTCTACCCTCCTCTCCCCCATGCAGTTCTGGAACATGAACCATGATCATTGCTGCCATTGTTCCTGGATAGAGTACATCAATCTACTCCCCTCTTTTTTTTTTTTACCTCTACTCACCATTGGTTTGTCTTTCCAGGACCAAAGTACCTTTCCTTAGCCATGGCTCCCTTTTGGGTATTTTTCCAGTAGTCTTTGCTTTTGAATTTGTATGCCTAGCCCTATGCACAGTACTTGGCAAAAGAAAGCAATAGGCTTTGTCAGTCATAATTAGAAGAGCTAGTTCCCAAAGGACTAGTGATCATGATATACATATTTTTTAGACTTAGCCAATGTGTGATTTTGAATGACTACACTTGGTAAAAGTAGGGGCTTTTATTTGAGGGGGGAGAGGAGAATTAGGGAGCAGATTTGAGGTAGCCTATAGTCAAAAGGAAGGAAGCGATACTGTCTGAAGGCCTTTACCAGTTCTGGGATTCTACTATCCACTTTCTTCAACTGAATTAATGATCTCATCTACATTATCCATCTATGTTCTCACCTTGTACTTCTAGGATCTAAGTCCCAAAGAAAAATTAGAAAATGGAAAATCAGTTGAAATAGATAAAGAGAACAGGTGAAAGAAGCATTTTCCAGATAAAAAAATATCAGTTTACCTCTGATTTGATTGGAACTTACGAACTAAAGACAATAAAAATCACAAAAAGGGAGGTCTCTCCATGAGTAGACAATGAAGGAACAATGAAGGCCATATCATTAAATTGTTGGATTACATCATTGATATGGATGGCAGGGTTACATGCCAGACATGACAGACTGGGGAGGTTACGTGCAGGGAGTGCACCAGCACTGGCATCGTCAACATAATTGCAAGGAATGACATGGCCAGGGAGAGTTCCTCTTAGTTTAGGTTCCATTTGGGGGGTGAACTGTGGCACTCACAAGTCACTGAGCATTTAACAAAGGAGGAAGTTTACTTTGCCCTAACACAACAAGAATACAGTGGTGTTGAGCTTTCCTCATGGGGGTCCCCATTGTCTCCATCTGTAAATATGTCAATGATAAGGAGCTAGAGACTAGAGTGGTCCCAGGAACCTACCAAGTATGAGAGGCCTTGACTACACATAGCTGGGATACAGTTATATCAATATGAAGGAAGCGTGATCAGAAAGATGAAGCAACACTGCCTGGTTCTTCATAACCAGAGTCCTCCTGATTGGATAGGGGGAGTCTTTGCTATGGGACTAGCCATAAACTCATGCTTAGACAGAGGGATACTGGTGGGTGCTGGAGGATACTGACCAGGAGGGTAAAGAAAGAGCCGTAGCCAGCATTTCTGTTGACTGCATAAGTTGAGCTGCTAACAGTGAGAAACTGGGCCAGGACATTCAGCTGCTAGAAAGAGACCCCAGATGTGGGCAGTCATTTGCAAAACGATGCAGCTGTTCATTAAAAAAAAAAGTACTCATCCCTTCAGGAACAATGCGATGTAGAGCAGCAAGCCCTGCCGTGAAGAAATCCCTCCTGAAAGGGATGGGGAGGGAGAGACTCCCTTTCATGCACCCATCCTATGGTCTATGACCCAGAGGCTTCAGCTCCTAATGATAAAGGAGCCATGGCACTGGAAGAAGAAAGCAAACTTGGGATAGAGATTGGGAAACTCTCAGAATGGTCAGAAAGCCCCAGATTTAGCCTCCTTTTCATTGGGAAATCTTATCTTTTTTAAAAAATTTTTTATTTTGCTAGGCAATGGGGTTAAGTGACTTGCCCAAGGTCACACAGCTAGTGTTATGTGTCTGAGGCTGAATTTGAACTCAGGTCCTCCTGACCCCAAGTCTGGAGCTCTATCCATTGCTCCACCTAGCTGTCCCCTCATTATCTGTCAAGATTGAATCCGCCTGGTATTCACATTTTATCAGTACCCTATGACTGGAAGACAAGGTGATGGGCTCCAGGACCTCTATTTAAGGAGGGGGCTCAGCAGAGTATTTCTTCCCATTTCCCACCAGTTACACTGCTTGTGGGTTTCTTTGGAGCCCTCCTTCAAGCCCCCCCCATCTTCCTCCATTAAATTGTATACAATCCTTGAGGGCAAGGACTGTTTTTATTTGTATTTGAATCCCTACCACTTAGCACAGTGCCTAGTACACACCAGGTGCAGCTGTGGGTGAAGGTGGCTGCTGAAGAAGTTCAAATAGGAACTTAAGGACTCTTGAGAGTAAATGTTCCTGAGGGTATGGAACTGGGAAGGCTGATGCTGATAAATGAAACATGATTTAGCTTTTTGACATTAAGCTGTTTATTTTTCATCTCAAAAATCAATAAGGAATTGATATTGAATCTGTAAGAGGAATGAACAAATTGTTTTCTCTGATCCATGTACTTTGGATCTTAAATTTATATACATCTATATAGTTATTATCAACCAGAATTTCAAGAATAGCAGATGGGAAATATAAAATACAATCAATAATTATTTTACTATGAATCCAGTCCTACATTAAAGCTGTGTTGTTTCCACATAACATTAGCAGAAAATTAAGAAATCAAATTACGTTTCCATTATTATCAAAATTGAGACAGCTCTCAGTCTTGAGAAATTTTATTCTTAGTGCAAAACAAATTCTCTCATTCTCATATTTAAAAAATATTTATGTTGAGGCACATTGGTTTTTTTATTCATCACTGTCACTTCCTGATTCACTCAGCTGCAAATCATTTCCTAAAATAAAAAAGAAACAGGAAAAGTTATTACATTGAAGTTTTAAAAATTCAATCAATATAGAATAAATAATATCAGGTAAAATGTGAACTTAAAGCTCATTATTTTCCATGGATATTTTCCATAATAATAACAACACTGATATTTATATGATGCTTTATATTTTACAAAGTGTTTTACATACATTATCACATTAAGAATTAGTTTGCTTACTTTAAAGTCTGAATACGTATTAGCGTTCAGATTTGCTACTGTCAAATGTTAGTTTACATATGTCACTTAATATCTATTTTTGTCATTTTAGTTCATATCACCAATGTATTGTAAAATTAAAAATAGCCTTTATGTATTACACGTTTGATTCTCTTCCTTTGGGGCTTTTTTTGAGAAATTATCAGAGAATTGAGGAAAACCTAATTTACTTGGATGATAGTTATTGATGGTGTCGTGGTTCGTGCCCAAGCGGTATTATTCTCTAGAGATCAATCTTAAGCCTGACAGGTTAGAAATGGTTCAGAAATGGGGTGCTATTATTGATCCTCATTATTATTGCCTGTGAGGTCAGGAAGGTGGCGTTGGAAAGCTACTTAATATAATTCCCTGACACATTACACATCAAGTTGTGTTAGCCAACTCTTTTAAAAAGTGCTTATACCCTTAAGAAGGCCAGTCATCATGTTTTTGTTGTTCTTGAGTTGTTTCAGTCGTGGCTGACTCTTTGTAACCTCATTTGGGGTTCTCTTGGCAAAGATGCTGGAGTGTTTTGCCATTTCCTTCTCCAGCTCATTTGACAGATGAGGAACTGAGGCAAACAGGGTTAAGTGACTTGCCCAGGGTCACATAGCTAGGAAAAGCCTTAAGGCTGGATTTGAACTCAGGTCCTCCTATCTTCAGGCCTGGCACTTTATTAACTGCACCATCTAGCTGCACCAGAATGAATAACATTCGATAATTCCATTGAAAACTACAAGTTAGTGACTCCTTCACCTCAACCTTCAACTTTTCAGGGTAAGAAAGTCAGCCAGAAGGCCATAAGGAGGAGGAAAACTTCCTCCTCACGCTAGCAAAGCCATCACAGCCTCCCAACATGACCAGAGATAGCCAGGGGCACCTGTAGCCTTCGAGGATCTAGGTCCAAAGATAATGAACAGAGGGCTTTAAACTAAAAATAAGGAAGGGAAAGGGAGAGAAATGTCTACTATGTAAATTTTTCATGCTATATACCAAAGAATAGCTACTATGTAGAAAGGACAGTAGTAGAGAAACCCAGTATATTCATAGGAGATAAAATTCCCCAAAGGAGTAGTTATTACATCCAAATGCACAAAATATGAGTATAAAATAAAATGAACTAGAGATCTTAAAACAATGAGAAAAAGTTGACCTGACAGCTATCGCTGAGACATGGAAAATGAGAGACTTGACTAAAGTGTCATTCTAGAAGGGCGTATCTCATTCAGCAGGTGTTATGTGCTAGAGAGACAGAAAGAATAAACAGATGAGGTATTCAAGAAATACTATAAGCTTGGCACAGAAGTCTTGGGGGATTACAAATTGTAAGAATTCTCTCCCTCTTCCAAAACCAAAATAGCTCATTAGTTCATGACTTGTTTTAATGATAGCATCTTTCAAAAGGTGGAGGAAACACAGTAGCAGCCACATTGTGCCATAACTGACTTCAAGAGACTTAGCTCTCCTCAGCAATGCAAAGATCTAAGACAACTCCAAAAGACTTATGATGGAAAATGATATCCACAACCAGAGAAAGAACTATGGAGTCTGAACAAGATGGAAACATACTATTTGGTCTCCTTTTCTTTCATTGTTTTGTTTTGTTTCTTATTTCTCATGGTTCCTCCCATTAGTTCTAATTCTTCTTTATATCATGACTAATGTGAAAATATGCTTAATATGAATATATAAGTAGAGCCTATATCAGATTGCACACTGTCTTGGGGAGGGGGAGAAAATTTAAAACTCAAAATCTTATGGAAGTGAATGCTGAAAACTAAAAATAAATAATTTAAAAATAAAAAAGACTAAGTTAAAGCAGTCTCAGAAGGACAAAGCTGATGATGAGATTAGGTTAATACTCTCCTCAAATTTGGGCAGGACCCCACCATACTGGGAAAGCTTAATTAAATCTAGGTGAATCCTGGCCCATTGTTCAACTACAAAAATGGTCTGGGTGGAGGTGGATCTCTTTGGCTAGACTGCCTGAGGTGGGTGTGGTCTGGGGCGGGGCAATGAGTCTCTTTATTTAAGAATGACACGATCAGTCATCCCCCCAACCCCAGACCCTCATTAGAATAAGCCTACCTCTCATTAAAATATTCCTTCTCTCATTAATTGTTAATCAATCAGAGTTGATGTCGAGAACATCTACTCTTCCAAGGGTATTTAAATGTTCAGTTGTTTCCAAGGTTTATTTCTTGGGTCACTGAACCAATGACCTCACTCTATTAATTATTTGGTAGCCATAACTAATAAATTGAGTATTAATTACCCAGAAAAACAAAAGCTGGTGAAACAATGAAAGCAATACTGCCCTATGAATCCACTCAGAATTCCTTCCCTGTCAATCACTCTTTGATCCCTCATAGACTATCCATCCATATTATCACTATTCTTTCTGGGTCGTTATCCAGTTCTACCCTCCCCTCCCAATAGGTCTTGTGGACTAATAGTTCTATTTCTTAAAAACTGTCTTTTAGATTGGACTTCTTAATCTCACCCTTCTGCCATCTCCTTACAATTACAGAAAACCTGTATAGTCCTCTCTTGAAGACACTGCATCCCAGGTTACCTTCTCCAGTACTGGATGCACTTTCTTTCAAGCACCTCAACACACTGGGCCAGAAAGAAGATTAGATATGCTTCTTTCTCTTCGTTGCCATTCCCAGGTTCTCCCTCTTCCATCTTCACTTAGCAACCTCTCTTCCTTTGAAGTTCATGACATCCAGATCCTAGCAGCTGTTATCCATCAGCTCCTGTCATTTCCCTTTCTTTCTCCTGGTTTACAGTCTTTTTCTCTATCCAATCCCTATCCTTATATACTTGGGGACTGACATGTTAATATACCCTTAAAAACCCTTCTTTCTCGGGGCAGCTAGGTGGCCCAGTGGATAGAGCACAGGCCCTGAAGTCAGGGAGGACCTGAGTTCAAATCCAGCCTCAGACCAAACACTTGACACTTACTAGCTGTATGACCCTGGGCAAGTCACTTAACCCCAACTGCCTGGGGGGGACGACCAAAAACAAACAAACAAACAAAACTCTTGCTTCTCAATTCATCAATCTCACCTCCTATAGATCTGCATTTTCATTACACCTCAACCACACACAGGAATGGTCAGAACTTTGATCTCATTATTACCTACAAATGAAGGCTTGGGACTCTTATAATGCAAAACTCTGAAATTCCTTTGACCACTACCCTTTTGTAATTTCAGCTCTCCTTATGCTTTGCCTCTCTTAAATTTATTTTCCATCTCCATTGCCATTTCTTTCTTTCTTTCTTTCTTTTTTTTTTTTTTAGGCAATTGGGGTTAAGTGACTTGCCCAGAGTCACACAGCTAGTAAGTGTCAAGTGTTTGGTCTGAGGCCGGATTTGAACTCAGGTCCTCCTGACTTCAGGGCCGGTGCTCTATCCATTGTGCCACCTAGCTGTCCCATCCATTGCCATTTCTAATCACTACATCTATCTCTGTTCCCAAACCGTTACTCTTATTTTGGCTTCATTCTCCTCCCACCAAAATCTTGACTCTTTGATTAACCCATTTAACTTTATCCATGTTTCCATTTTTGTCCCAACCCTGAATCACTCTTGCCCTTCTGTTTTTTCCATACCAGTTCATGAGCTGCTCAATACAACTCTTCTGGGTGGGTCTTCCAAAAATCTGTTGTACAATCTCAAATGGGCTCTCGTTGCTGTGCCATAGGTTCCCAAAGTGGGTGATATTTCCCCCTGGGGGCACTGGAATGATCCAGGGGGGCAGTTGTAGCCTCCAGTGTAATTGGGGGGCATTGAATAAAAATAAGGGTTAACCTAACCTAACCCCAGGAAGCTGCTGAGTAATTTTTTTTTTTGGGTGAGGCAATTGGGGTCAAGTTGTGTGGGACAACAACCCTAACTCAATTAAACTCAGAGACTTCTCAAGGTGGAAGCAAAAGTTACTCTTTATCACAATCTCGCGAGAAGGGGCATCTGCTCCTCTGTTACACTACCAGCAGGAGAGAGGCTAGGCACAGAAAGCAAGATGAGACTATATACCCTAACGCAAACAAACCTCCATCTACCACTATCCCTTATTCCCATTAGCTGGGAGGTGGGCTTACATTCTAGGCGTGAAAATCTTCCCGGAAGATAAAGAACAAGGAGACAGGGTATAGCCAATCCAAACATACATGTCCTTATTTAGCAAACTTAATGCTGATGTGGCAGTGGTGTGGTAATCAAGGCGGGGGTGGGAGTGGGGAGTGGTTAGGCCCAAATTCCCATGAGTTAGGTAATTCCTAGGAAACCGAAACTTAGGCCTGTTCAGTCTTTCAAAGCCTGTCTCTAGTTTGGAGACAGTCTCTTAATCACCACCCTGAGAAGTCTTCACAGAGGCTATGTCTCACTCAAAGTGACTTGCCCATGGTCACACAGCTAGTAAGTGTCATGTGTCTGAGGTCACATCTGAACTCAGGTCCTCCTGACTCCAAGGCCACAGCTCTATCCACTGCACCACCTAGCTGCCCCACTAATTCTTTTTTAAAGTGGGGGGTAGACAAAATAAGTTTGGGAACCTCTGCATAGAGTAATAATTTTACTGTCCTTTGATCAGCTTTCTAATGAAAGCACACACAATGGCTATTCCAAACCTCTGATAAAGTTACTCCACCACCTCCCCCCTCCTTCTGAGTAGAATAGCTTGCCTCAAAATTCACTGGAAAAATTGAGGCTGTCATGAACTTCCTTTCCTCCTCAATTCCCCAAATTCAAATCATCTAAGTATTATCCCACATCCTCTCCTTTGTTCCAGTATGAGAAGATGAGGTGGCTCTCTACCTTGCCAATACCAACCTCTCTTCTTTCAGATTTACCTTTTTTTAACTCTATAATGATATTCCACAACATTCATATACCATTATTTTAGCCACTGCCCAACTGATAAGTACTTGTACTTTTTTTCCCCAGTTCTTTGCTATTACAACAAAGTACTACTATGAATATTTTAGTATGTATTACATCTTTGTTTCTTTTTTTGGGGGGGTATGACCTGGACCTTGTACTTTCCTGGAGGTTATGACAAATTGTGAGGTTTCTGGGTCAAGAACAATTTACTCTTGGATAATTCTAAACTGAAATCTACAATGGTTGAATCACTTCACAACTTCACCAATAATGCATCAATATCCATGTCTTTCTATAGCCACTCCGATTTAACTCTTCTTATATATTATCATCTTTGACAATTTGCTTTGCATTTTTGGTGAATGCTTCCATGTGGCCATTTAATAGTTTGCCAATCTTTTTTCTTTCTTTCTTTCTTTTTTTTTTTGGTGAGGCAATCAGGGTTAAGTGACACACCCAGTGTCACACAGCTAGTGTCATGTGTTTGAGACTGGATTTGAACTCATACCCTCCTGACTCCAAGGCCAGAGCTCTATCCACTGCGCCGCCTAGCTGCCCCTGAAAATCTTTTGAGAACTGTTTGTTCATAGCCTTTGACAACTTATCCCTCTATTAGGGAATGATTCCTGGTGCATTTGTGTGAATTGCCTACATAATTTTGCTAATAGATTTATATCAGTGATGTTTGATGCAAATGTTTTTCCTTACTCTACTACTTATCTTTTAATTCTGTTTTCATTGATTTCATATGTATAGATTTTTAATATTAGTCAAAATTTACTATTTTATCTTTTATAATCTATTTTGTAATTTATTTGAGGGAGAGAGAAGAAAAGGAAGCTCTTGGCAAATACTCTCAATTTCTTTTTTGTGAAATATGAGGTAACTAACAAACAAGAGGGGTTGAAGGGGAAGGAAGTATCATGGGAGGCTTGAAGAATAATGAAAAAGTCTGGAATAATCATTGTAGGGAGATACTGAATCAAAATTAGGGAACTGTAAAAGGACTGCCTTGCTTCAATAAGGGCCCAGTTATGATTATGTAACATAAATTTGTATAGTCAACACGATTTCATGATTTCCTTTAACTTCATTCAGCAGTAAGTGAAGATGAGTGAAGGAGGAAGATAGTGGAAGTCATCCAGGATTGGGGTTTGGCAAGGTATGATCAGTAACACAAAGGGAAAAGGGATGAGAGTAGAAGATAATGTAGAGTTGCCAAGGTGTCTCGATATAGGAGGGAAGACAGTATGGGCAGTGCAGGGATGATAACCTTGAAAAGAAGTGAGAAATAGAGGGATTAGAAGTTAAGATGACACTGAAGATCAGGGTTAGGGGTTGTGAGGCATAGGGAAAGGTGGAATGATAAACAGATTATGATCAGATAAAGGCATTCTGCAGTTCATGAACATGGAAGTAAAATACTTGTGGATGATGGCAAGATCAAGGGTATGACCATCTCTGCATGTTACTGAGATGAAGTAAAGGAGTAGGTCATGGGAACTGAGCTGACGGAGAGAACAGAGAAGTTGGGGTATTTGAGGAAACATCAATATGTATGTTGAAATCTCCTAGGATGAGGATAGGGTTCGGGATGGAGAGAAAACACTGAGCCAGGTACTGAATGCATGAGGAAAGAAGGAGAATATCCTAGGGGTTGAAAGACAATGGCTACCTGATCTGGATTGAGTAATAAATTTGGATAATATGAATCTCAAAGGAAGAGACGCTGCTGAAAGATGATGATATAGAGTATCTGAATGTTCACTGGAGAGCAAAGCGTATTCTACCTCTCCTGCCGTGACAATCAGAAGGCATGAGTAAATGGAAGGATTGAGAAAGGGGGAAAAAATTAAGAAAAATTTTGTTTTCTCTGTTGCCTTTAGGATTAAATGTAAACTCCTCTGACATTCAGAGCCATTCACAATTTGATTCCAGACCCTCTTTCTAAGATGATTATACATTGTTCCCTCTAAATAAGACTAAACTCTAGCCAAACTGGCCTACTTGTTATTCCCCACGCATGTCATTCTCTTTCCCACTTTCGTGCCTTTGCAAAAGCTATTTCCTATGCCTGGAATTCTCTATTTCCTCAGTGCCATTTCTTGGAACCCTACCTTCTTCCTCTTGGCTCCCTTCAAGGATCACGTGAAATACGACTTCCTTTTAGAGGCCTTTTCTGATTCTCTCAGTTGTTAGTTCTTCTGTGCCCCTCCACCCCCACCCCACACATACCACCACTGTGTATTTGTTTCATAGACATCACATACTTACTCATCTACCAAAATGCTGTAAATCTCTAGAGCAGTGGTGTCAAATACCCTGCCTAGGCCACACTGCATCTTGCAACACTCCCTAGTGCTGCCAAAATCAAATTAAAAAGTAATTGGGAAATATTTAACAAAATAAATTTAAAAATGCATTTGAACACGATAATGTTAATAACCAAATAAAGCCAATTTGAAGCAGGAAGGGATCCTTATATACGTGGGTTTCTATTTGAGTTTGACACCACTATCCTGGAGATCAAGGACAGAATGCCTTCTGACACTGTAATTTCCACCAGTGCCTAGCATAGCAAGTGCTTAACAAATGCTTGTGGATTTACTAATTGATTCTATTCTGCATCTGATTACACTTTTTTTTTTTGGTTAGGCAATGGGGTTAAGTGACTTGCCCAGGGTCACACAGCTAGTCAGTGTTATGTGTCTGAGGCCGCATTTGAACACAGGTCCTCCTGAATCCAGGGCCAGTGCTCTATCCACTGCGCCACCTAGCTGCCCCATCTGATTACACTTAATAAATTGCTGGGGTAGAAATTCCAGAAACCTTGAATTGAACGAACCATTCTATCTTAACATTGTGATAATGGAGAGGAAAGATGTGTTTTGTTTGACAAGTACCATTCATTTTAGGAGAGCAGGTTTCAGTGGATTCAGAGAAAGGAAAGCTAGATTCCTATAAAACAAAATTTTTCAGGGGAAGCCAGCTCTCTTAAATGTTCTCCTAAAGGAAACTCTGAATACACAAAGAAAATTCCACCAGAAGGAAACAGGGGAATTATCAGATGTGTGAGCAAAGAGACCTCACCACTCTTTTCTGGATTTAAAAAAAAAAAGAGGGAAACAAGGGGTAGCAAACACAGGATGAATACACAATCATGAGATGGTCTTGTAAGAATAATGTCAAGAATGCTAAAGCTAAGCAAGGCAAGCTAAGAACAATTTGGGGTATTTTAAAGCTTGTACTGAAGAAAAGGACAAAAGCTAGGACAACTGCTTGGAGTAAACTGATCAATGATGAGATGACAGAGGAGACAGAGCTGCTCGGATCTTGTTTTGCATCTGTTTTCTATGCCAGAGAGAATAATCTTTGGACTGGACAGGACAAAATGAAAATGGCTAATAGAATATTGATGCCAAAACCAGCTGTACTCAAAGAGTTCATGTGGTACAATATTCACGGAAATATCCAGCTGAGAAATGTGGCTACCTATAGTGATGAGCTTGTAAGTCCATTAAAGAATAAATTAAAATAATTTCATAAACATTATGGTGTTATGAAGAAAAAGCCACAGTACTATATTTCTGTGAAGTCGTTGTCTGTAATTAGTACCTGGCTCTTCTAAGCAAGAATGCAAACTCTGTTTTATACTCAATTAAATGGTACTAATTAATATATAATCAACTTTTTTGATCATTCACATCTGAGTTTATCCCACAACAAGTTTTTTCAAATGTTAAGCATAGAATCTTATCATATCTATTTTCTTTTGTTTTGTTTTTTAGGCAATTGGGGTTAAGTGACTTGCCCAGGGTCACACAGCTAGTAAGTGTCAAGTGTTTGGTCTGAGGCCAGATTTGAACCCAGGTCCTCCTGACTTCAGGGCCAGCACTCTATCTACTGTGCCACCTAGCTGCCCTGAATCTTATCATATCTATAATTTGTTAATATTAACAATACTTTTGTTTACTCTAGTTCAATAGTATAGGAAAACTAAACAAATATTACCTTTCTACCTCCTCTGGGAAGGTCTGAACAAGACACAGCAGGAATTTAGATAAGCTTCCTTTTTAAGCTCATGCTCTCTATTGGTTTAAGAAATGGGGGATGGGGCAGCTAGGTGGCGCAGTGGAGAGAGCACCGGCCCTGAAGTCAGGAGGACCTGGGTTCAAATCTGGCCTCAGACCAAACACTTGATACTTACTAGCTGTGTGACCCTGGGCAAGTCACTTAACCCCAATTGCCTAAAAAAGCAAAAAAAAAAGGGGGGAGGGAGCATGGAGGAAGCTGGAGGAGAAGGCAGTAGGGGAAGCCTAGCAAGATTCTGGCTCTTTCTAAGTCAAATTCTGCCAATATAGCTTTATTATTTATGTTACTGCTAATATAAAGCTTTACTAATTTAGATACAGACAATTTGTAATTGATACCTTATTATCATGCAGGCCTTTTATAAAGAGCAATTTTGTATTACCTCATTTACTTATAAATTAAGGTAAATAGTAATAGTTACAAGGTATGCCTATAAAGTTATGAGTTCACATCTATAAGGTATATGTGAAAATCTATTTCAATGCTTTGTCATACATATTTACTTACTCTTATATTATTCAGGGAATGATGTATGTCTACCCAAGTAAACATTATAGATAACTGAAACTTACTCCTTTCACCCTAAAACTCTTTTTATTTTAACTATTTTCAAAGATAAATCTTTTCTTGGCTTTACCACACAGAATTCAGATTGGTACATGTTGTGGAAGAAGCTTTGAGGGAGCTGAGGCAAAGTTGGTAGCTGTTACTCTACCATCTTGACTCTGCCTTCTCTACATCTTTCAGCTAAGTGCAAAATGGTGAAAATGTGGTCCATTGTTGAACATTGCTTGGAAAAGCCTGCTTTTCCCCTGATACTCACATCAAAGATGCCCTTAGTCTGTGTGTAGATGTTACTCATACAGGTTTTTCTTTTTTTTCTTTCCTTTTTTTTTTCAGGCAATTGGGGTTAAGTGACTTGCCCAGGGTCACATGGCTAGTAAGTGTCAAGTGTTTGGTCTGAGACCGGAATTGAACTCAGGTCCTCCTGACTTCAGGGCCAGTGCTCATAAAGGTTTTTCATAGATGAGAAAGTAGGTATATAAGTTAGTAGTTACTCTTTTTTTTAGTATTAGTAATCAAATATGGTACAGCCACAAGACTTAGCAACAGTGACACTAAATGATCACAGGTCTTGGAACACTATATATTGAAGAGCAAAAGAACTGGGGTTGGGGCTGAAAAGATCATACACCAGCAAAGTTAAGCATAATCTTGAATTAAAAAAAAATGACATTCAATGAATTACCAGACTTTTAGAATATTGTTGCAAAAACAATAGTTTTTTAGGGGGTGGTAGTAGCTTCAAGTGCAATTGGGGGGGCATTAAATAAAAATAAGGGGGCAATGGAATAAGCATAAGGAAAGAAGAGAAGATAAGGAAACTTTTGAAAAAACATTTGTACATGTTTCTTCTGTTGTGTAACAGAGCTAAAGTCATAGTGATTACATTTATTTTCCAGATAAACACACAAAGTACAAGTTATAACCAATTGGTGGTCAAGTCCAGTGAACAGGTGTTAACAAGCAAGTGATGGCAAACAAGTGTGTCATGCATTGTTGGGAAATCCAGCACGTATCAGCAGGAATATGTGTATGATGACTTATTTATAATACAGTATTATACAGTTACATGATGCAATATTGTGTCATCAAAATTTCAATGCAAGAAAAAGCCCACAAATTTACAATAAATTACTAAATTTAAGATGATTTTCTTGAAATGATGCAAATTTCAAAAAAGTCGTTAAAGAATTAAAGAAAGTAGATTATGGGGGGAGGCATTGAGTAATTTTTTTTTAAAGGAGGCAGTACGTCAAATAAGTTTGGAAACCCCTAGTCTAGGACATCAAGAATCCAAAAGGTTAAAAAAAGACACCCCAAAACACAGGAACTGATGCTCACTGACCCTGCACTCACTCAGTACCCCTTATCCACACCTCTCATACTACCAGGATTGAGGCTGCACTAGTCGATCTAAATTCACAACACAAGTTGACATCAAAATGCACCCCTATACCCCCTCTTTCATTCCAATGCCATAGAATTCTTTGTTCTAGACTGTACAAGTTTTCTCTAGCCTCAACAGGTAGCTTGGTCATAGCCCTTTAGGAACAAAAGCCTGCCAGGGCCTGCAACTGGAAGTACCGACTCTGCAAATCTCTGAACTGTCAGTAACTCTGAAATGCTGGTACCAAGCCAGAGAACTAAGGAACAGATGGAGTGGGACAGATCCCCAGGATAGGACATGTGCATGGGGGGAGCTGTGCAGCATTCCTACCAATCCTGAAGAAAGAACACAGCATCTAGCTACGGCCAATTCTGACCACCCTAAAGTCAGTTGGGACAGAGACCGAGGCTCAATTTGGGAGGAGGTCGAGACACTTTGAGGAGTTTAGGAATTTATGGATAAATACTGAAAAATATAGGACAACGATCCAACACTTGATAAGACTGAGGACCCTGTGGAATTTGGGAAGAACACAGAACCCCCAACATATAGTTCCTGAGTGGTCCAATTTTGTGAGGGCAATTGGGGTTAAGTGACTTGCCCAGAGTCACACAGCTAGTGAGTGTTATGTGTCTGAGGCCGGATTGGAACTCAGGTCCTCCTGACTCCAGGGCCAGTGCTTATAATTTATGTCTTGCACAGCAAAAATACCGAACAGAACAGAAAATTTTGAATCTGCAATGGTAAGCCCTACCAAAGAAACAAAATAGAAAAGTATTAGAAATTGGGATTGGGAATCCAAATACACAGAAGTGAAAGACAACCTAGAAGAAGAGAAGCAAAAAACTGTAATCTTAAAAGAAAATATGCTCACTATGCAAGAAAAACAGACAGATCTCAAAGACAGGATAAACAGAGACAACTGAAGGATCACAGGGTTCCCAGAAGAACCTGACAGAATAAAAAATCTTAACACCGTAATTAAGGGAATAATAGAACTACCCAGAACTTCTCAACATAGAAAATTAAATTCTAATACGAAGAAATCACAATTTCCAGAAAAAAAATACACATGAGGCTATGCATTCCAAGATGCCTTGTTGTAAATTAATAATTCAGTTCAGAAACAAGTTCTATAAACCAACAGGGGAAAGACCTTCAAATACAAAGGAAAAGACACTCAAATAATGCAAAACTATTCCATGCCCATTAGAAAAAAGAGGGAGTAGAATAATATGTTCTGAAGAGAACTGGAGCTCGAGATGCAACCCAGGGTGACTGAAGCTGCAAATCTGAGCCTAACCATACAAGACAAAAGATAAGACATTCAATAACAAAGAAGTGATTGAAATATTTTAAAAAAGAAAACCAGAATGGAAGGAATTATTTGTCTTTCAAACACTCTAAACAACAGAAACGAAGGAGAAATGAATAAAAGCGGCAAAGACAATATGAACAACAGAGTGACAACGTAGAGACCAGTGAGAAACTTCTTTCTAAATGTACCCAAGGAGACAGGAATGAGGAAATCTAGCAGAGGTAACAGTGAAGAGCTAAACAGGAGGCATTATGGATAGAATCTGGCAAAATCTCTTGGAATGCATCCTTTGTGGGACTACATTATATGAAAGCGGGAGAGAAGAGCAAAAGGATGGGGTACAGTGAATGATACACTGGGGTCAAATCAAGGGCAAACGATGAGCAGGTGACCTTTATGATCTCAGAAAGATAAGAACCTTCAGAAGAGTGAGTAGGGGGGGGAAGACTGAAAAGGGGAAGAAAGGGAGAAGGCCCTATTTTAGAGGTGGGAGAGGGTTCTACTGATGAATGCTCCTATGAGTGAAGGGAGATGAGGCCTAGGGGATTTGGTGCCTGAAAAGTTCTAGGAGCAGGGAGTGGAGGGAGTTGGAACTCCTAGAGGCAAATGGCACCTGAAACAGTGAGAGAACATAGACCCAGGGAGCAGATTTCCAGGCGAATGTAGAATAAAAAGAAAAAAGGTCAACAAGAGAGTATATATATCAGTGAGGGGTTGGGGAAGAGATGCCCTACCATGGGGCACTGTCCCCTATGATACCTGCAATAAATGACATTGTTCTGAGAGTGAAGCACAATGGAAAAGGGGAATCCATGGGGTAAGCCCTACAAGACAGTGGCAGAAAGCACCTAAAGGACAGAATCTAGAGTGGATACCTTGGAAGCTTTGATTATATGAAGAATACAGAGAAGAGAGGAAGAGAGGAAGAGAGAGAGAGAGAGAGAGAGAGAGACAGATCAAGTATAGAGTCATGAATCAGAGAATGAGGGTTTGGAATAAACAGAAAGAGAAGATAGATAAGGAGTGAAAAAAATCACTTTTCAAAAGGGGTATAAAAAATGAAATTAAAAAAAACCTAGTGGGCAAACTAGCTGAAGAAGAAAGAGGAATTCACCTGATTGAGAGGAAAAAGATGGGGAAGAAATATATAACCAGATAAAAATCAGGAGATGAGGAATTAAAAACAAAACACTAAAGGGAAACAGGTAACAAACAAGAAGAGGGGGATCAGGGGTGAGGCAAATAGAGATAGTGGTAACAGGGCTATCTTAAAAAATACTCAAGTAAAACAACTGAAGGAATATAATATTGTGCTTATATCAGAAGAGGGGAAAATCATAATAATTCTCCCCCAATTTTAGAGACAGATGGAGAAAAATATAAACCTTTTATAACTTTAAATGTGAATGGAGTGAATAATCCAATGAAACAAAAAAGGGCAACATATTGGATAAGAAAACAAAAATCTACAATCTGTTGCTTACAAGAAACACATTTAAATATCAAAGACATACACAAAATAAAACTGAGGGAATGGGAAAAAAAATTTATGCATCAAGTATATCCAAAAAAGCAGGAGTTTTCAGACAAAACAAAAACAAATATTCAAAAACTAGGGGGGATAAAACAAGGAAATTATATTAGGCTGAAAGGGACCATAGACAACAAATGAATATCACTAATAAACTTATTTACTCCAAATGTTTTAGTATCCAAATTTGAAAAAGAAACATTATTTGAGCTCAAAAAGACAAAGACAGTAACACAATTTTCACAGGAGACTACAATATCCCTTAAACAAAAGGGAAAACATAGAACTGAACAAATTTCTGGAGAAAGTAGAGTTAAAAGACTTACGACATTTTCTAAATGGGACAGCAAAGGGATATACCTATTTCTCTGCACTACATGGAACTTTTACAAAAACCAACCAGGTTCTAGGGCACAGAGATATGCAAACAAATGTAAGAAGGAAGATACATTCATTACATCCTTTACAAATAATGCAGTAAGGGGGCAGCGAGGTGGCACAGCAGATAGAGTACAAGCCCTGGATTCAGGAGGACCTGAGTTCAAATCCAGCCTCAGACCAAATACATGACACTTATTAGCTGTTTCACCCTAGGTTGGGCAAGTCACTTAACCCCATTACCTAGCCAAAAAAACCCCCAAAAAACAAAACAACAAAAAACCCCCAAATAATGCAGTAAGAATATAAATTGGTTCAGGGATGATAAACAAAAGATATAGAGACCCAAATGGTGACTTAACAGTGAAATCTTAAATAATGAGTAGGCCCAAAGAACAAATCATAGAAACAATTAACAAATGTGTAAAAGAAAGTGACATTGATGAAACAAAATACCAAAATTTCTGAGATGCTGCTAAAGTAGTCCTTGGGAAAATCCATACATTAACAAAATAGAAAAAGAGAAGATTAATGAATTAAATATACATTTCAAATAATTAAAGAATCAAAAAAAAGTGAACCTAAAAAAAGCATAAAAGATGATATAATAAAAATTAGAGGGAAGTAGGTAAAATGGAAACCAAAGGAAAAAAGGATAAATAAAACTAAAAGCTGGCTTTTTGAGAAAAAAAAATTAATAAAATTGATAAACCTTTAGCTAATCTGATTAAAAAGCAGAGAGCAGAAAATCAAATCAATAAAATAGCAAATGAGAAAGATGAAATCAGAGCCAAACCAGAAGAAATAAAAAGAATAATCAGAGCATGTTATGCACAGTAACATGCTGAAAACAAACAAGCAAACAAAACTGAGAATACAAAAGAAATAGAGGAGTACCTTCAAAAGCATAAAGTACTCCAACTATCAGAAGAACAGATAAGAGATCTTAAATAATCTCAAAAAAGTAAATAGATCTAACTCTAAAGGAACTATAAAAGTGGGGATGGGAGAGGAACCCCTGTTTCTGATGGACTCACAGGAGAATTCTATCAAGCTTTCTTTTTTTTTTTTTACATTTTAAAATTTTGAGTTCAAAATTCTCTCCCTCTTCCCCAGCCCCTCCCCTACTCATTGACAAGGTGAGCAATGATGCTTATTATACATGCAAAGTAATGCTAAATCCATATCCTTAGCAGCCATGTTGCCCCCCCCCAAAAAAAGGCAAGAAAAATAAAGAAAGTTGGGGAAAAATGCTTCAATCTGTACTCAGAGTTCACCATTTTTCTCTCTGGAAGTGGACAGCATTTTTCATCATAAATTCCTTAGAACTGTGGATCATTGACTAACTTTGATAGACTTAGCCCTTCTCAGCAACACAAGGATCTAAGACATCTCCAAAAAAATCTCACGATGGAAAATGCTATCCACATCCAAAGAAAGAACTATGGAATTTGAATGCAGATCAAAGCATTCTATTTGTTCTTTTTTTTCCCCCTTATGTTTTGTTTCCTCTTTCTTGTGGCTCCTTCTTTTGGTTCGAATTCTTCCTTACAACATGACTAACGTGAAAATGTTTTTTAAAAAAAAAAGAACTGTGGATCATTATATTGATTGGAGTAGCTAAATCGTTCACAGTCGATTATGGTTACAAGATTGCTTTTGTGTACAATGGTCTTCTGGTTCTGCTCACTCTACTTTACATCAGTTCATATCAGTCTTCTAGTTTTTCTGAAACTATCCCTTTCATCATTCTTATATCACAACAGTATTTCATCACAATT
Organism: Phascolarctos cinereus; assembly: GCF_003287225.1. Lineage (NCBI taxonomy): Eukaryota > Metazoa > Chordata > Mammalia > Diprotodontia > Phascolarctidae > Phascolarctos > Phascolarctos cinereus. The sequence goes on from NW_027556098.1 coordinate 113,427,487, forward strand.
ATATACCACAACTCGTTTAGCAATTTACCAATTGATGGGCATTGCCTCAATTTCCAATTCCTTGTCACGATAAAAAGAGCTGTTATAAATCCTTTTGTACATATGGATCTTTCTCGTTTTTCTTTGATCTCTTTGGGATATAGGACCTAGTAGTGGTATTGCTGGGTCAAAAGGTATGCTACAGTTTCATAACTCTTTGGGCTTAGTTCCAAGTTGTACCAGTTAACTACTCCATTAACAATCCGTTCATGTACCTATTTTCCCACATCCTCTCCAACATTTGTCATTTTCCTTTTTTGTCACGTTAACCAATCTGATAGGTGTTCTATCAAAATTTTTAAAAACAGTTCATACCCATACTTCACAATCTATTTTCAAAAATGAGAAAGAGCCTTACTATGCTGTAAGAAATAGGGGCAGCTGGGTGGTGCAATGGATAGAGCATTGGCCCTGGAATCAGGAAGAACTGAGTTCAAATCCAGACACTTGACACTTACTAGCCGTGTGACCCTGGGAGAGTCACTTAACCCCATTGCCTAGCGTAAAAAATAAAAAAATAAATAAACAATACATATGATGATACAGAAATTAGTGGGTATGTGTGAACTGATGCACAGTGAGATAATTAGAGCCAAGAACACAATATACAGAGTAACTACAACAATGTAAATAGAAAGAACGACACACCAAAAAATCAAAAGTAAATGTAACAAAATTATAAAGATCAAGTGGGACTGAAATGAAAAGGTATGAGACACTCCCCAACCCTATCCCTCCATGAAGGTGAGAGATCCACAGGTGTTACACACTGTGGATGTTTTCAAACTTTCTCAATGTATTGATCTGTTTTGTTTTGTTTTTTCTCTCCAAATGAAAAAATATTATTTGTCATATGGGATGGCTCTTGGGGAATGTGGTGGGGAGGGATACATGGGATACTATGGTGATAGAAGAAACAGAAAACAGCAATAAAAATATTTTTTTAAAAATGGTGCCTTTAAAGCTCTGTTGCAATAAGATGTCTCCCATCATACATTAAGATCATCCAAGAAGGATCCAGAAAGAGTAGACAGAGTCCATCTTTATCTCACTTTGGAGATATCTTAGATAGACCCTGTGTTTTAAGTACCCCTGTTCAATCTTGCATCAATACACCTAAATCCAACATTCCATCAGGTCCCTTTCACCCCAGTTTATCAAAAGTCTTCATTCTCTTTCCATATCCATTCTTCTTTTTACCTTATCCAAACAGCTTTTCTTGTACTACCCTGGCCACCCAAAGGAGAAGCAGTGCTATCTGGTGTCTGACACCTCCAATTCCCAGTTCAGAGAGAACAGTATCTCAGGCCTGGCTTTCCTACACCTACGTCTAGCCTAATCTCTTTTCTCTTTTACTAGTGGTTCTCTAACTTCTATCAATTTATCTGTATTTTTACTAGTTTTATCTACTCCTAATTGCTTACTTATCCAATATGAATTAGCATATAGCAACATAGCTACTTAACACAGATACACAAAAAAGTAACATTTTGTCCCTCCCCAAAAAGCATGCAAGCAGATCTATATAACATAGACTTTTCACCAAAGCCATGTTAGTTTTTTACCAAAAATATCCTGGGAGATTTTCCCTTTACTCTTTTGTTTAGTGAACTTACTTAATGTATTCATCAAAAGGCCACTACCATCCTGAGATCTGTTATGCATGGTCTCCACATCAGGAATCCATTGCTGTGGTTCAGCAGATGAGGTCTGATGGCCTGGTGCACGTTTTACTGAGCTGGAATGAGAGAGTTTGTCCCCTCCGTCTTCTGAGTCACTAGAACTATCTTCACTACTGGAAGACGAAGAACTTTGGGATTCTGAAGAGCTATCAGAACTAGTCATCTGGTCCATTACACTGGCTTCTGGCTTCAGTTCTAAAAATAAAATAAGAAATGAATCAACAAATTGAAATTGAGAGCTAATGAAAGCTTAAAGGTGGTAGTTATGAAACTACTGATGAAAAATGGGTAAGATTATCCATTAATAGGATATGAGGTATTACATAAACAAAAGTCACTTTTTAATACTCATTAGGAAAATCAAATTATAAACTAACATGGCACATGGCAATACAGAAATCTATATTCCTCAGAGCATAAATGTGTGCTTACATTACAATATCAACTCATCTTATATAAAACATAATGAATAATCTGAAAAACAGATATAAAGATGTACTTAAAAACTGAGGATAAATTATTTTCAGTAAAGCAAGCCAGCTTTATTTTTTATTTTTTAACAATGTTACCCTAGTTCTGCTCAATTAACTTTGGATCAGTTCATACAAATCTTCCCAGGTTTTTTCTGAAATCAAACCCTTCATCACTTCTTATGGCAAGAGTATTCCAACACGATCATATACCACAACTTGTTCAGCCACTCCCCAGTGGATGGGCATCAACAGGAGATATATTTTACCCTAGTTTCTTTGTTATATGTATATATGTTTAACTCTAAAACTAAAGCTTGAGAACAGTGACTATCTTTCAATTCTTTTACTCTTCACAAAGGACTTAGGACACTGTTTAATAAGTCCAGCAGAGACCAAACATCCATAAAATATGAGGGCAGGAAGAGATCTTGGGAGAACATCCCTTCATTTTTCATCTACTGAACTGAATGAACCCTGGAGTGATGAAGCACTCACATGTGGTCAAAAAGCTAGGTCATGACAGAGGAAGAACAATTCCGAGTTGAAGGCTCTTTGCACTAGGCCATTCTGCCCCAAGAATATTTCTTAAACATATCCCTAAAAATATGCTAAAATCACACAAAATTTCCCCCTAGTGAAAAATTCCCACTAGAACTCCCTCTGTTATTGTCAGATAGATACTGCCTTAGCAATGACAGAACCATAGTATGAATGAAGCAGAAAATAATTCAGTCAAAGCTACAGGGAGAGGACAAGATTTAACAGGAAACTCTTGATGGGAAAAAAATGAAACTAAAAGTAAAGTGACATTCAGAGCAGACAACTTCTTTTTTGGTGTTATAATCCCACGGGAAACAAAGTAAAGATTAGGATGCTTTCAGAAAAACCTTAAAGACTTTCATGAACTGATGCAAAGTGAAGTGAGCAGAACCAGGAGAACACTGTACACAGTAACAGCAATATCGTATGATGATCAACTGTGAATGACTTAGCTATTCTCAGCAATACAATGATCCAAAACAATTCCAAAACCCTCATGATAAAAAATTTTATCCACCTCCAGAGAAAGAGCTAATGGAGTCTGAATGCAGATTGGAGCATGATATTTTTCACTTTCTTTTTTTTTCCATTTTTTTGGTCTGTGTTTTCTTTAAAAACACAACTAATGTGGAAATATGTTTTGCATGATTTCATATGTATAACCTAAGTCAAATTGTTTATCACCTCAGGAAAGGGGGAGAGGATGGAGGAAGAGAGAGAATTTGAAACTCAAAATTTTAAAAAATGAATGTTAAAAATTATTTTTGCATGCAACTGGAAAAAATAAAATGTTATTTTTAAAAAGAGGGATTGGTGTTAACTAAGTAACAAAATTCTGATACTACAATCAGATGATCTTAATAAGGAAGGAAAGAAATCATTGTGACTGAATAAGAAGCCCCTGAGCCCTTAAGGTCTTCCTGGTCTAAGTCATCCGCAGGTAAAACGTAAAGAAATCTGGTAATATTTACTAGTTGGGGCATTTTACTGTGTTCAACTTTATTTGTAATATTTTAAGAAGGATATGGGTAGCTAGGTGGCTCAGTGGAGAGAGTACCGGCCCTGGATTCAGGAGGACCAGAACTCAAATCCAGCCTCAGACACATAACACTTACTAGCTGTATGACCCTGGGCAAGTCACTTAACCCCATTGCCTAGCCAAAAAAAAAAAGAAGGATACTGACTAAGGAGACAGGAAAAATTTAGCTCGTTATAAAAGAAGAACTTTCTAATCATTAGATTTGTTCAAATTTGAAATGGGCTCTTATTAAGGTTAAATTTACCATCCTGTAAATATTCACATCTGAGGTTAGATGACCACCTGGAAGGGACACTGGAAAAGGGACTTCTGCATTGGGTTGGAGATTGTGTATATAAAAGGAACAAATCAGCCATAATTATATACGGACCCAACCACTATATGTGCAAAAAGAAACTTCTATTGCTTATTTTTTTGTAAAAAGAGACCTTGCACTGAACTTTGAGAAATCTCTTAGCATCCTTAAACAAACCTATCCAAGAAAGCAAATAGCAAGAGACTCTTAATTATTATCCTTGAGCTACAAATGTGTCCTAAAAGATAAAACCTCATTGTTCTTTTCAAAAAATATAGAGAACCTATTAAAGCAAGTCATCAAAAATGGCAACCAGGAACCAAAGAATCATGACAAGGAGGTGGTCCAAATAACTGATTTTTTTCTCCCTCTGACTACCATTTTAGGTGGGGAACTGATGGAATGAGATTGAAAGCAGGAACTCACAAGGGAGACTTATGGTTAGACAAGAGAGAATGGAAAGTGAGCAGAGCCAAGAAACTAAGACATGAAGACTACAACAATGTAAATAAAAAGAAAACTACACAAACATACACACAAGCAATATTGAATATTGGTAAAAAAAAAAAGCAGAAATATGACTCAAAAGAAATTGAAAGAAGTGAGACAACACTTTCAGCCCACCATTTTGCCGAGGTGGGAGGTCCATAACTGTAGCACACTATACATATTTTGGGGCTTTTCTGGTGTATTGATCATAGCATTTTTTTTTTTAGGCAATTGGGGTTGACTTGCCCAGGGTCACACAGCTAATAAGTATCTGAGGCTGGATTTGAACTCAGATCCTCCTGACTCCAGGGCTGGTGTGCTATCCACTGCACCACCTAGCTGCCCCTCCTCTTTTAATTATTTCCTACTGATCCTGTATATAGCTTACTTTGTATGTATTTGTTTGCATGTTGTCTCCTCAATTAGACTGGCCATTTAGCTTTAGGTTAGTTTAGATTAGATTGTCCTTCGAGGGAAGGAGATGTCTCTAGTTTTTTTGTATCCCCAGTGCTTAGAAGAATGTTTAGCACATAGTAGGCATTTAATGCTTGTTGATTGATTGAATATCCAGTTTTCTAGACTCTAAACCATGTTTTGCTCAAAATTCCAAAATGGCACCTATGATCATTCTGTATCTTATGAGCTGAGTACAAGAAGAGGAATCATACTCCAACCTCAAATATCAGGGTACAGTTATATATTTATATATATTTGTATTTATGCAACCATGTTACTCTATATGCGAAAAAAAGCACACCTTCTATAAATTCAAGATTTTGCTTATCTTCCAATAGGTTGGTTTGATCTACCGTTTCATCAAGGTCTTTTCCCTGTCTTGACTTCAAGTACAGAGCAAGCTGAAATACCCAGGTTAGGGGCAATGAAAGAAAGAGAGGCAGTAGAAATAGTTAAGGAAATAGTTAAAAACAACAACAACACTTTTCAGCTTCATCCTCCTTGGTAACAGGAAGGCTCATCATAGCCAACCCTGGGGATAAGAGGCAGAGATAAGAAAAATTTCTCAGTCTCTTCCACTTGGCTCCCCGACTTTGTCTTGACGCCTGGGTCAGGTACAATTCAAGCAACCAAACTTGTTAGTATAATTGTTTTTGTTGCCATTGCTCTTGATAAATCCAAAATTCAGGATCCCTAGTGGAACTAAAAGCTGAGTTCTGTAAGCCTTTCCAAGAGAGCTTTGAGTCTAACCAGGAGTTTGGTCCCTCATGCCAAATGAGAAAGAGTAAAGGGAGGGCAGAACATCACCATTTTCTGAGACCAGGGAAGAAGCAGTTGCTAAATACTTTGGGCTCACTGCCAAGCAAAGCAAAGGACATAAGCTGGAGAAAAGCGAAAGAAACGTTTTCCTGCTTCTGGTCAACAGGACTGCTAATGGGGCAGCTAGGTGGCGCAGTGGATACAGCACTGGCCCTGGTGTCAGGAGGACCTGAGTTCAAATTTGTACTCAGACCAGACACCTGACACTTTCTAGCTGTGTGACCTTGGGCAAGTCACCTAACCCCAATCGCCTAAACACAAAACAAAACCAAGACTGCTAATACCCCAAAGAGAGAGATGAAACACTCTTTTGCTGACAGCTGAGAAGAGGGCAACATTTGAAAAATCTGTGCACTGCTGTGGTCTATTTGTTCTTGACTGAGACTATATCCCATTTCTCTATTATGCCCTCCTAGTGAGTGACATCTTACTCATCTTCAGCCTTGAAATGGATCCAGAACCCAGATGAGATGTTCTCCAAACAAGGGATGTGTAATCAGCATTAGTTCTTGAAAAAAAGGATACTGCACATTTTTCCATCTTTGTACACAATCACATGTTCTCTCTCATACCCACAATAGTTTGGGGACAAGAAAACTGGGCTGGCTTAGTTGTACATCAAATAATATACCTTAAAATCTACACCTAACATAATTCTATCCTGACTGGGAAAAAAATAAGCGAGGACCCTGAACAGAGTTAAATTAAATTAAATTAAATAAGCACAAGTCCTACAATCTTAAAGTCAAAACTAAAATTTTTACTTGAAATATTCACAAACACACAATTATACATTATGTGATTCAGTTTTACCTCTCTCAATATCATCCATAGGAGACTCTGGAGACATTTTTTCTTTTGGTGGAGAATGTTTCACATTGTTTGATGTTTTAACTGCATTTCTCATTTGTTGTTGCTGCTGCTCAAGTCGAGACTGAATTTTACTGCTTCCTTCAGCTCTGCAAGTATTAACAATTCCAATGTAATATGACTCTTATGATGTTAATATAATTAAACACTATGTTCTTCCCCTAGAGGTTTTGAATACTGTATTCAAATTAGACATTAAAAGTAAAAATTAAAATTATAAAAATAAAAGATGAAGAATGCTCTGTCAAAATTTCTATTAAAATTAAGCTCCTTAGGTATTTCAGTATCTAGAAGTCTAGGGAAGAGAGAGAAATACTAGATTGGGGGAAGGGGAGAGAACCTACCCCTAAAGGGATAAGCATTTATTAAGCACCTACTACATGCCAGGCACTGTGCTAAGCACTTTTCCAAATATTACCTCATTTGATCCTCACAACAATCCTGTGAATTAAGTGTTATTATTATCCCCACTTTATAGTTAAGGAATCTGAGTAAGACAGAGGTTAAATTATTTGCCCAGAGCATACAGCTGGTAAGTGTCTGAAGTCAGATGTGACCTCAGATCTTCCTGTCCAATGAGATAATATTTGTAAAGTGCTTTGCACATTACTGGGCACATAGGTGCTATATAAATGGTTATTTTCTTCCCCTTCTTTTCCCTGCTTCCTGATTACAGATCCAGCATCCTGTCCACGATATCACTTAGTTGCCAGCATCTTCCTTATTGGAAGATGACCTTGTGAACTTCAGAGGGTTAAAGGATTTGGACATTCTAAGCCTAGCAGTGTCCCTGGTACAATGGTGATTGACTGCAATGACTTTCCTGGGTGCCAAGGACAAATTACACACACTGAGGAAAGGCAGCTTCAACACTAAAAGGAGCCTAGCAGAAAGCTCCACCATGCCTATGAGGAGCTTCATATGTGCCTTCCCTCTGCTGATTATCTCCAATTTATCCTTTACATGTCTTGGCCATAAATAGTTGTTTTCATGTGTCTCCTCCATTAGATGATGAGCTCCTTGAAAGTAGGGTCTTTTGCCTTTCTATGAATCCCCCACATAGTAGCTGGCACACAGTAGGAGCTTAACAAATGCTGAGTGACTCCAAGAAGGGGAGAAAAATAATTCTAGTAACCAGGAGCTGTTAGTCATCCCTTCGCCACATGTTCCCTATACGACACAGGCCACTTTCCTCTGGACTTTGTGAACGAATGTTATGAATGCAATGAGCCAGGGCATGACCTTGTGAGCTTAAAAAGATTGGAAGAGTCACTGGAGGTGCAGAAATTGGAGTCCATGCCAGAAAACACTGGCAGCTGAGCCCATGCTCCTGCAGAGGTCCTGAGGAGCTACCTGCTTGACCTAGCCCAGCAATGGATCAACCAGGAAGCTTAGGTGCTGTACCCTACTAGGAATGGAGCAAATCTGCTCATCACCTTTGTTGAATTATCAGATGAACTTGGTGGGGTCAGATGCTTCACAGCGACCATATTAAATCTGAGCCCACTCTCTCTACTCCCATCAAGGTGGGAAAGGGGAGAATAGCCCTGGTTCAAGACGATGCTATATCTCCTCAGCAAATATCCCTTGGTAAAGTCTAATTGATGTCAATTGGTTAAATGATATGGGGGCAAAAATCACTAGGGATTGATACTTGGCAGAACACATTGCAACGGGGTCTTGAGCTAAGAGCTTTCTTTCTAACAGAAGAACCCTCACAGTGGTATCCACAGGACCTGGAGAACCCTGAGGAAAGAGATGTAGCCAGCCATGCTTTAGGAACCTGACCTGCTGATATTAAGTCCAGAGACTATCCTGGTTATACCTATTTATGATATTTCTCCTGATAGAACGAAAGCTCTTGGATGGCAGAAATTGTTTCATATTTTGTCTTAGCATCTTGCACAGTGCCTTACATGTAGTAGGCACATAATAAATTCTGGTTGACCGACTGAAAGAAAATTCAGCTGTTTGTTGATTTTCCATCCAGATCTTTAAGTGAATCCATATTTTTGGTGTATCAACAAAAGTGGTTAATAGAATCTGTTAAGAGAAAGATTTTTAAAGACTGATAACAGAGTTAACCTTGACTCTTTCCTTCCCCCAAATTATTAAATTTAGTTAGTCACTAATTTCTTCCATTGCAGTATTCTCCCACACATATTCATTCTTTTTCATTTCCATTGCTGATACTCTAATATAGCCTTTCATCACCTTGAAGCTAGGTGGTCCAGTAGAGAGAGCCCTGGGTTCCAGCCAGGAAGACCTAAATTCAAATCCAGCCTCAGACACTTACTAGCTGTGTGACCCTGAGCAAATCATTTAACTTCCGTATTCCTCAGTTTTCTCATCTGTAAAATGGGAACAATAATAATAGCACCTATATTGTTGTGAGGATCAAATGAAATATTTGTTTGTTTGTTTTTGGCAAATGAGATAATATTTATAAAGCACTTAGTGTCTGGCACTATCAGAGGAACAGGAACAAAGCTCAGCCCAAGTGCTACTTCTTACATGGGGTCTTTCCTATTATGCCCCCACAGTCTCTCTCCTCCCTTTTTATTTACTTCTGTATATACATGTTTTCTGAACTGCATATAGCAAGTACTATATAACTGTTAACTATTAACTGCTATCATAGCTTGATAACTGCCATAATTTCCTATCCAGTTCCCTTCCTACAATCTACCTCACAAGCTATCGTCTGAGCAATCATTTCTGGCACACTGCTTTTGAACGTCTTACTCTACTCAAACAAATTTACTAGCTCTCACTGAAGATGCTAAGCTAATAATTTTAGAGCTGGAAGGGAACTAAGATGACAACCAGTCCAATCTCCTCACTTTGTAGATAAGGAAACAGGGCCAGAGAGGTTAGGCAACTTGCCCAAAGCTCTACACAGAGTAAGCGGCAGAGCTGGGATTCAAACCTAGGGCCTCTGATGTCAAATCCAGGAATCTTCCCATTTCATCATGCTCCCCACTACCTACAGGATCAAATCCAAACTCCTCAGAGCAGCCTATAAGGGACTCCACAAAGTGTTCTCTCCCTGAATGGAAGAAATATCCCAAGGAGAAAACGCAGAAGAAAGACTGGAGAAACCATCCTCCTTCACTCCTCACAATCCATCAGTTGCCGAGTATTATCAATCTCACTATGACACCACCCCTTCTCTCCGCTCACATATCCACCAGCCTACTTCACGTCCTCATTATCTCTTGTCTGGACCATTTCAACAGCCTCCAAACTGGTCTCCTTGCCTCAAGTCACTTCCCTCTCTAGTCTCTTCCGCACAGCTAACAAATGGATATTTATAAAGCATGAATCTGATCAGTCCACTTCCCTGTTCGATAAGTTCCAAAGGGTTCTAACTGCCTCAAGGACAAAATATAAATTCCTTTACAGTCTGGACATAGCCTACCTTTCCAGACTTATTATTCATTATTCCTCTTCACACACATGCTCATGCTGGACAACATGCTGGCTCTCATATGACCTTCCACCTCTCATATCTATGTTTTTGGTGCAGCCTGTCCCCCATGCCTGGAATGCACTCCCCCTCCTTGATTTTTTGCCTCTTTGAATTCTGGTTTTCTTCAAAGCTCAGCTCAGATGCTACTTCCTACATGGGGTCTTCACTATTACACCCCCAGTTGCTAGTGACTCTCCCCTCCAAAAAAAGTAACTTTATATTTTTCTGGCATTTTTACTCACTTCTGTGTGTACACGTTGTTTCCCAAATTGCATGTAAGTTACTTGACAGCAGACTGTTTTTGTTTTCATGTCTCTAAAGCACAGTGCCTGGCACACAGTAGGCATTTAATAAATGCTTGTTGGTTGAACCACACTTAATAAAAGCTTATTGAATAAATGACTGATTGAATCCAAACTAGTCAAGAGGTTCATTGCATCACAGAATTTTGGAGTTCTAATGTAGCTTACAGAGGCTCTAGTCCAATACCTGAAACATACAGATTAAGGAACTAAAGGTTAAAAGAACTGCCAAAGGTTGCAAGGTAAGTGACTATCCAATTTGGGATCCAAACCCTGTTCCTCAGACTCAGAATTCACTATTCTTTTTTTGTTTTTGTTGTTGTTGGGGTTTTTTGGCAAGGCAATCGGGGTTAAGTGACTTGCCCAGGGTCACACAGCTAGTAATTGTCAAGTATCTGGTGTGAGCCCAGATTTGAACTCAGGTCCTCCTGACTCCAGGGCCGGTGCTCTATCTACTGCGCCACCTAGATACCCCTAAGAATTCACTATTCTTTCTAGTATACTAGGAAGAATGCGACACTAACGAGGAAGAAAAAAATGGGCATGAGATTTCCAGGAGAAAGGGGATCTAGACCTTTTAAAGCGGAAGTAGCTTCCTATTTCCATGAGAATCTAAAAAGGTGTCAGTAGTAAATATATCAATTTTGGGATTTAGATAGAAGATGTAATGTGGTGTCTGACAACTCCCTAATGAAGTGTATGAAAGTGGCTGTATGTCAACCTGACACAACCAATTAAGCACTATAGCGTCTTCCTTGGAAAATGTTAAGTCTATTGAAATTTGACAAACTCAATGACTACTACTACACTTACAGAGATCATGGAGAAATGACTGATTCTACATGAAGGAACCTGAAAGCATCTCTAAATATTATGAAATGCTGAGGAGGAAACAGAAGAACCTGAAGCATAAGCAGTGTTTTCATTTTCACTAGTGATTGAATATAAGGACTTTATTAGAGGAAGACAAATATAGGAAGAGTTGGCTAAGAAGATTATGTCAGCACAGGACTTGGCTTTTTGGACAATGATTTAATATAATAGACTCTATGCTGAGGATGGAGTCCATCCAATGAGGACAGAACAGAATGTCCAAGTGTCCAACAAGATGTTGATCTAATGAAGAGGGCATTAAACTGAAAGTAGAAAAAAAAATTAAAAAACAAATAAACAAAAAACTACTGCCCAGATATAACTATTGCCTAGATACCTTAGAGAAGGAGTTCTTAACCTTTTTTGTGTGTCATAAACCCCTTTGCCAGTCTGGTGAAGCCCTTCTCAGAATGTTTTTAAATTTATAAAATTTTATAAAATTAGGGAGAAAAGAAAAGTAGCAGAAGCCCAGTGACTCACAGGAGTCAACTAGGGTGAGGGGCAAAAACCATTATTTGTGGCCTCAGATGTCTCTGTGCTAATGCACCGAGTATGAGTATCCAGGTTCATCACAACTGCTGTGGGACTTGAAAGCTTTCACAAAAGAGAGGCTAGAAATGCTATAAATGTATAAGTCTTCATTCTAAGACATATCCTAATGCACACAAGAAAAGGCATTAGGCCTAACTTGAAACACTCAGTGACTGAGGCATAGGACAGTAGAGACAACTGAAAAAGGATTCAGAGCCAGGTCTCAGTAACCCAAGAGGGTAAGAATGTAATTGAGTCTCAGCTGATGTGGGGAAGGACACAACTGGACCCAGGGCTGGATATGATAATCTACGACAGCAAGAGGACAAATGGGGTCAATAATGGTTCTACCAAACTCTCATCACTCCTAGTTCAATATGATATCGGATACGTGGGCTCCCTTCTCCAGGCCAAGGCAGCTCATGTGGACAAAGGCCATTGGGATTTTAGTGGTAAAAAGATCTATAGTGGGTGTGTCTGATTGGTTTCTCACCTCTAATGTCACAGGCAGAAAGATGCTAAAGTGATACAGCAGAAGTCATCTCCTGGCCATGGAGTCACAGAGCTTGGAAGCTCTGTGGAACTAGCATGGAACTTCCATTCTTCAATAATGGAGGATTCCAAGAAAGATGATAGAGGGGTGCCAGACAAGAAGAAAGAGTGGTGAGTAAAGCAGAATCAGCCTATCACAGAAGAAGCGAACCTTCCTTCCCTTCCATCAAAAAATACAACTAAGGCATTTTTTAGACTACAAAATGCATAAGAAAGTCAACTAGAAATCTTAATATAAGGAAGTAAATATGGCCTCATAAGTTGGTAGGATGCAACTCACGACAGGATGGGGTATGCCTTCAAATAGAATAGAATAGGATGATAATGGGAAGATTTACCTTGTTGAAAATAAAGATATTAAGTAAAAGGGACAGAGGAGTAGTGGCATCATATATCAAGAAGACATACTTGTATGGAAATTCACAAACCTGAGGGGGAAAAGCATGCAAGTACAAAAGGAAGGAGACACTGAAGTGATAACGTGGTGAGAATATGCTACAGATGGACCAGCCAAATGGAGGAAATATGAGATTTTTATAAACTTTTTTATTAATGCTTTTTTCTTTTAAATAACAACTCAGTTTTCATTCCAATCATGCACTGTCCCCTCCCAACACACACACACACACACACACACACATACACACACACACACATATGAATCTTCCCTTATAATGAAATACATTTAAGTAAGATGAAATATTTTGGTCGTGTCTGACAATATATGACTCATTATGCACCTAGTTCACCACCTCTTTGCCAGAAACATGCTTCCCTGGTTAGTCCTCTGAAATCATGACTGGACCCTGTATTGATATCGTGGTCATTGTGTAAACTGTTCTCTTGGCTCTGCATGCTTCTGATGAGTGAGATTTTTAAAGAGACTAATCTGGCTAGAAGGAACTCACTGACAAACTAAGATTCTTAAAAGTTACAAAAGACAGGGCAGCTAGGTGGTGCAGTGGATAGAGCACCGGCCCTGAAGTCAGGAGGACCTCAGTTCAAATCCGGCCTCAGACCAAACACTTGAAATGTACTAGCTGTGTGACCTTGGGCAAGTCACTTAATCCTATTGCCTCAGTAAAAAAAAAAGTTACAAAAGATAAAAGGGCAAGTAAATGAGTACAGATACAAAAGACTGGTAGAGTCCTCTAACGATAATGTTAGGAAGACTCAAATCCAGAATGAACTGAGACTTGGGAAAAATGCCAAGGACAGAAAAATAATGATTGATACACACACATGCACGGATGGAAGGATGGATGGATGGATGGATGGATGGATGGATGGATGAATGAATGTAAAGGCCAAAAGGAGGACACAGAGAAGGGACTACTGCTTGGGGTAGAAAGAATGATAACAGAGAAAGTAGAAACACAAAGTTCCTATTTTGCTTCTGTTTTTTCTCCCAGAGGAAACAATTTTTAGAAAAAGAAGGATAAAAGATGGTTATTAGGGAATTTAAACCTAAGTGAGGTTATTATAAAAAGGACACCAATGGATACAAAAAAATGAAAATCTCAAATGGGTGGGTCAAAATAAATCATAGACACTATTAAAAATTATATTAAAGAAATTTATAGGTGATATAACAAAATATGGGACAGCAATAATTCACATTTACATAACAATTTAAAGTTCTGTATACAGCTAAAGAAATCTTAGAGGCACCTTTATATCTTGACATGGAGCTAAAAATTAGAAAACAAATCAATGATCCAAAAAGAAGCCCCAAAGAAGAAATCTTAAAAACCAAAATTAAGGGCTGCAGAACAGAAAATTTAACAAACACACAATAAACAAAACAAGATTTTGGGAGGGAAAAATTAATAGAGGGTGGAACTAAGACAGCAGAGTAGTAGAAAGCAGTGCAGTGAGCTCTGTTCCACAAACTTCTTCAAACAGATCTAGAAAATACACCAAATGAAACCACAGCAACAACAACAGCATGAAACGTAGGTTGGTTTTTCTATTAAAAAATACCTCCAGGAATACCCCTATACTCTCTATCTATGTAGGATGAAGGATTTAGTACAAGCATGGAAGAAATGCTTAAAAGGGAAAATGAAAAGGGAAAGGAACGTCATGAAGAAGGAAAGTAAGAAGAAAGATGACTATACCTTCGGAGCGGTGAAATATTACAAGGATTTTTCCCACAGAGGGAAAAACAGGTAGAACATGGTCTACTAACTTTTGAAAAGGTAGTTTCTGCTCCAAGGAATAATAAGAATCCACAACAAATTCCACATGTCAGTAAGTCAGTCAGTAAGTGTTTATTAGGTGCCCACTTTGTGTCAAACACTGTCCCAAGCACAGTGGATGCAAAGAAAGGCAAATGTTAGTCCCTACTCTCAAGGAGGTCACAGTCTAATGTAGAAGTCATCTGCTAATAATCAGAGGTCACCTATACCTATAAGTAACATGACAAAGCACCAATCAAGCCTACAACTGCTGCTACTTCTGGTGATTCACAAAAGGAAAAAGGATCACCCAGAATGAATCTAGAATACATTGCTAGGGCTCATGAAGTCCTAAACAAGAAACTAAAGACATTACTGTCATAGACGGTGATTGCATCATTACTGTTGAATCAAAGTAAAGGCATCAGAAGGAAAAAAAAATAGTTTGGAGAAGTAAACAACAGTTGGGAAGATGGTATCTAAGAATGCAATTTAGATTTATGTTCCATGGCTTAAGATATTGGAATAATGGGTTCTTTGCCAGAGATGGAGCACATTAAACAAAGGCAGTAAAAACATTTTCATGGAAACAACAACAAACCCTGAATGCTCTGCAATTATAATAATCAAATTTGGCCCCGAAGATAAGAAAATGTGCCTCTCTCCTTGCTTTTGGGGGGAAAAGGGACATGGAGAATACAAGTGTGAAATATTGTATGCTGACTGTCAGAATTAGCCTCAGTTGATGGATTGGTTGGTTTTGTTGAAATGTCTTTTTTTCTTCCTATCCAGGTCTATCCTTAAGGAATTCAGGAGCTGGGCTCATAGTCTTCCTCTCCACCATAATCCCAGCCTTTACACAAAAGGTCTTTAATTTGGGATGCAAGGGTATTTAAAGGGGCATTAACTTATGTGTTAATGCCCCTTTAAATACCCTTGCATCCCAAATTAAACATCAGCTCCCATGGATCTTATCTTTACTTCAAACACACAGAGAAGGTCACACACCCTTAAAGAATTTTGAAATTCCTCTATCTAACTATAATCTCCAGACATTCTTATCTCTTCCTACTTGCCTCACATCTCCTAAACCCATTTTTTTTTGTTTTCGCCATGACCATGTTCCTCTGACTCTGAGTGTTCTCTGAGACATCACTGTTCATCACTTCTACTGGCTTCACTTTTCTCCCTTCCTAATCTTAACTCATTAACCAGTTCAACACCACCCTGTCCTCTCCAATCCCTTGCCCCTTTATCCTATCTTCATGCACACTCTACCAAACTCCAGTTCTTTGTTATTCCAACCCTTCCACTACTATGGGTCCTACTCACATGCTGCACAACAGTGTTAAAGAAAAAAACAGTGAAAGTCACCAACTGACTGTGCCCATTATAAATTCACATCATCTAATCTCAGCTAGGAGTTCACTACAGTAAAGCAATTCTTTTTACTAATTTACCTAATTCATTCTCTACCCCACTCCCTAGAGCAATTGTTCCAAACCTTTACTTTTCTTTTCTTTTCAAGACTCCTATATTACCCTTCCCTACAACTGAAGACCTTTCCTTACTGAGAAAATCAAGGCCATCTACCATGATCTACCTCTTTTTCCATTCTCCATATGCCACTTACCTATCCACCCCTCACCATTGCCCAAGACATTATCACTCATTCTCTCCTCATTTATTCTGGTCTCTGATGAAGAGATATACCCTCTCTTCTACAAGGCCAACCTCTCTACCTGTTCCCTTGATTCTATTCCTTCCCATTTCCTCAGGTAGATTTTCCCTACAGTCATCACCCCCATATCACTCTCTCACATTCAAGTTCTTTCCCTTCAGTGACTCCTTCCTTGATAGCTACAAGTATTCCCAGGACTCTCTCATACTTAACAGACAAAACAAAACAAAAAACTCTCAGTAACTCTACTATCCCCTCTATCTCCCTTCTCACTCTCTGGTCTAAAGTCCTAGAAAGAGTTTTCTACACTTGTCTCTACTTCTTTTCATTTCCCTTCTCAATCTTTCTCAGTACTAACATTCTATGGCTCTAGAATGCTACAGAAAAAAACAACAATATAAAATAAATACAAAAAAAAGTTTTGTAGAGCTCCTTATATTCAGTAATAATAGAGGCAGTTAAGTAGAGCAGTGAATAGAGTGCTAAACCTGGGGTGAGGAAGATGAGTTCATATCTGGCCTCATATGCTTAAGTTAAATTGCCCTGGGCAGATCTCATTTAATTTCTGTCTCTCTTAGTTTCCTCAACTGTAAAATGTGGCTAAGAATAGCACCTACCTTCCGGTGAGGATCAAATGAGATAATACTTGTAAAGCAGGGCCTAACATATAGTACAGTAAAGTCCCAGACATACAGTAGAGGCTTAATAAATGCTTCTTTCTTTTTTTCTTTCCTATATCTCATTAGTTCTACATAATAGCCCTATGACAGAGGCATGGTTACTTTAAGAGATAGGGAAACTAAGGCTGAGAAAAGTTAAGTAACCTGCCCAGAGTCACAGTAATATCTGAGGTAGGATTTGAGTTTTCCTAAATCCTAATACGCCACTCTACTCATTATACCATGTTGTCTTTCTTCATATAAATATGTAATTTACTGGCATATAAATGACTCAGATAGCATGAATGAGTTCAGAGAAACTGGAGATTTCTGTAGGCTGAAAATACTTCATGGTATAAGAAAGGGATGGTATAGGGAGTGAGTGAGTGTAAAGTAAAAAGAGTTAAGCACTAAGTCTTGGGTAATGTCTACACTTAGCAGACAAGATGAAAAAGAAGACCCATTGGAGGAGAGAGTGAAAGAGCAGTTACCGAGCTAGAAGGAGAGCTAAGGTAGTGTAGGTTTATAGAAGACAAAAGAGAAGGAAGTTTCAAGAAAGAATGGGTAGCTAACAATTTTGAATGCTACAGAGAGCTCAAAGAGAATGAGGACTGAGAAAAAAAGCTGTTGAATCGATTTGATGATTTGGGAGTCTTAAACTTTGAGAATATCATTTGAGTGGAGTGGGAAAAGAAGTCAGTTTGCCAAGGCTGTAGGCAAATCATCAGATTTGAAGTCAGAGAAATTGAGTTTGAAATTCTCGCCATTACTTGCTAGGGGTGCAACCTTGGGTTAAGTCAGTTCAGTTCTCTGGGCCCCAGTTTTTCAGCTGCAAAATGAGGTTAGACTAGATGAGCTCTAAGATACCTTCTGACTCTAAATCTATGATTTTAGGACCAAAAACAGTACTATATAGTGGTTAGAATGCTGGACTTGGAGTCAGAGGACACGAGTTGAAATCCTGCCTTACACACCAAGTCAGTTAATCTCTTTAGTCTTCGGTTGCCTCACATGTAAAATGAGAAGGCTTGACTTGAATATCACAAAGATCCCTTTCAAATCTAAATCTGTGATCTATGGTTCCTTGAAATCATCACTCAACTGAAATTGCTCTCTAAAGTTATCAAATATCTCTTGATTGACAAATTGGTTGGACTCTCCTCAATCTTTATCCTTTTTGGCCACTTGCAACATTTGACATTGCTACCATATTCTCCACCTAGATACCCTCTCTTCTCTATTTTTGGATCTCTCTCTCTCTCTCTCTCTCTCTCTCTCTCCTTTTTAGTATCTTTTGCTCAATCAGTAACAATGCCACACTTTCTGGGTGTTCTTATAAAGCTCTCTTCTGGCCTCCTCTTCTATTTCTAGCTTCTTTCAGCAACCTCAACAGTTCCCATAGACTCAATTATTATCTCTATGAAGATAAATCCAGCCCTAGCCCTTATCCTGAGTTCTCTCCCTGTATCACAGTTTATTGGATATTTTGAACTGGTTGATAGTCATCTCAAGCTTAACATGACCAAGACAGAATTCACTATGGTTCCCCTAAAATCCACCCCCTTCCAACTAAATGTGGATATAGCTTAAGACTTAGTCCTTAATTCTTTTCACTTTATATTCACTCTGTGTAAACTCATCTTTCTTCCAAATTTCCCTATTTCTTGATACTTCTAAGCACCTATGTTTGCTATCTCAGAGTCATCTTTTACTCCTTACTCTCCATTATCAAATTAGTTGCCAAATTCTTCTCAATATCTTTCACACTGTCTTTTACATCTCTCTCCATTAAATGTCTCTGATTTAGTTCAGGCCCTGATCACCTCCTAAAGCACAGATCTGACCGTGTAAGTAACTCCCCTGATCATTAAGTTCCAGTGGCTCCCTATTACCTCTACAAGTAAATAAAAACATCTCCAAAGCCTTCACTTTCTAGCTCCAGCCTACATTTCCAGACCTATATTGTAATTTCTCTTTACATTTTATGTTCTAAACAAAGTGGCTTATTTCTTGTTCTTCACACATGACATTTCATCTCTCATCTCTGTACTTTTGCCTAAAATATACTTCCTCCTCACTTCTGTCACTTAGAATGCCTAGCCTCCTTCAACACTCAGTTCAAATGCTACTTTTTATGAGGCCTTTCCTAATCTTTTGCCCTTCCTTCCTCCCCTGTCCCCCTCAGCAGCTAATCTTTTCCCCCTATCTCCATGTTACCATAAATACATTTTGTGTCTACTCCTATGTGTACATGTTATCTCTCTGTATGGTACACAAACTCCTTGAAGCAAGGGCCATTCTGTTTTTATCTTCGTCTTTGTATCCCTAGAAATAAATAATATTTGATAAATGTTTCTACATCGATTGATAGATTGTTAATGGATAGTGTGGCCATGAGTTAAACTTTAGTTGACATTCTGATACATTTCGGTTGACTAATGAGACATTTTCAGTGAGGGTGGGAGGTGAGAAGAACTGACTGAAATAAAAATGAAGTTCTAGGTGGATATTCAGAAGGATCATAAAGGCATGACAAGATTTTCTGGGACTCTACTGATCTCAAAGAACACAGCAATCCACCTGGTTGATCACACAGGCCTAACTGTTAAACCCATTGTTTAACAATGGGTTTCCATCCGTTAAACAGAAGGAAGCACAAACTTCAGGTGGCATATTCTCAGTTGGACCCCAACCTTCCAGAAAAGGTTTGGAAAGAATCAAAGAAACAGTAAAGAGAGAGGCATAAAGGTCCACCACAGAAATATAATCAGATATACAATGGTGACAAGAACTGGAGGAAAAGTGTGAGGAGGTGTGCCTTCTCCTTCCCACTCTGCCTGATACTCAACTACTTCAGTAAAAGATTAAGACACATCAAAAATCAACCACTACAGAAAATCAGTCAAATTTTTTACTTAATCCAAAGAGCACTGAAGACACCTTACTCATTTTAAGGTGAAATAATTAAAACATTCAATTTCCCCCACCATCACCAATGCTTTTTACTCTCTCATGAGAGGACATCACAAAACTAAAAAATCATTTCAGCTTTACAAATGGTTTGCGACTTAAGGTCATTAAGAAATGACCCCTAGGCCAGACATCAGAATTATGTAGAAGAGACCATAAAACTAGAAAGCATGCCAAGATATGCTTTTGGGGTGTCTCTGTTTGGCTCTAGGCTCATGGATATAAGAGTTCTACCTTGCTCTCTCTTTCGGGGTTTTCTATTATACTTCAATGTTTTGATGGATCCAAGGTCAGATTGGATCTGTTTAATTGCTGTGTCTTCTCATCTTTATCGTTTCTTATAATTTAGTGGGTTGAATTTGACTGTTGTTATAAGTAGTTGATGGTCTGGCCAGCCATAGATAATTAATTTGATATGGATTTTCCTCCTCAGTAACTCATCTTTTCCTGTCAATGTATATAGTCAATTTCATTTTTGGTGATGTTATTCAATCCTCACTATCTCCATCTTACTCTCCTCTTAAAGAAATTGTTTATGACGTACATGTTATCATTTGTCTTTCGTCCTCAAGGAGGACCATGACATCAGGGAGGACATAAGTGTATAATTTTGAGTAATACACTGGCTCTTATGTTTTTAATACCAAATCATTTTTTTCAACTTTTTTTTTTTGCCATCCTACTCTTTGTTCACCTTCACTTTAAAGCTGAAAGTGTTGAGATATACATTAATTTGATTTGGAGAATGTGACATTTGTCATAGAATTTTTCCTATTCTGTGACTCCTGTCAGTACATAAACAAATTACCTTCATGGCAATCTTTATTGTGGTCACCATAAGCATGAGATGACCAAACACCCCACAAAAAATTGAATTTAGAGAGAACAAAAGATGAAAACTACATCCAAATTAGAGCCTGAGAATAATCCTTCCATTTCATTGCAACATCCTTATGTGTTCTGGTTTAACGGATGGTGTGGCCATGAGTTAACTTTAGTTGACATTCTAATGTCAGTATTGACATGGTTCCTACCCTCCAGTAATATTTCAAATTGTTTTTTGTTGTTTAGTCATTTCAGTCATGTCTGACTCTTCATGGCTCCTTTTGGGGTTTTCTTGGCAAAGATAATGGAGTGGTTTGCTATTTCCTTCTCCAGCTCATTTTACAGAAGAGGAAACTGAGACAAAGAGGGCCAAGTGACTTGCCCAGGGTCACACGGTTAGTAAGTGTCTGAGTCCAGATTTAATCTCAGGTTTTCCTAACTCCAGACCTAGCATTCTATCCACTGTGCCATCTAGCTGCCCCAATATTTCAACTTACTGTTTAGAAATAATGATATTAATTAACAAATTGATTACATATTCACAAGAAAGAGCTAATCAATTATGCAGGGAGTCATTTCTGAATCAGCTGTCTGCATACAGTCAGACTGCTCACTAGTTAAAGCAAAGATTGACATGAACACCAAACCTGAAGAAAAGAGAAATATGAGAAAGTAAGTTGCAGTTAGGGAAGGGTATAGGGGAAAAATAGGAGACAG
This sequence comes from Phascolarctos cinereus, assembly GCF_003287225.1. Taxonomy (NCBI): domain Eukaryota; kingdom Metazoa; phylum Chordata; class Mammalia; order Diprotodontia; family Phascolarctidae; genus Phascolarctos; species Phascolarctos cinereus. The sequence goes on from NW_027556098.1 coordinate 113,448,951, forward strand.
GATGACAAATTATGTATGGCTCACCATCTTCACCATGGGAAGATCACTGATCTACTAGGGTACTAAAAAAATATTCTTGAATTATGGAACAGAGGGAACTCTGGACCATGAAAGGTAAACTTTGGCAGATCCCACCAAGGTACACAAGATTTCAAGTATAGGCCACAATCTAAGGAAGACTTATTTGTTGTCTAAGCAGGAACTTTGAAAAAATTTGGAAGAACTCATTACCATTTTGATCACAGGATGAGAAATTAATTGGCAACAACAATTCTTGATGCCCATCTTCTAAGTTATAGTTGGGCTAAGATTTGCATCAATAGAGGGAGTGATCAATCCAATAAAATTACTGACTCCTGAGGCATTGATTAATCATTATATGTATTGATCCTATGTACTAGATCCATCCTTCACATTAAAGCTTTGCTCTGTGCTTTTTCCATGACCTATAATAAATCCTAGATTCTTGATGGCTGTGGCAGCCGAAGATAAGTTCAGAAAGGTCCTAGCAAACTATAAAGCATTTGAATATAGACTGTGTGCTTTTTATTCAATGTCCAGACTATAAATTCAGAAAATCAAATCACCAGAGGGAAGGACTCCAGATGATAAATTTTCTGGCCTTGTAACTACCAGCCCAGTTGAATACTTGGTGATGAAATGAATTCAAACTTTGCCCACTTAGCACACTCTGTTTCCTGCTGATCCTAAATACCTAACCATGCTTCATTTTCACATCATATAACATCTAGCCATCCTTCCAGCCCTGCCCCACTGCTTTACTTCTTCTTCTTTTGTTTTTTTTTAGTCAACTGGGGTTAAGTGACTTGCCTAGGGTCACACAGCTAATGTCAAGTGTTTGGTCTGAGGCTGGATTCAAACTCAGGTCCTCCTGACTTCAGGACCTGTGCTCTATCCACTGTGCCACCTAGCTGTCCCCTGCCTTACTCTCTATAATCCAGGGCCTCAGTACCTAGAGAAATCAATCCTATTCATCTTTGGCACTCCTGCCCTATGTTCCAACCTAATTGTTTTTGGGAATGCTAAGAGAGTGCAAACTAGCTCACTTAGCTGACTTTACTCTCTGGAAGAGGGTAAGGAGTAGCACTACTGCTAATCCTATTCACCAGGCCATGCTTTGCCTTTACATCCAGCCAAATAACTATCCACCCAGGTCCTCTTACCACCTCCCTCCAACCCCAATCTTCTACCTTGCACTCTAGACACAGTAATATAACTGATAGCACCATTACTATTATTTCTAGAAAGGATAGGTTAGTTAACTTTATGCATCAACTTGCCATCTCTGTGACTCATCAGACAAAAACTCCCTTTCCTGGCCACCACTCCCTTATATGCACTGTCTTTCCCTATTAGAATGCATGCCTGAGTGCAAGATCTAGCTTTTTTCCCACATTTGTATCTCCAACCCTCAGCACAATGCTTAGCACACAATAAGTAATTAACAAACTTTTCTTACCCATTCACTCATCCATTATAGTATCAAAAGAATGTGATCTGTATCAATGCAGGAAACTCACACCAATGAAATCTTTAAATAATAAAGTATACTAGATAAATATACATTGGAGATATAAGGAGAACTTTATATTTAAGTTATTGGATGGTAATCATATTTTACAAACTAAAAATAAACACACATGGTCTCATAAAGGATATCTGCTCTGAAAACTACACTCTTCCTGAGATTGGGGCTGTTCCAGAAAATCTGAGACAAATGGTCTCTGTAGTTATTGGCTATTCTGCCAAGACATACTAACTGCCATAGTGAAAGGATTCTGAGTTCAAAATGTTTTTGGAATATGTGAGTAAAAGTTATTCAGGGAAGGAAAACTATTAATAAATTACATGTAAAATACACAAACATTCAGAAAAACAAAAAAAAGTCATTTAGTATGATGGGGAGATACAAAAAAACAAAACAAAACAAAAACTTTAGGCTCCAAAATTTGGAAATAAAACTATTTATCTATTCATAGAATAGATATATTAAAATATAATAATCCCATGATATTTTGTTTACTTTCCTTAATATTTTTTAATAAAGGACATCTATTTCTTTATTAAACCACTTACCTTGTTTTCTTTACAGTGATGTTGCTGCTGAGTTTTTCTAATCGACATTCTCCAGTATCATGGTTAATAATCAAAATACATTCTTTTAGGTAAGGTTTCTTTGAGCCTTTGAAAACAGATACTGCTGGTGTTGAACCCTATTCAAAAATTTTTAACTAGTTAATTGACATTTACTTAGAATTTGTCATCTAATTTTAGGATTAGAAATAACCTTACACATATCCCTCCTTTAATTATTTCCTATTTATCCTGTATGTAGCTTGGTTTGTATATATTTGTTTGCATGTTGTCTCCCCATTAGATTGTAAGCTCCTTGAGGACAAGGACAATCTTTCGCTTCTTTTTGTATCCTCAGTGCTTAAGCACAGTGCTTGGCACAGGGTAGGTGCTTAATGTTTATTGATCAATTGATTGATCATATCTAGTTCAATCCCTGAATTTTAAAGATGAAAAAAACTCTCAACTCTAAATGCCCAGAATTATCACCAAACTTAACTTTCATACATATGAACTTTTTGCTTTTTCTGTTTTCTTAAAATCTAGAACCCTATGGTGAAAATCCATGATGTCCATATAATTTAAATTGCAGGTAACCCAAAGGATAAAGGAGAGCTTACTGTAGGTATTAATAGGCTATAACATATTATCAACAATGACACTAATAAGTTAGGTAAAAATATCAGCAAAGAAAAAGAGTGAAGAATAACACGTTGACAGCCCCAGTGTTCATTGGTACCTACAGAATATTTAAAAACCTATAAGGAAGATTTCCAGTGTTTTGGGTAAATCTTCAATGAAGGGTATATGGGAGGACATGTTTAAGAATCTCATAGGATAGGAAGCCAAAAACGGCTTATGATCAACATTGATGGAGAGAATACACATATGGATAAAACCACCGATCCCCATCCTACCAAGTGACTTCACCAAATCATAAAAGACACAATAATTCACTTGTGTAGATGAGTGGAAATGGCTATGTCAAAATACACTTGCCATAATAATAATTACTAGCAACTATAATAGCACTATTAAAATCCAGGTTGGTAGAGTTCCTTTACTGAAAAAAATCAGAGGTCCTTGAAACATAAAACTCAAGAAGGAAAAAGAGACATGTGCAAATTATGCTACTGTGGGGGGTGGGGAAGGAGGAGGATATATTAGTACAATGCCAATTATTACCAGTAGGAAACAATATATTTAAGTTCCTTTGAATTCTTAAGCAGAATGGAATGACTTAAGAAGACAGCACAGAAGATACTTGATTTCATTCATAAGAACAAGGCAATGAAGCATTTACAAAACTTTATTTCCCTCATGTACATTCCATATGCTTAAGGTGAATTTGCTTTTTTCTCTAAATTTAGCACCATTCTAAATCTTCAACATTGGCTGCTGCCCACTTATTCTTTACAGTAGCTTAATACAAATGGAAAAATTACCCAGAGAACTCCTCTTGAACATATGGAAGTCAGGCCATGCTTCCATAATGACTTATCTCTAACTACAATATGGATCGTAGTTCTAGAACGGTGAGAACATTGTTCTAAAGCTTGTGGCAGACAACAGTTATAATTTTTAAAAATGCATTGAATTCCCCGCCAAGCTGTATCAAAGGGTAGCTGTAGAAAAGTGCTTTGACAAAGGGTGGACTAATGCTGTTGTTTTGTTGTTTCAGCCGTATCAGACTTTTTGTGAACCCATGTTTATGAGGGGTTTCTTGGCAAAGACACTGGAGTGGTATGAGATTTCCTTCTCCAGCACATTTTTCAGATGAGGGAATTGAGGAAAACAGGGTTAAGTGACTTGCCCAGGGTCACACAGCTAGTAAATATCTGAGGCCACATTTGAACTCAGGTCTTCCTTACTCCAGACACTTGATCTACTGCACCATCTAACTGCCCCAGGTGGACTAAATCTGTCTCCTTTTAAAGTGATAGTTAAGAGTCAGCTGGCTTTGGGGGACAGGGGGAAGGGAGACAGGATTTTCAAGGGCCTTTCATTAAAGGAGCTTTACAGAGTATGATATCTGATATGCAAATAGTGCTTTATACCTTCCAACACCTTTACCTCCATTATCCAGTTTGATCTTCATTATTAGCCTGGTGAGGCAGAGACAGGGCAAGTATTACCAATGATAAAGCCAAGAGGTTACAACATGGGCTTATCCAAGGTCACACAGTTCGAGTCAGAACTGGAACGCCCGTTTCCTAATGTTTAATCCAAGGTATTTTCAATTATATCAATCCTATGAAAAGGTTAACAATAATCTATTCATATTCTCTCACCTAGTATTCTCATTGTGATGGACAGTGCATATTCTGACTGGGATCAGTAGTCTGTGGCTGGGCAACACAGTGATCAAACCTGTAACATTTTTCTCACTAGCACAAATCTATAACACAACAAGTTACTGACAAGGCTGTAAACGTGGCAAAATGAACTATAGGAACATACTTGGAAGCACTGAGTAATATATAATACTACACTAATGTAAGGTAATAATGTTTAGGATAATTAAATTAGCTTCTGGGTATTATGAAATCACCAGCTAGTAGGGGAAAGCTCATTTTTTTTCCAGAAAATACAATTCCTCACATTTTTCATGGTGACTGAGGACTTTGGAAAGAGTTTATTTGAAGGGGTACTTTCATGATGGGGGAAAATGTATAGCCTATTCAAGAATATACCTTCTATTCTTTATTTCTCATGATTGCTCATGGACTAAAAAAAGCAAGGTAGATGACTAATAATTTACTAAGATGGTCTAGGTTACATATTCAAGAAGTAGAAATATGAATAAGTCTCTGATGTCTTGGCTAAACCTCTCACAAGATTTGACTCTATACTGAATTGGCTCCTACATGTCTACAACAGATCACAGTCTTGGAGTTCATATTAGAGGTTCCAACACAGAAGTTTAAACAATATTAGTTTAGCAAGTATTACGGTGAGGGTGGAACAGTAGGTAAAAGAAAGATGTGTTAAGGAGAAAGATTTTCCAGAATTATGATCTTCCAGTCTTCTGACTACATCAACATACATATCATACAAAATTATTTCTCAAAGGAGCTTATTAAACTGTTAGATTCTTGAGGGAAAGGACCATGTCTTAAATTATGGTCTATCTTCCCTAGCACTTAGTACACTGCTTAGTAAATTTATGCTATAGTGTATTCCTGGAGTTATTTTCTTATTTCCATTAAACATGGTATTTTTTAAGTGTATCTTCTTCATATACATGCGCGCGCGCACACACACACAGACATACACCAATCACATTAAACTCTCTATATGAATATATCCTAGCTCATAAAATCAAATACACTCAACAGTTTTAATGCAGATTTTTAAAGCCTCTTCTCTAGCCTCCTCCACAGCTGACACCTTGAAGATATAAATAAGAAAGAGAAAAAGAAAAAGAGATGAAGAGACAAAGGAGAGAAATGGAGAGAACTTCAGAAAGTGTAGGACAATAAAATTTTGTGTACATTTAAAGTGTGGTCATTTTTAGTTAAGAGTCAGTTTTAACTGGAGCCAATGGGCACAGTGCTGATGAAAAAGTGCTGCTTTTAGAGACAGGCAAGTCCTGTGTGATTATAGGCAAGTTACAATTTGTCTGAGACTCAGTTTTCTCCACTGTAAACTGGGGATAAGAATATGCTTATAGTATCTCTATCATGGGGCTGCTATAAGAATGTATGTAAAGCACTTTGCAAACCTTAAACACTATCACTGTCAGCTACTTAAGTAGTTAAGTCTCCTTCTAGATACTTATTCATATATTTTATTGAAAGTATTCAATTATTTTGGAAGGATAAAATAGCATTGCATATTATCATTAATCGAAATGCCATTATCATACCAGAAAATTCACGTTATATGTAAAAGGGAAAACCATCAGTGAAGTTTTTAATCCGAAAGTACAAATGACCTAGTTTTTCACAACATGCTATAAAGTCTGTTTGTGCAAATATGCTGGCTTGGCTTTAACCCTCTAAGATGGAGATTCTCCCAAAAGGACAGTACCACTCCCCAGGGTTGTACTGGAAGTCAGGACTGTATCATTCTCTGGTAGAAGTGGGATTTACCACAACAATGGGCCATTTGATGCCCTAGCAACCCTGAATGCTTTCCACTTGCAGGAGGCCTCAATCCCAGGATGGCACTTTAGGTCTGGAGGACTATATAGATTCCTGGGAACATAAGACTTAGTGGAGAAGGTGGCAGCTATTTATCTTAGCTGTTTATAGGTTCAGGAACAAATTCATTGTTGCTACTGCTGTTGAGTCAAATAAAGCATCTTCTATATTCAATATTTTATTAGCCTGAATGCTTGCCTGAGATCTGAAGGTCTTTTACACCTTTCTCCTTTGTCACAGAAATGTAGATAGAGGCTAAATTTTAATGTTTTCTGGAAAGTCGAAAAGGTTTATGATTAATGAGAATTTCCCCCAAGACTAAGTTCAATCAATACACAAAAAATGTTCAGTTCTGGGTCACGGGTTAAACTGTGCTATAGCCAGGTCTCCTCAATAGACTAATCCATTAATTTTTTTAACTGTGAATATGTAAGGAAAAAAGCCTTTTCAGTATAGGAGAGAACAGAAACACACAAGACTTTGATTCTAAATATTCTGAATAATAGGAAATGAAATAAATACCAACTCCACTGTAGTGCTAGTAGCTTTTATGCTCTTCCCTCAAGCAGTATCTAAAGCCTACTGGGTCAGCAAATGCTCAGAGTCTCATATGAAAGAAGCATAAAACATTCTCATGGGTACTTTGAGGAAAAAGGGGGAAAAAAAAACCTTGGAAACAACCTGTGTCAGTGTTTGGCTTGTCCTTGATCTCTACAGCTTTGAGTTAGAGATATTAACTCTTAAGGAAAGTGAGAATACTTTACATTGAGTGGACAATTTAGAAATATTTACTGAATGTAGTTTAGAAGAAATATTTTCAATAGAGGAATCCTTGTTCTTCTGGTGGGGACGGTAAGAGACGATCATTTGATAAAGCAATAATTCAATCTATGTCAAATCTCTCTCTCTCTCTCTCTCTCTCTCTCTCTCTCTCACACACACACACACACACACAATATTTGAAAGAATCATCCATTGTCAAGAACACAATTTGAGGCTAGTCTAGCATGGCAGTGGTTGTTACCAACTGAAGGCTTTTCAGTTGAACTTTCCTTCCTTGCACCTCACATAGCACTTTGCTTATGTATGTATTACGTATTAGAGTTATCTGAGCCTGTGCCATGTCCCCTTATTAGACTATATGCCAAACAACGGCAGAATTGGGCAATCACAGTGGGCATTTAATACATATTTGCTGAATTAAACTGAATTGAAATAAGTAGTATCATACTAATACACAAATTTCAGCATTATGTTTTCAATTTCTCCTTAGGACAACTAAGAAGGAAACACAAAGTATTTAAGACAAATATGAAGCAATAACAAAGTTTGATTTCCTTTTTTTTCTCATTGAGAAGAAGTTGAAGTAGAAAGGGATCTAAGAATAGGGTGACCCTCCCCCCACCCCACTCCCCGAAAAAAAAGAGAAAGAAAAAGAAAAAAAAAGGGAAAGTGTCATTGAAGCAGTTTTTAATGCAAAAAGAGGAGGCCAAAAGAAATCACAGACAAGCAAGACAGTTTTGAAAGTTATGTGTTAAATTTATTATACACTTAAAGAGAGAAGTGTGATGTATATAATACACAATTTCAAATACAATCCTTTTTTCTGTTTTACTGTGTATATGGATACACACATTTTAATTGCTGTTAAATTCAGAATTTTGAAAAAGAAAAAAACAAACCCTTAAATATAAGCAACCTACAGCCAATTCTTGGCTTTGCAGAATGGAACATTTTATCAAATAAATCTTCTTTAGATACTTTTCAGAAAAAGGTAAACACATTTGCAGAAGGATTTAGATGCAATTCTACCTAGCAACAATTAAATGGATTAAACTTTTAAGGATTCTTTTTAGACATCAGGTTATGTAATTTTTTCAGACTAACAGTGTGAGCTGCTAAAACTCTTAGAACTATTAAACAGTTCATATTATTCATTAGAAAGTGAACTAAAGTTTTGTATGTTTGAAATTTGTTAACCTCTCAGACTCAAAATTTTAATATTCTTTAAGCCCTAATTCGGACTATACTTTCCCATTTAAACATTCTTTTATTTTAAATGGATGACAATACTTACCTCTATATTTGGCAGTGTTATTGTCACCTGTTCACCTTTGCCAACTTCAAGATCTCCTTCACAAGAGGTATCAATAGATGCAGGTTTAAAGTCATCTAAAAATAAAATAACACTGATTTTGACAACTTATAAAAACTACTTAGTATATCAAAAGTCGAACACATTTCAGAAGTATTGAATAATTTTCTAATAACCTCAGGAATCCAAAAAAAGTTCAATACAGCTTGTTTCTCTATATGCAGTTAAGAAAAGAACTATATTTAATATTTTAAATCATTTTATCTATTTAAAGGTCAAATGTATGGTTTTGTAGATTCTAAAAAGTCACAGGAAATAATTTTACAATGTTTCTGTTGCTTAGAAAAGTTGATATGTATAATACTTTATATACATTATAAAGTCTGTAGCAAAGTCCCTATCTACAAATTGACAGATTAGTCCTTTTTAAAAATGTAGTATCCTCCTTTCTATACTTGTGCATGGCCATTTTTCACCACCTGAGAAAATCTATTTTCTCAACTGGATTGTAAGCTCCTCTAAGGCTGAAACTGTATTCTTGACTCACTTATATCTTCTCATAGCACTCTAATAAAACACTCTACAAATACCAGGCATTGCAACCAAACTGGGACTATATAAAATGTTAAGACCGCTTCATGGGAATCTGATGTAATGTAAGAATGACTCATTTTAATACATATGGCCAAACAATTTTGGTAGTGCTTCTGAGAAATTCACAATAGTAACATTCAAGTGTTCCCTGCAAAATTAAAATGTACTTCAAGAATGATCTTTAATTCCAGATGATATTCAACAAATGTTTATTTCTTATGTAACCACTATATATATGTCAAGGGGTTGAGTGCTTGGGATACAAATACAAAGAATGAAAAAAATCTCTACTCTTGAGAAGCTCACATTCTAACATGGAGACACCATGTATATATAATAAGTATATAGAGAATATAATGAGAGCCAAAAATACAAAATATTTAAATACAAGTATAGATTTAGTATGGATCTATGATTTCATTTACATAGTGAACTCCTGAAAAGGAAGCTCTACTAAAACAGATCTGAACTTGCCCTGCAACTTAGTCTTAGAGAGTTGCCTGGGGCTCTGAGAGGTTATGTGACCTGCCTAGACTCATAGAAATAAGACTTGAACTCAGGTCTTCCTTCAAAGCCAGCTCTCTATCTACTGTGCAAAATTGCCTTTCTCCGTAATGATCATCAAATATTTGCTGAAGATGCAGCATATATTCAATACTGCTTATTCATAAGCATGGAAGAGGTAGAAGAAGAGATTATGCTCTGAGACGAGAATTTAAGTGTCCAGGATCTCATAAGAACAAGTTATGAGTGATAGTAAGAGGTTGAAAACATGACTAAACATGTCAAAACATGACATGGAAGTGGAGGTCACTGAAAGGAAAATGTAGGATTTTTCTTAATTGGAGAAAATACTTAGTCCGCTATCTTGTTGGTCATGTGACCGAGATTTCCTGGAAGAACGAGAAGGGGTGGGAGTTTCTCAGGCAATGACTGAAGCACACACCCTTGAGAATACTGTGAATTAACAGTTATCTTTCAAGTGTTAGAGCACAGATACCATTGGGCTGCTGAAGTGATGGGCTCATGACTAAGGCACAGTTCCTGAGTGAGTCCGGGAACTAAAAGAAGTAATAATTAATACTTACTTTGTGACTATATGCAAATCACTTAATTTGAGAGCTTTAGTTTCCCTATATGTAGTATGGAGGAGATACATTACTTACCTCAACAATATGATGTGGAAACCTTAAAGCACCAAATAAATATAACAGAATGTATATGCTTCTATCACTCTTGCTTTTCATTTTCACTATAAACACATAAAGTTTTACACATCATACCGATGAAGTCACTTGCTCCTGCCAAGGTTGTTTCCTCTCCTAATGTATAACAGAACAGTCTGCATCTTCTCCCTACTACCTGGTCCTTAAGCATCAAAACCTTTTCATGTTGTTAAATTTTTTTTTTTACTATTAGTATGGAAGGAAAACAGCAGATATGAAAAGATTCCCAAAATCCACTACCTTCACCCTTACACATGTGCTGCTAAATGAAGCTGGAAAAAATTATGAAACCATGGATCCATTACAAATTTAGGTTACTTATCCTAACTGATCCCTCACTGCTGCCAGGAAATTTTTTTATACCTCTCTAATTAACTCATTATCCCTCTCATCACAGCAGCTCTTCCAAATCTTTTCATCCTTTCTCAAACATCCCATGACTACTCCTGCCTCCACTTAGTTAGCTGAGAGCCTGGTCTCATGTTTTCCTGAAGAAAAAAAAAATGAGGCTACTCACTGAGAGCTTCTTCTTTTCCCCTCCTCATCTCACATCATCCAAATGACTTCTGTTACCATCTTCACTTTCACCCCCGTCTCACATGAAGAAATGGCTCTTCTCCTTCCCATGGCAAACCCCTCTACCTCTATAAGTGATGTCATTCCATCTTATATTCTCTAGCAATCTGCCCCCTTTATCATCAGCACTCTCTCACTTATTTTAATCTCTCTGTCTACTAGCTACATCCCCACTGCCTACTAACATGCCTATGTGTTCTCCACCCTCAAAAACCCCTCACTTGATCCATTCATCCCCACTATCATCCCACATCTTTCCTCCCTTTTTTTTTTTTTGCCTAAACTCCTTGAAAATGCTGCCTGGTGCCTCTACTTCTTTCTTCTCACTCTCTTCTTAATTTTCTATAATCTGATCTCATCATTCTACAGAAACTTCTCTCTCCAAAGTTACTAACAATCTCTTAGATGTCAAATCAAATGGCCTTTTCTCAAACCTCATCCTTCTTGACTTCTCTGCAGCCTTTGGCATTGTTGATCACCCTCTTTTCCTTGATACTCTCTTCTACCTAAAATTTTAGGACATTACTTTCCTGGTTGTCTTCCTACTCAGTTGACCACTCTTCAGTTTCCTTTGCTGGATCTTCATATTTGTCAACTCTGGGTATCCCCCAGGGCTTTTTCTGGGCCCTCTTCTCTTATCCCTCTCAACTCAACTCCAGGCATTTTCACTGGCTATCTTCCATGCATGGAATGCTCTCCCTCCTGGTTTTCTTCCAGCTAAAATCCCACCTTCTATAGGAAGCTTTTCCTGATCCCTCTTAATAACAGTGCCTTCCTGATGTTCATTATTTCCAATATATCCTGCACATAGTTATTTATTTTCATGTTGTCCCCCCTCATTAGATTGGGAACTCGAAGAGCAAGGATTGCCCTTTATCTTTCTTTGCACCTCCTGCACTTAACACAGTGCCTGGCACATAGTGGGTTCTTAATAAATGTTTATTTACTGACTGACTGATCTTATTCTACCCAACAAGTGCCTTCTCTCTTTTTCTTTCTAGGTCCTAAGTAAGAAAGTTGCACACAAATAGTAATGTTATATCTTTAAGGAATGTTCATCTACATTTCAGACAGAACCAGAATCTATTCTAAATTATTTCACACAGACGCCTAGCAAGTTCTGGAGGGAGGAATACTGGGAGAAGAGAAGAGAAGGAAATCAACTGGGGAGGGGGGAGCGGGGAGGCTGGAGTTTAAGAAATAATGTTAGTACTAAGGGTGCCTCTTTGGGAGTTTGTACTCCCTTCCTCCTCCTTCTCTATTTCTGGGCCTACCACTGCAGAATCTACCACACATGAATATTTAACAAGGTGGGAAGCTAGGCTAAGAGGACAGCAGCGTCAGTCATCTCAGATGGTGGTTTTGTGCTTCCTGTGACTACATCTATTATCTGAATTATCACAGCATCCAGTATAATTTTATAATTATACTATTCTGCAATAGTATAATTATAGTATAATAATACGATTCTATAATCAGTTGCTAAAAGGTTGTTCAGTCCTAGTCTCTAATTGTCTCATACACTGTTCCTCTAACAAGATTATCACTTGAGCATTGGAATTACTTCTTCCTCCTTTTGTATCCTTCAAGTTGCTATGCTCACCATATGGACTCAATAAGCATTTATCAACTAAAATGACATACTGGAAAGGAACTATGGTTCATCAAGCTAACTATTGTTCTGATAATGGCCATGGGCCAATGTGAGAGAATACAATTGTTTTCCTATGATGTCAATCTCAAAATGCCAAGGATGTATTCAAATATCACTTGTTTTCCTTAACGCCCCATTATAAGGTTATTAAAACTCTTCTATTCTGAAGAGGAAAAGGAGCTGTTTAGAGAAGCATATGTGGATTCACAAGGATTCGATCAAATTAGAATTTTAAAAGATACCTTTAGAAGAAGAGAGGGCAGGTTAAAAAAGTTACAGTCTTTTTAAGAAAAATTTCAGGAACATCAAAGTTTTGTGATAAATGCTAATAGAAAACAAAACTTCTTTTTAAAAAACCATTTTAGAAGCAAGGAAAAAGTCAAAGTAGGGATAGGATCACTATTAATGGTAAATGAGAAAACAGATGACAGTAAAGGAAGAAAAATTCTTGAATCTTATTAAAAGGATGGTTCTTGAGCATTTTTGGGAAAAAAAGTAGCAACAACCAACAGGCAGTATGACTTCAGAAAGAACAGACCATACCACACTAATCTCATTTCCTTTTTCTCTAGGGTTCCTAGGATGGTAGATTAGGCATATGTCAATGACATACTATACCTCGTGCATAAGGTGCTGGTAGAATTATGCAAATACAGAACTAGTTGAATTACAGAGTCCAGAGAGAAGGTTTAATGAGTTGATATTAACCTGGAGTAATATCTAGCAGATGGTCCCATGGATTTGCCCTTGGCCCTGCACTGTTCACCATTTCTATAAATGACAAGGATGAACAACACATGGACATGATATAAGCTGGCAGAAAATAATTCACATGCTGGATAAAAGTTAGGTTCCCAAAAGATCTTGACTGGGTAGAATGGTGAGCTGAATCTAATGAGATGGCATTTACTAGGGATAAATGTAAAGTATTCTAATTGGGTTCAAAGAAAATACTTTGCATTTACAAAGATTACAGAATAGGAGAGGCATGTATGGTTAAATAACAGTTCTTGTGGGGAAAAAAAGCTAGGGGTTTAGAAGATGGCAGGCCCAGTATATGGCAGCCAAAAAAGCTAATGTGATCTTTGCCTGCATTAATAAATGTTGTAGATGACATAATCTTGCTATTGCCTATCCTAGACAGACCATATGTGGAATATTATGTCCATCACTAGCTGCCACATTTGACAGCTAACATTTATATAGGGCTTACTATATGCCAGGCACAGTGTCAAGCACTTCATAATTATTACCTCATTTGATCCTCACAACAACCTTAGGATGGTGGTATTATTATCCCCATTTTCCAGATGAGGAAACTGAGACAAACAGAGTGACTTGCCCAAGGTCAAACAGTAAGTGCTGAGGCCAGAGGAAGAACACTAAAAAGCTGGAGGAAAGCTGGTAGACTAGTGAGGACACTGGAAACCAAGCCATAAAAAGAATCAGTGGAAGGAACAATGCATGTTTAGCACAGAGAACTTGATCTCTCCCTATAGTGGAGAAGAAGAACATGTAACAGTTCGAAGGACTGTCAAATCAAAGAAGAATTAGATTTGTTCTGTTTGGGGGCAGCTAGGTGGTGCAGTGCATAGAGCACCCGCCCTGGAGTCAGGAGGATCTGAGTTCAAATTTGGCCTCAGACCAAATACTTGACACTTAACAGCTGTGTGACCCTGCCCAAGTCACTTAACCCCAACTACCAAAAAAAAAAAAAAGATTTGTTTTGTTTGAACCTGGAGTGCACAACTAGGAACTTTAAAAAGGCAGATGACAGAGGTTCAGCTTAAGAAAAAAAATCTCCCTAACAATTAGATCTTAGTAGTCCAGAGGCTCAATGGGGGCAGGTAGGTGGCCAGTGGATAGAGCACTGGCCCTGGATTCAGGAGGACCCCAAGTTCAAATGTGACCTCAGACACATAACACTTACTAGCTGTGTGACCGTAGGCAAGTCACTTTACCCCGTTGCCTAACAAAAAAAAAAAGTAGACAGGATTCTAGAGGCAGCCATGTGGGGCAGTGGAGTGGCCCTGGAGTCAGGAGGCCCTGTGTTCAAATGTGGCCTCAGACACATAATACTCAGTTAGCTGTGTGACTCTGGGCAAGTCACTTAACCCCAACTGCCTCACCAAAAAAAAAAAAGAGGCTCAATGGCCAATTGTCAGGGATATTTTAGACTAGATACCTATTCAAATATAGTTTGGTGGATTGGGTGACTTTAGAGATTCTTTTCAATTCTAGATTCTGTGATTCTATAACTTATAATAAACTCTCTGAAACTAACTAGCCTGTACTCTTCATCAACAACTTAATACCTTCTTTAGCTCTTACACAAGGTGTACTTTTTAATTTGATCTAAAACCACCTGCTCAGGTCTACCCTTCCAATGTGTTACGATTTTATGAATTTCAATCATATCTCATGGTGAAACAGATATTTTCAAGTTTCTACATTTCCAGACTAAAACGTTCTTAGTCCTTTACCCTCAAAACAGAAGCCCTATCACCCACCTGATTGGTTTGGTACCTTCTTCAGCTGTATTAAATCTTTTCTTTCAGTTTGGCAACCATAACTACACCTCCCTCATTTTCAAATATGGAAAACTGAGAAAGAGGAAGAGAAAAAAGAAAAGGAAGAAAAAGAGAAAGAAAAAGAAAACATCCAGTACCTTGGGGGTGGCAAAAGACCCACTCTAGTACCCAACAAGCATAACACCCATTCATTAGTCTTTCTACCTCCTGTATAGAAAGACCTCCAAGTGTTGGTTTTCTCCCCATAGCAAATACTTTTGAATCAAGTTCCAAATATGTGAACTTACTTTAGAGCAGGTAGTGTTTATAAAGGCGATCTTTTTAAACTCCTGAAATTCAAATTCTTGTGAAAGTCCTCACAAGATCCTTCTGATTGGGGTGGGGGTGGTAGAGGGAGGGAAAAGAAAACAAGGCACGGGCAAGAGGTCAAGAATTGCGGTTCCTTTCCCCCCACACCCCCATCGTACCAGCATGGCACCAGCAGCCTTGCAAACGGTTCCAGGTTCGCTTGATCTCTGATTTGTTCCTTTCCTTCCACCTCAGCAGGACCTGTCTGTCCCTCGTGCGAGGAGGCAGTAGCCCCCTCACCCCCAGAACAGCAAGGCGCCTCCGCTTGTCACTCATCTGCGCTCTGCCTGCCTGTCACCCGCCTGTCACTCAAGCCCTCCCCTCCCCCTCAGCTTCTCATCTACGCCTCGGGCTTTCCAGCCCCACTAAACACCTGGGCCCCGGGCCCCACCGCGGGGTTGGCGTGGCAGAGAAGGCAGGGGGGAGTGCGGCCTTTCTCCACAGGAAAAAGGTGGGGGACATCGGTAAGGAAGACTCCGGGGACTGCTGGGAGCCACCCAAAGGGCCGGTAGAGAAGGCAAGGTATGGCCCCTTCTTGCCCCACTCACAACGCACGGTGTGGAAGGCACTGCGCGGATGTTTCTCGAAACTCTCTCCCAACTTCAGCACCCGCTCCCGGCTGTCAATGTACGGCGCACCGGCCGGCCCATTCATCCTCCTCCGCCGCAGCTAGGCAGCCCGCCACCTGCCACCTGGACCCGGAGCCGCAGCCTGCCGGCCTCTCGCCGCAAGCTCCCAGCTGCACGCCAGGTCGGGGCACGGGGCGGCGCCCCGAACGGGCCAATGGGGAGTCTCGGAGGCGCGGATTGGCTGTTGCTTGACAACCCGGGGAGGACTGGGGGTGTGGCTGTGGGAGCTTCGAGTGGAGCCGCCGAAACGTTTTCGGTCCGCGAGCGCCCGCCGCTGGTTTGCGCAGCCGCCATTCGCCGGTGAACCTGGGAGAGAGAGATTCGTCACCCGGCCGCTAGGTCTGGTGCCCCTCGCTCTGACGTGGGCGACCGCAGCCGCGGGTGGTCGTCTCTTGGCGAAACCCCGCGCGAGGGTGAGGTAAAGGTCGCCGCAAGTCACAAGGGTAGGGACGGGAACGGGGGCGGGGCGCGGCGCGGAGGGGTATCGAGAACTACGTTACTTGAGCAATCGGCGGAAGGACTTTCGGCTCCCATCAAGTGAAGGGGTTGTTTCCGCCGCGTGGCATCGTTCCTGGCCGGAGGGTTCCGAGGGATCCGTGACGCCGAAGCGCGCAGGCGGAGCGTGGGTCCCAGAGAGGGCAGGAAGGGACTTCTTGAACTTAATTATACAGTTGCGAGACAAATGGTCGAAACCGCATTACGACCCAGGTCTGGGCTCGCCTTCGAACGTCCCTTCGCACTCCTGCGCGAAACTCCCCCACCCCCCACTCCTCGCAGTAGAGCAGATCCCCTGGGGCTTGGGAAGAGAGGCGCCTCGGTTACCTGGGCAACGCTGATCGCCGAGCTTTGTGTGCTGAGCATAAGCAAAGAGGGGCGAGAAACAAGATTTTATTAAGCGTCAGATGTATGCCAGGCGCTGTACCAATGGCTGCAGGATAGGTGCTGTTATGCCCGTTTTGCATTTGAGGAAACTGGTTAAGTGACTTGTCCAGGGTCACACAGCTAGCGTCCGAGGCTGCATTTGAACTCGGATCTCTTTTGATATCTGACCCAGCGCTTTCTACTGTGTTACTATCTGAGCACCTTTTTGGAGACCTCCTTCCCTGTTCCTCCCTCCCTGTTTTGTCTCCCTTTTTCCTTTCGTCTCCCTTAAGAAAACTGACAGGTTGAAACTGGTAGATAAGTTTCTTTGAACTTTGGGTTGTCCTATGCAGTTAAGTGAGGCCGTGGATAGCGTGCTGAACTTGAGTCAGAAAGCCTCGCCTTCAAATCCAAGTTTAAATGTATAACTATGTGACCTAGGGTCAGTCACTTGGGCCTCTCTTAACCTCAGTTTCCCCATCTGTGAACTAGGGATAATGATAATAGCACCTACCTCTCAGGGTTGTTGTGATAAAATGAAATGTTTGTAAAGCACTCTGCAAACTTTAAAGCACCATGTAAATGCTAGCTGAATTTACGGAATTCGGCCGCAGTAATTATATGGAAGCAGGGGGTCCAATCAGTAGGGAATTGTTTCCATGAAAGATAAAGGTGTGGACGTGAACTAAATAATACTGGGTGCCAAGGGATGGATGATGGTAAAGTTCTTCAATCCTAAACAAACCCAAACGATATCCTTAGACAGATTTGCCCATCTTGAAAACTTTTCCATTTGTGACACTCAGTTGTGCCAATGAGTCCTTTTTTATTGCTAATAATGATTCGCCCTTTGGAAGCATGTATAATGGAAAGGGCACTAAACATGGATTCTGGAGACTGTGATTCTAGGCCCAGCTACAGATAATTAGTAATGTGGCTTACTGGACAATTTCCTTAATTTCTTGAGGGAGCTAGGTGGCAAAGTGGATAGAGAGCTGGAGTTAAGATGTAGGTTCAAATGTGGCCTCAGATACGTACTTCTTTGATGCTGGCCAAATCACTTAACTACTTTCTGCCTCAGTTTCTTTATCTATAAAATAATAGCACCATATCTCCCTAAGTGGTTGTGAGTATAATATGAGATAATATTTGTAAAGTTCTTTGTAAACCTTGAAAGCCACATGTAAATGTTAGCATTTATTGTCTCTTACACCACCAGTGCCCTTGTCAGTAAAATGAAAAGGTTGGACTCTATTAACTCTGTTGTCTCTTCCAGCTGTAATTTTTTTTATTGTCATGTAGAACTTAAAAGTTCTTTACCTGCAGTGTTAAAATTATGTATAAATCATCTCTTTAGACAGTCAATTAGAGGAGGTGCTGCTGCAGCAAAATTTTGAGAGGCACCCTAACAAAAGTAAAAACTTTAAGAGAAGAAATACACTGCCAAAAATCATTATGGTATAGTACAACTGATGCTTATAACAATACTAAATCATAAATATTAGTTTGAAACATGTTTAGGTTGTAAATGTTAAAATAAGTGTGGGGTATTTAAAAGGTGATCTGGAAAATGCACTTATATAGAATACTTCATTTCACATTTTTAATGTTAGGAAATGAAGTGTTCCAGTAAACAAGAGTTATACTAGTGGCATCGTGGTGATGGGACAAGGGGGAAATTGCAGCCTGTTGTAAGCTACCTAAAATGGAGAAAAGACGTTGTATCTTACCTAACAGTCACATATACCTGTAGGTATTAATATTGATGACAAGGAGAAAAATGTCAAAACTATTCAAGATATAGTTTCAGGTAATAAATATTAATAGTATTAAACAGATTCAAAGATTACTTCACAGAACAGTTAAATTCTCTTCAGATTTGTTTCAGAAAAATGTCCTAGGGCTTTTTTCACTTCCTGGTGAGTTATATTCCAGGTGATTTGAGGTAATTTGACCTCTTGATAAGTGTGGATATTACTCTGATTGGAGAAAATGGAATCATAAGAAACCTCTTTATTTTATGTGATTATGTCAACTGTTTGCATTCTTTCAGGACTTTGTTTCTGTAACTGTATTGCTTCCATGAACGTTAGTATTGTCAGATCCTAATAAAATATAAAAATTTAATTAATCATTGTAAACTTCAAATCACAAGATCTGTGGTGGACTAGAACGTGGAATCTCACCTTAAGCTGCTAGTTAGTCCAAATATAGCTAGTTATGGGTTATCTGTGGAAAGAAAAATGAAGTCTGTGAAAGCATGCCATTTAAATGTTATTTGAAATAACATAGAGAGTTAGAAGAGATGGTACATTTTATTAAAATCCAACCAAGTTAAATTGTAATTTTCATAACACTAAATTGCCATGAGCGTGTTACAAATAATATGGTAAATTATATCATTTTATATTGTGTAATTTTATGTGAGGAAAGGGAGGAAGGGAACAAACGCTGTGGTCCGGGTACTGTACTAAGTGCTTTACAAATATCTCATTTCATCTTATCTAAATTCTAGTCAGCAATACTCAGTATGATTTCCCCCATAAAACATATTGCCATTTGCTCAAACCTTAATATAGATGTTTACATGTACATATATATATTTTTCACAATTCAGTGATAAGTAAATTCGATTTTTGATAATACAGTATTTAAAAGAATGATTTTTTCCCCTAGATTGATTTTGTAGTTTCATAAGAGACTCTGTCATGAATTTTATTCTCCAAAGCTAATTGAAATCAGTGTTTGTTGAATCATTGAAAAGTGAAGCATCCCCAATTCAGCAGACTAATATTTGGTGTATATTTTGCTTTCTGTATTAAGAGAACAAATTATCAAGAACAACTGATGTTCTGTTTGACAAAATTAGCATATATCAAAGCATCATAGAGTTAGAGCTAAAGGGATACTTAGAGTTAGTTTAGTTCATCCTTTTTTTTTTTTTAATAGACAAGGAAAATGAGGCCCTTCTGAGGTGAAGTGACTTGCTCCACCTATGCGAGGTAGTAAATGGCTAAGCTGGAATTAGAACCCAGGTCCTCTGACTCCAAGCACTTTTTCCATTTATAGGGTTTTTGTTTCCAGCATAAATTCTTTATTCTTTAAAATATCCTCTCTGGCTTTAGGCCTTTCCATTTTCATTACATTTATAAAGTTGCTTTCCTGTATGAATTCTCTAATGAATAGTAAGGTTTCAGTTCTTGTTAAAGGCTTTCCCATATTTGTTACATTCATAAGGCTTCTTTTCTGTATGAATTCTCTGATGATAAAAGATGTTCTATGGGTGGGACTCTTCCACATTTCCAGAGATTAAGTGATATAGGCAATATGGGAGATTGGAAATCTGAAGACTGTACAGAAAGACAAAGTGAACATATTGTTTCTTTCTTTTGGTCTTAACTATAGTTGTATCTGCTCTGAACTTGGCCAGTGAAACTATATGCAACATCTGCTAAGCCATGTAGTGACCACTACCCGAACCTGGCCAGGTGAACCACCTTATTCTTTCTGTTTTTTTTTAAATTTATTTTTAAGTTTTAGGCAGTTGAGGTTAAGTGACTTGCCCAGGGTCACACAGCTAGTAAGTGTCAAGTGTTTGGTCTGAGGTCAGGTTTGAACTCAGGTCCTCCTGACTTCAGGTCTGGTGCTGGTTCTCTATCCACTGCGCCACCTAGCTGCCCCCCACCTTATTCTTAATAGCTAAGATGATGAACTATTAACTGGACAGCTCTGGTTGTCCATCAACCAGTTAGGGAACCTCTGAACAATTGCATGTGACCAATATGATTCTCTAGGGCACATAACTAAAAGTAATTAAATAAAAAAGGACTGCCTTAGTTGACTGAGTCTGTAATGCTGGAAGTTTCACATACATATGGTTTGTAATTTGCAGGGACTTTAATGGAGGATTCCCCTTACTAATGGAAACTTGAACTTTAGTTAATTAGTCTTTATCACTTTTAATAAAGGTCTTTTTGCTAGCATGTCATGGTTCTTGTCCAGGTGCTCCCACAATTTCAAACCCATAGGCTTTCCCAGGTGATACCTTTGGTCATAGAGATAATAGAACTAGAAGGTAATAGAGCTCTGACTCCAGATCTGATACTTTTTCTGTAATGCTAGTATACATATATATGTTTTTGAATTTTTAACTGTTGATGTTACAAATGTGAAATATTATTAAACACCTAATGTCTCCATTTAAAATGTTTTAATAATATAGTGTGATAGGTCTCTTAACTGACCTGTATTATATACCTGTTTTTATTCAAAGATAACCAGTGGGAAATGGAATCAATCACTGTGGATCCAAGGGTATTGTCTCTAGCTGCTGAGGTTGCAGAAAGCCCTGAACAGAACGTTTCTGTTATACTGTTGAAATTAAAAGGTAAGACATCACACCTATCAGACTGGCCAACATGACAAAACAGGAAAATAATAAATGTTGGAGAAGATATGGGAAAATTGGAACACTATTGTATTTAGTGGAGTTGTGAATGATCCAGCCATTCTGGAGAGCAATTTGGAACTATGTCCAAAGGGCTATAAAACTGTGCATACCCTTTGATCCTGAGCAATACCACTTCTAGGGTTGTATCCCAAAGAGATCATAAAAATAGGAAAAGGACCCACATGTACAAAAATCTTTATAGCAGCTCTTCTTGTGGTGGCCAAGAATTGGAAATTGAGGGGCTTCCCATCAATTGGGGAATGGCTGAACAAGTTGTAGTATACGAGTGTAATGGAATACTGTTGTTTCATAAGAAATGATGAGCAAGGCAGACTTGAGAAAAACCTGGAAGGACTTACATGAACTGATGCTGAGTGAAGTGAACAGAACCAGGAGAACATTGTACGCAGTAATAGCAACATTGTGTGATGACTAACTTTGATAGACTTACCTATTAGCAATGCAAGGATCTAAGACAACTCCAAAAGACTCATGATGGAAATGCTATCCACATCCAGAAAAAGAACTATGGAGTCTGAATGCAGATCAAAGCATAAAAGCATACTATTTGCTCTTTTTTTGTTTGTTTCTTCTTTCCTGTGCTTCCTCCCATAGGTTCTAATTCTTCTTTACAACATGACTAATGTGAAAATATGTTTAATATTAATGTATAGGTAGAGCCTATATCAGATTGCACACTGTCTTGGGTTGGGGGGAAGAGAGAGAGGAGGAGAAAATTTTTAACTCAAAATCTTATTGAAGTAAATGCTGAAAACTAAAAATAAAGAGCATTTTTTAAAATTTAGGAAAAAAAGAGAAAAATTAAAAGGTAAGGAAACTTTTCTGTGGTCATTCTACAATATGTATTTGAATAATGAAACCGTAGAATCAACTTCCAAAGTTACTCTGGAAAATTATATTTTAATCATCTAATTCTGAATTTTAGATGTCTATCTTACACTGACACTTGTTCCAGAGCACATTTGCATTTACTTTCCTGTGAATAACTGAATGGTTGAACAAAGTGCCAAACTATATATTTTTCTTCGAATCCTTATGATCTAGTCCTATCAAAACATAGTTAAATATTGAATTATCTTTGAACAGTTCATGATGCTTTCAAATATTTTATTATTATTTTATTTATTATCCAAAAGTTATTATTAAACAATTTTTAAAAGCTATGGTAATTGTGGTGAAAGTAACTAAATATAGCTTTGTTTTCTTTTGCCTCAGAAATGTTAAACAGTGTCCCTTTGGGAAGCTCAGAATTAAAGAAGATTAAACAGGACATATATTGCTATGACCTCATTCAGTATTGCCTATTGGTTCTTAGAAAAGATGTCACCAAAATCCAGGGTGGTTGGATAACTGTTTCCCAACTTGCACAGATATTAAGGTAAAGATGAAGAAATGGATAAAGAGTTAATTCTTACTGTTCTCATTTCCCTTTTCATTCTGGAATCTCTGTTGTGTTGTTATAAGAAAAACTTAATTAGCTGGTATGTAGGAGAATGGGGAGTTATTTGTACTGTGATTTTCCTTGTTTTCTCCTGGAGATTAATAAATGAATGAAAGAGTAGTGATTTAGACATGTAAATCAGTATTGTTTATAAAAACCTTAGGAAATCAGAAATCTAGCTCCTCTCCATCCCAACCATGATCTAAAAAATATTGCATAAGTAACTTCCTATGCTAACTTCAGCATTCTACTATCTTTAACATTTATTCCTCTTACTAAGTTGAATATTTACTTAATAGGAAGTATCAGAAACATCAGTTTCTAGTACTTTTTCCTTTTGGTAAAGTGCCAGTTAGGAGAGGGCTAGGTTTTTTGGTTTGTTTTAATGGGAGTGTTTGGAAAGCTGTAGCAGTGAGCCCATTTGTTGAAAGAGGCTTACAGTAGAAGAGCCTACCAAAGCCCAACGAGTTTATTGTATTTACTTTTCTTTGTTTTTCACGAGCTGACTCATACTAGAAAAGGAATTGTATATCTTGACTGTGTATAGGTCTTCATTATTTAAATGTGACTCTAAAGTAATGAGACTGATTTTCTCCTTCCCTGCTTTTTTTTTAAACAAACATCACAATTCATATATCCATATGAATGTTGTCCATTAAAGTTGTCACTTTGGAAGGCATTAAATTTATGTTAATGGTGTCATTGCTAGCAATATCTTTAGAAATACTCTTTAGGAGTTCCTTTTTGGGGATGGTGGTTTTTTTCTTAAACAGATTTTTTTGAGTTCAGCTGTATGTAAAGTACAGTGCCAGGCAAGATGGAGGATAAAGGAAAAATAAGCTTTGGGTTCAGGACCAGATGAAACGTTTTTGGTATTATCTAGCTTGAATACCTGCCATATTTCCTAATAATTGTTTTCAAGTGCTTTTAACTATTTGCAAAAATAAAATCTACTCTTAGAAGTAAAAGATTTGCTATCATTGAGGTTTATTTAGAAGAATGAGATGTAGGTGTTTGAGCACTGGTAGCGTCATTAGAATGAACATAAAGCCTAAGAGGATAAGACTCACTTGAGTATGTGTTTTTTATGTTTGTTTAAAATAAAATCAGACTCATGGGCACACATTATATGAGAAACAAGTTCATTTGAGTGGAAGAGAGAAGCATTATGGCAGGTAGGAAATTGGGGGAGAAATCTGTTGTTTTTTTGTTTTTGGTGAGGAGAGGCAAGGATTGAATATGAAAAAAGAATTGATTTTTCTAAAATAAAAGAAAAAATAGTATTTTACCAACAGCCTGTGGTCAGCCACATCACAACAACCAGAAAACCTATTGGAAAAGCATTGGCTTCTTTTCTACTTGAATTTCTTTAAAGTGAAAAAAATGCTTCCAGAATTAGTTTGGTCTGTGGGGCTTTTTATCCTCCCCCAAATTTTACTCTTTCTGGTATGATGAAAAACAGCTGCTGTTTTATGAGGGGGGAATCCCCAGCACTTTTGATATTCTTGGTTAACAGATACTTTCCCCCTTATGTATGATAAAGTATATTTCTAGAATTCTCTAGACTACCTTTGTTCAAAAAAAAACAACACTAGAAGAATTGTGTCCTACCACCCATCCTTCTAAGCCCTTTAAAATTTGCCTTTTCCAAATTTAGAATTCATGCCATACTGTGTCAGGCTTTCCTTTCCTCTGTCCAAACTTTATGAAGGAATGTTTGTGACTGTATACATTTAAGATAATAGGTTTTATGGCTGGCACTTTTATTGAATTTTTGTCTTTGAATTTTTGTCCTGTGAACATCTGGGTGTCTCAGATGCCATTCTTTCTTTACTGGAGTTAATGGTCTGTTATATCCAGCTTGCCTTCTTTCTCCATCCTTTTTAGTTTAAAGTTCTCTTGATTAGATTTGCAAGACATCCAGAAAATATATTCTTACCAACTTTTGGTAGGTATATTCAGTTTCTGATCCAAAGTTTGTAATTTCTATATTTTAAGCCATGGTCCAGAAATCTGAACCCCATTCTCAGGTGCCACCTTAGCCTAAGCAAATTTCACATCCTAAAGTAATTTTCTCTTCTGCATGGTTCTTTGTCTTCAAAAGACAGCACAGAGAATAACACAATCAGTTGCCCCCATCGTCTTTGTTTTAATTGTCCAAGACTTCATAATCATTGGCATTAATACCTCTTAGAGGGGCAGCTAGGTGGTGCAGTGGATAGTGCTCTGGCCTTGGAGTCAGGAGGACCTGAGTTCAAATCTGGCCTCAGATACTTGGCACTTAACTAGCTGTGTGACCCTGGGCAAGTCATTTAACCCCGACTGCCTCACCAAAAACAATAACAATAATTATAATGATGATAATAATAATAATACCTCTTAGGTTCCTAGAGGGCAGGAACTCTTTTGGTTTTGTATTCTGAATGTCCAAAAGAAGACACTGAGGACTACTTCAGAAAGTAATGGGTTCTCCCTCATTGGAGGTCTTTTGGCATCCATCTTATCTCCTCCAGCAGATTGCCCTCTCTATTATCTCTACTCTGTCCCTTATCTTAAAGTCTCTCTCCTTCTTTTCTGACTGCTTCTCTTCTCCCTACAAATACTCCTATGTCTTTCCTATCCTCAAAAAATCTGCCCTTGATCTATCCATCCCTGCTAGCTGTCACGCTGTATCTCTTCTCCGTTTTCTGGCTAAACTCCTTTTGAAAGCTGTTTATGTGCCTCCACTTGCTTTACTCTCACTTCCTTCTTAATTCTTCGCAGTTTGGCTTCTGACCTCATTATTCAACTGAACCTGCTCTTTCCAGAGTTGCCAATAATCTCTTAATTTCCAAATCCAATGGCCTTTTTTCATTCTCAGATTTCTTGACCTCTCTGCAGCCTTTGACATTATCAGTCACCCTCTTCTTGATAACTTTTTCCCTCTAGGTTTTTTTGACATTACTTTCTCCTGATTCTTCTTGTACTTGTCTGACTGCTTTTTCTCAGTTTTCATCGCTGGATCTTTGTCTGGGTCTTGCTCACTAACCCTGTGTATTCCCCAAGGCCCTATCCTGGTTCCTCTTCTCCTTCTATGGTATTTCATTTGGTGATTTCATCACCTCATGGGGTTGGATTATTCTTTCTATTCTGATGATTCTCAGATTTATTTGTCCAGCATCTTCAGCTTTCTATTGGACATCTTGAAGTAGATGGTCTGTAACCACCTTAAACTCAGTATGTCCAAAACTGAACTCGACTTGCCCAAAAACCCTCCCCTCTTCCTTATTACTATAAAGGGCATCATCATCTTTCCAGTCACCCAGGCTCACAACATAGGTGTCTTCCTCAGCTTTTCACTCTTCGCACCCCTTGTCTAGTCTGTTGCCAGGACCTATCTATTTTAACTTTGTAACATCTCTCTCATATACTCCCTTTTCTTTTCTGACACTGCCACTACCTTCAGCACCTCACTGGACTGTTATAATAGATAGCCTCTGACTGTTCTCACTGCCTCAGATGTCTTCCTACTCTACTCCATCTTCCACTCAGCTGTCTTATTGATCTTCCTAAAGCTTAAATCTGATCATATCCCTATCACCATTCATTAAATTCCAGTGGCTCCTTGTTACCTCCAGGATCAAATATAAAATCCACTGTTTGGGTTTTAAAGCCATTCATAACTTGGCTCTTTCAGTCTTCTTACACCTCCCCTCCTCTTTCACCCTTCCACACCTCACAAAGTGTGCTCTGATCTAGTGACAGTGGCTTCCTTGCTGTTTCTTTAATTAGATACCCTATCTTCAGACTTGGAACATTTTCACTTGCTCTCCCCTGTGCCAGAAATTCTCTCCCTCCTCATCTCTGCCTTCTGGATTTCCTAACTTCCTTCAAGTCTCAGCTAAAGTTTAAAGTTCTGCAGTTCTCAGTTCTCTTTAATCTTGATGCTTTCCCTCTATGGATTATTTCCAGTTTATCTTGTGTGAGAGTATATTTGTGTGTGTGTGTGTGTGTGTGTGTGTGTGTATGTATGTATATCTCTTATACATAATTGTTTGCATGTCGTCTCTCCAGTTTGACTGGGAGCTCCTTTAGAGGAAGGACTGTCTTTTGCCTTTCTATGTATCCCCAGTGTTTAACACAGTGCCTGGCACATAGTAGACACTTAATAAATGCTTATTGGCTCACTGAAGTTAAAAGACCACTGATTGGGAATGTTATAGAATGTATTTATGGTCAGATGTGCATTGGACTAAATTCTTCCCTTATCATGAATACAAATATTTAAGGAATCATTTCTTTAAAATGTATTAAAAACAGGGCTCTTTTATGTTACTTTCTCAAATGAAGGAATGAAAGCACAAATTTTGGAGGTGTAAGCACCGCAGAGAAACATCAGTAGCCTAGCTGGAATTAGTACTCTTATTTTCCTGATTTCTCTTTGAGTTTAACTTTTGTGTTTTTCAGATGTTAATTTTTTTTTTCAAGAAGAATTGGTAGATACAGATATCACATAAGATGTATTTCCATTTTTGAGTGACTTAATGTCTCTCTTGTGTGTTCCTTCAAGTCAGCTAAACCTCATGGGATTGCTAGGTGCTCAGGACATCTAGATTTACCTAGTGCTAGATTTAACTATTGGTATGATCCATAGTCTGTTTATTTTTCCTAAGTAAGTTTACTTTTTCTGAAAGTTACCAATATGATTTTGAAGGAAGAGCCCTTTGTTTATCAGTCAGTTGTGACAGAAAAAGGATGCTAAGGAATTGTGGCTAAAAAAGTTCAATATTTATGATAGTTTTAATTCTCAACTAACATTTGTAATAAGTGCAAACCAAATCACACACAAAACTATGTTCTTGTTTTAGCCAGTGCTGCGTGGGCTTGGAACCAACAGAAGATGCAGAAGAATTTTACAATAAGTTACTTCCTTCAGCTGCAGAAAGTTTCCTTATTTTAGGGAGACGATTGCAAAAATACTACATCGGTGCAGTTGAGGTATGTGCATATGTTCAGCCTTCTGAAGACATTTCTTCTAAGAAAGAATGTTATTTTTTCAGTACATATTTGATGGAAAGTAAGAATAAAAAATAAAGTAGTGGCTTGTAACTTTTTTTTTATTTCATCCAAAGAGAAGAAGGTGAGAGAAGGCTTAAACTTGAAAGTTGTAAAATTCTGGTTGGAATGGAATAAAAAGGAAACTATAGCTCTACTTTAAGGCTGCCTTCTCCCACTCGTTTTCATAACTGTCCAAAGGAATATTTGTTTCCAATGTCTGTTCAAAGCACTGTTTTAAATATTTTTGTATAAATAGGTCCTTTTCTCTTTTTTTGGATGTCTTTGGGATGCAGACCTAGCAGTGGTATTTGTGGATCACAGGATATCCACAGCTTTGTAGTCCTTTGGGCATAGTTCCAAATTGTTCTGCAGAATGGTTAGATTAGTTCACAACTCCACGAAGTGCGTTAGTATCCCAATTTTCACACATCTCCAGTATTTATCATTTTCCTTTTCTGTCATATGATAGGTGTGAGATGGTATCTTAGAGTTGTTTTAATTTGCATTTATCTGATCAATAATGATTTAGAACATTTTTTCATGTAATTACAGATAGCTTTGATTTTTTTGTCTGAAAACTGCCCGTTTATATCCTTTGATCATTTATCAATTGGGGAATGACTTATGTTTTATAAATTTGACTGAGTTCTCTATATATTTGAGGAATGACGCTTTATCAGAAATATTTGTTGCAAACGTTTTCCCCCAGTTTTCTGCTTTCCTTATAATTTTGGTTGCACTGGTTTTGTTTGTGCAAAAACTTTTTAATTTTATATAATCAATTATCTGTTTTACATTTTATAATGCTCTCTATATCTTCTTTAGTCCTAAATTCTTCCCTTATCCATAAATCTGACAGATAAACTATTCCTTGCTCTCTTAATTTGCTTATGGCATCACCCTTTATGCATAAATCATGTACTAATTTTTACCTTATCTTAGTATATGGTGTGAAATGTTGGTCTATACCTGGTTTCTGCCATACTGTTTTCCAGTTTTCCCAGCAGTGTTTGTCAAATAATGAGTTTTTGTTCCAAAAGCTTGGATCTTTGGGTTTACATTTACTAGATTACTATGGTCATTTACTATAATGTAATTTGTAGCTAATCTATTCACTTGGAAGTTTTTAAGGAATTTAAGGATGAGATTGAGGAACTATTGGCCACATTACCTAAACTATGATTATAAATGGCCACTGTACAGGCATACCTCATCTTATTGGGCTTTTCTTTATTTTGCTTCAAAGATAATTGCATTTTTTTTTTTACAAATTGAAGGTTTGTGGCAACCCTGTAATTGAGTAAGTCTATTAGAGTGATATTTTTCCAAACAGTACATGCTCACATCATGTCTCTGTGTCACATTTTGGTAATTCTTGTAACTTTTTCATTATTATTTTATCTGTTACAGTGATCTGTGATCAGTGATCTTTGATGTTACTATGTAATTGTTTTTGGAGTTCTGGGAACTCCAAAGAGAGTTCTGGGAACCATAGCTTCAAGTATTTTAAGGGCTATCATGTGAAAGAAGAATAAATTAGATTTCTTCTGCTTATCCCTAAATGTCAGAATTAAGAACAGTTGGTAGAAGCAGAGACACAAATTTAAGGTTTGATACAAAGAAAAACTTGCAAATATATAGAGGACTATGCAAAAATAGAAAAGCCTTTCTCTTTTGAGTAGTGGCTTCATTGGCAATCTTCAAGCAAAGTTTAGATGACCGTTTGTTGGGGATATTGTAATGGGATTTTTGCTAGGATGTGGGTTGGAATGGATATCTAGAAAGAGAATTCCAGAGGATACCAAAAACCAGTGAATCTCACTTACAGGAACATATTCTCAAACTCTTTTGGGGGTGCTTTGGGAAATGCCATAAAAGTGGAAGACACCTACTTTACAGGGAATGTTGTAGAAGGGATTCTGGTCTAGAGGAAGTTGGACTAGATGGTTAAGAGGTAGTGTGGCACAATGGAAAGAATAGTGACTCTGGGGTTAGGAACTTGAGTCTAAATCTTAACCTTACTTACTGCTTGTGTGACCTTGGACAAGTCTGTTAATATCTCTGAGCTTCAGAAGAGGGGAATGGGCTATATAGCCAACTTTACAGCTATTAAGATTTATGATCCTATTCAATACTTTCACAGTTTGAGATTCTGTGATTCTAAAACCTTGTATTTTTCTGTCATTAAAAAGTTTTCACATCATTTTCATGTACAGTATCCTCTTAACTAGTATGTGCTAGGTAGGTGGAATTAGTCATATTTTATAGAAAAAAAAAGAAGCTAAGGCTCAAAAGTTTGGTTGCTTAAAGTCACACAATTAGTAAATGGAATAGCTTGAAATAGAACTTATCTTCTCTGACTCCCACGTAGAGCTATGTTAAAGTTGCTGTCTTTTCTTTGCATTAAGGATGAAGAAAAAGGTGAATTCTTGTGGCATTTTCAGAGTATGATAGACTCTCTATGCTGGCTACTAGGAGGGCATATTCAGCTCACTAAATATGGTAAGAGAAGATTAGGCAGGTAAGCACAGAACAAAATAGCAACTAAATGGTCATTATAGATTTTAATGCCATTACTAAGAGTCCAGATATATTTTTTATTATTCAGATATATATGAATAATATATGTATTATTCAGATATATATGAATTATATATATACACACATATACACACGCACACACACATGTATATGTGTATATATATGTGTGTGTATATATATATATATATATATACACGTACAGATATATGTATATTTTTTTTCTGTAACTTAACAGATACTTAGTAAAACAGCCTTGTTTTACCAAGAGAAATTTGTCTGTGTGGATTATTCTTGTGTTAAATTTTTATTTATAGAATGAATATATTATGTTGGTTGGAGATGGTACCAAAGTCAAATTTTCTTGTATCTATATTTTAGTCAGTCACTAAGTATTTATTAAGTGTTTACTATGTGCCAAGCACTGTCCTAAGCCCTGGGGATATAAAGAAAAGCAAAAACAGTCCCTGCTCTCAAGGAGTTAACATTTAATAGCCATTATAATGTTCTCAGAAATGATAATTGAGGGTTGTCTCAACTTTAGAAATTGGCTTGTCTTTCTTTTATAATTCTTTGATTCTGTCAGGCAAAACATTGGTTTTAGGGCTGAGACATAGAAAGAGTAATAGTTGAATAGTAATACAAAATAGACCCAAAAAGATCTAAGGTAGACAGATGTAGACAGAATTTAAAAGTAGAATTTTGTCTTTGGTGTCCTTATCTCCCTTTCTACTTGCCCCAATCCTCATGAGCACAAAGTGCCCTCTAGCTGCCCAAAATCTCCACTGTAATGTCTGACCTAGGTTGACTGTCCACGTGAAATGTTTTCTGCTCAGAAATTTCCCTTTTCTCCTCTACCTACGACCTAATAATCTTGTGTAAGTGTTTTGAGGAAATTTATTTGTTTAATTTACAATAAAATATGAATGATAAATAGCTAATAAGTGCTGATTGGATTGGAATAGCTGCCTCAACCCTCCTATTTGCATTTTAATTTTAAGAGAGGAACTGTTTACTCAGTTCTCTAATTGGTGAAATTTTAGACATTATGAGAAGAAAAAAACACATAGTCTGAAAAGTTGGAAAAGGAAAAATATAATAACTGACATCTACAGAGCACTTTAGTTTGCAACAGCATTTTATATACATATATATATTACATATATATATGTATGTATATAATCTCATTTGAGCTATATAACCACCCTATGAGGGTTTTATTATTATTATCCCTTTTTTACAACCAAGGAAGCTTAGGAAAGAAACAAGATTATTTGTAGATTTCTAGGCCTGTTGCCTACCTGAGGGAAGAGGTTAGGGCTACTTGAAAATTACTTCTCTCAAATCGAACTTCAGTTCCGTTAGTGCTAGATGATCTCAGCAAAGTGCTAGGAAGTAAATAGTTTTCCTACTGGAGGCCAAATAATCGATATTGTCTTTCTATTCCCTTGGTTCCTTTATGCTCCACTCCACTCCCCCAGAAAAGTCTACCAAGTATATGTATATTTTAAAAGAGGCTTATTAGACCAAATGAATCTTTATCCCATCATTTGGGAGAGTTATTTTGGTACTGGGATTCTTTCTATTATCTCTTAAAACATTTGCCTAAGTAGCCTTCTAGAGGTAAGTCATGTCCTTGAGGAAGAAATGCAAAGTGTTTTCCTTAGGAAGAAGTAACCACTTTCTTTATCTGTATCTTTGTTATAGCTAACCTCTCCATTCTGACCTTCCTCCTTCCCCCTTACAATGTTTTCCAGACCCCAGGTCTTCTGAGCCCAGCTTCTAAAGCACCTCTGTTTCCTTCCAGATTCAGCTTCTGCCCTTTTCCCAGATTATCTTGACTTCAGGTCTCTGCTTTCCAAGATGTAGGTTGATGTTGTAAGACAGGAAATTTGAAGGGCCCTTTATGCAGAAATACAGGGTGAACAAAGGATCTCTCTTATTGTAGTGGTAACTGCCTTCTGAATTTGGCCAGCAGAACTATTAGCTATCTACCTTGCTAGGTAGTAACTACTTGACTCCAGTTATCTGGGAACTGCTTGATGGCATAAAGACTCATTGTTACATGTCCACATATGGTCTGACTATAAAGAATTTACCCAAATGACACTTGTTGGAAGCTTCTATCCATGTTGAGCCAGTGATGCCAGAAAGTTCAGAAAAAAAGGCTGCCATTTCATATGATCTGTACTGGGGCTTCTCATGCTGTTGGAAACATGAGCTCCCCATTGAATAAAAACATTTTTTGCCACCATGTTGTGATTCTTACTGACCTCTTGCTCCCATGATTTGAATCTAGGGTCTTCCATGTCCTATAGCCTTCCCAGTGAATGCTTCTCTAACAGAAGTGTCTGCAATCCCAAGCTTGCCTAAGGTGAAGTGGACTCTGACAAAGAAGGGTATATTCCCATTGTCTAGCACAGTGCCTGGCACATGGTAGGCAGTTAATAAATACTTATTGATTTGATTAGGAGATGGAGTGTGATCAAAGGATCTGGACTCAGCTTTCATTTTTTTATTGTTCATACAGTTTAGTAAAAAAAAAACCACAATTCTACCAAAATAATACTACCAGTTTAGTGATAGTACCAATCAAATTACTAAAGAACTAAACAACAACAATCATCAGAGGAAAAAAATATAATGGAGGATAAAATAAATGAAGGCAATTCAATTCAGGAAAATTTCAGAAGATAATTTAGCTGGAAAAGAGCTAGATAACAATTTCAGTAAAAGTGTTGGATTTGAAAGACTAATCAAGAAGGAACCTCATAATCATCAAGGTTTCTGGAAAACAAAATAGAATCTGAAGCCAGGCATGGTGACCCATGCCAATAGTCTCTGATGCTGGACAGGTTGAGACTAGTGAGCCACCTAAATTCTGAGTTGCAGTAGGTCTAAAACCAATCAGATACCTACACTTAAGTTTAGCATGAATATATTTATATGGACATTTTTCATGTTATGAGAGTGGGACTTTTCTGGATGTTAATAGCTTCCTTGGGATAGAGTTCTGGTAATGAAATCTCTGGGTCTAAGAAAGAAAGAATTCATACCCTAAGAAAGTGAAAATAAAAATAAAAATTCAACTTACATTATATTCACAACATTTAAAATTGCAACAAAGAAAAAAGCCTTCATATCTGCCAGAAGAAAAAAAATACATCAGTTACCAAAAGTTCAAAAGACAGCTATTGAATCCCATAATATTTTTATAATAAATGACAAAAATAGGAATAACCTATATATAAAACTTTGAAACAGGCATGCTTCAATTTCAGAATCATTTTCCCAGAAATCTAAGCATTCTTTTTTAAAAAATTATTATGAACTGGAAAATCAAACATGTTAACATCTCCATATTCAAAGAAGAGTAGAAAAAGGATTACAAATGAAACTCAGTCTATTACATATAGCTGTTAAAAAAATGTGTTAAGTTTGAAATGGAAGTATCAACAATGCCCTGCATACTGTTGCTACCTTTGAACTTCCTTAAGCATTTTTTTAAATGAAAGAGAATCATTTAAATGAAGAACACTTTAAACAGTTCATGAAATTAAAAAAAAGAACAACTCATAATGTAAGTTCATTGATCTGTGGTAGTTACAAATTTGAAAATCAGAGTTCATACAATCACTAAAACTGATATGATTTGTATTTATGGTTATGAAACTGTTGGCCTTTAGAAACCCTATCGTTGAGCAGACCTGCATGACTCGTAAACTTCTTCGGGCTGCAGATAGGTTACATTAGAGACAGACAGATGATGGTTGTTTGCTGTGGGTCATGTGATAAACAGGAAAGTACACAGTGGCAACCTTACATTTTTCAGAGGTACTGAAATCTTTGGCGGGCAACAAGTGGCCTTCGGGCCATATGCTGTACAGGCCTGTTGTAGAGTATAAAGAAAGAGCAGGAAGTACTGTATTTAGACACTGGAAAAGTTTTAATGCTGATGTGTCACTTGAAGCTTCATATTTGCCTTGTCGGTATTCATTTCTTTGATTTTTTTCCTTCTATTCCTACAGTACTACAAAGTGATCATTTTTTACATTTGTTGCTAACTGATGATGTTGAAACAGGATCTGCAGTCATGACCGTACTACAGACCATCTTACAAGTCAAAAGGTAACTTGGTTCATGTAATTTTTTTTCTCTGAAGTATATTTAACTTATATCAATTTTTAGAAAGTAAACTATTTTATATTCTATGTGCCTGACACTTGAGAAATAATGATATTTGTCACAGAAAAAAAATAAAAAGACAGAATCATAGGGTGCTGAAAACTTAATATGCAAATGGAACTCTTTTTCCTTTTAGAGCCCAGAAGTGCCAGAAAGTAGTACTTCCCAAAACATGATCAGAACAGTAGGTGTTTCTTTTCTCTCCCCAGTATGCGGAGGATGATCAGGAGCACAGTGTAAAATCCTGCGTTATATAGTCCATTTATTTATTTATTTTTTGCTTTTGGGTGAGGCAGTTGGGGGGTTGAGTGACTTGCCCAGGGTCACACAGCTAGTAAGTGTTAAGTGTCTGAGGCTGGATTTGAGCTCAGGTCCTCCTGACTCCAAGGCTGGAGCTCTATCCACTATCCATCTAGCTGCCCCTATACAGTCCATTTAGTAAATATTAATTGATCACATGAAGTGCTCAACAAAACAGTATTAGTTACTGTGGAGGAATACAGAGGAAAAGAGGGCTCAATCAGTTTGGTGGCTTGAGAAACTAAGCATATAAACCTCAAGGAACTAACAAACAATTGTGAAGTGACATTTGAACACATTGTAGAGTTGAAGCCAGTTAGAACCTTAGAGGTCATGATGATACCATATGTATCACCTCTAATGGGGCATCAAGTAAAAGAGACATCAAATTGTTGTGGGATTAGTCAGTGAAAGTATTTTGGGGCAGTAAATTTCAAACTGGATCTTGAAAGAGGTTATGGGCTTGAATTAGTGGAGAGGACCTCCCAGTCAGAAAGAAGAAAGCTTTAAAAGAAGACTTGTTGGGGAACAGTCAGGAGATTGACCTGATTAGATGATCATCCTATAGTACTAGACTGCCAAAGATTAGAGATGGAGTGGGTGGGAAAAAGTGGTAGTGGTTGTTTCACATAGTCATCCTGTGGCCATGTCTATCAGATTTGTTAAAGTTTTAGTCATCATCCGTTCAGTTCATTTGGCTCTCAATGATGTACCTGCTTGGGCACAATTCTCCTCTCGCTCTCCCCACCGCCCCCTCCTCATCCTTTTCTACTTCTGCTCCAATCCCCTGGCAACCCAGACCCCATAGGGCAGCTGGTCAGGAAGAGATCTTGCTCTTGGAAGAGATGAGAAATACCTGCTTTAATACTTTAGTGAGATGGAGAGCCACCATCAGCCCTCTGGGCCTTACCATCTGCCATGCCTCTTTGCGCTTCATACTCTCCCTACACACTGTCATGAAACCTAGTGATGTACCTTAAGGACTTCTGGGTCTTTCCATCCACCTTCTCCCTGCATCCTTAGGACTTTAATTCACTCTGTAGCTGAACTGTATATGTTATCTCCCCTAATTAGGGTATGAGTTCTTGCGATTAGGGACTCTCATTTTTTCTGTTTGTATCCCCAGTGGATTTAGCACAGTGATAAATGCTTAATAAATGTTCATTCATTAACGGTGCTTTGTAACATTTTCCTCTGTTCAAGACAGTGTCACAAGATAGTGCATGATTAATTAGCTAGATAAACTGTATAGATAATGACTGTAGGGCTTAAACTTGTTTGAGTAACATGGTAACAGTATAACTTGAATTGAGCTGTCACAAGGCAGTAAATAATTGCCAAATATTTTATCATCATTTAAATTTTTTCTTGTCTCCACCTAAATCACAACCCCCTTGAAGGGATAGACCTTGACTTATATATTTTTTATCATTAGCAGTGCCTAGCATGGTACCTTGCACATAGCAGTCAAAAAATACTTGTTGATAGGAGTTGATGCATCTTTAAAGCCAAGCAATGTGTTTCAGGATTGGTAATCCCCATTAAATCAAACTACTGTTTTGTGGTCAGTTATCAGAGAAGTGGAACTTTTATGAAATTAATTTTAACATGTGCTTCAGCTGCTAATGTTCTTTGGATTTCTTTTTGTTTTATTAGTGGAGACTTGCTCACAATAAAAGAAAAAGCCCTTCATTCAATTTTAGATGAACTTATTTTTAAGCTTTCGTCTTCAACGAGTCTTGTCATTGGAAGTATTGCTATAAAACTGTTGCTGTTGGTGGCCAAATCTCAACCAGAAATTCTAGTGCTGCTAAGAAGTCGGTATACAGGTAATGTATGCAGCATTTTTTTGGTCTTGAGATTGGTAAAACAAAAGCATTTTACTGATAGGTATTTGAATGGAAGTGCAGCTATTATGAGAAAGAAAGAATTGAGGTGTACCAGTAAAATACCATTTTTTTGTCCTAACAGATGGCCTGCCTCTAGTGCTTTGGTGACATTCTCTATCCATGTCATTATTTTCTGAAAAATGAGCCTGGAGTAATGCTAGAGGGCTAGCCTTGGAGTCAAGAAGATCCTTCTGGGTTTAAATCCTGCATCTAATATATGCTATATCTGTGATCCTGGGTTAGTCACTGAACCACATAGTATTCCAAGCAAACATTCATTCATTCATTCATTCATTCATTCATTCATTCATTCATTCATTTATTTATTTATTTATTTATTTATTTTTAGTTTTCAACAATCCCATAAGCTTTTGAATTTTAAATTTTGTGCCCTTCCCTCTCCAAGATGGCATGCAATCTGATATAGGCACTACATGTACATTCCTACTAAACGTGTTTTCACATTAGTCATGTAGCTGTTGCTGTGTACAGGGTTCTCCTGGTTCTGCTCACTTCACTCAGCATCAGTTCAAAGTCTTTCCAGGTTTTTCTGAAATCTGCTTGCTCATCATTTCTTATAGCACAATAGTATTTCCATTACATTCTTATACCACAAGTTATTCAGCCATTCCCCAATTGATGGGCATCCCCTCAATTTCCAGTTCTTTGCCACTACAGAAAGAGCTGCTGTAAATATTTTTCTACATGTGAGTCCAGGCAAATATTTAAGACTTTAAGTTGCAAGACAGTTGCAGGTCTGCTTTAATTAAGGAAGTTTTTATGTTGAGACTTCTCTAGACAAATGAAATCACAGAAGGTTGCAGAAGGGAATTTTAGTCGTACCTGATTTTGTTCTCTTGACACAACAGATAGATAAGGAAAGTAACTGAAGTATAGTTGAGCTTTTCATGATACTTTTATTCTTTCATCAAGTAGCAGTTATCCTTCAACTTTCTTAGCCAACCTCAACTTTCTCTGCTTCGCTCTCCCTTGGCCCTAACCGGGGCAGTGGGAGGAGAGGGGAGGAACAACTCTGAAATAACACAGGAGTAGATCGAGAAGCTAAGAGGAAAGGTTGGAGAGAGTTTTTCTTTGCCTTTCCCTTTGGCCTTCTGACTTTATAATTTGCCACTTGTGACTTTCTGTTCCATCTCCAGTTCACACAAATGAGAATAATGTATTTAATCCAATAAATTCTGTTACTGAATATTCTCAAAAATAGGGAGCTCTGGCTAATTATGCATTCTTAGGTAAAACATGAATTTATTTTGCTATTTTAGATAAGAATTTTATTGATATCTCTTGTTTTTATATCCCATTCATTTCCAAATCTTATCTCTTCCTTCACCCCTGTCCTGAAAGCCATCCCTTGTTACAAAGAATAAAAGAGGGGAAAAAACCAATTTAGTTAAATTAACCAAGACATCAACCAAAACTGATAGTATATACCATTAAACCATAGATTTTGAAGGAATTGGAATATAGTATTTCTATTAGAATCCAAATATACTTAACACTAAAACAATAGTGAATATAATTTATCTTTCATGATTCAGAAATCACTTAAGAGGGATGGCACCAGAGTCATTAATATGAACATCATTTAGCTTTGGGTGCCACAGACATGGGGGCAGCTAGGTGGCACAGTACATAGAGAGCCATATCTGAAGTCAGGAAGACCTAAGTTCAGATTTGGCCTCAGACACTTATTAGCTGCATGACCCTGGACAAATCACTTAACCCTGTTTGCCTCAGTTTCCTTATCTGTAAAATGACCTGGAGAAGGAAATGGCAAACCACTCTAATAGCTTTGCTAAAAAAAAAAAAAAGCCAGGGGCAGCTAGGTGGTGTAGTGGCTAGAGCACCGGCCCTCAAGTCAGGAGGACGTCAGTTCAAGTCTGGCCTCAGACCAAATACTTGACACGTACTAGCTGTGTGACCCTGGGCAAGTCACTTAACCCCAACTGCCCAAAAAAAAAACAAATCAAAAATGGGGTCACAAAAAGTCAGACACAACTGAAAACAACTAAATAATAACTTTGGGTATGAGGTTTGTATAGTTAAGGCGGGATAGCTAGAACTTTTGGTTATAATGCTAAGGAGAAAATGCTTTATTAAAAGTTCTCAAATTACAAAATGTGAATGCTTCATGGAACTTATTATAGTAGAATTTGACCATCATAATTTTTCTTGCTTTTTCTAAATAGTATCTGAGTAACGTTAGTTGTATATCCCACCCACGATTTTTGGAATTAGTATCGGTGTTGAAGACTTTGTCCAGTAAAGAGATTCTGAAGCTTAGAAAAGATTGGCTAGCTTAAAGGAAATTATACCAACCCTAGAAAACCTGACTTTGCCTGTTGCTCATGCTACATCGTCTTTCTCACCTGTGGAAAACACTAATGTGCATTGGGAATATGTATTGGACACCTTATGCCTTATCTCTATTTTACCTCTTAGAAACAGAGTTACAGAATTTACATGAGTACTTTTCTCAATTGAGAAAACAGAGTCACAGTTAATATTACAGCACCTCTTATCTAAAATTTTGGATGTTGCCAAGGAGCCTGTGAATTTGCTAGAAACTGCACAGGAGAATAACATCTTTACTTAACTTAGACCCTTCCTTTAGTACTAACCATCTGTTAGTAACTCAGTACATTCTTATTTCTGTGTGTCCTCAAGCAGAGACATGTACCTGTTCTTCATCTGTACCTCTACTTAGTGGTTTCTCCTATATTTGAGTTCACTGGTCGATTTAAATATATTGTCTGGTAACCCTCAAGTCTATTACCTTGGCTTTTATTAGGATTAGGATAGAAAGAATCTTGACACTTTAGTTTTGACACTGAGAAAGGGAAAATACAGTGACTGCTTTTTTATTTAAAAGTCATAACTTTGATACAAATGCTTTTCTGATAATTAGTTGAAGAACAATCTGTTTTAAAATAAGAATGCCTTTGAAAATTAATTTCTAGGACTTAAAAGTATGCTAAATAAGCAGTGGTCTGGAAAAGAAATTGACCAAGAACTTAAACAGCTTCACAGTCTGTTATCTTCTGAAGTCTACCAGGAAGAAGATCAGGTATTGAATAATTAACATAATATGTTTGTTAATTGACTTGACTTTTTTATTTTCTATATTCTCTTCTAATACTTTTAGTAAATATGCTTCTCTTTGAGAAATGTTATCAGATTGGTGAGGTCTTTGCCCCTCAGATTAATACTCCCAGCCTACAAATACATATCCTATTTATAATTAACTCCAAACTGATGATATTTTGATTTCAAATTACTGTAGACTATTCAACTCTCTGCTTTATGGTGTATAGGTGTTACTATATCACCTGTCAGAATTTGTACTAAAATATTATCTTATCAATGCCTTTTCCCCTTTCACTTACAATAATTTTGTCATCCTTTTTGCCTTTCAATGTAATAGACATTTTGCAAATATGCATATTTGTTACAACCTGCATTTATTATAACTTGTACTTTTTAAAAAAATATTTTTAAGTTTTGAACTTAGGCCCTCTAAAAGAGCATTTCCAAAGTTATAGCAGAAAAATGTAAAGAAGACTGCCTATGAAATCATGAATCTCTATTTCATACTACTTTTTTTTAAAGTATATAATAAATTCCACATATAACTTTCAAAGCTGTACTCCATGTCTGTACTTCTTTCTGAATTTCCTTTTGTTTTTCTTCTGTTCATTTTTTTAAAAGTTTCAGTGGTCCTCTTTTTTTAGGGGCGGGGCAGGCATCAGTATTGCTAACTCCTTCTCTCCCCTCGCCACACACGATAATTTAAAAGACCTAGAGAAAGAAAAAATTCTTGTAACAAATAAGCATAGTCAAGCAAAAAGGATCCACACAGTGCTCTTGTATGGTGTGTAGTGATCTTGACTAAGTTTCTTGGTACTTGAATTGCTTATTTCCAAAAACTTGCAATATTTATTCACTGATGAGGAAGCTCTGGATTTTGGCTATGACATTGTTAAGACTTTTGCTTTTGGGATTTCTGTCTGTAGGTGATTGCAAGATTCTTTCTATTTTTACTTTGTTCTCTGGTTCTAATGGATCTGAGCAGTTTTTATTCATGATTTCTTGAAATAGTGTCCAACCTTTTGAAAATACTCTTGGCTTTTAGGAAACACAGTGATTCTTAAGTTATTTCTCCTTGACTTGTTTTCCAGTTCAGTTGTTTTTTTCTATCAGATATTTTACATTTTCTTCTATTTTTTCAGTCTTTTGATTTTATACTAGTATTTCTTGGTTTCTCATGGAGTCGTTGACTTCTATTTGACCTATTCTAATTTTCAGGGAATCCATTTCTTGGGTAAAGCTTACCATTTTGTCTGCTAAGGCGCTTATTCTCCTTTTAGTTCTTTTCTCAAGAGCTCTTTATTTTTAATTTCTTCTTCATTTGTTCTATATAATCTCTGTGGAAAATCCACTTTTTCCCTTTAGGTCTCTGCTTATAACTGTTAGGAAGTTACTTAACTCCTTTTTGAGAATCTTTAGGTCTACAGTAATTTTTAACACTTGCTAGTGTTTCCTTTCATTTACTCATCTCTGGCTTTTAGTGCCAAGTTCATGTTCCTGTCCCTACCACAAGTTTCCCTGCTTGGCTTTGCATTGAGTTCCTGTGTTTGCCTGTATCTTTGAGGTCCAGGATATTTTGTGTTCAGGACTTTCTTTGGTGTTTTAGAACAGAGTGTTAGGGACCTCAGAGTTCTTATGTCTGAGGGCTGTGGCACTGTGCTGGTTGCTGGTTCCTGTGGTTCCCTGGGGCTTGAAGATTCCCACTTTGAGGCTTTCTGCTAGTTCCTGGCAGCCTCTGAACTCCCTGTGAGACTCTACTTGTTTGCCTACACTGTCTTTACTGGTAGAGTGGCAGAAAGATGACTTTCCTGTTGTCCATAGGATGCTGGGTAACTTTTGTGCAGTTCTAGAGTACCAGAAATAACTTAGTATGGCTTCTCGCTGGATGTCTTAATCATGATGCAGTTTGATGTGAACTTCAGAGGTTTTTACAGGAATAGTTATATGGGAGCTGGGCCTCTAGCATATTTCATGGGATTTAAAGGATAATTTTAAGTTTTAAATAATTTAAATGTGTCATACTACTTGTATTTTTATTTTATGTTGGTTTTATGATTCCTTTGATGTCAGATTCTTAGAAATGCAGATTTTAGAAACATCAAATCAATAAACCTTTATTAAGCACTTACGATGTGCCAGGCGCTGTGCTAAGCGCTGGGGATACGAAAAGGAGGCAAAAGACAGTCCCTGACCTCAAGGAACTTATAGTTTTGTCAGGATATGTTAACTCGTTTCTTCTTTTAACATCATCAAAACATTTTTAAAAAATTCCTATGCTCTCCACCTAATTAGACTCCTGACAATGATAGGGTTTGAAGCAACAGATTTATCATCTTCCTATATTATTGTGGGCAGCTGGTAGCAGAGTAGAGTGCTGGGCTTAGAATCAGGAAGACCTGAATTCAAATTTGACCTCATGTATTTATTAGCTCTGTGATCCTGAGCAAGTCATTAACCTTTGTTTGCCTCAGTTTCCTCAACTATAAAATGGGATTAATAATAATAATAGTACCTTCCTTGCAGGGTTGTTGTGAGGATAAAATGAGATAGTATTTGTAAAAAGTGCTTAGCATAGTGCCTGGTACATAGTAGGCACTTTATAAATACTTTCCCCCTTCCCTTTTCCTTTCTCACATTAGTCTGTCGGTAAGCATTTATTAGGTTCCTACTTATGTGCCAGGCACTATACAGTATGACAAGTCTATCCTTATTTAGTTGCTTATGATTGCTTATTCACATCAACCATTTTATGTTTCTCTTAATTCCTATGTTTGAACTTTGAGATTTCTACAAAGCCCTGATCTTTTCATCAGGAATATTTGCAAGTTTTCTATTTCATTAAGGGTCCATTTTTCCCCTGTACCATTATACTCAATTTTGCTTGATAGGTTATTTTTGTTTGTAAGCTTTATATCCTTTGTCTTCTGGAATATCATTTTCTAAGCTCTTCCCTCCTTTATAGTATTGACTGCTAAATCATGAATAATCCTGACTCTGGTTGTTTGATACTTTAATTCTTTCTGGCTGCTTGCAGTACTTTTTCTTTGACCTTGAAGTTCTAGATTTTGAATGTAATGTTCCTTAGAATATTATTTTTGTAGTTTCATTCATGCAGTGACCAGTAAATTCTTTCTATTTTCACTTTTCCTTCTGGTTCAAAGGGATCTAGGGCAGTTTTCTTATATGATTTCTTTAAATATTATATCTTTTTCTGATTATAGCATTCAGGTAGTCCAAGAATTCTCAAATGTTTTCTCCTTGATTTGTTTTCTAGGTTAATTGTTTTTACCAGGAAATACCTTACCTTTTCTCCTGTTTTGCTCAGTCTTTTGACTTTGTTTTAATATTTACCTCCTGGAATCATTAACTTCTATTTGCTCTATTCTAATTTTCAAGGAGTCTGATTCTTGGGTAAGACCTTATACCTCTTGATCCAAGCTGTTAATTATCTTTCTAATTATTTTTGACATAGCTCTTTTTTATTTTCCATTTTTCTCTCAAATGTACTCATTTAATTTACAAAATCATTTTAAGCTCTTTTTTAAAGACTATTTTTTTCATCATTCTCAGAAATTCTAGTTGAACTTATAACCAAGCTCTGTTTTTCTTTGAGGCTTTGCGTATCATTCTCTTGGTTTGTGTCTTGAATGTCCCAAAATAGCTCATTATGGTATAATTCTTGTTTGTTTGCTCATTCTTTCTTTGTTACTTTCTGACTTGGAACTTTTTGTTGGCCTCAGAGCCACAGAACTACTGTTTGCTTCTGTATTTGCAATACACATCTGAAGGCCTGGGATCACTTCTTGCCCTGGACATCCAGA
Source organism: Phascolarctos cinereus (assembly GCF_003287225.1). Taxonomy (NCBI): domain Eukaryota; kingdom Metazoa; phylum Chordata; class Mammalia; order Diprotodontia; family Phascolarctidae; genus Phascolarctos; species Phascolarctos cinereus. Next base: position 113,492,491 of record NW_027556098.1, read on the forward strand.
AGCCTCTCCTCCATCTTAATCTGTGACCCAACCCTGAGGAGGAGTGAGTGACAGAGCTGTCAGGTACCACCTGTCCCTGCTTCTTGCACAAAGTCAGGCTCCTCTGAGCCAGGACTGGGCCCTCTTCTTGCCATAGGCATTGCTAGAGGCAGGCCCTTCTTCAGATGTTCATGGCAAGACCTCGTCCCCACTGTAGACAGATCTTTCTCTCTTTCTCCCTGTGATGATCTGGGCTGGAAATAGCATTCACTGGGACTGTTTTTTTCTTGGATTTCCTGATCAGAATTCAGTCTAATGTATTGTCAAATCTTTGTGAAATAGTCGTACTTTGTGGAGAGTTTAATTGTACTTCTTTTTGCTACTCTATCATCTTGACTGATCTTCTGGATATTTTGTTTTTGTTTTTTTGTTTTGTTTTGTTTTGTTTTTTTGGCTAGGCAGTGGGGTTAAGTGACTTGCCCAGGGTCACACAGCTAGTAAGTGTTATATGTCTGAGGTCAAATTTGAATTCAGGTCCTCCTGAATCCAGGGCCGGTACTCTATCCACTGTGCCACCTAGCTGCCCCTGGATATTTTTTTAAGAGCAGTTGTAGAACCTTCTGCCTGTTGTTGCTACTTCTTCAGTCATTCCCTTTGTCAGTATGAGATATAAGACTGTGCTGCAAAAATTCTCTAATGATTTAAAGGCACAAAGAATCAAGTATTAGACAGCATTGAAATAAGCAGAGTAATAAAACCCACCAGAGAGGACAATAATGTATGGATGGTTAATCAAAAAAGACATTTTGGAGATAAGTTTTGAAGTTGCCCTTTAAATTGCTGGTTGTGCTGAATTAATCTTTTTAGATATTCTCTAACTACTGTTTGCATAACTTATTACAATATAGGTTGAAAAGAGAAGCTTTCCTTTTTACGGCTGCTCTGAGTATGAGCAGCAGTGTTCATTATAAAGCAGGTGTTACCTCCCATCTTTCCTGTTTGAGATAAAAACTTCTTGTTAAGACTCGTTTTTCAAGAACTGAAATGAAAATAAAATCCTTTAAGTTCTTTTTCTGGTATTAAATTTCAGAAGTTTTATCAAGCAGCTTGCAAGATCCAGGCTGCATGGAAGGGTTTTCAGACTAGAAAGAGAATGAAGAAACTTCCATATGCGGTGACTACTTTGCAGAGGAATTTCAGGTAAAGGAATGTGAACAGCAATAATAATAGTAACAATAATAACTCGCATTTAGGTAGCACTTTAAGGTTTGTAGAGTTCTTTACATGTCTTGGAAAAGAGGAATGAAGGTCAATCAGTGAGTAGAGACAGCTCTGTCAGAGAGATATATAGATGAAACTGAAGTTTTAGTGATTTTTGAATCCCTTTGTTTTATTTAATTGGCTCTCACTAATTTCTGAGGTAACTTCTTCAGCTCAAGCAGATTTTCAGGTTGGGGCATAAGATGGCAGGGACTTGGTGATGTTTCCCTGTATAAGATTCTAATGAGTCAGGCCTGTATTTGTAGAGGGAGCTGGGTAGTGGATAATTCTCTGACTGGTTCAGTCCCTAATATCTATAATAATATCTGTTATCTACTTAATTATGGTAAGAGCAAGAGCAAGACTAGAATGCTAAAAAAAAACTTGGGCAAATTTCTGGTTTTACTGTCTTTTTCCACCCCACCTTACCCCTTAGTGTGCAAATGTAAATATACACATACACACATTCTTTGAAGCATTGGAAAGAGTAGTAAAAATGAGCTTTCAGGACATCTCTGTATTGGTGTTTAGATCTGACTTTATTTGGCATGGAAACTTGCAGGTGAAACTTCCTAATCAGGAGCAGTTAACAAATTATACATATGAAACTATTCTGCTTTCAGTAACTTAAATCCACCAGCTGCATTTCTCAGTTATGATAAGATTAAAACAATAATGTTTCCTGGAGCTAGTCAACAAGTCATGTCATATTTAAAGCGAGGGGTTGAAATAAGCAAAAATCACCCTAACATAAAGCATGTGATTGTTTGTCAAATAAAATTATACCAAATCTCAAGGCAAACTTAGGAATATAAAATATTTTTCCTCAATTCTTAAAGTATACTTTTAAGAAAAGGGAGTATGAAAGAAAAATATGACCAAAAAAAGTAAGGGAAAGGGGGAAGGTATTAAAATATAGTATAAAGGATTGGAGTTTTCATTTTCATTCTGTTTTCATTTCTTATTGTTCTTTTTTGTCCATTGTTTTTACTATATAACTCACCTACTTTTTTTCTGTTTATGTAATCTTTTCGTTACATCTTTAACTTAACATCGTGTACATACTTCAGCATTTATGATATGCCACAGCCCATTTACACCTACTACATATTTGGGTGACCCACAGTTTTGATTCCTTGTAGACTGTGATATTCCATGAATTGTAATTATCACCAGAAAAATACTGATGCTCAAAATTGTGACACTTTCTTTCAGAGAGAAGCTTGGGGTCATTGATGGTGCTTCACAATTTTGCAAATGAAATACAGCCTTCTCTCTTGCACAGCTTCCACTAGCAGGAAACAGAGTGTCATGATGCAGGCCTTACCAACTTTGTGGAGAGTAGTAAGACAAATGTTGTCCAGTTCCTAGCAGAAGATGGCTTAGCAACGGTATTTTAGTAGTTACATTTTTGTATATATTCTCCACAAAGTTCTCTGATTCCTTATCATGTTCCTTTTTCTCTAGTCTATATAGTTAACCACCATAGTTTGGTCTTCGTCACCTCTCAGTTGAATTATTGCAGTAGCCTCTTAGTTTGTCTATGCTTCTAGCTTCTCCCCTGTCCGATTCAGGCTTCACATAGCTACCAGATGAATATTCCTAAAGCTCAATTTTGACCATGTTACTCCCCTGTTCAAGAAACGTTAGTGGCTTTATTTGGACTATGTTGTCTCTAAGATCAAGTATAAACTCCTCAGTTTGTTATTAAAGTCCTTCAGAATATAGTTTCAACCTTTCCAAGATGATTATACATTGCTCCCCTTACACCCTCTAAGATTTTAGCCCAGCTGGCCTTTTTGTTCCTCCTACATAACATCCCATTTTCTGTTTCCAATATTTCCCCACATACTTTCTCCCTTACCTCTCCTTTGCCTCCCCTGGGCCTCTGTCTTCCTTCTGTCTGCTTCTTGGAGTCTCTGTCTCTTTTCAAGACTCAGCTTAAGTGCCACCTCCTTCAGAAGGCCTTTCCTGATTCACCTACTTGTTATTCTCCTCTTATTACTGTATGTGTGTGTTTGTGTGTATGTGTGTGTATTTTAGGGGATAGAAAGTTTAACTAGGAACCAAGAAGACCTGTGTTCAAGTCCCATTTCCAATATATACTGTCTTTGTGACCCTGGGCAAGTCACTTAACCTTGCAGTGTTCTAGGAATTATAATGATAAGATGCAGATCTGTATTGGTAGAGGGAGTTTCACCATTTGGGAGTTCCTTTTAATCACTCAAATCACAGATCAAATCTTTATCCCTATATATATTAATTTGTCTATATACGTGGATTTTGTGGGGGGTTTTCTCCCCAGGCCGAGACTATTTCATTCTTGCCTTTGTTTCCCCAGGACGTAGCATAGTTGCTGTTACATAATGGGTATTTAATAAATGCTTGTTGAGTTATCTATAGCATGATTTATAGCCCCCACCCCCCACCATTCTGGTTACCCCTCTTTTTATACTCTGTAGCTTACAGTGTTCTTCCTAAAATGTATCAGGAATTATACATAATACTCTAGATGTGGTCTGATCAGGGCAGAATATGATGGGAACTGGTGCCTGGATGCTGTCTGTCTGTCTCTCTCTCTGAAATGCCCCGTAAAATCACATGAGGTTTTTTTTTTTTTTTTCAGCTGCCACCTCACATTGTTGACTCATAATGAGCTTGCAGGCCAGTAAAAAGAAACCCAAATGTCTTTCACACAAATGGTTGTCTAACCAAGTTTCCCCCATTCTGTTTTTGTGAAGGTGATTGTTGAATCCTATATTTATCCCTATTAAATTTTACCTCATTAGATTCAGCTTGATCTTCTTAAGATCTTTTTGAATCACAAATCTGTCATTCGATATTACTTATCCTTCCGATTTTTGTGTTGTTTTCAAATTTAACAAGCATTCCTCTTATACCTTCACTCACATCCTTGATAAAAATATTGATAAAAAAATAATAAATAAAAAATGCACAATGGTCAAACATAGATCCTTGAAGCATTCCTCTAAGATCTTTCCAAATCAATATTGGTCTATTAGAGCTATTCCTTAGTAATTCAACTGGCTCTCAGTCAACCTAGCCCACATCTTTCTAACTTGTCAACGAGGATAATGGGAGATTTCATTAAGTGCTTTGCCTACAACCCAAGGATACCAAACCTATTAGATTTCTGTGATCTATTAGTCTAGTAAACCTATCAGTAAAAGGAAATGAGGTGAGTTTGGCATTACCTATTTTTGATGAAATTATACTAGATTTTAATGGCCAGTGCTTTCTTTTCTGTTTCAATAAATTTTATTGCTTCCTTCTTGCTTCTTCATCATAGTCATTTCTGGATATAATTCCTATCCCTAAAATTAAACTGTCCCTTGTAACACAGAAGATATGTATGTAAAAACAACAGATAAAATGACTTTATCTGCTAGTGTTTGTAACATTATGTCCTACTATCCCCCTGCCTCTGCAAAGAGAAGGAAAATACATTTTATTAGTTGTTCTCTAAGACCAAGAGTTATTAGGATAACTCTGAATTCAGTTTCCTCTTAGTACTTTTTTCATTATTGTAGTCACTGAATATCTTCTTTCTCTTCTTATTTCATGCTGCATCAGTTAATATACATCTTTCCTTGTTTATTGGGATTATTCATATTAATTCTTTTTAATTGCACAGTAATATTCCATTATATCCATTTATCATAGTTGATTCAGCCATTCCTAAATTGGTGGACACCCACTTTGTTTCTTGTTCTTTGCTATCACCATTTCCTTTTCCACATGTTCACTCACCATCCTTTTGGTAGTATGTTCTAGGATTTAGCCAAGAATCAAAATCAAGCTCATGTTAGCCAATCTGATAGGTGTGAGGTGGTACTTCAAAGTTATTTTATTTTAGATTTCTCTAATGATTTCTCTAGAGATTTAAAGCATTTTTTCATATGTTTATTGATAGCTTTTATTTCTTCCTCTGAAAATGCCCTATTCATATCCTTGAATCATTTATCAATTGTAGAATTGCTTTTATTCTTGTAAATTTTAGATTATCTTGTTACATGGTGTGAACTGTTGGTCTATATATAGTTTCTGCCAGGTTACTTTTCCAGTTTTTGTCAAATAGTGAGTTCTTTCCCCAAAAGCTAGGATCTTTGGGTCTAACAAACACTAGTATTCTGTGGTCATTTTTTTTTTGTATTATGAACCTAATCTTTTCTGATGATCAACCTCTCCATTTTGCTCAGTATCAAATTGTTTTGCTGGTTACAGCTTTGAGATCTGATAATATTAGCCCCTACCTTACTTTTTTTCCATTGATTCCCTCGATATTCTTAACTTTTATTCTTTCAGATGAATTTTGTTTTTATTTTTTCTCACATCTTCAGTTAGTATGGTACTGAATAAGTAAATTAAACTAGGTAATATGGTCATTTTTTATTGGCTCAACCTTATGAGCAATTAATATTTCTTCACTTATATAGATCTGTCTCTATTTGTATGGAGTGTTTTGTAATTATGTTCATATAATTCCTTTGTGTGTCTTGGCAGGTAGACTCCTAAGTGTTTTATACTGCCTGTAATTATTTTAAATGGAATTTCCCTTTCTATCTCTTCCTGCTAGATTTTTCTGTTAATGTAGAGAAATGCTGATGATTTATGTGGGGTTTTTTAATATCCTACAACTTTGCTAAAATTGTTAAATGTATCAGTTTTTTATTTTACTGTCTAGGGTTTTCTAAGTGAACCATCATGTCATCTTTAAAAGTAATAATTTTCTTTCCTTATTGCTTATGCTTATTCCTTCAATTTCTTTTTCTTGTCTTATTGCTATAGTTAGCATTTCTAATATAATATTGAGTAATAATTGTAATAATGGACATCCTTGCTTCACTCCAATCTTATTGGAAAGGCTTCTAGCTTATCCCCATTACACAAAATGCTTGCTCTTAGTTTTAAATAGATATTTATAATAAGGAAGGATGTCTTTTTTTTGTTTTCTAGTATTTTTAACAAGAATGAATGTTGTATTTTGTCGAAAAGCTTTTTCTTCATCAGTTGAAATTATCATATAATTTTTGTTGTTAATAGGATCAGTTATATACTTCAGATTGTCCTGATATTAAACCAGCCTTGCATTCCTGGTTATAAATCTAGCCTGGTCATAATGAATGATCTTTGTATTGATAGTATTTTATTTAAAAATTTTGCATTAATATTTATTAGAGAAATTGGTCTATAGTTTTCTTTCTCTGTTTTGACTCTCATGGGTTTAGGTATGAAGACCATATTTGTGTTATAGAAGGAAATTGTTAGGGCTCCTTTAATTATTTTTGGAATGATATATGTAACATTGGAATTAATTGTTCTTTAAATGTTTTATAGAATTTTCTTGTCAGTCCTTCTAGTACTGGGATTTTTTTCTTAGTGAGTTCATTTATGACTTGTTCAGTTTCTTTTTCTAAGATAGGGTTATTTTAATTATTCTGTTTCCTGTTCTGTTAATCTGGGCAATTTATATCTTTGTAAATTTTTGTCCATTTCATTTTGACTGTCAGTTTATTGGCATATAGTTGGGCAAATAGCTCCTCTAAATTGCTTTGTTCACTATTTCTATTCCTGCTTTTTTTATTTCAGCTGCAGCATAATAGATTCTTCTGCAGCCCCTTATTTTAACTCTGTGTTTATTCTTCTGTTTCAAGTGTGTGTTTCTTGTAAACACATATTGTTGAAATCTGGCTTCTAATCCATTCTACTGTCTTCTTCTGTTTTGTGGGTGAATTGAGCCCATTCATAGTTATGACTGCTAATTTTGTATTTCCCTCCATCCTATTTTCTTTTATTTATCCTGCTCTTTTTTTACCCTTTCACATCTCTAAGAGTCTGTTTTGCTTTTGACCATTGCCTTCCTTAATTTTTCTTCTTCTTAATATTTCCCCTCTTGCCCTTTCTCTTAAGCCATTTCTCTTCTACTTCCCTGTTGGGTAAGATGAGTTTCTGTACCCAATTGTGTGTGTATTCTTATTCCTTCCTTCCTTTTTTTTTTTTTTTGGCAAGGCAATTGGGGTTAAGTGACTTGCCCAGAATCACACAGCTAGTGCCAAGTGTCTGATGTCACATTTGAACTTAGGGCCTCCTGACTCCAGGACCAGTGCTCTATCTGTTGCACCACCCAGCTGCCCCTGTTCCTTCCTTCTTGAACCAATTCAAATGTGTCTGCTTTTCTCAGTATCACTTCTGTTTTATAAACTCTTCCTTGTATTCCTCTTGTGTTTATTTATGTGAGATAATTTCCCCTATTCTTCTCCCTTCCCTCCTTTCATATTGCACTCCTCTTCCCCACCCTTCTATTCTTCTTTTGAAATCAAACATAATAGAATTATACCCAGGCTTTCTGTCTAATTAGACACCCTCTAAGATCCCTGGTGATGATAAACTTCTGAAGCATTACATGTATCATCTCTCCATAGAAGAATGTAAATAGTTTGTTTAGTCTCTTATGTTAGTCCCTCACTCATTTTTATCTTTTTATGTTTCTCTTGAGTCTTGTATTTGAATGTCAGATTTTCTGTTCAGCTCTGGTCTTTTCATCAGGAATGCTTGAAAGTCCTTTATTTTGTTATATGTTAGTTTTTCCTCCTTTATGTTCAGTTTTTTTGTGTAGATTATTCTTTGTTATAATTCTAGATATGCTTTTGACCATTGCCTTCCTTAATTTTTCTTCTTCTTAATATTTCCCCTCTTGCCCTTTCTCTTAAGCCATTTCTCTCCTACTTCCCTGTTGGGTAAGATGAGTTTCTGTACCCAATTGTGTGTGTATTCTTATTCCTTCCTTCCTTTTTTTTTTTTGGCAAGGCAATTTATGACTTGTTCAATTTCTTTTTCTAAGATAAGGTTATTTTAATTATTCTGTTTCCTGTTCTGTTAATCTGGGCAATTTATATCTTTGTAAATTTTTGTCCATTTCATTTTGACTGTCAGTTTATTGGCATATAGTTGGGCAAATAGCTCCTCTAAATTGCTTTGTTCACTATTTCTATTCCTGCTTTTTTTATTTCAGCTGCAGCATAATAGATTCTTCTGCAGCCCCTTATTTTAACTCTGTGTTTATTTTTCGTTTGCCTTCTAGAATGACATTCTAAGCCTTCCTCTTTTTAATAGTGGTGGCTGTTAAATTGTGTGGGATCCAGACTAGGACTCCATAGTACTTGAGGGTTTTTTCCCTAATTGCTTGCAATATTTTATCCTTGACCTGCAAGTTCTGAATTTTTTATTTTGGTGTTTCTTTCAAAAAATGTCCACTGGGGAGGAGCTAGATGGCACAGTGGTTAGAGCGCCAGCCTTAGAGTCAGGAGGACCTTAGTTCAAATCCACCCTCAGACGCTTGATACTTACTAGCTGTGTGATCTTGAGCAAGTCACTTAACCCCAATTGCCTCACCAAAAAGCAAAAGAAAAAAAAATGTCTACTGGATTCTTTCAGTTTCTACTGTGCCTTCTGATTCTAAGATACCTGGGCAGTTTTCCTTTATAATGTACCATGAAATATGATGTCTTGGCTCTTTTTTTGTTCTCGTCTGTCAGTTCAGTGATTCTTAAATTCTTTCCTTAATCTATTTTCAAGTCATTTGTTTTTCCTATGAGGTGACCTTTTTTTAGCCTTTTGATGTGGTTATGTTATTTTTTGGAGTCTTATGGAGTCATTAATTTCCATTTGGCTAATTCTGATTTTCAAGGAGTTAGTTTCTTCAGCGAGGTTTTATACACCCCTCTCATTTGGTTTTTTAAATCATTTTCAGCTCCTTCATTAATGTTTCAGCTGTTCTAGAAATTCTTGTTAGACTTGTGGCCAATCTTCATTTTTCTTTAAGGTTTTGCTTGTGCAAGGAATATAACAGTGAAATGTTAACTCTTCCCACATGATGTAATTTGAGAGGTTCCTAACAGTTTGCTTGGCCCAAAATTCCTCACTTATCTACATACACCCTTTTAACAGGAATTTGTACGTTAGTCCTTTCTTGTGGGGTAGCTAGGTGGCACAGTGGATAGAGCACTGGGTCTGGAGTCAGGAAGACTCATTTTTGTGAGTTCAAATCTGGCCTTGGATACTTACTAGCTGTGTGTGATCCTGGGCAAGTCACTTAACTCTCTGTGCCTCAGTTCCTCATCTGTAAAATGTGCTGGAGAAAGGAAATGGTGAAAACTCCAAATGGGGTCACAAAAAGTCAGACATGACTAAAATAACTCAGTAACAACAAAATCTTCCTTTGTGTTAAGGTATTTTTAAGTCCCTGTTCAAATCTGAGAGAAGGGATACATTAAACTGTTAATATTTTAATACAAATTACTTTGTCAGATTAATTCATTATTTGTCTAACAAACTGTCCCTGAGGAAATGGGGAAAAAAGAGAAGTAATTATAATTGAGAAAAGATTAGAAAAACACGATTGTAGGGCAAACCACTGTATAACTCTGTAGTAGGGGGCTTTGGATATTGCAAACAATACCCAGTGAGGTAGGGTGCCAAATGGGAAGCAGGAGGCCACCAAAAAGGGAAAAATATACCTGAAAATTGAAGAATGGTTTCAACATTGTTGTGCTTATTTTACTCTATATGAATCTTATATAATCATACAGTTTCAGAGTAAGGAGGGCCTTTAAAGATCATCTTGTTCAATCTTAGCTCTCAACCTCTTCCTCCCCCCAGGGTCCAGACTCCATAGTCTACAAAAGAAAGCACTAGGACCCAAAGAGGACTTGATCCAGTTGGCTCAGTGAAACTACTTTCACTAGAGCTGAGACTAGAATTTGTTTTTGCTGACTGCTAGTCCTTTGCTCCTTCTATTGCCATACTGAATTTGAAATAAAGTGGTGGTGGGCTGGACATGTGGAAAGGTAAACTATGATTTTATTGGTATAGGAAACTATCTCAAAGAACACAGAGTCTCTTCTACAATTTCCAGCCTTAGTTGCCTGAAGCCCTGAATGGATAAGTGACTTGTTAAGTATTAGGCAAGTATGGTCATTCATGATGAGATCATAGCCTGGGCATCCCTATTCAGTTGGTGAGGGGATGTCCTAATTTCGAGCAGTGTGCAAAGAAAAAATAAACAATGTTTTCAGTGCTAGACAAATGTAAACCCTATAAAGTGATGACTTTATATATCCTGGTTCTCTTTGCTAGGGATGTTAGAGGTGATAGAAAGGAGTAGTAATGACTAAAGAATGCTAGCTATTTTTTCAGATGTTCGCCAAGACAATGTAGATTTTTGGTTACTGAATGACATTTTTATGGCTGTATGATTTTTGTAGTACTATTTTAAAGTCTCTGTTAATACTTCCATCTATTAGAAATAAACGAGAAAAACAGCTGCTGAAACTAAAGAAGCAGAAGGAAGAAGAGGACCTCAGGTTACAGTTGCAACTTCAAAGACAAAGAGCCATGAGAATATCCCGGGAACATCAGCTAAATTTGCTGGAAATAGTCCATCCAGGCAAGTGGTGACAATCTCAGTTGTGTAAGAGTAAGAGGTTACCGTATAATTGCCTATTACTGAAAAACTATTTTTCCAATGCTTTTTTTTATCACAGACATTCTCAGTCATTCTCATTTGTTGTTCTTTTCTTAGATGTTTAAAGAATCTCAGGTTTTACCCTTTCCTATAATTAAGATAAATTAGTTAATGTAGTCAACCAAACTAGGAAAAACCAAAAGTCTGTGTTTAAGTAGGCCAATAGATAAGTAAAAACTTTATTTTAAGACTCCCACTGGGCGAGGGAGAAGAGTGGAAAGGGGAGAAAATTTAAAACTCAAAATTGTGTGGAAGTGAATGTTGAAAACTAAAAATAAATTATTCCCCCCCAAAAAAAAAGAACATTCCCATTAAAAAAAAAAAAGACTCCCACTAGTGATAGGACAGCAAAGGGAAGCAGGGCTGATTATGAGGCATGTACCATTCAGCTTTGACACTTTCTTATATATCCAGAAAAGAGAGATTCAGAATCCACCAGGGGTTCCAAGTAAGCAATTCCGTACTGAGTCAGTTACTCTCTTTTATTTTCATTCTCTCACTTTCTACTAGCTCCTTTCCTGCTCCCTACAAAACCTGCCTGTGTCTTCCCCACAATTGAAAACCTTCACTTCCACCTTCATTCTACTATTCTTTTTAGCTATTATCATATATTTGTCCTACCTTTCATGGTTAAATTCCATGAGAAAGCCATCTGTACTCGGTGCTTCCACTTCCTCTCCTATGTCTTCTGCAATTTGGCTTCCATCCTCATCAACTGAATAACTCTCTCTAGGATGACCAGTGATCTCTTAATTGGCAAATCTAAGGACCTTTTTTTTTTTCCCAAACCTCATCCATCTTGACCTCTCTGTAGCACTGATAATGTTGATCACCTTTTCTTTCTTGATGCTTTATTCCGTCTAGGTTTTTGGGACATACTTCTCTCCTGGTTCTCTTCCTTTCTGTTCAGCTATCCTCAGTCTCCTTGGCTGATTCATCATCCATGCCATGCCCATTAATTATAGATGTCCCCCAAAGCTTTGTCTTAGGGTCTCTTCATTTTTGTGTTTATACTATTTCACTTGATGATCGCATCATCTCCGAGGCTGAATTATCTCTATACAGATGATTTCCTGATCTGTATATCCAGCTCTAGTCTTTCTCCTAAGCTCCAGTTCTGCATTGCTTTTTAGACATCTCAAACTGGAGGTCCTAGATTTATCTCAGACTCAACATGTCTAAAATAGAAATCATTACTTTCCCCCACCCCTCTAAAAAACTAGGAATTGTCTGTCTCTTTTTGTCCATTTGTATCCTCAGTGTGGGGTAGCTAGGCACATAGTAAGCACATAATAAGTGCTTGTTAACTTGACTCTTCGCAAGTTCTTTATTACTGTGATGGGCACACCCATCCTCCTACTCACCTCAGGGTCAAAGCCTTAGTGTCATCCTAGACTCCTTACTTTCATTCACCTAATCTGTGGTCAAATCCTGTCAGTTTTACATTTGCCATATCTCTTGTATATGTCCTCTACCCTTGTTTGGTCCCTTATTGTCACCTCTTGACTAACCTGTTGAAATACCTTTAAAAAATTTTTGTGAACCCCAGGACCAAACATTTAAAGAACAGTTAATTCCAATACTATATAAAATATTTGGGGAAATAGGCAAAGAACCCAAATTTCTTTTACAGCACAAATACAGTGCTTATATCTGGTCCAGGAAGAGCAAAACAAGAAGAAACTATAGACCAATTTCCCTAATGAATATTGATGCAAAAATTTTAAACAAAATACTAGCAAAGAGATTATAGCAATATATCGTAAGGATCATACGCTGTGACTAGGTGGGGTTTATACCAGGAATGCAGGGCTGGATTAGAATTAGGAAAGTTATCAGCATAATTTGACCACATCAATAACAAAAATCATATGATTATTTCAATAGATGGAGAAAAAGCTTTTGATAAAATACATCACCTATTCCTATTAAAAACACTAGAAAGCATAGGAATAAATGGTGCTTTTCTTAAAAGAATAGGTAGTATTTTTCTAAAACCAGGATCAAGCATTATCTGTAATGGAGATAAAGTAGAAACCTTCCCACTAAGATTAGGGATTGAAAAAGGATATCCATTATTACCATTATTACTCAGTGTTATGTTAGAAATGCTAGCTATAGCAACAAGTCAGGAAAAATAAATTGAAGGAATAAAAATACACAATTAAGAAAGAAAACTATCTCTTTTTTATTCTGATGTGTATTTTTTAAATTAATTTATTTTGATTTATCAACAATCACTTCCACATGCTTTTTTTTTTAAGGCGGTTGGGATTAAGTGACTTGCCCAGGGTCACACAGCTAATAAGTGTCAAGTGTTTGGTCTGAGGCCAGAATTAAACTCAAGTCCTTCTGACTTCAGGGCTGGTGCTCTATTGACTGCGCCACCTATCTGCCCCTCATATGCTTTTGAGTTTAAAATTTTTCTCCCCCTTCCTCCCCACCACCCTCCCCAAGACAGTGCACAATCTGATATAGCCTATATATTAACATTCCTGTTAAACATATTTTCACATTAGCAATGTTGTAAGAAAGAATTAGAACCAATAGGAGGAACCACCAGAAAGAGGAAACAAAACTCAACAGAAGAGAAAAAAAATAGCAGATAGTATGCTTCAATCTGCATTCAAATTCCATAGTTCTTTCTTTGGATATGGATAGCATTTTCCATCACGAGGCCTTTGGAGATGTCTTAGATCCTTGTATTTTTGGGGAGGGTTAAGTTTATCAATATTAGTAATCATATAATGTGGCTGTTATTGTGTACAACGTTCTCTTGGTTCTGCTTACTTCACTCAGCAGCAGGCCATACAAGTCTTTCCAAGTTTTTCTGAAGTCAGCCTGTTCATCATTTCTTATAGCACAGTAGTATTCTATTACATTCGTATACCACAACTTGTTCAGCCATTCCCCAGCTGATGGGCATCCTCTCAATTTCCAGTTCTGTGCCACCACAAAAAGAGCTGTTATGAATATTTTTGTACATGTGGGTCCTTTTCCCATTTGTAGGATCTCTTTGGGATATAGCCCTAGAAGTGCTATGGCTGGGTCAAAGGGTATGCACATTTTTATAGCCCTTTGGGCATAGCCCCAAATTGCTCTCCAAAATGGTTGGATCATTTCACAACTCCACCAACAATGCATTAGTGTTCCAATTTTCCCACATCTTCTCCATTTATCATTTTCCTGTTTTGTCATGTTGGCCAATCTGATAGGTGTGATGTGGTACCTCAGAGTTGTTTTGATCTGCATTTTTCTAATCAGTAGTGATTTAAAGCATTTTTTCATATGACTATAGAAGGCTTTAATTTCTTCATGTGAGAATTGCCTCTTCATATCCTTTGACCATTTATCAATTGGGGAATGACTTTTATTTTTATAAATTTGACTTAATTCTCTGTATGTTTTAGAAATGAGGCCCTTATCAGAGAGACTGGTTGTAAAAATTCTTTCCCAATTTTCTACCTTCCTTCTAATCTTAGTTGCATTGGCTTTGTTTGTGCAAAAACTTTCAATTTAATGTAATCAAAGTTATCCATTTTGCTTTTCATAATGTTCTCTATCTCCTGTTTGGTCATGAATTCTTCTGTTCTCCATAATCTGATAGGTAAACTACTCCTTGCTCTCCCAGTTTGCTTACAGGATCAGCCTCTATACCTAAATCATGAACCCATTTTGACTTTATTTTGGTAGGTGGTATGAGATTTTGATCAATGCCTAGTTTCTGCCATACTCTTTTCCAGTTTTCCCAGCAGTTTTTTTCAAAGAGTGGGTTCTTATCCCAGAAGCTGGGGTCTTTGGGTTTATCAAATAATAGATTACTATAGTCATTGACTACTGTATCTTACATACTTAACCTATTCCGCTGATCTACCACTCTATTTCTTAGCCAGTACCAAGCAGTTTTGATGATTACTACTTTATAATACAATTTAAGATCTGGAATGACTGGGCCACCTTCCCCTGCATTTCTTTTCACTAGTTCCCTTGATATTTTGGACCTTTTGTTCTTCCAAATGAATCTTCTTATTATTTTTTCTAACTCTATAAAATAATTTTTTGGTAGTTTAATTGGTATGGAACTGAATAAGTAAATTAGCTTAGGTAGAATTGTCATTTTTATTATATTAGCTCGGCCTACCCATGAGCAACTGATGTTTTTCCCGTTATTTAGATCTGACTTTATTTGTGTGAAAAGTGTTTTGTAATTGTGTTCATATAGTTCCTGGGTTTGTTTCAGCAGGTAGACTCCTAAATGTTTTATAATGTCTACAGTAAGTTTAAGTGGAATTTCTCTTTCTATCTCTTGCTGTTGGGCTTTGTTGGTAATATATAGAAATACCTTTGATTTACGTGGGTTTATTTTATAGCCTGCAGTTTTGCTAAAGTTGTTTATTATTTCAAGTAGTTTTTTACTTGATTCTCTAGGATTCTCTGAGGGTATCATCATGTCATCTGCAAAGAGTGATAGCTTTGTTTCTTCTTTGCCCAAGCTAATACCTTCAATTTCCTTTTCTTCTCTTATTGCTAAAGCTAACATTTCCAGTACAATATTGAACAACAGTGGTAATTGTGGACATCCTTGTTTCACCCCTGATCTTACTGGAAATGCTTCTAGCTTGTCTCCATTACATATGCTTGCTGAAGGTTTTAGGTAGATGCTATTTATTATTTTAAGGAAGGCTCCATTTATTCTTTTGTTCTCTAGTATTTTTAATAGGAATGGGTGTTGTATTTTGTCAAAAGCTTTTTCTGCATCTATTGAGATGATCATGTGGTTTCTGTTGGTTTTGGTGTTGATATGCTCAGTGATACTGATAGTTTTCCTAATATTGAACCAGCTCTGCATTCCTGGTATAAATTCTATCTGGTCATAGTATATTCTTGTGATAAGTTGCTGTAATCTATTTGCTAATATTTTACTTAAAAATTTTACATCTATATTCATTAGAGAAATTGTTCTATAATTTTCTTTTTCTGTTTTGACTCTTCCTGGTTTAGGTATCAGCGCCATATTTGTATCATAAAAAGAATTTGGTAAGACTACTTCACCTATTTTCCCAAATAGTCTATATAGTATTAGAATAAATTGTTCTTTAAATGTTTGATAGAATTCATATGTAAATCCATCTGGCCCTGGAGATTTTTTCCTAGGGAGTTCGTCAATGACTTGTTCAATTTCTTTTTCTGAGATGGGGTTATTTAAGTATTTTACTTCTTCTTCTGTTAATCTGGGCAATTTATATTTTTGTAAATATGTATCCATTTCACTAAGATTGTCAAATTTTGGCATATAGTTGGGCAAAATAATTCCTAATTATTGTTTTAATTTCCTCTTCCTTGGTGTCAGCTTCAACCTTTTCATTCTTGATACTAGTAATTTTGTTTTCTTCTTTTTTTTTAATTAAATTAACCAAAGGTTTATCTATTTTATTGTTTTTTCATAAAACCAGCTCTTAGTTTTATTTATTAGTTCAATAGTTTTCTTAATTTCAATTTTATTAATTTTTCCTTTGGTTTTCAATATTTCTAATTTGGTGTTTAGTTGAGGATTTTTAATTTGTTCTTTTTCTAGTTTTTTTAGTTTTATGCCCAATTCATTAATCTCCTCTTTTTCTATTTTATTTATGTAAGCATTTAGAGATATAAAACTTCCCCTAAGAACTGCTTTCGCTGCATCCCATAAGTTTTGGTATGTTGTCTCATTATTGTCATTCTCTTGAATGAAATTATTGATTGTTTCTATGATTTGTTGTTTGACCCAATCATTTTTTAGGATTAGATTATTTAGTTTCCAATTATTTTTTAGTCTATCTTTCCATGGCCCTTTATTACATATAATTTTTATTGCATCATGATCTGAAAAGGATGCATTTAATATTTCTGCCTTTCTGCATTGGATTGTGAGGTTTTTATGCCCTAGTACATGGTCAATTTTTGTGTATGTGCCATGTACTGCGAGAAAAAAGTATATTCCTTTCTATCCCCATTCAGTTTTCTCCAGAGGTCTATCATACCTAACTTTTCTAATGTTCTATTCACCTCCTTAACTTCTTTCTTGTTTATTTTGTGGTTAGATTTATCTAGTTCAGAGAGGGGGAGGTTCAGGACCCCACTAGTATAGTTTTGCTGTCTATTTCTTCCTGTAACTCCCTGAACTTCTCCTCTAAGAATTTGGATGCTATACCATTTGGTGCATATATGTTTAGTAATGATATTACTTCATTGTCTATGGTGCCTTTTAGCAGGATGTAGTTTCCTTCCTTATCTCTTTTGATTAGATCTATTTTTGCTTTTGCTTTGTCTGAGATCAGGATTGCTACCCCTGCTTTTTTTACTTCAGCTGAGCATAATATATTCTGCTCCAGCCTTTTACCTTTACCCTGTATGTGTCACTCTTTTTCAAATGTGTTTCCTGTAAACAACATATTGTAGGATTATGGTTTTTAATCCATTCTGCAATCTGTTCCATTTTATGGGAGAGTTCATCCCATTCACATTCACAGTTATGATTACTATCTGTGTCTTTTTCTCCATCCTTTTCCCTTTTATGCTTTTCTTTCTCCTTTTTCCTTTCCCCCTTCACTAGTGTTTTGCTTTTGACCACTGCCTCCTTCAGTCCCTCCTCCCTTTTATTATCCCTTTCCATTTTCTTCCCTTTACCTTACTGCTTCTTCCCTCCCTTCTTCCCCTCCCTTTTCTTTCCCCTTTTCCCTCCTACTGCCTATAGGGCAAGTTAGATTTCTATACCTAACTTTATGTTATTCCCTTCTTGAGCCAAATCTGATGAGAGTAAGGTTCAAACAATGCTCCCCCTCCCTTCTTTCCCTCTGCTGTAATAGGATTTTGTGTCTTTTCCTGTAATGTAATTTGCCCTTGTCTGCCTCCTCCTTTCTCAGATCAGATTAATCTACTTACTTGGATCCATTTAACCCACTTGATTAGATTTTTTTTATCATTACATCAAAGTCAACTAATATCCACCCTCTTTATGTATACTCCTTTAACATGGTGTAATAACAATACAGTTCTCAAGGTTGCAAGTGTCATCTTCCCTTGTAGGGATTAAACAGCCCTTATTAACATATTGTATCTTTCTGTCCCATTTACCTTTTTGTCTCTTCTTGAGTCTGTACTTGAAGATCAAATTTTTTGTTGAGCTCTGGTCTTTTTATCAGGAAAGTTTGGAAGTCCCTATTTCATTGAATATCCTCTCCTCCCTTGAAAAAATGCTCATTTTTGCTGGGTATTGATCCTTGGCTGCATTCCAAGCTCCTTTGCCTTACGGAATATCATGTTCCATGCCCTGGTCTTTTAATGTAGAAGCTGCAAGGTCCTGTGTAATCCTGACTGTGGTTCCATGATATTTAAATTGTTTCTTTCTGGCTGCTTGCAGCACCTTCTCTTTCATCTGGTAATTTTGGAATTTTGCTATTATATTCCTTGGCTTTGTCAATTTGGGATCTCTTTCAGGTGGTGATCAGTGGATTCTTTCTATGGTTATTTTCCTTCTGGTTCTAGGACTTCAGGGCAGTTTTCCTTTATGATTTCCTGAAAGATACTGTCCAGGCTCTTTTTTTCATCATGATTTTCAGGTAGTCCAATAATTTTTAAATTGTCTCTCCTGATCGATTTTCCAGGTCGTTGTTTTACCATGAGGTATTTTATTTTCATCTATTTTTTCATTTTTTTTGTTTCTGTTTGACTGATTCTTGCTCTCTCATAGAGACATTAGTTTCTGTTTGTCCAATTCTATTTTTAACAGATTGTTTTCTTCTGTTAGTTTTTGTACTTCCTTCTTCAATTGGCCAATTGTTTTTTTAGGGACTTGTTTTCTTCAGTGTATTTTTTTCCAATTGGCCAATTGTATTTTTGAAGGACTCTTCTACCTCTCTCATTTGACTTTAAAATCCTTCTTGAGCTCTTCTAAGAAGGCTTTTTGGGCTTCAGACCAGTTCATATTCCCTTTTGTTGTTGCAGATGTGGGTTTGTTGACAATGTTGTCCTCTTCAGAATTTCTGTCTTGATCTTCACTCTTCTCATAATATGAATCTATGGTACGTTTCTTTTTACTCATGGTGTTTGCTTATTCCCTGGCCTTTAAAGAGATTGAGCTCTCCTGCTGGGGAGCAGAGGGCACTGACCTAAGCTTCTTGTGTTGGGAGCCTAGGTCTTGGTCACTAGCTTTGTGTGCTGGGGCCTCTTATGTTGGCAATAGGAGGCTGTAGGTTTCTGGCCGCTTACCTGGTGTTAGATTGGAATCAGCAAGACTGGAACTCTAGTTTGCCTCCGTTTCCTTTCCTTTCACTTTCTTCAGCTCCTTTCAGATGGATGTTGCAGGGGGTTTATCCATCTGGGGCCCTTTTTAGTGCTGCTTCCCTTAATTTTGCGAGGCACTGGGAGATTCCTTTGCAGTAGAGTGCCGAGGCACCTGATGGTTTTCTGAGCTGGTTTCCACTGGTTCTCCCTGCCCTCATTGAGGCACTCAGAGGTCCAGGTGTTGGTGTGTGCCTGTTCCATCACCTGGGTTTCAATATCTCCTCCTGGTGTGCTAAAGTGGGGCTTTCTGCTAGCTTGCTCGGACCCCTCTCATTCTATACTGTTCCCCTTCCCCCAGGGCAAGAGGCAGGCCTTTCCCATTAATCCCTCAAGTGGCCTGGGCTACTAGACTGCTGTACCCCGTCTTTCTTCTGATTCAGCTGTTCCAGGATTTTTCCTGGGTGAAATTTTCTGGGCTTTCAAAGGTTGATAGGGGAGAGTGAGAGTGACTACCTTTTTACTCCTCCATCTTGGCTCCTGGAAGTGGAAAGCTATCTCTCTTTTTACATTATATGATAGTATACTTAGAGTACCTGAGAAAATCACCCGAAAACTAGTTGAAACAATTAACAACATTAGCACAGTTGCAGAATATAAAATAAAACCACATAAATCATCAGTGTTTCCATATATTACCAACAAAACCCAGCAGGAAAAGATAGAGAAATTCCATTTAAAATAACTGCATATAATATAAAATTCTTTAGAGTCTACCTGCTAAGATACCCCATAGGAACTATATGAACACTAAAACCTTTTCACACAAAAACAGATCTAAACAATGGGAAGGCAGCTAGGTGGAGCAGTGGATAGAGTACCAGGCCTAGAGTCAGGAAGACTTATCTTTGTGAGTTCAAATCTGGCTTCAGAGACTTAATAACTATGTGACCCTGGACAAGTCACTTAATCCTGTTTGCCTTGGTTTCTTTTTCTGTCAAATGAGCTGGAGAAGGAAATGGCAAACCCCTCCATTGTCTTTGCCAAGAAAACTTCAAATGAGATCACAAAGAGTTGGACATCACTGAAACAACTGAACAGCAACAAACAATTACAGAAATATTAATTGACCATGGGTAGGTTGAACCAATATAATGATAATATTACCAAAATCAGTTTACTTATTCAGTGCTACACCAATAAAGCTACCAAATAATTATTTTATAGAACTAGAAAAAATAGTTACAGAACTCAATCTGGGGGAAAAAAAGTCAAGAATATCAAGAGAATCAAATTTTTTTTTTAAGTGAAGTAAGGGGGCCTAGCAGTACCAGAATTCAAACTATGTTACAAAGCAGTAACCATCAAAACAATGTAGTAGTGGATAAGAGATAAGAGTGGTTAATCAATGAGATAGATTAAGTACACAATATATAGAGAAGTAAATGACCACAGTAATCTAACACTTGATAAATCAAAAGAACCAAGGTTTTAGGAGAAGAACTCACTATTTGACAAAAACTGTTGGGAAAACTGAGAAGCAGGCTGGCAGAAACTAGGCAGAGACCAAATGGATACATGATTTAGGAGTAAAGGATAATATCATAAGCAAATTAAGGATTTTTAGAAAACAATTCATATTATATCAGTGGATAAGGGACCACAGGAAATTAAATAGGTATTTTGATTGTATTAAATTAAGAAGGGGTTTTTTGTCTTTTTTTAAATATATATATATATATATATATTTATTTATTTTTAGTTTTCAGCATTTCATTTCCACAAGATTTTGAGTTCCAGATTTTCTCCCCTAATCTACCTTCCCTTCTATCTCCCCCTCCCCTTCTCTTATCTCCTTCCCCTTCTATTTTCCTGTAGAGTAGGATAGATTTCTATACCTCATTGCCTGTATATCTTATTTCCCAGTTACATGTGAAGACAAGTTTTTACATTTGATTTTAAAACTTGGGTTCGAAATTTTCTCCCTTCTTCCCTCCCCACCCACCCTCATTGAGAAGGCAAGCAGCTTGATAGAGGTTTTACATGTGTAGTCATGAAAAACACTTCCATGGTAGTCATGTTGTAGAAAACTAACTATAGTTCCCTTCATCCTAATCCAACCCCCATTGATTCTGTTTGCTCTTTTGACCCTGTCTCTCCTCGGAAATATTTTCTTCTGATTACCCCCTCCCCCAATCTGCCCTCCCCTTTATCATCCCCAAGCTCTCTTATCCCCTTCCCCCCTATTTTCCTGTAGGGTAAGATAGATTTCCTTACCTGATTGAGTGTGTGTGGTATTCCATCCTTAAGTCAAATCCAATGAGAGTAAGATTCACTCATTCCTTCGTACCTTCCCCCACTTCCCCTCCACTGTAAAAGTCTTTTCTTGTCTGTTTTCTGTGAGATAATTTACCCCATTCTACCTCTCCCTTTCTCCTTTTCCCAGTGTAATCCCCTCTCACACGTTAATTTTATTCTCCAGATATCACCCCTTCATCTTCAACTCGCCCTGTGCCCTCTATCTATCTATCTGTTTATATATACATATTTTTTTTTCCCTCCAGCTACCCTAATACTGACAGAGATCTCATGAGTTACAAATACCATCTTTCCATGTAGGAATGTAAACAGTTCAACCTTCATAAATCCCTTATGATTTCTCTTCCCTGTTTACCTCTTCGTACTTCTCTTGAGTCTTGTATTTGAAAGTCAAATTTTCTATTCAGCTCTGGTCTTTTCATCAAGAATGCTTGAAAGTCCTCTATTTCACTGAATGTCCATCTTTTCCCCTGAAGGATTATACGCAATTTTGCTGGGTAGGTGATTGTTGGCTATAATCCTATCTGCTTTGACCTCCAGAATATTATATTCCAAGCCCTCCAAACCCTTAATGTAGAAGCTGCTAAGTCTTGTGTTATCCTGATTGTGTTTCCACAATATTTGAATTGTTTCTTTCTGGCTACTTGTAATTTTTTCTCCTTGACCTGGGATCATTGGAATTTGGCTACAATATTCCTAGGAGTTCTCCTTTGGGGCTCTCTTTCAGGAGGTGGATTCTTTCAATTTCTATTTTACCCTCTGGTTACTAGAATATTAGGGCAGTTTTCCTTGATAATTTCTTGAAAGGTGATGTCTAGGCTCTTTTTTTGGTCATGGCTTTCAGATAGTCCAGTAGTTTTAAAATTATCTCTCCTGGATCTATCTTCCAGATCAGTTGTTTTTCAATGAGATCTTTCACGTTGTTTTCTATTTTTTTATTCTTTTGGTTTTGTTTTACAGTGTCTTGATTTGTCATAAAGTCACTAGCTTGCAGTTCAATTTTTGCTCCATTCTAATTTTTAAGGAGGTATTTTCTTCAGTGAGCTTTTGGACTTTTCCATTTGGCCAGTTCTGCTCTTTAAGACATTCTTCTCCTCTTTGGCTTTTTGTACCTCATTTGCATTTGGTTTAAGCTTTTTTTTAATGGGTTATTTTCTTCAGTATTTTTTTTTGGATCTCTGTTAGCAAGCTGTTGACTTGTTTTTCATGATTTTCTTGTCTCCCTCTCATTTCTCTTCGCAGTTTTTCCTCTACTTCTCAAAATACTTTTTGAGCTCTTCCGTGGCCTGAGACTGATTCATATTTTTCTTGGAGGCTTTGGATGTAGGAGCTTTGACTATGTTGTCTTCTGCTGGTCATATGTTTTGATCTTCTTTGTCACTAAAGAAAGATTCTATGGTCTGACTTTTTTATTTTTGCGCAGTTTGCTCATGTTCCCAGCCAATTACTTGAGTTATAAACGCTTTGTTAAGGTAGGGGTCTGCTTCCAGTGTGGAGAATGTACTGTTCTAAGCTTTGGGTGTTTTGTGCAGCTGTTTTCAGGGATGCTTCTAGGGACTTGGAAATTTTCTGTTCTTCCAAGGTGGTAAGATCTAGGGTGAGGTGTTTACTCCTTTCCTGGCCTGTGCTCTAGTGTATGAGTGACCACAAGCACTCTTTTCTGCCTTAGAACTGTGAGGAGGATTCTCACTCCTCCACAATCACAAGCTCTGCCATGCTAGTGTTTCTTCTTGCCCCAGGACCACCACCCAGAACTGTGACCCAGATCCAAGCAGGGGCAAGGCAAGAGAATCCTGCCTCAGCACCAGCAAAGAGATCCCTACAGTCCCTCTCTGATCAGCCACTCAGTTACCCCTCTGTCTGTAGGCCAAGAGCTCTGGAAGCAGCCGCTGCCCCAGGGCTACACTGAGACTGGAGCTGGAACCAAGCTTCTCTCTTACTGCAGTCACAGACCTTTCCTACTGACCTTCTAAAATGTCTTTGGCATTTGTGGGTTGAGAGGTCTGGAAACCATGTGATTCAGTCCCCTGAGGCCTGTTCCAGGTTCACTGAGGCCTGGTTTTTGCCTGCACACCCATGCTGAACTGTGTTCCTCTCCCAGCCCAGATACACCTTTCCAATCAACCATTCAGGTTGTCTTGGGCTGGAAATTTGTTTCATTCTTTTTGTGGGTTCTTCTGCTCTAGAATTTGTTTAGAGCCATTTTTTACAGGTATTTGGAGGGGGAGAGTTCAAGCAAGTCACTGCTTTCACTCCACCATTTTGGCTCTGCCCCTTCAAAATTAAAAAGGTTTTGCACAAACAAAACCAATGCAGCCAAAATTAGAAGGAAAGCAGGAAACTAAACTCAGAGAAAATTTTACGGCAAGTTTCTCTAGTAAAGGTCTCACTTCCCAAATATATAGGGAACTGAGCCACATTTACAGTAAGAGCCATTCCCCATTTGACCAAAGGTCAAAGGATATGAACAGGCAGTTTTCAGAAAAAAAAAAGCTATCAATAGTCATATGAAAAACTGCTCTAAATCACTAATGATTAGAGAAATGCAAATTTAAAGCATTGTGAAATACTTCCTTGAATCTGGCAGATTGTATAACATGACAGAAAAGAAAAATGACATGCTGGAGGGGATGCGGATAAATTAGGACATTAATGCCTCCCTTAATCCAGTTTAAAGTACTGTCTGTTAGAAAAAGGTAGGGGAGGGGGACAGAAGTCTTACTCTAAATGTATTTGTTTCCCATTCCACTTTCTCCTTCTTTACTTCCTCTATATGTAAGTGGATTTGGGGGGCATGGGACACTTGTTTAAATCATGGTTCTCTATTATTTACTATATATGTGATCTTTGGCAAGTCCCATAACTTGTCTGGGCCTCAGTTTTCTCATCTGTAAAAAGAAAGGGCTGACCTTGGTGATCTCTAAGCCTATATCCATCTCTAAATCCCAGGACCAGATGGTCTTTGTACATATTATCACCTCTCCTTGGAATGCCTTCCTTACTCTTCTCTTCAGCAATCTGTCCTTCATTTGGTGTGAAATATGAAAAAAATTACACCTTTTGGAGAAATACTGAGTGCTAAACAATTGGAAGAGACCAATGTGGCTGCACAAGGAACTGATCACCCAATTTAGATTTTTTAAAAGACATGTGCAGAAGATGAAAGTCCAGGCAGATAACTGAGGCTAAATACAGTTTAGTGAGTGGCATAGTCCTGTGACATGCCAGGAAGGCTAAAAGCTCAGGATGAGTTTATAATAAATGCAAAGAATAACAAAAGGAAATTTTAAAAAATTGTTGAGATCAAGACGACTTCCTAAGAAAGTATTATGTGATAATTACAGAAGACAAAAATACTCAACTTTTATTTTCTTCTTGTTTTATCTGTCAATGGGAATGAACTTTGGACTGAGGATAAAAAATAATTAGCAGAGAATTGAAATCCCAAATAAGTGAGGGGATGGTAAGAGAACAAATTAGGTACCCTTCAAAGGGTTCAAGTCACCAGGCTCAAGCAAAATGACATTCCAAGCTACGAAGACAATAGCAATGATTACTGACATTTTATAGAGGTAAGGTTGCAGAGCATTTTATATACATCTTTATTATTTGATCTTCACAACAGTATTATGAGTTAGATGCTATAAGTATCATAATCTCCATTTGACAGATAAGAAACTGAGGTGTAGAGAAATAAAAGCAGCTTTGTTAACGGTCACCAAGTAGTAAGTGTTGGAAGCAATTTTGAAGTTAAATTTCCCCAACTTGAAATCCATCATTTTATCCATTATGGCACATCTGGTGAATGTAATTGCTTCTCAGCTTTTCATGGTAGTCTCTGAAAAGGTATCCAGACAGGGAGACATGTCACAGAATTTGAGATGGGCAAATCTCAAGTTTGCAAAAAGGGAAAGAACTTAGATTTTCTTTTTTTTTTTTAATATAAATTTATTTATTTTTAGTTTTCGACATTCACTTCCACAAATTTTTGAATTCCAAATTTTAACCCCATCTCACCCCTCACCCCACCCCAAGATGGCAGGCATTCTGAATATCCCTTCCCCTAGTCTGTACTCTCTTCTATCTCTCCTCCCTTCTCTTATCCCCTTCCCTTTCTGTTTTCCTGTAGAGCAGGATAGATTTCTGTACCCCATTTCCTGTATTTCTTATTTCCTAGTAGCATGTGAAAACATTTTTTATTAAACATATGTTTCTAAAACTTTAGGTTTCAAATCTTCTCCCTTCCTCCCTCCCCACCCACCCTCATTGAAAAGGCAAGCAACTCAATATAGGTTATACGTGTGCAGTTATGCAAAACATGTCCATAGTAGACATGTTGTAAAAAACTAACTCTATTTCCCTTAATCCTATCCTGCCCTCCCATTTATTCTGTTCTTTCTTTTGACCCTGTCCCTCCTCAGAAGTATTTACTTCTGATTACCCCCTTTCCCAATCTGCCTTCCTCTCTATCATCCCCCCTGCTTTCTTGTCCCCTTCTCCCCGTATTTTCCTGTAGGGTAAGACAGATTTCCAGACCCAATTGAATATGTATGTTATTCCCTCCTTAAGCCAGATCCTATGAGAATGATTCACTCATTCCCTCTCACCTTCCCCCATTTCCCCTCCACTGTAAGAGACTTTTCTTTTCTGGTTGTTTGTTTGTGTGTGTATGTGTGTGAGATAATTTACCCCATTCTACCTCTCCCTTTCTTCTTCTCTGAGTATAATCTTCTCTCATCCCTTAATTTGATTCTCCAGATATGACCCCTTAATCTTCAACTCACCCTGTGCCCTCTATCTATCTATCTATATATACATACATATAATTTTTTTCCTCCAACTACCCTAATACTGACAAAGGTCTCATGAGTTACAAATATCATCTTTCCATGCAGGAATGTAACAGTTCAATCTTAATAAGTCTCTTATGATTTCTCTTTCCTGTTTACCTCTTCATGTTCCACTTGAGTCCTGTATTTGAAAGTCAAATTTTCTATTCAGCTCTGGTCTTTTCATCAAGAATGCTTGAAAGTCCTCTATTTCACTGAATGACCATTTTTTCCCAGAAGGATTATACTCAGTTTTGCTAGGTAGGTGATTCTTGGTTGTAATCCTATCTCCTTTGCCCTCTAGAATATTATATTCCATGCCCTGCGGTCCTTTAATGTAGAAGCTGCTAAATCTTGTGTTATCCTGATTGTGTTTCCACAGTACTTGAATTGTTTCCTTCTGGCAGCTTGTAGTATTTTCACCTTGACCTGGGAACTCTGGAATTTGGCTATAATATTCCTAGGAGTTTTCGTTTGGGGATCTCTTTCAGGAGGAGATCTGTGGATTCTTTCAACTTCTATTTTGCCCTCTGGTTCTAATATATCAGGGCAGTTTTCCTTGATAATTTCTTGAAAGATGATGTCTAGGCTCTTTTTTGATCATGGCTTTCAGATAGTCCAATAATTTTTAAATTCTCTCTTCTGGATCTATTTTCCAGGTCAGTTGTTTTTCCAGTGAGATATTTCACATTGTTTTCTAATTTTCCATTCTTTTGGATTTGTTCTACTGTGTCGTGATTTCTCGTAAAGTCACTATCTTCCAATTGCTCTATTCTAATTTTTAAGGAAGTATTTTCTTCAGTAATCTTTTGGGCTTCCTTTTCCATTTGGCCAATTTTTCTTTTTAGGGCATTTTCCTCCTCATTGGCTTTTTGGACCTCTTTTGCCATTTGGGTTAGGTTTTTTTTAAGGTGTTATTTTCTTCAATTTTTTTTGGGTCTCCTTTAGCAAGCTGTTGACTTGTTTTTCATGATTTTCTTGCATCACTCTCATTTCTCTTCCCAGTTTTTCCTCTACTTCCCTTACTTGCTTCTCAAAATCCCTTTTGAGCTCTTCCAAGGCCTGGGACTGATTCATATTTTTCTTGGAGGCTTTGGATGTAGGAGCTTTGACTTTGTTGTCTTCTTCTGGTTGTATATTTTGATCTTCTTTTTTACCAAAGTAAGATAATATAGCCTGACTCTTTTTACGCTGCTTGCTCATGATCCTGGCCAATTACTTGAGTTTTAAACTCTTTGTTAAGGTACGAATCTGCTTCCAATGTGGAGAATGTACTGTCCCAAGCTTCGGGGGGTTTGTACAGCTGTTTTCAGAGTTACTTGTAGGGCCCTGTAAATTTTCCCTTCTTCCAAGGTGGTATGATAAGGGGCAAGGTGTTTACTCCTTTCCTGGCCTGCGATTACAAGTATTCCTTTCTGTCCTGTAACTGTGAGGAGGGGCTCCTCTCCACAATCACTACAAGTTCCACCAAGCCAGCACTCCTCCTCACTCCAGCACCGCTGCCCAGAACTCTGACCCAGATCCAAACACGGGCAAAGCAAGAGATTCCTGTCTCAGCACTGGCAAAGAGATCCCTGCAATCCCTCTCTGATCAGCCACTGGATTCCCCCTCAGTCTGTGGGCTGGAAGCTCGGGAAGCAGCTGCTCCCCTCCAGGGCCACACTCTTGGGGAATGGAGCTGAAACCCTGCCTTCCGTTCTCAGCCCCGACAGAAACAGACTTTTCCCACTGACCTTCTAAATTGTCTTTGGCATTGGTGGATTGAGGAGTCTGGAAACCTCTACAGCTGCCAGAGATTCAGTCCTCTGAGGCCTGCTCCAGGTTTGCTGCAGCCTGCGCACCCAAGCTGCGCTACGCTCAGCTCCCAGCCCGGCGCAATACACCTTTCTGATCAATCATCCAGGTTGTCTTGGGCTGGAAACTTGTTTCACTCTGTCTTTTTGTGGGTTTTGCTGCTTCAGAATTTGTTTAGAGCCATTTTTTATGAATATTTGGAGGGGTTTGGGGGAGAGCTCAAGGAAGTCACTGCTTTCACTCTGCCATCTTGGCTCTGCGCAGAACTTAGGTTTTCTAAAGTGTAAGCTTATAAGCCTGATCTCTCCTACTGGCAAAAATCATTACTGAGGAGAGAATTTAAGAACAATTGACAAGGAAAGCAGTGATCACTATGAGCCAGCATAGGTTAATCATGAATAGGTAATGCTGTTCCTTGTATCCTTTCTTTACAGTGTTGCTAAACTAGTAGATTAGGAAGATGCCTTGGATATAATACATTTGGATTTTAGTAAAACTTTTTATAGCTTTATGATAATCATGAGATAGTTGTGACCTAAATGTTAGTGCAATTAGAGGGATGTCCTCAAAAATGAATGATTAGAAGAACATACATTCTTTGAAGGCAGAGAATGTCTCACTGTTGGATTTTATGCCCAGAGTCACAGATTATAACACAAAATGAGAAAATGATTTCTAACAAAAAGCTGTCCAAAGCAAGAATTAGTTATCTTGGGGAATAGTGAGTTCTCCAGCACTGTAGGTGTTCAGGGGATGTCTCAGTGACTAGGTGGTGTGGTTGTACCATAGGAATCTATGCTAAGATACAAGTTTAACTAAATTTCTTCATGTTAACAAGGTAGTATGAGTAGTTGTGTTCCCATTTTAGAGATAAGGAAATTGAAACTAAGAGACCTTCAGTGATTTATCCATGGTCACAGAGCTAGTGGCCAAGTCAGAACTCGTAGGACCATAGGACCATCGATTTAGAGCTAGAAGGGAACTCAGAAGCCATCTAGTTTAAGTAACCCCTTCATTTTATGTATGATTAGACTAAAGCCCAGGAAAATTGAATTACTTACCTTACATCTCACACAGTTGGTATACGTCAGAGGTGGAATTTGAACTCTGATTCTCAAATTGCAGAGATAATGTTCTCTTGCTATATGACGCTGTCATATTTAAAGCCAGGTCTTGGGACTGAGTCAGAAATCCTGTCCTTTTTTCTGTTAAACAGTGGAAGGGAGGGCAGCATGGTTTTCCTTTGTCACTGTCTTCATCATTAGTCATTGGCAGCCTGATGTCTGTGGGACACACTTCCATACCATAGCCATTTGCTCTCCTCTGCTGCTTCCTGAGTGCCCAGGAGCCTGTAGAATAAAACACTTGGAGCCTTTCCTAGTTACTCATAAGATTCTCTTTCTTTCTATGTATTTATTACCTGGTAAAAGTTACTCTTCTTTCATTGTGGGAAGGCCAAAGTGTCCTATCGGCAAGAATACCCACTGAATCTTTTACAGCTTAAAAAAAAAATCAGACGATATCACACCTTTCATTTTCATTGCAGTCACCATTTTCATTGCTATGATAATTTAATTCAGTGGGTAAATGCCACTAAAATAACAATCTGAACACTACCAAAGAAGTGCCAGTGTTTTTCAGATTATATTTAATGACTTACTCTTGATGTAGAACCAGGACTAAATAGTTGGATAACCTGGGAAATTCCAAGAAGGAATTCATCTCTTAAAACTTAAGGCCAATATAGAACACAAAGGGAGATTAGAAGGGAAGAATGAAAACTATTCATATGTCTGTCACTTGGTGGGCTATCAAAAAACATTGATTGATTGATTTCAAT
Organism: Phascolarctos cinereus; assembly: GCF_003287225.1. Classification (NCBI taxonomy): domain Eukaryota; kingdom Metazoa; phylum Chordata; class Mammalia; order Diprotodontia; family Phascolarctidae; genus Phascolarctos; species Phascolarctos cinereus. Next base: position 113,522,312 of record NW_027556098.1, read on the forward strand.
GATCAGTCTTGGTCCTGAAGAAGAAAGGATGACAAACATATCCCTCTTCCTTATGGAGAGGTAGAGGAGCGTGGAGGGCAGTTAGGTGGTGTAGTGGATAGAGTGCTGGGCCTTGAGTCTGGAAGACTTCTCTTCCCAAGTTCAAATCTGGCCTGAGACACTTAGTAGTTCTGTGACCCTGGGCAAGTCACTTAACCTTTTTTGCCTCAGTTTCCTCATCTGTCAAATGAGCTGGAGAAGGAAATGGCAAACCACTCCATTATCTTTGCCAAGAAAACCCTAAATTGGGTCATGAAGAGTCAGATGCGACTGAAAACAACTGAACGACTACAACAACGATGACTTTGGATGTGGAATGTGTTAGACTCTATGGCCAGTTATTCTGTCAGTTGGTTTGGCTTAGGTTCCAGTGGCAAGCAGGGTTAGGGGAGTAGATGAAGGAGACATGATAATTGTGTAAAAACAAAAGAAAAGTGTTGGTAGGGATGAGGGAGTGCTTCAGACTTGTGATTCATAAGTGTAAGGATGTTCTTAATGAGAAAACTTCCTTTACCAATTCAGATTTGCAGCTTTATAGCTGTAAAAGTTTGCTTGGGACACTGACTGACTAAGTGACTTTGCTCAGTTTCATGTGACCAGAATGTGTCAGAGGCAGAATTTGAACCTAGATCTTCGTATCTCTTAGGCTGGCTTTTTCTCCACTGTGCCATGATGCTGTTCAACAATACTTAAAAAGGAAAAAGAAAAAAGAAGTGTGAAGAATGAAAGAAAGAGCTAAAGAAATTATTTGCCACACTTTTGATACCAAAATTTGGGAGCAGTAGAATTGACTGTGCTTTAATGTATTCTGTGCTTTTTTTGTAGGTCGGGTGGGAAAACACATCCAAGAAATGGAGGAAAAATCAGCACTGATTATCCAGAAACATTGGAGGGGATACAGAGAGAGGAAAAATTTCCATCAACAAAAGCAGTCTCTAAAGGAGTATAAAGCAGCAGTCTTCCTTCAAAGAGCTGTGAGTTATTAAATTGGGCCTTATGTTTAAACATGCAGAGATGATACTAATGGCATAATTTCTACACTAGTGCATTTCTTAAAAATTTTAGTTTTTGTTGTGAATTTAATAAACATGAACATTTCAATATACAAAGAACAGAAAAGAGGATTATATATGAAACTGTGAGCTTCTACAATACATAATAAAGTTAATGCAATAGTAGCAAAACTGCCCTACTTGTCTTTCTATTTCTGAACTTCCTCCTTCTTTACTGTGTATTTTTTAAAATGTTCTTTTGGGAGGGGATCACTATCACTGTCTACATGTACAACTCATGTACAACTGCCCCTTGCTAAAGCTCTCCCTTAGAACAAATATACACATAGTCAAACAAAAGAAGTCTACATACTGGATACCTCATTCTTTACCCACCATACATCCCTCTCTGCCAAGAGATATGAAGTCATGATAAGTCATCAGCATTCTTAAGTTATTTAAAGGGATTTTCCTTCGTGTTATTGTAGTCTTTATATAAATTGTTCTCCTGGTTCGATTCAGTTCACTCTGTATCCAAGCCTTCTTTAATGTCTCTGAATCCATCTCTTTCAACACTTCTTACAACACAATAATATTTAATTACATCCTCCTTAATCTTACTTTGTCTTCCCCCACCACATGTGTATTCCTCTTCTTCTCTCTTTCTCTTCTTTCCTTAAGATTAAGACAGCAGAACAATTCCCAGTTCTTGTGTCATTAGACTTCCTCTTTGATCCCTGTTGATGATAAGATTTGGAGGGGACATATGTATCATCTCCCCATAGTTGAATGTAAGCAGTTTATCATTTATTTCTGTTTACCTTTTTTTGTTCCTTATAACTCTGATAAAATTCACAGTTTCTACATAGCTCGGGTCTTTTCATCAATAATACTTAGAAGTCTTCTATTTCATTGAAGATCCATTTTTTTTCCCTGTAGCATCATAAGACAGTTCTCTCTTTATGTAAATTTGACTCCCCAGTGTGTGACTCCAGTTCAGGGGTCCTGGAGGGGCCAGGCACTGAAGATGCTCTACATGTGAGGAGCCATGCCAGGGAAAGGATGTCTGCAGAACAGTCCACTTGCATTAATCAAGAACTGGCTGTACTCATTTTTGCTGGGTAAATTATTCGTCAGTGTTATTCTACATCCTTTGCTTTCTGGAATATTGTATTCCAGGGTCTCCACCGCTTTTTAGTGTTGACTGCTAAATCGTATATAATCCTTACCGTGGCTGCTCAGTACTTGCATTTCTTCTTTTTGGCTGTTCGCAGAATTTTTTTTAACCAGGAAGCTCTGAATTTTGACTCCATTGTTCCTTGGAATGCTCATTTTGGGGTTTCATTCATGAGGTGACAAGTGGATTATTTCAATTTACACTTTACCCTCTGGATCAAAAGATCTGGACAGTTTTTTGTTTAAGATTTCTTTTTTTTTGTCTTCTTTTTTCTTTTCTTTCTAGGCAATTGGGGTTAAGTGACTTGCCCAGGGTCACACAGCTAGTAAGTGTCAAATGTTCGGTCTAAGGCCGGATTTGAACTCAGGTCCTCCTGACTTCAGGGCTGGTGCTCTATCCACTGCGCCACCTAGCTGCCCCAAGATTTCTTGAAATATGACACCTAGGCTCATGTTTTGGTCATGGCATTCAGGTAATCCAGTGATTCTCCTTGATCTGTTTTCCAGGTCAGTTGTATTTACTATGAGATACTCTAAATTGTCTTTTATCTTTTCACTATTTTGATTTTGTTTTAATGTTTCTTGTTGCCTCGTGGAGTCATTGTCTTCTGTTTGGTCCATTCTAATTTGCAGGGAGCTTGTTGTTGGGGCAAGGTTTTAAACCTCTTAATTCGCCTTCCAATGATTTCATCCATAGGTTTAATTTCTTTTTCTGTTCTTTCCTTCAGCTCTATCATTTCATTTATAAAAACATTTTTAACTAACTTTTTTTTAAAACCTTGTTTACCCTTCCAGGAATTCTAGTTGGATTTGTACAAGCTGTGTTTTTCTTTGAGACTTTGCCTTATAGGTGTTTTGGAGTCATTGTCATCTGTCATTGTGTCTTGAACTCCTTATCATCGTAATAGCTTTTTATGATGTTTTTTTTTATTTGCTCATTCTTCCAGCTTACTTCCTGACTTTGAACTTGATATTAGGGCTAGGCTTGGAATACTTGTGAAGGGAAGGTCTGGGCTGGTTCACTGCTGCTTTCCTGGGGTGTTGAGCATTGTGTTATTTCAGGATCTCAGGACTAGTGTAGGCTTGGGACCCATAAGCTTTCAGTGCTTCCACAGTAGTGTGATCCAGAGCAAAGTTTGATCACTGCCTTCTCTGATACAAATTCTGCAATTCCTGACCTGGATCTGAGTCTTGACTAACAGTAGAATGATGCTAGATTCAGTCCCTATTGTGTACCTGGAAAGTTCTTCTGGTTCAGGGTGATAGACCCACAGGTATACTTTCTGGTATACCTGCCCTAGTTATTTTTCTAAAGGCTTTAGAATAAAATGGAAACTGAAACTGAGACCCTTCCCACTGCTGCTAGCTTTTGAACTTGCTATTTTCTTAGTACACAGTCCAGGGCCTTCCACTGCTTCCTGCCAGGGAACACTACCCCGGGCACAGCTCCCCTCTATCCATGTTACCCATCCCCAGGACTGAGTAGTAGTCAGTAAAGCCAGTTGGTACCTTTTCCCATCACAGTGCCCCGGTATGGGTCTGGAACCTTCTCTTTTCCTGGTAAACATTGGTGCTAGAGTGCTCTGTGGTTGTGCTCCTGGCCAGACTCTGTCCCCAGTTTCCATAAACTTTTTGGTCTTCCTATGCTGACCTGAGCTAGAAAAATGACTTATTGCGACTTTTCCTTGGCTTTTCCCATAAGAATTCAATCTGGTGCATTTTCTAGATCTGTTTGGGGGTACTTTGGGGAGGGAACTGACTGTACTTCCTGCTACTCTGCCATCTTGGCTCCATCTGGCTCCCAAATTGATTTCCAGAAAGCTTTAGACTAATTTATGTCTCTACCAAAAATTCATTAGTATGCCTGTCTTCCCATATCCCCTCTAATAACTGCCATTTTACTTTTTTTCATATTTCACAATTTGATGGATATAAGGTAGAACTCAGTTTTTTCAATGTTCATTTCTCTCACTAGTGATTTGTAGCATTTTTTAAAATATAGTTAATGATAGTTTTCATTTCTTCCTTTGAGAACTGCCTGTACATATCCTTTGACTATTTATTTATTGGGGAATGGCTCTTATTCTTATATATTAAACCAATTCCCTATGTATCTTGAATAATAAACCTTTATCAATGAAATTCATTGTGAACATTTTCCCTAGTTGACTGTTTTACTTCTAGTTCTAATTGCATGTTTTTGTTTATATGAATAAGCTCTCTCTCTCTCTATATATATATATATAACCTAAGTACAAAAGAGCACGTGAACAAATTAGAAAAAATAAAGAGTTATCTTTCACCACTATAGATAGTGGGACAATTTTTGGCCAAACAGGGAATAGAGATGACCATGAGATTGGAAAAGGTTTGCACAAACAAAATCATACCATGTCTTGAATATTACCTTCAACTCAAGGTACCCATTTTAAGGACATCAGTATATTGTAGTACATCCAGATAAAAATAACAGCATGATGAAGCACCTTGAGATCATGCCATATGAGGAAGCATAGGGGTGGTCAGTAAGTATATTTTATGGCCCAGAAGTAAAGCTGCCCTGGATGGCACCACTAAGACTAAAATAAAGAAGGATCTCTGGCAAGTCCTACATCTCCCCCACCTGGGATTTCCTTAGCCCCCAAAAGTAACTTGAATCACTGTTTCCCCTATTGGGGAAAGAGTGGAAGACTGGCAGGTTGCATGTATACTTTCTGCTATCCACTGCTAGAGCTAAGTCATAAGGCAGCCAACTGTTACTGTCCTACACTATAATAGAAGAGAAAAGAAAATGGATTAATTACTCACAGAATTCACAGTTGGAATGGACACCAGAGGGCATTTATGTGCCTTCTACATCATCCCCAAAAAATAACCATAAGCCTCTGAAGTCTTGCTAAGATAGGCAAATCATACCTCTCTTGGCCGCAACCACAGAGGCAGAAGGAAGAGGAAGAAAAAAAGATGCAGGGAGGAAATGGCAAAAGAACAAAAATACAAGGAGTTTACAGATAAAAGGAGGGGAAGAGGAAGAAGGCAGGGCAGCACGGAGAAGTATATAGAGTACTCAACTTGGAGTTGGGAAGACCTGACTCCAGATACCTTGGGCAACTTCTCTGTTCCTCAGTTTCTGTAGAATAAGAGGATTGGACTCAATGACCTAAGATCCTTTCTAGCTCTAAATTTATGATCGTGTTATAAGCCAGTGGCCACTAAGGGATATTTTGCCACTATTTTGAAATATCCTATCTTCAGGAACAGAAGTTGTTTCATTGATAGGCACAGCTCTCTCCTTGAAACTGAACATCCAATTGATACTCATAAGCAATCTAATTCATATTTTAATTCAGTATTTATTGAGCACCTATTATGTTCAAGGCAAAGCTTGTCAAGAGTTGAATGGACAGTAAGCACTGGACTAGTACCTTCCTGAGTTCTAGTTTTGGCTCTTAACTTTCTAGGTATGTTAACTTTAAGGTATTTCATTTGTTTTTTCCAACTTTGTTGTTTCTCAAGAAGGTGAGTGTTGATTTCCCCCTCCACTATTAAAGAATTAGATATTCCTCTTGGCCTAGCTTAAAGTTAATAAATTTCACCCAATCCAAGCTCATCAGTTTGAAGCCACATATCTTTATTCTTGAAGATAAGTAAAAACTGTGCTTCTGTAAAGTAGAGAAGTTTTGAAATAATTGACTTTCCAATTGACTTTCCTTTTTTTAATGTTTTAATGGTATTTAAGTTCCAAATTTTTCTTCCTCCCTCCACTCCCCTTTTCTGAAAATGGTAGGCAGTTTGATATAGTTTGTATATGTGCTATCATGTAAGAAATATTTCCATATTAGTCACAGTTATGAAAGAAGAAATAGATTTTGAAAAAACATGAGAAAGAGTAAAGTAAGTGAAAAAAAAATGTGCTTTGATCTGCATTCAGAGTCCATCAGTTCTTTATCTGGATATGGATAGCATTTTCCTGACTTCCCTTTTTTTAAAATTTTCTCCTTCTCTCTGTTGCTTTTGCTCATATTTAAGAAGAGAAATACAGAGGGGAGGTTGTGTCTGTCTGGTTGTCAGTACCATGACGATGAGCAGTAATGCTCAGCACTGTTTGTAGAATGTTTATCACTGTTTGTGGAAAACTAGTGCCACCAACATGATCTATAGCTTGCCAAAAACAAGTAACATGAAAGAAGACTGAAGAAAAATGAGATGGAAAGGAGAAAAAGGAAAAAAGAGAGAAATGCTCATTTTTGTTCTCCATTTCTACCTAGGCACAGATTTAATGTCTTCTCTGTCCTGTTCCTCTTCCCCCACTAACAATCACAGTAAGTCCCAGAGACCACACAACCCAAGGCAGTTCTTTGAGTGTTACTTAAACTGAAGTAAAAAGGCTATGAAGAACAAAAATAGGAGGAAGAAGATAGGAGAAACAAAAAAAAGTTAAAGGAGAAAACAGAAAAGAAATGTCAAGTTGAAGGAGACAGGGGAGATCAAAGGGATACCAAACAAGGCAAAAATAGAAGGATCTATTTTACCTTCATTATTAATTGTTAATAATAGGATGCCTGGCCTTGTGAAGCAGGGCAAGTTCTTTAAGTTCTCAGAATACTCAGCAACATTCTAAAATAAAGTTTCTAAGAAAACACTATAATCTGCTTTGATAGAGGGAGTTTATTACCAGGAGTTTCCTATGCCAATGAAAGCACAGGTCTGATAAAAGAAAAATGATGTGCAGTGTTTCTGTTTATATCACATCATGGTCAGGTGTGCCCCCTTAAAGAAAATGGGACAGAACATTCAGAAAATAGTGTTGCCTTAGTTATCATCATCATCATCATCATTATATACTATTTACGTAGTACTTTTCAGTTTACAGAATGCTTTTACAAACATCTCACTTGATTAATATTTGCAAACTTTTAAATTCTATGTGAATGTTATCTGCTATTAACAACATTGTACAGTGGGCAGGGCAGTTAGTACTTCCTAATTACAAATAAAGAAACAGAGATTCCCAAGATTACCTAGCTAATAATAGTGGATCCAGGACTAGAACTTAGTACTTTTAATTTCCTAGTCCAATGTTTTTTCTAACTATCCTTTGTTGTCTCACCTGTAAGAAAAAAATACAGAACTTTTGTGGATCAAGAAAGATGATTTATTGTGATGTTATACCAGCCTTGTTGAAAGCTTCACAAGGAAAGTATAAAACTACAGACTTTCCTTTTGTTCACGTTAGGCTCTTAAATTCTTAAGAAAATGTCAAAAGAAAAAGAAAATGTCTTATTCTTGGCAAGGACTCCCAGAACTTACTGATGCACGTAGAATGGAACTGAAGCAACATGTGGACAATTACATCAAACAGCACTCAGTAAGTAGATTCCTGTCATAGGAAATCTTATTTATATTATTACTTTATATTGTAGGTAGCAACAATGAAAAGATCATACATACCTTGTCTCACGGTTATAAGAATAGAAATTAGGCATATACATGGCATAATTAAAAAGCGTGTTTATATGTTTCTTGTGAATGTGGATTGCGTTTTGTGACTTGATGATCATCTTCTGTATGGATGTATAGTCTCCTCTTAATATTTTTCACCAGTGGAGGGAAGCATTAATTCCCATAATGTAAAACTGTAATTAATGATCATCTCATCTATTCCAACATGTTCCCATTCCCTATGACATGAAAAATTGCTAAGTAAAGCAGCGTTGTGGTTGCAAACCAAATAGAGGGTGCAGCAGCTGGGTAAAAAGAATCCATTGCAGAAAGTATCCTTGCTTCACTCACCAAAGAGCCTTTCCTGGGGGTGACTGTACTCAGGCAAAGTCACTAGTCCTGTTCTCGGTTCAGCTTCTTTGGGAGAATTTGACCAGAAAGTGTTTCTGATCTCCCTTCCATCTAAGTTCCAGCAGTCAAGGAACACAGACAGGTAAGTTGTGAGTTGGGTGTATATAGAAAGTCAACCAGTGTAAAAATTGTATGTGGTAATGGACCGTATGTAGAAATGTGTATTTGAGGAGAGGCATACCTATCAGCCTCTACTTCTGAGTTTATTAAATTCAATATCCTCTGTGTAAGAAGGCAATTGAATATATACTATGTTTTAGAAATATTTCCATTTGAAAATCCAGATAAAATAAAAAAGTTCTGACCTTTAAAGAATTACCCCTTAGATAAGTAGAAAACTAAACTATCTAAAATAACTTACTGGCTAAGGATTCTAAATAGTCGTGGTTTTACTGTACTGTTGCAAACAATCAATCCCTAAGTTATGCTGATAATTACATGGGAAATAACTACTAAAATATTGTTTTTCTGAAAGACACGTACAAATGTTAAAGTAAAAGCTGTGTTATCTAGCACTTTATCAATGGTAATAAGCATTGATTCTTACTATTAATCTAAATTTTTTATGATTTTTGCTCTCCTTCAACTTCATCACCTTACCTTCCTGCTATGCTACCTGTAAACTCCCCCTACTTTAGTCCATATTTTCATCCTATTTAAGATTTTAGGAGGCTGTGGTTAAGCCTCTTAGAAAAGCAAGATGGAAATAGAATTAGGACATTGAATTTGCAGATATTAGAGGAAAACAAGTCTTTGTAGTTAGATGAGAGAAATTAATACATATACCCTCATGATAACATTTTTAATTTTCTCCAGGGCTCTGAAATGTCAGATGTGGCCAGCAGGGAGCTCCACACCCAGGCTCAAGAGCGGCTGGGGCACTACTTCTTAGGGAGGGCTCTAGAAGAGCGAGCCCAGCAGCGAAGGGAGGCTTTGCAAGCTCAGATCAGCACCAACATTGAGCAGCTGATGAGTTAAGTGCCAAATTCCATGTCTGCTTTCTATAGTGAACAAATTCTATAGGACTTGTCAGATCAAAAATCGTAGAGAAAGACCATTTACTAATTACCTATCTAGTTCAGCCACCTGTGTCCACGAATGGTTTTACTTAGAATATTACCTTCAGGAAGGAAGATACCATATACCCTTAGTACCTCTCTATTCCCTGTCATTTGTCATTTAAGTATATCACAGTTCTTTCTGCCTTAGAGATACTGATGCCTATTGACTCCCTCAGGCTTTTTCTCTTTATGTATAGCCTTTTTGTTATTTCCAAGTAGTGAATAATGTTAATAATAACCTCATCTTAAATGTATTAGCACTTTATGGCTTTCAAGCCACATTTACATGCATCTTCTCAATTGATCATCATGACAGCCCTGTTGGAGCGGACAGCACAGTTGAGCTATTTGGCGAGTGATCCAATTCATGAACTACAGTGTTTCAGCCTGACTCTAGGGACCTTGCTTTTAGTATGTGTGATGGAAAGATCCCTTGTCTACTGCTTAATGTCTCCTGCTTATTGTTGTGACATATTGGGATTGAGGTTTTCATGGATCTTTTCCCAACAAGATAGATTCTGTTTTCCTTTTTAGTAGTTTCTGTAATCAAAAGAAATCAGCTTTTTGAAAAATTTACATAATTCTGTAATCCTTTTTAGCAGGGCCTAGGACTCAGGGGTGGGGAACCTACGGCCTCGAGGCCACATGTGGCTGCCTAGGTCCTTGGGTGCAGTCTCTTGACTTTATTAAGGGGATTTGTTCTGTGAAGTTTGGATTCAGTCAAAGGGCCACACTTGAGTTCCTAGAAGGCTACAGGTTCCCACCCCTGGCCTAGGTCATTCAAGTAGACACTTCTTTTCAAAATGACAGCATGAAACCATAATATATATCTCTTCCGAACAAGCAGATAACACCCATAGGTGAGAGTGGTGGTCACTTGGTTCATTGTTGTAGTCTGCATAGAATTCAGACCATTTGTTCTCCCAAGTTCTTAGTTGATGCTCTTCTTTTATTACAGGTGCACCACATCTGAAGGAGATTACAGGACAGGAGCCTGAACTTTTCATAAGCAGGTCTCGACCTGTGGCCACCAGAGCCAAGCAAGCCCATCTTGCTACACTGATAGAGGGACAAGCACCTTGGTGGAAGAAACTTGGGAATGAGGTTGAGGATGAAGAAGTTATCCCAAAAGAAGCTCTAAATATAGATTTGGGAACCTTATTTATTGGTGGAAGCAAATCTCCTTAGGAACTGAGCCAGGGCACCAGTCTTAGAGGTGTCACATTATAAGGACATTATAAGGATTCTAGTTAGAGCTATCTATCAGTCATTACTATTGGATATGCCAAGAGATTTGGGTAATCCATGGGTCTCAGTGATCTTGCTTCCCTGCTCCTCCTCAAATAAGGCTGGTTCTGTGTTTTAGGAGATAGCTTAATTTCTACCTCAAGACTCCTTTCTCTTCTCCCTTTTCATTTCATTTCTCCATCATGAATACCAAGGTGACTTGGAACTTTTGCTGTGGAATTAAACACAGATTGATGCTATATTTATGTGCAGGGCAGGGCAATGGGTTTTTTTTTTCAAGATTTTACTTTTTTAGTAAATATTCTGAAAGATTTGACAGATCAGTCATTTTTCAGTTCTATTATTTGGAATTCTTAGTTTTTCATTAAAGATAGACGTTTAGGAAACAAAATAGTTTTCTACATTTTTGTAGAATAGCCATGTATTTTTATATGTTTCATTTTCTTCAAATGATGGCTTTTTTATACTTAACAGAGTTCAGGACACATAGTAGATTCTCATACTGGGCTTTTGATTGATGATACAGCTAATACAATAGGCAGTTATTTTCTCAACCACACCCACAATCTATGTATGTATTTGAAAACCTGTTCAAAGAGACAGTTTGCAGTTCTCTCAGTCTGTAAAAGGACTTGAATTCTTCTTGGCTTTCAGAGAAGATGTGTATGCATGTGCTTGTGCATGTGCTGAAACCACTTTCACACTTTTTTAAAAAATCCTGTTGTCTTGGTGACATCATTGATTAGATATATAAGCAAAAACACTATACCTTTTTTTTTAAACCTGTGAGTTTTAGAAATCATGTTCCTACAATTTAAATATGTTTGTTACTAGATATTGCAGCTTTTTGGAAACTAGAATTTATTCTAATAGAGTGAATTGAGAATGAGATAAATTATTTTTTCTAAGAAAATAAACTATTTTAAAAATATGTAAATTACATAATTACTCCCTAAGTGATACCACAGTAGAAATATCATTTAGAGCAATGGTGTCAAACTCAAATAAAAACATATCCTTGCAAGCCACACATTGACTTTAAAATCGAGTGAACATTATGTTGCACTGAATTTTTATTTATTTATTTTGTTAAACATTTCCCAATTATATTTTAATCTGGTTCAGGCTGGGAGTTTTGCAGGCAAAGCAGTGTGCTGGCCATGAGATTGATATCTCTGATATAGAGTAGTTATTCATTCATTTAAATATCTACTCTCTGCTAAAAGCTCTGAGATACAAAGATAAATAAGACATGATTCTTGCCCTCAAAAAACTTAAAACCTAATGAAATATTTCAAACAAATGTCAGGTCTGTGCTCAAATTGGGAGCATTTAGTTTTTCTAACTATTTTACCTAAAATTCTCTGATCTCCTCTTGAAGATATGCTGTATCTTACTTTAAAACTGCTTCCCTTCATCAAAAGTCTTTTGAGAACATGTGTTTTGTCAGGAAAGACTGGACTTTCTGTGCTTCATATCATTACAGGTTATGTTAGAACTAAGTAAAGAATGAGTTTTTACTAAGAAGGGTTAAGTACACTTGTAGCTATGATAGAAAGAAACCTTGGAATCCAGGTAAAGCATCCTATAGACTTTTAATGCCAACTTGACTAAAAGTCTTGGAGAGTAGTTTTAGGATTCTGACTCCCAAAATTGAAGGTGAGTTAAAAGGTGCTTGATTATTGAAAGAAGGTTAAATTAATCATCCATACAGATAAGGATCAATAAGAGAGATTCTGAATTGTATCCTGGGATTTGTTTTCTTAAGGGTTTTTTCACCCTTTAATGTTTGTGTTCAGCTGTTTTAATAAAGAATTTTATTTTTGATAATGAAAACATAATTGAGTGACCATTCCAAACTAATAAGAAGCTTGGCTCTCTGGATCATCATGCCATAACCAAGACACCACTCCTCCCCTTGAGACAGTGAATTTCAGTCAAAGTAACTAAAAGGAAATAATTGTCTCTTAGGTTCTGAGCTTCTAAATGTAAATATTAATATGACAATAATCTAATAGTTTATATTCCTCTTACCTGAAAAGTTCAAATTCAGGTGTAACTAGAAACTTTGTATACATCAAACCTGGCCATGCCCTTCCCAGAATTTGCCATGCTGAAATAGGGTTATCACAAAACTGAGATAAGTGACCCTGAAGATGAGAGATGGCAGAGAGCAAGATGTGTAAGAAAGAGCAAGTACTCAGGAGGAGGTGGTAGAAGCATCAGACAGAATTATACTATAGTGCTCATAGGCCTGCAACCAGATTTTTTGTAGGTAGAGACAAATGGCCAAATCAGATAATTAGAATTAAAGGAATCTCAGATATGTTTCGTGTGGTGCTAACGTTGTTGAGAACATTCTTTGTACTTCCAAGGATATTAATTTCCGTATGTTTTTGCTCAGTCTCTCTGTATGAAACCTAATTCTTTACTGCTCGTGATTGTGGTGTCCATTGGTTTTACTGAACTGCTTTTGTTGTTTTTGTTGTTGTTTTAACTGGAAGGGGAAGGTACAGGGATAATACTTAATAATGTGAAGGACTGTCTGGAAGAAGGGAAGCAAAAGATAATCATGTTAAAAGAACACAATCTCTAAACATTAAATCTTGAGGACAGAATGCTTGGAGACAACTTAAAGATCCTAGATCTTCCAGAAGAATACAAGTCAAAAAACTGGAGCACCACAATGCAAGAAACAATACAAAAAAATTACCCAGAAGTTCTGAATAAGTACCTACCAAAGGAGTTCATAGATCACCTCCTGAAGGGGGGAAAAACCCATAGTGCAAACTCCCAACACACATAGTAATTAGATTTAACAATTCCAATGACAAGCAACAAAATTTTCAAGTGACTGGAGACATTCAAATATAAAGGAAAAGAAATTTGTGTAACACAAGACTCTTATGCACCACCAGATACGACAGAAGGGGAATGGAATAATATATTCCGAAAAGCAAAAGAATTCAAGATGCAACCCAAAGTGACAATTTGCAAAGCTGAGCCCAATCAATGGAAAAATGATTGAGTTCAATGAATGAGAGGCATTTGAAATATATCTACAAAAAATGAGATATTCTGTTTTCGAACAAACACCCCAGGCAACAGAAACAAGAAAATAAACACAGCTGCTAAGGAAAGCATAAGTAAAAACAAACTATGCCATCTTTAGAGACTATTAAAAAAAATGAGAGAAAGATATATATGGGGTTAAAAAACAAAGGCAGGGAGGATAGGAGAGGGGGGAAGAGAGGCTGCTTTCCACCTGCCAGAGACACTACAAGTACTGGGAGTGGTGATAGCAACCTTCACAGAAGACCCAGGCTTTCCTCTGGGGACAGAACAGAGACAGTAGAGTAACCTGTACCCAGATCTTGCACTACAACCCAAAGCCATGTACTTAAAATCCCACTGGAAGGAAAGAGCCAGCGGTTTGAGGATCCTCTTGAAAGGCTGCCCAGGAAATATGGTGATGGGGAGTTGGCCTAGACTTGGAATGCCAAAGGCAGGGCACACCCAATCTTCCTCATTGTGCCACTGGGAAGCCTCTGCCTCAGCCTGGGCCATCCCTACCCCCTCCTCAAAGGACCTACTTGGGACCCATCTTCCTGTACATGGAAACCTACAAGCCCATTCTTCTGGGACCTACCCAGGCCTCCTCAGGACATCTCCAGAGAAGTGGCAGAGCCAGGCAAACAGCTGAGCAAGGGCACCCAGGACCTGGCATCTAGCCCAGTCAGGCAGCCCAAGTCCAAAGAAGGGCCCAAGTCTAAGGCATATCCTCTAAGTCCTTGTCCACAAGGGCTTGGGACACAGTTAAGGACTCCCTGAAAACATTCTGTTTCTGCATCTGTAGGCAAGAAGGTTAAAGTTGGGGGGTGTGGCAGTTCAGTTCAATTCAACATACATTTATGTGTGAGCCTGGGCTTGACACTAAGGAGACAAATATAAAAAGGGAAACCCTCAAGGAGCTTACAACCTAAAAAGCAAGCACAGTACGTGTTAAACATTTTTAAAATAAATTTTGTAGTTAAACCAAAAGTAATAACTGAAGGGTGATTGAAATATTTCTAAAAGTACAAAATTATATAAAGATAACAACAGAACTTCAATAGAAGTTATGGTAGACAAATCTAAAACACTGTGGACTTAATCTCCCTCCCCCACCACCCCTCTCACCCCTCAAGTGAATCAATGTTTTTTGGTTTCTGGTTTTGCATGGGGATTGGGGGGTTACTAAACTGTAAGAATGAGAGGGTTAATAAAAGAGGGGAGGAGAATTAGAAGATAGAGAGGAATGAGTGACTTACTCCTAACCAAGTAAACAAAAAAGGGAAAATAATTATAATCTTTCAGGAAGAAGGGTTTCAAGAAAATGGGTGAAGTGGCAAAGGGAAGGGTTGATATGAGGAAGGAAAGAGGAAATCTTGATTCAATGGTGGGAGCTGTCTTTCTAAAGGAAGAGATATATTCTGTATTAGGACAAAGGTACTTTACAATGGGATTAATCTGCAGGAATTTGGTGCTCAAAGAAATCACTGAACTATTTCTGGAAAAGCATTGTAGCTCCCGTGGACAGCATCCTATCTATCTCAGGATAATGGAACCAGCATCCAGAAAGGTGAAGGCATGTACCCAGAGAAGAGATTTCATGGCAAATGGGGAACTGGAGAAGGATGGTGTCCTTTACTAATAAGGAAGTTGGGAATTGGTTTGGAAATCAATACCTAAACTTACTAGCTATGTGACCTTGGGCAAGTCACTTACACCCTGTTCACCTCAGTTACTTCATCTTAAGATGGGGATAATAGCATTGACCTCCCAGGGTTGTGAGGATCAAATAAGGTAATAATTTTAAAGTGCTTCACACAGTACCTGGTACAAAGTAGGTGCTATATAAGTGTTAGCTATTGTTATTATTATTATTATTATTATTATTATTACCCTTCAAGTTTGTTTTTGTGGCACCCAACTGCAAGGATGGGAGGGGGACATTGCCCTTGCTGAACATTTTCACCTGTATATTTCACAGGATTTTCAAACTCAACATGTCCAAAACAAAACTCCTTATCTTTCTTCCTAAACTGTACTTTTTTTTTAGTAACTCCCCTATTTCTGTCAATGGTACCACCATCCTTTCAGTTACCCAGGTTCACGAATTCTGTTATCTTCACCACTTTCATATCCAACCAACTGCCAAGTTTTGTCTGTTTATCTCCACGTCTCTTTTCTGTCCCCTTCTATTTTTTTTTTTGCCTTTTAGGCAATTGGGGTGACTTGCCCAAGGTCACACAGCTAGTAAGCATCAAGTGTTGGGTCTGAGGCCAGATTTGAACTCAGGTCCTCCTGACTTCAGGCCGGTGCTCTATCCACTGCGCCACCTAGCTGCCCCCCCCTTCTATTCTTAAGGCTGGCTGTCCTCGTTCATCATTTCTCACCATTATAATAGCCTCCTAACTGGCCTTCCTGCACCCGGCTTCTTCCCTCTCCAATCTAAGCTCCACACAGCTGCCAAATTGATTTCCCTAATACATAGATCTAACCATGTCATCCTCAGGAGACTTCAGGGGACCCCAACTGCCCATAAGATAAAATACAAAACTCTGTTTGGCATTTAAAGCCCTCTGCAGTCTGGTTCCAATCTATTTGTTCAGACTAATTTCCCCCTTTGTGTACTCTACACTCTTGCCAAACAGACATACTTACTGCTTCTCATTCATGACATTCCATCTCCTTCCATCCCTCAAGCCTGGAATGCTCTTTTTCCTCACTCCTGTCTCTAGGAATTTACTAGTGCCAATCAGCTCAAGGCCTAGCTCCTAGGGTCCTTCACAAAGCATTTTGTGATTTCCCCAGTTCTTAGGCTGTTAGTGCTCTCCCTCCCCTAAAATTCCCTTGTGTTTCTTTCCATGCATTTTGGACTTCTTTGTGTACACATTGTTCCTCTTCCTTCCCTCTCCTTGCCCCATTACCATATAAACTCCTTAAGAGCTTGGATTATTTTATTTTTGTCTTCATATTCCCCCTGCCTAGCACAGTGTCTGGTACATAAGTGCTTAATAAATGCTTGTTGAATTCAGTTGAGTTGAAAACAATTTAATCCATAATTACAAACCAAGTCTACAATAGAGTCATTCACAGAACCAGCCCCTTCTTGAGAATACACAAATATGTGGATGTAGTATGGTAGAAAAAAGAGGGGAAGATGGAATTCTATGGGGTATGTTGACAATTGCGGTGATAGATGGTAGGAGAGGAGGGAGGGATCAAAATGGGTACCTAAGTTTCCTTTTTTAATTCTCTATCCTCTCTGTACTTTACATCTCTATCACTCTTTGTGCTTAATTCCTCTTGTATCAGTTTCCCACCATATCTCATCATAACCTTGTGGACCCTCTTAACAATCCATTATTCTCTTTCCTTTCTTCTGTATTTTCAAAAAAAGGAACAGTTAGGACTTAATAAGGGAAAAAATGTCACTTTTTCAGAGACGTCATATATAGAGTCATTTGCATTATTCAGTCTTTTCAAGATGTCTGCACATCTGCTATCTTATTTTAGGCACAAAACATCTCTATGGAGTGGATAGGGCAAGGATCATGGGATCACAGATAAACAGTTGGGAGGGACCTTAGAAATTATCTGATCCAATGTCCCTCTTTTTACATATGAGAAAACTGAGTTCCAGAGAGGAGGAAATGTCTTGCTCAATATCACAAAGCTAGTAGATTATTAATTCTGAGAACTCGGGCATGAGGAGGTTTAGACTTTCTACAGAGACACTGGTGGAGTAATACTAAAAGAAATTTCCGTTTCTTCCAGGCTTAGGCTCACAAGATCTCACATTCTCTAGGACTACATCCAAGTTTCAACGTTGCTGCATCTACTAGTCCCTATCCCTTTCTTTCCCATCCTTATTCACTATGTCTTTTCTTACCACCTCCCTCCTACAATTCGCCTCCTCCCTCTCCCTCTCGTCTCTAGTGACACTCCTTTCCCTGAGCTCCCCATTCCCAGATGGACCCCCTTCGTTGACTTCGTGGTTCGGCACCTGCCAAATCAAACCCCAAGTTCTTTTAGCAGCCCTCCTCCTCCCCATACGTCCCTTTCCTTTCCTAAGTTTCCATGGTGATGGGAAAACCATGGGTTGCTTCGATGCCCGGGAAGGGACTTGCTATTGTCTGTTACAAGACGAGCAGACCTCCGTGCAAAGACATAAACGGAAAGAAGCAAACACACACAGTGGCAGAAGTGAAAGAGCTAGCAGAAACAGACAGGTAGAGAGAGAACAGGAACAGAATGAGGTGGTTTGGGTAAGTATGAGGTGATAGTAAGGAAGTCTGAACGGAGTGGGGAGAGAATGGGGGTGCATATTATTTTCTACCTCTTGCTTTTTTTTGTCGCTGTTGCTGTAGGACCTGATGGCATGAAACGTAGGTAAGACGATTTTCGCAGAAGAATCAAGGTACGGACTACATCCCAGCCCTAGCCTTCCGCTTCCAAAGCAGGCATTCTCTCCACCCCATCCCTGTAGTTACCATGTTACCAACGTCTTCCCCCGCCTTTCTCTCCCCCTGTCTCCTTTCTTCCCACCCCTCTCTCTACACTCCTAAGAACTGGGAGTGAACATTGGCCCGTTCCCCCTGCCTCCTCTCCCCTCTCTGTTAGGTACTCAAGCCTACTTGGTAGAAACTCAGGATGGGAAATTGAGCTGGCCTCTCTTGTATTCTTTTCGTTTGGGGGCAGTGAATGGGGGTTGCTGATAATCAACAAAAGCACCAATCCCTGAAGTGGGGCTGGGGTCTTTGGAGCTTGGAAAAGAGTAAAACAGCCCAGAAGACAGATGAGGTGGACCTCAGGAGCTGAGAGAGTGAATGTGGTTCAAGCTGCATGGGAAAATGGCAAAAAGCAATGGAAAATAAGCACAAATCGCCCCTCTCTGTTTTTATTTTTCCCCTCTTGTTTCTGCATTTCTTCGTTTCTAAGAAGGTGAGGGGTCTCACTTAAGGGGATGGAGGTGATTTTCCATGACTTAAGGCAGGGGTTTTTAACCTTTTTTTTTTTTGTATCATGGCCCGTTGGCAATCTGGCAAGGCCTACGGACTCCTCAGAATAATGTTTTTAAATGCATAAAATAAAATACAAAGGATTACAAAGAAGATCAGTTATATTGAAGTAGTTGTCAAAAAGAATTTTTTTTTTTACGTTCACAGACCTTAAGAATTCCTGCCTTAGGGGGTATGAGCCAGCTCCTGTGTGAGCTAGTAGGACCAGTCTTCCTACTTAAACTGAAAGACAAAGACCTAGGTAATGTCTGCCACCAGGGTCCTTTTGTTGTGCAGTGGATTGAAACTCTGGCATGATGGGATAAGGGAGATCCCTAAAGAACCAAGGAAAAGTAGCACTGAGAGGCTACAGCTGCTATTTCTTCTTTATCACAATGTGAATCAATAGGTGGTGGCTGAGGGAAGGTCTTTGGCAGTGTTGTTTTAGTTCTTAAGTTCTCCCTTTTACCAAGGGCAGATATGGAGAAAAGCACAGAGGGAGTTTGTAAATGGTTAGTGCTTGTGTGTTTGCAGAGGCAGGGAGAACGCCGGCATGATTTAATAACAAGTTAGATCCCTCTTGTTTGTCTAGCCCTTGTCAGTTTTCACTACTTACACATTCATCACTTCACCCCACCTTTACAACAGTCCTGTGAGGTAGGCAGGGCAGGTAATATCACATTCATAATACTGATGAGGAGACTAAAGCTCAGAGAGGTATTTCAGGAATTAAGATCTGTTAGTCTTGCAATTGATAAAGGGCAAAGGACATCTTTTTCAAAAATTTGCCTGTGCACACAATATGTCTAGCTATTTCACTTTGGGGAATGATTAGGCTTGACACATGAACAGCAGAAAAAGACTTTTGACATGTATTAGGTCACTAATTGAATAAGTAATATAATGAGATTATTTTCCTAAATGAAGAGGCTATTGGAACATATTACAGGAATATGACATACCAAAACTGAGAAGCAATCTTTCCTCTATTCTCAGCATGTTAGATTCTACTTAAAATATTGTGCACAGTTTTATTAGTCATTTTAAAGGGCATATGGAAAAACTGAAGAGGATCTGTTAGAAATAGACTTGACACCAAAAATTTAGTATCAAGAAAATTTATTATAAAGTCCAGAGGATTTAGACGTTCCTGGCCAGAAGCGGGCTCCATCCCTCTTGAGGAGGGGTGGGCCCTGAGTGCAAGGGCACGTGTGCTTTTATGCAGTTGAATTCCGCGCGAAACCTCCCAGGCCGGGATTGGTCCATCCCTTCCCAGGTCACACCTTTCCTTACATGTTTCCCCTTGATATGCTCAAGTATGTTCCCCCTCCCTTGGTCATACATCCCATGACTCATTAATGAGGCTCTAATTTTATGCGGGGGTGTGTCAGATAATAGTAATGAAGCTCATTAAGCAGGCTCACTAACATTTTTCAGGTGTCCTCAGGTTGACCCTAACTGGTCTGAGCTGGCTCGACCCTTATCTTGATTTGGGGGTCTTTTTGGAGCAATCCACTTACTTTTTATTGGCTAAGCCCGAGCCCACCTACAGTGTACTACTTCCTGGAGCTGTTGTTCTTTAAATCTCTGCATTATTCTACCTGTGGAAACATAAGCCCTTCTAACTCTAACAGATCCAGAGAGCAGGAAATCAGAAATGATGAAGAGATTGACAAACAAATCGTGTCATATGAGAAAAGGCTCAAGGAGCTGAGATTATTCAGCCTGAACAAAAGAAAGGAGTTCTTATGAAATACAGTTCATCTCAATAATTCTTAGTCTCCATCACCAGCTGTGTGGCCTTGAATGTAACTTAAAGTGCATTATAATGAAGAGTGTCTTGGGTGATATTTATGTTTGTGGAGAAAGAAAAAAAAATAGCTAGCAAGGCATATCTCTCTCTAGACTATTCTTCATTATTTTTAATATGTCCCACACACACCTGAGCCATATTAAGTTAATAAACTGTAGATATATTTACTAATAGGCAAATAAATACTTTAAAGGGTTTAGTCAAAATAGGAATTCTATATAAATGTATGGTAACGTGTTTTGAGGTCTCTGCTAACACAGCAGATACTCCTTGTCAATTTAGCAGGACCTAGTCAACCAAATTTTAGCTTCTAGGTTGATTTTCTGAGGCCTTCAGGACCCTAAACCTTGCTTGAGGCTGTTTGGGCAGTAGCATCTGATAATAGTGTTTGGCTTTTAGTTCTGAAAGGGTGCTTGTCCTTGAATTTCACAGAAATTCAAATGTTAGTGCTATTAAGGAGGTGGAGATCAACTAGTTTAACCTGTTCACATAATCTAAAGGGGGTTACACTCACTAGATTGTGAATTCCTTGAGGGCAGGGACCATTTTTTGCCTTTCTTTGTATCCCTTAGCACAGTGCCTGGCACATAGTAGATGCTTAAAAAATGTTTCTTGACTATGCTCACAGCCAGTAAGTGGATTTGTTTGAATGCACTTCAGTTGTTTCTAACAAAACACTTCAATCACTGTGCTATCCTTAAATTATCTTCCTATATTCTGAAATGCTTAGCAGTCCAACTCACTTCAGTGTTTTGTTTGCAGTCTTTTTCTCCACCCCAAATGCTGCTGATGAACATTCAAACATTTCAGACTCCCAGTTCATCAACCTCTTCAGTCTCTGTAACTGATAATTCCACACTGCTTTAGCCACCTTTAGTGATGTCATACCTTATATTTCATTATCATTTAAAATGTACCACTTCTATGACCTTGAACGGTAAAATTTCATTCTCTCATCCTAATCTTCTCTCCTTCCACCTCTCCCTGTGACTGACTCCTCTGAATTCTGTTGTTCTGCTTTCAGTTCTTCATCCATAATCCGTCCTGCAGTCTGTCTGCTTCTTCCAGTTTTTCCAGTCTATCACCTCCACTTGGGCCTCTCTTTTCTCTCTTTACAATCTCGACAATCCATCTAAGTACTATTCTCCACCCTTAAATAGCTTTTCCCCTTGTACTTCCCCTGTTTATGTGCTGCCAGTCCTCAGCCCTGGATTACCTTCTCTCTCTGCCTTCTCCACTAGTGTGGACAAGTGCTAAAGGAAACCACACAACAATTCCAAATGGGTCTGCTGTAAGTTTACATTATCTAGTCTCAGGTGAGCGCTCATTGAGGGCAAGCACTTCACAAATATTATTTCATTTAATCGTCACAAGAACCCTGGGAGGTGGGTGCTGTTGTTATCTCCATTTTTATAGTTGGGGAAACTGAGACAGACAAGAATTAAGTGACTTGCCCGGGGCCACACAGCTAGTAAGTGTCAAGTGTCTGAGGCTGCATTTGAACTCAGGCCCTCCCGATTCCAGAGCAGGTGCTCTAGCCACTGCATCACCTAGCTGCACCAGATGCCTCTGACACAACCATGTTATTCCCCTACTCAAAAACCTGCTTCTTGCCTATAGGATAAAATACAAATTTCTCAGCTTGGCATTTTACAGCTTACCACAGATTCCAGTTTACTTTTTTATTTATTGTTGTTTGTTGTTTATTGTTATTTATTTACTGTTATTTTTATTTATTGTTTATTCTTATTTATTGTTATTTCACCTTAGAACCTGGGCCTGGAATCAGTCTGAATTCAAATCTGCTCTCAGACCTTTACTACCTGTGTGCCCCTGGGCAAGTCTCTTAACCTCTGTCTGCCTCAGTTTCCTTCTCTGTAAAATGGAGATAATAATGGCACCTACCTACCAGAACTGTTGTGAAGACAAAATGAAAGAATGTTTGTAAAGTGCTTTGCAAATCATGAAGCTATTACAAATGCTAGTTGTTATTATTACTATTATTTACTCTATGCTCTAGCCAAACTGCACTGCTAGCTTTTCCCTCTACTTAACATACTATCTCCTTCTTCTGTGAATTCACATAAGCACATATTTGGAATATTTACCCTTTTCACCTCCACTTCTTAGAATCTCCACCTTTCTTCCTTGAGGTTCAAGCGCCATTTCCTCCAGGAAAGGCTTCCCTTATTCCCCTAGTTGTCAGTCTTCTCTCCCTTCTCAAATTACCTTCTATTTAATCTAAGTGT
This sequence comes from Phascolarctos cinereus, assembly GCF_003287225.1. Lineage (NCBI taxonomy): Eukaryota > Metazoa > Chordata > Mammalia > Diprotodontia > Phascolarctidae > Phascolarctos > Phascolarctos cinereus. Next base: position 113,544,788 of record NW_027556098.1, read on the forward strand.
GTAGATTTTGTATCTCCTATTAGACTATTAGCTCCCTGAAGGCAAGCAGCTGTTCTTGTTCTTATACCCCTGTGCTTTGCACAATACTTTGCAAATAGTAGATAGTAAAAATGTTGTATTCATTTGAACAAGACAGAATCCTGTTCCTACCCCCCCCAAAAAAAAACGCACATAGAAAAAAACTTCTTTGCTAAGATACACACTCATAATACCCTTCTCCGCCACCTCCTCTTTGGCTGGAGTATACAGTACAAGGAAGGAAGTAATGCTGAACAAGGCTAGAAATTAGAGCTATGGTTGGGCCAGGATGATTGCACGGAGTAGTGTTCACTAACACTAGGAGCGCCTGCCAAGTGTGGTTGATTCGATGACAGACCCATGGCCAGGTGCATTTTCCTCATTTGTAAAATGAGAGGACTGGACTAGATGGACCGTAGATTCCTCTCATTCGACATGACTTTATCTTGCTGCGGGGTTTTATCAGACTGTAGGCCCTAAAGAAGGGGAAACTTATTTGTTCACTGAACCTGTGTGCCTCTGATGACTACTCCATTGCTGTATTGGGAATAGGGGTGAGGGAAGTGTGATAAACTGAAGCCCTGGCTTTCCCTTATGTCTGAAATGCACTCCTTCACTTCTTACCTTGACCTCTTATAGAATCCCTGACTTCCTTCAAAAATCAACTCAAATGCCACCTCCTGCCAGAGGCTTTTCTTGGTGGCTCCAGCCACTATGGACTTCATACCTTGTATCTGTTTTGTGTACAACTGTTGTCATCTCCATTAGAAGGTAAGCTTCTTGAGGTCAAGATGTCACTTTTTTGGAAGGCATTCCTAATGATTGGCACAAGTTCCTGGCACATGTTAAGTGTATAATAAATATTTGTTATGGAGCAGTGTGGTAGCTAGGTGGGTGCAGATGGTAGATTGGTGGCACAGTGGATAGAATGCCTGGCCTGGAGTCAAGAAGACTCATCTTTCTGAGTTCAAATTTTGTCTCAGACACTAGCTTTGTGATGCTGGGCAAATCACTTAACCCTATTTGCCCCAATTTCCTCATCTGTCAAATGAACTGAAGAAGGAAATGGCAAGCCACTTTAGTATCTTTGCCAAGAAAACCCCAAATGGGATCACAAAGAGTCATATACAACTGAAAAATGACTGAACAATAGTTAGAAAATTTTCCCTTTTCTTGTTCAGTCATTTCAGTTGTGTCTAACTGTTTATGAACCCGTTTTTGGAGTATAACCACATATTAACTCAATGGGCTGCCCTTTGAATGCCATGTTGTTACCTGGGCAATATATGCTCTTCATCCATTTTGTTTTTTCAGTATGGATGGCTAGGCTAATTACTTTTCAATGACTAGAAATTTCATGAGAGGCTTTGTAGTACTAAGAGAGAGAGAGGGTTCCTAATTAATGATAAGGAGCCTTTCCTTTACTAGAGACAACATGATATTCACTGGTATTGATTAGTATGGATCCAGGTTCAAATCCCAGCACTGCCATTTACCAGCTGGATAGAGTTCTGGGCCTAGAGTCAGGAAGACTGACTTCAAATCCAGCCTCAGATACTTTGTAGCTCTGTGACCCTGGTAAATCACTTAACCTCTGTTTTCCTCAGTTTTCTCAGTTGTAAAATGAGGACAATAACATAACCTACCTTGCACAGTTATTGTGAGTTAAGCTCTTTGTAGAATGCTTGGCACATAGTAGAAGCATATATAAATGCTTCCCCTAGGTCATCTTAATGCAGGCCACAGTTTCCTCATCTATAAAAGGACTAGATGACCCCTAAGATCCCTTTTAGCGCTAGATTTTTGATCCAAAGATCCTTCTAAAGTCAAAAAGCAAAAGCCCTTAATTCTTTCTGACCTGGCCAGTGTGTTTAATGGGTTTATGTCTATATAGCCAACTAGCATTCCATTTGCAGGAGATGTGACCCTTTTGCCTGATATGTATGAGTCAGTGTCTAGCTCCTTCCCATGCTCTAGTTACCCAACAGTCCTTGCCACTAACATATGCCTTCAGTCTTCCAACTCTATTATTCCTAGTATCCACTCCTTTCCCCAGGTAAATTGTTTTCTCTTCAACTTTCTTTTCAACTCTCATTCCGATTCAGCTTAGTGCCACCTTCTCACACCTGCTCTCCTTTCTCTCAGACAGCCCCTCTGCTGCCCCCTTCCAAAATAAATTATAAGTTCAGCTGTCTACTCATTAAAAAGTCTACTACTTTACAACCTCCATTGTCCTGTGGGCAAACTACATTAAAAATCTTCCCCCTCCCTCCACCTTCTCTGGAAAGAACACTGGACTTGGAGTGAGAAGATTCCACTTTAAGAGTGTCTGATATTCAGAGCTGTCCTTTTAATGACACAATGGATCAAAGTTAAAGCACAATTATAGTAAAGGCCATTCCAAATAGGATAGCTAGGAAGTGACTGGGAGAAGAATCAGAGGAAAAAGAAGATGATTTGATGAAGGTGCTATGGGGTAGACCATACATATATTTTCAAATAGACTAGTCTTTTAGAGGAGGTGGCACATGTTTGATTGTCTTAGTGACTTATAAGAAAGAAGGAAGAGCGATATCTGTAGAGAGAAGTCTCTAAGGCAACTGAAGCTGGACACCTGTGCTTCCCAGTTGCTTTATCTTAGGTGTCTTGTTACTGTATCAAGCGATGGGTTATAAATAATGTACTCAGAGCCAGTTCCTTCATTAACATGAATAAGCCTTCATTTTCTTGAGTCAGTCAGTTTCATTAACACACACACACACACACACACACACACACACACACACACACACATAAGAGGACTGGAGAGACCAGTTGTGTAGATTCCTCTGGGGAGCACAGAAAAGAGGCAAGGATATCATAAAAGCTGGGGCTGAATAGAATTTGGTAATCTGTAATGGCGTGGATGTGACTATCAAGGGACACTTAATGCTTTGATATTTCTTAGATGAGAATAAGTTATATGTACCCTATAGAAAGCATGAGTGCATTCTTTTTCTTTTACTTGAGGGGCTACTGTGGCTGCAAACCCTTACATACTAATAATCCCAAAGAGAGTTTCTCAGTGAACATAGTCCACTGTCCAACTCCTGGCATATCCCTTTGGAAAGGGACCCACTCACCTGGGAATAGTAGATTAAAGGAACTATGGAGATGATGAGCTGGCATGATATTCCATGACCTCCCAAAGATGTGATAGAGAAAACTTGATGGACAACTTGATACAGTGGGTCTTGGACCAAGTAGGAGGAGGCATACAGCATAAAATTGGGGAAGTTCATCCAGGACAGTATGGCATATTGGAAAAGAACACTGAATTTGAAGTCAGAGGACCTGGGTTTGAATCCTGTCTCTCCTACTTGCTCCCCATGTGATTTGGGGTAACTGTGGGTCTCAGTTTCCTCATCCATAAAAATTAGGTTGGATGACTTCTGAGGTCCCTTCCAGCTCTAATATGTGATATTTTCCTGAAGTATTTGATCTCACTATGAGTATTGATCCAGTATAGTGACAGTAGCTTTGTTTTTTCATATCGGCAATGGTGGTCTTCTTAGTCTTAGTGACAATGATCAGCAGCCGACTTTGCTAGGCAGTTTAATAACCTCATTTCACCCATGCAGGAGATGGCAATTGGATCTGCAGTTTCAGAGTCAGTGATATTGTAAAAAGTGTGATATAGTAGAAGGAGTCAAGAGAGACCTGGGTTTCAGTGTGTCATAAGAATCTGTCATGGGAACTGGTGACCAGAGATATTGTCCCAACACCAACAACAGAGGACTGAGATTTGAAGATCTTCCTTTCTGCAAGTATAGAGGGAAAGGAAGATTTTTCAGTGACTGACATGAAGTGTGTGATATTTGTCTTTCTGCCTTGGCCAGTGTTGCCTGAGCTGGAAGTGCAAGTTGACCTGCATCTTAGAGAAAAAGGTGAAGGAGCAGCTGGAATAGCAGTCTGCTTTACAGGTCATCAACAAGAAAGAAATGGAGCGTGATGGAGAGAATCATAGACTCTCAGAGTCTGAAAGGCTGTCAGAAGCCATCTAAAACAAACAATACCAAAATAAGAATGATCTTTACAATATCCTCAATAGAAGATTATCTGGCTTTTCCTGGAAGATCTCTGGCAAAGGGAAACCTTCTGCCTCCTGTGGAAGCATTCGAGTGAAGACCAACTGAAGAAAAGATCAGAAGCCATGTTGTCCTTGGTGTGTAATACAGACCACCTGGAAAAAGGGAGGAAATAGATGAGGAAATAAATCACAAACTTGGTGCAATAGCCTTATGCAGTATAGGACGTGTGTGTATCTTCAATTATTTGGATTTCTTCTGGAGATCTCTTTCTGCCTAAAGCAGATGCTCTCAACCCACTTGCAATAATCACAACATTCTCTGTAAATATATCTATCAAAATTTCTTTCTCAAAAGTTACCACTGATCTCAAGAGTTTAATAAGTTATAAGATCACAGATTTGAAGCAGGAGTGATTCTTAAAGGTCATCAGCCATAACTCCTTCATTTTATAGATGAGCACAGTAGTTTAGTCTCTTTTAAAAGTTCATCATTCACCTCTCACCCTTAAGTGTAAGTGTCTATCATGGTTCTGCCTTGATCTTTCTTCTTTTCTTTCTATATATCCTGTCAATGATCTCATCATCTCTCATGGGTTTAATCTTCATTAAATGATTCTCAGATTTATAAATCTAGCACTAGTTTCTCTTTTGCATGACCAACTGCCTATTAGTTATCTCCAAATGGGTTTCAGAGAGGCATCTCGAACTCAACATATCTAAAACAGAACTCACCACCTTTACTCCAAACCCACCCCTCTTTGGCTTTTTTTAAAAAATAATTTATAAAAAAACTATATTATTTATTTATTTTTAGCATTATTTTCTTTTTAAATTTTGAGTTCTAAATTCTCTCCCTCCCTCCCACCTCTCCCCAAGCCACTATGAAGGCAAGCAAAATGATACCAATTATACATGTGAAACCATGCAAAACATTTTCATAATAGCAATATTGCAAAAAGAAAAAGCAAAAAAAAAAAGAAAGAAAATTATACTTCTATTTTCACTTGATAAACTTCAATATACTTGATATACTTCAATTCTCTTTCTGGAGGTGGATAGTAGGGTTTTTTTTCATGAGTGTTTTGGAATCGTCTTGGATCATTGCATTGATCAGAGTAGCTGAGTCTTTCACAATTGATCATCATCACAACATTGCTGTTACACAATGATCTAGTTTTTCTCACTTCACTTTGCATCCATTCATATAGTTCTTGCTATGTTTTTTTCATCATTTCTTATAGCACAATAGCACTCCATCACAATCATATGCTACAATTTGTTCAGTCATTCCCCAATTGATAAGGATCCCCTCAATTTCCAATTATTTGCCACCACAAAAAGAGCTGTTGTAAATATTTTTTGTACATATGGATCCTTTTACTTTTTCTTTGATCTCTTTGGAGTGCTGACCTAGAGTGGTATTCCAGGGTCGAAGAATATGCACAGTTTTATAGCCCTTTGGGCATAGTTCCAAATTGTTCTCCAGACTGGTGGGACCAGTTCATAATTCCACTAACAGTTTATTAGTGTACATATTCTCCCTCACAATTTCAAGCATTTGTCACTTCTGATGTGAAGTGGAACCTCAGGATTGTTTTAATTCGCATTTCTCTAATCAATAGTGATTTAGAGAGTTTTTTCATATGACTCCAGATAACTTTGATTTCTTCTTCTGAAAACTGCCTGTTTATATCTTTGACCATTTATCAACTGGGGAATGGCTCTATTTTTAATTAATTTGACTCACTTCCCCATATAGTTGAGAAATCAGACCTTTATCTGAGATGCTTACTGTAAAGTTTTTTATATTCCTTCATTATCTATGGCATCTTTTAGCAAAATAGTCTCCCTGATTATCCCTTTTAATTACACATTTTTGCTTTTGCTTTCTCTGAGATCGTGATTGCTATCCCTGCCTTTTCTATTTCCACTGAAGCAAAATAGATTCTGTTCTGACCATTTATTTTAATTCTCTGTGTGTCTTTCTCTTTCAAATGTGTCTCTTGTAAACAACATATTGTTGGATTCTGGTTTCTAATCTATTCTGCTATCCACTTCTATTTCATGGGTGAGTTCATCCCATTCACATTCACTCATAATTACTAACTGTATTTTCCTCCTTCTATTTTCTCCTGTTTATCTTTCACTTTCTCTTTTTATCCTGCCCCTCCTCAAAAATCTGTTTTACTTCTGACCACCATCTCCTGTTTCAAGCATTGCCCACCATCTCCCCATTTTCCCCTCCACTATAGTAAATCTCTTCCTTGTGTACCTCTTTTATGTGAGGAAATTTTCCCCATTCTATGTTGCCCTTCCCCCATCTCCCAGTGCATCCCTCTTTCTCATCCCTTCATGTTCGGGGTGGGGGAAGATCATTCCAACATAATCAACTTACATTCATACCCCCGGCTATATAGACTTCTTCTAATTTCCCTAGTAATAATAAAGTTCTAGTAGTTACGTGTATCATCTTCCCTATATGTAACAGCTTAACTTTATCAAATCCCTTATGATTAGTGTTGTTGTTGAATGTCTGACTCTCCGTGATTCCATTTGGGGTTTTCTTGGCAAAGATGCTGGAGTGGTTTGCCATTTCTTTCTCTAGCTCACTTTACAGATGAGAAATCTGAGGCAAACAGGGTTGAGTGACTTGCACAGGGTCACACAGCTAGTAAGTATCTGAGGTCATATTTGAACTCAGCTTCTCCTGACTTCAGGACTGGCACTTGCCACTGTGCTACGTAGGTGCCCTTATGATTACTCTTTCATATTTACCTTCTTATGCTTTTCTTGACTGTTATGTTTGAATGTCAAATTATCAATTCATCTTTGGACTTTTCACCAGTAATGCCTGGAAGTCTTTTATTTCATTAAATGCTCTATTTTTTTTTCCATTGAAGGATTATACTTAGTTTTGCCAGATAGGTTATTCCTGGTTGTAATCCTAGTGCCTTTGCCTTTGAGAATATTATATTCTAAGCTCTCTGCTCCTTTAATGTGGAAGCTGCTAAATCTTGTGTGATCCTGAGTAGGTCTCCACAATATTTGAATGGTTTCTTTCTGGCTTTGCAATATTTTCTCCTTGACCTGGGAGCTCTGGAATTTGGCTGAAATATTCCGGGGGCTTTCATTTTGGGATCTCTTTCAGGAAGTGATTGGTGGATTCTTTCCATTTCTATTTTACTCAGTAGATCTAAGGTACTGGGGCAGTTTTCCGTGATAATTTCTTGAAATTGGATACCTAGGCTCATTCTTTGATCATGACTTTCAGGTAGTTCAATAATTTAAAAATTATTTCACCTTGATCTATTTTCCAGGTCAGTTGTTTTTTTCAATGAGATATTTCACATTTTCTTCTATATTTTCATTCTTTTGACTTTGTTTGATTGTTTCTAGATGTTTCATGAAGTCATTAGCTTCTACTTGCCCAATTCTAAATTTTAGGGAATTATTTTCTTCAGTGAGCTTTTATGCCTCTTTTTCCAGTTGTCCAATTCTGCTTTTTAAGTAGTTCTTTTCTTCAATGAATTTTTGTACTTCCATTTCCATTTGGCCAATTCTATTTTTCAAGGAGTTCTTTTCTTCAGTGAATTGTACCTTTTGCCAAGGTGTTAATTCTCTTTTCATAATTTTCTTGCATCACTCTCATTTCTTTTCCCAATTTTTCCTCTACCACTATTATCTCTTAACTCTTTCAAGAATTCTTGTTGGGTTTGTGTCCAAACAGCATTTTTTCCTTGAGGCTTTGGTTGTAGCTGTTTTCTCATTGTTGTTTTCTGAATTTATGTTCATCTTCCCTGTCACAACAGTAGCTTTTTATGGTCAAGTTCTTTTTTTTTTGTCATTTGCTCACTTTTTCAACCTATTTCTTGATTTTGAAATTTATGTTAAAGTTGGGCTTTGTTCACCCAAGGGTAAGGAGGCACTGTCCCAAACTTTAGGCTTTTTCATGCTGCTGTTTTCAGAGCTAATTCCAGAGGTCTAAGTTTTAGGTCCCTCCAAAGTGTTGTGATCCAGGAAGAGGTATAGACACTGCTCTCCTGGTCAGTGCTCTGGTCTCTACCTAGGAAGGGCATTACTCCCCTGCAGCCACAAATGCTAGTACTCCCCTTGACCCTGGAACTATGACCAGGTACTCTAAGTGCTAGTATTCCTCTCTGCTTTGGAACTCCAACCAGGCCCCTGCTCCCTTGTGACCAATGAGACGATGAGAAGCACTTTTCTCCATCCTGGAACTACATTCCAGAATTGCTATGGGCAATAGGGTTGCCAGTCAGCACCAGTTGTACCCAGTGCCAGCAAAGGCACCCTGTAATCTCTTTCTGACCAGTTGTACAACCCCCTTTACCATCTCTGGGCTGAGAGCTCCTGAAGCTGCTGCTGTCACTGCTGAAGTTGCCCCCAAGACCTGCAGCTGCTGCTGGTGTCTCGATCCAGATTGGCCCCCACTACATTGTCTTGACCTCTCCTGCCAACCTTCTAAGTTAGAAAAATGTCTCACTCTGACCTTTTGTTGGCTCTGTGATTCCAAAATTTGATTTAAGGAGTTATTTTAAAGTTGTGTGGAGAGGAATGTTGTAAGACTTTTGCTGGGTTGCTGCCTGTACTCCACCTTCTTGGCTCCGCCTCCACCCACCCCTCTTCTTAACTTCCCTATTTCTGCTGAGGGCACCACTGTCCCTCAAGACACCCAGCTTTACAATCTCAGAGTCAATGTTTAATTTCTTTGTCTTTGTATATCCAGTATGTAGCACACAGCCTTGCCCACACATGTGCTTAATAAATTCTTGCTGAAATGTCAGCTGTCTTTAAGTTTTTGAAGGGACCTCAGGTGGAAGAAAAATTAGACTTATTCTGCTTGGCACCAGAGAAAAGAACTAAGACAGAGGTAAACTTTATAAGACTATCAATTCAATAACAATTGTCAATATGCATTGATAGAGGGAGAATTCTTACTGGGAATTACCTAAACAAATAAAATCACAGATCTAAACAAAAAAAAAGTAGGTTAACCTCTTTTCTTTATCTGTAAAATGGGGATAATCCTTTTTGCATCTATCCTAGAGGGTTATTGTGAGGATGGAATGAGATCATGCACATAAAACACTCTACAAACCTTAAAATACTGTATTAGTGTTAGCTGTTATTATCATTATTAGTGCTGATTTACATGAGTAGCATTACCGATGAGTCACCTCTGTAGAACATGGAAGGCCCCAGAAAGGAGCATCTCTCTCACCCACGGCTTGGCATCTCTGAAAACATTGGGCTGTAGGGGGCATCCTTTATGGAAGTTTGCTTAGTGCTAGGATAGTTAAGCTTAGAACATAATAACAATCCCATTAGTAAAATCAGCAACAGTAGTCCTGTTAACAATATCAGGAAATTAACTTCATTAATATCAGCAGCAGTGACTTAATAAACAAATAAGATTTAATAATATGCTTAGGGATTGGATGTATGATCTCAAGTTTTGCTCCAAGTACATAGGTATCACAGCCTTGGTCATATCTATGTCTCTGGTTGGTCAACTGAGCCTATAATGTGAGGTAACACATTTCAGGCTATCTCAGGTGTTGTTTCTCTGTCTTGTTTTCTAGCCATGCATCCGTAAGCATGCTTGGGATTGGGAAGAATTAACAAAGCAGTGTCCACTAGAGTCAACCAGGAACAGGAAGAGCTCAAAATATGACGTGTCACCTCCACGTAGTGGAAATTTGACCTTTCTGTAATTCTCTCTCTCTTTAGCTTCAACTTCATTATTTCCCCGATCTTGGGAAAAAAACAAGTGAGTGGGCTCCAGCTAACACTGCCCCTATTGCTGAATTGTGGTGTGATATGTACACAGTATATCTTTATTTATTGTTGATTGATTTGTCTAAGGTTCTCCAATGTGAATGTTGCTGTTCTACATGGTGCCCTGGTTCCACTCCATTTTGAGAGCCTGGAAACTCCTGTTGACCAGAGTCCCACAAAACCAGCCTTTGCAGCCCATGTGGTCATTCACTCTTTGCCTGCTATCTGAAGAACAAAGACCATGGGCTCTCCCTTTGACTTCCTGTCCTGTGGAGAAAACACTTATGGTTAGCAATGGTACCATCTGGAGCTTAAAACATACCCTGGGCTTTTGGTTCTAGTACCACTGGCTTCTCCAGCCCTTGTGGTCATTGTGGTGACTGCAGTGCTGAACGGTTTTTCTACTGTAAGGGGAATGGCCCCCAGATGGATGATCTCTGGGATGCACCCCCTACCAACACCTCACTGAAGATGTCTAATCTTTGCAGTCCTACTGCTCCCTTATGTGCCAAGGTTCCCCCTTGGCTCTTCCTTCCTATTGACAAGCAGGTGCTACATGGAGATGCACAGCAAGTACTAAAGGAAAAGCTTCGGGAGCAGAGCGCCAAGGTGGTAGCTGAGCACAGTGAGCCGCTTTGTCCACCAATGCTCTGTGATGGACCTGAGAGGCCTCAGAACGATATCTGTGGAGACAAGAAGACTGCTCACTCTAGACCTTCAGCCTTTTCTAGGCCCAGCCTGTTCCATTCACTCCCCAGCCCAAAGGACATCAAGCAGGAAGCAAGGCGTAGGCTACAGCTCCACAGACAGAACAGCTCCCCTAATCTTGCCCTTTACCATCTAAGGCATGGCTTAGATATGATCAAATACAGGAATACAGACTCTCTACAAGACTGCAGGGAAACCAGGAGACTGGAATTGGGAAGAAAAGTTCACCCCAAGGGCCGATTGTACATTCCAACTTTTGAAGAGTTCAAGAAGATGAGACAGAAGTTGCTGGACCCATCCTTAGGACCCCCCAAGCAAAGAATTGTTGAGGACTTCCAAAATCCTCAGGAAAGCAGTGAGAACAAGAACCCTCTCGTCTTTCAGGAGGCTTCTCTCTTCTCCAGAGCTCTGGGCCAACCAGTTTCAGAAATGAACAACAACTGTAGCGCGGGGTTATGTGGCCTACACTCCACCCAGCACCTTCCATCCCCAAACCACCTTATTTCTCACAATTCAACAACTGACAAAAGTCCATTTATTTCACAGGACACTGACTCTTGGGCTCCTAGCCCTGAGAACTCCAACTCTGCCGTCCCCTGCAGAGATGACCCTCCAGATCCCATCTCTTGCAGCCCAGTTCCCAGATCCATATTGCAGAGAGACTCCAACAAAGAAAAGGATCAGACAGAAGAGGATGAGACAGGCGTTCTAGACCTCCTATGTGTAGTCCGGCACAGTTCACAATGGTCCCCAGCCTCTACTGCACCATCATCCTTCTGTCCCACCCTGTTGTTTGAAGCCACTGACCTGTCTTGCTATGGCAACAAACTGCAAAAGATGAAGGATGGGATGATTGACTTAGCCCTGGGCCTGATTAAGAAAAGGTATAGAATTGGTATAAGCTGACAATGGCAAATGCTATGGGAAAAATACTCAGGTAAATGGTTCCTTGCTCTCTCACTTCCAGAGGCCCAATTTGTTATAAAGTTAATCTGGGAATTAGGGGGACACTCCCAGGCAGAATGGGGACAAGAATGTTACCTGCAACCACTGTTCTAAAGTAGACTTGAGCTCCCCAGGATGATCAAGGGTCTCAGGGACCTTTTGATTAGAGAATAATAATAATAATGATGATGATGCACTTTATATTGCACTTTGAGGTTTACAAAGCACTTTATATATATTTATATATATGTACATGTAAAACTCATTTGATTGTCACACCAACCCTTTAGGTAATTATTATCTCTATTTTAGAGATGAAAAACTAGGCCTTGAGAGAAGCTAAGTGACTTACCCTGGGTCACACCTGGGTCTACTGAGTATCTGAGGCAGGAGTAGAACTCAGGTCTTCCTGACTTCAGGGCCAACACTCTATCCACTAGGCTAAGCTGCCTCCTAGGATGACGTAGCTCCTAGCCAACCCCCCTAAGACCACTCCACACTGAATCCACAGTCTTAAAGCTGAGCCCACATGATGATAGCCTTTTATGTAGGAGTAGGTTAGTCAGTTTGCTAGAGGAGAAAGTGGCTTTCATATGCAAGTGGGAAAGGGGGAAGGGTAGAATCTATCACTTCTATGCTTCCACATGCTATTTCTCTCATCTAAAATGTCATTCCCTTCCTTTCTGCCAATCCATTTCCCTTCCTTCTTTAAAAACTTAGATCCTTGAAGCATTTACTGATTTAATGTCATATTTCCTATGAACTCTCTCATGCCTCAGTGCTTATATATACTCTGCACTATTTTATTGACATCTACATATTGCTTTGTACTTTTCTATTTTTATTATATTTCATGTATGTAAATGGTGGTAAGTTCATTAATGGCAACCACCAAGTGTTTTCTTCTCTTTATATCTTCCACAGTGCCTAGTTCAGCATTCAGTACATAGCGAGACACTCAGCAAAGGTTGACTGACTTATTTATCTCCTCCAACTTACAACTAAGAATTTGTAGAGCTAATGGTAACATTACTTCTATAGCTGTAGCCCCAGCGTTGCTGTCAAGTCTCCATCACGGCCATGGGCCTATCAGGATGTTGACTGTGCTTCTTTGGACAATAACAACCCTTCCCTGGAGGCTCCCATAGTAACACAGATGTGTTGGAAGGAGCTGAAGGACAAGACTGCAAGGGACACTCAACTGGGTGGATGGGTAAGCCCAGAACATAGTGAGTAGAGAACACAGCATTTCAAAGTTGGAAGGAACCTGAAAGGTCATCTGGTCCAACCTGTATCTTCTGAGAAATTCCTTCTATAACATCCATGAAAAGTGGTCACCCAGCTTTAGTTTTCAGGCCTCTAGTGAGGGAGATCCTGCTGCCTCCTGAGTCAATCTGTCTCACTTTAGAATAGCTGTAACTTTTAGGAAGTTATGACTTTTGTCAAGCTGAAATTTATTTTTCTCCAACTTCCACCTATTGTTATGTCCTCGGAGGCCAAACTGAATAAGTCTAAGTCCTTTTCCACATGACAGCTTACAATGTAATAGGGAAGAGCTCTGTATATTGTTGAAAGTGGCAGGATAGCCATTATATTCTCTGATCTGGAGGTGAGATGTGAAATGGGGATTTGGAGAGTTTGAGCTAGGCCTGGGAAGAAGTCACAGGGTACATCTGCAAAGAGGCACCTGATCAAGTCTGAAAGTTTAAAATGGTCTAGAGCAGTATTTGATGATGCCTATGGACCCCTTCCAGAATAACATTTTTAAATTCATAAAATATATGAGATTGCAAAGGAAATCAATCATATAAAATCCAGTTACCAAAATATCTTTTAAAAACATGTTTGCAAATGCTAGGTTAAACACTCCTGGTCTATAGAGAAGTTGTAGGTTAAAATTGATATCTGGAGAAAAGTCATAAGAGTCCAGGTCACCTCTGACACCGATTCCAGGCTATTTTCCTACTGTTCAGAGAAAGGTTATCTCTCTGTCCTTCATTTTGGCAATGTGAGCATGTCCCAGTTTAGAAAGGAAACTTGTTTCTGACCCAGGATGAGGAGAATCAGCATGTCATTGCTGTAGCAGTGAATTCTGTGGTCCTAAAAGCAAGGCCAGAATGATTTAACCAGCCATGGTAATGAATTCCTAACTACAAAGGATAACAAGGTAAAATAAGGATGACCTTGGGGGTTACAGAGGTGACACAAAGGAGAATAGGGAAAAATTACAGTGAGTATGGGGCTAATATCAGTGACTGACTCAGGTCCCTCTCATTTTTATCTAGCCCCACTTCTGTTCTCACCTGATCTGTTCCCCTGAACACCTTGCTCTAGGCTAGGTCATGATCAGTAGCTTCTTTCCCTGGCTGTGGATATTATTTACCTCATTGCTCCACTCAGTCCTTATCCTCTCTATCACTTGGGTCCTTCTTTGGCTTTGAGCTTTCTGAAACTCTTCCCCAAAGTGTTCTAGTTGTCACTACTGTAATACTGCCTTCCATTCCCTCCTTCCCACCCCTACTCCCCACTGTACTCCCTCTCCTGACCCCATTCCTGACTGACTGCTGTGCCATGTATCTTACAGACCTTGAATCCTGACTGTCATTGTTCCAGTTTGAACAACCCCCTGGAGAGCTCCAGGTCCCCCCAGGAGTACCAACCTCAGCATCATTTTAATGGCTTAACACCAAAACAACCAGCTGGAAAAAGCAACTGGAGTTGAGGACTGCTGCCGCCATTCACCAGCACACACACAGATGCCAGACCAAGAAAAACCCTGGTACCTAGTCTCTCCCAATAATTATCTTCTCCTATTCCAAGTCCTGGAAGACTGATAAGTGACCATCACTAGCCTATCCGATTGCCTCATATCCACCTAATTCTAGTGTCAGAGTCCACAACGGTGAGCCAGGGAAGGAGGAATGGTTATACAGATTGGTTAGGTTCATCCATTCATCCACTTTGCTGGGTGGGATATGCCCCTCAGCCTCAGGATTATCAAGGAGCATGATGAAAAGCCCTTTTTTTACCATTGGCTTCACAGATGGATGACAACAGATGGAGCTACTAGTCTTTCTTAATATAACTGCAAAGATCCCCCCAGCTGAAGAATTCCTTTCTCTCTCTCTCTCTCTCTCTTTCTCTCTCTCGCTCTCTCTCTCTCTCTCTCTCTCTCTCTCTCTCTCTCTCTCTCTCTCTCTCTCCCCCCACCTTTGAGTAAGGGCAACAGATGCTCTGCATCAAGAATGACATTTCTGATTATAGTCAATCCATCCCAAGAAACGTCATTTACCAACATATTTTGTTTCTCGCCTAGTCACCACTCCCTTTGTGTCTTTACATTCTTCTCATTCCTCTCCTGGGAAGTGTCCTAGTTATAGCCTCCCCTTGTCCCTGTAACAAGTAGGCAGCATATAAATAGCTATGACACTCAAAGCGTGGAGATTTTTCCTCCCAGGAGGGTGTCTTTTGCCTCAAAATTCTACAATCTTAAACTTCCACTTTCTAAAGAAATTTCTCACCTGGTCCTATCCAGCTTGAATGGCCCAGGGCTTTTGAAACAATTGCATATCTTTTGCCAATATCCACATTTCTTAGATTGTACGTCCCTCTTCTCAATTCTATTCTCCATCATGATGGTGGACATCCCCTGGTCCTCTGCCCCTTCAACTGTGGATGTGTAGAATCACAAGGGTCACCCTGGGATTTGCATTGATTTTGCAGTGAAAGGGAAAAGTGTCCCTTGAAATTTCAACAACTCCTATTAGTGCAAGAGAGAAAAAGATTAGCTTTTTTTCTCCTCAAATCTGGAAACAATTGCTAACTTCTGAGCATAGGTCAGCAGAGAAATAATCTTACTTTGGCTTGTTATTGAAAAGTTCATGTGATCATTCACCTATCTCAAGACTAAATATTTCCTCCAAACTAAACATTTTCCTCCTTTAGTTGTTTTCAAAATGTTGTAGTGTGGCAAAACAAGTTTATGAGGAAGCTAACTATTACTGGTCCAACGTTTTGTCTTTATTTCAGGTATATTTTCATACCAGTGAAACTACATAAAACTGTAGGAAACTTCATAAATGTGGACCCAACTAATTCACAATTTCTGATTTGGACAAAAAGTGAACTTTGTCATATATGAAAAATATAGATTATACCGCAAAGATATATTTAAACTACTAAAGAGAATAAAATGGCTTCAATCACGTTAGAAGCAATTGTTTATATATTAATAGCTGAGGTACTAATTTAGAAATAGTACTGTTACTATAGTAACAGTTACTATAGATATTGAAAAGTAATAAAATTTTAAAATAATATGCTCTAATTCTGACTTTCTATTAATTAGTCCAGCATTTGTTCTAATTAATACAAATTAGCAAAGTTTTGCTGTATTTTTAATTGCTAAATTAATATGAACTCCTCTAAACCTATCCCACATCATCATACTCCCTACAGTTGTGCTCCTTAACTTGAAATTTTAAGCTTGGGGAAATTATGAAAGAAGGAAGGGTTTTTTTTAATTGAATTCTTTTAAAATTTTTTTTAAAAATCTATTTATTTGTTTATGTTTAGTTTTCAACATTCGCTTTTATAAGATTTTGAGTCTAAATTTTCCCCCTTCTCTCCTCTCCCCCCTCCCGAAGGCTATACATGTATGATCATATTAAACATATTTACACATTAGTCATGTTGTGAAAGAAGAATCAGAACAAAAGGGAAAAAAAAACATTAGAAAAACCAAAAACCCCCCACAAAATAGAAAATGGTATGCTTCAATCTGCATTCAGACTCCATAGTTCTTTCTCTGGATGTGAATAGCATAGAAAGGAAGTTTTGATGGGGAAAAGATGAGTTCAGTTTTAGATTTAAGATGTTGGTAAGATAAGGGGGGGGGCACCCAGGGGTGGACTGTGATATAATGGCAAGAACATTCTGTTCTAGTCCTTGATTTACCATTAATTAGTTATGACCTTGGATGAACCATTTAACTTCTGGCCCTCAATTTCCTTGGCTGTAAAATAAGAGAGTTGATTTAGATAATTAGTGAGTTCTGTTTTGCTCATGAAATTCAGATTCAAAGAATTCGTAGACCTTATGCTGTTGCAGCTTAGACCAATACAATGCTTCACTTCCCTCCTGCCTAAATTTTTCCCTCCCTGATTTGCAAAGAAATTGGGTTTAATGTTTGTTTGTGTTTGGATGGGATAGAGAGAGAGGTGTTCTTGGATTTTTTTTCTTATATGGATCTTCTTCTTTTCAGCCTTTCCTGGAACAGAACTTCCAGCTGTCCCTCATGGCTGGAACTTGGATGAGAACAACTCTTCTCCATCTGCCAAACAGCACTGGGATAACATGGGCTGCCTTAGCATGGACAATGGGGTAACAGGTTTAAGTGAGGAGCAGGATGAGAATGAGCCTAGTGGAGACCAGGAGCCATGGCAAGACCTGAGGACTAGGGCAGCTGAGGTAGGGTATGTGGACACTGGCCTTGAGCCAGCCCTGCCTAGAAATTGGCATAGCCAGGGATCTACAACGTCAAATTGCCCGGAGGCATATTGCACAGACTAGGGGGAGAAGAAAGAAGCCTGGAGCCTAGGGCACAGAATCCTTTGTGGACAGTGTACCAAGCTACGCTGGGAACGAAAACAGGCGATGTTGGAATTCATTCACACAGAAGCCAGCTATGGGGAGGACCTGCACATCATCAAGGAACAGTTTCAGTTGCCTATGCAGTCTGCCAGACTGCTGAACCCCGGACAGCTGCTAGTTGTGTTCAGCAACATCCAGGAGCTCATTGATCTCAATGAGAGATTTCTGGAGAGCCTGCAGCAAGAGATTGCCCAAGCACTGTCACAGGTATGGGGTATTAGAGGGGCTGCCCTTTTCTCCCAGCGTCTGTGTAATTCTAATCAGATTTAATGTTTTCAAGGGCCTTAGGTATCAGGTGCCATCAACACCTAGTGGAAGAATTATCGTACCTAAGACTAGTTCCAACTCCTCAGTCTCTTCCCAGTTTCTTCTTGTTCAGCATATTCCACTACCAGGACTCTTAGGTCTCTTTCTTTTATTGTGCACTTGTAACCACACATATTTGGACTAAGCTTGCCAGTGTTTAGAAGAAACCAATATTAAAACTGATGAAAGATGTATTGTGATTCAACATTCATATCCAAACTAGGTTTTTTCTAATTATGAGTTGCAGAAAGACATGAAGAACTTGGAAAGAATTCAGAAGGGAGCATATAGGAATAATGAAAGGGTTAGGAAGTTTGATGATCAGGGAAAGAGATTATTTATTTAACTTGGAAAAGAAAAACCTAGGGGAAGTAGTCTCCAAAAATCATTTCAGATTATGATAGAGAAGAGTAATAAGCTACTTTCCATCTCCAATAGGGAAGGTACAAAAAGAACAGATTTAACATGAAATAGTAGACAGGGCACTGAACGTGTAGCTGAGAAGAAGGTTCATACCTTGTCTTATCAACTTATTAGCTGTGTGACCCATGGCAAGTCATTGACCTTTTCTAGGGTTCAGTTTCCTCATCTATAAAATTAGGAAGTTAGAATCAAATGACCTGTAAGGTCCCTTCTAGCTCTAAATTTGTGATTCTATCATGAAATCTTGATAGGTTGGTACATTGTCTATGCTTGTATCATTTTTACCTTGGAAACACATTTTAAAAGTTAGAAATGGCCCTAGGACCCTTTCCTAGGGAAGGAAGAATTGGGCAGCTGCACGGTTTCCTTCTCCTTCCCTGATAAAACCTTGGTCGGTGAGTGGTTAGGGTGTCTGCCTCATGTTTACAGGGTGATGACGACCTGATGACTGTGTGCATTGGTGAGATCTTCCTGGAGTATATCAACATGTTGCCTGCTTTCCAGACTTACTGTCTTCAGCAAGCATTCTCCATGAGCACTCTCAGCACCCTGGAGAAGGAAAAGGAGCTACTTCGGTATGGAATGGAGCAGGAATGTTGGGTGGTGAGGGTGGAGATCATATGGATTGAGGTATGTAGGCACAGGGACTATGCAGGCACTTTCATTGCCTCCTAAGGCATCAGTCCGTTCTGCTTTTTACAACTCTAATAGTTAGGATTTCCCTTCAAATCTGCTACTCAGCAAAATCTCTGGGACCAATTGAGCAAGTATAGTTTTTTTGCTCTCTTTCCCTCTCCCCACACCCTCACTGCTGTGGTATAAACAGTGATGGAAAGAGATGAGCAATGGGAAGAGTTTTATAATAGTTGATAAATAGGAATCAAAGGGTTAAAAATTGATGCTAACTATCAAACACTACTCACCAATGACTCACGAAAAAGTCAGTGTCTCCAGTTGCATTTTAAAAATCTTTTAGATAATATAAAATGTTATTTACTGAATTACATTCTCATTGTTTTTCTTATTCTGGTACCAAACTTTGCAGCTAGGGCTTTTCTTTTCTCTTTTAATTCCCTATTCCCAGCATTTTCCTCCACGCCTCTCAAACCAACAACACGGCACTGAGACGGATGAATCTGCACTCATTCCTGATGGCACCATTGCAGCGAATCACCAAATATCCACTTCTGTTGAGCTGAATCACACAGGCCACAGCTACCTTCCACCCTGACTATGGCTGCCTATGTGAGGCCACAAGCCGCCTAGCCTCTTACCTGGAGCACATCAATAGGAAAACAAGACAGGAACACAGCTTGCCCTGGGCTCTGCGCCCCTTCCGCCAGAATGTCTGGCACCTTCATGAGCCAGCTGCTGCCATTGATCGACGGGAGCTGGCACTGAAGATACTGGGCTGGCCTTGGGAGGAGACTTTGTTTTGTAATGGAGGGAGGACTGCAACTGGCTCAGCCCCCGGATGGCCCCTGGACTAGAAAGGGCAGTTGAACCCTGAAGTTCCAGACTTTGCAGGTGATACTAATGGCTAGGCTACAGAGACCAGCTGAAAGGGGCTTAAGACATGAGGGCCCAGGTCAGGGGCCAGTGGGAGATGCCGCATTAGTGCTAATTCATGATAAGAATCATGGTAAACTGAGCTTGTTGAGGAGACCAATTAGGTTGGGTCAGTGTGTGGTATCAGCTGACCCTATTTGCAAGACCTTTGAGCTACTGGAGATGCAACAGGGTGCCTTTATCCTACGTGATTATGACTATGCCCATACTCCGCTTTGGCTACATCACATCCATGGTTATGCCCGCCAGCTAGGGTCCTGGAAGAGGCGTCGCAATGCACTACCCAACATCATGATCAGTATTCCCAGCCATACCTGATCCTAGAGATGTCCCTAATTAGGGGTAAAAGGATTGAAAAAAAATGGTCTCAATTCCATTAAATCCCTAAAATGTATCTCTCTAGGAAGGTTCTAGGTATGTGTTAGGGACCCTACCCTCCTTTCTGAGCTAGGGACCCTAGACCCTTCAGTTGGAGTGTACCTATTTTCCCTATTGAGGCTAGAGGAAGCGGACTCATTACTTCTAGTTGGACTTAGCTTCTCTCTTCTATTAGTTTTGGTTGCCAATCTATACCCCTTACCAAGTTCTTGGGAACTGAAGTAAAGCTCTATTCAGCCCAGGGACCATGCAGTTGTCATTGCAGATGATCAGGGTGCAGATTCTATGTCTTTCTCCAAATCCTTAGAACCAAAGCTTGAAAGTGAAGGTGATGTAAACACATGGTCCTCTTTTTACTAGATCAGACTATTTTGAAACCATATTTATACATTTTTCCTCTCACTCAACCTCCAAACAAATACAGAGATACTGCTACTTTGTCTAGTGCCTTTAATTCATGAGGGTTTTCTGGGTTATGGCTGCAGTGAGGAGCTGGCCATTTGGCCATGATAACAGAGAAAGAGGAAAGGTGAAGTAGCTAGAAAAGGCAAATTCAGGAGTGCTATGGCTGGGGCAGGGGGAGTAGGAGGAGGAAGGCACTGGGTGTGAGGGTGGGTATTGTCTGCTTTCTAGTGTTTCCTGAGGTTGGCTGTGAGTTGGGGGGGAAGGGGGTCACCAATCATTGTAATAGGGATCATTCTTCATAAATAACTACCCTATTTATTCATTTATTCATCCAAAAGAGTACATATTGAATGTGTACTTTCTGCAAGGCACTGTAGTCAGAGCCCTGAAACAGAAACTTAGATGAATGGTCTCTGCCCCCAAGGGGCTAACAATATAATTAATTCCTTTCTGCATGTTAAGGTTCTTTATTTTGCCATTCCTCCTGATTCCTTTAGTCCACTTTTAGATTCATTCATAGGTTGAGTCATTCAACAAATATTATGTAAGCTACCTTGGGAGATAAGATACTGTGTTTGCTTCCCATCATAGAGTTTATAGTCTAATAAGAGGGTTGTTACAGGCATATAAATAACGGTAATATGTAAAGTCTTCTATTACTTCAGAGGAGGGATAGATTCCTTCTGACTGAAGGTAACAAGGATGGCTTTTTGGAGAAGATGGCACTTGAGCTGGGCCTTAAAGAATGGGTAGATATTGGTTAGCCAGAGCAGAAGGGTAAGGGATTTCAGCCAAAAGGGACAATGCTATGGAGTTGTGGAACCAAAAAGTATGTTTGGGAAACACATAGTCCAGGCTGGCTAAGGCATGGGGTTTGTGGAAGGAAAAAGTAGGAGATGAGCTGAGGAAGATTAGATTGAGACAAAATTGTGGAGGGCCTTACTCGTCAGATGGAATTTAGAGTTTACTTAGCAGGTAATGGGTAGCCATTGAAGGTTTTTGAACAGGGAAACAACATGAGAAAAATTATACTTTAGTAAGATTAATATGGCAGCAGTGTGTTGAATGGATTGGAGGGGGAAGGTAAGGAAAAGTAGAGATTAGTTTAAGAAAAAGCTTCCAAACAATTTGAAGCTGTCCCAAAGTAGAATACGCTTCCTCATTGGAGGTCTTTAAGCAAAGGCAAGATGATCTTTTGTCAGGGATGCTGTAGAGGGGATTTTGATTCAGGTACAGGTTGGATCAGATGGCCTCTGAGGGCCCTTCTAAGTGTGAGATTCTTTGCTTAGCGGGAAAGCCTGGAGATCAGGATGACCAATTACAAGGCTATTGCAAATCCTCTAATTCAGCTCCTAAGAGTTCCTTGTACTTTTTAAAAGTCTCCTAGGTATGAAGAGTAC
Organism: Phascolarctos cinereus; assembly: GCF_003287225.1. Classification (NCBI taxonomy): domain Eukaryota; kingdom Metazoa; phylum Chordata; class Mammalia; order Diprotodontia; family Phascolarctidae; genus Phascolarctos; species Phascolarctos cinereus. Next base: position 113,566,457 of record NW_027556098.1, read on the forward strand.
ATACAAGTCCCCCAAAGACTTGAAACAATTAATGGTGAGAAACCAGCCTTCTAGATTCCAGTTCTGCACTTTGATAGGTTTATATTCCTAGCTGCTGGCCTGAATTTCTTGCTACTATTAGGTTGCTAGACTAGGGTTATTAGGTTAGGGAGAATAGAAGGCCCATTCTCCCAGAGAAGTCATTGTGAATGGTATAACTAGAAATGTGAGGCTGCAAATTAGAAAAACAATTCAGAATTTTTTTTTGTTTTCTCCTGAATTTCTTCCCTCTCTCTTCCTGATTCTCTTTTTCACCTCGTTCTACCCTCCTTCTCTAGCTTCTTTGTCCAGGGCAGCAGATTTAGGCTATAGAGAAAAAGCAGAGGCATCCACAGCAGGAGAAACAGGGTCAAACAAAGAAATTGATGGACAACATATGAAATATTTGTTGTTGTTGTTGTTGGGGCTAAGTGACTTGCCCAGGATCACACAGCTAGTGAGTATCATGTATCTGAGGCCACATTTGAACTCAGGTCCTCCTGACTCCAGGGCCAGTGTTCTATCCACTAGCATATGAAATAGTTGAAGGGGAGAGAAGAATGGAGGAGAAAGGAAGAGAAGATAGCCAGAATGGGAATGACAGAAAAGATGAAGAAGAGGAAAAAAAGGAATAAGGGCGAAAAGGGATGGAAAGAAACCACTGTATATCTGTTTTAAAACTATTCTATTCCTTTCATGTTTTAACATTTTTAGGGGAAAAAAATCAAGGGCAATTTGTGCATAATTGTATTTGATTTACTATAAAGTAATGTTTATACTAAACCAGCTTCAAAGGTCAATAGGGTGGAGGGAGTTAGCTGAAATGACATACAAGCTAACTTCCAGAGAGTCCTGACTGGAAAAAAGCGATCATGAGGTTTTATATAAAGACCCTGGGAAGATGAAGTCTCCTGCTTATGAATTTGTGAAAATGGTGGCACAAAATCTTGCTTCTGCAGGTAGAAAGGGAGCTTTTTGTAGAGCAAATTTCAAGGAGCAGAAAACAAATTACTCTTACGGGGACATTCTACTGAGCTCACTGAAAAGTGCTTAAGAAGTCAGATTTTTACCTTCTTTCTCAAGAGCCAGAGTTGAGTAAGCTTACAAAGCCTGCTAAAAATATGTAGAAGTTTTAAGGCTTTTTACTAGTCAAAGCTTTATGAGTAAGAGAAAGTAAGATTCTTCTTAACACAAAATAAAGAAAACCAAGAGTTACCAAGCAATGATTTTAAAAGTTGAACTTTAGAGTGAAAAGGGTACAATATGGTACAAGGCATATCTTTTTTAAATGATACTCAGTATTTTATTTGAAAAGGCACACACATGCTAGAAACTAATTATTTATGTTGGTAATTTTAATAAAGAGTTATATTTTTATAAAATAAATATAACTGACCTTATCATTTGTTAATCCATGCTTTCTTGGTTATTCACACCTGGGGAAAGTTTAGCCTTGTGGTCTATTAATCCAGCAGGTGGCATACCCCAACAACAGACTGGAACCAGATTAAAATGTAATTGGGAAATATTTAACAAAACAAAAAATACAATACAACAAAATATTACGTTTAAAACTTAGTCAGCCTTTAGGGATCCTTAGGTTTGCATAAATGGCCCTGTTTTTATTTAGGTTTGACACCACTGGATTAAATTATAACCAAGGTACCATCTGATATAGACCCAGTGTACAGTAAGACACAGTCAGTTTTTCATGAGGCTTGCTGCCTTAAGGGCATAGATTCTGAGCCGAATGAAACGTTAAGAGCCATCTAGTCCAACCCTTTCATTTTATAGGTGAGGATACTGAGGCCCAGAGATGTTAAATGACTTGCCTAAGGTCATACAGGTAGTGTCACAAATGTAAAAAAGAACCTCACAAAGCAAAAAAAATAGTCAAGTGAAGGAAATTATAACCCAGTTGTTATCCATAGTTTGTTCCCATTATAACTACTATGAAAGGAACATAGAAAAAAAATGAGGAGTGCTCAAGTGTTCGCAGGTAATCAGGAGAAGACCCTGCTAAGGTCTCTCTTTCCTTCAATCCTGTAGCCCACAGCTGTGGGAGCCCACAGCCATAGTACATCACAAGTACCATGTTTTCAGTTTCAAGATCATCTAAACATCTCTAAGATATTTTCTTTTGCAAAAATGAGGGAAATAACGAATCCTGAGGTTGGTAGTCCAAGTAACGGAAGAACTGGGGGAAGGTGTCTATTGCATCAAAATCAATGGTTAAATCACCAGAGAATTTAATAGAAAACTTCAGAAAATTCTGAGCTCTTAAATAGGATGAATGGTTAAGTGCCACACATAAAAGTCAAATGAACAATTAGATAAATTGCATTTTTTCCCTGATTCTCATGTAGAAAAAATCTAAATCTCTGATACCTCTGAGTTTTTTAAGATGAACGCTTTGTTTTATCTTATTAGGGTTTTTGTAAGCTTTAAAAATAAATGTTTTTTTTCTTGTGTCTTTTCTAGTGCTAAATTTCTTGCCCCAGAAGATGACTGTGTACATGAATGTATGTTTTCCCTCTACTGCCACAACCTTCTTACCCTCCTTATACCTTTCCACATCCATTCTGTTTTCCACATTTACTCCAATTTCCCCTGCCTTCTGTGTTATACAAGATTCCCTACCCAGTCTGGTTTCTAGGTACCTCTAGGTTACCCCTTGGCAGTACACATTAACTTCTGAATTTTCTGTTTTGCCCACTGTTAAGTTACCCAGATCTTCTCACCCTGTGTAGTTCCCATCCTGTGTGATTTTCTTGCCCAAGTCAATCAATCAACAATTATTTACTAAGCACCTCCAGGAATTTCCTGAGAGAATAAGTTGCAGAGAAGATGACAACCTGCCTTGGTTTTCTCATCTGGGCATTCCCTATAAAATCACAGGTTTCATCCCACTACTGTGCTAAGTGCTGGAGATACAAAGACAAAAAGAAAAAAAACCCAGTTCTTGCCCTCAAGAGCCTTACATTTTATTGGGAGTGGAAGATACAGCACATACAGAGTTAAGTACAGTAGATAGATAGCATATACAAAATTACATCAGTGCTGGTTTTTAAGATGGGACTAACAATAGGGGAAATCAGGAGAGGCCTCATTCAGGAGCTGGCAGCTGAGCAAGTCATGAAAGGAGTTAGGGATTCCAAGAGGTAGAGGTGAGGAAAGATACAATTCTAGGCATGGGAAACAGCTTGTGAAAAGGTATGGAGATAGGAGATGAAATGTCATATGGAACATCAAATAGTCCAATTAAGGTGGGTTACAAAATGTGTGAATAGTAATTTATAATCAATCATCCTGGAAAAAAAGAGTCTGGGGTCAGATAGTGAATGGCTGTAAGTGCCAAACAGAAGAATTTATATTTTGTCCCATTGGCAGTAAGGAAGAAGATGATCAGGCCTATCGGTTTGGCAGTTTTGTGAACAATGGATGGAAAGAAGGACTGTGAGAAATGGTGAGGATCTTAACTAAGGTGTTGGCTATGTAAGTGGAGGGAAAGGGATGGATGTGAAAGTTGTTGGGGAGTTAGAATCAACAGGATTAGGCAACTGATTGGATATGGGAAGGTGGAGTGAGAGTGAAGACTCAATGATGACTCCTAGGTTACAAACCCAGGTGACTTGGAAGAATAGCAGTGCCCTTTACAGAAATAGGAGGAGTGGTGGGGTTATGAGAAAAAATGACTTTTGTTTTGGACTTGTTGAATTTGAAATTCCCACAAGACATCTAGGAAGAAATGTCTAATACACAGTTGATGAGATGGGACTGAAACTCAGGAAAGAAATGAAAGATATGTGGAGTTGGGAATCATTGGCATAGCAATGATTATAGAATCCATTGGAGGGAATAAGATGATTAATAGTGGGCTCAATATAGATCCTTGGGGTAGACCTACACAGAGTTGGGGTTCAAGGGTGATGTTCCTGCAAAGGAGACTGAAAAGGATCAAGCAGAGATTTCCTAGTTCTTTCCCAAAGAATATCAGTCATTATTAAAACAAGTCACTTAACCTGTGAACCTCAGTTTTTCTATTTCATAAGGACTATGATTTAACAACCTAGGAATCATCCTCCACTCCTCATTCTCACACTCCACATCCAATCAATTGCCAAGTCCTATTAATTCTACCTTCACAACATCTCTCCTATGCAACCCTTTCTTTCCCCTCCTCTACCATCTTGGGGAGGCCCTGATCACCTCATGGCCCAGAGAGATAGCCCTCTGGTTGGTGTCCTTGACTTAATCTCTTACTTCTCCACTCAGCTAACACAGGGATTTTCCTAATGTGTCAGTCTGTCCTCACTTCTCCCATTGAACAAACTGCAGTAGCTCCCTATTAGCTCCAGATACAAATTTTTCTGTTTGGCTTTTAAAGCCCTCCATAACCTGGCCCTTTCCTGCTTTGCCAGTTTTCTTACATTTTGCCCCTCTCCTGTACTCTATGATCCAGTGACACTGGACTCCTTTTTGTTCCTCTCACAAGAAGCTCCATCTTTAGATTTTCCTGCATTTTCCACCAGCAGTCCCCCATGACTGGAATGCTTTCTCCCTGATCTCCACCCACTGGCTGCTGCAAGACACCTTTCCTCTCTCCCTTAATGCTAGTGCCTTTCCTTGAAATTACTTCCAACTTATCCTGTACATATTTTGCTTATACATAGTTGTTTGCATGTCATCTCTGCCATTAGACTCCAGACTATTTTTCTAGTGTGACTGATTACATACTGCCCCTCACACATTTTTGTATTTCAACTTATCTCCCTGAGGGCGGGGACCCTTTTTGCATTTCTTTGTATCCCCAGAGTTTAGCAGAGTCTGGAACATAGTAATCGCTTGATAAATGCTTGTTCATTCGTTGTTGTGCGAAGAGCCTTATGTATTATATTAGCCTCTCATTCTATGGATGAAAATGCGAGGTGTCGGAGTGTGTGTGTGTGTGTGTGTGTGTGTGTGTGTGTGTGTGTGTGTGAGCAGCGTCAAACACTATTGGAGTCAGCAGTGAAGAGATAAACTGGCGACCTTGGTGAACAGTTTCGTTTAAGTGGTGGGATAGAAACCACGCTGCAAAAGGAGAAACAGCACTGGTGTGAACTGCAGTCTCTGGTCTTGGTTCTGCGACTTTGGGCAAGTCACAACTCTGGGCCACTTTTCTCATTTTCATAAAGTGAGAGAGTTAGCTTGGATGATAATATTTGTATGAGACTTTAAAGTTTGCAAAGCGCTTTTATTTCATTTGACCTTCACAATAACACTGCGTAGTTAACTAAAGATCGGAAAACCTTCAGCTCAGAGATGCAGTGATTTGCCTTACGGATCGCGGGCAAGAACAGGGAATCCAGAGGCGTGTGCCCCAGGATCGGGCCGGTAATTCCTGGGGCCAACCCCATTTAAAAGTCAAGTACATTCATTTTTCTCAATGAAGCCAGTTCCAGCAGTGGCGTCGCTCTGCAGGAGAGATGAGAATTCATCTCCTTGGAAACCAAACATTAGTCGAAACCGGAAGTTCCGACTCTGGCAATCCCCCACAAATCACAGGGTTGAGACGCTTTAAGAAGCCGTCGAGGAGCCTGGGATTGTAAACTTCACGCGCTCGGCCTAGCCACCCAAAAGAACTCCCATTCCACCTTCTTTTCGGTCTCTTTTCGTCCCTCACATCCGGTTCCGGGTCTTTCTTCTCCCGCGACACCCCGGGACACCACCTCCGGACACCCGCCTCCTCCCCCCCAACCCCCTTCCTCCACCAGACCCCACCCATTTCCATGCGGCAAGATTTATTGGCTGTTCTTTTGAGGAAGCCGAGCTACTCGTCGTTGATTGGCTCGAATCTTTGTTGTTGGGCGTTACACAATTAAAGAAAGGGGAGGATGGAGGGAGTGTCGGGTTTCCTTGGTAACGCCCAAAGGGCCGGTTGTTCTGATTGGTCCACTGCCTCTCCGTCTCTTTGTCTCCATTCCAATTGGCGGATATTTTCTCAGGGAACAGGAGGAAGGCGGTGCCTCTGGCCGGGTTCCGGGACTGACGTGGCTAGTTGCGGGAGTCCGGGGTAGGGGGCTGGAGGCTTCACCTGCAGCCTTTTCCAGGTGAGTACAGTGGGCTCTTCCGGCGCGAGCGGCCTTTCACGGTTGCCCCCGCGTTCTCTTCCCCCTGCCCCCTCCCTGGGATTAGTGGTCGCGGTGGGAAGGGAGGGGATGAGAGCGATTCCGCCATCCGCCCCCGGCTCTGGGCGCACGACTGAGTCCGGGCGGTGTGTGGGACCCCGCCCCCTCCGGCTCACTCTTCCCTTCCCTCGGGGCTGCCGGGCTGGATCCCTGCCCCGTGCGCTTGCGCTTGTTCGCCTCGGGTCCCGGGGGGGGGGCGGGTAGGACGCGGCTCCCCTCTCCCGCCGCCCCGTCCCCCTAGGTCTGGCCCCCAGCTTCCCCCACCACCTCCCATTCCCGGTGTCCATCTTCCCGGACCTCGAGACGTTTGGCCCCGCGCTGGGAGAGGGAAAGGCCTCTTCTCCCCCAACCCATTGGGGATGTCAGAATAAAAACTGGAAAATAGGAAGAGTGGCCCGACCATATAATACGACACCCTAGTTGGGGCGGCCTAGACTTCAGTGATAGGAAGGGTACCCAGCCCACTCAGACCCAATCTCCAGGTCCTGGCTGGTGGCCAGCGACGAGTGATCTCCAGGACTGTTAGAACTGGCAGGAAACCGGAATATTCCCACCCCCACCCCACCCCCTTTACCGAGAAAGAGAGCTAAAAATGATTTTGGTCCCTAGGTAATGCTGGCATGAACGGGCAGAGTAAGTACAAATTTTTTTGCTCGGACATTTGCATTCTGAGAAATTTATGAATTAACTGGAAGAAGAACCTGAGACAATTTACTTTTCTCCTTTCTCCATCTCCCCAAAAGAAGGGGGAGGCTTGCTCATTTTGCCTGCAAATGTGAGGATTACGTCAGAAACTCAGCCTTCATTATGGCGCTGGATCTGTTAAGTCAGGGAGACTAGCAAAACAAATGCAAAGGCAGAGTGTAAAGCACAGTGGCGAATGTAAATGGGTTATTGCTTTCTTATTAGCCCTTTAATAAAGGGTTATTAATAACGATAAGTGGTTATTAACCTCTCTTGATTTCAGTGCTTTCCCTTATAATCATTTCCTGTTTATCCTGTATTTAGCTTGCTTTGTATGTGTTTGTTTACATGTTGACTTCTTCAGTAGATTGTAAGCTCCTTCAGGGCAAAGAGGCTACCTTTTGCCTCTTTTTGTATCCCCAGCACTTAGCACAGTGCCTGGCACATAGTAGGCACTTAATAAATGTTTATTGGATGAATGAATGAATGAGTAAATTATGGCCCTGGCTGTCTTAGTCAAGGTGACTAGCAAAACAAATGCAAAGGCAGGAGTGGAAAGGACAGAAGCAAATCCGTTGCTGTCTTACCTAACTCCTCTTAATGTCAGTGCTCTTTCCCTCTCTTAATCATTTCCTATTTATCTTATATGACTTACTGTGTACATATTTGTTTGCATGTTGTCTTTGCTGTTAGATTGTAAGTTTCTTGAGGGTAGGAACTGTCTTATGCCTCTTTTTTGTATCCTCAGTGCTTAGCATATAGGTGATGCTTAATAAATGTTTATCGAATGAATGAGTCTGTTATTGTTGAACAGTTATGCCAGTGTTAATGGATAGCTTGAGGGTGTAGGGAGTGTCTTAGCCTGCCCAGGCGAGACCTTGCAGGCTTTTTAGTGCATCACCTTTGGATACAGTTTATTTTTTCATGTACTTTGTTCAGTTTAACCTTATAACAACAATCTGTGAGATAGGCAGATCAAACGTCCGTTTTATATATGAGGAAATTAAAATCTGGAGAGATTGTGTGACTTGCTCAAGATGCTGCAAGTGTGGATGCTGGGGCTAGATTCTAGATGTGATTTCTGAGTCCAACATGTGAGGCCTGTAACAGGAAAGGAGCCTTGAGCAGAGTTTAGAAAGAGGGAAATAATGTAGCTGGTGGTTGGAAAGGGGGTGTAATGTTTTGAAGATGGAGCTAGTAAACTAGTAGGGGAATGAAAATGGGGAGTTCCATCTTGTCTTTGTATTCGCCAGCGCCTAGAGCAGTGCTTTGTTTTTGTGGACATTTAATAAATGCCTGTTGAATTGGTTGGGGTGGAGTATATGATAAAGGAGATTATAAAGGAAAGCAGATGTGATGAAAAGGAAGTTGACAATTGATCAACAAAGCTTTTTAAAAATCAATGTTTTTTTTTAAAAAGTGCTCATTATACGCTTTAAAAATGTCAAGAAGAAGAAATAGTTCAATAAACTTAAAAACTTGAAGTAAAATTTTAACCCAAATCCCTAGCCCTTTAACGGGGAGGGACCAAACCAATTAACAAATAACAAGTACATAAAATGCATTTGTTCTCTTTTTCCTTCCAGGCCTGCATAAAGTCCAGTGAAGCACTTTAATTTGGTTGTGAAAGTATTTGGCAGCCATTATAACTATCTGAAGAGGTGAGTGATATGACCAAAACAAGCTTATGGAAAATTACAGCTCTTTGTAATATGACTTTGGAGTAGAAATAGAATGGACGCTATTAATTATAGTAAAGTATGAAGCAGGTAGGCTGAGGCAAGTCACTCAATCTGTCCGGGCCTCAGATTCCTAATCTGAAATGAGGGTATTATACTAGATGATGACTTCTAAGATCCCTTCCAGTTCTAAATTCTATGATTGTGACCTAGACCTAGAGTAGGTTATTAGCTGTCAGGAGCAGGATAATCATTGTGATGGGAAAAAAATGCAGGAATTTTTACCGTGGAGGAAACTTGCAATATTTGATGATGCCTTATATATATATATATATATGAATGAAGCTAAGCTGGAAAGGTAATTCTCAGCTTGTAAACCTGGAACTGACAATAGAGTATATCCTGAGTCCAGACTTACTTGTTAATATTTTTACTTTTTAATAATTTCTGTTGCCTAATATTTTTTCTCCTTTACTTTCTGCCAAGCTGGCTGTGTGATAGAAGTAATAGCTTATGTTACATACATACATACGTGTACACACATACCTACACGCATCACTTTAAGGTTTGCAAAGGACTTTTTTATATGTGTTAAGTTATTTGATGCAAGAATTCTGTGAGGTAAATACTACAACATTCCCATTTTATAGATGAGGGAACTGAAGAATAAAGAGTCTAGGTGATGGCCCAATATTACATGTCTGATAAGTGACAGTACCAAACTTAGGTCTTCTGACTCCCAAGTCCATTACTTTTTTCACAAAACAAGCTGCTATAGATGTATAAATACAAATAATCATATATTAGCATGTTTACTAGTCATATATATCCGTATATGTGTTTTCTCTCAACAAGATTTTGAGCAATTTATGCACAGGGCCAGTCTCTTATGCTTTTTGTACACTCTTATTACAGTGCTAGCTAGATATAATCGGTACTAGATGTTTAATTGATAACAATGGGGAATGTGGGAATGGGTGATGAGGGAGAACACTCTACTTAAAGTCTAGCAAACTGGCTCTTTTCCCTCCTGAGAGTCTACTTCCTTTGTGTCTCATATTGATCTAAGAAGGGCCTCCTACTGTGACCCATTTAGCGTAGAGCTTAAGTATTTGTGATCTTAGCTCTCCAATCTGGGTATGTAGTTACTTTTGCTTTCATCTTGTAAAGTATACCTATTCTTGACCTTCACAATTCATCAATTCTGTGATCTTAACATTATGGATATTCCCTTCCCCCGTGCAGATTAGAAGCCATCCATTCTTCTTTACTCTATGTAGTTCTCATTGGTATTTTATTATACATGGAGTTTCCATGCAGTGCACTGGCTGCCTAACTCTGGTTCCTTTCCTGTTTCATGGATACAACTCTCAGATTATCTCTAGGCCTACTACTCTCACCATCTGATTGGACCAATTCCTTTTCTTGTTGTCATGTCTTAGAAATGCCTTTGGTGAGATTATATTTCCTTGCTTTATGATCAATCAGTGTTGATATTCTGCAGATCATTGGCCAAAGTTATCTTTATGGTTACATTTATTAAGGAATCCTATCACCTAAAAATATGAGAGATATCCCTTGTTGGAGCAGAGTCATTATAGTTGTTTTTGCTTTAGGAAATTAATTGCTTTTTTGGTGATCCAGAAATAATAACACTTGGATGTTCTCTGTTCCATTCCTTTAAATTAAAAGCCTGTTTTCTTCTCATTTTCATGTAGGTTATTTTTATGATATGCAGAGGCCATTTTGATAAAGATTTTATAGAAGTTATGAGAAAGTACATTGGTCCACTCCAGAAGATATTGGGGAAGTTTTGAAATCTTTACAATTGCTTTTTTTCTTGCAATAATGCCATGGATAATCCTATTCTTTTGGAATCTTCTCTACTTTAAGAGATCTTGAAAATTGATCCTGGAATGCCTTTAGCGTTTTGTCACCTTCCCATACAGATTTCTTCAATATATATTGGTCGGGTCCATCAGCTCATGATTTCATTTTAAAGTCTATTTCTACTTAATCACATAGCAGTGGGGTTGTTGAAGTGGATAGCCCAAATGTTATGGTTCTACTTTCATAAATAATGAGAATAAATTTCTACAGAAATGTTGGTCTCTTCCATTTTATTTCTATTTATTTTCCTTCTAGTTTCATCTCTAAGTTCTTAGGATGATTTGGTAGCAGGTCCCTTTCTCATTCTGCTTTATGCTATTTTATGAGGTGATTGTACTATTAAATCATTCTTTAAATGTGAGCTTGTGCTCTAAACTTGTCTTGCCCTTGGCTGCAATGCCACACTTAGTAGGAGGTCAAATGTTTTCTGGCTGAGGCTGTTTCTGGCTCTGGCTTCCCTGTTGTGGCATTTAAAAAAAATCATTTAAACTTATTTAAGAAAGAATGATTATCAGACCCAATATTTACTTTTATCACATCACCTAGATCATTGTAACAGCCTCCTAACTGATGTGTCAGCTTGTAATCTCTCCCTTCTCCCATTCACGTTCTACAAAGCAGTCAAATTATCTTCCTAAGGCACAAGTTTGACTGTGTCACTTCTCTGCTTCAGTACTGTTGGTGGTTCCTTGTTGCCTTTAGGATGAAAGATATAAATGCCTCAGTTTGTCATTTAAGATCTTCTATAATCTGGCCATCTTTCTTCTCTTGAAGAACTCTGTATTCTAGCCAAACTAGATTGCTAAGTGTTCTCTAAACTCAGCAGTTTTATTGCCACCTTCATGCATCAGCACAAGCCTGGAATACATTCTTTTCTCACCTCTGGCTTTTAGAATCCTTCATTCAAGGCCTCTTTTAGGAAATAAGTTCCTCCATAAAGCCTTCTGTCATTCACCCAGTTGTTAGTGCTGTCTTCCTTCTCAAATTATTTTGTATTTATTTTTCTTTGTACATATTTAAAAGGCAGGATGTTGTAGGGGAAAGAATACAAGACTTGGAGTCAGCAGAGATTTAGTTTGAATCTTGCCTCTGATGTTTGCCAGTCATGTGACCATAGACAAATCACTTAACCTATTTCAGTTTTTTCATCTGTAAAATGGGAATAACAAAAACTATAGTACTTTCTGCATGGGGCTATTATGAAGCATAAACAAGATAATATATGGAAAACACTTGGAAATTACCATAAGAATGTAATGATGATGATGTTTTATCCTCTCTATAAAATACTAGCTCCTTGAAGAAAGGAGCTGTTACTTTTTTTTCTTTTTATTCTGAACTTAAGAAATCAAACAAGCATTTCCATAACAAAGTAGAATAGAAAAAAAGGATTATACATGAAACTGCAAATCTATCATGTACAACTTACTTTTCCTTTAATATATGTAATAAAGTTATCGTGTAACTTTCTTTTTTTTCTTCTCACTCCCTTCTCTCCCCCATGGCTACCATTAATTACATACAAATATGTGCATGTATGGAAATCCATACTGTACATTACTTCTATTTATCAATTCTTTCTCTGCATGCAGATAGCATCTTCTTTCATAGGTCTTTTGTAGTTAATTTGGGTATTTGTAATAGTCAATGTGACTTGGTTACTCAAAGTTGTTCTTAAAACAGTATTACTGTTACTGTATACTTGGTTCTGCTTATTTTGCTCTTTATTATTCCATGCAAGTCTTTGCATGTTTTTCTAAAATCATGGAGCTCATCATTTCTTATAGCGCAGTAGTATTCCATCACAACCATATACCACAACTTGTTTAGTCATTCACCACTTGATGAACATACAGGAACTGATAATTTTCATCTTTGTACCACTAGTTTGTTAAAAGTAAGGTACACGAAATAGATGCTTAATAAAAGTGTTTGTTGAATTCAACTGCATTTCCTTTTTTCAGATTCAGCAACTTCTTAAAATGTTTAAATATGTTGCCTTAGAGCTGTTGTAAGTTTTTTATTCTCATAATTTTGTGTTTATTTTGTTGTTGGCTATAACCAGTTGATCTGATTGCATGTGCAACAACTGATTCTGAAATGATTCCTACATCCATAACCATTTGTTTCTTGTCTGTTATGACATGGTCAAATTTTTTTTGTTGTTGGATACTTGCCATCCAGTGCCTTTCACTTGATTTCTTGAAAAAAAAGTATTCATATTATACAGGTTTGAAATTTCTGAGGCCTTTGGCCTCTTTTATTTCTTCATCTCAACTTTGCTTCCCCACGTATTTTTTTGCTGTACTTCTCTATGGCTAACTTTGTATTGTAGTACCTAAGATCAAGTTCAGGAGGGAGGACTCTAGAATCTAGACTCTAGACAAGGGGGAGAGACAACCTTGGAGTCAGGAATACGTAGGTTCAAGTTCTGTCTCTGACACATACTGACAGTGACTTTGGGAGAGTGCCTTAGCCTCTCAGTGCCTTAGGCAAATTTCTATAGTACTTGCATTATCTCCTTTATAAGATGATTGAGAAGTAAATTAGATGATGTATGCAAAAACTCTTCATAACTGTGAATCATTTGTAACTGTATCAAATCATTATAACTGTAAATCAAGGTGTTATTATGTAGGGTGTGCCAGAAGTCTTTGTGCAGTTTTAAGTTAACAAAACTTAAGACTGTACTGAGACTTTTGGGACACCCTTTAATGAATACTTGACCAGTATTGTTATGTTTAAAATGAGATTCCCCCTCCCCCATCTCTTTCTGAATTACCTGGAAAATTTTGTGATTTGGTAGGTGCAACATAGATAGGAAAGATTCTATTATCATGTTCTTTGGATGGTGGTATATAAAACTAGGTACATAATAAAAAGTTTTTTGATTATCATAATTTTAATTTTTATTCTAGACTTATAACTGAAGAGAGGACATCAGAAATTGTAAGGGCAGCTTGGTGCTTACCTGTGTGCTAATTATGAGAAAAATTGTGGTTCTGTATTGATCATAGTCTAGTTGTACAATTTGAATCATCAGATTAAAGATATTGTCTACTGCTGTCCTTACTGGTGATGGCTTCTTTTTCTTTTTCTTTTTAAATTAATTAATTTTTAGTTTTCAACATTCACTTCCACAAGATTTTGAGTTCCAAATTTTCTCCCCATCTCCCCCCCCCATGGTATGCATTCTGAATACCCTTTCCCCTAATCTGCCCTCCCTTCTATCATCCTTGCTTCTCTTGTCCCCTTCCCCTTCTGTTTTCCAGGATAGATTTCTATATCCCATTGCCTGTATATCTTATTTCTCAGTTGCATGTAAAAACGATTTGTAGCATTTGTTTTTAAAATTTTGGGTTCCAGATTCTCTCCCTTCCTCCCTCCCCACCCTACCTTATTGAGAAGGCAAGCAGCTCAATACAGGTTATACATTTGTAGTCATCCAAAACACTTCCATAACAGTCATTATTAAAACTGACTATATTTCACTTCATCCTATCCCACTACCTATTTATTCTGTTCTCTCCTTTGACCCCATCCCTCCTCAAAAGTGTTTGCTTCTGATTACCCCCTCCCCCAATCTGCCCTCGCTTCTATCATTCCCCCAACTCTTATCCTCTTCCCCCCTATTTTCCTGTACGGTAAAATAGATTTCCATATCCTATTGAGCGTGTCTGTTATTCCTTCCTTAAGCTAAATCCAATGAGAGTAATATTCACCCATTTCCTCTCACCTTCCCCTACTTCCCTTCCACTGTAAAAGCTTTTTCTTTCCTCTTTTATGTGAGATAATTTACCCCATTCTACCTCTCCCTTTCCTCTTCTCCCAGTATAATCCTCTCTCACCCCTTAATTTTATTTTTTTGATATTATCCCTTCATCTTCTACTCACCCTGTGCCCTCTGTTTATATGCATGTATGTATACATATATGTGTGTGTGTGTGTATATGTGTGTGTATGTACATTTTTTTCTACTTTCAACTACCCTAGTACTAACAAAGGTCTCACGAGTTACAAATATCATCTTTCCATGTAGGAATGTAAATAATTCAACTCTAATAAGCTCTTTATGATTTCTCTTTCTTGTTTACCTTTTCATGCTTCTCTTGAGTCTTGTATTTGAAAGTCAAATTTTCTGTTCAGCCCTGGTCTTTTCATCAAGAATGCATGGAAGTCCTCTATTTCACTGACTGGTTTTTCCTCTGAAGTATTATACTCAGTTTTGCTGGGTAGGTGATTCTTGGTTTTAACCCTAACTCCTTTGATTTCCAGAATATCATTATTCCAGGCCCTCCAGTCCCTTAATTTAGAAGCTGCTAAATCTTGTGTTATCCTGATTGTGTTTCCACAGTACTCGAATTGTTTCTTTCTGGCTTCTTAACAATATTTTCTCCTTGACCTGGGAACTCTGGAATTTGTCTATAATATTCCTAGGGGTTTTCCTTTGGGGATCTCTTTCAGGAGGTGATCAGTGGATTCTTTGAATTTCTATTTTATCCTTGTTCTGGAATATCAGGGCAGTTTTCCTTGATAATTTCTTGACAGATGATGTCTAGGCTCTTTTTTTGATCATGGCTTTCAAGTAATCCAATAATTTAAAAATTATTTCTCCTGGATCTGTTTTCCAGGTCAGTTGTTTTTCCAGTGACATATTTCACATTGCCTTCTATTTTTTTCATTCTTTTGGTTTTGTTCTATAATGTCTTGATTTCTCATAAAGTCATTAGCTTCATATTTTTCTTGGAGGCTTTGGATGTAGGAGCTTTGACTTTGTTGTCTTCTTCTGGTTGTATGTTTTGATCTTCTTTGTCACCAAAGTAAGATTCTGTGGTCTGACTTTCTTTTTGCACTGTTTGCTCATGTTCCTAGCCAGTTACTTGACTTTTAAACTCTTTGTTAAGGTAGGGGTATGCTTCCAATGTGGAGGATGTGCTGTCCCAAGATTGAGGGGTTTTGTGCAGTTGATTTCAGAGATACTTCTAGGGACTTGTAAATTTTCAGTTCTTACAAGGTGGTATGATCAAAGGTGAGGTGTTTATTCTTTTCCTGGCCTGTGCTCTGGTATGCTGTGGTCTGTGAGTGAGCACAAACACTCTTTTCTGCCTTGGAAGTGTGAGGAAGATTCCCTCTCCACCACCGCCACAAGCTCCACCATGCCAGCACTCCTCCTTGCCCCAGGACTGCCACCCAGATCCAAGCATGGGCAAAACAAGAGAATCCTGCTTTGGCACCAGCAAAGAGACCCCTGCAATCCCCCTCTGATCAGCTGCTTGATCCCCCCTCCATCTGTGGGCTGAGAGCTCTGGAAGCAGCTGCCCCCCCGGGGCTGTGCCAGGACTGAGTGGAACTGAAGTCCTCTCTTACCAAGGTCCCACAGACCTCTGCTACTGACCTTCTCAGTGGTCTTTGGTGTTTGTGGGTTGAGAAGTGGAAACTGCCACAGCTCCCCTTGATTCAGTCCCCTGAGGCCTGCTCTGGGTTTGCTGAGGCCTAGTCTTTGCTTACATGGCCCATGCTGAACTGTGCTCCTCTCTCAGCCTGGCGCACTAGATAACCATCTTTCCCATCAACCATCCAGGTTGTCTTGGGCTGGAAATTTATTTCACTCTGTCTTTTTGTGGGTTCTGCTGCTCTAGAATTTGTTTAGAGTCATTTTTTACAGGTATTTGGAGGGGTTTGTGGGAGAGCTCAAGCAAGTCACTGCTTTTACTCTGCCATCTTGGCTCCTCTCCCCGGTGATTGCTTCTTTTGCCAGTTCTCTCCAATATGTGTGTCTCATGTGGCCTAGATTAGAAAGGAAAAGGTCAAGGATTCCAAGTATTATATATAAAAATTTAGGATTCTTGAGAAATTTAACTTGTTTTCTCCATTTTAGAAACAAAGATCACAAAATCAGAGCATTATGTTTGAAGATTTTCATAGTAGTGTTATAATAATTTTTTAAAATGGCAAGTAGCCTAAAATGTCTAATAATGGTTAGATATTAATATAATAAATATTTTAATACAATTAAGAACATAAAGTATAAAGAATGTGAAGAAGTCTAGAATGACGTTTATGAAATGATGCAAGGTGAAAAAAAGTAGAACCAGTATTGATGTTTAGTGTTTCTAATAAATCATTAAAAAATTTTTTTTTAAATCATAAGATTTAAAGTTAAAAGTGACCTTAGAGATCATGGACTTAGTTCTTGAAGAGATATCAGAGGTCATCTAGTTCAATCCCCTCATTTTACAGATGAGTCAAGTGACTTGCCCAAAGTCTTGCAAATGGTAAGAATCAAAGATGGGATTTGAATCCAGTTCCTTTAACTCCACAGCTACTGTCCACTGTCTCCACTGGCCAGAGAAATACAGTGATTTCTCTAAATAAAAGAGGATCCAAGATAATTGGTTTAGAGCTGGAAGGGACCTTAGAGGTCCTTGAGTCTAACCCCCTTCCCCTCCACTCCTTTTAATTCACGAAGAAATTGAGCTAGAGAAATGTTAAGTGATCTGCCTAGGGTTCCAACAGATAAGGAACAGTTGACATTATAGGAGTGAGATTCAATGTAGTAGCTAATGAATGTTTTCTGATCCAAAGAAAATATTTCCTATGATCTAGTAGCAAAATTCATAAAACTTAGGTATAAGCCCTTGCACAAATTTGGCTTGTACATAGTCTATTCTGATAATGAATAGTGAATGCATTTTTGCTATGAAAAAGTTTATATGTTAAAAACTTAAGAAAAGGCTAACATACAGTTAATGTAACTGTGAAGGATCAAAACCATTATTTTAAAAGTAAATTGAAGAGAGAGATGGGATTAGAAATTGTGCTGGAAGGTTAGAGGGTTGGTGAAATTATTATAGAAAAACTTTTTCTTTTTAGGCAGTTGGGGTTAAATGACTTGCCCAGAGTCACACAGCTAGTAAATGTCAAGTGTTTGGTCTGAGGCTGGATTTGAACTCAGGTACTGCTGACTTCAGGGCTGGTGCTCTATCCACTGCGCCACCTAGCTGCCCTGATAGAAAAACTTTTAGAAAGATTGACGTTTTAAAAGATAGTAGTCTATTGGAATAGTTACTTCATGTATTTTGTAAGAGAATCCTTACTGTGTAACTTCATTTAAGCAAGTAACATCTAGTCCTCCAAGGAACCTAGCTCATAAACACAAGGACACATGTTATACTCTCTCTGACCCTTCCAGATATGAGCAGGCCATAGGTCAGTTAAAATTAACAGCACAAAAACAAAACAGCTAGATTTGACAACTGATCACAAATGAGGGTCTTTTGTATATAAGAGTATATTAAAATGAGGCATTAAACCTCACTCTTTGAACATATTATCTCCCACATAATTAGGTGAAATTTTGAAGAAGATTTTACTTATAGTAACTCAGATCTTTGTGTTGGTGTTGTTAGGAATACCAATATGAGACCAATCCCTATGTGCTTATGAATTTCTTTCTTTTTAGCAGCTCTTTGAAGACATAATTGACAAAGAAAGAAAGAAAGAAAAGAAACCTCCTTAATACTAGCACTGATTCCATATGATGAATACCAGCTTGGTATTTTTATTGTACTCCCTGTGTATGATGTAAGCTGTATCAGTAAAAAGAAACCCATCTCCTTTTGAAGGCGCCTTAATGTTGACCTTGCTCTTTTGTTGCAGAAATGCTGAGCCGTCTGTCAGGAATAGCGAACACTGTTCTGCAGGAGCTATCAGGGGATGGCACTTATGGTGATATAGTAGGGCCTCCAAAACCAGTAAGTAGTTTTTTTTACTGTGAGCTAATAAGATTCATTCTCATTGCCTTCTTGGGGAAAAAGAATGTAATAGATAAGGGGGATTTCTTACCTTTAGTTTCAGAACGTCTTGCCCTAGATTAATACTTTAGTGAATATCTAGATTAGTGGCAGGTGAATTTAAAAAAATAATTCTTCTTCCTATCAGTGCTTCTTTCTACAGGACAGGATAGGATTTGTACATGTGTGGTTAAAGAATGTGAGAAAGGCACCACTGGACAAAAACTAAATTCTCGATAGGGATTAGGAGGTCATTCTAGCTATGTGGTCCTCCTCTGGTTTTTTAAAAGCAGCACTAATATAATTTCCCTTATGTATTTCAGAGGAAAGATTTGGAATGATAAGTGGAGAAATCAGATTGCTATGTTCCTAATAACCTTTTGCATTTACTGTTGCATTTATTGTTTATTCTATTATGTAATATTTCTACTGGTTGATATAGAAGGGATCTTTTGTGTTTTGTTTTTTGTTTTTGCTTTTAGGCAGTTGGGGTTAAGTGACTTGCCCAGGGTCACACAGCTAGTAAGTGTTAAGTGTTTGGTCTGAGGTCGGATTTGAACTCAGGTCCTCCTGACTTCAGGGCTGGTGCTCTATCTGCTGCGCCACCTAGCTGCCCCGAAGGGATCTTTTTATGTTAATGTAATCTGAGAAGAAATGTATTGAGAGGGGAAGAAGATAAGGGTACATATTTTTTTTTAATAAAAAGGAAAGTAAGCAGAGCCAAAAAAAAAAGGTAGGAGTGAAGGAACTGACTTTGGAATATGTTGGAATATATTGGAGTATGTTGTGCTACTATTTTTGATGGATTTTTTTTTTGGTCCCAATTCTAGGAACTAACAGAAGAGCCTGACATGGCGTTTAACAGTGGAACAAATGAGGATATTCTGGAGCGATTGGCCCACACAGAGCAGCTGGTGGTACAGCTGAAGGATGTTATTCGAGAGAAAGATACTCAGTTACAGCAAAAGGATATTATTTTAGAGGTACTATTTCTTTTTCTTTCAAAGTATTTGATGAAAGATCAATAATTCATTTTATCTTTTCTCTGTGCCCGTTGAAGGCAAATACTATATTATATTCCTACTGGTGTGGGGAACCTGCGGCCTTCAGGCCACATGTGGCCTTCTAGGTCCTTAGGGGCAGCCTTTTGACTGAGTCCAGGTTTTACAGAACACATCCTTTTATTAAGGAGATTTGTTCTGTGAAGGTTGGATTCAGTCAAAGGGCCACACTTGAGAACATAGATGACATGTGACCTTGAGGCCACAGGTTCCCCACCCCTGCTGCAGCATATAGATGGTACCTACTAAAATTCCCTGTCGCTATGTACAAGTTAACTGGTGGGTAAATAAATGTCTTTTCGTTTAGCATCATTATTCTCTGGTAGGATGAAAGAAAAGCTGCAGACATGAAAATGACGAAATTGAAGCTCCAAGCCAAGGCCCGATTAGCCTCCCTGAATAAACGTATGGAAGAAATGAAAGCACAAGGAGGGATGGGGTCATCTCAAGAACCCCAGTCAGAGAAACAGCAGCTCCCTAGCAAGGTATGGGTGAATTGAGTATAATAAATATTTTCAATGCAGTCATCTGTGGTATCAAAACATATATCATAAGCTCCAGATGGTACATTATCAGGAAAGGAAGCTCATAATTTCAGACAAGATATCAAAATGCAAGAAGAGTAGAAGTCTTACAGAAAACAGGGGCATGAAATACTTACCAAATTGATCACCAGTTTCAGATAATAGTCAGACAAGTCTAACCTAGTACAAGCAAGAGGGAAGAAGAAGGATATGAAGACAGGAGAGGGACATTGTATGATTGTTGTTGGGGAAAAAAAAAGTCCTGCTATGACCTGGTCACATTATGATAAATTTATCTTTAGGGTCCTTGTTCTGAGTCTTTTGTGGTAGCTGACCTTTTAGACTCTGACTAACAGTAGAGTTGCTTTAAACCCAGGGTTTAAAGGAAAGGCTAGGAGGGAAGAGAGTGTCACCCTTTGTGACCATTTTTGGAAACCCAGGTCTTCACCCCTGTGTCAGAGAGATTCATCCAAAAAGCTAATATAGTCTTGGGCTACATTAAGAGGTTAGAATTTCCAGTAATAAGGAAGTAATAGTTCCTTTGTACTCTTTCTCCTCATAGTTCATCTGGAGTATTGTTTTCAGTTCTGGATGCCACAGACATTGATAAACTGGAGAGTGTCCAGAGAAGGGCAGTTAGAATGGTGGGCTTTGAGTCCATGTTATAGGAGGACCAGTTGAAGGACCTGGAGATGTTTAACATAGTGAAGTGAATACTCAGTGGGTGCATGATAACCAGGTTCAGATACTTGATGGGCTCTCATTTGGAAGAAGGATTGGGGTAGAAGTTGCAAAGAGGCAAGTTTAGGTTTGATGTGAAGAAAAATTTCCTAATGGTTTAAGCTGGCCAGAATTGGAAGGGACGTCCTCAAGAGAAGGTGAGTTACACGTTTTTTGTACATCTTTAAGCAGGGACTGGAGTACCATTTGTTAAATATGTTATGGTGGAAATTCCTTTTATGGAAGGGTTTATTCTAGATGGCTGCTGAAGGCCCTTTCCATTCTCAATTCCACAATTATAGATGTCATTTAGGAAGTCACTCAGGTGTGTTTCAGATCTTGATGTACAATGTAGTCTGCAAATAGGAGCATCTGGAGGACCTCATCTATAGGGAATCCCTCTTTAAGTCTGTGCTAGGCCTTCTCTGTTATTGTGGCAAACTCATTTGGGAAACATACATCTCCCTGTTTTATTATTTACTTTGTATTAATAATCAGAGGGCTATTGAACAAAGTTATCCCTGGTCGAGTTCAGCTGATTTTCCTATCTTTTGTTTGTTTTTGTTTTTGTTTTTTCTTTTCTTTTTTTTTTTTTTTGGTGAAGCAGTTGGGGTTAAGTGACTTGCCCAGAGTCACACAGCTAGTGAGTGTTATGTGTCTGAGGTCAGATTTGAATTCAGGTCTTCCTGACTCTAAGGCCAGTGCTCTATCTACTGCGCCACCTAGCTGCCCCTTATCTTTTGTTTCTTTAGTGCTATTTCTGTTTCTTCAAGAAACTTGTCAGGGACTGTGATATTAGTCCAAATATGGTGGCTTCACTATCTTTGGTGGTGGAAAGAGTTATACAATTTTTTACAGATTTTTTTCTTCTTTTGTTTTCTTGACATTTTTTCAGTTTGATCTTTAAATGTCCTGGGGATGACTTGATCTTTCACCAAATTTTCTTTAAACTTTTTTTCATTCATTGCTTCTCTGTGGTTTTGTAAGTGAAATTCTGCCTCTGATGTTCTGTACTTTTTGCATATTTATATTTGTCTTAATTCTACTCAAGTCGAATTTTTTGAGGACAAGAGATGTGCCGTAATTATCTTTTTATTACCCTTGGGGGGTCTACCACAGTGACTTACACATAATAATCACTTTAATAAAAGATTATTATTGTTTGAGTAAATAATCAGTCACCATTGAGGGTAATTAAGTTGAGACAGAAATGTCAACACAAGCATAATTTGCTAATTTGTTAGATGTTCTAAATACATATATAGAATTAAGAGATTATCAAAGTGACTTGGAGCTTTTACAGCTATGTTTGGGGAAGCTTTATGGACGTTTTATGAATCTTGGAACAGATTTTTTTTTCCAGGACAGAGTAGGTTTATTAGGGATATGAATTATCCTTTGAGTTTCTGAGGCAAAATACAACAGAAGGGAGAAGAAAAGACAAAAAATACTTGTATTCCTAACTGTTGGCTAGAGGTGGGGAAGAAGAATTTAGCAAATGAGCAGGGTTGGAGAAGTTTTTGTCATCTTTAGAATAAAAGATCATTGTCCTTTTAAAAAAATTATTTAGTATATTATTTTCCCCCAATTAAATGCAAAAACAATTTTTAACATTCGTTTTTAAAACTTTGAGTTCCGAATTCTCTTCCTTCCTCCCTCCCCACCCACCCTTATTGAGAAGGCAAGTAGTTCAGGTTATGCAGGTGTAGTCATGCAAAACATTTCCATAATAGTCATATTGTGAAAGAAAACATAGACTAAAAAAATAACATAAGAAAAATAAAGTAAAAAAAGTATGCTTCAGTCTGTATTCAGACACCATCAGTTCTTTTTCTGGGGATGGGTAGCATTTTTCATCATAAGTCCTTCAGAGTTGTCTTGGATCATTGCACTGCTAAGAATAGCTAAGTCATTCACAGCTGATCATCTTGCAAAATTGCTATTACTTTGTACATAGTATATTTCACTTTGCATCAGCCCATGCAAGTCTTTCTAGCTGTCCATGGGGTAATGGATAGCTGGGGTTGTGGGAGAGTGGATAGGCAAGCAACTATGTTAGAGAGTCAATACATTTACTTGATTTGAAGGTTTAGCAGAAGATGAGAGTAATTAAGTAATGCCAGCATAGGGGATAAGTAAGTATTTAATTGTTGGAGAAGCCTAAAACCACAGATAGTTATATTTTGATTTAAGAGATCATTATAAGGACTTGAAGAAAGGAAGTAACATGATCAAAATGACAGCTAGGGAAAATGATCCTTGCTGTTATATTTGAGACAGATTAGAGGAGGCAGAGAGCTAGAGCCTAGCAAGGAATCTATTGCTGTGTTTTAGACATGAAATGATTAGTTCTGAGGAGGGTATCAGAATGAAGAGAAAAGAGTGGATTCAAGATTTATAGAGGGAAAAATTGATAGGTCTTTGAGAGAGCCTAGCAGTGCCTAGTACGTAATAGATGCTTAATAAATTCTTATTGACTGGTTGGTTGATAGGATAAATTGTAGAGAAAATAGTAAAGAGCTAAAGAAGTTATTTTTTAAAATCAGTTATTTGATGTCTGGTTTCTTCAGTGTGACACACCCCATAAAGAAGATCAGTTGGAAGGATTTGAAATGCTGAAACAAAAACTCCAGGAGAAGGAGGAACTAATTAGCAGTCTACAAACCCAGCTCTGTCATGTGCAAGCAGAGCGAGCAGCACAGGTAGGAATTAAAGTTACCTTGTAATTATCAGGTTAAAGGGCCAAAGTTCAATAACCTATGGTATGGCAAGCAAATCTAGATAGTAAGTTTTCTAAAGCTACAAGATGTGATATTCCTATTTGTACTATATTTATGTGATTGGGTCTGACTTATGTAATTTTAATCCATCAGCACAGTGATTTATTTAACAATTAAAATGCGCAACACATTTTATAAGGCATTATGGGAGTATATAAAGAAGCGTTAAACATTATCCTTATTGTTCCTTTCTTGGGAAGGCAAAACATAGACACATGAGTTGGTGTTCAAAGAATGAGCTAGACTGGGATATGTCAAACTCACTGTCAGAGGCCACAAAATTCCCAGTGCAGCCCAAACTAGATTAAAATGTTATTGGGAAATGTTTAACAAAATGAACAAAAATACAGTGTAATATGCATATTTTAATTTGTGTTCTTCTAATTTAGTATGCCAGCTGTAGCATTTCTGTTTGAGTTTGATACCACTGATCTAGACAAGTGTTTTTGAAGTTCAAAAGGAGAGAGCACTAGGATAGACATGACTGATTTCATGGATTTCAAGGCCTTGGGCCTTGAAAGATGAGATTGATTGTAGAGCAAATAGTAAAGAGGTGAAGAAGTTGTTTTGTTTAAATCAATTATTTTATGTCCTCGGTTTCTTCAGTGTGATGCATCTCCTAAAGAAGATCAGATAGAAGGATTTGAAATGCTAAAACAAACACTCCAGGAGAAGGAGGAACTGATTAGCATCCTACAAACCCAACTCAGTCAAGTGCAAGCAGAGCAAGCAGCACAGGTAGGAATTAAAATTTTGGAAAGCAGAGAGGAGGGTTATACTTCTATTGAATTGAACTCAATGGCAGAGTCCTATAATAGTAGGTCAGAGAGACTGGTTGAAATATTTGGGATTATAGAAGTAGAGTTTGCATAAAAGGTGAAGGTGAAAGCACCAACTTTAGATAAAAAAAATAAAAATAAAAAGGACACAGATAGTCAAGGTCAGATCAGGGTGGGTGACCCAGAATTTATGCACATAACAGCTAGAAGATTTGTAAGAGTTGAAGGCCAAACTATCTGTAAACAGAAGTTCTATAGATACTGAGAGAGCAGGGGCAAGGCAGATGAGGAAACTGCAAAATATCAAGGAAAGTACCCTGCTGACGAGGCTGCCTGTCGTAGCCAAAGCATGAGAGAGAAAGAGAGGACAGGCAGCCCTTCATCGGGGTACTTTCCTTGATACTTTGCAGTTTTCTCATCTGCCTTGCCCCCGCTCTCTCAGTATCTATAGAACTTCTGTTTATAGATAGTTCGGCCTTTGGTGAGAGTCTTGGTTTGGAGGCTTGCAGGTGAGAAGGAAAATAGCTGTTATTAAGTTTAGGAATAGGGAGAAGATGCAGTTCTTTTGCAAGGGAATTCTGACAATAAGGCTTGAAAGATAGCTTAGAGCCAGATTGTGTATTGTCTTAAATATGCCTAAAGAGTTGGGATATTATTCTAGGCAATAAGAAATAATGTCAGGTTTTTAAGTAGGGGAATTATAAAGTGGTTTTGAATTTAACAGATCAGTCTAGTTGCACTTAAAAAATTTAATGTTCTAGACTCTGAAAATGTTTAAAATGCATCATGGACTTTTAATATCCTTATTTAAAGTTCATTTAAAAAAGAATCTTTGTTCAGACTGACTTCCTTTTGTCATATTTGGAGATTATATCTAAACATCCTCATTCTTGGCACCTAAAAACAGCCTGTTTAGAACAGGAATAGTAAGTGGTAAAACCACGCAGCCCTTTGTAGCTACTTGATAATTCTAACTTCCTGCCATTTCTTTCTTTTTTCCTCAAAATCTCTGAGCATATTGGGAATTTCATGTTTGTTTTTGTAAAAGATTGGGAATGTAACTTGGATAGTCTTTCTGGTTGTGTCTTAAGTTGAGTTCCATGCAGGAGGTGGTCCGGGAGAAAGATGCGCGCTTTGAATCACAAGTTCGTCTTCATGAAGATGAACTTCTTCAATTAGTAACTCAGAAGGAGATGGAGACAGAGATGCAGCAGGTGTGTGACTAAAATTTTTTTTGTAAAGGTTTTGATTTTAGGTATTATTTAATGAAATATGACAGGTTACCCCACCCCCACTCCCCACTTCACCTTATTGCTCATTAATCTTTGTTTACTATTCACATAGTCTTATTGTGTTCCTTAACTGATATCCTTGGGTGTGATCCTATTCCAGCTGTTGCTTTGATTGTATTTTTCTTTGGATTGTCCATTCCTCTACCCCTTAATCAGGGGCTCGATATTAGGAAGTTGACTGTATTTTATATTAAGGCTAATATTCAGAAATTGCAGATCAGAGTACTAGTCAGCTTTCTGACAAGGCAAACTCATCCCTCCTTCCTCTTCCTTCCTTATTGTATAGGTATGCTTCTTCCCAAGGCTTATTTTGCCTCCCTCTCTAGTAACTTCTGTTCAAGACTACTTTAGCCCCCACTAGTTTCACGTTTCATCTGTATTTTGTTCTGCGCCACCACAGTCCCTACCATCTGACCAGGGGAAAGGAGTGTAGTAATTCCCTTTCCCTGAAGGCTAGCTGGAGAGAGAACATTTTCTCACTTAATTCCTAATCATAGAACCACAGACTGCCAGAGTTGGAAAGGACATTAAAGATCATCTAGAGTGGCCCCCTTCCTCTTACAGATGAGGAAACTGACTGAAGTACAGAGAGGTGACTTGCCCAGGATGACAGCTAGTTAGTGACAGCATCAAGATTATAACCCAGGTCTTCAGACTCCTAATCTAAGATTTTTTTCTTATATGGCATTATCTCTATTTTCTTTCCCAGACATAGTATATTCACTTGGTTAGAAGACTTGTACCAATCTTGGCTCCTTCTTATTATTTGACATGAGAGAAAGAGATTAATTGGCAGAAAGAATTAAGGAGTCTCTGCTTCCTTTTTCTCTATGTGATGGAACTTCTAGGGGACTGGCAAGAATTTGGCTTTTAGGTTGTGATAAATAAATGTTCACCTACTGTCAGATACAGGCTGATAGAAAAACAGAGTGGCACTGAAGGAATAGGATACATACTCAAGCATCAATATTACCTTACCTACTTTTTCCAGTGTCATTAATATTTAAGATTGGATAAGAAATAATTTTAATGTTTATTTGTTGTTTCTGTTTTAATTATTAATATCACAAAAGTTCTTTTCCCTTTTGTTTTTAATTGCACATATATAGTTAAATTGTGAGTTAAATAGGTTCTTGTGGACTAGTTTGGGAATATAACTACTTCTTATCTAATTATGGAAATGATATATGAGGAAATATGATCAAATTATAGGCAAATAACTTACAGACTATTTTAGAGTACAGTCTGTAAATTTGGGTACTGACTACTTATACATACACACGTACATACATGTATGTGTGTATGTATCTTTTGTTGGTTGTTTATAGAATTTTGAGGTGGAATATAACATCACAAACTTTCTCTTTCTAATTATGATGGAAAGTCCCCATGTTTTGGGGTCTTGTCTGTTTCAGAGTTCAGTTGTTAAGGCCCATTATTTTGTTAGGGTCTTGAAGAAAATTATTTCTTCTACTAAATGGGAAGTGTGATGGTATTAAATACTTATGCAGCATTATGAAAGGTAAGCAAATAAAGATCCTGACTTTCTAGGATTTTCCAGGCTAATGCATTCTTTTTCTTCCTAGAACCTAAGGACTCTGCACAGGAGGCTAGAGGAACAGGAGGAGGCCCTATTAGGGCGTGCTCAGGTGGTCGACTTACTCCAGCAGGAGCTATCTGTTGCAGAACAGAAAAATCAGGTACCTCTTTTTATTATGTCCTTTACTGTACTTAACATGGGATATGTATTTTTTCTTTTTCCTTCTGGATCTAATTTTTAGATAGTGAACGTAAATTCTTTTTTTTTTAAATTTTATTAATTTATTTTGATTTATCAACAATCACTTCCACATGCTTTTGAGTTTAAAATTTTTCTCCCCCTTCCTCCCCATCACCCTCCCCAAGACAGCACACAATCTCATATAGGCTATACATTTACATTCCTATTAAACATATTTTCACATTAGTGAAGTTGTAAGTAAAAATTAAAACCAATAGGAGGAACCATTAGAAAGAGGAGACAAAACTCAACAGAAGAGAAAAAAAATGATAGCGATTCAACTTCCATATTTCTTTCTTTGGATGTGGATAGTATTTTCCATCACGAGGTCTCTGGGGGATGTCTTAGATCCTTGTATTCTTGAGAAGGGTTAAGTTTATCAATATTAGTCATCACACAATGTGGGTGTTATTGTGTACAATCATTTCTTATAGCACAATAGTATTCCATCACATTCATATACCATAGTGTACTCAGCCATTCCCCAATTGATGGGCATCCTCTCAGTTTCCAATTCTTTGCCACCACAAAAAGAGCTGCTATGAATATTTTTGTACATGTGGGTCCTTTTTCCATTTGTATGATCTCTTTGGGATATAGCCCTAGAACTGCTATTGCTGGGTCAAAGGGTATGCACATTTTGATAGCCCTTTGGGCATAGTTCCAAATTGTTCTCCAAAACGGTTGGATCATTTCACAACTTCACCAACAATACATTAGTGTTCCAGTTTTCCCACATCTTTTCCAGCATTTATCATGTTCCTGTTTTGTCATGTTGGCCAATCTGATAGGTGTGATGTGGTACCTCAGAGTTGTTTTGATTTGCATTTCTCTAATCAATAATGATTTAGAGCATTTTTTTCATATGACTATAGATGGCTTTAATTTCTTCATCTGAGAACTGTCTGTTCATATCCTTTGACCATTTATCAATTGGGGAATGGCTTGTAGTTTTATAAATTTGTCTTAATTCTCTATATATTTTAGAAATGAGGCCCTTATCAGAGAGACTGGTTGTAAAAATTCTTTCCCAATTTTCTACCTTCCTTCTAATTTTAGTTGCATTGGTCTTGTTTGTGCAAAAACTTTTCAATTTAATGTAATCAAAATTATCTGTTTTGCTTTTCGTAATGTTCTCTATCTCCTGTTTGGTCATGAATTCTTCTGTTCTCCATAGATCTGATAGGTAAACTATTCCTTGTGAACATAAATTCTTATTTATAGGAGGTGGGCATTTTATATCTTTATTTAGAAGGACTTTCTTTTGACCATCCTGAGTCTAGAGTTTCAGTGTATAGTTATATCTTCCACATCAAGACTTTCCCCACATTGTATATCACGGGTCAGCATAAAAAATCAACTGAGAATTTTGGGGAGTTTTGTGGAAGCCACAGATGACATGTGAAGGCCAAGAGATGGCACAGAAAAAGTTTAGAAACTTAGAAATGCATAAAATATATGTATAGTATTGTATAATAACCCCTATTTTATTTTATTTTTTGCTTTTGTTAGGCAATGGGGTTAAGTGACTTGCCCAGAGTCACACAGCTAGTAAGTGTTATGTGTCTGAGGCCGGATTTGAACTCAGGTCCTCCTGAGTCCAGGGCCAGTGCTCTATCCACTGTGCCACCTAGCTGCCCCCTAACCCCAATTTTAGAATAAGATGATGTAAACACCCCAGAAAGTAAAAGAAAAAATTCAAACTTCTCTGGTATAGAGGGCCAAAAATAATTTTATTTTTCTGGTATGAGACAGGTTTCATTGCTTATATACAAACGAAATGCTAAAAGACACAAAAGAAATCAACATACATTGGTGAAACTTAAAGAATTGGTAACTTATGACCACTGTTACAGTCTGCTAGGAAGTTGAGTCATAAACACTGGAACATGAAACAATTTGTAGGACATTAGGCATTTTACATTGTATTCTGCTTTTCATTGTTTTCCTCAAAGTCCATGTCTTACAGCAAACCAGGCCAGAGATTGACCTCATCCTCTAGTTGGTGATCACCCTCTCCAGGAGTGCTGGAGTAGTTGCTGTGGACTCTTTCTGAAATATATAGCCAGCATAGAGTGAGGGGCCAGGATTTTCAAATCTCTTAAATTCACAGCAGTGGCCTCCAGTCCTATATACATCCATTGTGGAATCAATATTCATTCAAAACAAAAAACAGAAGAGGCAGCTCCAAATCCAGGATCAGGCTGACTTGGACAGCATGTTCATGGCTACTTTTGTTATCTGTGGTGGGGGATAGGGTGAGCTGCTATTCCCACCACATTTCATGGAAAGAAACTTAAAATAATTCTGACACTATCTATAGCCAGAAAAAATAAAGAGAAAAAGAACCAAGGACAGAGTCACTCCCTTTTTAAAGGTTCACTGAATTATAAGTTCATTCTGTTCAATCAGTAATCAATCAGTAAATATTTATTAAGCACCTACTGTGTGCCAGGCACTGTGTTAACCTCAAGGGATACAAAAAGACAGTCCTTACCCTCAAGGAGCTTACAGTCTAATGGAGGAGACAACATGCAAGTAAATATATGCAAAGCAAGCTGTATGCAGGATCAATAGGAAATAATTAACAAAGGGAAGGCAACTAGAATTAAGAGAGATTGGGGAAGGCTTCAAGCAAAAGAAGGAGTTTTAGTTGGCACTTAAGGGAATCTAGTGGGCTCAGAAAGTGGGGCAGAGGAGGGAAAGTGTTCTAGACATGGGGGAGTGCAAGAGAAAATGCTCAGAGATGGAGTGTTTTGTTTGTGGAACAATCAGGAGGCCAGTTTCACTGGATAGGAGAGTATGTGTTGGGGAATAACATGTAAGAAGACTTGAGAGGGGGCTAGGTCATGAAGGGCTTTAAATACCAGCCACACAGAGCACTTTTTACTTGCTCCTCGAGGCAATAGGGAGCCACTGAAGTTTGTTGAGTAGAAGTATGGCACAATTTGACCTGTATTTTAGGAAAATCACTTTAGTGGCTGAATGGAAGATGAATTGCAGTGGGGAGAGACTTGAGGCAGGCAGACCTACCAGCAGGCTATTTCAATAGTGCAGCCCTGAGGCAATAAGGACCTGCCCTGGAGAGTTGGAAGTATGAGAGGAGAGAAGAGAGGCATAGTCTAGAGAATGTTGCAAGGATGAAATTGACAGGTCTTGGCAATATCTTATATATGTGGGTTGAGGATAGTGAAGAATCCACCATGGCTCCTAAGTTGTGAGCCTGAGAAACTGGGAAAATGGTGTTTTATTCTCCAGTAATAGAGAAGGTAGGAGGGAAGGGAGAGTTTAGAAGGAAAAAAAAATGAGTTCTGTTTTAGACATGTTGATTAAGATGTCTACTGTACATCTAGTTTGAAGTGTCTGAAAGGCAGTTGTATATGCCAGATTAGAGGTCAGCTGAGAGTGTGAGGCAGGAAAGGTAGAATTGAGTGTCATTAGCATAGTGATGATAATTAAATCCATAGGAGGTGATGAGATTATCAAGTGAAGTAGTATAGAGAAGAGAAGAGGACCCAGGATAGAACCCTAAGGGATACCTGCAATTAGAGGTAGTGTTTTAGAAGTAGATCCAGAAAAGGAGACAGAGAGGGAGAAGTCAGATAGGGGAGGAGAATCAGGAGAGAATGGTTTCTCAAAAATCTAGAGAGAAGAGAATATCCCAGAGGAGGGAGTGATCAGTAATATCAGAGACTGCCTGGCTTCCCAGATTTATAATATCCAACATTTCTATAACACCTTTAAGGTTTTCATAGTACTTTATATATATTATCTCACTTGAGCTTTAAAACTTTCATGTGAGGTCAGAGCTACAGCTCTTGTTATCTCTGCTTTTCAGATGGATACTGATGGATGAGAGAGGTTAAGTAATTTACCCGGGGTTACACAGCTGGTAGATATCCAGGGTGGGATTTGGACTCAGATCTTATTGACTCCAAATCTAGGGTTCTAACTACCATACCACCTAGCTGTCTTATATTATACCTTTTGTGGCTTCATTTCTCCATCAGTTTGTGTTAGATGCTTCTGTGTTAGATCAAAGCAATCCCACTGTGCAGTGTCTTTTATAAATTGGTTGAGGTTTTGTTATGAGTCTTCTTTCTTTTTTTCTTAGGTTCTCTCTGAACAGTTGCAGCAATTGGAAGCTGAGCAAAATACATTAAAGACTGTACTAGAAACAGAGAGACAGGCGTCCAAGAGTCTGATTGAAAAAATGGAGCTTGAAGTGGCAGAAAGAAAACTGTCTTCACACAGGCTAGAAGAAGAAATGCGTTGTCTTTCGGAGCAGTTAGAGCAGGCGGGCCAAATCCGGGCTGAATTAGAGTCTCAATGTAGTGCTTTGGAGCAGAAGCATAAAATAGCAGGAGAAGAGAAGGACTCTCAAATTTTGTGTCTTCAAAAGACTGAAAAAGAACTACAGTCTGCTTGTGAGGCCTTAAAGGTTCAAAATGAAAAGCTTCTTCAGGATATCAGTCACCAGGCAGCTCATTCAGCCCAGACCATTCAACAGCTAGAAGGTCAGCAACAACTTGCTTTTCCAATGCATTGCTCAGAGTGCTGGTCACCTAATTAATTGCTAAAACCCACTGAATCAAAAGAAGGCTTAAAAGGAAGATCTTCCTAAACTACAGGAGAAATCCTTAGTTTCGTATCTCCTGCTTCTGTTAGAAGTTATGTTTATAACTTATTGCTTATTATTGTCATTATAACAATACCAGACAATAATGACAACCTTCATCAGTGTGCCAGGGACTTAGGGAAGACTGTGTTAAGTATGACCTTGGATTAGAGGATCCTCATAAGGTGTGGTAGAGGATTTGAATATCTTCTATCTAGATTTAGGACCTGGAGTGCCAAATTACATTTTGTCAGTCTTGGAGATAATTTGAGTTATGCTTGGCTGATACAAAGATGGCTCTGAAAGGCTTCCTTGGAGATCTGAACTTTATAAAGAGGTATATGTTCAGAAAAATGTTAAAAGAATGTTTAACTCCAGGAAAGAACAAAGCACATCTTTTGTAAAGTAATTGAACCAGAGAAGAGTTGGAATTGCGTTGAATAGCGAACCACATATCACAAGCATGTATTTTGAATTTAAGCATATTTTTAATCAATACTGTTTTGTGGGAATGGAGTAGGACTTAACTGTGTAAAACTGATTGGTTGAAAAAAGACAACACCGTTTTTGAAAGAGATAGGGGGAAAAGGAAGGGAAGATCTTTTGATCTTTAATTTGATTATGTTTCATTATAAATTCTTTATTCGGGGGTCTTGGAGAACATTTAAAGAGTTAAAATGAAACATTGTCACTGACATCTTCAAGTTGGACTAAATTAACTTAAGTAGAGGATAGCAACTCTTTACAAGTTTTTGGAAACTGCTGCCCCATAAAGTTCAGTTCTGTGGCATATCATTTTGATGAGTTTGTTTTTCTTTAGATGAACTCCAGCAAAAATCCAAAGAAATTAGCCAATTTCTGATTGAACCAGTGTTGCAGAAGTCAGAAATGGCCTCTGAGACCTCCAGCCCAGATGAGCATAGCCAGGCTCTCAAGGTAACAAAATTTGGATGTCTTTGTGCTCTTGTATCTTTAGTACCTAGTGGATAACCATTATTTCATGGGATACTTGATCATATCACTTAGTAATGCTTATGATGAGCATAAATAAAAAGATTACCATGTTGATAATTGAAATTTATTTACCAGTGTTTATTGCAGAGGTAGATCTACAATTATTGATCAGATCTTTAAACTAAGCTGACAGGTACTTAGTGGTTTTGTTGCATAAGTAAGATTAATGGAGGGTGGCAAAAAGATACATTGGAAAATTTGGTTCTGGAATAAGAAATTTAAAAAGAGTATAAATGAAGGGTTCTTAACCTTTTTTGTGTCATGGACGCTTTTGACAGTCTAGCAAAGCCTATGGATCCTTCAGAATAATATTTTTTAAATGCATAAAATAAAATACATAGGGTTACAAAAGAAATCAGTTATATTGAAATAGTTATCAGAATATTTTTCAAAAAACAACTCCATAAAACCTAGTTTAAGATCTGTGTTCTAAATGCTTTTAGCTTATGCAGAAGCTGTACCCTATATGTCATTAATATGTTTTTCGAGAAGGAAATTGGAAGATGCTGGATGTAGTAATCCCTGAACAACATCACAAAAAGTGAAATTTACTATATCTTATCAGTAAATAACTGATTACCAATGAGGGAGTAATTTCTAAATTAGTTTAACTAATTTAGTTTGATTAACTAAAAGAAACAATTGAAGTCAATATCAGATTAGAAGAAAGTATAAAGATGAAAAGATATAGTTTGTTGTCAGTTCCAACCTGATCTATTCAAAAAATCTGTTAACCATAAAAAATCAGAATTGGAATAAGCAAAAGAAATTATTATGAATTTCATATAGAAGTTTAAACAACGTGAAGCGATTACTGTGATGAGAAAGTCAAAAGAACCCAGAAATTGCCTCATCCAGCAAGCACTTAATATTCTAGTCAAATGGAAAGACATGGCAGCCAAAGACAACACTGGTTTAGAATAGAAACAAATTTACAAAAGCAGTAGAGGAAGGTGATGGAAAATTATGAGCAGAATTACCTTGTAAAGCACCAAGAACCATTGAAAGGAAAAACAAAAGTTTGTTGAAAAGTTTGGCATGAGATCTAGTTAAGCCGTATCATCCCAAGAGCATTTAGAAATGAAACTGGAAGCGAGACAATAGACAAATGAAACCTGTCATCGGCTGTTAAAAGACTATTTTCTTCTTTAGTGACAGCAGAACTACTACATTTGAACTCTTAACATCTCAGCCCTTGATATGCTAAACAAGGGAGAGGTGGCACTAAAGAGGATACAGGTAGAATAGCTAGACCAGACCATATATAAATAATGGAAGTCTTTTTTAATGGCAACACAGTTGGGCATTGAGGGAGTAATTTTCAAGATACCTGAAAGAGGGGAAGATGTGAAATAAATGAAACAAGTCAGATGATATAATTGCCAACAAAAGCAACAGAGAAGAATCAAATGCTTTAAAAATAATAACAAACAATAAACACAGTAGGATCTTGCATTCTCTAAATTTTCGGTATGTCACCTGCAAATAAGAATGTCTAGAAGATCCCAAGCCCTGTGAAGAATCTTTCTGCCATTTGGATTTTGTGCTGAACTTTCTTCATGATAGTGGCAGATGCCTTTGAGGAGCATGTTATTTCCCTGTTTTAGTGTTTCCCTTGATTTTGAGGATTGTGCTGATTGTACCAAGCCCCCAAATCCTAACACACTTCTGAAATGAGATCCAAATACTTAAAGGAGTTTGGTGTAACAGTCTATGTGAAGAAAACTAAGTGGATGAAGAGTGCCTGTCATCCAAACTATGATATGCAGGTGGAGGTATGTCCCCTTTAGTTGATATATCAGAGCTTGAAGTCTTGGATAGGTATTGCAGATAGTCAGTGAGCTGGGCCTAGGATAGGAGAAAGAATGTGAACAAAATGGTTTTTGGAAATTTGTGTGGTGCTTTCAGTATTTCCAAGCTCCTCTCTGAAACTAAAACCCACCTTTTAAAAAATTCTTCCAGGGTTACTGTATGGTTGCAAGTCATAGAATGTAATAATTTCTAAAAATTCAAAATTGCAGTTGGCAGAAAGGGCAGAGACACATAATGAACATAAAGAGATTCCATTGTATTATCAACTGTGCCTTGCTCCTAAGAAATGGTATAAAAAATGGCATGCGAAAGATGTATATCACAAAAGGAAGTGGTACCATTCATGTCATCAGAGTAAGACATACTTGGTGGAAAGCCAGTTAAAAGACCTAGAGGAAGATCAGCTTCCAGCAGTTTGGGTAAATTTTCCATAAAGAATTTATAGGAGGATGTGTACAATAGTCATACAGGATAAGGTGTGTATAGTTTGTGATTTGTACTGTTAGAAGGAATACACACAACAGGGTTTTCATGAATCCATTGAAGTATATTTGAATCTGTAAATACTTACAAATTTATCCCTTGTACTTAAAGACATGTCCTAGATCATTGCAGAGAGATTAGTTTACTAATAACTTAAGACAGATTTGTATGAAAAATGCTTACAAAACATGTGATAGTTCTGTATAGTTTACATAAAATTTTAGTAAATATTATGTTACTTGGAAGTAGTTACTTGGAAGAGTACACAGAAAAATTTTACATAACAGTAAGTCCTACCTGGGTCAAGGGCTATTTAATGAATTTATTTTCAGAGATGTAGATGACAGACAAAAAAACATGTTTACTAAGTTTCCACATAATACCAAATTAGTGGTGGTAGGACAGTAATAGCATCTTTAATGGGATTAGGATTGACCATTGATACATTAATTCAAAAAGTATTTATCAAGTATTATGTACATAACATTAAGCTAGGAGCTCTAGGAAATACCAAGTTGTATAGTAATTGTCCATATTCTTAAGGAGCTAATAGCGTGTTTGGGCAAAAATGTACGTGCATGAATAGTTTAATAGAAAAACAAGGTGAGAGCCAAATGAATGGTAAAGACGAGTGGACAATTACAATTAATTATATTATTATTATAAAAAATAAAATATTATATATTATTATGGGTTACTTATTAACTTAGAAAACCAAAAGTTAACATTACTTATGTTATATTGTATTTTCATTTATTTTTAAAACATTTACCAATTACATTTTAATCTGGTTTGAGCTGCACACTGGAGCTTTGCTGGCCACCAGTTTGACACCTCTGGTATAGACAATAAGTACTAGAGTACGACAGGCCATCATGGCCTGTTAATTTAGGAAAATAGCAACAGCAGCATAAGTAATAAGAGTTAGACCTGGGTTTTAGCCCTAGTTATGTCTTATGTTAGCTATCTTACTTTGAAAAAATCTTTAACTTCTCTAAGCCATAATGTTCCTTATTTGTAAAATGATGAATTTAGGTTGGATCCTCTCCAAAACCCCTTACAGTTGTAAAATAATACAATTCTGTGGTAAGTAATGGAGTCGTCCATATACTAAAGACAAGCTGCAGGGACACAAGATGAAAAATAATTAAATATTTGCAGTTCATTAAGAAGACTAAACATTTGTGTGCATAAATAAAATTATAAGGTGCAATAGCCCCAGTGTTAGAAGGTGAATGGGATTTTAAGCTTAGAATTAAGAATAGCATTACTCCCTCTCTTCATTGAGGATATATATTATTTTGCAGTCATTCTTCTTTTGGAATTTCTATTCAGCCCGTTATTTATCTCAGGGAGGTCTCTTTATTTGTGAGGGTTGTAAGCACATTTCCCATTACTACTGGACCTTGTGCCAGGGATTACTGAGTTAGATATTTTTTCCCATACAGATGATTTTTGGATGACTGTCTTTGCGGTTTAGCCTTGAAATTCTGGTATAGATTTGAAGCTCTGAATCTAATAAGATCCTTCAGCTGCCATTTCCCCTCAGAGATCATTGACATTTTTTCTCTGCCTGTAAATGGGAATAACCTTTGAGTTAGTCCAGGTTGAAGAGGGTTATTTCCAGTTTCTAAAAATTTCCAGTGAAAGAGATGTTGAAGAAGATTAAATATAAATGCATTACCTTGAGAGTTTTCCTTCAGCTCTTTGAGAATGTGAGTCAGAAAATGTCTCATTTGCCCCTTTTCTGCATTTCAGGTAGACTTAGAAGAGAACATTGTCTCTTTGCAGAAGAGAGTAGCAGAACTAGAGGAGGAAAAATGTACCTTGCTTCTCTCTACTGTGGAACTGGAGGAGCTAAAAGTTGAGAATGGTATGTATGGTAGCTGAAAATTTATTTTCAATGGCTTCTTGTCCAGAAGAGTGCATATGTTGTTACATTGTTGACTATTTGTAAAATAAAGGCTATGTCCTGTGTTGGGTGACCTCTAAAATTCCTATAGATCAAAAATCATAGACTTGTAAGAAACCTAGAAGTTCCTCAATTTTAAGGTGAAAAAACTGAGACCCTGAATGACTAAGTAACTTGCAGTGATAAGAGTAGATAAAAGGAGAGCTAGGACTAGAACCCAGTTCTCCCAACTTTTAGTGTAATGCTTTTTCTGTTTTAGTGTAAATCGGGATTCCATGTTCACTGGACAATCAAGGAATTTTATATAAGGAGGTTAAGTTTCTGTCCTCTTAGGATATAAGATTTTACCTAAGGTTGGCAGTGTGGTGCAGTTAAAAAAGATGATAATAGTTTGTCCAAATAGTCATGCCAAGTCAACAAGCATTTCTTAAGTGCTTACTCTGTGCTAGATATTGTAATAAGGCGCTAGGGATACAAAAAAAAAAAAAAGGCAAAACCAGTTCCAGCCCTGTAGGAGTTCACAATCTAACAACATGCAAACATAATCTCAGAGAGAAGGTATGTGAGTACTTCAGGAAGGACCAAGAAAGACTTCTCGTAGAAGAGGGAGTTTTAGCTGAGACTTTAAGGAAACCAAGGAAGCTAAGAGGCAAAGTCTGGGAGAAAGAGCATTCCAGTTAGGGGAACAGCCAGTGACAGTAGAGTCAGAAGATGGAGAATCTCATTCTAGAAATAGTTAGGAGGCCAATATCATAAGATTGCAGGGGTATGAGAAGACTGGAAAGGTAGGAAGAGCCAGGTTATGAAGGACTTTAAAAGACAAATGGAGGATTTTGTATTTGATCTTGGAGATAACAGGGAGACACTGAAGTTTATTGAATAGGAGGTAACATGGTCAGACCTGTGCTTTAGGAACATCAGTTCAGCAGTTGAGTGGTAGATGAATTAGAGTAGGGAGAGACCTGAGGCAGAGAGGCCAATTAGAAGGTTGTTTTAATAGACTTGAGTGGAAATGTTCTGAAAGCAATTAGGAAGACTATATACATGCATCATTAAGTGGAAGAAATAGGAGCAAGATAAAGTAACAGGAAGGAGAAGAGTGCTCAGAGAAAAAAACATAAGAATTGGATGATGTGTGGTCATGGAGAGACATAAAGGGTAATTGAAACAGAAAGAAAGGCTGTTAGAGTTAGTAAAGTGGTGGTTATTTATGACCTTAAAGGAGAATAGTTTCACAAGGTAAAGATAAAATGAGGAGAAACTATATTCTGCACTAGAGTTTCACCAGAAGAAAGAAATTATTAGCATTATAGAAGAGACAGAAACCTTTAAAGAAAATTACTTTTATCTTGGAATACATAAATGAAGGAAAAGGAACACTGAACATGGTCATGTATATACTTTAGGAAAACATTTTAAGAGTTCAAAGAAAACTAGAGAATCAAATATAGAATGTTATTCTTTTTTTAAGGATCAGAGCAAACTTTTTGCTAGTCCGAGGTCAGACAGAAGTAAAATAACATAAAACAAAGCAAGATGTTGAGATCTTACGTTACCATGTTGGCATACAACAGTGTTTCTTCTATGAATCAACACTGTAGTATCTATATCTGTCTCCTTTTTTGTATTCTTTTCCTAAATCCCACTGTTGTAAAACCTTGTCCTATGATTGTCTCCTTGCTTCTTAAAATATTTTTGTTTTAAAAAAAATTTTTTTGTTTTAAAAAAATTTTTTTTGTTTTAACTCATTGATGTATTTTATAGCTTATTTTATTTTATCCTCCTAATTTCAAGTTTCTCACCTTCTTTACTTTTTTCATGTACCTGTAAATAACTGCCTCACCCATACCATTCCTTCAGACCTTCCCAAATCCCACTTTAATGTAGAAATAGTTTTGGTTTTTTTTAAGCATATCTACACATTTGATCATGCCATTACCCATAAATATTCTATTTCCATGTTCGTGAGCTCTGATTATGGGATGATAATTTTATCATTCCATCTTTCTCTATACTTTACAAACACTTACCTTGTACTTTGCCTTCACGATGACTTCCAGCCCCTCTACTCCTCAGTTTTTTGTTTTTGTTTTTTGGCTAGGCAGTGGGGTTAAATGACTTGCCTAGGGTCACACAGCTAGTAAGTGTCAAGTGTCTGAGGCCGGATTTGAACGCAGGTTCTCCTGACTCCAGGGCCGGTGCTCTAAGCACTGTGCCACCTAGCTGCCTCTACTTCTCAGTTCTTTAGTAGGTTGTTACCCCTACAGTCCTGTATTCCCCTTCCTATCTTTTTACTTGGTCAATCACTCTATACTTTCCTCTATACTTTGTCCTCTATACTTTGTCCCCTTTTCCTTATAGAACTTTGGATTACTCCCATCTCTTTCAGTCCTGTTGTGTGCTGCTGCATAGAGCTGGAGAAAATCATGAAACAGTGCTTACCGGATCTGCTATAAATGTATATTACATAGTCTCAACTGAGCCTTCACTGTAACAACATGGTCCTTTTACACTTTCCTAATCTATTTGCTATCCTATTCACCACAGTGGATGTTTCAGACCTTTTCATTCCTTGTTATGCCTCCTGTGGTACGCTCCTTACTCTGACTCTCTCAGCTGATCTTGCCTCATACTTCTCAAAAACCTGGATCATTTTCCTTAGAACTCCCTCTTCTCTACTTTTCTGCATCTCATATCACTCAGACATCTTCCCCTTCTAGATCCTTTTTCGCCCCAATTCTTATAAAGAAGCAGTCCTTCTCCATTCCAAGGCAGACTTCTCAGCATATACCTTTGATTCCATCCCCTTCTCATCTCCAGCAGATTGCCTCCTCTTTCATTCCCACCCTGTCTTTAATCTTTAATCTCTCCCTGTTTGTTGGCATCTTCCTAGCTGCCTATAACCACTGCTACATCTCTCCTGTCCTTAAAAAACCCTCAGTTTATTTGACTATCTTCTCTACTTAACATCCTCAGTTTCTCCTCTCTTTTATGACTAAACTCCTTGAGAAAGTTGTCTATAATTGATGCCTGAACTGAAAACTGCTTTAACCAGAGTTAATTGCTCAATCTAATAGCCTTTCTCAATCCAAATTGTTCTTGGTCTCTCTACAACCTTCACTGCCATTTCTGCTAGATATTCTTTCCTCTTGGTTTTTGTGACACTACTCTTTTTTTGGTTTTCTTATCTGACCGACCACTCTTTCTCAGTCTCTGTTGGTAGATCTTCATCTAGATCATACCTACTAACCATGGGTGCCCCTCAACGTTCTGTCCTGGACCCTCTTCTCTTCCCTATTTATACTATTTTATTTGGTGATTTCATCAGCTTCTGTGGGTTTGATTATTGTTTTTATGCAGATGATTCCAAGATCTATATATTCATCTTTAACATTGCTCTTTGGCTCCAGTTCTGCATTTCAGACTCGAAGTTTCCTAGGAATCTCGGACTAAGCATGTGCAAAACAGAATTCATTCTTTCCCCCCAAAACCTTCCCCTCTTAGCAATTTTCTTACTATTCTTAAAGGTATTACCATCCTCCCAGTCAATCAGACTCACAACCTTGATGTTATCATCTTCCCTTTCACTCAGCCCCACATATCCAATCTGTTGTTAAATCTTGTCATTTTTACCTTCACAGCACCTTTCTTCTATGTCCCTTGTGTTCTACTCACACAGCTGCCATCCTGGTGAAGGTCCCAACTATCATAATAGAACTTCTGATTGTCTCTCTGCCTTAAGTCTCTCTCCTTACTCCAGTTCATTCCCAGCTGACAAAATTATCTTCCTAAAGCACAGGTCTGACCATGTCATCTTTCTATTCAGTCAGCCCAAGTGGTCTTCTGTTACCCCGAGGATCAAATATAAATTGCTGTGTTTGGCACATAAAGCCCTTCACAAACTGGCCTATTCCTAACTTTCCAGACTTTTTACAATTTACTCCCCTTCTCCCTGAAACAACGCCCCCTCCCTATGATCCAGTGACAATGAACTTCCTGTTGTCCTTGAACACAGCACTCCATCTCCTGACCTCTTATCTGTACTGGTTGACCTCTTTGACTCAAATTCTCTCCCTCTTCACCTCTACCCCACAGCTTCTCTGACTCCCTTTAAGACTCAGCTCAAGTCCCCCATTCTACAGCAGGTCTTTCCCAGTCCTGCCACTTTTTGTACCTTCCCTCTGACCTCATACCTTCCATTTACACTTTATATCTCTTGTATATACCTAATTATTTGAATGATGCCTACCTCATTAAAATATGGGCTCCTTAAGGGCAAGAAACATGTTTTGCTTTTAGGCTAACTGCTCTGTTAGGAAAGTCTTTCATCTGTTTGCCAACTGCCTTACAAGTGCACATAACAGAATTCAAAATTAGGAATTCAAAATTAAATGAGTAATCCATATGAGGTAGCTATATATGAAGTGTCACTATAAATTAAGGCAATTTGTTCTAGAAGCCACATGCAGAATTTGTCTCATTACTTTTTAGTAGTCACATCTTAATATGGAGAGTGTGTCTATCCAAAATGGAAACAGTTTAGGAAGATGAGGGTGGTAGTGGTTAGTGTTTTTTTTGGAGTTAGTATTCTAGAGTACTGAGCTCACTGTGAGAATCCAACAAAATTATTCAAAAGTAATTATAAATCCCCAAATATAACTTATATCCATATTCTGTTCCTAATTTCTTAATGCCTTTGTATTTCTCTCACTTCCAAAATCAAGTTGATAATTTTTGTTCCTCCCAGCCCACTTAAATTAATAAAAAAAAAACCACTGAAATAGGTGAAGGAAAGAAGCTATAGATTCTCTCTCTCTCTTTTTTTTTTCTTTTTGGTGAGGCCATCGGGGTTAAGTGACTTGCCCAGGGTCACACAGCTAGTAAGGGTTAAGTGTCTGAAGCTGGATTTGAACTCAGGTCCTCCTGACTCCAAGGCCAGAGCTCTATTCATTGTGCCACCTAGCTGCCCCTAGCTCCTCTTTTCTTAGACCTTTCTTTTTTTATTTTTTTTTTGCTTTTAGGCAATTGGGGTTAAGTGACTTGCCCAGGGTCACACAGCTAGGAAATGTCAAGTGTTTGGTCTGAGTCCGGATTTGAACTCAGGTCCTCCTGACTTCAGGGCCGGTGCTTTATCCACTGCGCCACCTAGCTGCCCCTTCTTAGACCTTTCTAAAGACAAAATAGTGTCCCATCTCTCTGGGTTATATTAGTCCTTCCAGATGGCAAGAGAATGAATAAGATGATCTCTAGAGCAGGGATTTTTAACTTTTTTTATGGCATGTACTCCTTTGGCAGTCTGCTGAAGCCTATGGACAGATTCCTTCCTAGAATAATATTTTTAAATGCATAAAATAAAATACATAGAATTACAAAGGAAACCAATTAAATTGAAATACCTTCATCAAAATGTTTACAAAACAAAGTCACAGGCCCCAGTTTAAAATTTAAAATAATCTAAAGCTATCTTCCTACCAGCTCATAGAATCTGACCTTCTCAAAGAAGCTTCAGAGAGTGACAAGACATTGATAACATCTGTAGGTTTGGGAAACATTTTGTTTTTCACAAATGGAGCACTATTGTTGTACTTTTGGTCCAAACCTGTGTTGTACTTGAGCTATTTATTTCCTACTTCTGAGTTCCTCACCTGTTGTTGTTATGGTGGTGGCTGAATTCAAGACCATATTTTGAAGGAAGTTCATTACCGGACTAACATTTCTTTAAAAAAGTGTCTTTTTTCATGTTTTCCAAATTATTTTAGGTCTTTCACACCATAATCTCTCAAAAGCATTTTTTTCTTTGAGTTTTAGCTCAATTCTTTTGAGACTTTGTACACCTCTGTCATCTTTAACATTTAAAAAATTTTCAACACAATACCAAATAAAGCAAGCATTTCACAGTAGAACAGAAAAGAGTATTGTACATGAAAGTGGAAATCTCCTATTATGCAGTGCTTATTTTTTTTCTTTTTGTAAACAGAATAAATTTAGCCTGTAACTTTCAGAGTTAATTTGTTTTCCTATGTCTCTTCCTGGCCTTCTTTTTGTTCTCTTATGTGCACTTTAAAAAATGTTTTAATGATCCTTTCTTTTCTTTCTTTTTAAATTTTTTTGTAACCTTACCACTAGCCCCTCTCCCCCTCCTGTTTCCTCCCAAAAACTTTTCAAGAAAAGGAAAGGAAAAAAAAAATCCCTTGTAATAAATATGCATAACCAGCAAGACAAATTTCCACATTTCCTCTGTCAGAAAATTTATGCCTCATTCTTAATCTTAAGTCTGTCATGTTTATATCATGAGGTTTCCTAACCTGCATCATTCTTAAAAATCTAGTCTTGCTTTCCTGGAATGACTGAGATTGTTCCATGAAAGTATGAGATGACCGGGATTTGAAGCTAAAACTATGTTCTGTTATCATTTCAGAAAGACTACACTCTCAGATTACTCTCCTAGAGGCTCAGCGTGGACCTGAGATGGCTGGTGGAGAAGTGACGGGACAGGTAAATGACTAAACTCTCAAAATTAAAAAAAAAAGCAGAGTAAAGGGAAAGATCATAGGTTTACAGCTGGAAGAGACTTTAGAAGTCATCTTGGTCCAACACTCCCCTACCCCTATTTTACAAATAAAGAAACTGGGCTCAGAGAGGATAAGTCACTTACCCAGGGTCACATGGGTAATAAGGGTCAGAACTGGGGTTTGAATCCAAGTTCTATAATTCTCAGGCAAGTAGTCTTTATATCATACCATTGCATTATTTTTCCAAGTTGACTTTAAATCTGAACGTTTATGGGAAACATAGATGACATGATTTATACTTTATTTACATTTGTATCTAGATATCTTGAATCCTTTATTTACTCTGAAATAACTACATAGCTCTACATAGCTCATCCTGTCATTAGTTTATTTCACTCTTTGCTGAGCACAGCTTTATATCTCTATGCCTATTGGAAGGAAAACTGTATGCAATCACAGTATCATAGTTTTAGGTCTGGAAGGGACCTTAGAGGCCATCTAGCCCAACTCTTTCATTTTACAGATAAGGAAGCTTAGTAGGCACAGAGAGATTAAGAGGCTTGTCCAAAATCACACAGCTCATAAATTCAAAGTCAGGACTTGAACCCAGATTCTATAAGTCTAGATCCATAGATCTTTCTGCTCCATGTTGCCTTAATCATTTCTCCTGATCCCACATGGCTAGTATTTGGATTGTGCTCAGGCTCTGAGGGCTTTAGTTATTAAAGAGGATGTTTTGACATTGCAGTTATTTTTTCTGAAAATTCTTATATAAAAGCTTGGTGCCTTAATGTCTTTTTTCTTGTAGAGAGGGAATTTGGATGTTGGTGTTATTTTATCTAAGTCTAGGATGTCAATTAGATTCAGAACACCCTGTACATTCATAACTCTTTGATTTAGTGTCTCCATTTTTTCTTTTTCCAGGGTTAATTTTAGAGTGATAATCACTCTGGTCTCTTTTTTGATAAGGAAGCAACTACTTCAGTCTCTCTGCTGTCTTATAATGTTTGCTGACATTTTCACTCCTTTTTCTTTTTTGTTTTTTTATTTAGCTGCAGATTCCCACTGATGAAATCACCAAAAGCAGTACCAACAAATCTACTGAGGAAAGTAGACAAGAAGACAACTTGGAGATGATTGTTTCACAGAAACATAAGTTGTCAGTTTTATTATTGGAAATGAAAGAAGCCCAAGAGGAGATTGCATACCTTAAAGGGCAGCTCCAGATCACAAAGCCTAATACCAACTTGATTTCAGAGGCATCTGAACAAGGGGATATCAAGCAGGCAGAAGGTGAAGGAATGATACACGAAGGCACAGGACAGAGCTTTCCTTTAATGCAAAGTGAAGCATGCAGCCCTATTGTCA
Organism: Phascolarctos cinereus; assembly: GCF_003287225.1. Taxonomy (NCBI): domain Eukaryota; kingdom Metazoa; phylum Chordata; class Mammalia; order Diprotodontia; family Phascolarctidae; genus Phascolarctos; species Phascolarctos cinereus. Next base: position 113,611,346 of record NW_027556098.1, read on the forward strand.
TTGATGTGGAAGGTTCAGAAAGCTTTATACCTCATAATCAGAGTAGCACACCATTGGAGATGCCTGTAGTTCACGTTGCCAACACTGGAGTGGAAATGGAGTCAACAGAAAAGACTCGAAAAGACTCTCTTTTGGTAGCTCAAGATCTTATTTTGTCTCAGCAAGATGAATTGAAAAGATTAGAAGGACAAATATTGGAACTTGAGTCAAGTCTTCAGAAAGCAGAGGAATCATATGAGAAAAGTTTAGAGGAGAAAGCTGAGGAAATCAATAAGCTAGCCAAGCTAGTAGAGGACTTTAAGGAAAATGAGGAAAAGAATAAGAATACGCTGAGTGCTCTGTGTGATGAGAGAGATCAGCTTTTGGTTCAGGTAAAAGAGCTCTGCGTCATTACAGAACTAAAGGCACAAGTAAAGCAACTTGAAGAACACCTTGCGGAGGCAGAAAAACAAAGAATATCTGACTATGAAAATAAAGCTACCCATGAAAGCCTGCTAACTGAACAAATCCAGAGTCTCAACACTGAATCCAAATCAAAGGATTTGAAAATTGAAACTTTGCAGAAGGAATTGGATGAAGTACATCTCCAGCTTTCTGACCAGGGCACACTAGTCAGAAATCTGAAAAGTGAGCTGCAAAAGAAAGAAAGTGAAATGTTTGATTTGGAGGAGCATATAAGGAATACCTCAAACAAGATGGAAGAGCTTTCCCAGACTCTCTCCCAGAAGGAACTTGAGACAACAAGAACAGACCAACTTTTGTTAGAGAAAACTAGGGTCGTAGAGGCCCTTCAACAAGCCATTGAAGAGAAGGATAAACAGATGACCGAGATCAGTGTACATATGTCTGAGAAAATAGTCCAGCTCAATGAAGAGAAGTTTTCTCTTGGGGTTGAAGTTGAAGCACTCAGAGAAAAGCTTAGTGTACTGTCCATTCCTGAAGAAGGCAAAAAGGAGAAGGAAACAGAAGAGAAAGAGGAAGAATGTTCAGATCTACAACATGATCAGGATGGTAAAGTAGTTTCAGCTCCATTAATAAAGAATGAAGAACTTCAGAGTGAATTGAATCTTCTGAAGAAAGAAAGTGACCAGATGAAGAGAAAGCTGCAGGCTGCTCTCATTAACCGGAAGGAACTAATGAAGAAAGTCACTCAGCTAGAGAAAGAATTGGTGCAGGTGAAAGATGAGTCTAAGGAAAAGACCCTGTTCTGTGAGGGGGAAAGTATGGAAGCAACTCAGCAAAGTAAAGATGGGAAAACAAATATAGAAGAATCTGTTACTTCTGAAAGTCAGGAAACTGAAATATCTTTAAATCAGAAGATATCTGAAAAAGAACTAGAGCTACAGAATGTAAAGAGAGATTTGGAAGAGAAGGTCGCAGCTGAAGAACAGCTACAGGCATTGATCAAAGAGATGAAACAGAGTTTGCAGGATAAATTAAACCTCATAGATTTGCTTAAAGCTGAAATAACTGAAAACCAGACAGTCATCCAAAAATTAACCACTTCTAACAAAGACTCTGGAGATGGAGACTCAGCAACACCCATAAAAGAGACAACAGTAATTAGCACAGCTGGTGCAGAAAGTGGAGAACACTGGAAACTAGAACTAGAAGACAGAATTTTGAATCTTGAACAAGAAAAGGAGCAACTCCAAAAGAAATTACAAGAAGTGCTAGCTTCCCGCAAGGTGACTTTAAAAAAAGCACAGGAGAAAGACAGACACCACAGGGAACAACTAAAACAACAGAAAGATGACTATAATCTTTTACAGGAACGTTTTGATGAACAAAGCAAGGAGAATGAAAGCATACGAGATCAACTACGGGAACTCGAAATACGAGTAAGAGAATCTATAGACACTGGCTTAGCTGGGGACAGTAACACACAGGAATTAGACACACCTCAGAGTCTGATCGAACCTACATCCAAAGCTAAAGAACAGTGGCCCTCACAAATGACTTCAGAATCTGGCTGGCACCCAGATTGGATGGAGCATTCAGGAAACAAAAATGACCTGCAGGAAGAGGACAATTCAGTAGAACTGCTTAGAGCTCAGCTGAGAGAGCTACAGATCCAGAAAGAAGAGTTAGAATTCAGAGTCGGCTCTACCATAAATGACCTTTCTCAAAAATCAGAAGAAGCAATTAAGTTACAAGAACAAATAACAAAGCTGCTTTTAGAGACAGAAAGTCTTAAAGTAGCCACTCATGAGGCTGAAGCTCAGGTAACCAGTCTGAAATTAGAATTGGAAAGCAGTCAAATGGAAATCACAAGATTAGAACATTTTAGGGAATTACAACCTGAAATAGATGAATTGAAAAAACTCATGGCCAAAAAAAATGAAGAAGCTGATGTCCTTCATGTGCAAGTAAGAGAAAAAGATGAGATCCTTCTTAAAGTGCAGACAGAGATTGTAGAGCAAGAGGACTTGATTAGGGCTTTGCATGCACAGTTGGAAATGCAAGCCAAAGAACATGAAGAAAAAATTAAACAGTTGCAGACAGAGCTTTCTGAAATTCAACGGAAACCAGAGGAGGTAGAAGAAGAAGCTAAATCTAAGCAGCAAATTCAGAGAAAACTCCAAGCTGCACTTATCTCCAGAAAAGAGACCTTGAAAGAAAGCAAATGTCTTAAAGAAGAGTTGTCTTTGGCCAAAAATAATATTGAAACTCTCACAAAGACCCTGGCAAATGCAGAGAGCCAAGTTTCTGCTCACTGTAAAGAAAGGGATGTATTATTAGACAGGTTGACTGTTCTTCAGGAAGAGAAAGAGAGACTTATTGCAGAAGTGGATAAATCTTTACTGGAAAGTCACAATCTCAGTAGCTCTTGTGAAAGTCTGAAGCTAGCTCTAGAAGGTCTTACTGAAGAAAAGGAGAAGCTAGTGAAGGAAATTGAATCTTTAAAATGCATCCAGGTTGCTGAAAACACTGAATGGCAGGAAAAGCACAAGGAACTGCAAAAGGAGTATGAAATTCTTCTTCAGTCCTATGAGAATGTCAGTAATGAGGCAGAACGTATTCAACATGTTGTGGAAACTGTGAGACAAGAGAAACAAGAATTGTATGGTAAATTAAAAAACACAGAAGCAAAGAAGAAAGACACAGAAAAGCAGCTTCAGGAAGCAGAGCAGGAAATGGAAGAAATGAAAGAAAAGATGAGGAAATTTGCAAAATCCAAACAGCAGAAAATCCTTGAGCTGGAAGAGGAGAATGACCGCCTTAGAGCAGAGGTCCACCCAGCAAGCAGTGAATCCAAAGAACCTGCAGAAATGCTTCATTCCAGCCCCAGTGTGAAGGAAGAACTAGAAGATGCTAAGCTAAAGTATGAATCTCTTTCTAAGGAGTTTGAAACATTAATGGGTGAGAAGAACTCTTTAAGTGAAGAGATTCAGAATTTAAAACAGCAGTTGGAGGAAACAGAATCCAAATTGAGAGAGAGTATAGAAGGCCCTAAGAAGCATGGGATCCAAATGGGTAGTATAGAAGTGGTCCAGCAAGCTGTGTCTGTGTCTGTAGCTGTACCTGTATCAGGTGAGGTTGAAGAACAAGTCTCTTTGAGGACAAGTGCAAATTCAGAATATTCAGTGCCCATCCCAGTGGAGAGCAGTGCCATGGCAGATGTCAATGCAAATGACGGTGTAAGTTCACATGATGAAATTAATACCTATATACAGCAAATTGATCAGCTTACAGAAAGAATTAAAGAACTAGAAGAGGAGAAGAAAATGAGGGAAGAAGTAGACTGTTCTTTAGAAGACAAGAAAGATGCCTTACTGAACCAATTAGAAGCAAAGGATGGTGAATTGAAAACTCTTCATGAAGAAGTTACCAAGATTAACCTGTTAAATGAGAAAATCCAAGATGAACTTGTCAAAGTCACCAAGTTGAAGGAAACAGTGGAAGTAGAGAAGGATGATCTGGAAGAGAGACTTATGAATCAGTTAGCCGAACTTAATGGAAGCATTGGAAATTATCAGCAAGATGTCACAGATGCCCAAATGAGAAATGAGTTATTGGAATCTGAAATTCAGAACCTTCAGAAATGTGTGAGTGAACTGGAAGAAGAAAAGCGGCAGGCAGTTACAGAAAAAAACAGAATTGAGTCAGAGATCCGGAAGGAATACTTGGAGAAACTACAGAGTGCTCAGAAAGGAGGACAGGGCAGTAAAACTCACACAAAAGAGCTTCAGGAATTGTTGAAAGAGAAACAACAAGAGGTAAAGCAGTTGCAGAAGGACTGCATCAGATATCAAGAGAAGATAAGTGGTCTAGAGAGAACTGTAAAGGCTCTGGAATTTGTACAAAATGAGTCACAGAAGGAACTGGAGGTGGTCAAAGAAAACCTAGCCCAAGTAGAAGAAGATCGTAAGAAAGCTCAGACAGAACTGGACTACTGCAAAGTGTTGCTGGATGACACTCAGAGTGAAGCAGCAAGGGTCCTAGCAGATAGTCTCAAGGTGAAAAAGGAACTTCAGTCAAATAAAGAGCTTGTTAAAAGCCAAATGAAACAAAAGGATGAAGATCTTGAAAGAAAACTGGAACAAGCAGAAGATAAGCACATGAAGGAGGTCAGGAACATGCAAGAAAAACTGGATGCTTTGCATAGAGAAAAGGTCCATTTGGAAGAGACTTTTGGAGAAGTTCAGGTCACCTTGAACAAAAAGGACCAAGAAGTCAAGCAGCTTCAGGAAAACCTCAACAGCACTTTGGCCCAGCTTGCGGCCTTTACCAAAAGCATGTCTTCTCTCCAGGATGACCGGGATCGAGTGATAGATGAGGCTAAAAAATGGGAAAGAAAATTCAGTGATGCTATTCAAACAAAAGAAGAAGAAATCCGGGCTAAGGAAGAGAACTGTAGTGTTTTAAAAGACCACCTAAGGCAGATGTCCATCCACATGGAGGAGCTGCAAATTAACATATCCAGGTAAGCCAATTAGAACTCTTCCTTTAATCCTTACTTTCATAGAACTCTAGGCAAAGGACTTTCTCCTTATTTATATAATTTTTGTTCCCTTTAAATGGCACTTTGTGTTCTTGCATTCCCTCCCCTTAAAATTTTAAACCAATCTATATATTGGTGAGGTTAAGCATATGGAGACTATGAGAACAGTGTAAGAAATGATTTTTGCCCTCAAGAAGCTTACACTCTAAAGCTTGGGAGAATAAAACCAAGCTAGAGCAGAATGAGAAGAATGTCATTAAGTTAGGAGGTTATCATATTTGGAAAAGGTCACTAGAACAAGTAATTATGCCTTGTATGTGTGAAATAAATGTATTGATATCTTAGGTGTGCTACATTGTATATAGAACATTCAGAAGAAAGATGTGATATCCTTTTATAGACAAACACATCAGAGATAAATATTAAGAATTACAGACATTGATAGAAGTGTAAATTTGATCAGAGGGAAGTTTAAGTGGAACAGCTGTTTAAGTTTTGTGGTTGGAAAAAAAAGTACTCCCATCTTTTCTCTTCCATTGACTAAATAGAGAAAACATGCCATTAAACCAACTCCAGAGGAAGATGTCCTAAAGTTGACATTTAGCTAGTCTTGAAATAAACAGGTTCTGAACAATAAAACTGCTACAGTAGGTGCATTTTGTCTTCTTCCTTCTGGCCCTATACTTTTTATTTTATTTTATTTATTTATTTTTTCTTTGTTCCTATACTTTTTAATGGAGAAGAAGAGTATGTGAGCAGGAATGGGTCCACTTTGTTGGCATTAGTTGGTCCTCTGGAGGGTGGTCAAGAGACAAGCCCTTGAGGTTTTTCTTCCAGTGCTCTATAGGGCCTGTCCTTACCTGTCTTATCTAAGGTGAGATAAAAACAGGCTGCACTGTGAACCTGGCATAATGGTACTCTCCCACCCCCATTGTGCTGGTGACAAGCTTCTACAGAGCAGCTTTCTCTCTCAGGTCTCCACTTGTCATAGCTTTTTGGCAGAGCAACACAAATAGCAACAGTACAGACAGGGCATATGAACATGTCTTGCTTTAGCAGGATTTCTCTCCAGTTAACAGCTATATTTTGTTTGGTTTCAGATAGTTTTATCTTCTAAGTCCTTGGACCATTTCTTTCCAATGTCATACAAGCTTTTCTTTGTTTTTCAGAGGTTATTGTTTACCTTAAGAATGAACACTTCCCTGCTTCCCCCACCCCCCAAAAAAATCAACACCAGATACTGGTTATAGATTTAACCAGTACCTTTCATATAAAGCTGTTGGGGGGTGTAATAGCCTTTATTGTTTTCTGGAAGAATAGGTTTGATTTGGGGTCAAGAGCTCAGTGCACACACCAAAGAATGATGCTCATAGCATATTTATGTGTTGTATCCCTTCCTTGCACTCATTTGTGCTTGTTCCTACTCTCTCTCTCTCTCTCTCTCTCTCTCTCTCTCTCTCTCTCTCTTTCTCTCTCTCACTTTCGCTCTCAATCTTGCTATCTCTCACTCTTTCTCTCCCCCCTCCCCCTGCCCCAATACATGCACACATATATGTATGTGTGTATATATATATCTGGCTCCAGGTTGCTTATCTGAAAAATAAAAACTTGTATTTAATAGATGGTGGTAGCTAACAGAAATAGCAGCCTGATATTTCTCATTACTCTTAATACCTAATAGATCTAGAGAGTACATTCTAGGTATGCGAGACAGTCAATATAAAGGTGAGGAATGGAGAGATGTAATGTTGTGTGTGAGGAATAGCAAGAAGACCAGTGTAGCTGGATTGTACAGTATGTAGAGAGGAGTAAAGTATAAGAAGACTGGTAAGATAGGAAGGCATCAGGTTGTGAAGGAATCTTGGGATCTTTAAATTATAGTGCTTTGTGATTAGTAATTTTCTTTTTCTTTTTAGACTTGAGCATGACAAACAGACCTGGGAGTCCAAAGCCCAAACAGAGATCCAGTTTCAACAGAAGGTCTCTGAAAACCTGCAGGGAGAAAATAAAGGACTCATGTCTCAGCTAGAAGAATCTAAACAGATGTATTCTAATTCTCAGAATGAATTAGCTAAATTGGATGCAGAAGTTAAGTCTCTGAGAGACCAATTGGCTGAAGCAAATAATTCTTTTGCAAAATGTAGAGAAGCCAAGGAAAAATTGGAGGGAATCGTAAAGCAACAGGAGACTGATCTACAGAATTGCAGGTTCAGCTGTGAGCAGTCAGAGGCTGATCTGCAAGCCTCTAGGGACCTGACCGGCAAACTGCATGAAGAAATTAGCACTAAAGATCAAAAGATTATCACTCTCCTTTCTGCTAAAGAGGAGGCAGTCTTGTTGGCTATTTCTGAATTGCAACAACAACATGGCAAAGAAGTTAAAGAGTTGGAAAGCCAACTGACCCAGAAGGAAGAGGAGAAAGCTGCCTTAGAAGATGAGAAAAAGAAAGCTGTAGACAAAACCAGTCAGCTTATGGAAACAATGAAAACTATCAAAAAAGAGAGCAAACAGCAGAAGGCTCAGTTGGATTCCTTCACTAAATCCATGTCTTCTCTCCAGGATGACCGAGATCGCATTTTAGGAGACTACAGACAGCTAGAAGAGCGGCATCTCTCAGTGATCTTGGAGAAAGACCAGCTCATCCAAGAGGCTGCTGCTGAGAACAATAAGCTAAAGGAAGAAATCCGATGCCTTCGGGGCCAGATGGATGATCTCAATTCTGAAAATGCCAAGTTAACTGCAGAACAGTATCAGAGGATAACAAAGGACTATCAGCAAAGGCAGCTCCTTGAGATTCGGCTTCAGCGGAGTCAAGAACTAGAAAATGAAAAGATCAAATTAGAAAGAAAGCTAAAAGAGTCTGAAGCATCAAGGGAAGATCTAAAAAGGTCTTCTGATGCCCTAGAGGAGGAGAAACAAATCTTGACTAAGGAAATTGAGAGCTTGAAAACTTCTGTCTCACAGCTAAAATACCAAATGACAACTTTGCAAGAAAGGGAGTCTTTAGGAGAATTTCAGGCACAGTTGAAAGGTGGGGAAGAAGAGGTTCAGAGGTTAGGCGTTACCCTCTCCCTCTCTCAGAAGAAAGTCACAGAACTAGAGGAAGAATTAGCACGAGTACAAAAGGAGGCAGCTAAGAAGGTGGGAGAAATTGAAGAAAAGCTAAAGAAAGAATTGAAGCATCTTCATCATGATGCAGGGATAATGCGCAATGAAACTGAAACAGCTGAAGAGAGGGTAGCCGAGCTGGCAAGTGATTTGGTGGAGATGGAACAAAGACTACTCAAGGTCACTGAAGAAAATAAAGACCTCAAAGCTCAGATTCAGGCCTTTGGGAAGTCTATGAGTTCCTTGCAAGATAGTCGAGACCATGCTAATGAAGAGTTACAGGAGCTAAAAAAGACACACACGGCCAGCCTTGAGGAGCAACAGTGTCATATAGGTGTTTTAAAGAAAGAGATGACTCAACTGAGAGAAGAGCAGATTCTGTTGAGTAGAGAGAGAGATGATCTTGTTTCTAAAGTTGCTTCTCTGGAGACCCATGCTGAAGACGATGGCTTACTATCTCACCTTGAAAAGCTTAACCAAGAGCTCAGATCTAAAGATGAGGAGTTATTTCACTTGTCCTCACAGTTAGAGGGTTCCTCCAACCAAATACAGTCCTTTTCTAAGGCCATGGCAAGTTTACAGGCTGAAAGAGATCATCTCTTGAGTGAACTGGACAAGATGCGAAAGTTGGAAGAAGGGAAGCAGTGGTCATCATCCCAACACTTTACCAGCCCATCTGAAGTACAGAGTTTAAAGAAAGCAATGTCTTCCCTGCAAAATGACAGAGATAGACTGGTGAGTCCATGCTTCTCTTTGAAGGTTAACTGAAAGTCGTTGAAATATAATACTATTAATCTTTCTGGAACATTGGTAGAGTAGGGCTCTAATTTAAAAAGTAGTCATGAAAAGATTCACTGCATTAATAGTTTATTGGAACTTTACAATAATATGGTCTTCAAAGTCCATCATGCTTAGACAGACTCTGATAGTGATATGATTAGATAAAACTACTCCATTTTCTTGGGATGCACAATAATTTTTGATAAGGCCAAGTCTAGAATAGGGTGTTGGGGGGTGGGGTGGAGCCAATTAGGGGTTCTCTCCAGTAGTCTTTTTTTTTTTAGGCAATTGGGGTCAAGTGATTTGCCCAGGGTCACACAGCTAGTAAGTGCCAAGTGTTTGGTCTGAGGCCAGATTTGAACTCAGGTCCTCCTGACTTCAGGGCTGGTGCTCTATCCACTGCTCCACTTAGCTGCCCCTCTCCAGTGGTCTTAAGTGAGAGATGAGAAAAGCTTGAAATAAAGGTGGAAAGAAGGTAAAAGATGTGAGAGCTATTAAGGAGAATGAATTTTAAAAGACTTGGCAACTGATAGGATATTGGAGCTGAGGAAGAAGGAGTAGTCAAGGATGACTAACGTTACCTAGGTAACATACCTAGGTAACTGGTATGATAGTAGTGTCATCAACAGAAACAGGGAATTTTAAGGGAATGATTGGTTTGGAGGGAAATGTAATGAATTAAAGTCCAACCTCATTTTTGTTCACTAAAAACCCATAGAATCCAATAGGAAAATGTCTTTTTAAGCAGTTTATCTGAAGATTTAACAATAAGCTAAACTAGTATAAAAGAAAGGAAGGCAGATATAAAACCAGGAAAGCTCATCAGAACTTCAAAGGACGGTGCATATAGATTTTATACTGTTCATATGTGTATCTGAGGCTGAGGAAGGCACTCATAGAATTCATAGGTATCTAGAGCTGGAATATTCTTCAGAAGCTATCTGGTTCATTTTACATCAGAATCAGAATCTTGTTAGGTTGGAAAATTATTCTCATTTCTACAGAAAAGAAGGAAACACTCTTTTCATTTTTTCACCTCCTAGACACTAAGGAAGACCATGTTTGGTGCAATTCTGTTTTCATTTCAGAAAATGAAAAAGCATAATGCATTTTTCAGCCTATTATAGAATCTGAAAGTTGGAAGGCAAGTTAGAGACCTTCTAAATTCAATCCTAATCACAGATTATCTAGTCTGTCCTTGAAGACTTCTGGTGAAAGGGAGCAGACTTTCTTCTCAGATGGTTCATTTCACTTTTAGATAGCTCTGATTATTAAGAAGTTTTGCTTTATACCAAGTATGGCTTTGTCCAAGTCTTATAAAAACATTAAACAGCACAGGAGTGCCTGGGCACTCCATTAGATACTTCCCTCCAATTTGGCATCAATCCTGTAATGAACATTCTTTAAGTCCAGTCATTTAATGAGTTTTGAATCCCCTTAACTGTACATATCATTTAGCCTATTTCTCTCCATATTATCCACAGGGATGACAGAAACACTGTCAGATGTTTTGTTGAAATCTCAGAATCCTATGTGTAATAATAATATTAATATGCCACTTTAAGATTTGCAAAGTGCTTTACATATCTCATTTGATTGTCTATAGCAAAAGTGTCAAATACTGCCCTACATCCCCTATTGCAGCCTAAATCAGGTTTAATTGTAATTGGGAAATATTTTTTAAACATAAATTACAATAGGGGCAGCAAGGTGGTGCAGTGGATAGAGCGCTAGCCCTGAAGTCAGGAAGACCTGAGTTACCAGCCTCAGACCCCACTAGCTCTGTGACCTTGGGCAAGTCACTTAACTCTGATTGCCTTGCAAGGAAATAAAAAAAGAATGAGACATACATTGAGACAGCTAGGTGGTCAAGTAGATAGAGCACCAGCCCTGAAGTCAGGAGGATCTGAGTTCAAATCCAGCCTCAGACACTTGATACTTACTAGCTGTGTGACCCTGGGCAAGTCACTTAATTCCAATTGCCTCAAAAAAAAATTAAAATACAATGGAACATGGATAATGTTAATATGTAGTTTTCTAAGTCAGTATATGATCCTGTTTTGAGTTTGATACCACTGATCTACAACATGACTTCATCAAAAGGAGGTCCTGCCGGATTATTATTTTTTTTTTTTTAAAAGGCAGTTTCCTTCTACCATGAATTTTTAGATGAAATGGTCACTTGTTTCCAAGGTTCCCATTATTTCTGTTCCTTGTTAATCATGATTAAGTACAGAATTACTTTCTGCTTTTGAAGAGTTAAACTGTTATTAAGGCAAGCCATAAAATTGATCAGTTCTGCTTTTGGAAGAATGGGCCCTTTACCAGACATCTGGATAATTGGAATCCCCTGTCAGTAATACCATACTTCCATGTGAGATTTGTGATCTGCCTTCCAGACTCCTCATCTGTTTCCTCCTGCCAGGCTGGTAGCTTCATGACAATATTACTTCTCTTTCTTCCTCTTTTGATCATCTGCTACTTCCTCATGTTTCTCCCATTAGGTTCCTGAATTTCTTCATGTGAAAGTATATTCTTAATAAATGGTATTAACTTAGCAGTCGTTTTAGTCTGTTCTGTTCCTTTTAAATAAGTTATTTCCTTCCATTACAGTATTCCAGTTATGAGTCTGATAATCCTATCAAATCTGTGAGGGTAAATGTATCCCCCTCTTTATGTTTCATATTTTGCATATTTGAGGATAGATATCTATGGTCATGGGTTTTGTTGCTGATTTTTTCCTGGAGTATCATGTCCTGTGAATGAATTAGAGATTTGTTGTTCTGATATTTTTCTTCCTATGTTGCTACTGTCTAGGGTACTGTCCCTTTTCAACTTAAAGCCCTTTTTATTAGATTTTCAAGATATTAAGAAAATATATTTTTTAACCAGTTCTTGTTAAGTAAACTCAATTCCTGTGCATGATCCCATCATCCCTATATTTTAAACCATGGTTCAGAAATCCAAATACTGCTTCCCAAATCTGCTTTTTCCCCTGCCTTCAGTTGGCAGTAATGATGAAAGCACCACCTTTTGTCCTCTGAGGTCATAAATATTCTTCTTAGACTTCCACAATTCTTGGCAATGCTTTCTAGTTTCCTTCTGGTGTCATCATTTGTACTCATATACATCACCAGAAGTAGGTGCTGGTCATCATGTTTGACAGGCAACTGTAGGCGCTGTCTGATGTCTTTTGGATGCATGCTGCTTGAAGACAGTAGCTCTTTCTGTTATTGATGTCAGCATAAGCTTAGGACAGATAACTGCCTCAGTATCCCTCATCACCAAATGATACTACTTTGTATTATTCTGACCATTACTGTATGATCTTTCACATGATGTCATCTTTTTATCCATATCCTCATTCCTTAGAGCAGAAGAAACTTCTTGCACTGTCTCTCCCTTTACAGGAATGAAAATTTAAAAAGCATTCATTAAATGTCTACTATAGCAAAGCACTGTGCTTAGTACTGGGGATGCAGATATAAAAATGAGACAGCCCCTTCTCTCAAGAGGCTCACTTTCTAATAGGGAGAGACAACACATATAGAAGGTTTCAACTTCAAGTCAGAAAGGCCTCATGGTCCTTAAAGTTCATTGGCAAAACAGGCGCATCTTTAATGTCATTTCCACTGATTAAACAATGTGCCTTTCTGATATTGCACCATTTTAGAATGCCAAGGATTTAATCCTTTTAATCCAATTGTAAGAATTTACATTTATCCTTATTAAATTCTATTTTATTAGATTTTGTCCAGTGATATGTACTCTTTTGCAGTCATGTTGGATCCTGTCTCTGCTGTCTGAGGTTCTGGCTCTCTTTACTAGTTTAATGTGATTTATGTGTTTCATAAGTATGCCATAAAAGGCCTTTTCCTTTTTTTTCCCCAGTTTTCTATGTATTTTAGAAATGAGGCCTTTATCAGAAACACTGGCTGTAAAAATTGTTTCCCAGCTTTCTGTTTTCCTTCTAATCTTGGTTGCATTGGTTTTGTTTGTGCAAACCCTTTGTAATTTAATGTAATAATTTTGCATTTGTAATCATTTTACATTTCATAATGTTCTCTCTTATTTGGTCATAATAGATCTGATAGGTAAACTATTCCTTGCTCTCCTAATTTGCTTATGGTATCACTCTTTATGTCTAATTCATGAACGTATTTCAACCTTATCTTGGTATAGAGAGTGAGATGTTGGTCTGTGTCTAGTTTCTGAAAAGGCCTTTTTTTTTTAAGGGGGGGGCAGGGATTAGGAAAGAAAGTGATAGTGATGCAAAAAAGAAAAGAATGATGAGAACATTTAAAAAACATTTCAAAATGCACAGAAGGGAGCAGAAAGAGGTTTAGAAGGAAACAAATAGGACAGATTTGGAATTAATATTTTGGATTTATTATGTAGTTAAAAAAAGACAAGTTCATAATGGAGACTCATGGTCTTATGTTCAGTTGTCTTTTTTAGTTATTTATGTTGGTGTTGGTATTTGCAAGGAACAGAATAATTAAAAAAGCACTTAATTAAGAATATTAGTAAATTGGCTAGGTCAGAACTGCAAAGGAGTGTTATAACATTTACAGTGTTGCAAGAAAGCCGTGTATTTTAGAGGGATTTGAGTTCTGTTGTGTTGTCAAGCATTCTAAGTGAAATTGGCTCTACCAGGGGAAAAATATCAGTTTAACCCCTTTGTTGTTTTAGAATCTTGAATGAGACTTGGAAAGTCTTTTAATAAAGCAGTGAGTGAAAGGAATAGGATCTAAGAAAAAAGTTGGCGCGTTTGATCTCACAGATATTTCTCAGAGTATCTGTTGGCTACATATATCTTACATGCTTCAGGAAATTCTTGGCGGGTGCTATAGTCCAGAGATTTGAGATTTGAATGGCTCTTCAGATAAAATTGTTGTCGAAATTATAAGTAACATGTGGCACTGCAAGACGACATACTGGAGAGAGTAGAAAGCTCAAAACACTGGTTTTTTCCTTTTAGTTAATTGTAAGGTAGAGTCATATTATTAGATTGTAAGCTTTTGTGGGGTAGGGATTGTATCTTATTCTTATTATTTTCCTTAGCACTTGGTGTGGTACGTCAATAAGTGTCTGTTGATTTCAAAACAAAACCCAAATCTCTCTGAGCAAGATTGGCCATATCTAAATCATTTTTTAAAAATATTGAACGGTTCAGTAACCAAGGACATATGCCTAGGTAGAGACCCCACTGTGGACCTTCTAAGTTGATATTGACCCAGCAATAACTAATCTTTGGGTCTAACCATTCATTTATTTTTGAAAAATCAACCTATTTATACCATCTAGGCCACATTTCTTCATCTTTTCTGTAAGGATAGGATGAGAGATCTTGTGAAATTCTTACATCCTCTAAACTCTTATTACAGGTATAAATAACTCCTTTTTGTTTCTTTAAATCCTTTTTCATCTTCCTTTTCTCCTTGAAGTACCTTATTCATTCTTTCAAAGAATGTTTTATTTTATTTTATTTATTTTCCTTTGTATCCTGCAGAATGGAAATATGGTTCTTCAGCTTTTTCTCTTTCTCTTCTGGTATGGAGATTGACTTGCACTTGTGCCAGTATAGATGCCCATCGGTATTGACAATAACAAATGTATTCTCTATAGGTCATTCAAAATTCTCCTTGCCCTCTGGGGCAGCTAGCTGGTACAGTGGATAGAGCTCTGGCCTTGGAGTCAGGAGGACCTGAGTTCAAATCCAGCCTCAGACACTTGACACTTACTAGCTATGTGACTCAGGGCAAGTCACTTAATCCTGATTGCCTCACCAAAAAAAAAAAAAAATTCTCCTTGCCCTCTATATTGCATAAAGCAAGATGCATATTCTTTTTTTCTCTAGGGCTAGTGCTCTATTCACTGCCACCTAGCTGCCCCAGTATTACTGTTACTGTATACAATGCTCTATTGATTCTGCTCATTTCACTCTTCATTATTTTGTGTAAGCCTATCCATGTTTTTCTATTATCATTGAGCTGTTCATTTCTTGTTTTTGTTTTTTTGCTTTTTGGCTAGGCAGTGGGGTTAAGTGACTTGCGTGTCATGTATCTGAGGCCACATTTTAACTCAGGTCCTCCTGACTCCAGGACCCGTGCTGTATCTACTGCGCCACCTAGCTGCCCCTTGCATATTCTTTTTGCTGACTCTTAGCTAACTGTTATGTGGCTAATTACTGGGACAAATCCATGGATACTCACTTCTTAGTTGCTGGGAGGACCCATGAACAATGCATAATTTATTTTGGGATGCTTTCTGCTTTTTCTGAAGATGGAGCACACTCTTCCCAGATTCTCTTTGTCAGCATATTCCTGCTGTGCAGTAATGCTGACAAAAGCAAACAAAAATAAATTTACAAAGAGAAATCCAATTATATATTTAGATTGGTCCTCCTCCCTTTTTTTTTTCTTTTTGCCTTTGATTTCCAGCTAGGCTCTGGCTCCACTTGGAAGAAAAGACTAAATGTATTTATTAGAGAGCAAATGCAAGATAGAAGATGCAAGTAACATATAAGTATGTATTTAGCAATATTTGTTTAATTGGAGATACAAAAGATAAATATATGGGAATGGAGAATTTGATCCATACATAGAAATCTAGTTATCTAATTATAGCCATACATCTTATTTTCACTTTGCTCCTGATATCCCAACATTTCCTTCTATTTCCATATCTGCTAAGCTAGCTGATTCAACTTTAACAAATCACCTTGACACAGATTTTCTCTTTGCTGATTCTGCAGAAAAGGAAATAGTATAGTTTATAAAAGACTTGTGACACAGAGAGCTAACTGGGCAAATTTAGGCAGAATTCATTTTAGGATAAATAAAAATAGAAGAGTAGGAATAACTTCATGTCTGCTTTAGCTGCTCTTCAGCATGAATAGCAGGTCAGTTGTTCAGAAGGATAGTTTTGTATCCAAATGTGTCAGCTCCAATTTGGGGATGATTTTTAAACTTTAAAAAGGTTAACTTATATGCCTTCATAAAATGTATAGGAAATATTTGCTTGCTGGCCAGGTCACTCATCCATATTTTTTAGGGTCTCTCTCTTTTCTTTTTAATTTCTTAAAGAGAAGAGAGTGAAAAGAGTTTCTGAAATTATGCTACTTGGAAGAGCCAAGATCCAAAACCAGGACAGCTTTTAAAGGTCCTTCTAGGTCACTGTGACAGGAAAATTAAAGACAGGATTAAACCACAGGATTTAAAACAGGATTAAAAACAAAAAACAACAAAAAAAGAGAAAGTAGTATGTTTTGCTCTGCATTCCGACTCCATAGTTCTCTCTCTGGATGTGGATAGCATTTTCCTTCATGAGTCTTTTGGAGTTGTCTTAGATCCTTGCACTGCTGAGAAGAGCAAAGTCTAACAAAGTTGGTCATTGCACTGTGTTGCTGTTACTGTGTGCAGTGTTCTCCTGGTTCTGCTCAGTCCACTCAGCATCAAACTGATTAAATCTTAACAAGAAATGACTGGTTACTGATATAGGAGTCATTTCAGAATCATCTGTCTGTGAGCAGTCATACCATCTTGTTGCTAGAACTAAGACAAAAATCAATGCTAAATTAGAGAAAAGTATAAAGATGAGAAGAAATTGTATACAGTTGCCTAAGCTCCAACTCATCCTATTCTTATGAGCTGTTGATGCCCAAAACTGGGAAACGAATAAAGGAATAATTACAGATCACATTAATATAGCGCTTTAAGGTAACCAAAGCATTTTAAGTGTATTATTGCGTTTATTGCCTTTGATCCTCAAAACAACCAAAAGATAGGTGCACTTGTTAGCCACATTTTTACAGATGAAAAAACTGAGGCTTATGGAAGTTAAGTTAATTTGCCTATAATCGCATAATCACATAAATGTCTTAGACAGGATTTTAATGTAAGTCTTAATGCTTCCAAGTCCAGCATTCTTTCCACTATGTCATATTATCTCTTCAGGCCAAGGGTAACATTTGTTTAGAACATATACTCCTCTGAAAAGGCAGTGATCGTCACTATTCATATAAATAAATTATACTTAACTGATATAAAGGATTGACCACAAGGAACAGGCCAAGAGACTCCAACAATTTTCCTAGCTAGCAAATACTAGACCTCCTTGCTAAGCAGATAGACGGGAAGCCAAGGCCAATACTGATCTTTATTCTGGCTTTTTTTTTTCTGGGATCAGGAAATCACTGGAATGGGAATAGTTATGCAAAATTGTTTATATTTGGATACTTCACACTCCTCAGAGTGGTTTGCAATGCTTTGGTGAGGCCCCTAGAGTCCATTGACCACTTTCGTGGCTCTCTGGATTTGCTCAA
Source organism: Phascolarctos cinereus (assembly GCF_003287225.1). Taxonomy (NCBI): domain Eukaryota; kingdom Metazoa; phylum Chordata; class Mammalia; order Diprotodontia; family Phascolarctidae; genus Phascolarctos; species Phascolarctos cinereus. The sequence continues at coordinate 113,628,505 of NW_027556098.1, forward strand.
AATATTTTTTCTTGAGCAGTCAAAGTAGGAAAGTAACAAAAGGGCAGTTGGGGGCCTTGTCATTTCTCTCAACCTCAGAATAAACCCCTGGGGGTGCCTTTATGGCTCCTAAATATGACTAGCTTAGAACTGTATCTCTAGAGTCATTTCAGGTTTCAGGTCCCAGGAGAGTTTGTGAGGAGCAGTTCCAGGAAGAGGTAGATGATAGAGGGTGAGATGTAGTATGTGGGAAACTGGCTCATAATACTTACTGGCTGTGACAGCAAACCGCATGTGATGATAGCCTAACTTCATTTATTTCATTGTGGCTTATGAAGCAATGAAATTTGTTAGATAACCTGTTTTTGACTCTTGTCTTCAGCTTACCTAGAAAGATAAACTTGGGCTGTTAATTGGTTTGCATTGGGAATGGTAAATTGATGCCTGACTCAATTACATTTCCTTTGATTAAAGCTGAAGGAGTTAAAGAATCTACAGCAGCAATACCTGCAGATTAACCAAGAGAACACTGAACTCCGTCCCCTGAAGGTTCAACTTCAGGAGTATCAGGAACAGACAGATAAGTATCAGTCTCTCCAGGAACAGCTAAAGCAGGAAAACCTTTCTTGTCAACAGGAGCTACAACACCTCAGGTAAGGCAGTTTTTCTCTTACAGAGAAGAGTTATTTTTATGTTCCTCCACATACACCCAAATAATCTCTTTGTAATAAATCCATTAGGGAGCAGCTAGGTGGTGCAGTGGATAGAGCACCAGCCCTGGATTCAGGAGGACCTGAGTTCAAATTCGGCCTCAGACACATAAGACTTAACTAGCTGTGTGACCCTGAGCAAGTCACTTAACCCCAATTGCCTCACCAAAAAGCAAAAAAAAATCCATTAGTGATTGTTTGGTGTTATGTGCATGGCAGAAAAAAAGAGATGTGGGGCAGCGAGGTGGCACAGTGGATAGAACACCAACCCTGGATTCAGGAGGACCTGAGTTCCAATCTGACCTCAGACACGTAACACTTACTAGCTGTGTGACCCTGGGCAAATCACTTAACCCCATAGCCTAGCCAAAAAAAATAAAATATTTTAAAAAGAGAGAGAGAGAGATGTGTCTCCACTAGTCCTTTGTGGTTTCTTAATCTCATTTCTAACAAAGGCCATCAGAACAAAAGAGAAATCCTGAAGCAAAATGAGCCCATCGGCACTTTGTGAAAATTCTCTGTTCTTGTTGGTGCAGTGCTTTTGCTGGGCTCTCACACCTTTAGTTTGAGGTGATGGACATGTCACGAAGTGATGTTTCTGCATAGATGTCAGGCAAACTTTGTTTTCTGATGCGAATTTTTACCAGGAGATGCTTTATTCCGAGAAACACACGTACTTGTACCAACCTCTGGAGTTTCCTTAGATGACTAAAAACATGTCTTTGGTCAGAGTTAAGATTCAGATCAGCATGAAGAGTTGCACTTAAAATGGCAGGGGGTGTTCTCCCTGGGAACCCATCTGTCTTTGGCCTGTTGTTTCAGAGTCTGATCTTTAGTGACTCCCAGATAGTTCCACTGTGACTGCATTATTTTTTTTTTCCCCAGCTGTGTGATTTTTGTCTATTGAGATGTACATATTTTCCCACCATGGTCTTTGTGGTTGTTTCAAGAGATTAGACTATTCTGAGAAGGGGGGGTAGAGATAGAAGGGAGGGCAGACTAGGGGAAGGGGTATTCAGAATGCATGCCATCTTGGGGTGGGGGAGGGGCAAGATGGGGTGAAAATTTGAAATTCAAAATCTTGTGGAAGTAAATGTTGGAAACTAAAAATAAATAAATTTATATTTTAAAAAAAGAGATTAGACTATTCTCAGGATAATCTTTCATGTACAACCCTGAATTTCTTGGTCTCCACAGATCATATTAGAGAATAGTATGCGGTGGATAGAGCACCGGCCCTGGAGTCAGGAGGACCTGAGTTCCAATTCGGTCTCAGACGCATAATACTTCCTAGTTGTGTGACTGGGGGCAAGTCACTTAACCCCAATTGCCCCACTAAAAAAAAATTGCTTAGAGAATAGTATGAGAATCATATGAAGTCATTCTTTTGTTGTCTCCCCAGTTACTTTAAGTGTACCTTCAACTAGAGAACTACTAGGGAGTATCTGAGGTCATGTTCAAGCCAACATGATATTCCTTTTGTTTTTCTTAAAAAGATCTGAAAATGTGTGTGTGTGTGTGTCTTTTTTCTATTTCTCTTTTTCCCTTTCTCTTCTTTGACCTCTTCCTAGGCACCACCTCACCCAGGTCCTCACACTTTGGGGCTAAATGGCATAACTCTCTAGTTGTATGCTTCCAAAACTACTTCTTTCTCTCCTCCAAAATTTCTTCCAAATCTTCTTTTTCCCTAATTCAGAGAAGTTAGAGCTGCTTATTCCATCAGCCTTCTGATCCCCTTCCCAAGGGCAATTGTGAGAAGAGTACTAGGTCTGGAGTCAGAGGCCCTGAAGTCCATTCTGCAGTTCATTACCTGTGCGACTTTGGGCAAGTCACTTAATCTCTCTGTTCTTCAGTTTCCTTGTGGTATAATGGAAGGATCATTGGCTGTAGAATTAGAAGACCTGGGTTCAGATTCTGCCTTTGCCACTTACTAATTGTGTGACCATGGGCAAATCACTTAACCTCCCTGATCCTCAAGTTTTCTCCTCTGTGAAAGGAGGGGTTTGAGTATTTGATCATATGAACTGTCAAATAAGGGGGTTGGGTTGTAGAAGAGCTTTTCAGTCCCTTTCATTTCTCTCATCCTGATTCTGTGAATCCATCACCAACCTCTCCTCATTGGTTATGGCTAATGAGTTAACCTGATTGTCTTTCATCAGGTTCTGTGTTCCTTATATCTTTAGTGGAGAGAAGCAAGAGGGCATACTGGGTAGAGAGCCAGGTCAGAATCAAGATAATGTGGGTTCAAGTCTTGCCCCAACACATCCTGGCATTGTGACCCTAGACAAGAATCTTAACTCTCAGTGTCCTAGGCAAGTAGCTATAAGACTGTAAGTTGCACAGCAGTTGCTGATCTGCATTGATAGAGGAAGTTTCCTCATTCAGTAGTTCCCTGCACCAGTGAAATCATAGACATACTTTAGTTGATAAATGAGACAGCTCCTCCTCAAGGCAGGAATCCAATTTGTCCTTTGGTACATGTAGTCTTCATTGAGGGTTTCATTCTCTGCCACAACCACTTCACCAGTGCGATCACCTGAACACTAAAAAATGGTAACTATGGTTCATTTTTCTCCCTTTCCTCTCCTCTCTACAAGAGATTAGGTGTTGGAAGTTGCTTTTTTTGGTCATCGTGTAATGAAATTAATTAAAACCGTTTGGTTTCTGTTCTAAAATTTTTACTTCTGTCTGTAAAGCCGTTTGGTTTTGATTTAAGGCATCCCTAAAGCTAAGTAGATCCATTAACCAATAAGTGCTTGTGTGTGTGTCAAAAGGGGTAGTTTAGATGAGCTGTTGTACTAAACTTCTAAAGGAAAGAAAAGGATAAAAACAAAAAAAATTCAAGAAAAGCCTCCCATGAATGGCAGCTTTAGGTGATGTACAGTGGATAGAGTGCTGGTCCTGGAGTCAGGAAGACCTGAGTTTAAAGTCAGCCTCTGACACTTATTAGCTGTGTGATCCTAGGCAAGTCACTTGGACGCTCTCTGCTTCAGTTTCCTCAGCTGTAAAATGGGGGTAATAATAACACGTCTCAGGATTGTAATGAGCATCAAGTGAGATAACATTTATAAAGTACTTAGCATAGTGCCTGGCACATAACTATATAAATGTTAACTGTAATTATTATTATTATTATTATCATCATCATCACCATTATTATAAGATTTGATACTCTTGAAAATAGGGAGTACTGATGTTATTTGGCATAAGTTTTTCAGAGTATAAGATTTAGGGCTGGAGAAATGTGGCAGAGATAGTTCATTGATTAAGCAGTTATTGTGTTGTATGTATTGTATTAGCAATATGCTAAGCATTAGGGCTACAAATATAAGCAAGCAAGACAGTCTATGTTCTCTAAGACCTTGTGCTCTTTTTTCTTTAGTTAAAAAAAAATTTCTAGCATGACAAAACAGGAAAATTATAAATGCTGGAGATGTGGGAAAATTGGAACACTCATGCATTGTTGGTGGAGTTGTGAACTGATCCAACCATTCTGGAGAGCAATTTGGAATTATGCCTAGAGGGCTATAAAAATGTGCATACTCTTTGACCCAGCAATACCACTTCTAGGGCTGTATCTCAGAGACCATACAAATGGGAAAAGGACCCTTATGTACAAAAATATTTATAGCAATTCTTTCTGTGGTGGCAAAGAATTTGAAATTGAAGGGATGCCAATCATTTGGGGAGTGGCTGAACAAGTTGTGGTATATGAACGTAATGGGATACTATTGTGCTATAAGAAATTATGAACAGGCCGACTTCAGCAAAACCTGGAAAGATTTGAATGAACTGATGCTTAGTGAAGTGAGCAGAATCAGGAGAATATTGTACATACGGCCACAGTGTGTGAAAACTAACTTTGATAGACTTAGCCCTTCTCAGCAATGCAAGGATCTAAGACAGCTCCAAAGGACTCATGATGGAAAATGTCCACATCTAGAAAAAGCACTATGGAGTCTGAATGCAGATTGAAGCAAATTATTTGCTGTCTGTCTTTTTTCTTTTTTTGTTTGTTTCTTCTTTCTTGTGGTTTCTCCCATATGTTCTAATTCTTCTTTACAACATGACTAATGTGAAAATAGGTTCAACATGAATTTATATGTAGAGCCTATATCAAATTGCATGCTGAATTGGAATGGGGGGAGGGGAGAGAAATAGGGAAAATTTGGAACTCAAAAGCTCATGGAAGTGAATGTTGAAAACTAAAAATAAATTTAATTAAAAATTTTTTTTATTTTATAAGCATTTTCTCTCCCCCCCCCCATTCACCTAGTAAAAAAGAAAAAGAAACCCCTCATAATAGATGAGTAAATTTAGGAGTTATCTGCATAGAAATGATGATTGAACCTAAACAAGTTGGAGGAGATCACCAAAGAAAAGAGAAAAGAAGGGGGCCAAGTAGAGAACTCTACAGGACACCAATATGCATATCTAGCAAATATGCATAATCTAGCAAAACAGATTCTCACATTGGGCATATCCAAAAATGTATGTCTCATTCTGCTTTTGAAATGTATCACCTCTCTGGCAGGAAGTGGGTAGTGTGCTTCATCTTCAGTCCTTTGGAATCATGGTTATTACTTTGATGAGAGTTCTAAATTGTTTTGGAGTTGTTTTTTTTTGGCAATTGGGGTTAAGTGACTTGCCCAGGGTCACACAGCTAGTAAGTGTCAAGTGCTTGGTCTGAGGCCGGATTGGAACTCAGGTGCTCCTGACTTCAGGGCCAGTGCTCTATCCACTGCACCACCTAGCTGCCCCTCAAAAGTCTTTTAAAGTTTTTTTTAAAATATCATTTTTCATTTTATAAAATGTTCTTCCAGTTCTGCTTTGCTTACTCTTTGTTTATAAGTCTTCTAGTTTACTCTGAAACTATCCATTTCATCATTTCATGTGGTGTAATATTTCATTATATTCATATATTATCATTTGTTTAGCCATTTCTCAATAGATAGGAAGCCTGTTGACTTCTGGGTTTTTTAAATTTTTTTCCACCACAAAAAGAGCTGCTATGAATATTTTTGTAGCAGTAAGTTCTTTTCCTTTTTATTTAATCTCTTTGGGGTATAAACCTAGTAGTGGTATTGCTGGGTCAAAGGATATAGATAGCTAATGACTTTGGGTACATGTTTCCGTATCGCTTTCCAGAATGGCTGGACCAATTTACAGTTCCACCAGCAGTACATTAGTGTGCTTACAGCCCCTCCAGCATTTGTAATTTTCCTCTTTGCCAATCTGATGGGTAAGAGGCGGAGCCTCAGAGTTGCTTTAATTTGCATTTCTCTAAGATAGGTGAAAGCTTACCTTTCAGGATGGGGGGACCCAAGGGCATAGTCTAAGATTGCTGTGGGGGGAAGGAGGAAGTTGAGGTAACAGCTGGACTTGTAGAATTGTGAGGAAGCCAGAGGGCCAAAGAGAAGCCTTTTACTCATCCTGACCAGGAAGTAGTTAATGAGAATACTGTCAGTTATGTAGTTTGAAAGTCAGCAGCAGAGAGAAACTGTCAACACTACTGTCTTCTGAATCTCTTCCTAATTGTCTGCCCACCCCCTTAGTTGCTTAGTTGGTTCATCATCTTCCTCTTGGTGTCCTGTAGAGTTCTCTACTTGGCCCCCTTCTTTTCTCTTTTGTTTGGTGATCTCATCCAACTTGTTTAGGTTCAATCATCATTTCTATGCAGATAACTCCTAAATTTACTCATCTAGCCCTAATCTCTCCTGAACATGCTGCATCTCCATCTGCCCAATGGATTGTTCTACCTGGATATTGTACCAGTATTTCAAATTAGCATGTTCATACTAAATTCATTCTCTCCCCTAAATATTCTCCATCATCCTTGTATTCTTTGAGTTTTCCCTTTCCCTGGCCTGTCCACTGACAATGTCACCTAGTCCTGTTAATTTTACCTCCGCATCTCTTGCATCTATCACCTTCTCTTCAGTAGCATAGCCACCACCTTAATTCAAGCCCATAACATTTCTTTTTTTGTATAATTGTAAAAACCTTCTAACTGATCTCCTTACTTCCAATCTCTACATTTTCTAGTTCCTTTTTCCCCTCATCTGCCAAAATAATCTTCCTAGTACACAGGACTATGTCACACCCCTACCCAGAAACTTTCTGTGGCAGCCTAATACTAGAGAAATAACTCCAAAACTTTTTAAAGAACTACAAGGGCCACTTTTTAACACTAAAAAAAGTTACAGATTGGCTTTCCTTTAGGACTGTTGCATGTGGGGGCCTGACACTGCCTGGCCCTCTTTGCCTTCCCGCTGTCTGGCCTTTTGGAGTACTGGGGCCCTTCTTTTTGTGACAGCTGAGGAATCAGGGATACTTGGAGTCTATCCAAGTCCTCGAGCAGCAAATTCACAACTGTCAATCTTGAGGCCTCCAGCAGGTGAGGTCCCAGCTGAAGGCCTCACTGGCCATGTTGTGCACACTCTGGTTTTTTGTTGTTAAAGTGATTAAGCTGTTGACTCGGTGACCAGATTTTATTCTGGTCCTTTTTGTTTGCATCGACTCTGCCTGTTTACTGTATCTTATATTAAATATCAATAATATAAAAAAGAACCTCATATAATAGGAAATTTATCTGTTGTTTGAGAAACTAGTGACAAAAAGATATGCCTTAATCCATAGGTTGCAAACTCCTAGCCTGTGGAGCAAAATATGAAATGCCCTCAAGGCATTTTTTAGGATGTAAGCTGTAAGTGCAGAACAGTTGCTGATATTGTTAGAGGGAGTTTCCTCACCAGGAGTCCTTTGAAACATTGAAATCACAGGTCAGAATTCCCACAAAATTGTTCTTCTGGATTTGGTTGTACCAGCCCCCATATTGCCAATCACCTTCCAAAATTATGTCTCAAGTGTGAGAATCTTTTCCTAGATAGAGCAGCCTATGTACTTTGAAAAAGATTCTTGGCAACTTGCAGTTTTTTTCTTCTTCTCTACTTTCTTTGATCTGTGCATTTATTGTTTATCTCTTTATTTTTTCCTTTAGAGACACATTTCTTTTTATGGACAATTGTTGCTCACAGGATTGATCAACTTCCACAGATTTGTCTAGTAGAAATATCATGGTAGCTTATATGAACCTTAATTTACCCCATGAACCTCAGTTTTGAAACAGAGTCAGCTCTAAGAAAGAGACAAATGAAATTGGGTTGCAGCATGGTTTAATTTCTCTCAATCTGGCTTGACATGCATTGCATAGGAGTTCAGTCCAAAACTGGGCCCCCAAAGGGGGCCAGTTCAGAACTGGCTCAATTTGGGGGTTTTGGGCTATATGCCCTTTGAAGAGAAGGTGTTTCCAAGGGATGCTAGTCTACTCTGGGAGGTGGGCCATATTAAAATGGGGGTCTTTCAGTACATGTCCCAGGTCACTCAATCCTGATCAAAGAGACATCAGTTTCCATAGCACCTGTCTTGACAATAGGGAGGAATTAACATTCTCCCAGACCTGTCTAGGCTGTATCTCCTTGTTTTTAATATAGAAAAGACCATTCTTATGTTCCACACAATCTTTTTGAATTAGTCCTATTAGCAACGGTTGGTGTCAGTTGGTTAAAAGGTGATATTGTCATCTTTTATACATGAAGAGAAATGCTATGTATGTGTGAGTCACTGCTAATGGAGAGAATAGTGAATGAGCCAGTTGTTCTTTGACCCTCCCAGCAAGGAATTATAAAATATAATCTTATCAGAAATTGAGCAACCAGGAGAACTTAGCAGATTAAAGTCAGTAAACATGGATTAAGCATACACTATGTGCAGTGTATTTTGCTTGGCAGTGGGGATATAAAGAAGGAACAAGATGCTTCCCCTGCCATCAAGAAGGTTATAATCTAACGGATGGGGATAAGACACTTACAGCTCAGGATGAGATTGTCTCTCTGTTGCATTCTGATGTAGGTAGAATTTGGTTTTTTTGTCTTGGATGAGCCACCTGCAGAGCGTGATGTAAAAGCTCTCTGCTACTGGAAGGAAGACTCTGCCAAGGGGGAAAATAAAAGTAGTATCATAAGAATGCCTCTTTCAGTTCTCTGCTCTTTAGTCCAATTTAGCAAATGACAAAGGGTTTGGGATTTGGGAATAAGATTGGGGTTCCCCTTAGTTATGATTGATACTAAGATTTAGTGAAAAGGCACCAAGAATTGAGTAGAAGTGAGTGTGTGGGGTGGACCTTCCCCTTAGACAATTTCCTATGCTTTCTAGAATGGAGAAGAATACTTGGGAAGTCCAGGAGAAGCGAGTTAGAGAGCAATACCTGATGACCCTCTCTGACAAGGAGCAGCAGCTGAGCCACCTGCAGAGTCTGGTGCAAGAGCTGAGGTCTACATCCCGCCGGCCTTCTATTCTCTCAGAGCAGTACCAAAGACAGGTAAGCTGGGTCCTGACTGATCCAAAGGGGTGACTGAAGCTTGTGCCTGGCAGGCCTCCAAGGGAAAACCTATTGCACACTGGTCACAGGGCCAATGTAAAGATCATTCACTGGAATGATCAGGGTTTGTCCATAGGAGATTCAGCAGCTAAAATGAGGAATGGATTCCATAAGTGCTTCTCTCCCAACAGGCATCCTCAGAAGCAGCAGCTTCCCCAGAGTTGTCACAGGCCCTGGATTCTGAGATCGGGCTTCTCAAAACCCAGCTTAATGACAGCTTGAAAGAAGTTCATCAGAAGGAATTGAGAATCCAACAGCTGAATAGCAAGGTGAGTTTCTCTTCAGGCCTGTGTTAGAGCTGTTAGAGCTGAAAGAAAGAGTGAGCAGAAGCAGGTTGGGTTGAGATTCTATCTTTTAAGTATCTTTTCAGAGTAGGCAGAGTATCTTCTCTGAACCTAGGATTGCATGACTATAGCACTGGAAATTTGATCATTCTTTCTTCCACTTTTCACACTGTAGACCTCTTAGGAAAGATAGGAAAGAGATTGGATGTGGAGAGCCTTCCCATTGGCTTTGTATAAATGCTTTCATGAAAGCCTCACAGGTACCAGTATTCCCAGTAAGTTGCATATACACAAAAATATTTCTCCACATACCTTCTGTTAGTCCAGTGCCCATTCTTTCAGGTTCCTTTCCATTTCCAGCAGGAGAATAACTCAGAATTGGGAAGGGGGAGCTTGTCAAGGAGAGTCAGAAAACTAGAAAGTGGAAAGTGGTTTTTCCTCTCCTCCAGGTGGACTCACCCACAAAAAACTGATGTCTCAGAACTAAAGAGTGATGTGTTTTTGGACCTGAGGGCATTTTGCCAGATACCATGCTGAGTATAGCAGATCCCCTCTGCTTCTGTACCCCATCTCTCCTACTGCTGCCAGGCTTTTCAGGGCAGGTTGATTATTCTGGTGGGGTCTTAGGGCTTCTTGGGTCCTGTTACCTGAAGGGAATATTTGCTTCTCATCTATTTTCGAGAAGAAAGAGAGGAGGCAGGGCCAGCCCTGGACAAAATTAGAGGAAGGAGAAGTTTTGTCTTTGGTGCCTTCCTGTTGATTTTTCTCCCTTTTGCCTCTTTCTGGATCCAGCTGTGGAAGGTGCATCTCCAACCTTGATCCAGAGAATTTGTCCTCTTAGGTGTGAAGATAAGGTTAAAGAAGCTGGGATGTTAGCTTAGGTAGGCTTGATTGATGTGACTTTAGTGAGTAGCACCAATGGGTAGAAGTTTTGGGATTTCAGCTCAGTAGAAGAGAGAATTTTATAATAATGGGGGCTCTCTGAAAATGGAATGGGCTAACTTGGGATGTAGTTTCAAGGAGCGTCCTTTCTAATTCTCTGATTCTTTGTTCCTTATATTTATGCAATATTCATGTTAGTGTTTGTCTCATCTTCCCTGTTAGATTATGTGGCTCCAGTATTGTCTATTTCCTTTGCATAGCAATAGTACAGGGTCTTGTGCAAAAATATCATTGTTAGTTTTAGGTGATAGCTCCTTGTCCAGCTATGTGGAGCTAAGAGATAAGAGAATGTTATGATTTCTTATATTTGGACCCAGGCTAATGTACTGTCTGGTTTGGATGCCCAAAACAATATCTTTTCCTGACCTAAAAGGGCACAATAATAGGTGATCTTTTAGAGATAAAGGTTTCCCATCAAAAGTGTTGGATATTCATGATCTCTTATCGCCAGGAAGAGATAACCTGATGTCTGCATGTTGAGGAATTCTCTGTGGGTTGGTGCTAACTTGATTTTCTTTGTTCAAGCTCTCTCAGATCTTTGAAGAAAAAAGTTCCCTTTCCATTCAGCTTCGTGGTAGCAGTCAGAGTCTCCGTGAAAGTCATCAGCGCTATAATGACCTTCTGAATCACTGCACAGGCTTAAAGAGACAGATTCAGGAGATGCAACCCCTAAGCAAAGAAACGGTGAGCGACAGAGGAATAAATAAGGATGATGAAGCTTAATCTCTTTTGATCTAAAGATAAGAATTAAAGACAAATGCTATGTCCATATACACTAGAGACAGATTGAAGAGAATAGAAGAAAAGAGGAAAGTGGTATACGAGAAGTAGGCAATAGAGCTAAACTGTTGTGTAGGAGAAGGGATGAGAGAAGATGGGATGTCTTTGATGATGGAAGTTGCTGCAAAAAGCAGGTAAAAGAATAAAGGTAAAAAGCAGAGGCTTTGAAGATTCAGATACTAAGGCAAAGGGCACCTGGCCAAGCCACAGGAAAGCAGCTAGGAACCAGGGGGCTGGAAGCCAGGGGACCAGAGGACCTGTCCCCTCAGGAAAGCCAGGGAGCATCACTTGAGGAAAAAGAGGTCAGCAGTAAGCTGAAGAGAGATGAGAAAGTAGGCTCCTGGGGGTGACTAAGAGTGAGAGTGTTAACCATGTCAGTGACCAAACTAACTGTACTGGGTAAAAGGAGTCTCTGCTTTATTTTTGGAGAGAATTGTGAGAACAGAAAGTATCTTTTTCAGCTACCAAAATGTGAATAAATGTCTTATTCCTGCATATGTTTTCCATCAATTCTTATTCTTCCTAGTGGTTGGCTTTTTATAGGTTCTCTATTTATCATCCTTGTTCTTCTAGGGGACACTCACAACAGATGCTGCTCCTGGGGCTCCTCAGGAAAAGAATGAACCCCAGAGAGAGAGTGACCCTATGGAGCTGAGAGAACTGCAGCTCAGGTAAGGCTTCTCAGCCAGGCCTCAACATCCTCTACTCTCAATATCCTTCCTACTGACCTTCTGTGTAGCTTGCTTTAGCAGTGTCGGCTTCTTGTCCTGCCTTACAAAGGGATGTAATTGACCTCTTCCAACAGAGAGCCAGGAAAGTAACTAAAAGTGAGAGGGGATCTGATATACTGGAGAACAGAAGTAGGATTCACATTGATCTCAATGGCTAATATGATGATATTTAATAGGGACAAATATAACGTCCTGCTTTCCATTTAGTTCATAAAGCTAATTGTATAAGTATAGTATGGTGGGGTGGGAAGGCTAGAAAGAAGTTTGTATAAGAAGACCTAAGAGTTTAGTAGATTGCATGTTTAATATGAGTTAGCAATGTAATGTGACAACCTAAAAGCTAACACTATGTCAGGTTTAATTAACGAAAGAAGAAAGCGCACACTGATGATGATAATACTCTGTATTCTGCACTGTCATATCAGGTGTCCATTTCTGGGCACCACATTTTAGGAGGAAGTTGATGAGCTTGGAGTTCATTCAGAGGAACCTGCCTGGAGTAGCAAGGAGTTGTGAACTGTTTAATTCAAAAATTGTTTGGAGGATTTAGGGATGTTTAGTCCGGAGGCTTAAGGGGGCCTGCTGAATGGATGTGACTGTCTTTCTCCTTCTACCCTTCCCGCATGCCCTGCCCCGAATAGCTACCTTCAGATGTTTGAAGAGCTTTCTTGTGCAAGAAGCATTAAACTTCTTCTTGGCCTCAGATGATAAAACTAGGACTAGTAGGTAGAAATTATAGGAGAGCAGATTTTGATTCAATTTAAAGGAAAATCTCCTATATGTGGAAGTACTTTGAGAACATTTATACATGCAAGGAATTCAGTTGTCCCCCAACATTTTCTTTCTCTTTCTACACCTAGCAGCATATAGTATATTTCGTGTTTGTATCTTTTTCTGACTAAAATGAGATGGGCTGCCTCAGAAGGCAGTAAGTTACCTTTCATTAGAGGCCTTATACCTTGGGTAAAGGTTGGACTAAATGACCAACTCTGGACCAAAGTACAGAAAGAGAAGTGTGTAGTCTGACTCAGAGAGCAAGACCTTTTCAGGGACTTGCTTGTCAGGGTGGGAGGAGGGGGCTTCAGCAGAGAAAAGGTCTCCTGCCTTGCTTGCTTTGTTTCTCCCCTCATGCAGCAAAAGAGCAAAGGATATAAAAGGGGCAACCTAATATTTTAAAATTTGGAATATCAGCTTTGAGTATTCCTGCATAGATCTACCCATCTTGCCACAACGTTAACTGAGGCGTAAGAGAGTTTGATGGTTTGGTGTGGCTTTTGTGGTTCTGCTATGTCTAGAGTGCCCTTCTTCCTCACTTTCTTAAACTCTTTAGCTTCCTTCAAGGCTCATCTTAGGTGTCACCTCTGCCAATTCAAGTCAGTAAACACTAATTAGGCACCTCCTATGTGCCAGACTTTGTACTACTAGGGACACAGACAAAAAGGAAACAGTCACTGCCCTCAGAGAACTGACTTTCTACTAGGGGGAAAAAAGTGTGCAGTAAATTTTTTAAAAACGTGAAATAATTTCTGGGGGAGAAGGTTTACAGTCTGCCAAGAAATTGGGGGGAGGATCAGGAAGGACTTCATGAAGAAAGGGTGCCCCTAAGCAGAGTCTCACCAGGTGCTTCTCATAGGTAATCAAACCCCACACATCCTGATCGTGACAGATGGCATACATGGAAAAATATTTTCCCATTTCCCTTCTGTTTGCTGTGCAAGGCTAATCCAGGACCCATTCCTTCAGGTTACTCTCTATTTCCTGCCAGCTTAGCAGTTGAATCACTCAGAATTATGCTCAAAGAGAGTCAGAAAGCTGGAAAGAGGAAAATGTCTGTTCACGCCCACCTGGTGGGCGTATACATACCATGCTGATGTCCCAGAGCTGGAAAAGCTAGCTTCCCTTCTCTCTTTGGCCTGCTGCCGCCTGGCTTTCCAGGACATGATAATTGGGGGAAGAGGGAGGAAGGGTCACAGAGCTTCTTGGAACTATGGATTCATTGCTTTTCCTGATTCTCCCAGGTGTTATCATGCTATCCCTCCTCAGATTATTTATATGAACGTTGTGTTTCTCCAGTGGAGCGTAAGTTTCCTGAAGTCAAGGACTATTTGGTTTTTTTTTTGTGTCTCCACATATATGAAAGTATACATTATCACAGTCTTTTGCATATAGTAGGTGTTTAGTTAAATGTTTGGTGAATTGAGTTTTGAATGTGGAGCACTCTCATTTTGCTAGAATGAAGAATTTTCCTAGAGCATGCTGTTAAAATGTAGGATTCATATAACGATTTTGCAAATTCTCAGAGTAATGTAGTAATGAGACAGCTAGGTGGCACAGTGGATAGAGTGTCAGGTCTGGAGTCAATCAGGAAGACTCATCCTCCTGAGTTCAAATCTGGCTTGAGTCACTTACTAACTGTGTAACCCTGGGAAAGTCATTTAGCCCTGTTTGCCTCAGTTTCCTCATCTGTAAAATGATTTAGAGAAGGAAATGACAAACTGCTCCATTATCGTTGTCAGGAAAACCCCAAATGGGGTCACAAAGAGTCAGACATGACTGAAACAATTCAATAACAACAATGTAGTAAAATGGATTGAATGTGGAGTGTCATGGCTTAATAATTGTTGGGCTTCAAATTTGTGTAAGAATTAAATAAAATAATACCTACGAATAAACAAGAGATGGCTAGATGGTTCAGTGGATAAAGTGCTGAGCTTGGAGTTAGGAAGACCTCAGTTAGGATTTGGCATCAGACACATACTAGCTATGTGACCCTGGGCAAGTTACTGATGTCTGTTTGCCTTAATCTGCTGGGGAAGAAATTGGCAGTGCTTCAGTACCTTTGTGAAGAAAACACCATGGACAGTATGGTCCATGAGGTCACAAAGAGTTGGATACAACTGAATGACTGAGCAACAACATCGAATAAACATCATATATGAAAGTGCCTCGAGAGCATTATATCAATGCAAGGTATTCGACATTCCTTTAATACACTTTATGTAGTTATCATTACACCATTTATCTGGTGTTCATATTTTTGTGTATATTCATATGTTTGTTCTGTCTGTCCTGTAAGGCCATTCAACTATTAATGACTTCCTTTTCCCTCTCACTGCAGATTTTCTGAGGCCCAGCAAGAA
Organism: Phascolarctos cinereus; assembly: GCF_003287225.1. Lineage (NCBI taxonomy): Eukaryota > Metazoa > Chordata > Mammalia > Diprotodontia > Phascolarctidae > Phascolarctos > Phascolarctos cinereus. The sequence continues at coordinate 113,643,511 of NW_027556098.1, forward strand.
CAATGCAACACGAGACAAGAGGTGAGCCACTTAAAGAAATTGCTAGAAGAGGAACGGGATCACCGGCTGGCTGCTGAGGAAGCCCTCTCTGCTGCTCAGGAGGAGATTAGGAGGTAAAGTGTTGACAAAGGTAGTTCACTTCTGAAGGCAGGAAGAGTTGGTGCTCAGGGTGCCCCTAGAGGGAGCATTCTCTTTGGGGGATCCATCTGTCCCTACTTTGAGACACAAAGCCTCCCAGCATTCTCAGTCTTCAAGTCAACAGTGTGTTCTGACTGTACCTCTCCAGTGACCCTGCCCAAACAGACATTTCGGCTAAAAGTGTTGACCTCCAGTATTTTCACAGAACTTCACGGAAGTCTCTTCTTGGTTGCTTCTGCCTATTTGTTAAATTAAACCACTTTGTAGGCAATTAGGTGGTGCAGTGGATAGAGCAGTGAGCCTGGAGTCAGGAACACCTGAGTTCAAATCTGGACTCAGACACTTAACTAGCTGTGTGACCTTGGGCAAGTTGGTTTGCCTCAGTTTTCTCAGCTGTAAAATGGGGATCATAATAGCACCTGCCTCCCAGGATGAAATTGTATTTCTAAATCACTTAGCACAGTCCCCAGCATATAGTGGGCACTTAATAAATGCTTTTTCTTTCCTTCCTTCCTTTTCTGCTTGCTACTACAGAGGGGCTTTGGGCTCCTCATTTTTGGCAGCAGCTCCAGAAGTTACACAAAATGACACCAAAATGTCTCACTTGCTTTGCTTGCTTAACCTCACTTGTTTCACCTTCTGAATGTGTCATGTGTGCGTGTGCATGTGTGTATATTTTCTTATAACCCAGGCTGGAACTGAATGAGTGGACCCCTGCCCAGAATTCTGGCATCAGTGACTGTGGCTTACATGAACAGGCGGTATTAATAGAGCCCGTGAACAGTAACTTCCGAAGGGTAAGATGGGTAAGAGGGAAGGGGGTGGGAAGAAATTTGAGTGGGAGGGAAGAGGATAGAAAAAGAGCACTGTTAAAGAATATGAGTAGTACCCTCCTCCTGGGAGGGAGAATTCTGTCAGAGGGTTAATGGGCAGTTTATCTGAATACAGGACTTGGGGATATTGATGAGCATTGATGTGCTGGTGAGATTGAGGGCTGACATCTCTGAGGAAAGGTTTTCTTCTAGGAAAACTTTTTTGAAATATTGAGATCACTGAAGTCTGAACTTAGGGATAGAGGTACTTCCCTAATATGCAGGATAGGACTGTCTCTGACCTTTCCATCTTTCTTCTTCTAGACCAGGAGCAATGTTGGATGGAGACGAATCCTGCGTTCACTCTGCTATTCTCGGACCCGGGTGCCCCTCCTGGCCGCTGTCTATATTCTTGTGCTCCATGTCCTGGTTCTTCTCTGTTTCACTGGTCATCTGTGAGCTTAGCTTCCAACTGTCAGATTTCTCTCCTTAGAGCCACAGTCTTGGGTCCTCCAACCTCTACTTCCAGGACCAAATGGCCTTGTGGGTAGCCCTTACTTAGGCTCATCCCTTAATGTCTTCCTTAGGGGATAATTCCCACAAAATTTAGAGACACATCTGGGCTCTTTGTCATAAAAAAAGGAGCTGCTGGTATTAGAAAATCTGCCTTTTTCTACCCTCTGTTCCATGTTTAGGCACAGTTATCATCATGTATAAACACAAATATTTTGTAAGTATAGTGCCTATTCCTACCCTACAGAGCAGATTCTGGAATGTGACCCTCTAGTTCCATTGCTGATTCGAGTAAGTCCAAGGAACAAAGGTTGTTCCTAGGACCGGAGATGTTTGGAATTGTAGGGATCTTGGTTCATTTACTTCAGTGTTACCTACTGCATAATGTGGGTGGGAACTGCCATAAGGTGCATAGCCTCCATAAGCACGTGGTAGGGCCTGTTCTGGAGAATGTGGGAACTGAGGAGCTTCTTCCCTATTGCCAGGCTTCTGGTCACTATAATGCAGGAAGAGGCCTCACTTCCAGTCACCTTTCCCTTATCTTGAGACAGTCACCGGGGTGAGAATGTGTGCCACTGAGCTGTGAGGCTGAGGTCTGTGGTCCCTGTTGCCCTGTATGAGTGTGGTCTACAAGAAGCTTTTAACATAGATATTTAAATTAAATAGTCAGTACTTGTCTTTCACCCCAGACTCTGGAAGAAGGGTCTGGTTGAGGTAGTTGTTTCCTGGCCCACTCATGCTATCTGTCTATCCTGAGGCTCAGAGACTTATTCACCAGTATCAGGTGAATATAAGTTTCTTGAGACTGAGAAAGAAGAGTAGAGTGATACTCTGTCCCTCAGTTTATCTTCATTAGTGTCCATATTCATTCCCTTTTCCTCCCCATTATCCCTAATAAATAACCAAAAAAATCAAACTCAGCTATTGATCTCAGGGATGCCAGTTTTTCAGCCTCCTAGTCACCTGCCTGCTTATTGTAAGGGACTGGGACGAGTAGAAAAAGCTGTAGGGAAGGGATGATGAAATCAAGCCTTGAAGACTAATGCCTAAACTGAAGTCTATTTGCCATCCCACCACTCTGCCAAACTGAGATGGTCCTGGCCATTTTCCTCCTTCACTCTTCTGTCCTCTGCTTATCTTCGTTGCTCCAGAGAAATGAGGGCTGGGTCAGCCAACTGCTGTACTCTGAATCCTTTACCTTGCGGTAACCAAATTCTTAGTCACAGCTCCTGCTGAAACTTCCCTGGACACTTGTAAAAAATAAAATTATTTTCAGATTTGAAAAAGTGTGGAGTCTTAACTGGAAGAGGGAAAGTGAGGATGCAAATGCCAGGGCAAAGAATACTTTCTCAGCTTCAAAGGTGCTGTTCAGGGACAAGCATAACCTTCACAATTTCTGGATGACATCGGTGATAGGTTTGTGGTATGCTGTGAATCTCCACACAAGAGCCTGGGATTATGAAGTGTGATGAGAAACAACTTTTCAATATACTTTGTTACCCAACAGCAAAACAACCAACCATAAAATAAAGCCTAGTGACCTACAGCTATGCAGTTTGGAGTCCCACTAAAAAGAGAAACGGGCAGCTAGCGGGAGATGGAAAGTTCGTATAGTTGCTTGGGTAAAGTATGCCCTGAGAGATGATCTTAGAAGATAATGAGTGGCTGCTATAAAGGTGGAGTGGGATGTGGCCAATGGGTCCCCATAGCAATTTGGGAGGGATAAATGCTATCGTTACATGGGTTTGGGTGTGCAGCCTGATCGAGGTCTTCTGTTGAGATGACTGGGTTCATGGGGAAGTGAAATGTAAAAAATGCCATAGACTGGCCAGTGGATAGCCTGGGAGAGCCTGGTTCTAGGTGAAATGAAAAGCACTGTTGCCCAGGAGATTGCAGGCTTGTGGAATGTGAATACAATGGTGTATTTCTGCACCATGAGGAATACTGAATGTGAAGAATAGAGAAGCATAAGAAGATGTGAAGTGGTGTAAAATGAAGTAAGCAGAACCAAGAAAACAGTAACCACACAATGACTACATTAATGTAAATGGAAAGAACCAAATGTGAAACCTTCCACATTGACACCTGTGTAATTATAATGGTGAGGTTTAGCCCCCTAGAAGAGTACCTCTACCTTCCTTGCAGAGGTGAAGGGACTGTGGTGTGGGACGTTGCATGTATGGTTAGGCTTGCTGTATTGATTAGTTTTGACGAACTGCTTCCCCTTCCCCTAATATTTGAGATGCTTCTCTGAGGAAGGAAGGGGAGTAATGTATTTTTAAATGAAGGTAATGTAAAAGCAAAAGATAGTACTTTTTAAATCACTGCTACTAACGGTGACTGACAAAAATATAGAATCTTAAGAGTTGGAAGGATGCTTAGAAGTCATCTAGTCCAAATTCTTTCACAGTGGATTTTTTGGGGGGGTTACCTTTAGGTGCATGATGAAGTTAACCTATGAGCACTCCTTCCATTTATAGCTTCTATAACTTCAGATATAATTTATGGCAAGGATGTGATGTAGTTCGAGCCACCTATTAGTGTATTAACTTCTGGTCATTGGGCAGAGATCACACACTTAAAGAATCAGCAGTTAAATTAAGGTTTATAAAGGGAAGATACCTTCACCCCTGCGACCCCTGCCACTAATTGGTGAGTTCCTCCTGGAACTTCCGTTTTCAAAAAGTGTCCAGGCTAGCAGTGCTCACTGCACACCTCTCCCAGCTCAGCTCCTGACTGTAAGGACTTTCTCCCCCTCATTCCCTAGCTTTTTAACTTTCTTTTTCATATGTTGTGCCTGTCCCACTAGAATGTAAGCTCCATACTTGCTTTTGTATTCATATTTTCCTGAGAAAATTAAGGCTATTTGTCATGAACTCCCTCCTACATTCCTTTGACATTATTTCCCACTGTCTTCTTCTTTACTCAGTTCTCTGATGAAGAAGTGCCTCTTCTTGCCAAGGCCAAGCCTTTATACTCTTGATGCTACCCTTCCTCTCTCCTGCAGATTTTTTCCACTATCATCCCCACTCTTTTTAATTTTCACTAGCTCCCTATCTACTGATTCCTTCTCTGCTGCATATAAACATGCCCAAGTTTCCCCCATTCATAAAAAATCCCTCACTAGATCCTGCCATCCCTGCTAACTATTTGTCTTCTATTTCTCCCCACTCCTCAGCCTAAACTCCTTGAAAAAGTTGTCTACACTCTTTCTCTCTCCATTCCTCTCATTCTTTTTTATTCCTTCTGAAATGTGGATTCAGACTTCATCACTTAGCTGAAATTGCCCTCTCTAAAATTAACAGTGATCTCTTAATAGACAAATCTAATAGCATCACTACAGTCCTCATCCTTCTTTATCTCTATGGAATTTGACACTGATCCCACCCTCTCCTCTTAGACACTCTTTTCTCTGGGTTTTTGTCACATTGGCTTCACTTTTTTCTCCTCCTTGTCTGACTGCTCCTTAGTTATCTTTTGCTGGATCTTCATATATGCACTGTGGGTATCTGCTAAGGCTTTGTCCTGAACCCTCTTCTTCTATACTCTCTCACTTGATCTCATCACCTCCCCTGGGTGCCAGTGCCAAGGACTCCAGCCCTAGTCTTTCTCCTGTGCTCCAGTCCCACATCACCAACTACCTATTGGACATTTCAAACTGGATGTCCTATAGCCATCACAAACACAACACGTGCAAAAGAGAACTAATCTTTTCTGCTCTTGTACAAAACACTTCCACCATTTTATTTAATTTTCACAAACTCTTATGAGGTAGCTGTGTCAGATGCTATTCTTTTACTGATGAGGAAACAAGCATAAAGAGCTTGTGACTGGTTCTATGCCAAAAATAGCCACCACTAAATGGTAAAGCTGGAGTTAGAAACCGGACTTACTCTCTTTAACTCCCAGTCTCAAAGTGTTGTTTTTGTTGTTGTTTGTTTCTGCTTCTCCAGCACCTACCACGATGCTTTCCACACAAGGACCATCTGGTCTCTCCATCTTGTTGTTTGGTCATTTCAGTCATGTCCAACTCTTTGTGACCCCATTTGGGATTTTCTTGGCAAAGATACCAGGAATGTTTGCCATTTCCTTCTCCGGCTCATTTTACAGATGAGGAAACTGAGGCAAATAGGGTTAAGTGACTTGCCCCAGGGTCACACAGCTAGTAAATGTCTGAGGCCATATTTGAACTCATGAAGATGAGTCTTCCTAACTGCAGGACCCACATGCTTTCTAAATATTACTACTAACCATTAATTATCAAACTATTTGGTATTGGGTAGGAAGATAGAAAAGTAGAGCAGTGGAACAAATTAGATAAATAATAGCCTGAAGAAAAGGACAGAACCTGAAACAAAGGATGCCATCCACAGAAAAGTTTCTGGCACTCTAGTTCACAAGTCTCCACTGGTGTCTTTCCCATTAATTGCCAGCCAGACTTATAGAAATGGTATTTATTAAGCTTATATTGAGATGAAAGATGTTGCCAAAAAAAAAGTCCTCCCAAAAGGGTATGCTGTCCTCTTGTACACACAAAGTCCCTGGGGAAGAGTAGGCTTAAGCCCAAAGCCCCAGAGGAGCGGCAAAGAACATGTGGCAAAAGAGCAAATCATAGCTCCTGATCATCCCTTTTTCTCTTTGTAGAATCCTCAAAAAATTCCCCTTAGGCTCTGCGAGTCAATGCCTTTGTAATGTCCATAACCTGCCCTTCTCTCTGCCCAAAGGATCAAGCTCTCTGAGGCTGCCTTTGCTCAGTTTTACTAGTTTGTCCTCAACATAGCTCTCAAATCCTGAGGCAGGATTCTACTGTCAGCCACTACTGCTCCAGGGACACTGCTGTTAATTCTGGTGAACGCTGTCCCAGCTCTTACTACCTTTTGAAGTTCACAAAATCACTACCCAAGCCAATGGGGATGAAGAAAGAAAACTCTCCCTTACACCCTCCCCCTCAACCCCTATCCACAAGGGCAATTCCCTTCTAAGAGTCACTCTCTGATGAATTCTACCACCTCTTCACTGACTGGCTCTGAACTATCTAGCTTTTTTTCATTCATAACATAGGACATTATTGGTTTTCTTTAGCCGATCACAGGATATTTCCTATATGAAGGGCATGGTGTGTTCAGGACTAGTACCTCTGGTGTGAGGGCTTGCTGAGCACTTTCCAAGGTGGCTCATCCACCTTTGGTGTACACCTTTTACCCAATTCTCACCTGTGGCTCTAAGAAGCTACATGTAGCCTTGGCAGATGGACTAAAACAGGTTGAGAGTAACCGACAGACCTCAAACCTATGTGTAAGTTAGAGGGATGTCTATCCCAAGCACTTGAAAACTTTCCCTGGCAGAATGGGTGGATGGAACAATTTGTTCCAGTGGCCATGAAGGTGGCTGAAGCAGGTACTGTGGAACATTTAGAACTTGGTTAGGCATCGAATATGCCAAGGTCATTCACTGCATCCCAAGCCATCACCAGTAGTTTTGACTTTTATCCTGCCACTGGACTGTGATCACTCTGGAAGTGAGAGTAAGGCTGATGACTGCCCAACTCCACCACACTTTAATACAATTCATGCACAAGTCAAGACATCACCTAGAATCCACTGTTTTACCCCAGTGTTGTGATGTCATTGGTCCTCTTCTAAACGGAAGGATGAACAACTTCCTATGTGTCATTACTTTAAGCCAATGACCCCAAACCTTGATGATCCTTTCAAATTCATTAAAGACCTATTCCCACTTTTGAACCTCTAGTTCATTTTTTGATTGATTAACTCCAGATGTCTGGCCTTTCTGTGGCTAATTGGGAGGGGATGGAGCCCATCTGTCATCTGCCATACATCTGTCATATGGTTGCCATCTGGGCTTTATGTCATTCACAAATTTGATTATCATGCCACCTGTCTTCATCAAAGTAATTGGTAAAAATGTTGCATAGAGCAAAGATAATCATAATTCCATGACACTCCATTAGAGAGCTCCTTTCAGATTTACTTTGATCCATTTATTCCTTCCTCCCTCCCTGCTAAAAATACTATCGTAATTCAGAGGTTTATCATTTCTCATTTCATTTATCAGAATAATTTCCTAATTGATCTTCCCCAACTTCCAGTTCTCTTTCCCCCAACTCATACCACACACTAAGCCAAATTATTCATATTTCAAACTTCTGATTTTGTCATATCACTGTCCTGCTCAGAAATCTAAAATGGTTCCTTAATACCTATTACCTCAATTCTAAGTACCTCAACCTAGCATTCAAGACCCACCATCAAATGACCATCTCTTCTTTCATCCAATGATAACATTGTGTCTCCTCCTACTGTCTAGCATAAATATTCTGCTTTAGTAGATCAGTCTCTTCCCTGCCTGGGAATATGCTGTATCCCTTCCTATTCGGCCCATGCTATTTACTACTCCCACACCCTTACTCTCACGCTAGTGGTTTCTAATCTTTCTTTTCTTTCCCTTCCTTTCTCAGCCTCTGTCCCTCTGCACTAGCCTTTGTGAGAGATGCAAAAATGAGTATTCATCCAACATTTTTCAAGACCCAGAGCATCTCACCAACTTAAAAAAAACCCTTTTTTCTATTACAACTCATACTCATTTCCCACTTCTTTAAATACTTTCCAAAAGAGCAGTCATTTCATTGCAATCCATACTTCCTCTACTGAGGCAAATCTTGACTCCTCCATTAGTTATCACCAAATATCAGAATCTGAATTGGAAAGGGCCTCAGGAAATCACCTCTCCACTGGAGAGCAATACACTTCCTCAAATGTGGAAGCTAGGAGTAAGCATGATAATAATTGCTTGGCAAGGGCAGGATGCAAATTGATTATTACCTCATTTGTTCTGTTCTTAATTCAGTATGAAATCATTTTAGCTTTTTGGGCAGCCATGTTATGCATATGGAGCTTGTAGTTCCCTCAGATTGCCAGATCATTTTTTTTTTTGGTGAGGCAATTGGAGTCAAGTGACTTGCCCAGGGTCACACAGCTAGTAAGTGTCAAGTGTCTGAGGTCAGATTTGAACTCTGGTCATCCTAACTCCAAGGCTGGAGCTCTGTCCATTGCACCACCTAGCTGCCCCTCCCCAGATCATTTTTCACATGAATTGTTATCTAACCATACCTTCCTGCCTTGTACTTGTGCACTTATTTTTTGAACCCAAGTGTAGGTCTTTATTCTGCTCCCTATTGAATTTCATCTTGCTATATTCAACCCAATTGTCTAGTCCAAGGTCACCTAACTTTTTTTTTTTTTGGTATCATTGAACACTTTGTCAGTCTACTGAAACCTATGGACCCCTTCTCAGAAGAATGTTTTTAAGTACATAAAATAAAACATGTAAGATTGCAATGAAACCCAATTAAATTGAAATACAGTGATCAAAATATTTTTAAAAAATTATGGACCCCAGGTTTAGAACTCCTGGTCTAGGCTATTGAGATCTTTTTTGTATTGTCTGATTGTCCAATATTTTAAGTAATCCTCCCAGCCTGTTGTCCAACATTTTAACTACCCCTTCCAGTTTCATGTCATCTACAAATTTGATCAACGTGCCATCTATGCCTTTATCCAAGTAGATGCTAAAAATATTAGAGAATATAGGGACTAGAAAAGATTTTTGGGGTCACTTTACTGCAAATATCTTTCTCCATTAATCACTAGTCTTTGGATCCAGCCAATCAACCAGTTTCTGTTTTTTTGTGAGCTATTCTTTCAAAAAACATTTATTACTGACCAACTTTTGTTGACATCCCACTCTGGATTTTCCTGTTGCTAAGTTGTTGCTTTGATAAACAGCCAGCCCATGTGTTAAACTCATCTACCTTAGCAGAAATTTCCAGAGCTTGTCTTCCAATGGCTTTGCCTTATTACTTTCAAGAATCTCTGGGCTGTGAAGAGGCCCGTGAGTAAAAATTAAGTGTAATTCCAGTAGAATATATAAGTTGCCCTCCTGATTTGGTTTTTTTAGGTCCCAATTTTTTGTTATTTTCATCCAGTTGTGTCGGCAAGTCTATAGGCACAAATTTTGTACTTTTGAGCCCTAGAAATAGTTCTATAACTATTTCTAGCATGGCAAAATCAGTACCTGGTTGAGGTGTTGACTAGCATCAGGCCAGCTAATGAATGAGTTTTAATTGATTGTTATACTTAATATGCTGATATAATTGATTGACCATTCCAATAGCCAAAGAAAGGAAGAGCAGCAACACAATGGACACATCCTCTGTTGGTACCCTACAGACACACTGCACACTACAGGGAGGTACAAGACAGTAGCCTGAGGATGCAAAGCATCTGCTACCATTGCAGAAATCCAGACACTGCTGAATCCTTGGACAACTGCTTAATGCCAAATCTGACACCTTGTAAGGTAATTTTAGTGCAGAGGGAACAATTTTCAGCCCTTTCCCAGGCATCCCCAGATGCTCCACTTTGGTTATAGCCTTGTGCCTCTACGAAGATGGTCAGTTATTTAACAGCCAGGACCTTATTTCTGTATCGAGTACATTAATGCTGGACATGCAGAAGAAGCTCAATAAATTGCTTTTCATTTAACTGAACTTGAATCCACTAAGCTGACTCAGACTTCAGGAAGTTGCCCTATGGACTAGGGCAGCAGGAAATGAAAACAACCTGAAACAGGAACTTAAGTAGCAAGCACTTTCTTACTCTGGAGCAGCAGCAGCAGCAGCAGCAACAGAGAAACGAGCAGAATCTTCAGGAAGAATCAAACTGTGATTCCCAGAGGAGAGAAACTTATCATTGAAGGTAGGAGAGGTAAGCCGTGGTGGGAGTCGGAAAACAGAGTGACGAGGATGAAAGGAGAGGAACCTCATAGGTCCTGTCTGTTTCCAGAGCCCCTGGTGTGGGAGGTTCTGAATGAAAGATTTGGGCCTCGAATGACAAGAAATTGGGATGAGAGAGATTTGAGGAGGGGGACTGAAGGAGAAGGCAGAGAGCTCATGAGAAGTGATTCAGGACCGAGTTAGGACAAAACTCAAGCAGAGAAGGGGACTCTCTAGGTTTTCCTCTGTTGTTATATTGTTTAAAGGGGGGGAAAAGCACATTTGTTCGATATCTGATGAGCTCTACATACCAGGCTAGGAAGAAGAATGCAAAAGAAGTCAGAAAGTCTCTGCCTTGGGGAGCTCATAGTCGAGTTGGAGAGACAGAACACACAAATGAAACATTGTAATATACCGGGAAATACAAATTGATATACAACAGAATAGCAAATGCTGGGATGCTGAGTAAACAATAAAGCAAGGTTAACTGGTTTCCAAGATTCTATGAAATGATTTGAGAAATGGACACTAGGCCCTTTAATTAGAATCGCCTTGCTACTCTGAATCTCAGGATGTTGGCTTTTGCCTTACCTACCCCTAGCCATCACATCAGGGCTTCCTCCCCTGGTCATCTCCCTTCAAAGAGCTATAGTAGGCTGGAGTTAGTGGCAGGGGATGGTTGGAAGAGCAGAGTGAGCAGAGGAGATCCCTCACAGACCAGTTTGAAAAGATATTAAAATTTCAGAAACTTCCTTTTTCTGGGTTCCTGTGCTGAGCGTCCCGTATTATGAGGGAGTCCTAGGAGATCTGGTATGGTGGAATATAGGAGTATAGGAACACAGGTCTTGTATTTACAATTGAAACTTCTAGGAGGGAACAATGGGGGTAGAGGGAATGTTTGGAGGACTGACTGGCATATGTGGCCCCAGGATGGTTTTGGTGACTTAAATTGTTACAGTAACTCTTCAAGAGTGTCAGTCTCCCAACACGTACCCTTTCAGTGACTCCTGAGGAGATGTGGGGAAATTTTTGCATCATTTTTCCTTCAAAACATTGTGAAGGGTGGTCTCCCAGCGCACTGTGTAGAGAAGATGGAGAAGGAAGGGGAGTGGCTTCTCAAGAGGAAGTGCATGCAAGAATACTTTTTAAAAATATATAGATTATTTCTATCGATAGCTTTAGTTTTCACATCTTCATTTATAATTATATTCTTCTCCCCAACCCCACACAATTTTTTTTTTAAAAAAGAGGAAATAAAACAACCACATCTGTCAGTATACATAGTATTACATATCCATCATCCACCTTTGCAAAGAAAGGAAGTGGGAGGAAATGCACTATCTGAACTCCTTTCCAAAACCAATCTTGTCATTGTAATTATACAACATCCAATTTTGGTTTTTAGTTGTTCATTGCAGGGTGGTAGAGGGCATTATCAAAAGTTATTTGAGGTACCAAGAACCTGTTTGAGGACCTGGGAATTGTCATAGGGGCACTACATAAAGTCCCAAGTGGCATGCCAGGGGAAATACCCTAAAGAGTTTCGTTTAAGAACTCTTTGAAGAGTTATTGGTTAGTAGAAAGGGAAGGAAGGTTTGTTTATGTGTTATTGGCTATTGTGTTCCTACAGGGTATAAGAGGTTACACAAACTGTGTGTATGATTTCCAATGGGCCACATGGAGAAGGCTTTAACCAAGGTTCTATTGGGGTTTAAGGCTTCCTTGAAGTGCTTAGCACTGTGCCTGGCACAAGGTAGGTGTTTAATAAGTGTTTTTTTTTACCTTACTAGTTAGAGGATAATGGTCAGAAGAAGATTGGTGATTGCAGTGAGAGAGTTCCTATATATTACTGGTATTCATAAGATCTCTGTAGCCACAAGAGCTGATGTGCATTCTGTCTGCATTTTCCCTAGATGTGGAAGTCAGTAGTGGGGCACGATGTGTCTGTTTCTGTGGAGACACAAGGTGACGACTGGGATACAGATCCTGACTTTGTAGTGAGTATGGAAGTATTATGGGTCCCAATAGCTAGTGGGGGTTCTCTGGCCTCAGGAAAAAGCTATTGGGGTTCTAAAGAATCTCCCATGCAAGATATTCAACTGTCATGGATGGAGCATGAAGACTCCTTGTCTAGCATTGACAGTAAAGAGTAAGGGCACAGAGAAGGAGCAGTTGAATGTCTTGAGAAAAGCAGAAGGAGATCATGTCCCTTTGGCATGGGATCTAAGGATGGGCTGAGGTTGGAGAAGAGGGAAGGAAATGGAAGAGGGAAAAGAGATATCATTATGTAACTTCTCTTGGTCTCATTATTTTCATCTATAAGATGAAGAAGTTAAGCTATATGGTTTCTAAGGTCCCTTCTGGTTCAGTATCTGTGGTCCTATAAATGTGAGAGATGAGAGTCTTCCTCTATCAATAGTCATTGATTAGACTTTAAACTGGAGAAAGGTGGGGTTAGAGCAGATGAGAGGTCTCTAAAGAGTTTCCTAGCAGCCAGAGACCGTAAGGGACATTCCTGAGGTCTTGGTGGCCCCTCCTTCCTTTTGAACCCTTATTCCCAAAGTCTCTCTTTTACAGAATGACATCTCTGAAAAGGAGCAGCGGTGGGGAGCCAAGACCATTGAGGGCTCTGGAAGAAAAGAACACATTAAGTAAGTGTCAAAGGACAGAGTGGACGGAGGATGGATGGGGAGCACCAGGGAAGCTTTGGGCCTCATGGGTGGGTGGAGGATGACAAAGAAAAGAGGACACCTTTGTGCCTTTTGTCTTGAGAGTCATGCAGTAATATATTGTATGAGGTGTCCCAAAGGTCTCACTGCAGCTTTAAATTTTAATAGCTTATGTGATGGGCCAAGGTAGCAGGTGGGGATTCTCTGGGCTTAGGAAAAGGAAACTAGGATCCTAAGCAGTCTCCCATGGTGGGGCTGACTGGCAAGATATTCAGCTGTCATGAGAGGGGCTTTAATGTCTGATAATTTAACGAAATCATTTGGAACACTTTGTAAACAATGTTTGTTTTTTCTGACTCTGTGAGTTCATTGATTGTCTGGGCATCCTTCCCTGTATCATCTTATTACTATTTTATATCATCATATTAGTATTACTATAATACTACTTATTACTTATTACTAATATTACATATTACTATCTTCATGCCTTCTTGGTTGTTTCTTCCTTTTCTTTAATGTAGGCTCTACCATGTCATCCCCCTGCTCAAATTCCAATGGCTTCTTGTTAACTCTAAGGCCAAATATAAACTCCGTTTAGCCTTTAAAGCCCTTTACAACCTTATTTTTTTTCAACTGGAGGCAAAAGTTTTTATTTCAATAATCAGAAGAATGCTATAAAGGGAGCGAATAATTAATCTAGACATGCTCCTTTATCTGAAACTACACCTAGATGGAATCATGACTGGTTAAACATTTGCAAAATTCAGGCGTGTCTTTCAGTTCCTGAGTACCCCAAAATTCAGGGTAAGGTAATCTCATTACAAGACTGGCAAAGGAGGGAAGTATCAAGTTCACTAGGTAATTAAGCTAGGCTTCTGCCTCTGAAGGCCCATAGCCTCTCAGCATTGCCTGTTGAGGCCTAACATATAGGGTATTTCCTGGGACATCACCAGTCATCTTGACTTTTGTCTTGCCACTGGATTCAGATGACTGGAGGAAAGAGTGAGAGAGACAGAGACAAAGAGAGAGCACAGCGTAATAGGACTGTGGTCTTGACTTCTATTCCTCATGAAATTGTAGAATGTATTCTTAAATGGATGGTCAGTGATCATCAAAAAATGGAGCAATGATCACAAAGTCTGCATTCCTTCATTGAAGACAGGTCTTACTGAACTGATTACAGGATTTCTAGGCTAATAAACCGAAAGAATTTTGCACCTTAAATTTTAGCAAAACATTTGACAAAGTTTTCTCGTGTGGACAAGATGGAGAAATGTGGGATAAAAGATAGTCAATTTAAGATGGGTCCGGAGCCAGTTGAATGGTTGAATTCAAAGAGAAAGTCATTAATTATTAAATTTTAACTTGCTTGGCACTGTGCTGTTTGACAAAGCTAGGAGGTATAAATATATACATTTGGTGACAGTCAAGATCTTGCCTCACCGACCCTGCCACCAATACCAATTGTATAAAGCATTAGGCTATATCTATTAAGATAAAATTTAATAGTAATAAATGTAAAGTCTTACACTTGATTTTTTAAAAATGTAATTTAACAAATTTAAGTTGGGAACACAGGGGCTAGACAACAGTTCATCAGAAAAGATGTCTGTCTGTATGTCTATCTGTCTGTCCATCTGTCCATCTGTCCATCTATCTATCTAAAATATATGTCATATGATGAAGATGCAAAGAGAAAATGAAAAAGCCCCTATCCTCAAGGAGTTTTCCTGATCCTAAGTGTGAACAACATGTACATAGATAAAAATGTATAAAGTATACATATAATAAAGATATAAATATTTAATATATAATATAAATATAGAAAATAAATATAATAAATATGTAAATATAAAGTTTAGAAATATAATATATAAGTATAACATAAAATATCATGAATACTTAACATATAATACAAATATATAAAATAATAAGCATATAAAAATAAATATATAGCCTTTTTTTTAATGGTGGTGGTGGTGGTTGGGGAAGTACTAACAACTTGAGAAGTCAGGAAAGGCCTCTCATAGGAGGTGGTGCTGAAACTGAAGGGTCATAGAGATTGCAAAGGCCAATGTGAGGAGGCAGAGGAGGCCAGTAGCCTGTGCAGAGGGCAGGAGATGGGTTATTATCTATCTCCCAGGAAGAGCAAGGTGGCCAGTGTGCTGCAACATAGAGTTAGTGAGGGATGATAATATGAAATCAATCTCAAGGGATGAATTAGATTGTGAAGGACTTCAAATAAAGAGTGGAATGAGGAACTGACAAATGTGCAGGGTGCCTTTGATGCTGCTCCCCATGGTGGAAGAAGCTGGAAAGAATGCTTCCAGGAGACAAGTGATGACATGTAATGGAGGTACCTTGGAGGGACATGGGAGTATATGGAGAGATTCTGTAACTGATGCTTGTGCCAGTTCCCTGCTACAAAAGCACAGTAGTTTGTATATCCGGAGTTACATGAAGTGAGTTACATGGTTAGAACTGTGCTTTAGAAATGTCAGTTTGGTAGCTATGTGGAGCACAGGTGTTAAAGGTGAAGTCTAAGGGCAGCATTGCAGGAGGCAGCACTCTCCAGTGAGGCCAGAACCAGATTACAAACCTACTTTACTTGCTGAAGGAAGAATAAGACTTTGGGAAGAAGCCAACAAGAGAGGAGCTGGCAGTCTCTGCCTTGTCCTTATTCCCATGTCAATAACACTAGAGACTTTGGGAAACTTTCCCTTGGGCGAGATCTAGGATTCTGTCTCTGGGTTGAACTGGGTTACCTCACTCTCAAATGGGAGAGTTCCTTCACTTTATTGTCTGATATGTATTCTCCTTTGCATACTTTCTCTGATTTCTGTTTGGCTATTAAACTGGATAAAAGGATTTCTTTTTATCTATTTTAACTGGGGAAGGGGATAAAATAAATGTAATTGGGAAATATTTAATAAGATAATTAAAAATATAGTAGAACATAGATAATGTTAATATCTAATTTTCTAAGGAAGAGATCCTTATGTATGGTTTAGTGGCCCTATTTCTATTTGAGGTTAACTAGTGTGGAGAATGTGTTAGAGAAAGGAAATACTGGAGACAAGGAGATCAGTTATGAAGCTATTGTAGTAGTTTAGGGGAGAGGAGATGTGTTTAAACCAGGGCAGTGACTAAAAAGAAGAGGAAGATTATGAAAGATGTCAAGGAAGTAGACAATAAAACAAAAATTTTAAAAAACTTCGTAACTTATTTGTTCGAGGGAGTGAGGACTTTTTATGTGTAAAGTGAGGGTATAGGGTAGATGATTTCCAAGGTCCTTTCCTCCTCTAAAGTTCTATGATCCTTTTTTTTTTGTCCAATTAGACTCCTCTGAATGGGAAATAAGCATTTTCTCTGGATATCTCTTTAGCCTTTATCTCATTCATCCTTGTGTCATAGTTATATTGTCCTTGTCATTTTCTTCATTGGAATATAAGGTCCTTGAGAGCAAGGCTTACATCATATCTACCTTTATAGTCTAGTGCTGAGTACATAATATCTTGTACACAGTAGACAATATAAATTTGTTGGAATAAATTGAATTGAGTAGCAGGGAAATTAATACCAGAATAGCTCAAAGTAAAAAAAATACTTATATACATGTCAATAGAAGAATTAATACCAGGTGATATGATTAAGAACCCATTATTTAATATTTCTAAGGTACTAGGATTTGGATGCCCACACACTAAGAACTTCCCTCTACCATAACACCCACTTTTTACTCACCTGTAAGTTAATCTCTCTTTAAGCTGATTTCTCTCCATAGAACAGACTAGCTTTTCCTCTAGTGCCCCTGCAAATAATTATGAAGACACATTGTCATAATACATGATACCTACAAAGTTATTCGTTCATTCATTCTTTCATTCATTCATTCATTCATTCATCCATCCATCCATTTATTTATTCATTCACCCATCCATTCATTTATCTGTCTTGGGATCTTTCTGATAGGCTTCTGTTTGGAGGTGGTAGAATAATGAGGGACAGGAGAGAATGAGAGACTAGAGTTTAGACTGGGGAAGGGGACAAGAAAGGATGATGGAATAAGAATGGAATGGGAAAGAGAAGGAGAGGGAGAGAGAGAGAGAAAGAGAGAGAGAGAAAGAGAGAGAGAGAGAGAGAGAGAGAGAGAGAGAGAGAGAGAGAGAGAGGGAGAGAGCGTGTTTTGTGTGTGTGTGTGTGTGTGTGTGTGTGTGTGTTTAGGGTGTAGGCCAGAAAGCAAACCCAAGGGTATGGATATAGAGAAATTGAAAATAGATGGGGCTTGGATGGGAAAGAATGGAAAGCAGTTAAGTCTTTTTACCCTTCTAGAGTTTCTCTAGTAACTCCCATTCCCATCCCATGGCCCAGCTGTGGGTTTGAGTCATATTCTCTGTGTGTGGCAGCTGGCAAAGGCTGGTGCTGATGCTAGTAGTCGTCATCTTAAGTACCACACAGTGAGGGAAGGTCTGGTGGGAGTGGGGGATGGGGAGCAGTAACTTGCAATGCTCTCATGACTCACAGCAGGAAAAGGAAGTGGTAGTCTCTTCTTCTAACCCTCCCCCACTCCAGGACTTGCTTTCTTTCTTGACTAAATTTAGTCATCATTTAGTGAGTTGCGGTTACAAGATGGACCGTGAGCAATTCATTCCTCTGTCAATCTGCCTACACATTCCCTGCTATTTGTTCAATTTATTGAAGAGAGTAGGTTTGCCATGATAGGCTCAGATGGGCCCCAGAGGTCTGTCTTTTTGGGAGAGACCATAGGATTATAGATTTAATGCTGGAAAGGATCTCAGAGGCCATCTACCTCCTTCATTTTTGTTTTCCTTTGCTTCCCTCCCATTGACCAGTTAAAGCAGACTTTAATAAATTGACCTGGGAAACATCTTTAGGAATCCCATCCATTTTTTAGGCTGGTTCTACACTGGGATGTGATATGGGAAACCTGAATGAGCTGGCCTCTCCCACTTTGCAATGATAGCTGCATCTTATAATACATGGAAAGAAAGTGATTCCTAAACCAGTCCTCCAGCCACCTTTGTCATGTTCAGGATGACTTTGGATCAAATCCCACCTGCTACATACCTGCTATATGACCCTGGCCCAATCTCTTGATCTCTCAGTGCCCAGGTGGCAACTTTCCAAGACTTTAAGTTGTAGAACAGTTGCTAACCTATATTGACAGAGGAAGTCTCCTTATCAGGGAGCTCCCTATACCAATGAAATCACAGGACTGGACCATTATTAGAAAGGCCGCTAGATGGTGCAGTGGCTACAGTGTTGGACCTGGAGTCAGGAAGATTTGAGTTCAAGTGCACCCTCATACACTTAATAGCTGTATCACCCTGGGCAAATCACTTAACCTCTGCCTGCCTCAGTGTTTTCATCTGTAAAATAAGGAAAATACCTCCCAGGTTTATTTTGAGGATGAAATAAAGTATTTAGTAAGGCACTTTGTAAATCTTAAAGTGTCATGTAAATGCTGGCTATTACTATTACGTAGCAGAAGAAGGTTTGGATTGGAAGTTAGCAAATTTGGGTTCTGGTCCTAGTTTCACCACTGACTTGTTATGTGATCCCTGAGCAAGACTTCATTTCCCATTTCTGAAAAGGAGATTGTTAATATCTGTCTTGCTTGACTTAGTGGGTGTTGTGAGGATCAAAAATCAAATATATGAAATTACTTTGAAAAGTATTAAATACTGCTAGAGATTCATTATTATGTAACATTTCAAATTCCAGATTTAGCTTTAGGTTTAAAACCTAATTTCCTGGTCAAAGTGATCAGTTCAGTATATAAAACACAGCCTAATAGCTCAGGGGCCTTAAAGGCTCTCTAGTTCAACTTATATTCTGGTGGAAAATTCTGGTAAATGTTTAACAATCAACTCTGAAAAAAAGCAGGCACACTTTTAAGTTTAATTTGCATTAATAATATTTTCTCCATCATTTTCTTAAACCTAGACAATCAACAAAACAATCAAATCAAGGCTTGATTTGTAGTGTTTGCTGATTTCTGAAGTATAACTGCTCACTGAAAATTTAACAATTGGCTCTTTTGAGCCGGCTCCAGCATATCCCTGCCCATATCTGAATAAGAATCCCCTAGATTTTCACATGCCCTATAAATGATCATTCAGCACCCAGTCTCTACCTAACAGATAGAGAATCTAGTATCTCCAGAGGCAAATCATTCCATTTTGGGATAGCTTTCATTGTTAGAAAGTTTTTTTTCTGTACATTAAGCCCAAGTCTGCCTCTCTCTCTCCAACTTCCATCTCTTATACCTAGTTCTGCTCTTTGTGACAAGATCACAGTCCTTCAAATACTTTGAGACAATCACCACTTCTATACTGCCTTCCTTTCTCTTGTTCCTTCAGTGGGACCACATATGACGAGTTCTTGAACCACTTCACAATCCTGGTTGCCTTCTTCTGGATACTTTCCAGATTATGATGAACTTCAAAAAATGAGTAATCGAGTTCTGAATGTAATACTATAGGTGGTTGACTGAACAGGGCAACAAGACTATATTGGGTTCGTAGTCTTGTATTCCATCTTTTGATGTTGTTGTTCAGTCATTTCAGTCATGTGCAACTCCTTGTGACCGCATTTTGGGGGAGTTTCTTGGCAAAGATACTGGAGTGGTTTGCCATATCCCTTCTCCAAGTAATTTTACAGATAAGGAACTGAGGCAAACAGGTCTAAGTGACTTGGCCAGGGTCACATAGCTAATAAGTATCAGAGGCCAGATTTGAACTCATGAAGATGAGTCTTCCTGATTGCAAGCCCAGTGCTCTATCCCCTCTACTCCCTAGCTGCTCTATCTTTTGATGTAGCCTAGGTTATTGTTAGCTTTGGGGATTTGTCAAGGTTGCTTGCTTCTTTTTAAGTGGGAATTGAATTCCTTGATGGACTGTTAGTGCTAAGCTGTGGACGTCTTCTCCAAGGCCATTATTCTTCCTATGATGTCTTTCCTGATGACAGGCATAATAAAGCATTGAACATTGTATTGATGAGCAGATATTTTAAAGTGTTTGAAGGTATTTTTTGGAGTGCATATCACCAAACATTTGGTACGTTCTGGCAGAATTGCTAAAAGTTCAAACTCTCTGAGAGTATTGTATGTTTCAATTTCAAGGCTAAAACCAAGTGTGAATTGAGAATATCAAAAGGAATGCTAGAGAGGAGAAGGACTGGAAGCAGAAATACCAATAAAGGAAGTTATTATAATAGCAGGTTAGAGGTGGTGAAGGCATGATTTAAGTTGCTAGCCATGGAAAACAATGGTTTGAATAGTAGAGATATTAGAAGACTTAGAATAGGAGATGTTAAAAGATGTAGAAGCCACGAGACTTGGCAACTGATTGAATTAGGGAGTGATGTGCAGGGAAAAGCCAAGAAACCCTTGGGGATATGAACGTGGATGATTGGGAGGATAGAGATTCTCATGACAGAAATAGGGACGTTTGGAGCAGGGTTGGATTTAGGAGCAAGGCAGCTCATTCCATGCCTTATAAACAGCACTCTTCCTCCTTCTAGGATCAATTGAAGGAACTAGGAATAGCTAGCCAAGAGAAACTTCATGGGGGTACAAGTGGAGGTGGGAGTGGTGACATGATATTGAATATTGAAATATTTGAAAGGTTTTAATGTAGAAGCATTAGACTTATTCTGATCTTCCCCAAAATGAAGAACTAGGACCAGAGGGGTAGAAGTTATGGGAAAGGGGATTTCAGCCAGGAAAAAGGAAAAAAAAACTTTCTAACAATCGGAGCTGTCTAGAAATGAGATAGACAGCTTTGGGAGTTCATAAATACCCTGTTGCTGGAAGCTTTTAAGCAGAATCTGGATATGCTGTTGTCAAGATGCTACAGAGGGGATTCATGTTTCAGGTCAGAGGGAGCCTGATACCATTCCTTTTGTTTTGGTGAGGCAATTTGGGTTAAGTGACTTGCCTAGGGTCTCACAACTAGTAAGGTCAAATATCTGAGGCTGGATTTGAACTCAGGTCCTCCTGACTCCCTGATACCATTCTTTGATGTAAATAATACATCTGAAGTTCAGCTTCACATTTTGCCCACCTAGTGACTATTAAAAGCAGTAAAATAATGCATTTTTCTTGTCTTCTCTCATTTCCTAAGGTAATTTAAAAGACGTTATTTTAAAAACCAACCAATAACTTCTCCTCTTTAAAAATTCCAGTATCAGATTATCACAAATAGATTTTTTATTTATTTTTAGGCAACTGGGGTTAAGTGACTTGCCCAGGGTCACACAGCTAGTAAGTGTCAAGTGTTTGGTGTGAGGCTGGACTTGAACTCAAGTCCTCCTACCTCTAGGGCCAGTGCTCTATCCACTACAAATAAATTTTTTTAAAAGCATATGTGTATTGTTTATAAGCCTGAAACACTTTAAGTATATTTCTGAATTTGGTTTTGCATTTAGATTCTTGGGTAGGATAAAAAAAAATAATATAGTACTCACAAGCTATTTGAGTGCAAGACAGTATCTAAATCCATTTCTAAGTCAGGTGAATTCTACATCAGTGAACTGAAAAGCAGGGCCAGAATTTCGCCTGCTATTTTTTCTTACTGACATGTCAGTATGACCTTTATAAATGACTCACCTGTACCATCTCAGGCTTCAATTTGTTCTATTTTTTAGCCAAATCTCATCTCATCTTTGAAATCCTGAAATTTCTCCTTTGCTCTTGAAAGACCTTTATTATCAGGTCAAAAGGAATTTTAAAGCTCTCAGACTGAAAGAGTTTGAGACAGAGGTTTTTCAAAAATAAGTAGGCTAGAGCCTTGCTAATACTGGCTCAGTGGATAAAGTGCTCTGCCCCAAGTCAGGAAGACTCATATTTCTGAGTTCAAATTTAGCCTCAGACACTTCCTAGCAGTGTGACCCCGGGCAAGTTACTTAACCCTATTTGCCTCAGTTTCCTCATCTGTAAAAATGAGCTGGAGAAGGAACTGGCAAACCACTCCAGTGTCTCTGCCAAGAAAAACCCAAATGAGGTCATGAAGAGTCAGACAAGACTGAACAACAACAACAAACTATACAATCTGTCATCGTGTGGATCTATGTGCACCCCAATATTTTAACTTAATTTTTCCCTTTTGGTGCAGTAAAGTCTTGCCTCTCCCTTCCCTAGGTTGCATACTAGTAGGAGGTAGGTATCCTTGGGTCACTTTCTAAGTACCTAGAATCAGGGTCACAGGATAGGCTCTTAGAAAGCATTTAACCCCATCAATCCCATTTTATAGATGAAGAACTCAAAATCAAGACAAGTGCAATGATTTGCCTAAAGTTACACAGCTAGTTAATTCCAGAGCTGGGGCTCAGGGCCCCTGACTCCCAAACCAGTTTTCTTTCCGTAGTTCAGGTTCTGGGCTGTGCTGGAATTGGGTATCATGAACCAGAAAGACAATGTTATAGAGCAGAGGTTTCTAACTTGAGGTACATTAATTTGTTATATGTATATGTATGTGTATATATATATATATATACACACACACACATACTGTATTTTATATGTATACATAGACTTTATATATATATATATATACTGTATTTTATATGTGTGTGTGTATATATATATACATACTTTATATGTGTATAAATACTGTATTTTAACAAATTGGTTCCCTTTGTAATCCTACATATTTTATTTTATGCATTTAAAAACATTATTCTAAGTAGGGGTCCATAAGCTTGACTAGACCAACAAAGGCATCCAGAACACATACGAAAAGGCTAAAAACCTCTGTCCTAGGGAGTTACCTAGGGGCGCTGAGAAAGTGACTTGCCCATTGCCATACTACTAATGTATGCATTTTATTGAAACTGTATCTATGAAGATAAGCTCCGGGAGAAGTCGAGGGCTTTATATTCATTGTTATTAAGTGGTGTCCACATAGGTTTAATCCATGCTTCTACTCTGTCAAAAGTCTTTTGTTATGTGGAAATGGAAGACGACCTGAATATGAATCTTCCTGATGTGGAAGTCAGTACTCACTGAGCTGGGCTAAACTATGCTGCCAGGCTACTGTAGCCTCACAAATTTCAGTTTTGTTATTTGTTATTTAGTCATTTTCAGCTGTGAATGATTCTCCATGTCACCATTTGGGGTTTTCTTGGCAAAGATACAGGAGTGGTTTGCCATTTCCTTATCTAGCTCATTTTACAGATGAGGAACTGAGGTAAACAGGATTAACTGACTTGCCTAGGGTCACACAGCTAATAAGTGTCTGAGGCTGGATTTGAACTCAGGAAGGCGAGTCTTCCTGACTCCAGGGCCAGCACTCTATCCACTGTGCTGCTCCAAATTTCCATTTAAGTTTCTTACAATTAAACAATTATTAGCAGCAATATACAAAATGACCACATGATGGTGGTGTAGCTCCACGAAATAGAACCCCTTTTCCAGTAGTGTGTAGACCACACCCTTTATGAAAGTGATAATACAATTGAATTCATCATCTTGGCAGTGGGAGAGATGCTAGCAAGAGAATGCGATTACTCATGCACTTGATGGGAAGAAAAAGGATTCCTTCTATGGGGAAATACTAGGTCTTCCTCTTTCACCACGCTTGGAAGGACAAGAATGATGCAGAGCAGAAAGAGCTCTTCATTTTTCAGTGCTCCAAGCATCTCTCTAAGGATATAAATTACTAAGATCCTGATCTATAGTAATAGAGGGAATTTCTCCATCTTGGGAGTACCCTATACTAATGAAATCACATGTCAGTCAGTCCCTATTCTTATTCTAGGATAATTAGTGTCAAAGATTAAAAAAAAAAAAACAACCCGGACACTGGTTAATATAGAAGAAAAAGACCCATAGGACTAGGAATATATAAACCTGGATTTTAGTCTCAGCTCTACTACTAGATAGCTGTGCCACTGAAACCTTTGGGACTTCAGTTTCTTTATCTGCAAAATGAAGACCTTGATTCTTAAAGTCCCTCTATCTCTTTCATTCTGTGGTTCCATAAAAGGAACAAAACAAAACAAAACACATCTGAGAATATGAAACTGGAAAAGCAAAGAGGGCATCACACGGATGGGGAGATGACAAAGAATGAGAAGGGAACAGGGGCCACACCAAGTGTGATCAGGCACAAATAGGAAATTAAAATAATAGTTTGAAGAGCACCTCCGAGGTATTGTAAAAGAAGTGATGGATTCTTCAGGTTTATCAGCTACAACAAGAGATGAAGCCAAGTAGGAAAGATCACCCGAGAGGAGGCAGAATGGTGGTATGATGTAATAATGAATACGAAGGAGATCTTAATTTAAATTGCAGCTTTGCTTCTTACTACAAGGTGCCCTGAATGAAGTTGGACAAGTCACTTAATCTCTAGGAGACTCTTTCTTCATCTGTGAAATGAGGGAGTTGGATGAGATAAGCGCTGAGGTCAAGCCCATTTCAGCTTCATCTATGATCCTACTGCGGTGGCTTACAGGGGTTCCCTTAGGAATGAAATAAATGTATGCGGGGTAGTTTTACCTATACACGTCAAGTGTTTTCCCATCTCACAATGTTCCCTGTATGTGGGATTTCCCTTGTGTCTTCTCCATCTTCCTTTTCTTATTTTCCCTTTGAAAGCCTATTCTTCTTTCCAAGGCCAGCTCAAATGAAATATTTACTGATTCTCCCAGATGGAGATTATTTTTCCTTCCTCTGACCTGACCTCTGGTACTCCTCATTTTTAAAAATTGTATACTTATTCTATAGTATTGGGCCAGCATGGAATGATCTGAGAAAGTGAAGGAAGAAGAAGGGGTAAAGATTGAAGCTTCTTCAGCAGAGAGGCTGATTGATAGATGTGCTAACGTGAGGATCCGTTTCTTTCCTCCCATTCTCTTTTCTTCGCTGATGCCCTCTTCTCATTTCTTTTTCCAGCATATGAATGAATGAAAGAAAGGAAATGTATTTATTAAGCACATACTATGTGCCAGGCACTGTACTAAGTACTAGGGGTGCCAAAACAAAAGCAAACACAGTCTCACCCCAAGGCTCTCACAGGGAAACAACACACAGAAGGCAGTAATGGCCAGGGAGGTGTATTTTGTCTTGGGAAGTAAAGAGAGGGGTGCCATTGAGGAATAAACTGCTATACGCCTTCCAGGAGTAATTACAGTATTGATTTGATTGTAATTCTTTATGGTCCCAGAACTGTAAGCAAGGATGGAGCAGTAGTTAGAGATACCAGCATGGTGGGAAGGTGGCCAGTAGGAGGATGACTGGGAAGCCCAGTAAAGCTCACCGATCAGACCAGGGAGCTCCCAGGGAGTGTGGGGACAAAAGGGCCAAGTTCTCGGTTTCCAGTCCTGGCTGGCAAGAAGATGGCCTTTTTCTTTGGATGTCTCTCACTCTTTTAACTGGCTGTAATAACAAGCTGGATAATTTGTCATTTCCATGTTCATTTAACACAATTTTGTGCTTGTTTCTCTTAATTTTTAAATGAAGTGATTTGAACTTTTATTATTTCTTTTACAAATTACCTATTGCCCCCTACCTTTAAACTGATGCAACTGCTTTTTATTCATATGTGGCCTTCAACTAAGGTTCTAGTAAAGACAGTGCTTAGGACAAATAGAAAACAACCTCTACCCTGAGCTTAAGAATTTTATATGGAGCAGTAAAGTTTACAGCTACAATCTTAGAAGTCTAACTCTTCCCCTTGTTTCCTAAAACCCTTCTTGGAGGAAGTTATCAGTGTTGAAACGCAGCCCTGCTCAATGTACTGGACAGGAGAAGGAAATAGTCAGGACAATTCTCTGATGCCAGCAAAACTGCTTAACTCTGGGGCACCAGGACATTATGAGGTATATGTCACATGTGGTTGGCCAATTTCATGTCTGTGTAGCTTAGGAAGACCGGGGTCTGTATGGTTTTGACTAATCAAATAAGACTGTTTCTTTTCTAGGATCCTTTCTGAGAAGTGTGTATCATTATCAGTTCCATTTTGCTTTGACTCTTAGACCAGGCCAAGCTTCTCCCTTCCGGGAGTCTGAGCTGCTGTGCTGGTGTCTGGAGTGGCATTAACAGAAAATCTGTACCTAATTCAACCTCTCCTCCCTGACAAACAATCTGTTGCCTGGGCACCTCTTTGCTGTGAGGGTTAAGGAAAACCCAAACAATTTAAAGATTTCTGTCATGGTCAGACATGGGTTCCTAGAGAGGAAATAGCTTAGAACCCTAAATGTGCATGCGCTTTGTCAAGAATACACTTGTCATTGGCTTTGTGACCAAGTCATCAATCAGCCTTTCAGTGTTCTCTGTGTATGAGAGCTTGGGCAGTTTATAGTGCAACCAGGCACATAAGACTTGTCAACAGGCAATCACAACTTCATGAAACTTGGGCAAAAACTAGGTTTATTATAATAGAAACGAACATGTATGTTGAACCCAAAGAGTTCACAATCCACACAGAATTTTGCGTCTTCATAATAGGGAAAAGGAAGGAGGCGATACCAGGAATTTCCATCTAAAAGGGTGTGGCATGGGAGGGGAAAAGGTGCAGTACCCAGTGGGAAAAGGACAAAGCACTTCCTGATGGGGAGGAGCAAGGCAATGACAAAAGCTTCATACTTTTCACTTGAGAATTGTTACAGTCCCAGGGGTGGAGAACCTGCAGCCTTGAGGCCACATGTGGTCTTCTAGGTCCTTGGGTGCTGCCTTTTGACTGAGTCCAAGTTTTACAGAACAAATCCTTTTATTAAGGGAATTTGTTCTGTGAAGTTGGGATTCAGTCAAAGGGCCACACTTGAGGACCTAGAGGGCCACATGTGGCCTCAAGGCTGCAGGTTCCCTACCCTTGTGCTAGACTACAAAGATAGGATGGGCTATTTATCTACATGGGTCTCAGCTGCATAAGCCTAGTGCAGATGATCTGGAGCCTGTCTTGTCTCCCAAGGACACACAGGGAGCCCTGCTCGGGATGCAAACAACACATTATATCAGCTCAGGTTGGGGGTGGGGGTGGGACTTTGTCCTTGACACATTGCATATGCTGGGTCCAATGGTTCTGGAAAATATGGCAACTCAAAAAGACAAGTCCGGGACCCCTTAACAATTCTTAATAGACTTCTCTAGGGATGCATAAAACACAAAGAAGCCCAGATATACAGGTAAGGCTACTTATGACCAACACACTTCTACCTCCCCAATCATGTTGTTTCATCTCAGATCTCACCTAGCATCACACAATTCCACCCTCTGGAGTTCCAGGAGAATTAGCTTTGGAGTGGGTTGGCCTTACAAATATTGGATCAGAAGTTTTGCTTCTCCTTACTTTTATCTCCTGCTGGAAGGCATCCCTAGGGAAAGAGAGACACTGATGTGTCAATCCCAGGGCTATTGACCATAGCTGTTACTTTGACACCTCTCTACCTCAGCTGCTCTGGTTTCTTTTGTGTGACAAGCCAGGGCTCTTAACTCCCAGGCCAATGTTCCTTCTTTTACGTTGCACTGCCTTCCTACAACGATCCCTGAATCTGTGTGATTTGGTTACTTCCAGCATCCACCAACTGAGGAGCAAAGTGTCAGAAGAACATGATGTCCTCAAGAAAAAGGAACTGGAAGCAGGGCCCAAAGCATCCCATGGGTACGGAGGCAGGTTTGGGGTGGAAAGAGACAGGATGGACAAGGTGAGTCGGAGAGAAAAGGCCTGCTGGACAGATAGGCTGCTTAAGAACTGATCACTGGACACTTATTTTTACCTTCTGTTGAGTTTTGTTTCATCTTTCTGATGGTTCCTCCTATTGGTTTTAATTTTTACTTACAAATTCACTAATGTGAAAATACATTTAATGGGTATGTAAATGTAAAGCCTATATCAGATTGTGCGCCATCTTGGGGGGGGGAGGAAGGGGGAGAAAAATTTTCAACTCAAAAGCATATGGAAGTGATTGTTGATAAATCAAAATAAATTAATAAAATTTAAAAAAAAAGAACTAATCACTGGAGTGATAGGAATGCAAATTGCGCTGCAACAGACACAAGCAATTGAGATCTGAGTCTGCTGTGATAGGCACTGTTTTATTCTCCTGCTACTCTAGGTGGTGCCATACTGCACAGGGCAGAGCCCTGGAGTCAGGTAGATCTAAGTTCAAATGTGGCCTCAGACACTTACTAGTTCTGTGGCCCTGGGCAAGTCCCTTGACTTCTGCCTGCCTCAGTTTTTTTATCCATAAAATGGGGATAATAATAGTGTCTACCTCCCAGGGATGTTGTGAAGACCAAATGAAATGAAATTTGTAAAGCACTTTGTAAACCTTACAGCACTACATAAATGCTAGCTGTTATTATGCTAAGCATTTATTTACTATTCTATAGACTTTGGAACAAGTCATCTTTGTTGTTCAGTCATTTCAGTCATGTCTGACCCTTCATGACCCCATTTGAGGTTTTCTTGGTAGAGATACTGAAGTGCTTTACCATTTCCTTCTCCAGATCATTTTGCAGATGAGGAAACTGAGGCAAACAGGGTTAAGTGACTTTCCCTAGGTCATACAGCCAATAATTGTCTGAGGTTAGATTTGAAGTTAGGTCTTCTTGACTCCAGGCCTGGCACTTTATCCACTGAACCGCTTGGCTGCAATTCAGAATAGTATTCACCACTCTGTTCAAGTCATCTTTACACAAGACCAACCGATGGGTAACCTGCAGCCTTGAGGCCACATGTGGCCCTCTAGGGTCCTCAAGTGCGGCCCTTTGACTGAATCCAAACTTCACAGAACAAATCCCCTTAATAAAAGGATTTGTTCTGCAAAACTTGGACTCAGTCAAAAGGCTGCACTGAGGACCTAGAAGGCCACATGTGGCCTTGAGGCTGCAGGTTACCCACCTCTGCACTAGGCCTCATCCTGAATATCTACTCTAGCTCCTAAAGACAGAGAGGGAAAGACGTATTTGGGGACAAAGTCTTAAGAATGCTAGCCTCTTATTGATCTAGCTAATATAACCTTGAAATTTGATTTGTGAGGAAAAATTATTTTCCTATTTATTGTTTTTAATGTTTTTGGCATTTTTTTGTTTGCTTTGCTTTTATGTTTTCTGTGACTTTTTAATATTCTTATTTGGGTACATATTATAAAAACAGAACCATTTAAAATACTTATAGCAACCCAAGGCTATTGTGAAAAACCTAGGCTTTACTTTATGATTAGCTGGTTCAGAAACTTTTCATGTTAAAAAACAAAAGTTTGCATGTTGTATCAGTCTTAACTTTTGACTTCCATCGAAACTTTGCAGATAGCTCTGCTCCTCCAGTTATAGGATGACAGGATTCTGAGCTGGAAGAGATGTTAGAGATCATCTAGTCTAAGGGTTCTTAGTTGTTTTTTCATGGACCCCTTTGGCATTCTGGAGCAGCCTATGCACCCCTCTCAGAATAATTATTCTAAATGCGTGAAACAAAATATGCAGGATTACAAAGGAAACCAGTTCCATGAAACCTGGTTATCAAGATATTTTTTAAAAAGGGAGTTCATAGACTCTACATTAAGAACCCCTCTAATCCAAACTTTTTATTTTACACATGAGGTAAGTGAGCCCCAGAGAGTTAAGGGACCTGCATAAGATATCACAAGGAGTAAACAGCAGAACTGGAACCTAGACTTAAGGGAAAAAAGACATCTGTCCTCCCTTCCGGGAAGCAATAAAAATCATGCTGAAGAATCTTGAGTTTCTCTTCAAGGGAAATTCTGCTGGTTTTCATTGTACATTTAATTCTCTGCTATAATCCTAGGGCAGAAGTGGCAGCAGGTTTAGGAGTGGGTTGGAAATCAAGCCAAATGGACAACTCATCCTCTATTTAACAAGCAAAGTAAGCTTGTTCTCTGCACCATGAGAAATAAATACTGTAAAACAAGCTCATCTTTACTTGGTGTTTTTGTTCAGCCTGAGAAGTGTTATTGTTTATCCTCAGCATGGAGTGGGGAGAAGAGACCAGCAAAGAGAGGAAAAGAAACCAAAAAACTTAAAGACTTTTTCTTATTCAGTTGGTTTGTTTTATCCTTGTGGCTTCATTTTGTATTGTGAATCCTCAGAACATTAGATACATCTGTTTGCAAAAATAAGAAGAGAAGTGCATTTCAGAATCAAAGAGAAATGATTGAAGTATCTGCCATTTTGCATCAGCCCCATTTCTGGTGCCCTACCTAGAGGATGGAAAATGGAGAGTTTACTGGGCTTGTGTTTTCCTTAGCTTTATCCAGCTTACTCATCAAGGCATGGCATGGCCTTACTTCTGAATCTTAACAATGACCTCCAGACATCTTAGGTTTTTGTCTTTATCAGGGCTCTTCACCTAGGGTGTGTGGATAGATTTCAGGTAGTCTATGAACTTGGATGGGGAAAATTACATCTTATTTTCACTAACCTCTAACTCAGGGGTTCTTAACCTCAGATCTGTGAACTTGTTTCTTTAAAGTATTCTGATAACTGTATTTAAATATAATTGGCTTTCTTTGTAATCTTATATATTTTATTTTATGCATTTAAAACATTATTCGGAGAGGTTTTCACCATAACTGCCAAAGAAACTCATGACACAAATTAGTTGGCATTTAAATAGTGTTTTAATGTTCACAAAGCACTTTACAGATGTAGTCTCATTTAATATTCACAACAATTCTGTAAGGTAGGTGTTATTATTATCTCCATTTTAAAGATAAGGAAACCAAGGCTGAGAAAGGTTAAAGGACTTACCCAGGGTCACACAGCCAGTGAGCGTTTGAGTCTGAAACTCAGGTCTTCCTAACTGCGGGTCTGGTGCTCTGTATCTAGTGTGCCTACTAGAAATTTAGCATTTCCTTTTATTATGAATAAGATTACTAAATGTGACTGAGAGAGGGTCCATAGGGCTCTCACCTGACTGTCAAAGGGGCCCATAATTTGAAAAAGGTTAAGAATTCTGGTCTTGCACGTTTAGGTCAGCGTTTGCCTCCCCTCTGCTTTAGGTATCACTCTGCCCATTCAGTATTTGCCCTCTCTACCTGTTTCAGTCCACTCTATAGAAGGGTCGTAAACAATTGATTCGTAATCATATAAAAATGACTTGTCAAGTTACATTTGTATTCCTCATTTGTGAGGACAATGTCACACATTCCATCTGTGTGATTTAAAGAGAACTTTCACAAAAGAATCACACCAAATAACAGATTCTTTCTTTAAGCTAGGTCTGTGATTTTCATGAGTATATGGAACTTCCTCAATCAACACAAATTGGTATTCTTTTCAATTTATGGTCTTAGGTGGCTCTGACCTGCTAAGTGGCACCATAGTGCAGAGATTGCCAGACCTGCAGTCAGGAAGACCTGAGTTCAGCTCCTACCTTAGACACTTACTAGCTCTGTGACCAAGTCACTTTACCTTTTAGCCTCAGTTTTCTCAACTGAAACATGGGAATAATAATGACATCTACCTCCCAGGGTTGTTGTGAGGATCAAATAAATCAACACGTGTAAAGTGCTTTTTCAGACCTTTAGGTGAGATATAAATGCTCTTATTAGAGAGTTGCCTGGAAGTTGAGAAGTGACTGTACCAGGGTCACATAGTCTATGGCAGAGATGAGACTCCAAGAGGTCTTCCTGATTATCAACTAATACCACCCTGCTACCTCTCTAGATGATA
This sequence comes from Phascolarctos cinereus, assembly GCF_003287225.1. NCBI lineage: Eukaryota > Metazoa > Chordata > Mammalia > Diprotodontia > Phascolarctidae > Phascolarctos > Phascolarctos cinereus. The sequence goes on from NW_027556098.1 coordinate 113,675,092, forward strand.
AACTAGATAAAACTGTTGGCCTTTTAACTCTCACAAAGGATGGCTTGGCACACCTAGGGGCAGGGCAGCAAGGAAAAGAGACAGCCAGGGTAATTCTCAATCTTCACACATTAGTCCCAGTGATTAGGACACTATCCTAACACCTCCAAACCAGAGCAGGGCAGTGATGCTACAAGAAATATGTGATGACCTTTTAAGTCTGCCCAGTAGCAGGGGCGTATCATCAATAGCCTTGCAGGAAGACTTCTCTAGACCTGATTTTGAAAGTTCTCAGCCACACCTTCTATTACACTGGGGGGAGGAACCTCCTGGGTCCTCCATCCTCTCCACAACAGAGAATTTTGAAGAGGCAGCCAAGGGCCATGAGTTTTATTTCAAGGGCCAAGTTCTAGCTCAAGTGTCACAAGAAGGGAGATGCTGGGAATTCATCAGTGAGATTCTATCTTTATAAGGATGAAGCAAGGGAGTTTACAGGCAATAGGGGTGGGGGTATTCTAGGAAAGGTCGAGGGGTGAGGGAAGATTAGATCAAGCAGGAAAAAAGGGATGTACCCAAAGCAATGGGATCCTCCTGAAAGAGAGGCTTCCACCCCACCTACACGGACCACGAGTCTGACACAGGCTAGAATTTTGGTGTGTGTTTTTACATTTTATCTTTGCCAGTCCTGTCTCTGCCTGCCTGTTCCTTGCCCTATATCTTCCTATTTGTTTCTGTTCCTGTTTATGTTGATCTCGATTGACTCTCTTCTTGGCCTTTGCAGAGTGCACTGGGCCATGAGTATGTTGCTGATGTGGAGAAGCACTCTTCTCAGACAGATGCTGCTAAAGGGTTCGGGGGCAAATATGGAGTTGAGAGAGACCGGGCAGACAAGGTAAGGGATACCCTTTGCTTCCCTGGAAAGCATATAAAATATATGACTGGAATATAGGCACCTCTGTCTAACTACTGAAGCGTATAGTCTAGGTCTGGAAAATGATCCTGGGTATGGGGGTGGGGAGACAGGAAAGAAGTTTCAGGACATACCTGGGGATAATGGTTCAGTAAATACAGAAATCATTTATTAAGCACTATCATGTGCCATCCTATCACTGTGTCAAGTGCCGAGGATAGAAAGAATAAAACAAATATATCCCTGCCCTCAAGAAGCTTATATTCTAATGAGGGAGACAACATGTACAAAACTAGGTATGTACAAAGATGCATACAAAGTAGATGGAAGGTACTTGGGTACAGTCTGCTGCAGAGGCTGGTGTCTGAGCTGAGCCTAGAAGGAAGCTAGGGATTCTAAAAGATGGAGGTGAAGAGAGGAAGCATTCCAGGCATAGAGGATAGCCAGTGCAAAAGCATGGAGATAGGAAATGAATGGTTGTATGTGAGGAATAACAAGTAGGGTAGTATGGCTGTGCTGCTAAGTTCATGGAGCACAGTCATGTATAAGCCTGTCATTAGAAGGATAGGAAGGGACCAGATTATGAAGAGCTTAGAATGCCAACTAGAGGAACTTTCATTTCATCCTAGATATAAGAATGGGTTAATGGAGTTAAATTGAGTAATGAGATGGTCATACCTCTGTGCTTAAAGAAAATTACTTTGGCCGCCCTGTAATGGATGCAATTGAGGTGCCTTGCCTAAATATGCCCAAATCAGATCCATGTGCCGACCAGCCTAGTACATAAATCAAGTGCATGGGAGTTCAAAGTAAGCATCCCAAAAGATTCAAAGGGATCATTGGTGGGAATCAGAGAGTGCTTCATGGAGGTAGAATGTAAACTGGACCTTGAAATAAAAGACTGTTGGTAGCCAGAGACGTAGGGAGGTACATTCTGAGCCTGGGAAATAAGGTATGAAAATGTAAAGAGATGGACGGTCCAATTTGGCAGGAGTGAAGGGCACATGAAAGGGAGTTATATGAAATAAGGCTACAAAGGTATTTAGAACTAGGTCATGGCGGGCCTTGGATGACAGATGAAGGAATTTGAGATGTGTGACGTTAGAGACCCTACAAACTTCTCTGCGATGCTAATTTGGTAGGAACTTGAATCTAGGGATAGGGTAGGGTACAGGTCAGGACTCTCTCCTCTTCCCCAGTAAATCCTCATTAGTGCTGGGAACCCCTCACAGCCCAATCTTTGGCAGGGAGTGGAATAAGAGGGTGGGAAAAAGAGAATGTTCCTGTTTAGCATTTGATATGTTGATTAAATCGTCCTTCTTTCTTCTCAGTCAGCAGTTGGGTTTGATTACAAAGGAGAAGTGGAGAAACACACATCTCAGAAAGGCAAGGAGCCTTCCCTATCAGTCCTGTATCTCTTCCTTATGGTCACCTCTGCCCTGACTTGCCAAATCCCTCCTCATCTTAGCGTTCAGGTGTCCATACCAGATACGGTTTTACTACATCATCAGTCAATAAACATTTTTTAAGTGCTTGCTGTTTACCTGACACTATGCTAGACTTTGGGGATGGGTGAGGGATGAGGCTGGACCTGTGATTTCATTGACATAAGCAGTTTTCAAATGAGGAATATTCTTCACCAATAGAGGTTGGTCATTTTTCAGTAAATTCACTGAGAAGTTAAGTGACTTGCCCAGGGTCATATACTCAGTATGTGTCAGGTCTTCCTCGGTCAAAGGTCAGCTTTCTATCCATTTTTCCATGCTGCCTTTCTAGACATTGGGAATAAAGACAAAATTGAAATTGCTCCTGTCTACTGTTTCTATTCCTTGTGTCCTGACTTATCCCTAGATTTTCAAACACTCTAGAAGGTGGGGTGTGGAGGGATAATTCAGGTGAAGTTGTCTGGGAATAGGAAAAGGAGAAGAGGAACAAATTTTCAAACACTCTAGAAGGTGGGGTGTGGAGGGATAATTCAGGTGAAGTTGTCTGGGAATAGGAAAAGGAGAAGAGGAACAAAAGGAAAGGACAGAGAAAGAAGGGGGTGGAAAGAGTGCTTTGCACTAAATTAGAGGTGAGGCAGCTGAATTCAAACTGATAGAAGAAACCTGTCCTCCACACTTCCTCCTCCACTTGGGAAATGCTCTGTCCCATAAGCACCCACTGAGTTCATTCTCTCCCCCATTTCCCTTGGGCCCATTCACACTTTCCATTCTCTGAGATGGGCTGACAGGTCTGACATCTCTCTCTCATTCAACAGATTACTCCCGGGGCTTTGGTGGTCGCTATGGTGTAGAGAAGGATAAACTGGACAAGGCAGCTGTTGGCTATGACTACAAAGGAGAGACAGAAAAACATGAGTCCCAGAGAGGTGAGTTGGAGAGACTGATAGGTCAAAAGGAGCTGAAAGGAGGACATGGGCTAGAGCAGAGTTTGGGGAGGACTCTTGGGGTTGAGGGACTGAGACAGATGGGACAGAATACCTCTGCTCCTGAAGCTACCCTAGTGGGTGTCCTAGAAGCACAGGGGGACTTCCGTGTTGGAGTTGTTAGAGATTCGAGTGCTGAGAGTAGGATATGATGTGAGAGAGTTAATAGGAATGGATGGAGTGGGATGATTGGATTGGGGAGTAGAAGAGAAATGATGTAGGCAGGGAGGCTGAGGAAGACCTAGAATGGAGGGGAAAATAAGGGAAAGAATGAGAAAGGAATGATGACAGGTGAGGAGATAGTCCTGAAGAGTGGATGAATTATAAAGTGGAAATAAGAAGATTAGGCAGCAAAGTACAGAATGACTCGCTGATACTTTCAGGCTCACCTCTACCTCTACCTCACTCTCTCACTCTGCTGTCCATCCAACCTGGAACCATAACTAGCAAGTAGCCTGAAATACACCTAAAGCAAGAACTTTAAAATCTACTTTCTACTTCATGATGTGAAAAAAAAATTTTTTTTGAGGATCAAGACCTGTGATTTTGTTGGTATAAGGAAATTGTGGTGAGGATACCCCTCTACCAACACAGATTATTAAGTTATCTGCACCTTGTGGACTTAGAGTTACCCGGGCACTGACTTACTACTACTGCTGCTGCTACTAGTATTACTACTACTACTAGTTTGCAAAGTGCTTTGTATATGTTATCTCATTTGTTCTTCAAACAAAGAGGTGGGTAGGTGAGATAGGTGCTATTATTATCCCCCATTTTAGAAATGAGGAGACTGAGGCTGAGAAAGTTTAAGTGACTTGCCCAGGGTCACACAGGTGGTCAGTATCTGAGTCAAGATTTGGACTTAGGTCTTCCTGACTCCAAGTCCAACACTGTCCATGGGGCCATCACAAAGCTACCTACTCAGGGGTGGAAAGCCAGTATGTGTCTGGAGTAGCACTTGAACCAAGGTCTTCCTGACTCCAGCAAAGTTCTCTGTTACGTATACCACACAGCTTTTTGCCTCTCATGGAAATAATAAAAGTAAATAAAGCAATTAACCTTTCATTGTCCCTACCAATTTTGAATTTGTGTCAGTAGAGGGAGTTTCTACTATATTCAGCAGGGTACTGAGAGTATCCAACATTCATATAATCAAAGATCTGAACTGTACCTCACCCCCAACAAAAATATCATGAAAAATATAGCTGAGAGGAGAAGCTGGGCCACCAGCCCCCATCTGGGGAGAGTTTACTACATTGGCATCATAGGACACCAAGATACCAAAGTACTGCTGCTAGGGAGGCTTATTGTGGTGGGGGTGAGCAAGATAGGCCAGAAACAAGGAGGAGCTCTCCCCAATATATTTAACTCTCTGTCCCTTTCTGCCTGTCTCCACATAAATATTTTTGCCCCCATTTCTTTTTCCCAACCCATATTCCTTTCTTTTCATCTGTACATTTTTCTCTCTAAGCCCAAGTCTCTCATAGTCATGCCCTATCTATCTCTTCCTGTCCTCCATATTCCTTTTTTTCTCTCCATCTCTCTTCCTCATTCCTTGGTTTTGTCTTGTGGGTCTCACTCCTGGTCCTTTCTGTTCTTCAGATTATGCCAAAGGTTTTGGTGGTCAATACGGGATACAGAAGGACCGAGTAGACAAGGTAAGACACCCCTTTGCTCTGAGGGGATTCCCCCCCTAACTATACCAAGAGTATTGATGGAGATAGTGTTAGGGAGGGAAAGCAGGGAAAAGTGCTCCTTACTGGCCTCCTATGTTTGTCACCCTTTATTCAGTGCAGTGGTAGGATACCCTCTCTGCTCTGGACCTCTTTCTGCTCCTTCATTTACTCTCCTTGGCTCTGGCTTCTGGTAGCTTGGTCAGAAGTCCTGGCTTTGGAGGGAGTGGGCACAGAGGAGTGAGGGAGATGCAATCCCCAAGGGCAGGTGTGGCAAGGTTGTATCACACTATGCCGTGGTCCTTTACCTTTGCTTGTCTAATCTAACCACAGTCTCCATCACACTTACCCTTGTGGCTATAAGAATGGCCTTTTTGACCCCAGCTCAGCTGGCCATACTGACCTCCGTTCCTTGTCATCTCTCAGTGCCTCTCACTTCATCTGAGGTTGCCTCATTTTGAAGATATGAGATTCAGGCTAAACTGCACCTACACATTCTCTGTCCTACATTCCAGTGGGGGCAACAGCATGTATACATAGGATGCATACAATGTAGATGAAATGTAACCTTAGAAGGGAAGGCACTTTTAGGTAAGAGAACTGGGAAAAGCCTCCTATGGAAAGTATAATTTGAGCTAAATTTTGAAGAAAACTGGAGATTCTAAGAGACAGAGGTTTGGAGGGAGAGTATTCCAGGCATGGGGACAACTAGGGCAAAGACACAGAGATAAGAGATTGAGCAGTGCCAAGTGTGAGGAAAAGCAAGAAGGCTGGTTGGCCAGGTTGTTGAGATTGTGCAAGGCATAACATAGAAGAAGCCTGGAAAGATTGGAAGGGGGCAGGTTGTGAAGAGCTTTAAATGGCATACAAAATAGTTTGGGTTTTAATCCTAAAGGTAGGAGGGAGCCATTGGAGTTCATTGGGTAGGGAGATGACATAGTCAGGACTATGCATTAGAAACATCATTCAGCTGTGTGGACAGTGGATGGGACATTGCCTAAAGAGTCCAGAACCAGATCCATGTATGTTCTAACTATACAGATAAAGCAAGCATCATTAAATATCTATGATTGACTGAGGTAGCTCCTGCTAGACCTTGCTAAGGTACCCTTTGGTATTGAGGTATCTGGGGAGAGGGCAGTTTACACTCCTCAATTTTATCCAACCATGGGTCAAGCCTTCACCTAGAATCTCTCCATCACTCTCATCCCAGGGAGTTCCTTAAGGAAATCTATTAGCATTTTCATTGACAGCTAACAAGGGGAAGAAGTCAAAAGACATTTTGGACAATGGGAACCTCAAAGTCAGAAAGGGCAGGCATTGCATTGAGTCAATTCTGATCAAATCACCTGAACAAATATTTATTTATTAATTTCATATTCTGTGCAAAGTACTGGGGATAAGTGGATAAAAACAGTCTGGTGTCAAGGACTTTACAAGCTACCAGGGAGAATAAGATCAACACAAACAGCTACACTACAAGTTAGAACATAATTAAGTGCATCCAGTTAAAGTCAAATCAAGGATTCCAAGAGATTTCAAGAATAAGGTATCACTTCTAGTTGGTGGGAGTCAGGGAAGGCTTCATGGAGGAGATGATGTGTCAAGTGGACCTTGAGACAGAAAAAGAATATCTATAGGAAGAGAGAGGGAAATCTATTCAGGGCTTGGGAAACAGGGTATGAAAATATGTAGTGATGGCAAAGGACAAGGTAACTTTGTAAACAAAATGGTACAATTTGATAGGGAACATAGAGTGTGTGAAAGGGAGTTGTGTGAAATAAGGCTGGAAAGGAAGATAGAACCAGATGATGGGGGGCCTTGGGTGGCAGATTAAGGAATTTAAGATGTGGGCTATTAGAGTACCCACAAACCACTCCATGATGATGACCTTGTAAGAACTTGAGTCTGGTGTTGTGAGGGAGCATAGCCACAATAACCATCCTATACCTCCCCCATGCTTGAACCCCTCACAGTGTAATCTAATGCTTGGCAAGGAGTAGGAGTAGAAGATGGGAGGGAGAGAATGTGTGTGTTTGGCAGATGATGCTTTGATTAAACCTCTCTTGTTCCTCCCCAGTCAGCAGTTGGGTTTGATTACAAAGGAGAAGTGGAGAAACACGCATCTCAGAAAGGCAAGAACCCTTCCCCATATGTCCCACACCTCTTCCTGCCCCAATGTGCCTTCTCCTTTCCCATCTCAGCTTTCAGGTGTCTATGCCATTGATGGCTTCACTGCATCAAATGCCCACAGTGCCAGAAACTGAGCTAGGCTTTGGGGATACAAAAATAAATGGACCCATTCCTTTCCTCAAGGAGTTTACTATGCCCATGACTGTATCCTGACTTATCTCTAGTTTCAAAACTTTGTGGAGTGGCTGGGGAGAGAGAATGCTTAGAATGATTTCCTCACCACGTGTTCAGAAGAAGGGGAGGGGAAAAGGGAACAAAAGGAAAGGGCAGAAGAAGAAGGGGGTGGAAAGAGTGCTTTGCACTAAATTAGAGGTGAGGCAGCTGAATTCAAACTGATAGAAGAAACCTGGGCATGTCATAACCTGTCCTCCACACTTCCTCCTCCATTTGGGAAATGCTCTGTCCCATAAGCACCCACTGAGTTCATTCTCTCCCCCATTTCCCTTGGGCCCATTCACACTTTCCATTCTCTGAGATGGGCTGACAGGTCTGACATCTCTCTTTCATACAACAGATTACTCCCGGGGCTTTGGTGGTCGCTATGGTGTAGAGAAGGATAAACTGGACAAGGCAGCTGTTGGCTATGACTACAAGGGAGAGACAGAAAAACATGAGTCCCAGAGAGGTGAGTTGGAGAGACTGATAGGTCAAAAGGAGCTGAAAGGAGGAGGTAGTCTAGAGGAGAATTTGGGGAAGAGTGTTGGGATTGAGGGGCTAAGACAGATGGGACAGAATACCTCTGCTCCTGAAGCTACCCTAGTGGGTATCCTAGAAGCACAGGGGAAATTCCATGCTTGAATTGTTAGAGATGGGAATGTGGAAGGAAGCATATGATATGATATGGTTAATAAGAGTGGGTGGACTGGGATGATTAGATGGGAGAGTAGAAGAGAAATGTTGTGGCCAAGGAGGCTGATTTAGGAGTGAGATAGAAATTAAGGGAATAATAAGAGGAGGGAATGATTATAGATGCAGCAAGGAGTGGTATTGAGGAGTGACTGAGTAATGCAGTGGGTAAAGGAACTAGAAACAGAATAATAAAGTCATAGTATGAGCTGAAGAATTCCCTCTTTCCCACACACTTCCAATACTCCTCAGAACCAATTTTCAGGCAATTTTGATGCCTGAAGCAAGTAGAATGAAGTAAAGTTAATGCAAGCACTCTCAAATCAACAGTGTACTTCATGAGATACAGATTTTTTAAAATTGTTTGTGTCTGGGTGCACACCAGAGTTTAATTGTTGCTGGTAAATTGTAATAAGAGGAATCTCCTCCACTTTCATCAATGTGTCTTTTCATCATGGTTAGTCAAGGTTCTTAAGTCTTTCAAAGTTATTTTCCTTTACAATGCTGTTGTTACTGTGTAAATTGTTTTTCAGGCTCTGCTCACTTTGCTCTGCATCAGTTTATACACATCTTTCCAAGTTTCTCTGAAACTATCCCTTTTGTCATCTCTCATAGTGAAATAATATGCTACCATGAGTAGTTCAGCTATTTCCAATTTATTGGGAGCTGTTTTATTTCCAGTTCTTTTCTACAACAAAAAGTGCTGCTATACATATTTGTGCTCATATGGGTCCTTTCCCTTTTTCTCTCATCTCTTAAGGGTATCAGTTTAGTAATGGTATTATTGAATCAAAGGGTATCCACAGTTTAGTGACTTTGAGGCATAATTCCAAATTATATACCAGAATGACTGGACCTATTCACAGCTCCACCAGTAGTATACCAGTGTGCCCATCTTCCCACTTCCCTTCCATCAATTCTCATTTTCCTCATTTATCTTCTTTGCCAATCTGATAGGTATGAGGTAGAATTTCAGAGTTGTTTTAATTTTCATTCAGCTGGTTATTAATGATTTGACATTTTTCATATGGTTGTTGATAGCTTAGACTGCTTTCTTTGAGAACTTCCTGTTTTTATTTTTTGACCATTTATCTGTTGGGAATGTCTGTCATTCATATATATATATATATATATATATATATATATATATATATATATATATATATATATATATTTGAATCATTTCCTTACATATTTTAGGCATTAGACCTTTATCAGAGAAACTTGCGAAGATTATTTTCTCCCAGTTAACTGAAAACCCTCTGTACCAATGCATATAGGCAGCCCTGCAAATTATAGTCTTAAGAGAGTTGTCTTGGGTACTGAAATGTTAAATGATTTTCTCAGAGACACACTATTATTGTGTATCAGAAGTAGGAGTTGAACCCAGGTCTTCTTGTCTACAGATGAGTTTTCTACTCACTATACCATACTACCTCTGCCTCTCACGAGAATGATAGGAGTTAAGACAATTAACTTCTCATTGCCCCAGACTTATCTCTAAAACTATAAAGTTCAGACAAGTTACAGATTTGCATCAATAAAGAGAATGATTACATGGAGAGTACCCTACAGTCATAAAATCAAAGGTCTAAACCACTCCTTCCTCCTCTCCCAAACCAAACAAACTAATCAAACCAAAGACAGTAAGACAAGTACAATTAAGCAAAAAGGGAAATACTGGGCCACCATCCTCCTTTGGGGGAGTCCATCATAGTGGTCCTGTGAGAGAGACACTGAGAAGCTGTTGCTGAGAATGTGGGAGTAGACATCATGGGCCAGGGCTAGGGATGTGTCCCCATTCCTATCCTTACCTCTGTTCTTATTCCTTATCTATTTCTTCCTGTCCCTGTATAACTTTTTTGGCCCCCATTTCCTTTTCTCAATCCATGTTCCAGTCTCTTCACCCATGCCTTCTTCTCTCTGGTTCTAAGTCTCTGATGGTCATGCCCTATCTATGTTCTCCATATTTCTCCCTCTCTCCCCATCTCTGTTCCCCATTCTTTGGCTTTGTCTCTTGGGTCTGACTCCTGGACTCCTTTTTTCTGCAGATTATGCCAAAGGCTTTGGTGGTCAATATGGGGTAGAGAGGGACCGAGTAGACAAGGTAAGATGCTCCTTGTACTAAGGGGGTTTCCTACAAACTATACCAAGAGCAATCACAGGGGTAATGCTATGGTGAGGGGACAGGGGAAAGTGTTGATGATAGCACTCCTGTGTCTATCACCCTGTGCTCAGTGAAAGGGCAAGACCTCCACCTCTGGACTCCTTTCTGATCCTTCTTTTATATTTCTTGGCTCTGGGCTCTGGTGGGTTTGTCAGAAGTCTGGTTTGACTGGGGTTGGGGGACTGGGCTTGGAGGAATAAGGGAGACAAGACCCAGGTGAAGGGAGAAAATTATATCACACTCACACTATGGTTTGTTACCTTGTGTTGTCTAATCCTAACCCTAGTTTCCATCATTTCTCCAATCTCCAATCTTGTGAATATCCTCCCTGACCTCAGCTCAGATGGCCCTCCTGACCTCCTCCTCCTTACCACCCACGAGTGCCTCTCACTTAATTTGAGGTTGTCCCTCTTTAAAGATTTGGAGTGTGTGTGTGTGTGTGTGTGTGTGTGTGTGTGTGCACGCGCGTGCGCGCACGTGCTAATCAGGAGCATCCAGCAGTCCAGCACAGCACCACACTTATCCAGAAATTTGGGACATCGGCCCCCAACCCATTTTGGAACTTCATCCATCCAGGGATTTCACCTGAGAAGGTCCTAAATGTTCCCAGCTTTGGACTACCTGTCTCCTGGGGCAGCTCTTCTTCCCCTCCCCCTTTTCCTTCCATAGAGTGCGGCCAGCTTCAGTGAGATGGAAGCTCCCACTACAGTTTATAAGAAGACCACACCCACAGAGGCTGGTGAGTTTTTAGAACTAAGTTCCTCCTCCACACCCAATCGAATATCCTTTCAACGTTTTCATTCGCTTTGCCTGTGGACCTCGCAACTTTTCCATCCTCTGCTCACCCTTACCCTCCCATCCAGATCAGGTTAGGTAGCCCTTAGCCTCACTCCTAATTTGGAAGAGGGATTATGTTTATTACCTATCATTCTAGTAGATAGAACTAAGACTAATAGGTAGAAGGTACAGAGAATCCAATTTCAATTGGGCATAAGAAAGATGTTCTAATATCATTGTCCAAAAATAAAACAAGGAGCTCCCCATCACTGCAAGTCTTCAAGTAGAGGCAGGTACTTTTTAGTGTTTAATCCGTGTATGATGATATTTAATAATTTTAATTTTAATAAAATAAAATCATTTTAAATTAAATAAATGAATAAAATATCTTTAATTTAAATAAATCTTATGATGTTAATTTATATTTGTATGACAATATGACTATTATAATATTTATATCATATGTGATATTATTATATGTATATTATATTATACAATATTGTACTTATATTTTATTATATGATAATATTTAATCTTTGCATAATAATAGTAATAACAACACTTTAAGTTTTGCAAAGAGTTTTACAAATATTGTCTGATTTTATCCTCCCAACAACCCAGGAGGTAGGTGCTATTATTAGCCCCATTATACAGAGAAGGAAGCTGAGGTGGATAGAAGTTAAATGACTTTTCTAAAGTCACAGTAAGTGTCTGAGCTAGATTTGAGCTCAAGTCTTCCTGACTCCAAGTTCCTGAATTTTATGCACTGTACCACCTAGCTGTCTTGTGCATACTAGCCATTTTATACATATTTAATTTATGTTTCATTTGTAAATGTTTAATTTTTATAAATGTTTAATTGAATTGAATTGAACTATAGAACTGATTCCTATTTGGGTTAGGAAGGTTAGCCTAGAAGAACATTCTCAGATTTTATTGTTATCACTTCCCTGCCTCTGGGTTCTTCTCACTGGGCTAGCCAGATCAAGGATATCACAAGAGGCTTGCAGGAGATGGTGGGAGCTGGAGAGAATGGGGCCCACTACGAGTGAACTGGAAGGGATGGGGATTTGATTGGCAAGATAAAGATGGATTTGTAGCCTAGGAGGACACCAGGGAGGGATGATGATTTGAAGAGCGTAGATAATGAAGAATAAGAGTTTTAGGGTGACTGAGAAAAGAGATTTGGAGGATAGAAGAATGAGGTCTGGGCAAGAAAAAGTTTAGATGGAACTTTAAGGTTTGCAGAGAGATAGGAAAAGGTACAGGTTTAGGTTGAATTGTGACTGTAAGGAGATGGTCTTGAGGTCCACACCTTCACGTTCCCCTTTTGAATCCACTCCAAGTTTGCATACTCTTCTTCATCCTTTCTGTTCTATCATACCTCATCGATCACCATCCCTTGATGTTACCCTATTACCACCTTCTTTCAACCCTAATGCCATTTCCCCTTGTTGATAGCTTCCAGTGGGGCCCATGGACTGAAGGCGAAATTTGAATCCATGGCAGAAGAGAACAGGAAGCAGGCAGAAGAGAAACCACCGCAACGAAAAGTAGTGTTAAAGAAGCCTGTAGTGCCTTCTCCAGTCCCCAAGAAAACCCCCTTGGAGGTAAGCTTCCCTAGCATCTAGATAGCCTTACCCAAGGCATACTGTAATAAAATATTTGTTACTGTTTAATCATTTTTCAGTTGTGTCTGACTTTTTGTGACCCCTTTTGGGGTTTTCTTGGCAAAGGTTCTGGAATGGTTCTCCATTTCCTTCTCCAGATCATTTTCAGATTAGGAAACTGAGGCAAACAGAGTTAAGTGACTCGCCCAGGGTCACATATCTGGTAAATGTCTGAGGCCAGAGTTTAACCCAGGTCTTTCTGACTCCAGGTCTGGCACTCTATTCACTGTACCTATTATCTGCAAGGCACAGGTGAATAGAGAAGGTTCCTGCCCTCAAAGAGCTTATAGTTTAGTTGGGGAGATATTAGCTAGAATTTATGTAACACTTTGGGATTTGCAAAGTGCTTTAGCTACATTATTTTATTTGGTTCTTACAACAGCCCTAGGAGGTAGGTACTATTATTTTCTCCATTTAACAGCTAAGGAAATTGGGGCAAACTGAGCTTAAGTGATTTGGGGTTACACAGAAGTCTGAGGCAGGATTCGAATTTAAGTCTTTCTTACTCCAAATTCATCACTCTTTAGACGCATTAAAAGTTAAATGACAATTCAAGGTGTGAAAGACAATACAGTAATAATAATAACAGCAGCTAACATTTACATACTACTATGTGTCTGGCACTATGTTAAGCTCTTTACAATTATTATCTCATCTGATTCTCACAACAATCCTGGGAGGTAGATGCTATTATTATTCCCATTTTACAGATGAATAAACTGAGGCAAACAGAAGTTAAGTGACTTGTCCAGGATCATATAACTAGTAAGTGTCTGAAGCTGTATTTGAACTCAGGAGAACTCCTGG